>NC_138768.1:488612025-490057025 GCF_965119305.1 Pelophylax lessonae | reverse complement strand
AAATAAGAAGAGTCGACTGCAGTATGCCAAAAGTCATGTGGACAAACCACAGAAGTTTTGGGATAGTGTTCTGTGGACTGATGAAACAAAATTAGAACTGTTTGGGCCCATGGATCAACGCTATGTTTGGAGGAGGAAGAACAAGGCCTATGAAGAAAAGAACACCTTGCCTACTGTGAAGCATGGCGGGGGGTCAATCATGCTTTGGGGCTGTTTTGCTTCTGCAGGTACAGGGAAGCTTCAGCGTGTGCAAGGTACCATGAATTCTCTTCAGTACCAGGAGATATTGGATGACAATGTGATGCAGTCCGTCACAAACCTGAGGCTTGGGAGACGTTGGACCTTTCAACAGGACAATGATCCCAAGCATACCTCTAAGTCCACTAGAGCATGGTTGCAGATTAAAGGCTGGAATATTTTGGAGTGGCCATCACAGTCACCAAACTTAAATCCGATTGAGAACCTCTGGTGGGACTTAAAGAAAGCAGTTGCAGTGCACAAGCCTAAGAATGTGACTGAACTGGAGGCTTTTGCCCATGATGAATAGGCAAAGATACCCGTAGATCGCTGCAAGACACTTGTGTCAAGCTATGCTTCACGTTTAAAAGCTGTTATAACTGTAAAAGGATGTTGTACTAAGTACTAAGATTGAATGTCACTTGGGGGTTGAATAAAACTGATAATGATGTGAGCACAGAAAAGACATTTGTGGTTATTTCATTATAAATGTTATGTTATATTTGTCTGACCTACACGTGCCTCTTTGATTTAATTGTAAGCAGGATGACTGAATGATCAAAATCAATGTCAAACTGGCCAAAACAATCAATTTCAGTGGGGGTTGAATAATTTTGAACACAACTGTACGACAAGAGAATGCCGCCAGTTCCGACACCCTGTGAGCAGAAGTGATAGCCACCAAAAAAGCTACCTTCTGTGACAGCTTAAGCAGGGGAATCTCCCGAATATTCTCAAAAGGAGGCTTCTGGAGACGGGAAAGCACAAGGTTTAAATCCCAAGGGCGGGAAAGGAAACTGCACTGGCGTAGTCAGGTGTATAACCCCTTGAATTAAATGACACGCCAAGGAATGGGTGGCTGAAAGAAGACCGCCAAGGCTGACACTTGCCCCTTGATGGTACTCAAGATCAACTTCTGCTCAACACCTCATTGAAGGAAGGTCAAAATCCGAGGGTGAACACCGATCGACTCACACCATGAAATGTACTCTTTCCACATATAGGCAAACCTCTATCCTTCAGCACCTGGCTTTCAACAGCCAGGGCATCAAAGCTAGCGATTGTAAAGCACGATGAAAGATCGGCCCTTAAAACAGCTGGTCCTCCCTGAGAGGCAGCCTCCACTAGGTCAGCGTTCCAAGGCCTACAAGGCCAGCCCAGGGCCACCAGAACGACCGGAATCTATTTGGCCTTGATCCTGGGCAGAAGCAATGGAAGAAGACTTAGAGGAGGGGGAGACAAATCAGATTATACTGACCCCACGGGGCCACCAGACCATCTACATCGTCCACCAGAGGATCTTGTGATCTTGCCACAAACCTTGGTACATTTCTGTTGAACCAAGACGCCAACAGGTCTACCTCGGGGGTGCCCCCACCGCAGACATATCAGATAATAAACACATCTAGATGAAGGGACCACTCCCATTGGTCCAAGGCCTGCTGACTGAGATAGTCCATCTGCCAATTTTCCACAACCGGAATGTGCACAGTGGGGAGGGCTGGAATGAAGCGTTCTGCCCACCAGAGAACCCCAGAGAACTCCAGACCTGCCAACAAACTTTTTGTGCCGCCCTGGTGATTAACATAAGCCACCGCCGTGGCATTGTCTGACTGGATCCATACCGGGAGCCCCCGGAGACAATCTGTCCAGGGATCCAGGCAAAGTCTTATCGCCCAAAATTCCAAGACATTTATCGATAGCCTGGATTCCTCCAGCATCCAACAACCCAGAGATGAACTATTAAGATCATATAAAAGTAAAAATTAGCTGCCAGCATGTACGTGCAAAATTAAAGGACTTATAAATAACAAAGAGGAGCAGCGCTAATGCATATATCAGTCTATTGGATATCACAAAAAATCCTCAAAAGTGCTGTGTACTAATAGATGATACAAGAGGAGAAAGGGGTGTCAAAAAGAAGCCGTCACCAACACCCGTTCACATTGCCTCTTACTCCTTAATGTGGACCCCCAGAAAAGAAGGTCAAACTCTGTCAGAATAATTCTGGCATAATGAAACATTTTCCTGAATGGAATATTAAAGGACTGCCCAAAGTGTTTTCCCCAGTCGACCGACCTGCAACCAACTGAATTGACCTGTCCAACAGTATGCGTTAAAAACACATTTGCAAATACATGCGTAAGCCACAGAGGCCCGGCAAGGCACCCCATTTTCTGTGGACCTAAACTCTAATTTCTGTGAAATTTTGCAAATGTGCAACTAAACCCCTGTTTTTAACGCATACTGTTGGACAGGTCAATTTGGTTGGTGGCAGGCTGGTCGACTGAGGGAGACACTTTAGGTAGTCATTTAATATTCCATTCAGGAGAAGTTGGCTATCAAATCCAGTGGCATTATTACAGGATTATTCTGACAGTGCTCGATTGACCTTCCTTGCTGGGGGTCCACATTAAGGTCTTGCCAGATTTGTTGTTTGGAGGCTGAAAAGTGGGACATTTGAGTGGAGAGTGATAAACAGTTTTGCTTTTGACTGCTGGTGACTGTTTGCATTTTTAGGGGCTCTTTCCTTGCAGTCTTTTTTTTTTTCTCTTTTTTCTGTTCATTTTTTTTAAATAGCCTTTTTTTTTTCTTCCTTTCCTTCCTTCAGACTACTAATTAAGGGGAGAAATGTGAAGATCCTCAGCAAGGGAAACCACCACCAGGCACCCGCACACACTGATCCTTACCAGATCACATTGACCCTCATCACAAAGGTCGAAAAACGCCCATGGTACAAGCACTGGAAAGCCGGGATCATTCACTCCTCCTCCTATGAAATCTTCCACCAAGCGGACAGTCCTTAGGTCCTTGGACTGGACAGTACAGTGCCACCCCCCTTTCGCTCTATGCTCCACGATAGGGTTGCCACCTCATTCCTTTAATCCAGGACACGTCCTGGATTAAAGGAATGAGGTGGCAACCCTATCGTGGAGCATAGAGCGAAAGGGGGGTGGCACTGTACTGTCCAGTCCAAGGACCTAAGGACTGTCCGCTTGGTGGAAGATTTCATAGGAGGAGGAGTGAATGATCCCGGCTTTCCAGTGCTTGTACCATGGGCGTTTTTCGACCTTTGTGATGAGGGTCAATGTGATCTGGTAAGGATCAGTGTGTGCGGGTGCCTGGTGGTGGTTTCCCTTGCTGAGGATCTTCACATTTCTTCCCTTCTTTGTGAAGTTTTTTGTTGATGCACGAGAAAGAATTTGAACTGTTGCTTTTTCATCCACGCATATCAAGGACATTTCTTTGATTTTAGCTACCAGATTAGCGCCACATTTGTATTTCTATTATTATTGATCTTTCTGTTCCAAAGATTTGTGTTGGCTGCTTTTCGCATACTTATTTTTATTATATTTTAGCGCAGCAATTATATGTTTTACTAATTAAGGGGAGTGATTAATTGGTCACAGGTGCTTCAGGTGCTATTTAAATTTCTGCAGGACTCCTTTCTGAGCTTGCTCTTGCTTGCTGGATCGCTGACCAAGTGGACCTTGACTAAGTGGTGAGTTAAAAACCAGAGTTTAAAACAGCAGATTATAACAGGAGTTTTCTGACCAGTAAGTAACATCTGAAATTTTATATTAGTTGTATTATTGTTGTAAATAGGAAAATGTGTGCAAGCTAGATTGAAGGTTTTGTGCAGTGCAGTGTGCCGCATTTATACAATAATGAAGCAACCGCTCCAGGATGGATACTGCTGCAACAGATGTGAGCGCGTTGCCCTTCTGGAAACTCACATTAGAGATCTGGAGGAACAAATTGCAACACTGGGCAGAACTGACAACCTTGAAAGGGGTCCTCTGCTCGCTGAGCAGGTGGGGTTAATGGGGAAGGTGGAGGGGTAAGTCAGGTGCATCAGGTAGGAAGATGGGTTAATACAGTCAGATGGAGTGGTAGGGACTCACAGAAAAGGAAGGCCAGCCCTGGGTTTGAGCACCCTAACAGATTTGCCATGTTGGGTGAAGATGTAGGGGTGGCAAGCTCAGAGGTGGTAGACCTAGATGTCACTGCTATCCCTTACATCCGGGAGAGCACTTCGTCTAGTAGAGGTGGTAAGGGGACTGTAGGTAGGCCTAGACAGTTGGTGGTAATTGGGGATTCTATAATCAGAAGGACTGATAGAATAATTTGTCGCCAGGATCACCTCAACCGAATGGTTTGCTGTCTCCCTGGTGCATGGATTTGGCATGTGGTGGACCGGGTTGATAAATTACTGAGAGGGGCTGGGCATGACCCAGCTGTCTTGGTCCACATTGGAAACAATGACAGAATATAGGGATGGTGCAGGGTCCTTAAGAACCAATTTAATGAACTAGGCTGCAAGTTGAAGGGAAGGACCTCCAAGGTGATATTCTCTGAAATTTTGCCTGTGCCACGCGCAACACAGGACAAGGGGAGATTAGAGAGCTGAATGCATGGCTAAAGACCTGGTGTAAGAAGGAGGGGTTTGGGTTTTTAGAGCACTGGGCTCACTTTTCATCAAGGTGCAACCAACATGCTAAAGATGGTTTGCACCTAAATGGAAGGGGGTCTTTTGTGCTAGGGGAGAGGTTTATGGGAAGGCTGGAGGAGTTTTTAAACTAGGATTTTGGGGCGTCCACCTGTGACTCTCCAAACCAAACTCAGTATAACAATCAGTGTAGCGCAACCAATATAATAAACAATCAATAATATAATCCAGTAAATTAATACAAAACAAAGTCCCAGTTTTGTGTATGAATTCCACTGTTGTGCAACTCAAAGTAATAGTTCAGGATAATATTTAAAAAAATAATGTGATACAGTGAATTCAGTGACCACCACCTCTGGCTGGAATGCCTGTTCACCTCCAAATTATGACCCCACTACAGAGTCCCAATCGCCTGTTAGGATGTCTCAGGATGCCACAGGAGTACTCCTCCACAGGAAGTCCTTGAACAACGCTGACCTCCTCTTGGGATCTCAATCAATCATGTGCGGCCATAAATAATAAGGGGAAACCATAGTGATCTCTGCTTTGAATATTATAAAGTCCAACAAACATACATACACCGCTCAGGCCAAAAGGGGAAAGTACAACATATCCGTTGCAGGTGCTCGCCTCGGCTCACCATCGTAAACCATGAGGATACCAAAGAAGAATATGGCCCAGGCGCACTCCACAGCTGTGTCACAATATTGGTGCGCTGTAATAAGTCAAATATGATAAAAAATCTCAACAAAGGCGAAAAGCAGCCAACACAAATCCTGAAATGACAGATCAAAGATAATATATATAAAATGTGGCGCTAATCTAAAAACTGTTTGCACAGAATGTCCATAAAAATTCAGGAGAGAAGCAACAGTTCCTATGGTGATCAATACAGGTGCATGTGAAGATCCTTATGCAGAGATAAGTGAAGGTCTTTAATGGGAAAGAGCCACCACCAAACACCCGTACACACTAACTCTTACCGGATATATATGACCCTCATAACAAAGGTCATATAAAGCATGTAACATAGGCAGATAGGATCTTCCACTCCTGTCTACAGCATTAGCAGCCGATCATCACATCACCATAATAGAGCCCAAAAAAGAAACAGAACACTTCCTCATAGTGTAACCTGTCTTTAAAGTTTATTTGGCCCAAGGCAATTAAAATCACTTACAGGATCACCGCTATTAGTAGGCATTGTGTGTTAATCTCCTCCGATGGTCTGATGCTGCCGCATCCCACCGACAAGATGGCCGCCGTGTCTCTTCCGCGTGTGGCGTGCGTCACCGTGAGCTCCACCCGACGCGTTTCGTCATAGGCTGACGTCGTCAAAGGGGTGTGGTCTCACGGCGGCAACGCTATATATATAGCGGCTGAGATTGGGCGGAAGCATTGGCTTAAACCAACACCCGGAAGCCGCCGGCCTGCGCTCCAGCGACGGTGCTCAGCCTCACTCCACAGCTGAGATAAGTTTGTGAAGTTCCTTTATTCGTCGTCAGACCAGACAGGTTAACGTTTTACATGACACACCGTGCTTGTTCACAACGTTGTGAACAAGCATGGTGTGTCATGTAAAACATTAACATTAACCTATCTACCTGTCCCCTGTCTGTCTGGTCAAACGATGAATAAAGGAACGTCATAATCTTATCTCAGCTGTGGAGTGCGGCCATATTCTTCTTTGGTATTTTGAAAATTATACAACCTCAAACAAGGATTAAAAATACTCACATAAATGTGTGAAAAACAGCTCTCCACGCTGACACATAAGCAAAAAAATATCCTGAGTAGCGGCTCCTCTGTAGAGGGGTCAAAACTGGGACTTATTTGTATTAATTTATTGATTGTATTTTATATTGGTTGCGCTACACTAATTATGTTATATTAAATTGTCAAATGGTGGCTTCCTGAATACACCATCAACGAAACTAGTCGACTCTCCATGCGTGTTATCACTTTGGGTCTGTTCTGACATCGCGCTCAGGTCGAACTTCCAGATGTTTGAACGCACGCTAATCCTCTGTCAGAGGTACAGTGGTATAAGCACTTTCCAAGGCTGTTTACATTAGTGCCAAGTCTGGGCACAAATACAAGTGAGTGTGATACTATAACTCTTGTTTACCTGGTATGATAAAATACTACACTATACTATTTATTTGGTTTGATGTTGTGGTGTTCTTGCAGTGATGATGGAAGAATTAGGGGGATTTTGGAAGATTTATTAAAGAGTGGTGTGACCGATTTGGATGATACTATTGTCTATCCCAAAGTGCTTGTTGACCTTTACTGATTTAGAAGTCACTGGACTCATTGTGAGTGTGCAGTTCTCACTGTGGTGGTGATCTATGGTGTTGCACCATTGGAGGATTACTCATCAAGACACAGAAGATTTTACCACAGGGGTGGGAACTACTGTGCAAGTTTATGGACATTGATTTAATTATTTTTTTTATTTAAATTTGTTGTGTTAGAGCCTTATTCTTCTATTTCTATAGATCAGGCTGTAATCCTCTCTCAGAGCCGTCAGAACATCTACTGCTTCTGCCAGAGGATCTCCGCATCTGGACACAAACCTGCCCTTTCATCACCCCTGGTGTTAACCCCTTCCCTGCCAGTGTCATTAGTACAGTAACACCCACATTGAAGAAAAATATATTTAAAAAAAACATTTTTAATTTATTTTTCCCAAATATATTAGAAATATATTTGAAATGCAACAATTTTGCCCATATTCAATATATTTCAAATTTTTTTTCCCTAAATATATTGGAAATATATTTTTCTTCCATATGGGCGCAGTGCACATTTTTAGCACTGATTACTGTAGTAATGTCACTGGTCCCCCCAAAAGTGTCAAAAATATCAGTTAGGTGTTTGATCTGTCCGCCCCCAATGCTGCAGTCCCGCTAAAAATCGTGGATCACCGCCATTACTAGTAAATAAATAAATAAAAATAACACAAATCTTTCCCCTAGTTTGCAGACGCGATAACTTTTGTGCAAAGCAATCAATACACACTTACTAGAATTGTTTTACCAAAAATATGTAGCAGAATACATATTGGTCTAATATGATTAAAATATTGGATTTTTGTCTTACCGTAAAATCCTTTTCTCTGAAGTTCAATGACGGACACAGTCTCTGTTCTTCATAACAGTAGGGTTATACTGCCCCCCTACAGGAGTAGGACAATAGGCAGAAAAAAAGTTCTGGCTACGCCTATGGGCAGTCCCAGGGGGTATATCCCTTTTCTCTGCTATAGGATGTCAGTTTTGTAACAAAGCAGTGTCAGAGAAAACAATACCAACTCAAAATAGAGGGGCGGGTACTGCATCCGTCAATAATCTTCAGAGAAAAGGATTTTACGGTAAGACAAAAATCCACTTTTCTCTATCGTTCATTGACAGACGCAGACTCTGTTATTCATAACAGTAGGGACGTCCCAAAGCAGTGCCATAAACCATGAGGGGTGGGAACAGCAGAAAAACAATTCCCCATGGCTGAACCACAGCCAACCAGGCAACATAGGACTCATTAGAAAAACAAGATGAGACCCATCTGAAAAAAAACAACATTAAAACACCCTCAAGGGAGACTAAAACGCCCTTAAACGCCAGCCTGCAAAACTTTGCGGCCAAAGGAGGCATCTGCACATAAACCTTATAAAACTTTGTGAAGGTATGAACAGATGACCAGGTAGCCACCTTGCAAATCTGAACCACAGATGCCTAATGGCGAAAGGCCCAGGAAGCACTAAGCGCCCAAGTAGAATGCGCCTTAACAGGAAAAGGACCTGACCCTTAATTGACTAAGCCTGCACAACTGTCTGTCTGATCCATCTGGAAATAGTCGCAGCAGGTGCAGGCAGCCCTTTCTTTGGACCATCCGTGAGTACAAAGAATGAATCTGACTTCCGAAAAGACTCAGTAGTTGCCAAGAACACCCTGATTGCCCTAACCACATTCAAAGTATGCAGTGCAAATACTTTAGGAGGTTTAGGCTTAGGACACAAGGAGGGTAGCACAATTTCCTCATTTAAGTGGAAACGGGTGGAAACCACCTTTAGAAGGAAGGATGGATCCGGACGAAGCATCGATTTATCCCTGTGAACCACCAGATAGGAAGAACGACAGGACAACACCGCCAGTTCCAAAACCCTGCGCGTAGAAGTAATAGCCACCAAGAAGTCCACCTTCTGGGATAGGTAAGCAGGGGAATCTCCTGAATATTTTCAAAGGGAAGTTTCTGGAGAACAGACAGCACCAAATTAAGATCCCAAGGTGGCAACGGAGGTCGCACCGGAGGAGACAAGTGTCAAACCCCCTGGATAAAGCTACACACCAGGTAATGGGAGGCTAATGGCCTTTGGAAGAAAATTGCAAACGCTGAAACCTGACCCTTGATAGTGCTCAAGGCCAATTTTTGATCAACTCCTCGTTGAAGAAAGCCAAGATCCGAGTCACCGAGTAAGAGCGAGGGGGAACCCCAAGAGACTCACACCACGCAATATACGACTTCCATGTACGATGACAGATCTTTCTAGAAGTCGCTTTCTCGCTTTAAGCAGACAATCCCCTGTCCTTCAGCACCTGGTTTTCAACAGCCAAGCCGTCAAAGCCAGCGACTATAAAGCAGGATGTAAGATTGGTCCTTGAGACAGTAGATCCTCCTTGAGAGGAAGTCTCCAAGGAACGTCGAAGACTAGCCTGACCAAGTCGGCGTATCAAGCTCAGCGAGGCCAGTCTGGAGCCACAAGAATGACCGGAACCCCTTCCGCCTCGATCCTGCAAAGAAGTTTTGACAGCAACTTGAGAGGAGGAAAGGCATACACCAGCTGATACAGAACCCACGGAGCCACCAGTGTGTCTGTGGCATCTGCCAGAGGGTCCCGAGAGGGGGCCACAAACCTCTGCACTTTCCTGTTGATCTGAGACGCCAAAAGATCTGGAGTGCCCCAATGAAGGCACAGCTGCTGGAACACCTCCGGATGGAGAGACCATTCCCCTGGAGCCAAGGTCTGCCGACTGAGGTAATCCGCCTGCCAATTTTCCACTCCTGGAATGTGAACAGCGGAGAGAGCCGGAACAAAGCGTTTCGCCCACTGAAGGATGCCTGCCACATCTAAGGCCGCAAGGACACTTCTGGTGCCCCCTTGGTGATTGATATAAGCCACGGCTGTGGCATTGTCCGATTGAATGTGCACTGGACAGCCCTGAAGCTACTCTGTCCAGTGAACTAGGCAAAGTCTGATCATTCTCAGCTCCAGAACATTTATCGGTAACCTGGATTCTTCCAGGGACCAGACTCCTTGAGCAGAAACCTTGCCTAGAACACCTCCCCACACGGACAGACTGGCATCCGTGGTGATCACTGTCCAAAATAGGGGGAGGAAGGATTTTCTTTGTTTGTTTGAGTGTCGGGGACCGAAGCCACCATATCAGGGACCCCCTGGTCACCTGACTCAGCTGGATCTGGTTGTCCAGGGAATTTGGATCTTTGTTCCATTTGAGAAGATTTCCTTCTGGAGGATTCTCGTGTAGAATTGAGCGAAAGAGACCGCCTCCAAGGACGACACCATTAGTCCCAGAACTCTCATACAAGTCTGAAGGGACGACCATTTTCTGGACAGCAATAGCTGAATCACAGTCTGGAGTTTTTGAAGTTAGTCCAGAGGAAGAAACACCATGGCTGAGGATGAGTCCAAAGTCAGGGCCAGATAATCCACTCTCATGCAAGGGACCAGGGACGACTTCTGAAGGTTCAGAATCCACCCGAACTCCTCCAGAGTTCTCATGGTGACCTCCAAGTTTGTCACCAGCACTGTGGGAGACTCTGCACGGAGAAGCAGATCATCCAGGTAACCCAGGACCGATATCCCCCGCTGGGGTAACAACGCTAGGACAGGAGCCAAGACCTTCATGAAGACCCAAGGAGCAGAGGCGAGACCAAAGGGTAACGCCACAAACTGATAGTAAGCCTCTCCCACGGCGCAACCCAGAAATTATGGATGTCCTGCACATATTGGGTTGTGAAGGTAGGCATCTTTGATGTCTATGGAGGCCCGGAAATCCCCCTGATGTAGGGAAGCCACCACCATGCAAACTGATTCCATCTTGAATTTTTGAACTCGCACAAAGCAGTTCAGTGTTTAAGGTCCAGACTTGGACGCACCTTGCCTTCTTTCTTGGGGGCCCTAAACAGGTTTCAGCAAAATCCCTGAAAACGTTCCGAATTCGGAATCGAACGATTACTCCTTGTTCTAACAGGTCCTGCACTGCCCCAAAGAGAGCCTGTAAGTGATCCGGGGACAGTCGCACACTGGAAGGGAAAAACCTTACCGGAGGGACAGATCGAAACTCGATCTTGTAACCCGACCGTATGACCTTGTGTACCCACTTGTCTTGTATCCGGGATAGCTACAGGTCCAGGAATCTGCAAAGATGTCCCCCCACCCCAGACATGGTCGAAGGGGTCTTATCCGCAGGTCTGAAGAAAACCGATTTCTGTTTGCCAGACCAGGGTCACTTGGAGCCACCTGAGGGGGCCTTGAAGGACTTTGATCCCTTATCACTTGACCTTGAGGGATGAAAAAAACATTGTGTGCTGAAAAGGAGGGGCCCCGTCTATGACAAGGGTGCTTACCCTGGTTAGCCTGTGGGAGAAAGGTACTCTTATCCCCTGTAAGACATTTGATGTCATCAAGGGTAGCCCCAAAAAGGCGATCACCTTGAAAAGGTAGATCAGACAAGGCCTTCTTGGAGGTCTGATCCGCAGACCAGCATTTTAGCCACAGTATACGCCAAACAACCACTGCCAACACCGACAGTAGCGCCAATAGTGGAGCCACATCCAACGAGGCATCGCAAAGAAATTGCAGCCCCTGAATCATCTGGTCCGGCAGCTCCGTAAAGGCAGGGGGGAGTTGTTTCCCCTCCAGGTCACGGCGAAGTAACCTAGCCCATTCTGTCAAGGTTTGTGACACAAGGGCAATAGTAAACACCGGTCTGAGTGCAGACCCTGCCAGGAGTACACATTGCAGGCCACAGACTCTGCCTTTCTATCCGCTAGATCCTTAAAGGACGGGGAATCCTCCACTGGAATCATGGTAGCTTTATTCATTCTGGAAAACGGAGGGTCCACTTCTTTACAAGGGACTCCTCAAAGGGGTAGCGTCTAGCAATCCGCTTAGGCACCCCAGGGGGACACTTTGGGCGGTCCCACTGTTTTTTGACCATGTTGTCAAAATAAGCAGGAAAAGGGGAAAACCTTTGCTGCTCTGGATGGCTTGTCAGTGCCAAACGTAACCTGTGCCTCAGTCGCAGCTGCGTCCTCCATTTTTAGGGTCTCACGCACAGATAGAACCAGTGTGTCCACCAGCACCTTTTCTTGCGTGGTGGTGGAGGGAGAGGTGTCATCCTCACTATCAGAGGAGACAGGGCGCGAGGCAGAAGACCCGGCAGGGAGACCCACCTCTGCAGTGGCTGAATCGGGTTCAGAATCTGACTCATCAGTTGAGGCAGGGGTATGTGGGGGGCGTTTTTTGGTACTTCGCACTTTAAAGGCTGCCTGCACCCGGGACACAAAACATTCCAGAACCGCCGACAGTGCATCTATGGATGGCTGGGACCCGAAGGGCCATGCGGCCTCCGAGAGGGGGTCAGGTGGGAAAACGTGTTCCAGAGAGTCCATGTCACACCAGGGGAACCCGCAGAAAAAGTTTGAAAAATGTTTTTTTTTTTTTTTTTTGGAACGTCCCACTGCGCTAAAGCACCCCCAGGAAGTCAGGCACAAGCACTGAAGACAGTCAAGAGAGAGAGAGAGAGAGACCCCCCAGACTCACTACCCACACCAGAGATGCAACAGGAAGGCCCAGGATGTCTATACAGCACGTGGAATAAAAGGAGGAAAACAACTGCGCTAATTCAAAAAAGCAAAGCAGCAGCTTCAAGTGCGACTGACACCCCAATAAGTAAATGTATATATTAAGCTGCGCTAACAATTGAAACAGTCCATGTGAATGTCCATAGATGAAAAGAAAAATGATGACCCTTGTGCTGGTACCGCTTACCAGATTCCAATCATTATAGAGCCAAATGAGTAGAGGCAGGGTCTGCAGATATGGAACACAGCAAGCTTCAGAAGGGCTCCAATATGAATCTCCTCAATAGTGTATGAATAAAAAGGAGAAAAACGACACCATAGTGTAAACCAGTAACAAAAAGTGAATAACAATTGCGTTGTGACTTGTGCAGGTACCGCTTACCAGAAGTAGCAGAGACTGTAGCCAAAATGGTGGGAACCGAATCCGCAGACCTCAGAAAGTAGCAAACCCGTACCGTGGTGATGCAGATGTCCAAGGATACGTTTAAACAAAAAGGAAAAAAAAGGCAAACGCCATAGCGTAAAACCGTAAAAAACAACTGGTGATGACACCCAAATAGTGAAGCTGAAAATCCAATATTGGTGAATAGTGACAGCCACCACCGAAAAGGGTAGGATCCCCTTACTGACTGAACCAAGATACTGCATCAAATAGTGAGATAAACCGCTTACCAGATGGACTAAAAGGTAGACATATAATAGAACCTAGAGGGCACCAGTGAGGATGGGTACTCTTACCAGCTCCAGATATTGTATGAGCGGGGGTTCAAAGTGACGCTGGACAACACTCCTGATAGCGCTCAACCAACCAGGCTCAGGGAGGGATGCAGGTTACCCGAGAAATGAGGAGGGGAGCCATAGCATAAAATCCAACGACCATTTATTGTCACTAAAATATATATTGCACTTACAAACATCAGACGACAAAAACGTGGGTGAGAGGGCTTGGAGGGAGGTAACAGCCGCCGGCCGGACGGCTCCGCTCGCCCGTCCTTCACAGCAAGTAGGTAGGTGTGACGTCAGCACGCCGTGACCTGACTAGTTTCATCAAAGATGATTTTTGAAAAAATCATTCAAAAATCTCGGGTAACCTGCATCCCTCCCTGAGCCTGGTTGGTTGAGCGCTATCAGGAGTGTTGTCCAGCGTCACTTTGAACCCCCGCTCATGCAATATCTGGAGCTGGTAAGAGTACCCATCCTCACTGGTGCCCTCTAGGTTCTATTATATGTCTACCTTTTAGTCCAACTGGTAAGCGGTTTATCTCACTATTTGATTCAGTATCTTGGTTCAGTCAGTAAGGGGATCCTACCCTTTTCGGTGGTGGCTGTCACTATTCACCAATATTGGATTTTCAGCTTCACTATTTGGGTGTCATCACCAGTTGTTTTACGGTTTTACGCTATGGCGTTTGCCTTTTTTTTCCTTTTTGTTTAAACGTATCCTTGGACATCTGCATCACCACGGTACGGGTTTGCTACTTTCTGAGGTCTGCGGATTCGGTTCCCACCATTTTGGCTACAGTCTCTGCTACTTCTGGTAAGCGGTACCTGCACAAGTCACAACGCAACGTGGTTTACACTATGGTGTAGTTTTTCTCCTTTTTATTCATACACTATTGAGGAGATTCATATTGGAGCCCTTCTGAAGCTTGCTGTGTTCCATATCTGCAGACCCTGCCTCTACTCATTTGGCTCTATAATGATTGGAATCTGGTAAGCGGTACCTGCACAAGGGTCATCATTTTTCTTTTCATCTATGGACATTCACATGGACTGTTTCAATTGTTAGCGCAGCTTAATATATACCTATACAGCACGTGTCTGCAGTGATCTTGATCAGAAGAAAAAAACCCGAGTGTCAGCACTAGGGTATAGGGAGGGGCTCCACTGCAAAAAAAAAAAAAAACACCTCTAGGGACTCCAAAAACATGTCCGCCATTAATTTTCAATGGGGATCCACCGCAAAATGGCCTACAAAAACATGGCCGCCGATCCTATGCAGCACATGGGCTACAAGAACATGGCGGCCCCGCGTGGCCTGCAGAGCTTCTGGAGGCCCCCCCCGAGGGGGTTCCTCAGCCTCCTGGATGGGACCGACACAATGTGGGGCCCTGGTAGGGACAGGTGAGTCCCCCCTGCACGATCGGTCGTTCGGTCGCTGGCGGCACATCCCTCCGCCCCCAAGGTTAGCTGCAAGCACCCCATATCCCCAGTAGGTGAGGGGAGGAGGGAGGGGGACATGTAGGGGGGGTGAGTGACAGGACAGAGGGGAATCCCGGGGGTCCGACCGTCCTATAGAGGGGCCCACGTCCACCCCAAAACCTGCCAGGGGGAGAGGGGGGGACAATTACTTACCATACCTGGAACAGGCAGGCGCCATCTCCTGACAGAACCCCGCTCCACCAAGTGGGGGGGGGGGGCTGTCGGCCAATATGAACGCTCTCGGGCCTAGTCCCGGTCAGGAATCGACTCGGGCCTAGTCCCGGTCATGTGCGACCTGGCGAGACCTTAAACCAGTCCCCGTCCGGTGGGACTATGTCGCAGCCGACCTAGTGAGGAGCTGTGGTCTGTGCGCGCTCGCTGGCCGCCTTGGGTGACCACTGGATCTATATATCCAGCCTGTCGCCCAGATCCAGCTTAGTTGCTTGTAGATCTCACAGGAAAAAAATCCAGAGGAAAAAACTAACTAAAAAAAAACTTTTTGCCAGGACCAAAGATCCCAGCAAGGAACTAGGTCCTTACTCCTGACTAGGCAGATTAAAACTGACATCCTATAGCAGAGAGAAAGGATATACCCGAAGGGACTGCCCATAGGCGTAGCCAGAACTTTTTTTTCTGCCTAGTGTCCTACTCCTGTAGGGGGCAGTATAACCCTACTGTTATGAAGAACAGAGACTGCGTGCATCAATGAACGATAGAGAAAATTTGATTTTTAAACTTTTATTATTGGGAATGTTTTATAGCAGAAAGTAACAATTTTTTTTTTTTTTTGTTTATTTCTAAATTGTCACTCTTTTTCGGTTTATAGCGCAAAAAAAACGGAATTTTTGTAAAATCTTACCTGTAAAATTCCTTTCTCTGAGTCCTCCGACAGTCGCCGCCTCTTCATATTCGTCACATATGGGGTATTAGACTTTGCTCCGAAGGAGTAGCTAGGCAACAGAATATGTTAACAATAAAGCTTTAACATATCCCACCCTCAAGGGGTGGTCCCCTCAGTCAATACCCTCCTACTTCCTGTAACCATATCTCAGTTTTAGTGGAATAGCAGTAGAGTATACATTCAAACCCCAAAAGAGGGGCGGGGGCGGCGACTGTCGGAGGACTCAGAGAAAGGAATTTTACAGGTAAGATTTTACAAAAATTCAGTTTTCTCTTACGTCCTCCGACAGTCGCCGCCTCTTCATATTCGTCACATATGGGGACGTCCCAAAGCAGTGCAAACATGAGGGGTGGGAAACGCATCCGCGCCGAAAGGCAACGCAGTCTCCACATCAAAGTAAGGAACCTTACCAAAGGAAGGAAACCAGCTGGGCAACAGCAAAAATAAGTGCTCAACAGGAGCAACAACCCAGGAAAAGACAAAAAACCAGGGGATACAAAAAACTATCCCAACAGCCAGGAGTCCCCAACAAGGGACCCTATGGAACAGCCGCACTAAGAACCTTGCGGCCAAAGGAAGCATCCGCCGATGCCTGAACATCTACTTTGTAGAATTTTGTGAAAGTGTGCACGGTCGACCAAGTCGCCGCCTTACACACCTGGGCTACAGAAGCCCCATGACGGCAGGCCCAAGACGTACTCAGAGATCTAGTAGAGTGCGCCTTCACAGGCACAGGGGGAACCTTCCCCTGCAAGGCATAGGCCTGTTCAATGGTCTGCCTGATCCACTTGGCGATGGTAGAGGCCGAAGCCGCCATGCCCTTCCGAGGACCCTCTGGAAGAACAAACAAGGAGTCCGTCTTACGAAAAGACTCAGTCGATTTAAGGTAAACCCTTATCGCCCGAACAACATCCAGAGAGTGCAATCTCACCTCCTTTGGATGTTTAGGCTTCGTGCACAACGAAGGCAAAACAATATCCTCGTTAAGATGGAATTCCGAAACACGTTTCGGCAGAAAAGAAGGATTAGGTCGCAAGACCACCTTATCCAAATGAACAATCAGGTACGGAGACTTGCAGGACAAAGCCGCCAGTTCCGACACTCTGCGAGCCGAAGTGATCGCCACCAAAAAGGCGACCTTTTTGGACAACATAGACAACGAGATCTCCCTGATCTGTTCAAAAGGAGCACGTTGTAACACAGATAGAACGAGATTCAAGTCCCAAGGGGGCAAAGGATCCCTCCTAGGAGGAACCAGATGCCGCACACCCTGAATAAAAGTGCCAACCAAGGAGTTGGAAGCCACGGGACGTTGAAACAGAACGGCCAGCGCAGACACCTGACCCTTTATCGTAGCCAGCGCCAAACGCTGATCGACACCCGTCTGAAGGAAAGACAGCACACGGGAAACCGAGTACGTGCGGGGTGAAAACCCCCTGGACTCACACCAGGCAAAATAGGCCTTCCAAGTACGGTAATAAACCTTTCCCGAGGAAGACTTCCTCGCGTTGATCAAAGTATGAACGACCTCTGGAGAGAGACCCTTCTCCTTCAGGACCTCGGTCTCAACAGCCAGGCCGTCAAAGCCAGCGACTGTAAAGCAGGATGGTAAATCGGTCCTTGAGACAGTAGATCGTCTCGAAGAGGCAGACGCCAAGGGGCGTCGACCGCCAGATTCACGAGGTCTGCGTACCAGGACCGGCGAGGCCAGTCCGGTGCCACAAGAATCACCGTTCTGCGTTCCGAGTGCAACCTGCGAAGGAACCTGGACAGCAACTGAATCGGTGGAAACGCGTACATCAGCCTGTACTGATGCCACGGGGCCACTAACGCGTCCGACGCGTCTGCCTGAGGGTCGCGCGTCCTTGCCACGAACCTCTTCACCTTGTAGTTGAGGCGAGACGCGAACAGGTCCACATCTGGAAGACCCCACTTCGCGCACAACATCTGGAAGACAGCCGGATGGAGAGACCATTCCCCCTGATCCAGGGTCTGGCGACTCAGATAGTCCGCCTGCCAGTTCTCCACTCCCGGAATGTGAACCGCCGTTATCGCCGGGACATGAGTCTCGGCCCAAGACAGAATGTCGGCCACTTCTCGAGCCGCTCGGGCACTCCTGGTGCCCCCTTGGTGGTTGATGTAGGCCACCGCTGTGGCATTGTCCGTCTGCACCCGAACCGGGCAGCCCTGCAGCCGGTCCGTCCAGCGATGAAGACAGAGCCTTATCGCACGCAATTCCAGAATGTTGATCGGGAGGGAAGACTCCCCCTCCGACCAGGTCCCCTGGGCGGACAGAACGCCCAGAACACCACCCCAGCCCGACAGGCTGACATCCGTGGTGATTATCGTCCACGAGATCGGACGAAACGACTTGCCCCCGGACACCAACGGGGACTGGAGCCACCACAGAAGGTTTTCCCTGGTGCGATGACTCAACGAGATCTGAAGATCCAGAGATTGAGGTCGCCCGTCCCACTTGGACAGGATCTCCGCCTGGAGACCCCGCGTGTGAAACTGCGCGAAAGGAATCGCCTCGAAGGCCGAGACCATCAATCCCAGACATCTCATACACGTCCGCAGAGACGAGTGTGGAACGTCCCTGAGGGACCTGACTTCCTCCTGAAGAGTCCTGAGTTTGTCTTCCGGCAGGAAGACCTTCGCCTGCACCGAGTCCAGTATCATTCCCAGATAGGGGAGACGAACCGACGGACTCAGTGTCGACTTTGGAACATTTATCGTCCAACCGAACTCCTGCAGAGTTTGCATTGTGACAGACAGGTCCTTCTCCAGACCCTGACTGGTCGCAGACCGAATCAGAATGTCGTCCAGATACCCCAGGACAGAAATGCCCTGGGCCCTCAATAATGCCAGAACCGGTGCAAGCACCTTGGTGAAGACCCGCGGAGCCGAGGCGAGCCCAAAGGGCAACGCCACGAACTGGTAGTGATCCTCCGCAATGGCAAATCGAAGGTATCTCTGATGACCCTCGAATATGGGGATGTGAAGGTACGCATCCTTCAAATCGATGGAGGCCATGAATTCCCCCGGAACCAGGGCAGCCACCACCGAGCGCAGGGATTCCATGCGGAACTTGCGAACCCGCACAGAGCGGTTCAGAGCTTTCAAGTCCAGAATCGGACGAACCTTGCCCTCCTTCCTGGGCACGGTGAACAGATTGGAATAAAACCCCCGAAATCTGTCCCGATGAGGCACCGGAACCACCACTCCCTGAGCCCTCAGGTCCCGCACCGCCAGGTGCAGATCCCGCAGGCGCTCTGGGGACAGTTGTAGATTTGAGGGAAAAAATCTGCTCTCCGGCCGAGAGAGAAACTCGATCTTGTAACCAGATCGAACGATTTCCAGAACCCATCTGTCCCGCACACGGGCCAACCAGGGCTGAAGAAAACCGAGCAAGCGTCCCCCCACCCCAAAACTGGGTGAGGGCGCCCCTTCAGGCCGAACTGTTATGGGCTGCAGGTCCGGATTGGCCAGACTTCTGTTTCCCAGACCAGGGCTTCTTCTGAGAGCCTTGGCCTTTGAACGGTTTGCCCTTGTAGTGCGGCCGAAAGGCACGAAAGGACCCCTGAGGGGGCCGAAAATTCGCATGCTTCTTCCCAGAAGCCCCCTTAGCCTTGGGGAAATGGGGTAAGAGAGTGCTCTTACCCCCGGTGATCCCCTTAATCAACACATCCAGGGACTCCCCAAAAAGGCGAGACCCATCATAAGGCAGATTGGCTAAGGTCTTACGTGAAGATTGGTCCACCGACCAACATTTCAACCAAACCAGGCGGCGAGACAACACCGCCACGCTGTGCACACGTGCAGCCAACGGAATCAGGTCCAGGTCCGCATCACACAGATACATGACACCCTGGTGGATCTGATCCACCATATCCAGGGTCGCCGCCGAGGCCGAATCGGCCACTAGGACGCGCCTAAGCATCTGCGTCCAACTTGCGATCGCCTGGGCCGCCATGAGAGAAGCAAACAGGGCCTTAAGCATAGAACCCGTAACAGAATAAGTATGACGGGCAAGAGACTCCAGTCTCCTATCCGTGGCATCACGGAAAACAGGGGAACCCTCTGCAGGAATCGCAGTGGCTTTGTTCAAAACCGCAATTGCGTGATCCACTGGTGGAGGCACACACCACCGTTCATCAGTGGCAGGTGAGAAAGGATAACGCAGCTTGAATTTACTTGGTACCGCAAAAGGCTTGCGCAGATCGCGCCATTGATCCTTAACAGCGCGCTGAAAATCAGCATTGCAGGGAAAAACCTGCGGCGTCCTGCGTTTTCTCTGCGTCCCATAAGCCGCCAAGGCAGCGGGGGGACACACTTCGTCCTGCAAACGTAGCGTCTGCTTAATGGAAGCAATCAACTCATCCATGATTGCAAGCTCTTCAGGCGAGCCAGGGGGAGAATTATCAACCCCCTCCACTTCAGCCTCTACCTCAGACCCCACTAGATCAAGAGAGGAGCGGGACCCCGATAGGGGGGTCCCTGCCAGAACAGCCCCATCACCTTCACCCTCAGAATCAGAGGACAGAGCAACTCTGGGCCGTTTAGTAGATTGAGCAGCCACCAGCATTTGCACCTGGGCAGCAAGGCCAGCCACAATAGTGGCTAAATCCCCCCCTGGGGGGGAAACAGCGGTCCCCTGGCTTTCCACCAATACTGTGGGAAACTTGCCCTCCTGAGAATCCATTGCCCCTGTAATGCCAGACAACCAAGGGTTAACTGCCCCCTTTCAGCAAGCGCAGCCCACCGCACCACACTCAGGCACAATGAGGCCCCCACAGGGAATATACAGACTGAATACAGGCAATGGATAACAGGAATAGAAGGATAAAACCTGAGGAGACCCCGCTGCTGCTGCTGCCTCGATCGGTGTTCCAGGAAAGAGGAAGTGATGCTGCCAGGGCGCTCTATGTAAGCCTATGGAGGCTACAAGAAAATGGCCGCCGTGCATGTAAACCATGCGGCCGGAGCGGGCGCCGGTAAAATGGCGTCGTTTGGCGCCGAAAACGCCGCTCCACAGTGCATAAAAACACACACAATTTCATCCCAATATATGGATACATGTTAGATCGCCGCAGCGATCGCTGTATATGCCCAAACATGCCAATAAAAACATGCCCCACAGCACACAGCTTCCCACACTGCCCAGCCTGACACACACAGTGTCATACAGCTCCCCCCCCCCCCTTGCAGCCCACAGCATGCAGCCGAGAGATAGGGAGACAAGCAGTGTGAATAGAGGCAGGTTACACAGTCCCAGACTGAGACCCCCCCCCGGACAGACAGGTCCCCACATAGATACACTTACCTCACATGGCGTGGGGAACCCGCACAGGCGAACAAGCCGCTGCACATGAGGCAGGGAGAGTCGCAATTCAAGACGCACACAATGGCGGTTAAGAAACCGCACAGCGTCCGGTGAGGTAGCCACCTCACCAATCATCCCTGCACCGAACAGGGATGGGTCGTTCACTGTGCCAGGAGCGTTACCTGGCTGAACGCTCGATGGCAGACTGGGAAGCCACTGACCCACGACCTGCGATCAGGGGGATCAGCCCGGGACCCAGTCCGCATGATCCTCTTCGTCCGAAGAACTAACTAATGCTGACAAAAATAACAGCTAAGTAAAGGTAGAGAAAAAACTCAAACAAAATATTAAAAAGAAGAAAGAGTCTGGGACAAAAAGTCCCAGCACAGAGAGAGCCAGCCACTCCTGACAAGCTAGACATTAAAACTGAGATATGGTTACAGGAAGTAGGAGGGTATTGACTGTGGGGACCACCCCTTGAGGGTGGGATATGTTAAAGCTTTATTGTTAACATATTCTGTTGCCTAGCTACTCCTTCGGAGCAAAGTCTAATACCCCATATGTGACGAATATGAAGAGGCGGCGACTGTCGGAGGACGTAAGAGAAAATGGGATTTTGATTTACTGCAAAATACTTTTCTCTAATGTTTATTGACGGACGCAGCTCCTGATTCTTCTTAACCATTGGGTTATACTGCCCCTACAGGAGTAGGACACTAAGCGGGAAAAATCTTGACTAAGCCTATGGGCAGTCCCAGGGGGTATACACCCACACTCAGCTATAGGCACTCAGGTTTGTTACAAGCAGTGTCAGAAGAAAGCCAACTCCACAGATGGGTGGGTGCTGTGTCGGTCAATGAACATCAGAGAAATGGATTTTACGGTAAGTCAAAAGTCTAATTTTATCTTTCGTTTATTGACGCACACAGCTCCTGATTCTTAACCATTGGGATGTCCCAAAGCAGTGTTAATAAAAAGGGGTGGGAAAACAGCAGCAGAAAAAAATTCCCACAGCAGCAGAAAAAAAAGGCTAACCATAGCTATTCAGGTAACATGGAGCTCAACCATAACAACTGGAGCTCACTTGAAAAAAACAATACACCCTCAAAGAGGACTCCTCTAAACAGCAGCATGCAAAACCTTGCGGCAAAAGAAGCATCCACAGATGCCAACACATCCACTTTATAAAACTTTAAGTGTGCACAGAAGACCAGATGGCCTTGCAAACCTGCATCACTGATGCCTGGCGACGGAAGGCCCAGGAGGCACTAAGCGCCCGAGTTAAGTGTGCCTTAACAGGGAAGGAAGGAACCTGACCCTTAATTGAATAGGACTGAATCACTGTCTGTCTGATCCAACTGGAAATGGTTGCAGCAGAAGCGGCCAACCCTTTGAGGTCTAACCGTGAGTACAATTAGTGAGTCTGACTTCCTAAAAGACTCCGTAGCTGTCAGGTACACCCTGATAGCCCCATCCACAGCCAGAAAATGCAGAGCAATTTCCTTAGGATGTTTAGGCCTGGGACATAGGGAAGGCAACATATTGTCTTCATTCAAATAGAAATCAGAGGCGACCTTTGGCAGAAACAACGGACAGGGACGAAGAACCACCTTAGCTCTGTAACCAACAGTTAACTTGAACAACAAGACAATGCTGCCAGCTTCGACACCCTGTATGAAAAAGTAATAGCCACCAAAAAAGGCCACCTTCTGGGACAACGTCCTGATATTTTTGAAGGGAGATTCCTGGATAACTAACAACACCAATTTGAGGACCCATGGCGGTAATGGAGACCGCAATGGAGGAACCAAGTGTTGAACTTCCTGGATAAAGGTACGCACTAAGGAATGTGTGGCCAATGGACGTTGAAAGAAAACCACCAGGGTCGAAACCTGGCCCTTGATGGTACTCAAGGCCAGGCGCTGCTCAACCCCCCGTTGGAGGAAAGCCAGGATCCGAGCCACCGAAAAGGAGCGAGGAAGAACCCCAAAAGACTCATACCACGCAACGTACGTCTTCCAAGTACGATGGTAACTCATCCCAGAGGTAGCTTTTCTAACCTTTAACACAGTGTAGGAATCATTGATTCAGACACCCCTCTATCCTTCAGTACCTGGCTTTCAACAACCAAGCCGTTAAAACCAGCGAATGTAAAGCAGATGTAAGATTGACCCTTGGGACAGCAGATCTTCCCTGAGAGGAAGTATAAAAGGAGCATAGGCGACCAGCTGTGCCAGATCTGCGTACCAAGTCTGGCGAGGCCACAACTTCTGTTTGTGAGTAGCCATTTTTATGTTTTACAAATAAAGCCATACTATTGAGGATAATGTGCTAGGTCGGTGCGCCCTGCGTGGGAAGTGTGGTCGGGGATCTTGGATTCTAAGCGCAGGAGAAAGGTGGCATCACCATATAGTTTTGGAGCAATAGTAAATACCAGCCTAAGCTGAACCAGCCATAGTGAAACATATGGTGGGCCAGAGCCTCCGCTCTCCTATCAACCGGGGGGGGGGGGCTAAAGAACACTGGGGGGGAGGGGGGGCTAGAGAAGACTGAGTGGGGGCGGCTAAAGAAGACTGGGTGGGGGCAGCTTAAGAAGACTGGGTGGGGGCGGCTAAAAAAGACTGGGTGGGGGAGGCTAAAGAACACTGGGTGGGGGCGGCTAAAGAACACTGGGGGGGCGGCTAAAAAAACACTGGGGGGGGGCGGCTAAAGAACACTGGGGGGGGGCGGCTAAAGAACACGGGGGGGGGGCTAAAGAACACTGGGGGGCGGGCTGCTAAAGAACACTGGGGGGGCGGCTAAAGAACACTGGGGGGGCGGCTAAAGAACACTGGGGGGGGGCGGCTAAAGAACACTGGGGGGGGCGGCTAAAGAACACTGGGGGGGGCGGCTAAAGAACACTGGGGGGGCGGCTAAAGAACACTGGGGGGGGGCTAAAGAACACTGGGGGGGGGCTAAAGAACACTGGGGGGGGCTAAAGAACACTGGGGGGAGGGGGGCTAAAGAAGACTGGGTGGGGGCGGCTAAAGAACACTGGGTGGGGGCGGCTAAAGAACACTGGGTGGGGGCGGGCAGCTAAAGAACACTGGGGGGGGCTAAAGAACACTGGGGGGACCAAAGAACACTGGGGGGGGACCAAAGAAAACTGGGGGGAGGGGCTAAAGAGCACTGAGGGGGGCTAAAGAGCACTGAGGGGGGGCATTTTTACATTCAGCGTATAGCACTGGTACAGGTAGGTGTCCTTCGGGGTCCGCAGTTTGCCCTTACTGTCAGCCACTGGCCAGCAGCAGCTGCAGCCGAGGAGATGACCCAATCAGGCAGCGGGGAGGGCCGGCCACGGTTTGTCTGGAGACACTGACTGGCTAGCAGCATGTAACGCTCCTGCGTTTTTATAGTAAGCTGGATTTGCAGCTGCAGAATCTCCACTCAGTAGTCATGTAGAGATGTGTTGAAATACCAGATCCAACTCTCCAGACTCATCACTGTGGGCCTGTCTGCTTCAGCATACGTTCCTGGAGTGATGGGATGTATATGACAGTATGGAGGTGATGTGCTGAAGGGACAGGTGTGAGCAATGACAGCAATGATAAGCACTTGATAGTAATGTTCAGGAGAGTAGTAGATGGTAATAGGTAGAAATGCAGATAGGTTAGTAATCATGTATGGTAACAGGTGGTGAGGACAGCAGATGACATATACAGGATAGACTAACCCAGTGCAAGGATAGATGGTAGTAGGCTCAAGAGCTAGCAATCTATGTAACAGTGCAGATGATAGAATTAGTATGCATAGATAGTAACAGTCCTTAATGTGCAGAAGTAGATAGTGTAAGTTAGTTATGGAGGAATCCCCTGTGGGGTACTTATCACTAGTAAGGTTAGTAAGTAGAGGGGTCCGGTAGTGAGGGAGTGATCGGGTAGCGAGATACGGGATCAGTAGCGAGGTTCCGGTCTGTTCCAGGTAAAGGAGAATAGCTGGAGGCTCCGGCAGCATAAGACAAGGCTTGTGAGCATGCGGTAACATTGAACGAACAATGTGAGAGAGAAAGCCGGCGATTGAAATAGCCGCTCAGAGCGGCGCTCAGCGATGATGTCATCCGGCTTAAAGGTATATGCGTTCCACCTAACTAAAAAGGTGGGATGCAATATGAAGAGGAAAATGGGCAATAAGGGTACCAAAGGTACCAGAATCTTACACAGCAGCAGTAACAGCCGGGAGATTATCAACCAATGAGGCAGCGGAAGCGTCACTGGAAAGCGGGCCGGCCGCATGAACGTGATGACGCGGGGGTGCGGTAACCGAAACGGTTACCGCCCCCTTCCGCCTCATCATCACGTTCATGCGGCCGGCTCGCCCTCCAGTGACGCTTCCGCTGCCTCATTGGTTGATAATCTCCCGGCTGTTACTGCTGCTGCTAGCCAGTCAGTGTCTCCAGGCAAACCGCGGCCGGCCCTCCCCTCTTAATTACTAAGAATTGTAGGCCTATAATACATAACGCCAAATTTCCATGAAAAAAATTGTACCGCTTTTGGTACAGAATTCCTGACATAATCATACCGCCAGGGAGGTTAAGAAGTCCGCTTCATTTAATCAAGAAATTAATTTGTTCTGATATCCGTTTAGATTTGGACTACTTTATGTTTAAGGTGGACTCTCTTTTCCTTCCCCTCTCAGTGTGGGATGTCATACCCTGCATTTGTTCCCCATGATAAGATAAATGGACAGATCGGTTTATATTGTCTCACCATACACCAGACGACTTGATCGGCCGGCAGTGAGAACCGCTATTCATCATTATCCCCATACAGGGCAGTGTCACCTGTGGTCTGCTCTCCCCCATTAGGGGTGTTGACTGCCATATTAGAATTGGGTATTCATCGGGAATTGTATTTTTGTCATTTTCATTCACTTCATTTTTTATTATGGTTTTAACAGCTGTTGGGCAGTGGATGTTTCCATTCTCTGATCGTGTTTTAGATGCTCCTGTAGCACACCCTTGGTGGCAGTGCTGCTGGAGCCTCTTGCATGATCCGAGACCCTCATCTGGGTATTATTTTGATTTTGTTTCTGTCAAATCAGTTTGGTCACTCTCTCTATTTTTTTGGGCTGTTTATTTATGCCTGTCATGCTATTTATGCTCACTTCTGTGTGCATCGCATTATTTTTGATTAACTATTGCATTTATAGATGGTACCTTTTATAAGGTTGCTCCAGGTGATGGGCTGGGTGGTTTTCGTTCGTTAATGACGATACCAGTGGAATTTGATGCATCAGTATTGAGGCTACCCATTGGCTATTCTCTTTAATGCCGTGCCCCTGACCTTTCATTTATTACTTTCCACTGTTGTTGGTCATTCGTGAATATATGGCTGTGGGTTTGCTCAATCTGGTTGTTCTCAATCTGATGCTCGGTAGATTTGGCCGAGTTATCCAGTGATTACATCCAACTTAGCTTTTTGGTGCCCCCTCTATTTTCTCTCTTCCACCCTGATCACGGTGGACTGTGATCCATTCACCATTATTAGGGTCTATATGTTGATGTATTGCTCTTTAGACAGCTGCAGCTGATCCATGCGTATGTGTTTCTTTTTTTTTTTAATTACCACGTGGTCACTTGCTATATTGGTGAGGTGGAAGGTTTACATTTAATTTCACTGAAACTATATGTCCTATTTTTTTACTTAATACATTTTGTTACTTTTTAACAGTATATTTCAGTTTCTGTGGTTCTTTTTGTTAACCTATTTATATAGATACCCATGTGACTCTAATATATGGCACTTCTGGGCTACTTCTTTCTTTAGTTGTCCATTTCTTTTTGTATGCGTTTTTTTGCCATTTGAGTTCCACTCTTTGAGACTTATTTGACTGAGTGGGTGTTTTTGTAGTTATTACTATAATTAATTTATATATATATATATTTTTTTTCTTTTTTGAGTACATTATCCATTTCCTTACCTCCTTTTTTCTTGTGTGCTGGTTTTAAACAGAACCCCTCATTTTCCACTTCTTGATTAGAGTTTGAACATTGCTGATTGGCATTCTCAATTCCTTGGATATATTTTTATATCTCTTTCCTGTTTTATACAGTTCAACTACCTTTTCCCGCAGAACCTTTGACAATTCTTTTGTTTTCCCCAGACTCAAAATCCAGAAACGTCAGTGCAGCACTGGATGAAAGATGCAAGGGTCTGTCAGGAGTCCAGAAACTCATTGACCTTTTATACACACACACTAATTACAAGCAAACAGATCACAGGTGAGGATGGTCACCTTTAATAGCCATTCAAACCCCTTTGTGTCAACTTGTGTGCATGTTATCAGGCCAAAATCACCAGGGTATGTAAACTTTGATCAGGGTCATTTGGGTAGTTTCTGTTGTCATTATGATTTAAAAAATAGTAAACACAGTTGATTGATAATAAATGGCTTCAGTCAAACACTAACCATGAGTGAAAGAAAAGTTTTTGTGTTATCATTCATATTCTCGGAAAAATGGCCAAGCAATCAAATTCTGCCAGGGTATGTTAACTTATGAGCACAACTGTATGTTTAGAAGGGGAATACTCTATAGTATTTATCAGAAAATAACTGTTATCCACTTGGTTGGAGTGCTAACAGTCTCCAACGAGTAGGAACACCACAGTAGTAACATAAGCGCAGGATCTCTTTAGTAGAGCACCAGACATATATCCAAGTGTTCTTAAAATCTCCCTATTGCCTTCTACAAAACTAAGGCTAGGAGTGGGATTGCCATATTTAAATAACAAAGATGTTATACTTACCTGCTCTGTGCAGTTGGTTTTGCACAGAGTGGCCTGGATCCTCCTCTTCTCGGGTCCTTCATCAACCCCTCCCTCCCAACGAGTGCTCTCACAGCAAGCAGTTTGCTATAGGGGCACCTGAGTCAGGTCACAGCTCCATGTATCCATTCAAACACAGAGCTGCGGCACGCCCCGCCCTCTCCTGATTGGCTGACTGACGTTATTTACAGCAGCTGGAGCCAAATGCGCCGCACTGCTGTCTCAACCAATGAGGAGGGGAGTCCAGGGCAGCTGAGACACTTCATTCTGCAACATTGCTGGATAAACATGGGCCCAGGTAAATATTAGGGGGCCCAGGTAAATATTAGGGGGGGCTGAAGGGAGCTTCTGTACACAGAAGTTTTTTTTTTTTTTTTTAATCTTACTGCATAGATTAAAAATGCATTAAGATAAAAAAAAAAAACTTCTGTCTTTACAATCCCTTTAAGTCAGGGGTGGGGAACCTTTTTTCTGCCAAGGTCCATTTGGGTATTCATAAAATAATTTGGGGGCCGTACAAAATTATCAACTTAAAAATGTGCCTGTTAGATTTGGTCAAAAATTCAATTAACTCACCCCTAATGTGATGGCTGCAACTGCTTCTCTTTGGTGAGGTGTGTGATGTTAGCTGGTATTGATGATGTTGCTACTCGCAACTGGTTTTCCAGGTTTGCGTCGGTCAGTCTGGAGCGCAGTCGACTTTGTGGTGGTAAGCTTTGAAAAGAACTGCTGGCGGGTAATGCTGGTGGGTATAGCTGGCTGGTACTGCTGGTTTGTACTGTGCTGTGGGTACTGCTGGCTGGTACTGCTGGCTTGTACTGTGCTGTGGGTACTGCTGGCTGGTGCTGCTGGCTCAGGCTGGTACTGCTGTGGGTATTGCTGATTCAGGCTGGTACTGTGCTGTAGGTACTGCCTTGGGTACTGCTGGCTCAGGCTGGTACTGCTGGCTGGTACTGTGTTGTGGGTACTGCTGGCTGGTACTGCTTGCTGGTACTGCTGTGGGTACTGCTGGCTGGTATTGCTGTGGGTACTGCTGGCTGGTATTGCTGTGGGTACTGCTGGCTGGTACTGTGCTGTAGGTACTGCTGGCTGGTACTGTTGTGGGTGCTGCTGACTCTGGCTGGTACTGCTGTGGGTACTACAGGCTCTGGTTGGTACTGCTGGTTCTGCTGTGGGTACTGCTGGCTCTGGCTGGTACTGCTGTGGGTACTGCTGGCTCTGGCTTATACTGCTGTGAGTACTGCTGGCTTTGGCTGGTACTGCTGTGAGTACTGCTGGCTCTGGCTGGTACTGCTGGCTCTGGCTGGTACTGCTGTGTGTGCTGCTGGCGGGAAATGCTGGCTAGCAGCGGCGCCATGCTGGAGGAAGTGGCGATGTTTCCTGTATTGGTCACAGGCGGACGGCATTTGATATCACTCCACCTGTGACTCACTCAGACTGTCAGAACAGAGCCGGAACTATACAGGAAGCATTGGCTCCATTCTGACAGATCAGCTGAGAGACACAGACTCAGCTGCACAGGGGCCGGACCAAATGACTTTGAGAGCCGCATACGGCCCCCGGGACGTAGGTTCCCCACCCCTGCTTTAAGTGATTAATGAAAAACCAAGTGAATTCAAAGTTCATTCAGCATGTTCTTTATACTTAAACAAATTATATAACCACAAATAAATGTCTCTAAAATCTTCAGTGCTTCTTCATCCAAACCCACGTGAAGTCAAAGTTTGTTGGGAGAGAATGGATAGGGAAGAAACCTGTCCCTTTACAGTAATAAGAGGCACATGCCGGTTTACTCCAGACTGGAGGACAGCCAGGATGTCAGGAATAAAATATTCTGAATGTTGAGGTGCCTGCTTTTGCACCAGCCAAAATAGGTCTTCCAAGTGTGACTGGGACTTATGAGAAGTATATATTTTTTTATGTGACAACACTGAAGAAATGAAACTTTGCTACAATGTAAAGTAGTGAGTGTACAGCTTGTATAACAATGTAAATTTGCTGTTCCCTCAAAATAACTCAACACACAGCCATTAATGTCTAAACCGCTGGCAACAAAAGTGAGCACACCCCTAAGTGAAAATGTTCAAATTGGGCCCAATTAGCCATTTTCCCTCCCCGGTGTCATATGACTCCTTAGTGTTACAAGGTCTCAGGTGTGAATGGGGAGCAGGTATGTTAAATTTGGTGTTATTGCTCTCACTCTCTCATACTGGTCACTGGAAGATCAACATGGCACCTCATGGCAAAGAACTCTCTGAGGATCTGAAAAAAGAATTGTTGCTCAACATAAATAAAGATGGCCAAAGCTATAAGAGGATTGCCAAGACCATTAAACTGAGCTGCAGCATGGTGGCCAAAACCATACAGCGGCTTAACAGGACAGGTTCCACTCAGAACAGGCCTCGCCATGGTCGACCAAAGAACTTGAGTACACATGCTCAGCGTCATATCTAGAGGTTGTCTGTGGGAAATAGACGTATGAGTGCTGCCAGCATTGCTGCAGAGTTTGAAGGGGTGGGTGGTGGGGGGGGGGGGGGGGTAAACCTGTCATTGCTCAGATCATACGCTGCACACTGCATCAAATTGGTCTGCATGGCTGTCATCCCAGAAGGAAGCCTATTGTAAAGACGGTGCACAAGAAAGTCCGCAGTTTGCTGAAGACAAGCAGACTAAGGACATTACTGGAACCATGTCCTGTGGTCTGTTGAGACCAAGATAAACTTATTTGGTTCAGATGGTGTTAAGCATCCATGGCGGCAACCAGGTGAGGCGTACAAAGATAGGTGTATCTTGCCTGCAGTCAAGCATGGTGGTGGGAGTGTCATGGTCTGGGGCTGCATGAGTGCTGCCGGCACTGGGGAGCTACAGTTCATTGAGGGAACCATGAATGCCAACATGTACTGCGACATACTGAAGCAGAGCATGATCCCCCTCCCTTCGGAGACTGGGCCGCAGGGCAGGATTCCAACATGATAACGACCCAAAAACACCTCCAAGATTACCATTGCCTTGCTAAAGAAGTGGAGGGTAAAGGTGATGGACTGGCCAAGCAGGTCTCCAGACCTAAACCCTATTGAGCATCTGTGAGGCATCCTCAAACAGAAGGTGGAGAAGTGCAAGGTCTCTAACATTGTTGTTGTCATCATGGAGGAGTGGAAGAGGACTCCAGTGGCAACCTGTGAAGCTCTGGTGAACTCCATGCCCAAGAGGGTTAAGGCAGTGCTTGAAAATAATAGTGGCCACACAAAATATTGACACTTTGGACCCAATTTGTACATTTTCACTTAGGGGGTTTACGAACTTTTATTGCCAGTGGTTTAGACTTTATTGGCTGTGTGTTGAGTTATTTTGAGGGGACAGCAAATTCACACTGTTATACAAGCTGTACACTCACTAATTTACATTGTAGCAAAGTGTCATTTCTTCAGTTATGTCACATTAAAAGATATAATAAAATATTTACAAAAATGTGAGGGGTGTACTCACTTTTGTGAGATACTGTATTTTCCTGCTCTGAGCAAGGTGGAAATGGTTGAAAAAGTAATGCTCATGTCTTTTAGAACCTGGGTTTCACAAGCAATGCCATTAACCACTTCAGCCCCGGAAGGTTTTACCCCCTTCCTAACCAGGCCCTATTTTACGATTCAGCACTGAGTTATTTTAACAGACAAATGCGCGGTCGTGCGACGCTGTACACAAACGAAATTTAGGTTGTTTTTTTCCCCACAAATAGAGCTTTCTTTTGGTGGTATTTGATCACCTGTCTGATTTTTATTTTTTGCGCTACAAACAAAAAAACAGTGTCAGATAAGAAAAAATTGTGTGGTGATAATACCAACTAACCCACGCAAAGGGATGTGATCAATAAACAAATATCAAATAAATAAATATGTGGATAAAAATATAAATGGTGTAGGAATAATCCTAATTTTAGAAGCTGCAATCAGCACATGAAAACGTGGAATATAGGAAAATAAATAAATATTGCTAGATATAAGATTGCGCTCAACTAGTGCAAACATAAACCTTATGTGCAAAGCAAAAGTATAAATATATACAGTTCTTTGGATATATTGGAGTTGGTGCATATCCTGGTATCGGGTGTCTGTGATTCTGATGTCCTTTATCCGCTTAAGCTGACTCCCTATAACTCTCAGTGCGCAGCTCTTCCACTGCCGGGCTGCAGCTCCATGCTGGAATGCGGGGAGGTGCGCACTGAGATTGCAGTGGCCCCGGGGACACCATGGCACACGGAGACGGACACTGGGCGACCCAGCTTCTTTTTCACCCCGTCACCCCCCTCCTCTTCCTTCACCCCTTCTGCCTCGGCTTCCCTACCGACCGCACCCAGATTTAGTGATATTAAAGATTGTAAGCTCTAACGAGCAGGGCCCTCTGATTCCTTTTGTTCCAAATTGTAGTGTAACTGTAATGTCTGCCCTCCTTTTGTTAAGCGCTGCGCAAACTGTTGGCGCTATATAAATCCTGTATAATAATTAAAGGAGGAGTCGTTTGGAGTTCTTTGGATATATTGGAGTTGGTGCATATCCTGGCATCGGGTGTCTGTGATTCTGATGTCCTTTATCCGCTTAAGCTGACTCCCTATAACTTAAGGGGTCCATTCCATCCGGTAAGCCTGAATACACACCGGGTGTTCCTGTTTTTTGGTGGAGGTATAATCAAATTATCAAGTGTCACTAATATTGGTACCATCTCCTTTTCGGATATACATTGCCATCACTATGAACTTTTAATTTATGATTGATGGACTTATGACCAAATCTGTTTCACCATATTTATTTATACACCAAATATATTTTTGTCTTGCACATATATATTTATACTTTTGCTTTGCACATAAGGTTTATGTTTGCGCTAGTGTTTAGTTGAGCGCAATCTTATATTTAGCAATATTTATTTATTTTCCAAAAAAAAGTGTCAATTGTGAAAAAAAAAACAATATTTTTCACATTCTGCTATAGGACATTCCCCCCCCCCCCCCCCAAAAAAAATGTAAAAATCACAATCTTTTAACATTTGAGGCCAATTTGTTTTCTGCTATATATTTTTAGTAAAAAAAAAAAATCGCAATAAGCGTATTTTGATTGGTTTGCGCAAAAGTTATTGCGTCAACTACGGGAAAGATTTATGTCATTTTTATTGGTTTTTTTTTTTTTTTTAACTATTAATGGCGGCGATCTGCGATTTTTAGCGGGACTGCAACATTGCAGCCGACAGATCGCTCTTACAAACAGACCAGAACTTTTGTCACAAGGACCTCTATTCCACTCTGCTTCTCAGTTGCTGACTTTAACCACTTGCCGACCGCCCAGTCATATTATTGCGGCAGAGCGGCTCGGCTGCGTCCAGTCACGTAGTGTTTAGACACAGCGGGAGGCGGGCCCACGATCCTCTGGGAAACGGAGAGAAGACCCGCCTGCTTATGTAAACAATGCATGCGGATCTTCTGTGAGACAGGCAGGGACAGATCAGCAGTTTCAGCTAAGCTGAAACTGCGATCTGTCTGTGCCTGTCACAAAACGACCCCCCCCCCTCCACACACACACACACACACACACACACACACACACACACACACACACACACACACAGTTGGTAAGCATACAGGCATATATTAACCCCTTTGATCACCCCCAGGGTTAACCCCTTCCCTGCCAATGGCATTATTACAGTAACATAGTACATATCTGGTAGCAAATCAGGGTCTCTGGAGGAGATGTAGAGGCAGTTGACTCCCAAGCTGACATCACTTCTGCCCTGTACCCACGGTGTCCTGGAACTTCTCCTCCAGCCCTTTGAGCACCTCCAGTGACCCTGATTTGCTACCAGATATGTACTGTGAGCCCTAACATTGTTTAACCTGAATGATTGGTGCTTTTATCCCTTTGTATAAACACACACACATACACAGGAGCAGTGGTGGTAATCAAATGTGATTCAGACAAGAATCGCTCTGCACTCCTGTTCAAATCACATGCGATTCTTTGTAGTGCTATTTGTGCCAATTTTTCTGTATTGACGCAAATCGCAATGCAAAGTAGCGGTACTTGGTATCGGCACTCGTACTCGCCGATTAAAAAAAAAAAAAAAAACACGGTATTGGTACAACCCTAAAAAATTCCTTTTTCATAGGACATAACTCAGCAAAGGATTTTGGAGGCCTCTTTGTGTTTGGCCAATTACTATGTAGGGTTATTTTAGTTCAATCTTATTTTATTAAAAGAGAAGGGTTTTACAGAGTTAGGGGAGAAGCATGGGGGTATGAAACATACAGTGAAACAAATTGTGCAGGTATGACATATGGTAAACTGTGAATAAGTGCATACAACAGTCAATATCAATAAGTGCAAATAAGGAACCTAAACTGCCAGGTCCATCAGATCCCGGCAGCAGCACAAGGTCAGTAAAACAGCAACTTGGGGTGTTAGGTGGTAGCATAAATAGTAGAAAATTCAAGGAAAGGCCAACCCCAGTATAAACACTCTCATGGCTGGCGTCACTTGAGGAGATTATGGGAAGTGTGGTAGGCAATGATAAATATCCCGGCCTTCCAATGAGAAACGCCTACAAACAACAAATAAGCAAAAGAAGATTGCCTTATGGTGTCAATAGTATAGACAGAGAGGGGAATAAAGGTAAAAGGATGGGATAAAGCAGGAGAATGTAAGGAGGTATACTAAGGGGGCAAAGAAGGTAGAGGAAATCAGGAGGGGCCGCCCACGTCCCACTACTGCCCCCCAGCACCAGGTAGCACAGATGTCTCGAGCCATGACTGAAAGGCGTCCGAACACCGAAACATGTCCCAGGACCTCCAGGCAGCAGAGAATCGGTCCTCCCTGTCCCCCTCCCGCGCCAACAGGTTTTCCATGTCTCTAAGCCAGTCCAGTTCCAGAGCCCACTCAAGTCTAGAGGGTACACGCTTGGTCTTCCAGTGTCTGGGTATCACCGTCCGAACAGCCGCCAAGAAAAACCTCAAAACGTCTCTCTTGATCGACCGGAAGGAGCCGGGTAACAGAGACAACAGGGCCAGTTCCGGTGTCGCAGGAACATTGGTGGCCTGCAATACAGAGCTATAATTTCAGTCCATAATTCATGGATCTGGAGACATTCCCACCAGATGTGGATAAGCGTTCCCCTAGAGGACGTGCACCGCCAACATTGGTCCGACTGGAGTGGGTCAATGTAGGCGATCGAGGAAGGGCACCTGTACCATCTGCTCAAGAGTTTGAACCCCTTCTCCTGAACTTGGGTAGCGGGAGACAGAGAGTGGGTCATCGCAAAACATTTGTGCCAGTCGGTAGATGAAAGGGTTCGGCCCAGGTCCCTGTCCCAAATAGCAGTATATGTCGGTAGGTCAGGGGGGAGGGCACGCAATAACAAGGAATACAAGAGAGACACCGTGTGCGTGGGGGGAACATCCTGGAGCAGGATAGAGTCCAACTCCGAAGGGTCTCCCCTAACATCAGTCAACGAGGGTAGAGCGTGGATATAGGAGAGGGCCTGGCGGCGCTGCAGCCAGTGCACACGATCACCACTGGGGGTGGCGGATGCAGGAGACATCAACAGGGACGGGTCAGCTCGGAGAATTTGGGACACCCGGCGATGGTCCGTCGCGTCCCAGGAGCCAAATCTGGAACACGAGGCCGCCGGAGGGAACGCTGGGGATCCAAAGAAGGGCGTCATGGGGCCCTGAGGACTTGACAGACGTCCCGATTTATTCAGGCAATCCCAGACCCGTAAGGTCTGACCCGTTAAAGCGCCGAAAGAAGAAGTGTGGCCCCGGAGGTGTCCCGGGGTCCAGGGAAGTGCCCTGAGATCGAAGGGGGCCAGAAGATGTTCAAGTTGCACCCACAGTTTAGTTGGGGCATTGTGAAACCAATCCACTAAGCGCGTCAAGGTCGCCGCTCGGTGGTAGAGAGCGAAATCTGGGATACCAGTGCCCCCTCTAGACTTTGGAAGGGTGAGAGTCGCATATTTTAGTCGGGGTCGGCTATGAAGCCAAACAAACCTCGAGAGTGCTTTGCGTAGCTTGTCAAAGAAGGAGGCAGGTATGTGGATAGGAAGCGCTTGAAAGAGGTATAAAAAACGAGGCAAAACGTCCATCTTCAGAACATTGATCCTCCCAAACCAGGACAAGCGTTTTGTGGAGTAGGTAGATAGGTCAGATAGGGTTTTAGTGAAGAGAGGGGCAAAATTGTCAGGGAAGAGTCGGGTCGGGTCAGAAGGTAACTGAACACCCAAGTAGCGAACGGAGGACGATCCCGTCTTAAAGGGATAGGCATCCGAGATACGCCGGAGAGTTGAGTTAGGCAGGGAGATATTTAGTATCTCCGATTTAGAATGATTAACTTTAAAGTTGCTCATAAGGCCAAATTTGCGGAACTCGGTCAGGATCGCAGGGAGGGACTTTTGAGGAGAGGTGATGTAGAGCAGTAGGTCATCGGCAAATAGTGCCAGCTTAGAATGTATGGGACCAATGGTCAGTCCGCAAACATTGGGGTTGTTGCGAAGTGCAACGGCCAAATGTTCCATAACCAGGACATAGAGGAGCGGAGACAGGAGGCAACCCTGGCGCGTGCCGTTGTGTATACTGAAAGCAGGGGATAGGGAACCGTTAATTCGGAGCCTAGCGGAAGGCGACGTATAGAGGGCCATAATTCTAGCTAGCATCAACGGGCCTACACCGATTTGCTCCAGGGTAAGACGTAAAAAATGCCAGTCCACGCGATCAAAGGCCTTCTCCGCGTCCACCGTCAGCAGGCATAGGGGTATAGCTCGGGAGCGTGCATATTCAGTAAGCAAGAGGGTCTTCAGGGTGTTGTCCCTAGCCTCTCGGCCCTGGACAAAGCCCACTTGGTCTTTATGGATAAGGTTCGGCAGTAGAGGCTTCAGTCGGGTAGCTAGGATCTTAGCATAGAGTTTAAGGTCAATTCCAATCAAAGAGATAGGCCTGTAATTGGCGCACGAGGCGGGGTCTTTTCCCGGTTTTGGAATTAGAGATATGTGAGCCTCTAACGTCTATGGGGGAAATGCAGAGCCGTCCGGAATCGAGTTAAATACCCGGGCTAGAAAAGGGGCCAAAAGGGGGCCAAACACCTTATAAAACTTGGCAGTAAAGCCATCGGGGCCAGGACTTTTACCGGCAGGGGAGGATGCAATCGCCGCTATAACCTCGTCAGCTGAGATCGGTACTTCTAGGTCCGATACTGCTTCAGCAGGCAGGGATGGGAGGGCGGTCGTCGACACATATGCGGCCTTGACGTCGAGTGAGGCCCGTGGGGCACCCTGGGGCAGGGACGCAGAAATATGGTAAAGCGACTGGTAGTAAGTCGCAAAGGATTGACCAATTTGTGTCGGAGTCGTCGCCAGGGACCCTGATGGGTCACGAATCTGGGTGATAAACGTAGAGGCAGTGCGTGGGTGGAGAGCGCCAGCCAATGGGCGTCCACATTTATCCTGGGACTTGTATCTGTGCAGGGCCATTTTCTGGTCAAACGTGTGGGCGGAGGCCACATAGAGGTCTCTAAGTTGGGAGCGGGCCGTAGAGAGGTCTGCCAGAATTGCATCGGAAGGGGTCCGGCTGTGCTTCGTTTCTAATTCGCGCAGTTTTAGAGTCGCGGCTGCAATGGAGGCCGATCTTTCTTTTTTAAGCCGGGTATCCATCTGAATAAAGGTACCCCGTAGCACTGCCTTGAGCGCTTCCCACTGGTAAGGGAGGGGCGTAGGGTCGTCAGCGTGGTCCGAAAAGAAATGGGTAACGACAGTGGAGATCGTGTCCACATAGCCCGGAGTCGCCAGTATAGAGTCATTAAGCCTCCAGGTCCATTCTCTCAGCGGAGTATCCGGGGGGGAGAGTGTGAGGAAAATCGGGGAATGGTCGGACCAGACCAACGTCCCAATGCCATCCTCGGGAGACCAATCAAGACAAGCATAATCCACGAAAAAATAGTCTATCCTGCTATAAGACTGATGGGCAGACGAAAAGTGAGTGTAGGTCCGAGAGGTCGGGTGGAGGATTCTCCACACATCGACAAGGCGCATGCCGTGAAGGGTACGCTTCAGAGCGCGTAATTTCGTATAGGAGAGGGATGAGCGAGAGGAGGAGGTATCTAGCAGCGGGTCCAAAGGGAGATTGAAGTCGCCACCTAGGATGACCCTCCCCTCCGCGAACCTCGCAAGCCGTTCAAGGTACCGCAAGGCCCAGGCGACCTGATTGGTATTGGGCAAGTAGAAGTTGGCGACCGTGTACGTCGTCCCCCAGAGTGCAAACTTAACTAGCACGTACCTCCCCTGTGGGTCTGCAACCTGGTCAATCACGCTGACAGGTAGGGATTTATGAAATGCCACAGACACCCCTTTGGACTTCTGAAGCGGATTAGAACTGTGTATCCATCGGTTGTAGTACCTGTTGGAGCAAGCAGGGACAGAGTCGGAGCAAAAATGAGTCTCCTGGAGTAGCAAGATATTGACATGGTGCTTATGCATATGATACAGAACTTGCCCCCGTTTAGAGGCTACATTGAGGCCCTGTACATTATAGGAGCCTAGGGTCAGCCGGGGGCGAGTACTTACCGTGTGAGCCATAGTGGGACACGAGCGGGCAGGTAGAGGGTAGTAGGTCACCAGGGGTATGCAAGCCGAGCCTGGAAAAAGGGGGTCGGGGCACAGAAAAAGGAAATGGTAGATGGAAACCCGGAAAATAGGAAAAGAAAAGAAAAATAAAAATAGAGAAGGAAAGGAGGGGAAAACTAAGTGGTACACTGAGGAGCAGACAGGGGGGACTCCAGGGAAGGAGCCAAGGAAACTATGGCGCCTGAATACAGGACACCGTACGTTACATACGATACGGGCACAGAACCGTGCTCAACCTATGGGGGGGTGGAAATGTGAAGAGGGAGTTAGAAGAACATGAGTGGGTCCGGCTACACAGCAGACCTAAAAGAATCAGTTATGAGTACACCAAAGAAAAAATGACAATAACAATAACAACAACAGAGCTCAATACAGGGAGAATGGGAAAGATGCCGAATCGCGGCTATCGGGGGTGAAAGTTACAACCTCATGACATATGGCAGATCAACAACAAAATAGCAATTGAAATATTAACTGACAAGACAAGATCCAGCAGAATCATGCGGCGTCAGGTGTCCCCCCCCCCCCCCAAACCCCAGCCGTGCAGAACAACAGCAAAGGGCAGGAGGAAGGGCAGGTTAAAACAGTAAGTGCAGGATGCCATGGGGCGATGAGCAGTAAATATGGAGAAAAATACATATACCAATTGTCACCAACTAGAAGTAGCATCATCATCGTATAGCAAGCAACACCAGTAACATGAGAAGCAACTAAGAACTTGTGGACCAGAAATCATCAGCGGTAATGGTCACTCCGCGACCCCCTCAAACCCTAGCCAGATATAGCAATGGCAAAGGGCAGAAGTAAGGTCAGTCTCCGACGGATAAGGCTGATAGCTGTGGATAGAAGCATGGTAGAGCGGGAAATGGAAAACAGGTGGTCAACAGACAGGGTCCGGTCACATCAGGACAGTCAGTGTAGAGTTCGGCATATGCGGCACTCAAGCTTCCGGTGACTGAGGGCGACTAGCCCCACTCCTGGATATGGCAGAGCGTGAGCGGGAGCGCCGTCTTTGAGGAAGAGGGCCAGATGTCCGTGGTCGCGCCCATTCGGCAGGAGGATCCAGCCAGTTCGGAATGTCCACCGGAGTGTGACCCAGGAAGGAGAAGAAGTCGGGTAGTTGGTCAGGATCCGCCAGCATAAACTTCCGGGAGTTGAAAGTTACTTTAATGCTGAAGGGGTGCCCCTAGGTATAAGCTGCCCCAATTTGGCGTAGCAAGTCCAGTAAGGGACGGACCACTCTCCGCATGTGTAGGGTGTTGCGGGACAGGTCGGGGTATAGGTGGATGGAGGAGCCATCAAAGTCTAGAGGACCCTGTTGCCAAGCCTTCCGCATAATTTCTTCCTTCAGGGTGTAGTAGTGAACCCTACATAACACATCACGGGGACGATCATCACTCCTACCTCCAGGGCCCCCCACTCTGTGCACCCTGTCTAGTTCGATGATTGTGGTAGGGGCTCTACCGAGAACCAGATTGAGAATGGCAGTCACAGTGGGTTTAAGGTCCGTGCCAGAGGTAGCCTCAGGGAGACCTTGAATCCTAATGTTGTTGCTGTCGCAGGCGGCAGAGGTGGTCCCGGGAAGCAGCCTCCAGTGCGGAAATGCGGGACTCATGGGCTTCTTGAGTAGCGGTGACGGAGGCAACAGTGGAGTCAGTAGTGGAAATCTGTTGACGGATCGCATTCAATTCAGCATGCAGGGAGAGTTCCATTTTAGAGGCCCAGGAGTCGAAGTCCGACCTGAATGCCGAGAGAAGGGAGGCCGCCTCCGACCTGAGGGCTCCCCCACAATCCCGGATGTCAGGACCCCCATTCAGTGAAGAAGAGCTGGGCAGGAGAGGTGAGGAAGAGGACGTTGCCGGAGAAGGAGGTTGATCCGTGCAACCCGCGTCCACACCAAGAGAGGCCGGGTGAGACGGTGGAGGGGGGGGTTTAACTTTCCCCACTGTGCGACTGGTCGCCATCTTGTCAGGTCTAGGGGAGCGGGGTTCCGTTGGCGCAGTGCGCAGCAGGTAACGTTGCATAGAGCTCTGTTGAAGGTCTGAAGGGTCGGTGGGGTGGGAATTGCCCGCCGACATGTATATGGTAGGTGTAGCTAGACTAATACGTAACTGCTGGAGCCGGATGATCCCATGGCTCAGCACCGTATGACCAGTGTCTTCAAATCAGTTGCCACAAAATCCACACAGGAATATAGACACAGGCAGGTAGTGCAAGTCCGTTAATGCAGGAGAAAATTGAGCATAGCTATTCACAACAAAAGAGGAGCAGAGAAACAGGTAGACTGGCACAGGGATTTGTGAGGCAGGCAGTGGAGCCTGGTGCAATACTCTGCAGAGCTGAGAGGGTGGAGCTGGAAAACTTCACAGCAGCAGACAGGCACTTGTTAGTCTGAGGTATATTCTGCAGGGGCTGTGAGATGGCAGGCAGGTAAGGACATCAATTGAAGGGGGTCAGTACACAGGCTTCAGGACCCCCCCCCCCCCTGTCTGCAGGATAGCAAGAGCCAGAGAGTCTTTGTCCAGGCCACAACCCCCCTCAGCAATGGGAAGCCAGAGAAGCAGAGCGTGGCAGCTACACAATAGGGGGAAGATGGGACCCCCAGTATCCCTCCGTGGCATGGGGTATCCCAGGACTCCCCAGGGCCAAAGGTGGGTGCAGGGTGAGTGGCAAGATGGTGGGCAGCAGCGGTCAAAAACATCTTCTCACCTCCGGCGGGGTCCCTAGATGGAAAGCAGGCCCGGCGGCTAGTGGAGGGTCACTGGGAGGGGAGACCGCCGTGGGGGTGAAGCGGAGTACACCACTTACCGTCCCCGGATCGCGCGGTGGCGGGTCGCGGAGGCCGCGATGGCGCGGGTAGGCCGCGGGCGCCACAATGGCGCGATCCCCTTCCCGGAGGGACGAAATATTGGCACCGATGGCTTCCCAGTCCTTGTCAGCTCCCGGAGAAGGAGTTTCTGTGCCGATCCGGAGGCCAGGTGAGCGGATGGCTGCGGATCAGGCTCTTTCCTGCACGGAGCTCCCTCTTCATGCGGCCATCTTGGCCTGCGTCCGGACACGCCCCCCTGTAGGGTTATTTTAAAGTGCAGATGCCTTTTTAGATTTGGCCAGCCTTTTAGTGTACACAGGAAGCTTGTTTAGGTTGAAAGATTTTAGTACTGTTAGACAAAGGTTAAGTGATTGTAACGGCAGGTTTTTTTTTTTTTTTTATCTTAATGCCTTCTATGCATTAGGATGAAAAACCTGTGTGCAGCAGCCCCCTCTCTATCCAGTGATGTGGCAAGAGAGACTTTCCCTCCTCTTTGGCTCAGACAGCACCAGAGTGCCATTGGCTCCCGCTGTCAATCAAAGTCTGTAAGGCAATGAGGAGAGAGAGGGTTGGGCCTAGCCACAGCTACGTGTCTGAATGGACATACAAAGCTGCGGCTCGGTTTAGATGCCCCTATAGCAAGCTGCTTGCTGTGGGGGCACTCGGCAGGAGGGAGGGGTCAGGAGCACTGAAGAGGGAGCCCGACAAGAGAAGGATCTTGGCTGTTCTCTGCAAAACCACTGCACAGAGCAGGTAAGTATAACATGCTTGTTATTTTTAAGCAAAAAAAATAAAAAATACTTTGGTATCACTTTAATTTGCAAAGCATAGTGACCTCATTAAAGAATCAAAGCCATAGTTTGTGTCTAAAATGTAAAAGTTGAACATTCCTCTGAAGGATCCTTTTCTGAGCTCAACTCACTCTCCTCAATATCTTTCTCAAAGAGGAATAGGAACATCAGGTTTATACTCCTTAATAGATTTAGGCAGAAGGGAGCTTTTGGAGACCGAAAGCTACAAAAAGGCAGAGTGTTTCCCAAAGACATCAGACCTAGTTGTAGAAGTCAGACGGCGGTTTGCTGTGCACCCGAAAGGAGCTGTGTTAATATGGGTCCTAGCTCCAGTTTGGTGAATAGGAATGGACCACAGCCTTAGACCTGTATATCACCCTTCAGTTAACTACATTCCTTGCAACACATACCAAAAAGAGCCCAGAACACAGCATCCAGTACCAGAAGGAAATACTACAGGCTGGACGTACTGATGCAGGCTTCAGATACGACTCCTAAAGTGTAGTTTAGGAGTAAGGGCAACCAATCTGGATAGTGTAGTGAAGAAAGATAAAAGGAATTGGTATAAAAAACTTCTCCTTCTCCAGAGGAAAAAGGGTCCATCACCTTAGCACCCTAGGAAAAAAGCAGCAGTCGGACAAAGGTGAATTGAGTTATATGAGAGTGCATGGGGGGTTGTTCCCAGCAAACCTTTGCCAGTGTGTTCAATCACTCGAAGGTTGCAGCATATAACCCATGGTCTATAACTACACATCCTGTACTGTACCATTAAAATATCCATTTTTTTTACAGTACAGGACACAGGATCTGCAGTTCTTAACCAGGTGACATCCAAAAGCAGTCAATGGGCAACGCAGCAGAAAAATGCCAACAGGCCAACCTAACAAATGGGTAAAAAAAATCTTGACAGAACTCATGGGGGCTTCTGTGCGGGCTCGCTCCTGAGCCACCCTGTCTGCATCTATTGATGCCTATTGATAGTAAAAAAGGATTGGAGGACAATGTCCTGGGTGAGGTGGAAGAAAGGAAACCGCCTAGACGAGAAAAAAAGGCTTTAGGCCTAAGGACAACCTGGTCTTTGTGCAACTCTAGGAAAGGTTTTTTTACAGTCAGTCACTAACTCAAGAGACCCCCCACGCACCAATAACAGTAATGAAAACAGTCACATTGCGAGTAAGGTCAGATTAGGAAACATCACTAATAGGTTCAAAAGGCTTAAGACCCCACAGAGTTAAAGGAGAACATACTGTATGTAGTTGGGGAATGTATGTGACACCTTGCACATGTACCTTAACTAAGGAATGAGAGCCCAACAGTCTCTGAAACTTAACAGCAAGGGTTGAGAATTACCCTTTGATGTTACTCAAAGCCTGATGGGTTCATCTAGACCAGACTGGAGAAAGGACAGGATACCTCCAGCGTTGTACTTCCAAGGATGAAACTTCCTAGACCCGCACCACACAAAAAAAGGCGATGCAATGGTAGATTTCCCCTGATACTAAAGGGCCCAAGGAGAGTCTACCAGGGCTCTGAATATCTGAGTCTGAGTACCATGTCCTCTTGGGCCAATTCAGGGAGATAAACACCAGAATGCCCTTCATCTCGATCATAAGGATCAGATGAGGGACAAGCTGGAAGATTCATGTCCAATTTTCCAGACCTGTCTGAAGCACATCCAGATGCAGAGCTCATTGTTCTGAATCCAGACGCTGACAAATGAGAAAGTATGTCTGCCAATTTTCCATACCTGGGATGTGGACAGTGGATAGGGCCAGAATGTGCAGTTCTGCCAAAGAGAGAATCGTGTCCTCTTACTTTTGAGCGGCACTACTTCTGGGGCTTCCATGATGACTGATGTAGGCCACAGCTGTGGCACTGTCCAACTGAGTTTTTGTTGGGCGACTTCACAATTAAAGGGTCCAGTGATGAACGGACAGCCAAATCGCCCTGAATTCCAGGGAGTTGATAAGAAACCAAACCTCCTCTGACAATCAAGTCTCATGCATCAAAAGGGTATCTAGGGCCTCTAAGCCTAAAAAAGGCCAGCATCCATCAGATGAACTTTCCACATCTTTGTATCAGAAATGGCAAGTTGGATCTAACAAAGACTTACGAGGGTTGAAGACCCAACCCAAGCTCTGCAGAGTCTGCACTTTCCCATGGACATTAGCTGACAGATAGGGAAGACTAATTGTCCAGGTAAACCTAATATGTATCCTCTGGAAACGAAGCAAAGCTAAGACCAGGGGAAAAAAAACTTCCCAGATGTCTACTGAAGCCAGAAAATCCCCTAAAAGGAGAGAGGCAATGACAGACCTGGAGGATTCGATGAGGAATTTTTGACCCCACAAGAAGTTGAGCGTTTTCAGATCCAAAATGGGTTGAAGTTCACCATTTGGATTGGGAACAGTAGAAACTTTGAAAAAGATACTCGCCCAGGACAAGCGCAATAACTGCATGTGAGAGGAGCTGCCGAACACCCGTCGTCGCAGGGAGATAGGTACAGTGGAGAGCATGAACAGAGGAGGCAGAGTCCAAAACTCTGGTTTATAACCACTGAAAAGGACACTCTTACCAAACTGCCTGACAAACCTCCCCCCACTCTGAAAAGTGGGAAGAGAGATTAAAGCCTGATATGGCCGGCTTAAAAGGACCCCGCCTTCCAATCAACCTTTGTTCCAGATTCGGCTTAAAGCTGCAGGCCTGAGATGGACAAAGGAACTTTCCCAATCTCAGGAATAGGTCTATTTGTAGAAGTGCAGGCCTTTTTTTGGGATAGGAGAGTACTCTTACCCCCAGTACTCTCCTTATTGTATACAGTGCATCCGGAAAGTAGTCACAGAACTTTTTCCACCTTTTGTTATTTCACAGCCTTATTCAAATATTTAATGAATTCATTATTTTCCTCAAAATTGTACAAATGATACCCCATAATGGCAACATGAAAGTAGTTCATTTGAAATCTTTGCAAATTTATTAAAAAAAAAAAAACAAAAAAAAAATGACATGTACATAAGTATTCACACTCAAAATTGAGCTCCAGGGCATCCTGTTTCCACTGATCAGCCTTGAGATATATTTTTACAACTTGATTGTAGACCACCTGTGGTAAATTCAATTGATTGGACATGATTGGAAAGGCACACACCTGTCTATATAAAAGGTCCTACAGTTAACAGTGCATTTTAGAGCACAAATCGAGCCATGAAGTCCAAGGAATTGTCTGCAGACAGGATTGTATTGAGGCACAGATACATTTCTAAAACATTGAAGATCCAATGAGCCCAGTGGCCTCCATCATCCATAAATGGAAGAGGTTTGGAACCACCAAGACTCTTCCTATAGCGAGCTGCCCGGCCAAACTGAGCGATCGGGGTAGAGGGGCCTTAGTCAGGGAGGTGACCCAGAACAGGATGGTCACTCTGACAGAGCTCCAACGTTTCTCTGTGGAAAGGGGAGAACCTTCCAGAAGAGTAACCATCTCTGCAGCACTCCACTAATCAGGCCTGTGTGGTAGAGTGGCCAGACAGAACCCACTCCTCAGTAAAAGGCACATGACAGCCAGCCTTCAGTTTGCCAAAAGGCACCTGAAGGACTCTGGACCATGAGAAACAAAATTCTCTGGTCTGATGAAACAAACAGAATAGCCTCGAAGGTGGACACCATCAGGCCCAACACTTGTATTCACGCCCGAAGGGACGACCACATGTGGGCTACAGTTGAATTGCATAATTAAACTTTTCCAGAGGAAGGAACGCTCCGACAAGAGCTAAATCCAGAGTCAGCCCCAAATAATCCGATCTCCTGGTCGGAACCAGGGCAAACTCCCCAAAAATTCAGAAGCCATCCGATTTCCCGCAAACTCTGGAGAGTAATTTCCATATTGGCTGTCAGAGCCGACGGAGACTCTGCTCGCAAAGGAGGTCGTCCAGGTACCTTTTGGGAAGAACGGAGGCTAGACCAAAGGGTAACAACACAAACAGATAGAGCTCCTTTCTCACAGCAAAGTAGGGGAAACGCTGATGCCGGGTGCAACTGGAATGTGTAGGTACTGGCATCTTCGACGTCTAAAAAAGCCAGGGAACCCCCTTGATGCAGGGACGCAACCACCACTAACTCCATCCTGAATTATTGCACCCACACAAAACAATTCAGGGCCTGAGGTCCGGAATCACACAAACTTGCCTTCCTTCCTGGGAACCATGATAAGGTATGAATAAAAAACCCCCAAAACATTCCCACACCATAACCAGGATGATCACGACAACAAGTCCTGCCCTGCCCACAACCGAGCTTGCAGGTGCACAGTGGAAGGAAGGAACCATTCTGGAGGACAAGAACAGAATTCTATCTTGGAACTGGATACAATCACCTCGTGGACCCACTGGTCACTGACCCGGGAGCTTCACGTCTCTGGAACGAACAAAGACATCCCGCCAACCCAGATATGGATGGCGGCAAACCTTCAATCCGAAGGGGCCATGTCAGCAGGTCTGGAGAAGCCAGACCAAGGCCGCTAAGAAGCTGTGAGGGGCTTGGAGCCTTTTTCTGAAGTCCCTGAGGGACAAAAAAACTACTTATGGGCTGAAAAGGAAGTCCCACTCCGCCAGCAAGGCACCTTCCCCTTCCCAGACCGTGGAAGGAAGGTACTCTTACCCCCCTTTTAAACTCTTAATGATGTCACCCAGGGTAGCCCCAAACAGGCAATTTAGTCAGGGCCTTCTTGGAGGTTTGATCCACAGACCAACATTTAAGCCACAAAATGGGCTGGGACTGGGCTTTAAAAAGCTAATAGGTAGCCTCCAACTCAAGTTTCCTATTGCACTGCCTGTCCCCTTCCATAAAAAGTTCTGATCTAAGTTGGCCAAGGAACAGTAAAGGAAGAAAAATGCAACAAGCAAACTAATAAGATCACTTAGCAAATTAAGAAGAAAATGCAGTTCGTCACCAGATGCGGCATATACTTTCTATGCGGGATCAGATCAGGCTCCTTGCTCCAAGCCACATACAAAGACATTTTCCATCTCACAAGACTAACACACTCCTGTTCTCTAATCTTTCTCTATCCTTTTTCTTGCTGTGACCCTGGATGGATGCTCCTTCCATGAGGATCACCAGCTAGGGTAAAAGTTAGAGCAGCAAAGAGAGCCTATCTGTAAAAAGGTAATGGAGGAGGCACTCTCATGTTCAGAAGTCTATTGCTTCTGTTTCTTGTGACTTGCAAGTGGACAGTATTTCTGATGTGCTGGTATGGGGTAGAGAGGAACAAAAGGGCTATAAAATGGAGGCTGTGTGGCCATACAACAGCAGACACATATGGTCATGCAGATAGTATATTGAACTATCCAGTTAATATTACCAAAGTATCCTTCATGGCAGTAAGGAAGACTATATTAGCTAAAACGGAACACCATTTAGTAGCTATTGCTATCACTCCATCTGGCTGCAGGAACTATGAAAGAAAGCAGGGAGAGAGTGCTGGGTATTTCTAATAAATTCAATAAAAATGAATGAATGCAGCACAATGTTGTGATTTGGGTTTAGTAGTGTTGAATGAAATTCTGTTTTTATTTTTTTGGCACAATTTCTATTTCAATTTCTCCTTTTCACCCAATTCTTTAAATGATCTTTATCTTTTCGGGGCTAACTGATTCTCTTTTAAGTCATAAAATTCTCTTTATGTGGGCTTTTTTATTTATTTTACTCCTATTTTATGTTTGTACAGTTCTCCTTGTTAAGGATTGAATACTTCTAGGGAAACCAACAAATGCACTAACTGTATTGGTCATTTAGGATATTTAGATAATTATGATAGGATTATGTATATGTTGTAATTAACTGACCAGTGGCGGCTGGTGTATACAGGGCGCAGGGGCGCCGCCCCCCCTTATCCATGCGTCCGACCCCTAATCTACATGCGGAGCGCCGGACGCATTGAGTACAATGGGATTTTTTTTTTTTTTTTTAGCCATGCAATTAGAGTCAGAGGCTCTCACAGGCTAAAAAAAAAGGGTGGACCCGGGGCGCAGAGCAGTGCGTCCCGAGCCCACCCATTGTGTGACAATAGCGAATGAAAATTTGCTATTGTCACATGGATCCTCCTCCTGATTGGCCGAAAGGCAAACCCCATGCCATTGGCTGGGGAGGAGGCGGGAGTCGTGAGGACAGAGGACTCGCCGCCGCACCGGAGAAGCCGCGAGCCGCCGCTGTGCCCTTGTTGGCCCCCCCTCCTGGATCTTCCCGAGATGCTGAAAGTCACTCTGCCCTCCTCATCTTCCTCCTCTTCCACTGCCTTCTCCTCCACCTCCTCCACTTCTTCCAGGTCCTCCAGTGCTGCCCCCGACTACTGGATCGATGGCTCCAACAAGGACACCTTGGCCCATTACTACGAGCTGGAGTCCGAGCTGGGACGGTAAGTGGAGGGCATCCCCTGTCATGTCATGGAGGACATCCCGATGCTGCTGTCTCCTCTATGGCTGGCTGTGCCATGGGGGGTTCCCTGTCTGATCAGAGGAATACCGGGGGAAAGTTGTACTGGATGGAGGTACCAGATGTCAGCCTGCTCCCTCCTACATGGCCAGCAATGGCAGGCTAGGAGAAGACAAGGGGTACCATACATGGTCAGGGATAAGGACACTATGGTCAGAAATGGGGGCACTGTGATGGCCAGGGATATGGACACTATGATGACCAGGGTCAGGGAAGCTGTTATGGCCAGGTATGGGAATACTATAATGGCCAGAGATGGAGATGCTGTAATGACCAGGGATTGGGGGTGTCAAGACAGCCAGAGATATAAATGTTGTGATGATCAGGGATGGGGATGTTGTGATGACCAGGTATGGGAGTGCTTGGATGGGCAAGGATGGGATATGCTTTGATGACCACAGATGAAGATCTAATGTTGGCCAGGGATAGAAGGTGCTTAGATGGCCAGGGATGGATATTTTGTGATGGCTGGGGATGAGGTTGCTGTTATGGCCAGGGAAGGGAATGCTGTTTCGACCAGGAACTGGAATGCTGTGGCAGCCAGGGATGGAATTGTTGTGATGGCCAGGAATGGGAACACTGTGATGGCCAGGGCGGAGAACACTGTGATGGCCAGGGCTGAGAACACTGTGATGGCCAGGGCGGAGAACACTGTGATGGCCAGGGCGGAGAACACTGTGATGGCCAGGGCTGAGAACACTGTGATGGCCAGGGCTGAGAACACTGTGACAACCAGGGATGGGAATACTAATGCTGCTGGTGGATCAGCACAGCGTCTATGGAGGGATCGGACTGGTAGGGTGTCCGGTGTGCGCTGTGTGCCGCCTCCCCCTCCCCCTCATTGGTGTCAGTGTCCATAATAATAACCCCCATCATTGGTTTGTTTGCGCCTCCCCCCCCATCCCAAAATTTTTGAGCACCAGCCGCCACTGCAACTGACCCTAGATCAAAAAGGCTGGCATGTTTGAGGCAATTTGCTATTCAATGCTGATATGCTTGCACTATGAATGATGATCCACAATGAATATATGTGATATGCAATACATAGTGGTGTGCAAGTCTGAAAAAAATATTGATTCCCAATCAGTCAAAAACTGTTTGTAGTGGCACTTTATAGTCCCAATTGCATATGTTATTTACATTTTTTTCCAAACCCTTTCATATATTCTATCCAAACACAGTTCTGACATAATTATAATTTGATTTCTAACTGAAATTTTTATAAAGCATGACGAAAAAATTGCATTATAGCAAACCTTAGGTACTCCATGTTTCTTTGGACTATGAAGAGAAGCCTGTCCTTGTTTTCCGTCATGTTCTGTTGGGTCCAACTTATTATTTTCTGTTGCAAAATGTTCAAAAGCTTCCTGGCATGACATCCTTGACTTGTCAAACACAACCTTCTTTGTACGTGGTACAACGTAGACTGTTGGAACAAGCTGTCTTGGCTTGAATTCACCTTCTTCTGTGAGGTCCAAAGAGAAGTCACTGCCTTTAAGAATAGAAATAGAAAATAAATCAGCTTAAATTAAAGCCCAAAACATACTTTTTGAAATATTTTAGTCGTATATTGTGTGGCTTTGAAAAAAGTACTACATGCCGGAGCCTTTTACAGCACACACCAAGGCAATGTGTTGGTGTTAACTGAAACAATAGAAAACAGCAATTTCCCTTATTTAATTTGGTTGCAAATCCTTACATATACCCAGTGAAGAGACTACTCTCAGATAATACACAAAGATGAAACAAATCCTCCTACATACGTTGCACCTGTTTATCTGCATTCTTCTTTTCTCTACAGTCGTTCGAAATGCAGAATTTATATAGCTTGTCTGAACTTCAGAAACAGGGAAAGGGAGCTGAATTTACGCTCTACAAATATCAGTGAGGAGAGCTAAGAGCTATATGGAGGGAGAGGGCTTACCCCCACTTCAGTGTGTGTGCTGGATCTCCCTCTTGTTGTCAGGGAAACAAAGTGACAGCAGAAGGACGAGGCAGCAGACAGAAATGACACTTATGGCTCTGGATTGAGACAAGTGCACACTATAGAGGGATAATGCCATTACTCTTATGCACAGACCTATACAGGCTTGACATATTCCATGTCAACAGGGATGCATGGCTGGACACGTCCCAGCATCATAAATCCATCGGGGGACATACCTATCCTACTACTATTTTACAGATGACCTGTGCGTTTCTGACCTCATTCTGGAGATCCTCGTGGGATTTTCTGTCCGTGGAGCTCTTTTCTCACTGTCATTTGCCATACCACTGTGTATTTGGCTTATAAATATTGAATTCTCCCCTGGAAACCCATACAAATATTAACATATTGCTTTAGTCTATCCTGTATAGACCTAATTTGATTAGCATATACTCTTGGCGGCCATAGTCAATTGAAGGCCTTTTTCTCATCCACCAAGGCCCATCTTTTTGGTCTCACGTCCTGGATTTCACAGAGGTCTTACATATCTGTCTGAGCTCTGGTGTTTTGTGGACCATTGAGAAAGGCATTTGGACCGAAACGCGTCTAGTCCGATCCAGACACCTCAGACCCTTCTGGTTCCAAGACGTATCTATGACCTTGTTTTTATTATATACTTGAGATGTGATTATGTACAATTTATCTTTATTATATGTGGAATAAAATTTATATTTTTTCATACTCAAGTCCTGATTCTTGCCGTTGAAAGTCCCAATCCTCAGGGGTTATTGTTGTTCCATATTCATCAGGGATGTTGGCAAGATCCCAGGTTTAAAACACAGAATTCGAATTTATCTTCTTTGTTTATATTTCATGTCTGAAGTTGACCACCATTTTAAAGTGTTACTAAACCCAGGACCGTGCATTCACTATATCTGATCTCCCACAGTACTCAGAACATGGAAATGCAATTATTTGAGTAAATATAAGCTGCTAAATACCTTTTCTCATCAGCAGTATATAGCAGTTTTGTGACTTTTATGAGTGTCTAGTTAAAGCTTGTAGGACTTTTAATTCTGAACAGACTGTCTTATCAGGATGCCAGATCCCTGACACTCTTAGCTGGACAGTGCTGATTGGCCCTGTGCTGATCACATGCACCCTCCAAAAAAAATAAAAATCAATACACACCAAACTGAGCATGTGCAGCCTGTTCCCTGGCTCTGCATTGATAAGAGCATAAGATCCCAGGAGCCAAACATCAGAACAAGACCTGCTGTGCTTAGACAAGTGGCAGTCTCAGCCTGAACCTCCTGCATGCCACGCCACAAACCATTTCACTCCGCCCACTGGAGCTTACTGTCAGTGGGCAGAGTGAAACACATTTGGGGCGTGGCCTGGTGGGGGTCCAGGCCGAGACTGCCACTTGTTTAAACACAGCAGGTCTTGTTCTGATGTGAGGCTTCCAGGAGCTTCTGCTCTTATCTGTCATTGTCTGGAGTAAGGGCGGGTTTCTTCCCAGTCAGCACTCATAGCAGCAGGCACAGGACTAGACTTCCTAGCAGCCTGAGCAGCTCACATACATACCATGGATTCGCCCTGACTCTGTATTACCTGGAAATATATTAGGGACAGTGGAAGGAGGAGAGGATCAGAGGAGACAGGATCAAACAGCTTTTTTACACAATGCTAGAGGTTTAACATCTTTAGTTCCACAGTGAAAATAACAAGCGTGCTTTACTGCATATACAGACTAATTTTACTTTTATGGGTTTGGTAACACTTTAGGCATTGGACTGTTTTGGGAAAGACTGCCCAGGGCAGTACCAGCATATCTGGTGTGATCAAGCCCTAAGTGAACCAAGCTTCGGTCCATCAGACAACATTGCATTGAAGAACACAGACTAGCGATCTGCAGATATGCAAGGATACACACACAATAGTAAAAAAAAAAAAAAAAATACACAATATTAAAAGTGAAGTGTGGACTTTTTATTTTATCTTTTTTTAGAATCATACTTAGGTGGATGCATCGTTCAGATGCTGCATCTGTCCCCGCCAGCCCAGCTCTAACACTGAGAACCGAGCGATTAAACATCGCTTATTGCTCGGTTCTCTGCTCTATGCCCTGTCCCCCCACCCTCTCGGTCACTAGAACGCTGGGCTGTGGAAGGGGCGGGAGCGGCCGGCTTAGGCTCTCAGTGGCTCGCTGAGAGGCTGAGCTGGTGCCGGTCCTGGCATGTGGGCGGAACCCATCTTCACTGTAGCAATCTTGCCCGAGTCTGGACTGGCTCTGTGACTTCAGCCGACAATGGGCTTCAGCCGGCTGTCTGCTGAAAACAGTTTGCAGGAGTGCAGGACGAACTGCACTCCTGTCATCCACAGGAGAAGTACAACCAAAGGAGCTTTGGCTGTACTTCTCCTTTACCATAAAATTGACAGATTAAATTTAGAATAAATATCTTTTTTTTTTTTTTGAGAAGTATTTGCTGCGAATGCCTTTTGGTGCCAAATGCCATAGTGCTTGGCAGGCAAAGCTGCAATGCCTTTCTTTTGGCCCATCACTGGCCAATTACAATGTGCAGGGGGCAAGATGGATGACAAGCTTTGGCTCTGGTGATCTGAAATTGCTTATATTATCCTCTCTGGGGACCCCTATTCCTTTTTATCTCTCACCCCCCCCCCCCCCACACTCCTTCTCTTCTTTCTCTTCCCTGCTTTATTTAGTTCCTTCTGTTTCCAACCCCCCTTCACTCCCCTTCCTCCATCCTGCTAAGCAACATACCGCTATCTTGGCTGAGATACCAAATAGTCTTGATTCCCCTCTACGCCTTTTTCTACAGATTACTTTAACAGCTTAGTTGCAATTAAATTTCCACTATAAGGGGCTTACCCTCTTGATCACATATGTTTAAAAGTACTACCTGATGGGGCGTGACCGGAAGTCCACCGGACCAGACGCTTCAGAGCGGAGCTCCCGCGGCATCCGAGCAAATCTGCCCGCATCGCAGCCCACACACTAGGACCTCCGCATCCCCGCACCATCCAGTGGGGAAACACACCCAGTACCCAGCGCTGCCTTTAATTTGGGCAGGAGCACCATAACTTATTGCCGCTCGGTGTGAGGCCTACTCCACCGCCCGCGCCATCCCGCTCTCCTCCATCCGGTCGCCGCGGGCACTGAATCGCACCATCCGAGCCTGGGTAAGCTGCCCTAACACTCTGCCCTGGGACAATTTCACAGCACTATCAGCCTGAAACATCAGTAGGGTGGGGTGTCTGGAGCAGAAGCAGCATATTTGGGCCTTAAACGTTCCGGCCGCCCTCTTGGTACCTGGCACCTCCTTCCTAGTGACACCCAGCTGCAAGGATCCCTTTGAGCCATCTCTGCCCTCGGTATTGCCCTCGTAGAGCTCAACCCCAACCCCAGGCCCAGCTTAGTGCCCAGTAACAATCTGAATCTTGCTACAATCACTGCACATCACCCGGTCCATAAAGCAGGCCTAGGCCTGCAGTGAACTTTACTATGCAGTAATCTATTAACCCTCTCCACGCCCACAGTATAGGTCCCCAGCACCAAGCAGCTCCTTTACACATATCCCTGTGAACTTTTTACAATCCAGATACATACGGATGCCAGCAGGAAAACACAAGGGGGCACCCAAGCCGGGCAAAATGCCAAATTTTTTCCCTCACCAGCGCCGCCCGTCCGGCCGTGGCGATATTGGCGGACGCACGGGCAGGGCACATGACTCTCCATCCATGTCCCCCTTGGCTGGAGTCTGCAATGGGGGCGCCACCTGTAGTTCTCCTCCACCATCCTCCTCATCCAGTCCGGTAAAGAGCAGACCGCGGAGGCAGGATGATACAAACCTTACCATGGAGGTGAGTCCCATTTCCCACTCATTGGATACTACAAGGGAATTGCAAGACTCTCTTTCTGACTTCCCCACTAGGGGACAGCTGGTAATGGGGCACTTTACTAAAGGATATGATGATATCTCTGAGAGCTACTATCCATGCTGATAACATGTCCCTGGCCCTCCATTTTAAAACAGAGGTCACAGCTGTTTCTGACAGAATTACTCACATAGAAAGAAAGATGGGGGAAATCACTACTACCTTTAATAATATGGTGGATGTGCACAATAAAAAGGGACTCTGAAATACTCCAAATGCAACGCAAACTAGCTGATTCTGAAGACAGAAGCCGCAGAAACAACGTCAAAATTCGGGGTATCCCGGAATCAGTCGGACTTAAAAGGTGGTCAGTGATTGCAGCGCTGCTTTAAAATAATTCTGCAAATATGCTTAAATTCATGTAATCAAACAATTCATCAAAAATTCATATAAATTCATATAAGGTGCCTCAATAAAATATAAATGTCCATATAACAATCCTCCCGAAATAATAAGGTGCTTGATCCGTGCTGTATGCGGGGTTGCCCCCTTTGGTTATCTACTTACCACCAAGTGGTTAATAGCAGGCATGTAATGTTGTTAGACTTTGCACACAGCTTATCCGGTGTATATGGGAAAATTGTTGCTGTAAAGATCCTCAGATGCCGTGATATATCCCGAGTATCCTCATAAAAGAAAACTTTATGCCTTGACTGGTCACCTAGTTCTCCCATAGAAATGTAGCCATGGACTGAAGTTATGTCTCAGATGCCTTGCTGGTCCTTCAGCCCAGATGGTCCAGGACCAGCAAGGCATCTGTAGTCCATGGCTACATTTCTATGGTAGAACTAGGTGACCAGTCAAGGCATAAAGTTTTCTTTTATGAGGATACTCTGGATATATCACGGCATCTGAGGATCTTTACAGCAACAATTTTCCCATATACACCGGAGAAGCTGTGTGCAAAGTCTAACAACATTACATGCCTGCTATTAACCACTTGGTGGTAAGTAGATAACCAAAGGGGGCAACCCCGCATACAGCACGGATCAAGCACCTTATTATTTCGGGAGGATTGTTATATGGACATTTATATTTTATTGAAGCACCTTACATGAATTTATATGAATTGTTTGATTACATGAATTTAAGCATATTTGCACAATTATTTTAAAGCAGCGCTGCAATCACTGACCACCATTCATAAAAGAGCACTAGCACTTTTCACTGCAGCTAGCAGCTTAAATTAATATTTTTTACACTAAACTTAAGCACTTTAACCACAAGGTTCACATACACCATAAGCGCGAGGTCCCACAGTCCTACAGTCGAACTTAAAAGCTTATTTCATTGATGTCCTCAAGGGGGTGCTGCCTGAATCCCCTCTTGAGGATTTTATCGCATCCACGGGCTGCCCAAGCCTCCACGTGTCCCATCCCATCTGCCACGGGACACCATTGTCTGCATTCATTTATATCACATTAAAGAGCAATTTATGCTCGCCACAAGAAGACGTGAGAATCAATCCCCTGCTCTGCGAGATCTTTCTTTCTTTGCTGACCTCTCTGCCTTCACGCTACAACAGAGACGACAACTTGCCACTATTACCAAACCTTTTAACAACCACAACATTTCCTATCGCTGGCTTTATCCTACGAAGTTATTAATTATCAGGAATGGTACCACCCACGTTGTCTCCTCTGTTAAGGAGGGTATCTGCTTGCTACATGAATGGGGCATTCTAGACCAAGATCCACCGGGGCCCAGTGCGTCCCGCCAGCCTCCACCTACTGTTCATCGTTCTTCAGATTCGGATGAGGACTGACCGACAGCTCACTCAAACCCAATCAAATAAATGCTGCACGAGGCTGAGGAGTATGGCCATATTGCTACCTTCACTTAACCACCCCCCCCCGTGCTTTAGCGATAAATATATCGCACAGATTTGCATGCAAAACGCTTTATTGTTCTAGTTTGTGTTCCTCCTGACTTTTATTACTTTGTTTTTTGTTTTGTTTTTCTTTTGCACAATATTGTTCTCTCAGCAGTACTGTATTGTCAGCACTTATTACGGATCCTGCCACTGATCCCTCAACCATTAAAGAATTGCACCACGGACCACTGCCTTGTCGTCTACTGACATCGGAATATTTCTCCACCAACAACGACCACACTGAGTGCCCCCAGTCTTCAGATACCTCCTCCTGGACTACCGGACTTTACATGTGACTGTAATCTGTATAGCTCTTTCTCATCTCTATTCCTATTTCAGCACCATTCCACTACAGACCAAAACATTTCCCTAAGATGCCTTTCACCATATCCACACTCAATGTGAAGGGTCTAAATAGCCCCTACAAAAGGCAGATGGCATGGAAAGAAACACTTAAGCTGAAATGTGATGTTATGTGTTTCCAGGAAACTCATTTAGCAAGTCAGAATCAACCTTTCACCATAGTAATTTCCCTCATGTATTTGTGGCCAATGGCCCCTCCAAAAAATGTGGGGTTGCTATTGCCATTAGGAACACTGTGCAATTTCAACAAATAGAAACGCACTTGGATCCCTCTAGCCGCTATGTTATACTAATAAGTGATGTTAACAACACGAGATTCACGTTGGTCTCGGTGTACCTACCTAACACAAAACAGCTTTCCTACCTGAATAGGATATGAAAAAAGGTTGTGGCAGTGAAACAGGGACATATCATCATCTGCGGCGACTTCAACGCCACACCGGCCAAGGATTTAGACTTTACCACTGTTTCCAGTAAACACAATCGCAAAGTACATCTGTCACACTTCCTATCCTCATCTGAACTGTTCGATGTATGGCGATGCCAGTATTCACCAGAATGCGATTAGACCTTTTATTCTAATGTGCACCATTCCTATTCCCGTATTGATGCATTTTTGGTAGATAGATTTCGGCTTCAGAAGGTTACTAAATCTACTATTCATTATATAACATGGTCAGACCACGCTCCAATCTCCATTAGTGTGGGGGAGATGGGCTCCGAGACACGGGCGAATAGATGGCGCAATTATGTTTATGTCAGGTCTCAACCTGAGAATGTTCACAAACTAAATTTGCTTCTTACCGAATATTTCGCCATCAATGTCGCCTCGGTTGTCAATCCCTTCACGCTATGGAACGCCCCGCCCACAAGGTGTATATTCAGGGTCTGCTTATTCAAATGAGCGCCAGGCACAAAAAACAGCTATCTAAAACAGGTGGGTGACATCCTCTCCACTATACATAACTTGGAAAATATTAATAAGAAAAACTCCTCCCCAACAATTCGTGAACAACTATTTGAAGCCAGAAAGTCCTTGCGGTCCCTACTAGCTAAACAACACAACAACCACATCCGCACACTAAAAGGCGAAATCGTACCGATACGACAATAAGGCAGGGAAACTGCTAGCCTCCCGAGTTAAACACAAAACCACTAGTCAGAGAATCCCTTTCCTATATAATTCCAGCTCTGGTAAAAGTGTACAATCCAAAAGAAATCACTGACACCTTCAGCAAATATTACGAATCCTTATACAACTTACGCTCGGACCCCTCTACCGCCCAGCCCAATGATACGGCTATCTCAGATTTCTTGTAATGTATCTCGTTGCCGTCCCTTTCCCAGTCTGATTCGTCCTAACTGAACTTACCCTTTACAACCACGGAAATAGAAACAACCATTGCAAAATGACCACATAATAAATCTCCCGGTCCTGATGGGTATTCTATCAGATGTTCTCTAAAACGCTCTCTCCCTTTTTATTACAAACCTTTGAGTCAGCTAAATTAAATGCCAACTCCCCCCCCCCCCCCCCCCCGAGATGTTAACGGTGATGGTTATAACTTTACCTAAACCAGGGAAGGATCCCTCCACTCCCCAAAATTTCCGTCCAATTTCGTTGTTGAACGTCAACGTGAAGCTGTATGCTAAACTAATAACGAACCACCTAGCCGGACTTTTACCTAACCTGATCCATCGAAATCAGGTGGGCTTTGTACTTGGGAGACAAACTACCGACGCTACCAGACGAATGATAAATCTTATTCATACAGTGGAACGATTAGGGAAGCCTTCTCTGCTTCTCACTTTGGATGCAGAGACGGCTTTCAATAGGGTTAATTGGGGCTATTTGAGACAAGTATTACATAAATTTGGTTTTATAGGCCCTGTATTAAACGCGATCATGACCTTATATTCCTGCCCATCAGCTTTTGTGTACACAGAGGGTATGTTCTCTATAAGTTTTAAAATAACAAATGATGCTAGACAGGGGTGCCCATTGTCCCCCTTGATCTTCGCCCTAGTCATGGAGCCCCTGGCGGAAAGGATTAGATCTGATCCACGCATTCGAGGCATAGAGTCCCATGTCACTCAACACAAAATGTCCTTATTCGCAGACGACGTCATACTAACGCTCATTGATCCTATGAAATCTTTACCTTATGCCCATCAGACCCTACTACAATTTGGTGACATATCATATCAACGCCTCCAAATCCAATATCCTCGGTATAAATGTTGATATTGCTTCCGCAAAATTCCTACAAAATAAGTTACCTTATCCATGGACCACGGGCCCCTTAACATATCTGGGTATAAAACTTACACACCCACTCGCAGATATGTACAAAACCCACTCTGCCCCATTGATACCGCCGATAACACGGGACCTCTCCACAATGCGCCGATTTTACATCTCTTGGTCGGGCCGCTTAGCTGCGTATAAGATGCTTATTCTACCAAAAATTCTTTATATCTTTAGGACGATTCCGATACCGGCGCCACTTTCATTCTTTTCTGCTTTTCAAAAACAATTATCCCAATTGGTCTGGGACGGCAAGAGGACACGCACGGCCCTGCGGTTCCAGATGAAACACAAACTAGTGGGATGCAATGTTAATGCCGGTGTAACGTTAAAAAAACCATACCCCGTGAAGAAACCATACCCCTCGTCACTTCCGGTCTGAAACAGCAGAGCAGCCAGCAGAGCGCATGCTCAGAGCCCCGGAGACGTGATTGAAGAAGAAAGAAGTTAACAAGTGCGCATGCTCGGAGGGTATGATATGTTAACGGCAGTAATACTTGCGGCGGTAACATTAAAACAGTTCTGCTGCAACATAAATCATCTCTTCTCCTCTCCCTGTCACTTCCCTGATCTCCCCTAATAAATATAAAAGCGGCGGCGGGTGTATAAAATGTAAGTGACGGCGATCTGTGCTCCGTGATCCGCTTTTATATTTATTAACCGAGATCAGGGAAGTGACAGGGGAAGGAGCGGACATGAGGCATGATGCAGAGGAGCTGTTATAATGTAACCGCCGCAAGTTAAAGTACCGTGAGAAATCCATACCCTCCGGAAGTGACGAGGGTATGGTTTTCTCACGGGTATGGTTTTTTCACGGAACACCGGTATTAAGAGACTATCACACGGCGGCTATCCTGGATCAAGCAAGGGATTGGTTTCATAAGAGATCTCTAAAACCCTGGTGTCAATTAGAAATGGAGTGGATGAGTAATAAATCCTTTGGTCTTTTAATTGTTTGTACTCCTAAGCGCATAGGATCACTTTTATCGCCCATTTTGTGATAGGTAGTTTTGTAAGTGTTATTTTAATAATAAATCCTTTACCTCTTTGCTCCTCGCCCCAAATGCTCCAACTTTGATCAAACAAATTTCCCAGCCAAGTGTTCAAGCTACACTTCAGGGATGGTCGTATTTTCTCAATTCTCCAATTGATCTTTCATGCACTATTAATGTACCTATACCATTGTCCTCGCTCCGCTGGGTTATTCCTGATATTTCTGCAGTTTGGGAAAAGAAAGGCATCACAACCCTAGCTCACCTTTACAATAGACATAAATTGATTCTCTTTGTGGATCTTAAAACTAAATACACTCTACTCGCCACAGATATCTTTAAATATAATCAAATCTCCACCTTTTGCAAAACATTGCATACCACGCATGTTTCCATATCGGAAGATCTCTGGAAGTTCTGGCATGCAAACTCTACTAAAGCCAAGGGTATCACTCTAATTTACAATATGCTTAACTCTAAAATCAAATTTTCTAAATTGACTGCTTATATAAAATAGGAAGCAGACCGAGGCAAGACTTTTACAGATCAACAATGGTCAACAGCAATCTCTACCACTTACAAATACTCCAGGTGTTCCAATTACTGGGAATTGTCCTACAAACTCCTCACTAGGTGGCACTACACCCCTTACATAACAGTTAAATTCTCTAACAGTAACTCTAATCAGTGCTGGCGGGGATGCGGACAGGTGGGCACGTTGACACACATGGTGTGGGCCTGCCCGCGTCGGCGCAGCTTCTAGGAGGATGTTTTCAATCTGATCACCACAATTACGGGCACCCGTATCACGCCTACGGTAGAACAAGCCATACTAGGGATGAATATAACCTCATACCCGAAAAACTTCAGATCTATCACTTTGGATATCTTATTTGCAGCTAGATCAGTTATTATGCACAAATAGAAAACAAACGACACCTTCTCCATGACAGAAGTTGTATCCCATATAAAAATAGTAGCTGAATACGAAAAAATATACAGAAGGTAATGTCCTTACGTATGAAACCAATTGGTCCCATTGGTACCTTGCGATTACAAATGGTAACATTACTAATATGTATCTTTACTGCTGAACAATGCTTTTGATTTTATTAGAGATTCTGTATTGTGTGGACTTTGACCGGCCTGGCGTGCCCTTCGGGAATGTAAATGAGAGATGGCTGGAGGGTACGCCAGATTTTGCGTCTATGCAGTTCAGGGCTGAATGATAGTCGATGTTCACATCAACATTGTCTGGTGAGCCTGGGCGATATTCACATCGCCGAAACATGCGATAGAAGACAGTGTGTGTGGAAGGCAGAGAAGCGTGTACTATCACACACAGCGCTGCCAAAGGGAGGGGGCACACGGGACATCTGCAGCCCGGTGTCCACTCGCAGCTATCATCCTCCTGTAACAGCAGACACCTCTCTCCCCACTGGCAGCCTGCACATCTTACTTTCACTGCCAGAGCCGCGCTGATGATCTGAGGTCTGTGTATTGTTATAGATACAGTGGACTGGGGGCACAGTAACCAGGAAGGGCAAGTAGCACACATGATGGAGTGATTGGGGGGGGGGCGCAAGAGGATATGTATTGGGAGGTGCTTTGGGAGGAGAGAGTATTTCTGCTGGTGGAGGGGGGGGGGGGTCCTCTCCCCTTCCAAAGCATCCCATTACATATTGTTTTACCCCCCTCTCCCCCAAATCATAAGATGCCGCGTCCCTCTCAGCACTCTCCCTGAGGAGACCAGAGGAACAACAAGCCCAAAATATCCCAGTGTGGATAACAAGCGATTTTTGACCAAGCTTTCACAGCAAGGTCACAATAATAGAGGTGAGAACCCATCTATAAGGAGAGAACATCTCAAGGTGTCAACACATAGCGGAGTAATTGGAAGCACACCCGCAGAGCCCAGAGCAGTAAACAACTTATAATTCACTAAAGTAGCACCAAAAATCACACAAACTTTATTTCTAATGTCTTATTGTTTTTTTTTTAATATTATTATATGCATTATTTATAGTCACATTGATCATTTTGATAAAAACTGTCACACCTTCTAATATGCACTAATTTGGTGCACCAAGGCAAACACTTGGGATATACAAGGTAGTAACCTTCAATGTAAGTGGATTCTGATTTTAAAGCACAGGATTATTTTTGTATGGGAGGCACACCCACAGAGCAGCAAATAATCCATAATTCACCAAAATCGCAATAAAATCGCACAAACTTTTTTTTGGATGTCAAATTGCTTTTTTTAATATTAATATATGTATAATTTACTGTCACATTGATCATTTTGATAAAAACTGTCACGCATTCTAATATGCACTATTTTGGTGCATCAAGGCAAACACTTGGGATATACAAGTTAGCAACCTTCAATGTATGTTGATTCTGGTCTTATAGCACAGGATTATTTTTGTATAGATTATCAGCATATCTCACATTATAATATCACGTCATTCACCCATCAGTCACATTTGTGTATGTTCAGCACTATAATTATTTAATATTGTTTGTATGTGTATAGAGAAAGCACAGAGTGATTGCTGGCACCCTTTGGTGGGTTGCTGGCTGGTTGGCACTCTGTGCTGGGTGGCTGGCTGGCACCCTGTGTGGTGGGTGGCTGGCTGGTACAGGCCCAGGGCCTGTGGCTGGCTAGCTGGTACAGGCAGGGCCTGTGGCTGGCTAGTACAGGCCTGTGGGTGGCTGGCACCAGGCGCGGACAGCGGTGGGTGGCTGTATGTATGTGGCCGGCCACTGTGAAACACTGTGCACTGTATGGACTTTTGTGCACTTTATTCAGCACCATAGCACTTTTCTATATATATTTATTTTGTATTATATTCACTATCCTACGTTTCTTGATTGGCACGTATCATTCACCCTTGTTGAATTTAAATTCCATCTATGTTTCACCACAGTATTTTGTATCATTTTAAGTTGGATTATTGCCACATATTTGGATAAGATATTTTCACTGCTTGTCACCCCTTTATTATTTTGTGACATATCATGTTTGATTTACGTCACTATTTATTACACTCAGAACATTATTGTGACCAGCTCCTTTATTATCGCTCCTATAGTATTTTTGTGCTTTTAGATACCCTTGAGGATTTTAGATATATTGATCCTTTGAAGATTTTAGATGTATATTACCTCTGATTGATTTTTTCACACCAACACATAGAACATATTCCTATCTTGTATTGTGCGTTTTTTTATGCACTGGCGCCTTTGGTTTTGAAATATTTTAGAAATATTTGTTCTCTTCAACGTTTTTATGCAGTTAGAGTGGTTCATCTCATCAAGGAGTTGAGCGCTGATTTTTCCGTTTTTATAAATTATTGTGATATGTGGCGACACTATTAAATCGGCTGCTCTATCCGTGGTGTTCCACGATTGCTTTGATCTATCCATCCCTCATATCTAGCACGTCGTTTACCCTATTTTAGCGCATAAGTTTATTTCTGAAATCATGTAACCAGTTTCCTATCCAAGAACAAACCTTGAGGTCGATACCTGCAGACCTTAGTTTGTAGATTAAGTGTTTGTGGGGAACAATGTCGAATGCCTTAGGGGGAGATCTGTGGATGTGGTGTATCAGGATTTTGCTATCTAGCTCACAGCTTACCTCCTTGTAAAATGTTAACAGGACTCGGTGGAGAAACCCATGTGGGCAAGCACAGAGGTAAAGCATTTCTTGTAGTTGGTGACCAGGTTTACACACATTTCAGGAGAGATTTCGGTTCACTCTTTTTTTTACAGATCTTTAAATCCTTAAGGATTCTTCGCTGTCTGTTGGCAACTTGAAATTTCAACTCCCTCCATAAAGTTTCTATAGAATTAAGGTATGGACACTGACTAGACAACTCCATGACCTTAATGTGCTTTTTCTTGAGCCACTCTTTTGTTGCCTTGGCAGTATGTTATGGGTTATTATCATGCTGGAAGACCCATCCTTGTCCCATCTTCAGTGTCCTGGGAAGAAAGAAAGTTCTCATCCAAAATTGAATAATACATGGCACCGTCCATTGGCCCCTCAATGCGGAAAAGTAGGCTTGTACCTTTAGCAGAGAGCAAGAGCCCCAAAGCATCAGGTTTCCACGTATGTGCATAAATGATAGTGTTCTTAGGGTCATAGTCAGCATTTTTCTTCCTCACAACATAGTGAGTTAAGGTAATGCCAAAGAGCTCAATTTTGGTCTCCTCTGAGCACAGCACTTTCTCCCAATCCTTCTCTGAATCATTTAGATCAGGCATCACTAAATGGTGGCCCGCGGTGCAGGTCCGGCCCCAATCACTCTCTCACCCGGACCGCAGCGGTAGCGCCATTTAGGAGCTTGTTCTTCTCCCAGCTGTCATGCTTTCATCTTCACAGAGCCGACAGCGGGAGGCGGGGACAGTTCTGGAGGGAGTGCGGAAGCTAAACAAACCAGTGATTGGTTGTTAAGATAAAGGGCGGTCCAAGCAACCAATCACCAGCTTGCAGCTTCGTCCATTCAGAGCTACTGTGCCTACCGTCTGTGTAAGGCAGGGGAAATGTCATGCGTGAAGAGAGAGAGGCGATGTGTGGCAACACTGGCGAGGACGGAGTAGGAGGAAGCAGGGAGTGCAGCACAACAAGGTGGAGTGTTTAAATAGGTCACTATTTTTGCAGTATAAGAAAACCACGATCACTGAGTGGGGAGAGATGTAGCAGCAGTGATCACTGTGAAGGAGGTAGTAAGCAGTGATCACTGCTGCTGATTGATGGGAGATCAATGTCTTAACCTGTCTAAACCTGTGTAAACCCTACATCTGGTGCCTGCTATGTCTGCTGTGTGTGATGGTTGCAGGAGGCATTGAAAAGGATCAAAATGCTAACTAATTGTCAGAGTGCTATAGTGCTTTTTTCTCCTATCTCAATCTTAAGTGCAGTCATTGTTTGCTGCCCCTTATTTTATGTTAAGGGACACTGATGTGCACAGCAAAATGTGTCCATCATCATGCCCCTTAAAGTGGTTGTAAACCCTCCCAAGTAGCGTTTGTACCTATAGGTAAGCCTGTGATAAGGCTTACCTATAGGTGCTATAAATATCTCCTAAACTTGCACAGTTTAGGAGAAATTTACATTGCATGCAGCCGATGACGTTATCAGCACATGCGCTCTGAATGAACCCGTATGCCCTGTGCCGTGAACGGTGACTCCCGTGGGCATGCACGGGAGTGACGTCATCACTGCTCCGGCCAATCAGGTGGCCGGATGACGCCAAACCAGAAGTGAGACGGTTGAACGTGTCAGCCATGTTACCAGTGAGTGGCCGGTGCTGCGGGGGCTTCGTTCTAAGGTAAATATTCCATAATGAGCTAGTATGCGATGCATACTAGCTCATTATGTCTTTGTCTTTCAGGTTTTCTTTTTTTTTTCTGAGGTTTACAACCTCTAACATAAAATGTACCCATCAGAGTGCCCCTTAACATAAAATAAGGGGCATGCTGATGGGCACATATTATGTTAGTGGGCTTACGCTGATGGGCACATATGTTAAGGGGGCACTCTGATGAGGACACCTGATGTAAGGGAGCACACTGATCTGAATACCTGATGTAAGGTGGCATTGTGATGGCGCCACCTGATGTAAGGGGGCACTCTGATAAGGACAACTGATGTAAGGGGACACACTAATCTGAATACCTGATGTAAGGTGGCACTGTGATGGCACCACCTGATGTAAGGGGGCACCCTGATGGGGACAACTGATGTAAAGGAGCACTCTAACCTGATTTAATGGGTACAAATGATGTAAGGGAGCACTCTGATGATGGCACCTAATGTAAGGGGGCCTTATGATAAGGAAACCTGATGTAAGGGGGGCACTCTGATGGGGACATCTGATATAAGGGGGTACCCTGACAGTGGCAACTGTTTTATGGGGGGGGACCCAATGTAATGAATCACTCTGGTAGGGGCACCTGATGTAAGGGCGAACACTATCTGGGACAGTTACAGAGTATTACCAGAGCGTGTGGAGAAAACAGTGAGAAAAGCATAGAGCGTGGCTGTGCCAAAAAAAGGAAAGTATAAGCGTACAAACTTTCATGGCACAGACTTGAGATTCGGACCTCGACCAGAAGAAAAATTTAGTGACGGGACCACCTTGAATTTTAATACACTACCCTTGATTTAGATGTTCATTGGCATGACTGTACATGTGCCTTCTTGGGGAGGGGGACTCGCCATGTTTGGAGGAAGAAAAAGGCTGACTATGACCCCAAAAACACCATCCCCACCTTCTCTCAGCCAGAACACTGAAGATGGATCATGGATGGTCTTTCAGCATTAAAATGACCCAAAATATACCACCAAGGCAACAATGGAGTGGCTCAAGAAGAAGCACATTAAGGTCATGGAGTGGCCTAGCCAGTCACCATCTCTTAATTCTATATACATTTTATGGAGGGAGCTGAAACTTCAAGTTGCCAAATGACAGCTAATAAACTTTAAGGATTTAAAGATCTGTAAAAAGAGTGGACTAAAATCTCCTGAGATGTGTGCAAACGGGGTCACTAACTACAAGAAACATCTTACCTCTGTGCTTGCTAACAAGGGTTTCTTCACCAAGTACTGAGTCATGTTTTGCTTGGGGATCAAATGCTCATTTTACTCACTGAACTGCAGCTCAATGTATAACATTTGTATCATGTTTTTTTTTCTGGATTTTTGGTTGATATTCTGTCTCTATAATTTAAAACACACCTATAATAAAAATTATAGACCCTTCATTTCTTTGTAATGGGAAAACTTACAACATCTGCAGGGGATCAGTTATTTTTCCCACTGTATACATTAAATAGATTCATTACACACAGAGTGATATATTTCAAGCGTTTCTTTATTTTAATTTTGACGATTATGGCTTAAAGCTAGTAAAAAAAAAAAAAAAAAAAAAATCAGAATCTCAGAAAATTAGAATATTGTGAAAAAGTTCAATATAGTAGATTTATGGTGTCACACTCTCAGCTAATTACCTCAAAACACCTGTAAAAGGTTTTCTGAGCCCTTAAATGTTCTTTCAGTCTGGTTCAGTAATTTATACAATCATGGGGAAGACTGCTGACTTGACAGTTGTCCAAAAGACAGGTCATTGACACCCTCCACAAAGGAGGCTAAGTCACAAAAGGTAATTGCTAAAGAAGCTGGCTGTTCACAGAGGGCTGTATCCAAGCATATTAAAGCGGAGTTCCACCCAAAAGTGGAACTTCCACTATTTTGTTTCCTCCCCCCCTCCGGTGCCACATTTGGCACCTTTCAGGAGGGAGGGGGAAACGGGTACCTGTCTTTAACAGGTACCCTTCCCCACTTCCGTGATATGGTGCAGTTCCTTTGGAAGCTCGGCCCCCTCCTCCCTCCTCCGAGCAAGTAGGAATGCGCAGCACGCTTTGCGCATGCGCAGTAGGGACCCGCCTGTGAAGCCGCAAGGCTTCACTGCCGGGTTCCCTTACCGGCAATGGCGGCGGCAGCACCCGACAGCCGATGGAAACATCGGCTGTGGTGCCGACATCGCTGGACTCCAGGACAGATAAGTGTCCTAAGATTAAAGGTCAGCAGTTACAGTATGTGTAGCTGCTGACTTTTCATTTTTGGAGGGGAAGGCGGAACTCCGCTTTAATGGAAAGTTGAGTGGAAGGAAAAAGTGTGGTAGAAAAGGGTGCACAAGCAACAGGGATACCCGCAGCCTTTGAGAGGATTGTGAAGCAAAGGCCATTCAAAATGTGGGGGAGATTTACAAGGAGTGGACTATTGCTGGTGTCAGTGCTTTGAGAGCCACCACAACACAGATGTATCAAGGACATGGGCTACATTCCTTGGGTCAAGCCACTCCTGAACAAGAGATAACATCAGAAGCCTTAACTGGGCTAGGGAGAAAAAGGACTGGACTGTTGCTCAGTGGTTCAAAGTCCTCTTTTCAGATAAAAGTAAATTTTGCATTTCATTTGGAAACTAAGGTCCCAGAGTCTAGAGGAAGATTGGAGAGGAAAGATGGAAAAATCTCCAAAAAGGCATCAAATTACAGATTAGACATTCTTATAATATGTTAACAAAAGTTAGATTTTATTTCCATCGACACTTTCAAAATAACAGAAAACAAAAAAATGGTGTCTGCAAAAGTTTGGGCACCCTGCAGAATTTATAGCATGCACTGCCCCCTTTGCAAGGCTGAGACCTGCCAGTGTCATGGATTGTTCTCAATCATCGTCTGGGAAGACCAGGTGATGTCAATCTCAAAGGTTTTAAATGCCCAGACACATCTGACTTTGCCCCAACAATCAGCACCATGGGATCTTCTAAGCAGTTGTCTAGAAAACTGAAACTGAAAATATTTGACGCTCACAAAGCTGGAGAAGGCTTAAGAAGATAGCAAAGCGTTTTCAGATGTCAATATCCTTTGTTCGGAATGTAATTAAGAAATGGCAGTCATCAGGAACAGTAGAAGTTAAAGCAAGATCTGGAAGACCAAGAAAAATAGACAGAACAGCTCGCAGGATTGTAAGAAAAACAATTCAAAACCCACGTTTGACTGCACGATCCCTCCAGAAAGATCTGGCAGACACTGGAGTTGTGGTACACTATTCCGCTATAGAGATACTTGTACAAATATGGTCTTCATGGAAGAGTCATCAGAAGAAAACTGAATTTTTGTAAAATCTTACCGTAAAATTCCTTTCTCTGAGTCCTCTGACAGTCGCCGCCCACTCATACAGTCTTCACCAATGGGTATTGACCTCTTATCCACAGGAGCAAGCTAGGCATAAGACTTGTTAAAAACAAAGTAATTTACATAGACACACCTGTAGGGGGCTGTCCCACTGGTCCAATACCCCCCTGCTATCAGCCTTCCCAACTTTGGTAGCAAGCAGTTAAGTCCATAAAACCCCAAAAGAGGGACGGGGGCGGTGACTGTCAGAGGACTCAGAGAAAGGAATTTTACGGTAAGATTTTTCAAAAATTCAGTTTTCTCTTACGTCCTCTGACAGTCGCCGCCCACTCATACAGTCTTCACCAATGGGATGTCCCAAAGCAGTGTAGACATGAGGGGTGGGAAACGCAACCATCACAAAGGCAACGCAGCACCCAAATCAGAAAAAGGAACCTTACTCGAACAGAAAGGTAAATCCTCTGGGAAACAGAAAGGCTTAACTGGAGCAACAACCCAGGAAAGCAAATAAACAAGGGGGAAACAACCCCCACAGCCAGGGGCCCGCAAAACCAGAGTCCCCTTAAGGCACTGCCGTACAAAGAACTCTGGTAGAATGCGCCTTGACAGGGAAGGACGGAGCCCGGTCCCTAAGCGAATAGGCTTGTACAATCGTCTGCCTGATCCATTTCGAAATGGTTGCCGCAGACGCAGCCATACCCTTCTGAGGTCCCTCAGGAAGGACAAAAAGAGACTCAGACTTTCTGAAGGATCCCGTGGACGACAGGTACACCCTGATCGCCCTGACCACATCCAAGGAATGCAAGGCATACTCCTTATGATTCTTAGGGTTCGCACATAGCGAAAGGTAAGACAATATCCTCGTTAAGGTGAAAATCAGAAACCACCTTAGGAAGGAAGGATTGGTTAGGTCGCAAGACCACCTTATCCCTATGAACCACCAAGTAAGGGGAGTGGCGAGACAAGGCCGCCAACTCCGATACTCTGCGAGCAGATGTGATCGCAAACCAGAAAGGCAACCTTTTTAGTCAGCAGAGGCAGAGAAATTTCTCTGATGTTCTCAAAGGGAGGACGTTGCAAAACGGACAGGACCAAGTTTAAGTCCCAAGGAGGTAAAGGCGCTCTCTGAGGAGGGGCCAAATGACGCACACCTTGAATAAAGGTGTGTATCAATGAAGTAGATGCCAAGGGGCGCTAAAAAGGACAGCCAGTGCAGACAACTGGCCCTTCATAGTGGTCAGCGCAAGGCGCTGGTCCACACCAGATTGGAGGAAGGCTAACACCCTCGCCACTGAAAAAGAGCGAGGATGGACGTCCCTGGACTCACACCAGGCAAAATAAGCCTTCCAGGTACGGTAATAAATCTTACCGGACAAGGCATTCCTAGCCTTGAGCAGGGTAGGAATGACCGCCGACGAGAGACCTCGATCTCTCAGGACCTGGCTTTCAACAGCCACGCCGTTAAAGCAGGATGGAAGATCGGCCCTTGAGACAGCAGATCGTCCCGTAAGGGAAGTCGCCACGGAGGTTCGACGACCAGTTGTATGATGTCCGCGTACCAAGACCGGCGCGGTCAGTCTGGAGCCACCAGAATAACCAACTTCAGTTCCGACACCAACCTGCGAAGGAACCTGGACAACAACTGAATCGGGGGGAAGGCATTGATCAGTCGATACTGATGCCTAGGCGTCTGCCAGAAGGTCGCGCGTTCTTGCCACGAACCTTCCCACCTTGTTGTTTAGCCGAGATGCGAACAGATCCACATCTGGGGTTCCCCATCTCGCACACAGCAGCTGAAAAACCTCCGGGTGCAGGGACCATTCCCCCTGGTCCAGGGTCTGGCGGCTCAGATAATCGGCCTGCCAATTTTCCACACCCGGAATGTGAACTGCTGAAATCGCCGAGACACGAGTCTCGGCCCAAGCCAGAATCTCGGTCACCTCCAGGGCCGCCCGGGCACTCCTGGTGCCCCCTTGGTGGTTGATGTAGGCCACCGCAGTGGCATTGTCCATCTGCACCCGTACAGGGCGACCCCGAAGCTGAGCCGACCAACGTAACAAGCACAGTCTGATCGTTCGCAGTTCCAAGATGTTTATCGGTAGGGAGGACTCCTCCTCCGACCAAGTGCCCTGGGCAAACAGAATGCCCAGCACGCCACCCCAGCCCAACAGGCTGACATCCGTGCAGATCACCGTCCACAACAACGGGCGGAAGGATTTTCCCTCCGTCAGAGCCGGGGACTGAAGCCACCAGAGAAGATCCACTCTGACATGGTGGCTCAAAGATAGCCTCCTTTCCAAGGATTGAGGAAGTCTGTCCCATCTGGCCAGGATCTCCGCTTGAAGAGATCGCGTGTGGAACTGTGCAAACGGTATCGCCTCGAAGGTCGACACCATCAATCCCAGGGACCGCATGCAGGTCCTGAGTGATGAAGACATGCTGTCCCTGAGGGACCAGACCTCGTCTTGCAGAGTCCGGACCTTGTCTGCTGGCAGAAAAACTCTTGCTAGGACAGAGTCCAGAACCATTCCCAGGTAAGGGAGACGAACAGAAGGAGACAAGGTCGACGTCTGCACGTTGATGGTCCACCTGAACTCCTGGAGCGTCTGAACGGTAGTTGACAGATCGCGTAATAGACTCGGGCTGGCACTCGATCTTAATAGGAGATTGTTCAGATAACCCAAGATCGCAATCCCCTGTGCCCGCAACAGGGCCAGAACAGGGGCCAGCACTTTGGTAAACACCCTTGGAGCCAAAGTGAGACCAAAAGGTAAAGCCACAAACGGATAATGGTCCTCCGCTATTGAGAATCGGAGGTACCTCTGATGACCCTAGAATATGGGGATGTGTAAATAAGCATCCTTGAGGTCGATGGAAGCCAGGAAATCTCCCGGGCTTAAAGAAGCCACCACCGAGCGGAGAGATTCCATGCGGAACCTCTGAATCCCCACAAAGCGGTTCAGAGCTTTCAAGTCCAGAATCGGACGTACCTTGCCCTCCTTCATCGGCACAGTGAACAGATTCGAGTAAAACCCCTGAAATCTGTCCCGATGAGGCACCGGGACGACCACCCCCTGGGCGAGGAGATCCTGAACCGCCCGATGAAGATCGCGTAACCGATCTGGGGTCAAATGAAGATTTGAGGGAAAGAATCTGTCCACTGGACGCGAAAGGAATTAGATCTTGTAACCTGATTGAATGATTTCCTGAACCCACCTGTCTGGAATCCGGGACAGCCATGGTTCTAGAAAACCGCGCAGACGTCCCCCCACCCCTGAACGGGTGAGGGCGTCCCTTCAGGTAGAGGCAGCGGCACCCGCCGAGCCAGCATGGCCTGGCTTTAGCTTGCCCGTCCAGGGATTTTTCTGACCATCATGACCCTTAAAGGGCCTGCTCTTGTCCTGAGTCTTGAAGGCACGAAAGGACCCCTGATTTGGCTTAACCACTTCCATACCGCGTCATGTAAAATGACGTCGGCAAAGTGGTTGTGAGGATCTGGGCCGCCGTCATATGACGTCGCCCGGATCTCCCCTCTACTGCGCGCCCCTGGGGGCGCGCAGCGCGGCGATCGGGGTTGAGGCTCGTCCCTCGGACATAGCCCATCCCTGATCAAGGTAAACAGGCAATAGAAATTGGCTGTTTACCACGTGATCGGCTGTGTCAATCACAGCCGATCACATGAGCGGCTCCAGCACGAGCCGCTCGTTCTCTCTGCAATGCGCGCCCCCGGGGGCGCGCATAGCAGCGATCGGGGACGAGGCTCGTCCCTCGGACAGAGTCGATCCCCGATCTAGGTAAAGAGCCAATGAAATTGGCTCTTTACCACGTGACCGGCTGTGTCCAATCACAGCCGGTCACAAATGTCAACAGAGAACACGGTAACTAGCTGTCACCGTGTTCTCCTCCTCACACACTGATCCTGTGTGAGGAAGAGATTGTGGTAACAGCTAGTTACCAATCATAGTGCACCCCAACCACACTGATTGCCCCACCCCCCCCCCCAATAAAGAGCACCTGTCACTAGCCCATCAAAGTACCCGAGTACCTGTCACCAGCCCATCAGGTACTCAGATGACAGGTACTCGGGTACTCTGATGGGCTGGTGACAGGTACTCGGGTACTCTGATGACAGGTACTCGGGTACTCTGATGACAGGTACTCGGGTACTCTGATGACGGGTACGCAGGTACTCTGATGACGGGTACGCAGGTACTCTGATGACGGGTACGCAGGTACTCTGATGACGGGTACGCAGGTACTCTGATGACAGGTACTCGGGTACTCTGATGACAGGTACTCTGATGACAGGTACTCGGGTACTCTGATGACGGGTACGCAGGTACTCTGATGACGGGTACGCAGGTACTCTGATGACGGGTACGCGGGTACTCTGATGACGGGTACTCGGGTACTCTGATGACGGGTACTCGGGTACTCTGATGACGGGTACTCGGGTACTCTGATGACGGGTACTCGGGTACTCTGATGACGGGTACTCGGGTACTCTGATGACGGGTACTCGGGTACTCTGATGACAGGTACTCGGGTACTCTGATGACAGGTACTCGGGTACTCTGATGACAGGTACTCGGGTACTCTGATGACGGGTACTCGGGTACTCTGATGACAGGTACTCGGGTACTCTGATGACAGGTACTCGGGTACTCCGTTGACAGGTACTCGGGTACTTTGAGTACCTTTCAACGGAGTACCCGTCATCAGAGTACCTGAGTACCTGTCACCTACCCATCAGAGTACCCGAGTACCTTCCACCTGCTCATCAGAGTACCTGACGCCTGAAGTACCCGAGTACTTGCCGCCTGCTCATCAGTACCCATCACTACTCATCAGTACTCATCAGTACCTATCACGTATCAGTACTGATCATCAGTACTCATCAGTACAGTATCACCTATCAGTATCAGTACTACTCATCAGTACTTATCACCTGCCTGTCACCTGCCCATCAGAGTATCCGAGTACCTGTCACCTGCCTATCGGAGTACTCGAGTACCTGCCACTTGCTCATCAGTACCAGAGTACCTGTCACCTGCCCAACAAAGTACCCGAGTACCTATCACCCTTCATACAGCCACCATGTCCAAGTCCAAAAAGGTTTATATACATCCTCCGTTTAAACCTAAATACCGGTGTTATGGCAGCAGATAGCTGCCATAACCCTGGTAATTTTTTAAACGGTGGACGGTTGGCTTTCCGATAAGGGTGGTCCCAGCGGCGGATTCGCCTTGGGATCACCCTTCCGGGATGGCGGAAGAGGCGCCCCCTCCCGCCACGTTCCAGTCCTTTTCCCCGCTTACCGAAACACGCCGACAGCGGGGAAAACGATCCGGTCCCAGATCCTCACAGACAGGATGTCGAGTGAGGGCAAGCTTGCCCTCACTTGACTCTATGGTCTTGGAGGACCGGAGCTACGGAAAATGTTGTTGCCTAGCAACCGGTTTAAAGGTCCTTTTTTTTTTTTTATTTTATATAATAATTTTTTTTTTTTTTTTTTTCTATCTTTTAGTGTACTTGTGAGATCTGAGGACTTTTTGACCCCAGATCTCACAAAAAAGAGGTCCTGTCGTGCCTATTTCTATTACGAGGAATGTTTACATTCCTTTTAATAGAAATAAAAATGATCAATTTTTTTTTTTTTTTTAAACGGTGTAAAAATAAAAAATAATAAATAAATAGTAAAAAAAGAAAAAGAAAAAATTAAAGCGCCCTGTCCCCGTGAGCTCACACGCAGAAGCGAATGCATACAGAAACCCCGCCCACATATGTAAACGGTGTTCAAACCACACATGTGAGGTATCGCCGCGATCGTTAGAGCAAGGGGAATAATTTGAGCCCTAGACCTCCTCTGTAACTCAAAGATGGCAACCTGTAGAAATTTTTAAATTGTCGCCTATGGGGATTTTTAAGTACCAAAGTTTGTCGCCATTCCGTGAGCGTGCGCAATTTTGAAACATGACATGTTTGGTATCTATTTACTCGGCGTAACATTATCTTTCACATTATGGAAAAAAATTGGGCTAACTTTACTGGTTTCTTATTTTTTAATTAAAAAAAGTGAATTTTTTCCCAAAAAATTGCGTTTGGAAGACCGCTGCGCAAATACGGTGTGATAAAAAATATTGCAATAACCTCCATTTTATTCTCTAGGGTCTCTGCTAAAAAAAAAAAAATATATAATGTTTGGGGGTTCTAAGCAGTTTTCTAGCAAAACAACTGATTTTAGCTTGTAAACACCAAATGTCAAAAATAGGCCTAGGCAAGTGGCTAGGATGCATGATGGTGCGCCTTGGATGTTGGGCCCCTCTATATGGCTAGGCTGTGAAAAAGTCTCACACATGTGGTATTGCCATACTCAGGAGGAGTGGCAGAATGTATTTTGGGGTGTCATTTTTGCTGCGTACATGCTATGTGTTAGGAATATCCTATAAATTGACAACTTTGTGTAAAAAAAAAAAGTTTTCATTTTTTTCCCACATTTTCCAAAAACCTGTGGAAAAAAATGATATGTTCAAACGACCCATAATGCCTCATAGAATATACGTTGGAGTGTTTGCTTTCCAAAATGGGGTCATTTTGTGGACTTTTCCATTGTATTGGTGCTCTAGGGCCTTGAAAATTGTGATAGGTAGTAAGAAAGTTTTATGTGTATTTATGCTCCTAGAACGCCTGAAAGGTGCTTCTTGGACGTGGAGTCTCTTTTTGTGGCCAGGCTGTGTAAAAGTCTCACACATGTGGTATCGCCATACACGGAAGGAGTAGCAGAATGTATTTTTGGGTGTAATTTTTGTTGTGTACATGCTATGTGTTAGAAATAGCTTATAAATTGACAACTTTGTGGGGAAAAAAAAGAAAAAAAAATTTTTCTTCATTTTCCCAAGAATTGTGGGAAAAATTACAACTTCATAAAACCCACCATGCCTCTTACTAAATACCTTGGACTGTCTACTTTACAAAAAGGGGTCATTTGGGCGGTATTTGTACTGTCCTGACATTTCAGGGCCTCAAGAAAGGAGATAGGCCATCAGTACATGGTGTGATCAATTTTCAGTAATTGGTACCATAGCTTCTAGACTCAATAACTTTCACACAGACTAAATAATATACACTAATTTGGGTTAATTTTACCAGAGACATGTAGCAGTATACATTTTGGCCCAAATGAATGAAGAAAAATAAATTTTTTGCAAAATGTTATAATTGAAACTAAAAAAAAGTGTTTTTTTTTTTTTCAAAATTTTTGCTCTTTTTTTGCATATATCACGAAAAAAAAAAACCCCAGTTGTGATCAAATACCACCAAAAGAAAGCTCTATTTGTGTGAAAAAAATGATAAAAATTTTGTTTGGTTACAGTGTAGCATGACAATTGTCATTCAAAGTGTGAGAGTGCTGAAAGCTGAAAATTGGTCTGGGCAGGAAGGGTGTCTAACTGCTCTGTATGGAAGTGGTTAAAGGAAGGACCCCGCTTACCGCGGAAAACTTTGCCCTTGGGGTTCTGGGGCAGCAGAGTGCTCTTGCCCCCAGTAACTCCTTTAACCAATTCGTCCAGGGATTCTCCAAAGAGACGAGTCCCCGCATAAGGAATGTTCCTGGAGGACTTGGTCAGCCGACCAGCTCTTTAGCCATACCAGACGACGGGTGAGCACTGCGACACCAGATAGTCTCGCTACTAGAGGAGCCTCATCCAAGGCCGCGTCACACAGGTACAGAACCGCCTGACGCATCTGATCCAACATCTCTACAGTAGTCAGAGGGGCGGAATCCGCCCCAAGAGTGCGTTTTAGCACCCGGGCCCAATCAGCCACAGTCTGAGAGACCATAACAGATGCGAAGACAGGTTTCAGCAAAGAACTCGCCACCGTATAAGCGTGGCAAGCCAGAGATCCCCCCCCCCCTCTTTCTGTAGGGTCCCTAAACACCGGAGAATCCTCCGAGGGCATACGAGTGGCCTTGTTTAACCTGGACACTATGTGATCCACCTTAGGGGACACCGTCCAGCGCGAATCCGTAGGAGACGCGAAAGGGTAACGGAATCAAAACCGTTTTTGTACCACAAAGGGGCGTTTCAAATTGCGCCATTATTCGTTCACTGTCTCATGAAACTCAGCTGGACAGGGAAAAACCTGTGCCACCTTCTGGGTCCTGCGAGTCCCAAAGTAAAACTGCTTACCCGGCGGGTTGGGCTCATCCTCTAAATGTAGTGTCTCCTTAATAGAAGCAATAAGCGCAGCCACAGCAGCGCGTTCTTTGGCCAATTCAGGGGAAAAATCATCCCCATCATCCTCTTCCAGACACCCCTCAGGGGGGGCACTGTCCAAGGCAACCATATCAGATTCAGAATCAGAGGAAGGCAAATGCCTAATACGCTTTCTAGAAGCCCGTTCTGACATCAACAAGTCCACTTTGGACGCTAAAGTAACTAGTGCAGCAGCCAGAGAAGGAGAAGAATCAGGAGTACCTGATTCATCAACCAAGGCTGGGGGAAATTTGCTGTCCTGGGACTCCATGATAACTATAAGGACGCTGGCCCTTTAAGACGCGATCGCGGCGCCCACCGCAATGCACTGCAAGTTATAAATATCCCACTAAGAAAGGAAAGACACCGAAAGCAGAGAAATATCCCCCAAACAGCACAAAAAGACCCCTAGGAGTGTTACCACGCTGCTCCACGATCTCTCTTCATGCAGAAAGAGGAAGTGATGTCACAACGCTAGAGGGCTAACAAGATTTGGCCTAAGGAAAAATGGTTGCCTATTGAGAAGAATGGGAGGCTCCGGGAAAATGGCGGCCGAACATGTGCAACAGAAGCACCTGCCACACACAAGATGGCGCCCGAAGGCGCTAAAAAACACTACAGAGAGGAGCTGCAGAGTGCCCACAGTGAAGCCAGGCAGCTGCCCACCCTTAAAATGTCGCCGCATCATGACCGTACCCCCAAACACCAAAACAGTGCGGACAGGGATAGGGACCCCCAAACAGCACAACATGCTCAGAAGCCCCCGCAGGGACCGGGAGGGATGCGAGCCCCGGACACAGGCATGAGGGGAGACAGACACACAGAATGTAATCCCCAGCCAGAGGCCCCACACAGAGTAATACTCACCATTTAACAGGGCGTGGGAGCCTTCAGAACACGGGAACCCCCCACCCCAGATGGCGGGGGGACCGGCAGTCAAGAAGAGGACGCGTCTCACGGTCCGAAACTCATGTTGAGGCATGCGAGCGAGGTAGCCACCTCGCAGGCTTGTGCCCCTGAGGACAGGGGCAGGTCGTTTGCGAGGCCAGGGCGCACACATAGCCTGCTAAACGCCCAATGGCGGGCTGGGAGTCCCTAAGATCCTCTATCCTGACAAGTCAGGACGACCAGTGCGATTCCCAGCTTCGCAAACGCTGTAGTCTTCCGGAGAACCAACTAAGCGCACAGCAAATAAAAAGCTAGTAATGCAAAGAAAAACACATTGCAGAAAATAAAAGTAATAAAATGAAGAAAAGCGGAGACCGTAGCCCCAGCACAGGGATGGCCTATCTTACTCCTTAACTAGGCAGAAGACAAACTGAGTTGGGAAGGCTGATAGCAGGGGGGTATTGGACCAGTGGGACAGCCCCCTACAGGTGTGTCTATGTAAATTACTTTGTTTTTAACAAGTCTTGTGCTTAGCTTGCTCCTGTGGATAAGAGGTCAATACCCATTGGTGAAGACTGTATGAGTGGGCGGCGACTGTCAGAGGACGTAAGAGAAAACCTCTTCTACGTCCTCAACACAAAAATCAGCGTTTGAACTTTGCAAATGAACATATATACAAGCCTGATGCCTTTTGGAAACAAGTTCTGTGAACCGATGAGGTTAAAATTTAACTTTTTGGCTGGAATGAGCAAAGGTACGTTTGGAGAAGAAGGGGCATAGAATTTAATGAAAAGAACCTCTGTCCAACTGTTAAGCATGGGGATGGATCAATCATGCTTTGGAATTATATTGCAGCCAGTGGCACAGGGAACATCTCACGAGTAGAAGGAAAAATGGATTCAATAAAATTTCAGCAGATTTTGGATGGTAACTGGATGCCATCTGTGAAAAAGCTGAAGTTAAACAGAGGATACAAATGGATTGTCCTCAAGATTGTCAAGAGTGCCGAATTGTATTGAATGCTTCTTACCATCTGACCCATTGTAAGTGCATTACATAGTTACATAGTTACATAGTTAGTGAGGTTGAAAAAAGACATCAGTCCATCCAGTTCAACCTATGATGTGTGTGTGTGTTTGCTTTTAACCGTACATTGTATACCCCTGTATGTTGTGGTCTTTAAGGTGCCCATCTAATAGTTTTTTGAAACTATCAATGCTCCCTGCTGATACGACTGCTTGTGGAAGAGAATTCCACATCCTTACCGCCCTTACAGTGAAGAACCCCTTACGCCCTTACAGTGAAGAACCCCTTACGCATTTTAAGGTTAAACCGCCTTTCCTCTAGTTTTAGTGAGTGGCCACGTGTCTTGTTGTATTTCCTTACTCTGAATATTTTGTTCCTTATGCTAGGGTCGCCAGTACAGTATTTTTACATTGATATCATATCCCCCCTCAATCGTCTCTTCTCTAGAGAGAATAGGTTCAGTGCTTGTAGTCTTTCCTCATAGCTGATGTCCTCCATTCCCCTAATTATTTTTGTTGCCCTTCTCTGGACTCTTTCCAATTCCAGCACATCCTTCCTGAGGACCGGTGCCCAGAACTGGACAGCATACTCCAGATGTGGCCGGACCAGAGTCTTGTAGAGCGGGAGAATAATCTCTTTATTTCTGGAGTGAATCCCCTTTTTTATACATCCCAATATTCTGTTGGCTTTGCTTGCAGCTGCTTGGCATTGCATGCCACTGCCAAGCCTGTTGTCTACCAGTACCCCCAAGTCTTTTTCCATCCTAGACTCCCCCAGAGGTTCCCCCCCTAGTGAGTAGCTTGCTTTCTGGTTTCTGGCCCCCAAGTACATTACTTTACATTTATCAACATTAAACCTCATCTGCCATGTAGTTGCCCACCCCATTATTTTGTTTAGGTCCGCTTGTAAGGTTTCCACATCCTGTATAGAAGATATTGGCATGCTTAGTTTAGTATCGTCCGCAAATACTGAGATTGTACTAGATATCCCCTCCTCTAGATCATTTATGAATAAATTAAACAGGATTGGCCCCAGGACAGAACCCTGGGGGACCCCACTTTCCACCCCCGCCCAATCCGAGTACTCCCCATTAATCACCACCCTCTGGACTCTCCCCTGGAGCCAGTTCTCTATCCAGGTACTCACCTTATGGTCCATACCTACCTTCCTTAGTTTGTACAGTAAGCGTTTGTGGGGAACGGTGTCAAAGGCCTTTGCAAAGTCCAGATACACCACATCCACATTACTTTCTTTGCTTTAATAAACCATTTAAACGGTATCACGCTATGGTGTCTTTTCGATTTATCCCACATACACCTTTCTGAGTGGGGATTTCCAGATATCCATACGTGTACCATCCTTGAGTGACCTTCCTATATCCACCATTTGGAGGAGAATTCATGGAAGCCTCTGCCATCTGTTCCAAGGAGATCATCACTTTCAGCCTGCATGACCCAATTGCTGTAAGGTACATTGGGTCCATGCCATCTGGTGAGCGAATTATATTCTCTTTTTGGTGTGGGATTTATCACAAGTATTCACTCTTCTATGTGGGACTGGTCACCTTCCTTTTTTGTCTAATTTTGAATATTGGACTTTATTTTTGCATTTCAGTGTGTATCCCATTGTACTCACTTTAACATTTGAGCGCTGCACAATTTATGTTTATATTTGGTTGCCATCACAGTCTGTTGGAGTGTCAGCGGCTATTTGTTCACTATTTTTGTTAGCGCAGTATTTTTTACCACAATTTTAATATAAATTTTTACCTGGGGTGCCCAAACTTTCGATCTCCGCTGTATATATACACAAATGTATGTGAAAAAAATGTGAAAAAAAATATAAAACAAGTGAAACAATCCGTGAAGTCACCTAACACAGTTAGAGTCAGTTCACACTAGCCTGACAAGTCGCGCTCCCTCGCGGTCCATTGACCACTACAGGACCCGTTCTAATAGGAGCGACACAAGTCGCTCCGACTTAGAAAAAGGCACCTGTACTACTTCGGGGCGACCTCGGAGCGACTTGCAAGTCGCTCCGAAGCCGTGGTGCACGGGACTGCACAAGACGCCCCCGAAGTAGTAAGTAGTCGTGTCGCCTCAGTGTGAACCGGCTCTTAGTCCATATTCTCATAAGCGCTAAAAATCCCAAAAAGAAACAAAAAAAAAAATCCCAAAAATCAATAAGCATGTATCCAGTAAAACTCAGCGAACGGTGCTCCTAAATCTGGAAATCAGTGCCAATCTGTGACTTTCATGCAATGTAACAGGCTGTATTTCCCCTGTGCTACGGACATAGAAACACTTAATTGCAGCTGTTCATCACCTTGTGATCACTACAAGAAACAACTCAAACACAGCGCAAAAAAGTGAAACAAAATCTTACACCAAATGTGAATGGAATCTAAATGGATGTGAATGCAAAAAAGAACATATTTCAAATGATATTGAAAATTCAAAAAAAAAAAAAACCTCAAAGCAAAGAAATATTAAGCATGTGGATGTGAAACATGTGCCAAACAGAATAATTTCCAGAGAAAATTAATTCATAAAATGACCCAATCTAAATCAGCAAGTGTCCAGTGAAAAAATATGCAACATGCTCTGTGCTTTCTTCTTAATAAAAATGGTGCCAATCTGTGAAATTCCGTGCAATTCGTGAGGGTGCACCCACAATTTTAAACGCACTTACCAGACTGCATGGACCCCTTAGCAATATTGCATGTGGTTCACGCAGGTTTGGGCCTGGTAAGGTTAGGCACTTTGTGTTTTTGTTGGTCCCCCAGCGACAGAGAGAGGGGGTATCCATACCCATCCCAAGATCTGTCTCCCACCTACACAGCCTCCCTGTTAAGATTTCACACCCCAATGTGAATCCACTTACCAGACAATGTGGACCCTTTAGAAATACTGAATAGGGGGTTTAACAAGCTTGGGCTGGTAATAGTGGGGATGATGCTTGTTCTGACTTCCCAATGATCATCATTCAGAATATAGAAAATAGAGAGCCTCCAATAGTGTAATACGTTCTGATTTTATTATAATAGTATAAAGAATTCCACTTACAATATGGCAGATTTGTAATCATGTTTCATATTCATATAAGGAGATGGAGGCAGGCATGACTGGAAGCCGACCGAGATGGAAGCACACTAAGCCTGCTCTGTGTCTCGGCGGCGCCAACGAACCCAGCCGCCATGTCAAAGAGGAGGAAGGACCGCTCCTCGTAAACTGACCGAATTCTACCCACCGCCACACAAGCCGTTCACCCAACATGGCGCGGGAGACAGCACAGTCTCGCCATGCGGTGATACAGCAACCAGCGGGCAGATGCAGGGAACGAATGGCAGGACCAGAGCGACCTCAATGCCACACAGCAGCTCTTCCTCTCCCTCTAACAGCCCTGCTAAAACTAAGCAGAAGCTGACACACAGCATAGATCCAGGCACGGAGGTAAGCTCTGCTCTAGGAATTATTCCTCCAAATGACAGCCTCCACAACTCCATTGCAGCATTCCCCACTTCTGGCCAGCATGTTTTGGACACGACTCAGAGACATGCTGTTGTCTCTCCGAAGCTCTATCCATTCTGACATGGTTAAGGTTATGCAGCACTTTTCAATTGAGCTTTCCTCAGTGGGAGAGACAGTCACTAACAGAGTCAAGAATGGGGGAATTCACAACATCATTTAATGATTTAGTGGATGCACATGGTGAAAAGGCAGAAACAGTAGAATGGATGAAAGACAAATTGGCAGATCTGGAGGACTGTTCCAGACGGAACAATATGAAAAGAAGGGGAAATCCAGAGTCTGTCCAACCTCCAGCGCTGAAAGATAAATTCACCCAATTAATGGCTACATTTCTCCCTGACATGCCTCCAAGTGAACTGAATATAGATTGCATCCACCGCTTACCAATACCACCTTATCTTCCTGACTCAATCCCGAGAGACACCATACTGCGTATACATTTTTTCCATGTAAAAGAGCAGCTCATGCGTGCCACCAGAAACTCAGAGACGTATCCACAACAATTTGCCAACCTATCCTTTTATGCAGACTCGTCCAAATACACAATGATGAAACGGAGGAATTTATCTACAATTACTAAACCCCTGCGCAATCATCAAATCCCCTATAGATGGGGTCACCCAGCAAAACTAATAGTGAGGGACAGCCAATTCTACACTATACGCTCCTTAGATGAAGGCCGAAATCTACTACGAAGGTGGAATATTCTAGACCCACTTGAACAGAGACATCATCAGCGTCACCAGCGCTTAAGGAGCATTGATGAATGGGATAATGCAGAACCCCCAGACGAAATGACAACATGATGATCCAGTTCTCACAAGCTTTTCTATTGTCCTAGACCTGGACGAGCCGCTGTGATTCGGCTTTTCCTTAATCCCCCCAGTTAATAGCCATGGTATTAACCACTCACGCAGTGCCGTACTGCCCTTTTTAGGTTCCGTCACAACTGACTTCTACTTCCTGATCTCAGAAATAGTTATCGCAACTAACGTTGTCACAGTTTTCTTCAAAGTTTTATTTTTGTTTTCCTTTTGTAGTTAACAGCTATACAAAGTATGAGCATATCACCGGATTCATCCTATTGTATCTGAAACCACACCTGACCTCATACGGAACAGTCTCACCCAGATCTTCTAACTGTAAATCTCTTACAAACCTCAGAACATACAGATACACCACCACACTTCTCGCTTTACCAAACACGGAACTAGTCCTGACCAGTAATGATGATTCCTGCATTATATAACTCGATCCCTGCTAATACCCAGTACAGTTTCTAAAATGCCCTTTAAGATTTCTTCTCTCAACGTAAAAGGCTTGAACATCCTTCCAAAAGATACTCTTTGGTCGGAGACTCGCAAACTCCAATGCAACATTCTATGTCTACAAGAGACCCATCTTAGCCAGTCCAATGCTCCAAACATATCCCATAAACATTTTCCACACATCCACTTCGCAAACGCATCTACCAAATCGAAAGGAGTTCTCATCGCGATAAAAGACACAGTGACATTTAAATTGGGTGATTCCATCTGTGACCCTCAGGGTCGATACATCATTCTTACCTGCGAGATTAACAACATCCTATGCACAATAGTGCATGTCTATGCTCCCAACACAGGCCAGCTCCCATTTATCAGGAAAGTATGAAAGAGAGAGTCAACAAGGTCAAACAAGGTAGAATCAGCCATTGTGGAGACTTTAACATCCCTCCGGATGTATCTATTGACATTAAAGGCCCACCGCCAAAAAAGCCCCGTACTTAAGCTCTACCTGCCTTCTTACATACTAATTAACTTTATGATATATGGAGATGCCAAAATTCCCTAGAGAGGGATTTTACTTTATTCTCGAAACACCATTGCACCTATTCAAGAATAGATTTATTCCTGGGAGACAAACAAACCCTATTGGAAGTCTTAAACTCGGAGATCCACACCATCATGTGGTTGGACCATGCACCCATCTCAATTCAGATAAACGACTCAAGGACCAATTCTCCCACATAACTGGCGCAATGACCCCCACCCCATGGCCATCCCTTCCAACACCAATATCATCAGTGACCACTGACAAAACTTTTTTTTAAATCAATGTGGGATTTGTCTCCGAACCTTCTACCCTATGGGCCTCTCACAAGGCCTATATTCGAGGAATCCTGATCAAAATCAGTTCACAAGCTAAATGCCAAAGGACACAGCAGCTAAATGAATTACTAAACACTATCCGCAATTAGGAACAATTAAACAAATCTAACTGTACCCCAGCTACCAGTAACAAAATCTATCAAGCTAGAAAATACCTTAGAGTCTTTTTACTTGCACAACAAACTACAAAATTACTAACAATGTGCTCTAATCTCTATGTTTCAGGCAAAAAAGCGGGTAAATTACTAGCTGCCCAACTTAAACATCATAAAGCCAGACAAAAAATCCCTTATATACATCATCCCATTCAAAAAAGGTAAAGTATACCATCCAAAAGATATTGAAAATGCCTTCAGAGCTTACTACAATGCCCTCTACAATTTGCAAGATAACCCTTCAGTAATCAAACCTACTGATAGAGCTATATCTAATTTCCTAGAATCTCTAGAACTGCCCAAATAATCTAAGGAACAAACATCAATGCTTAATTCCCCCATATCTCCCAATGAGATTAAGCAAACAATTATCAAACTCCCAAATGGCAAAGCCCCAGGCCCAGATGGCTTCTTGGCCAAATATTATAAACAGTTTTCTGAAATTCTAACCCCACATATGTGCCTAACATTCAACGCTGCTGTGTCCTCAGGCAAATTTCCAAATGAAATGTCTGCTAACATTGTTACTCTACCCAAACCAGGGAAGGAGCAGTTACACCCCAAAATTTCACCCATCCAGACCCATCTCATTAATACTGATCTTAAATTATATGCGAAAATACTGGCCAAACAAATTGCCCCAAATATGCCCCAACTCGTACACCCAGATCAGGTCGGTTTCACACTTGGTAGACAAGCACCGGATGCCACCAGGAAAATCATTAACCTGATACACTCCAGTGAATCCACTAATAAAAAAAAAAAAAAAAATCAGCTATATTTGTTATGCTAGACGTGGAAAAAATGTTTAATAGGATTTCACTGGGGGTATCTCTGTCAAACCCTCACTAAATTTGGTTTCCAAGGGAACATATTAAATGCACTACTGGCCTTGTACTCCAATCCCTTAGCCCGTAAACTCTCAAACGAGGTTCTCTCTGACCCATTCATTATTTCAAATGGCACGAGACAGGGGTGCCCCCTGTCACCTCTGAACTTTACACTTATGATGGAATCATTAGCACACAAAATTCGCTGCCATGAAGACATCTCAGGTATCCCAATAGCAGACCACGAACACAAAATAATGCTTTTTGCGGATGATATATTAACCTTAACAAAACCGGCTTCTTCTCTCCCAACAACATATGACTTGTTAACATTATTCAATGCATGCTCATTCTATAAGGTAAATTAATCTAAGTCAAATATTTTAGGTGTGGGAATACCGACAGAGATGAAAAAATCACACCAAGCCAAACTTCCTTTCCAATGGGTTACCTCCTCCATGCCCTATCTACAGTATCTCACAAAAGTGAGTACACCCCTCACATTTTTGTAAATATTTTATTATACCTTTTTATGTAACAACACTGAAGAAATTACACTTTGCTACAAAGTAGTGAGTGAACAGCTTGTATAACTCTGTAAATTTGCTGTCCCCTCAAATAACTCAACACACAGCCATTAATGTCTAAACCACTGGCAACTAAAGTGAGTACACCCGTAACTGAAAATCCCCTATTGGGCCCAATTAGCCATTTTCCCTCCCTGGTGTCATGCGACTAGTTAGTGTTACAAGATCTCAGGTGTGAATGGGGAGAAGGTGTGTTAAATTTAGTGTTATCGCTCTCACTCTCTCATACTGGTCACTGGAAGTTTAACATGGCACTTCATGGCAAAGAACTCTCTGGGGATCTGAAAAAAAAGAATTGCTGCTCTACAAAAAGATGGCCTAGGCTACAAGAAGATTTCCAAGACCCTGAAACAAACCATACAGCGGTTTAACGGGACAGGTTCCACTCAGAGCAGGCCTCGCCATGATCGACCAAAGAAGTTGAGTGCGCCTGCTCAGCATCATTTATAAAAAGTCCATGCAGAGTCCATAAGCTTCAGTACACTTAAATACACTGTGCGTATTAATTCCAAAAAAATCTTGATGGACGTGATGTTAGCAGGAACACCCCACACCCCACCACCACCGTGACGGTGAAATGGTAAAATTGAACACTCACCAAAAAGAGATGCTTACTCACTCTCGTGAACAAGCTAAAAGAGCATGAATTGCAGATATCTCAACAGCATTACACCTCAGTCTCCCATAACAGGACTGTGTCACTCCGGTACATGTGGAAATAGAATAGCCTCTACTAGTGCAATGATGTTTAAAACTTCTTTATTGTTAAAACATAAACATAATGCACTTACTTGAAATAGCTGATAAATGCACACATAAATGTAGCCGGTATATTTCTTTTACCATCTCCAAATGACCCGCCCTCTAGTGGTGATTTGATCCATCAGGGTCTATTTTGCACCTGCAGAGGAAGGGTTAAATGACCAGTTGGCTAAGATGTTGTTCGTTCGTACCATCAGCGCTGTTTGTACCGATCAGCTGTGTTTAAGGCGAGCGGGTGACCAGCTTCCGCCTACTATGTATGGGGTGGGGACTGGCCATTACAAATTGGACTGCCGTGCCTTCTGTGTCACGCCCCCTAGACGAAGTCTGAAGTGACCAGACGGCGTCCATAGTTACCACATCAGCAGTGAAGGAACATCTGGAGGAACTTGTGCTACGGCCTGGAGCTTGCGTCCAAAGGGTGCTTTTTAATGATTAATCTTAATCATTCTTTAAGGTTTATGTCCCATTCATGCTTACTTACATTTTTTGTGGTGGTGAAGTGGTTGTCACCACCCTTGCGCTACTGAAATTTGTCTTATATTTTCTATACCATATTGTTACCAAATATCTTCTTTCATATTCACTATTTAAGTAGCAGCACAATATTGGTTTATTCATTACTCCTAAGCGCTTAGGGTACTCATTTTTGGTTTATCATTAATTATTGTGAGTTTCATTTCTATAGTTTTTGTTTTTGACCTTGCAGCTATGGAGGCTATCAAATTTTTAAGTTCAAGGCAACTTGACCTCAAGAATATATTTAATACCAATCAGGTTATGTCAGTAGATGAGGAGATTGGGGCTACCCTGAAATCCTTGTCAATAACATTGGAGAAACCAAAGGGCCTAGTGGGACATTAACACCATTGAGGCCTATTTATCAGAGGGAATCATCAGTAGGGGTCTTAGGTGGGATGTGGCCCCACAAGACGGACTCACTGATGAAGATTCCATGACTGAATGGTATGGTTTCTTCCATCGAGTAGGTATGGACCTACAGACTTTAATTTTAAAAAGGAAAAAACGGAAAATGGAAATCCTTAGATCTAAGATTAAGGAGTTCCAAAGTAAAATCGAAGCAGTACCAGAATCGTCTGAGATTAAAGATTTTAATATTAACCGCTTACTACCCGCCCGCCGTCAAATGACGGCGGAGCGGTGTACCTATTATCCTGGGGCGCTGTCATATGATGGCGCACCAGAACAGCCTCTCTCGCGCGCCCCCGGGGGCGCGCGGAGCGGCGATCGTGACCGCGCCGTGTCGCAATGACATGACTCTTTACCCATGTGATCGGCTGTGTCCAATCACAGCCGGTCACATGTAAATGAGGAAGTGCCGTTATTCGGCTCTCCTCAGCTCACACTGTCAGTGTGTAAGCTGAGGAGAGCCGATCAGCGGCTCCTCCTCATAGGGAACACAGAGAAATTTAATCAGGGCACTGATCACCAGTGCCCTAATTACACAAGAAGGAAATAAACTGCTATAACTGCCCACCATCAGTGCCCATAGTGCCCCCCATCAGTGCCCATAGTGCTGCCAGTCAGTGCCCATCAGTGCCTGCTCATCTAGGCACTGATGAGTACTGACTGGCAGCACTATGGGCACTGAGTGTGGGCACTGATGGTGCTGCTCATCAGTGCTGCCCATCAGTGCTCGTCAGTGCCACCCGTCAGTGCCCATCAGTGCCCATCAGTGCCGCCTCTCAGTGCCCATCAGTGCCACCTCTCAGTGCCCATCAGTGCCACCTCTCAGTGCCCATCAGTGCCGCCTCTCAGTACCCATCAGTGCTGCCTCTCAGTGCTCATCATTCCCGCCTATCAGTGCAGCATATTAGTACCTCCTCATCAGTGCCACCACATCAGTGCCCATAGGTGCCACCTCATCAGTGCCCATCAGTGCCGCCTCATCAGCAGAGATGTATGGTAACTAAGTAGAACTACTTCACTACTGTACTTAAGTACCGAAAGGCGGTATCTGTACTTTCCTAGAGTAGAATTATTTTCTCCTACTTCCACTTTTACTTCACTACATTTTTTCAATGATTTCAATACTTCTACTCCGATATTTTTTTTTTGTGCTGCATAGTTACTCGTTACAATTATAAAAATTACCACTGCCAGAACAGTAGATGGCAGGTTTCATGAAGCTCAAACATGTGTATTATCAGCGCATACGAAAATAAAAGCTACTGTATGTATAAATAAAAGCTGCATTAGAAATAATAAAAAACAATATGATGTTCAAACTTTTGACTTCTTTCTTTAATAACTACATAACACAGTACTTGTACTTTTACTTTCAGTACTTGAGTAGCATTTTTTTTTTCAAAACTACTGGTACTTTTACTTTCAGTACTTGAGTAGCAAAATTTAAAAAAAAACTACTTGCAATACTTAAGTACAAAAAAATGTTGAATGCTTTAGTACTTCTACTCAAGTCACTTTTTGATCGAGCACTTGTAATTTTACTCAAGTATGGGTTTCGAATACTTTATACAACTCTGCTCATCAGCGCGCATCAGTGAAGGAGAAAAATATATTTTAAATAAAATTTTAATTTTTTACTCACAGAAAATAAGAAAAACTTCAAAATTTTCTGACTTTTTTCATTTTTTTTGTAAGAAATAAAAAACCCAGAGGTGATTAAATACCACCAAAAGAAAGCTCTATTTGTGTGAAAAAAATTATAAAAATTTCATATGGGTATAGTGTAGCATGACCGCGCAATTGTCATTCAAAGTGTGAGAGCGCTGAAAGCTGAAAATTGGCCTGGGCAGGAAGGGGGTGAAAGTGCACTGTAGGCAAGTGGTTAAAACTAAAGCTGGATACACACTATACAACTTTTGTTGTCAGATTTCCTTTAGATTTACCTTTTCTATGTAGTGCAAGGGCCTGCCTGATTGCATACAAACTGAAAGTGTTTAGGTTTGACCTCATATTATATGGTTTTGGTAAGTCTGAAGGAAAAAATCTAAGGAAAATTGTATAGTGTGTATGGCCCTTTAGAGTAAACTGGATAAAATTGATAGGGATACACAACATAAAAAAATCCAAAAGTTCAACAGGGACATGAATGATTTTAGGAACAAACATGTTTTCTGTTGGCAAGCTAACCCTTGCACACCACTGTCTGGTGGATCCTCGATTGTGCAGATCCCTAACAGGGAAGGAGCTGGGAACACAGCGAATGGTGGGACCAGTTATCAGGCTGAACAGGCTCGGACACCCTCACGCCCCAATCAACCTAATATTCACCCTGTCACGCACCCATATGTTGAGTGGACAGGGCCACCTAGGAGGGGACAGAATAGGGGTCACCCTATCAAATGCTTTTTCGGCATCCAGGGTAAGTAACACAGAAGGGGTTTTGGAGGAATGTGCTTGGTGCATTATGCCTAGGAGCCACCGTGTGGCATCTGACGTCTGCCTGCCTGGAGTGAACCCCATTTGGTCCCTATGTATGAGTGTGGGCAACATGTTTTGAATGCGTTTGGACAGGATACGGGCGTTAATTTTTACGTCAGAGTTCAGTAGGGAAATGGGGCGAAAGTTAGCAGCTGTGGTGGGATCCTTGCCCGGTTTGGACAAGATGACGATGTGGGCACCCAAGATGTCTGGGGGGAGTGAGGAGACCTCCATTGCCTTGTTATAAACTGCGGTCATAGTAGGGCTTAAATGTTGGGTGAAAAGTTGGTAAAATTCATTGGAGAATCCATCGGGGCCGGGTGATTTGCCCTTCGGTAGTGAGGTAATGCTGGAACGGACTTCAGTATGCGTGATCAGGGAGTTGAGAATGTGTAATTGGTGTTCTGAGAGGGAGGGTAGGGACACTTTATGAAGGAAGCGGTTTATGTCCTCCGCAGATGGTTGAATCTCAGAGGGGTTATCTCCGAGGTTATATAAAGCACTATAGAAGTCAGCGAATTCATCCGTTTTGGCTTGTGGGTGAGTGATTTTGAATGCGGTTGTGGGATGAAGTAGGTAGGGGATTCTGGATTTCGCCTGTTTGCATTTAACTTGGAATGCTAACAATTTGCCAGCTTTGTTAGCCTGACAGTAGTATTTTTGTTTCAAATAGTGAAGATGTCTGTTTGAGTGTTCCAAGAGTATGAGACAAAGCTCCCGTCTCAGTTTGATAATGGCTTGGGACGTAGAGTCAGTGGGGTTAGTTTTGTTATCCGCGTCTAATGTGTGTATTTTGTGTGTCAAAAGGGAAATTTTATCCTTCCGCTGCCTCCGAAGCCGTGCCTGCTGCTTAATGCACACCCCTCTTATGAAGGCCTTTTGTGCACCCCACAGCACCCACGGGTCGGAGACAGAGGATTCATTAATTTGGAGGAAGTCCTGCAATTGTTTAGATATGTGGGCCCGACACTTCTCATCCTGTAGCATGCGAAGATCACATCTCCATATGTATGAGCTAGTACATTTTGCTGCATCCTCTATAGTCAATTCCACAGCTGCATGGTCTGACCACATAATGTCATTGACTGCAGAGGAGGAAGCCTTGTCCAGTAAAAACATATCAACAAAGAACATGTCTAAACGAGAATAAGAGTAATGCCTAGAATAGAAAAACGAGTAGTCCCTCTCCGTGGCGTGATGGCATCTCCATACATCAAACAATTTTTCCTCATATAATACATGTCCCAAGGACTGCTGTCGGCTCTGGGGGGACGCCGAAGAGTCCAACCCGGGGTCGACAACAGCATTGAAGTCCCCATACTTGCTTGAGGATTCTGCGTAAGAAAAGGACCTGGTGGGAGTTCGGAGCATAAACGTTCACTAAAGTGAGCGGCAGGTCATTAAGATCACATGTCACTATGATATACCTGCCTTCAGGATCCAGTACCGTCTTATGTATTCGAACTGCAAGGGAGTCCCGAAAAGCCAGCATCACACTCCTCTTCTTTTTGGTGCTAGATGCCAAGACGATGTGCGGATAGTTCTTATGTCCACAGGAAGGCGTTGCATCTGCCTGAAAGTGGGTTTCTTGAACCGCCAATACGTCAGCTCTGTGAGAGATAGCTTCCTTCCAAAGGGATCGTCTCTTGGCCGGGTGATTCAGGCCGTTGGCATTGATTGACAGTTTAATGGTCATGTTTCAGGCATAATGGCCAAGGTAGAGCATATGTCATACAGGACGGAAGCAATATTGAGATCCATAAACGTTGAGAAACAAAAGAAGAAAGAAGCAAAAGCAAAAAGAAACCTGAGTAAGGCTTAAAAAAAGGGCCGTCTCGGCAACCCGAGAGCGAGAGAACTCGCAGAAAAACCAGAGGAGGGCCAGAGGAAAGAACATCTTTCAGAGGCCAGAGACACATATGTGTGGAATCAAAATGCGATTAGGGCTGGCTTGGGCGGAAGAAGGCCTGGAAGGCTTTTTGCGGGAAGCCACATGCCATTCACTGTCCAGTGGACGCAAGGGTGAAGGATCAGGAGCCAATGCCTGGTCAGCAGGGAGAATGTTTCATCTCCTGAGCATGGTGATACCGTCCTCCAACGATTTGATCATCACCGTGGATCCCCCGTGAGTCACCAAAAATGTTGCAGGGTACCGCCATTTATGCTGGATTTGGTGGTTGCGCAGGGCTTTAGTGACAGTAGATAAGTTGCGTCTGGATTGCAATGTGTGTTTGGAAAGGTCAGGCAGCAATTGCACATTGCAATAAGGTTCTGGTAGTGAGCTGCATTGCCTGGATGCCAGCATGATCTTGTCTTTAGCAGTAAAGAAGTGGACCCCAAGTAAAACGTCCCGTGGCACATTGCCCTCCAAGAAGGTGGGCTTGGGCAGTCTGTGGATCCTGTCAATATGGATTTCCGAGTCGGACAGGGAAGGAACCAGCAACTTGGAGAGAGGTGACATGCTGCAGCAAGTGGTCAGGAGAAATCGTTTCAGATATGCCTCTTAACTTGATGTTGTTGCGTCTGGAGCGATCCTCCAGATTTGCCACCTTATTTTTCAACCATGAGATCTCTTCTGTATGAGTGTTCAGTCTATCTATCACAGAGTTGATGGACTCAGCATGGTTATGAACAGACTGTTCCACATGATCAATTCTGGTCCCCAAGGCAGAGATCTCTGCTGTAATTTGCTGTGTTTGCAGCTGCATATCAGCCTGCATGGAGGTGCGCAGGGAAAACAGCATATCCCTCATAGCAGCTTCTGATATGGGGTTCCCCCCTGTGGAGTGTGTAGCAAGCGGGTCAGTAACAGAGGATAGCTGCGTTGCTGGAGCGGAATGGTGGGAAGAGATGTCCATACCTGACCTGCCAGGGAATCCTGGTGGTGAATACCTTCTCTGCCTGTTTTTTGCAGGGCTTCTGGAGGACAGCGATGGCGGTGACGGCGACCCCAAGGACTGACCGCTGCCCGGGTTCCCGATCACCCTGCGCTGCTGAGGTGGTGGTTGAAGCGGGGTTAGCTTAGTGAGCAGTTCGGCTCCCTGCTTGTCGCTCTGCACATGTCCCGGTCCTCCACCGCCATTTTGGTGTAGCCCATGCGCCTGGGAGATGAAGAAAACGAACAATTTAGTCAGTTGTCCGGTCTCTTTCTTCTTGCGGGTCATCTCGGTGGTGTCAGCGGGGTTTACGAATCAGCGCTGCTAGTCACTGGGTCAGTGGAAGCCCTCGTTGCGGCGTGTGTCTCGGGTGGCTTGCGGAGCTAGCTTACAGAGCGGCCATCTTCCGCGCCGGCAGCTACGCCCCTCCAGGATCTCCTTTTGAAGTGAGCTTGTATGGAACTGTGCAAACAGAACAGCCTTGAACGTAAAGTACCATCAGGCCCAGCACCCGCATGCAAGTCCAGGGGCTGAACCAGCTGCTGGACTGCAGTAGACGAATTGCAGCATGCAACTTCTGGAGTTTGTCCAGAGGAAGGAACACACTACTGGCTAGAGCTGAATCCAGAGTCAGACCCAGATAATCCAATTTTCTGGATGGAATAAAAGCAGACTTCTGGTAATTTAGAAGCCAACCAAACTCCTTCAGAGTCTGTATAGTGATCTCCACGTCGTCCATCATAGTTACATAATTACATAGTAGGTGAGGTTGAATAAAGACAATAGTCCATCTAGTTCAACCTGTGTAGGTGTGTGTGGCTGTAATCATCTTGCATACCCCTGCAATGTTCTGATTCTTGAGATGTACATCTAATAGTCTTTTGAAAGCCACCATACTTCCCGCAGAAACCACCTCTTGTGGTAGAGAATTCCACAATCTTTTAGCCCTAACAGTAAAGAACCCCCCACGTTGCCTGAGGTTAAATCGCTTGTCCTCTAATCGCATTGTATGCCCTCTAGTCCTCATGCAATCCTTTCGACTGAATAGCTTTTTTTCTATGCCGAGATCACCATTGAGATATTTATAAATTGCTATAATGTCCCCTCTCAGGTGTCTCTTCTCCAGGGAGAATAAATCAAGCGATTGCAGACGCTCTTCATAACTAAGGTCCTCCAATCCCCTAATTAGTTTAGTTGCCCTTCTCTCTGGACTTTCTCCAGCTCCAACACATCCCTCCTGAGTACCGGCGACCAGAACTGGACAGAATACTCTAGATGTGGTCGGACCAGAGTTTTATAAAGTGGTAGGATTATAGTTTTATCTCTGGAATACATCCCTTTCTTTATGCATGCTAATATTGTGCCGGCTTTGGCAGCTGCCGCTTGACATTACATGCTATTGCTTAGTCTATCCTCTTCCAGGACTTCCAGATCTTTCTCCATTTTTGATTCCCCCAAAGGTTCCCCCCCCCCCCCCTAAAGTGTATTGTGCTTTTAGTCCCCAAGTGCAAAACCTTACACTTCTCCACAATAAACCTCATTTGCCATGCCATTGCCCACTCCGTTATTTTGTCCAGGTCCTTCTGTAGGATAGCAAGACAGCAGAGGACTGCGCTAGCTAGAGGAGGTCATCAAGATAGCCCAGTATGGCAATCCCCAGCTGACGCAGCAACAACAGAACAGGGGCCAACACTTTTGTGAAGACCCGAGGAGCAGAGGCAAGACAAACTGATGAAGGGATGGCACCATCATGCAAATGGACGACATTCTGAACTTCTCTACCTGTACCTTGCCCTCCCTTCTTTGGGACTGTGAACAAGTTTAAATAATAACCCTGAAACCATTTTTATAGAGGAATCAGAACAATCACTCCCTGAAGCAACAGGTCTTGCACTGCCCCAAAGAGCTTGTAATCGGTCCAAGGACAGACGCACATTGGAAGGAAAAAACCTTTCCAGGGGGTAAGAACGAAACTCTCTTGTAACTGGACAGTATCACTTTGTAGACCCATTTGTTGTTTATCGATGATGTCCACGGGCCCAGAAACCAGCAAAGACATCCCCCCACCCCAGACATGGGTGAGGGTGCACCTTTATGCTGAAGGAGCCTTATCTGCGGGTCTAGAGAATACCACTCTTAGCTTGCCAGACAAAGGCCACTTGGAACCTCCTGAGGATTACTTGAAAGGCTGTGAACCCTTGTCAGTGGACCCTGAGGGAAGAAAAAAACGTGAGGCGAGGACAGGCCACGTCTGCGATGGGGTTTTTTCCCCTTCCCAGATTGTGGAAAAATGGTACTCTTCCCACATGTCAGACTCTTAAAGAGGTCATCCAGGGTAGCCCCAAAAAGGTGATCGCCTTGAAAGGGTAAGAGGGTAATTAGTCAGAGCTTTTTTTGAAGTCTGGCCCACAGACCAAGACTTAAGCCGCAATACACGCCTAAGCACCACTGCCAAAACAGATAGCTTAGAAACCAGGGGAGCCGCATCCAAAGAGACATCGCAGACAAACTGCAGCCCCTGCATCAACTGGTCTGCCAACACAGCAAAGGCAGGGGGAATCTGCTCACCCCCTAGGTCATGGAGCAAAGGCTTAGCCCACTCAGTTAGTGTTTGCGAAACCAAGGCAATAGCCAGAACTGAAAAATATGGACGGGTTTGGGACTTTAAATGAGGCACAAGCAGGTAATGCTCTGCGTCTCCATCCCTGCATATGAAAAAACTGAAGAAAGAGGGGACTAAAAGAGGTGCATGGAAAACAGCCAGCCCCCAGTCTGCCAACAAACCAAATAAACCTGTCTAACAATGTAGGTTAAAAACAGAGAGTTTAGTTGACACGCATAACTGGCCTAAGCGCTAAGCCACCAATAGTGAACATATTGCGGGCCACAGACTCTGCCTTCCTGTCAGCCGGATCTTTAAAAGCCGGAGATCTATCAGGATCATGGGTTGCCTTTTTCAACCTGGAGACAGGAGGGTTCATCTCTGGTGGAACAGTCCACTTCTTGAGGAATGACTCCTCAAAGGGGTAACTCACAGAAAGGCGTTTAGGAACTACAAAGGGGCTTTTGGGCTTTTCCCATTCTTTATAGACATATTTGTCAAAATAAGAGGGATAAGGAAACACTTTCCGTGCGAGACAGCTTGTAGGTGCCAAAAGGGGACCGACACCTCCGCCGCAGCCTCAGCTGCATCCATTTTTTAAAGTTTCCCACACAGATGTAATCAGTACGTCAACCAGCGCCTTCTCATGCGAAGCTACCGGTGTGGAGGAATCATCCTCACGATCTGATAAATAAGGGAGCGTGGCTGCAAACCTACACAGGGTGGGCCAAGTCCGCGGCGGCCGAGTCAGATTCAGGATCTGATGAGACGGATGAGGCAGGGGACGCTTTTTGCTAACCCGCCACCTCTACCCGGGAAACAAAGGACCGCTGTCATTGCCTCAATGGAGGGCTGGAACCCGGAGGGACCTGCAGCCTCACAGGGGTCAGGTGGGGAAACATGCTCCTTAGACTCCATAAGTAAAAAGGGGGACCCACCACAAAAAAAAAAAAAAGTCTAGCATGCCAATGAGACATCCCCTCTGCGCCGGTAGCACCACCGCATCACCAGAAAGCAGAGCACCCCACAACCTGAAGCAGAGAGAGGGCGGGACCCCACCAGACTTGCCACCCCACCAGAGTAGCACCATGTGTGGCGTCCAAGGGAAATGAAAAACCCAGGGGAAGAGAAGGAGCTCCCACAGCCAAAATCGCCGCCCAGAGGCTCCCCTGTCATAGCCGACGCTGTAACAGTACGCCAGACCAACCAAACATGGCCACCAGACTACACAAACATGGTCGTTGGCCGTTAGAAACACATAGGCCCCAAAGAAATGGTGCTGGTTATGGCAAAAAGGCTAACGGCATGCGGCTCCACAAGGCTCCCAGGGACCCAAAAAAGGATCCCTGACACAACCAGCATGAAGAGAGGGGACCTAGGCACTGGACCAGCATTAGCAGCTAGCACCCCCCTCCCAGCCATGAAGCCCAGCTGTTGACTTACTCCTGACTAGGCAGAAAAAAACACTGAAGGTCTATAGCAGAGAAGGGGATGAATAGCCGCCGCAAGCAAAGCCAACAGAATACTGGGATGTATAAAAAAGGAGATTCACTCCAGAAATAAAGAGATTATTCTCCCGCTCTACAAGACTATGGTCCGGCCACATTTGGAGTATGCTGTCCAGTTCTGGGCACCAGTCCTCAGGAAGGATGTGCTGGAATTGGAAAGAGTCCAGAGAAGGGCAACAAAAATAATTAGGGGAATGGAGGACATCAGCTATGAGGAAAGACTACAAGCACTGAACTTATTCTCTCTGGAGAAGAGACGATTGAGGGGGGATATGATATCAATGTACAAATACTGTACTGGTGACCCTAGCATAAGGAACAAACTATTCAGAGAGAGGAGATACAATAAGACACGTGGCCATTCATTAAAACTAGAGGAAAGGCGGTTTAACCTTAAAATGCGTAAGGGGTTCTTCACTGTAAGAGCAGTAAGGATGTGGAATTCTCTTCCACAAGCAGTCGTATCAGCTGGGAGCATTGATAGTTTCAAAAAACTATTAGATGGGCACCTTGGAGACCACAACATACCCCTGTACATTGTGTACACAATGTACGGTTAAAAGCAAACACACACACATCATAGGTTGAACTGGATGGACTGATGTCTTTTTTCAACCTCACTAACTATGTAACTATGAATACCACCTAGGACTGCCCATAGGCGTAGCCAAGTCTTTTTTTCTGCCTAGTGTCCTACTTCTGTAGGGGGCAATATAACCCTGTGGTTCTAAATAATGGAGAGCTGTGTCCGTCCATGAACGAAAGAGAAATTTACATTTTTGGTAAAGTCATTCAATGAATCCAAGCTCTGCAAGCTGAGATAACATGCACTGCATTGATGCAGTCACACAATTTCACAGTAACCATGAGATTAACCACTTACCGCCCGCCCGCCGTCATATGACGGCGGGACGGTGCGGCTATTATCCTGGGCGGACGTCATATGACGTCCGCCCATTCAAGCACGGCAGGCGCGCGATCGCGGGCGCGCCGCCGTGCACTGCCGGTGTCGGTGTGTCCCCGGGACACAGGCGGTCACCGGCAGGGGGGAAACAGCCAATAGGCATGGCTGTTTCCCACGTGATCGGCTGTGTTCCAATGACACAGCCGATCACAATGGAGGCGGCCGGGAGATGACCGCGCATGCGCGATCGGGAGCGCGCAGCGCGGTCATGTCGGTGGCACTGTGTTCCGTAGGAACACAGCTGTCACCGGCGGTAGTAAACAGTCACTGACAGTGACTGTTTACTATGTGATCGGCTGTGAATCCATTCACAGCCGATCACAAAATGTAAACACAGAGCAGTAACTGACTGTTACTAGCTCTTCTCTCCTCATACAGTTTCCAGTATGAGGGGAGAAGAGCTAGAAATAGTGAGTTACTGCTCTGTACACATGTACAAAGTAAAATCACACTAAAATCACAGTAATAAAGGTCCCCCCACACAGTCCTCAGCCCCCCCCAATGTCACCTGTCACCCAACAGTCACCTCATCAGTGCCCAGAAATTGACACCCATAACGTTCACATGTGAGCGCAGCGATCGCGGGCAAAATCACCGCGATTCTGCCCGCGATCCGGAAATCATTGCAAATTGCGGGACGCCTGTGCGTTGCCCGTGATTTGCAATAGCACCCCAAACGCTGTGCGATGTTGCCGCCATTTCCGCCTGCCGAATCGCAGTAACATCGCGCAAACATCGCATGACGCCCAAAAAAGTACAAGAGTTTCTTTGGGGCGTCATGCGTTGTTTGCGTGATGTTACCGCGATTCGGCAGGCGGAAATCGCAGCAACATCGCACAGCGGGCAACGCACAGGCGTCCCGCCATTTGCAATGATTTCTGGATCGCGGGCAGAATCGCAGTGATTCTGCCCGTGATCGCTACGCTCACATGTGAATGTAGCCTAAAGTTCACCGGTCACCAGAGACTGCCATCAGTACCGCCGTGCACCATCGCCCGTCACCTGTCACCCATCAGTGACCATCGCCCCGTCACCTGTCACCCCATCAATCACCGTCACCTGTCACCCCATCAGTCATCGTCATCTGTCACCCCATCAGTCATCGTAACCTGTCACCCCATCAGTCATCGTCACCTGTCACCCCATCAGTCACCGTCATCTGTCACCCTATCAATCATCGTCACTTGACACCCCATCAGTGATCGTCACTTGTCACCCCATCAATCATCGTCACATGTCACCCGGTCAGTGATTGTCATCTGTCACCTCATCAATCATCGTCACCTGTCACCTCATCAATCATCATCACCTGTCACCCCATCAGTCATCATCACCTGTCACCCCATCCGTCATCGTCACCTGTCACCCCATCAGTCATCGTCACCTGTCACCCCATCAGTCATCGTCACCTGTTTGCCATATACATGCAATCACTTACTGACCGCCTAACGACTATATGCGTCGGCCATTAAAAGCTAAATACTGGGGTTATGGCAGAAGATAGCCCCCATAACCCCGGTATTTTTTGAAACGGCGGGCGGTCGGCTTTCAGATAAGGGTGGTCCCAGTGGCGGATTCGCCGCGGAATTACCCTTACGGTGCAGGGGAAGAGGTGCCCCCCCCCTCCTGCCGCGTCCCAGACGTTTTCCCAGCTTACCGGACCCGCCGGCAGCGGGGAAAACTATCCGGTCCCGGATCCTCAGAGACAGGAAGTCGAGTGAGGGCAAGATGGCCCTCACTCAACTCTATGGTCTTGGAGGACCGGAGCTACGTCAAAAGACGTTGCCTAGCAACCGGTTTAAAGGGCCGCTTTTTTTTTTTGCTTTTTTTTTTTTCCTCTTTCAACAATTTTTTTTTTTTTTTTGCTTTTTTAGTGTAGTTGTGAGGTGTGAGGTCTTTTTGACCCCAGATCTCACAATAAAGAGGACCTGTCATGCCTATTTCTATTACAAGGGATGTTTACATTCCTTGTAATAGGAATAAAAATTATCAAAACATTTTTTTTTTTTTAAACTGTGTAAAAATAAAAAAATAATAAATAAAATAAATAGGAAAAAAAAAAAAAAAAAAAAATTAAAGCGCCCTGTCCCCGTTAGCTCGCGCGCAGAAGCAAACGCATACGCAAGTCCCGCCCACATATGTAAACGGTGTTCAAACCATACATGTGAGGTATCGCCGCGATCGTTAGAGCGAGAGCAATAATTTAAGCCCTAGACCTCTTCTGTAACTCTAAGCTAGTAACCTGCAGAAATTTTTAAAATGTTGCCTATGGGGATTTTTAAGTACCAATGTTTGGCGCCATTCTGTGAGCATGCGCAATTTTGAAGCATGACATGTTGGGTATCTAATTACTCGGCGTAACATTATCGTTCACATTATGGAAAAAAAATTTGCTAAATTTACTGTTTTCTTATTTTTTAGATCAAAAAAGTGATTTTTTTTCAAAAAAATCGCATTTGGAAGACTGCTGCGCAAATATGGTGTGATAAAAAATATTGCAACGATCTCCATTTTATTCTCTAGGGTCTCTGCTAAAAAAAAATATATAATGTTTGGGGGTTCCAAGTAGTTTTCTAGCAAAAAAATGATTTTAGCTTGTAAACACCAAGTGTCAAAAATAGGCCCAGTCTTAAAGTGGATAAATGGACAACTTTGTGTAAAGCGCTACTTGGATGTTAGGCCTATGTATGTGGCCAGGCTGTGAAAAAGTGTTACATATGTGGTATCGCCATACTCAGGAGGAATAGCAGAATGTATTTTGGGGTGCAATTTTTGCTATGTACATGCTATGTGTTAGAAATATTGCATAAATGGACAGCTTTGTGTAAAAAAAAATGTGTTTTCATTTTCTTTCCACATTTTCCAAAAACTTGTGGAAAAAAATGACATATTCAAAAGACTCATTATGCCTCAAAAATTATACGTTGGGGTGTTTGCTTTCCAAAATGGGGTCATTTTATAGGGGTTTCCATTGTCCTGGTGCTCCAGGGCCTTCAAAAGTACGATAGGTTGTCAGGAAATTATATGTGAAATTTGTGCTCCTAGAATGCCGGACGGTGCTGGTTGGATGTTAGGCCTCTGTATGTGGCCAGGCTGTGAAAAAGTCTCACACATGTGGTATCGCCATACTCAGAAGGAGTAGTAGAATGTGTTTTGGGGTGTAGTTGCAAGTATACATGTGCTGTGTGAGAGAAATAACCTGTTAATACGGCAATTTGTAAAAAAAAATAAAATAAAAAAAAAAATCTTCATTTTGCAAAGCATTGTGGGAAAAAATTACAACTTCAAAAAACTCACCATGCCCCTTATTAAATACCTTGGAATGTCTACTTTCCAAAAAGGGGTCATTTGGGGGGTATTTGTACTTTCCTGACTTTTTAGTGTCTCAAGAAATGAGATAGGCCTTCAGTACATCAGGTGTGATCAAGTGTGATCAATTTTCAATGATTCGCACCATAGCTTGTGGACTCTATAACTTTCACAAAGACCAAATAATATACACTTACTTGGGTTATTTTTACCAAAGATAAGTAGCAGTATAAATTTTGGCCAAAATTTGTGAAGAAAAATTACTAATTTGCAAAATTTTATGACAGAAACAAAGAAAAATGCGTTTTTTCACAATATTTTCAGTCTTTTTTTATTTATAGCACAAAAAATAAAAAACCCAGTAGTGATTAAATACCATCAAAAGAAAGCTCTATTTGTGTGAAAAAAAGGACACAATTTTTGAATGGGTACAGTGTTGCATGACTGAGTAATTCTCAGTCAAAGTGTGAGAGCGCTGAAAGCTGAAAATCGGTCTGGGCAGGAAGGGGGTGAAAGTGCACTGTAGGTAAGTGGTTAAGCAAAGTTCAGGAATATTCCGTTAACCCATTGTTTTTCAAATCTATGTACATTACAACATGTATGATTGTTTGAAGAGAAATGCATCTGTACCAGGCTCTAAGTATGAGGAGGAAGGGCAAGCAGTAAAAATGAAAGTGAAACATTTTAAGCAGCTTATAAACCTTGTGATCTTTACCCAACTAGGTGTGATAACCCTATAAACCTAAAATCGGTTCTGATATTGCTGCTTTACTAACCTGACAGCTTAGTATTCTAAATAGGAAACCCTAATTTTGTTTGCAAATATTAAAGATTCTAACTACCAGCAAGAATAAGCCCTTCATTTGAATAGCACGTTATTTCAGATCCATCATGGCAGCGCTTGTTAGCGGAGATCTAATCACCTGCTGCCGCCACATCCCTCACCTTGTGTCACTGCCGCATCACCAGACGTCCCATTAAGGTGAATGGGAATGTCAGGGATTCAACAGTGGGTCAGAAGAGCCGCTGCAGGACAGAGATGACAGTTGCTCTTTAAAAATTATGATTTACCACTTAAGCCCAGGAAGGTTTACCACCCCCTTCATGACCGGGCCATTTTTGCGATACGGCACTGCATTACTTTAACTGATAATTGCACGGATGTGCTACGCTGTACCCAAATACAACTTTTTCCTTTTTTTTCCCTGCAAATAGTCTCTTTCTTTTGGTGGTATTTGATCACCTCTAGGGTTTTTTGTTTTTTGTTTTTTTTGTTTACACTATAAACAAAAAAAGACCGACAATTTAAAAAAAAAAACCAAAAAACAATATTTTTTACTTTATGTTATAAAACATACCTAATTGTTAAATGTAAAAAAATGGATTTTTGTCTTACCGTAAAAATCCTTTTCTCTGAAGTTCATTGACAGACACAGCTCCATATAATTCTTGACCATTGGGTTATGCTGCAACCTACAGGAGTAGAACACTAGGCAGGAAAAAGCTTTACCACCCCTTTGAAGCTGTTCGTGCAGGCATACACCCACACATTCTGCTAAAGGCTTCAGTTTTGTTGCAAGCAGTGTTTAGAGGAAAAACCCCAACCCCGTCAAGATAGAGTGGCGGGTGCTGCGTCTGTCAATGAACTTCAGAGAAAAGGATTTTACGGTAAGACAAAAATTCAAATTTCTCTATCGTTCATTGACAGACGCAGCTCCATATAATTCTTGACCATTGGGACGTCCCAAAGCAATATTTGCATGATGGGTGGGAAAACAACGCAGAAAAAGAACGTAATTCCCAACAAGGCTAAAACTTTAGCGAACCAGAGAATACTGTATAGAGCTCAACCAGGAACAGAAGCTCACCTGGACAAACACCCTCAAAGAGACTGAATCTCTTTCGAATAGCAGCCTGCAAAACCTTGCGGCCAAAAGAAGCATCCGAGGATGCCAACACATACTTTATAAAATTTTGTGAACGTGTGCACAGACGACCAAGTTGCCTCCTTGCAAACTTGAGTCAATGATGCCTGATGACGAAAAGCCCAAGAAGCACTCTGCGCCCTAGTAGAATGCGCCTTCACAGGGAAAGGAGGAACATGACCATTCAGTGAATAAGCCTGAATCACCGTCTGCCTGATCCACCTAGAAATGGTTGAAGCAGACGCAGCCAAATCCCTTTCTAGGTCCTTCGGTAAGGACATAAAGAGAATCTAATTTCCTCAAAGATTCAGTAGCCGCCAGGTAAACCCTAATTGTCCAAACCACATCCAAAGAATGCAAAGCAATTTCCTTAGGATGCCTGGGCTTAGGACATAAATAAGGCAGCACAATGTCTTCATTTAGATGGAAATCAGAAAACACCTTAGGAAGAAACGACTGACTAGGTCAAAGTACCACTTTATCTCTGTGGACCACCAAATAAGGCGAACACTAGGAAAGCGCCGCCAATTCTGATACTCTGCGAGCAGAAGTAATAGCCACCAAAAAGGCAACCTTCTGAGACAGTTTAAGCAGAAGAATCTCCCTAATGTTCTCAAAAGGAGGTTTTTGAAGAACAGGCCATACCAAATTCAGATCCCACGGAGGTAATGGGGATCGCCTCGGAGGGGCCACATGACGGACCCCTTGGATAAAAAAGCGAATCATCAAATGTGAGGCTAAAGAACGTTGGAAGAACACAGCCAAGGCCGACACTTGGCATTTAATAGTAGCTAAGGCCGGGGGCGTGGCCTAGCGTGGCATGCGGTAAGACACGAGTAGCTGGAGCTCCGTCGGCACCTTATCCTGCTCTTCTAATCCTGTTTCCCCACGGTACACATCTGAGCCTCACTGCTTCCCGGGACACCACGGACCTTGCTCTCCATGTTGCCGCCTAAGAAAGCCTCGGAGACAGCCGCCAAGCTCGATAAATACCCCCCGCCAGGACAAGGAGGCCTCCTCACAAGATGGCGCCGAGCTGAGCCAGGACGCCGGTGTGGCGGCGACACAGCTGCTGTTCTGGAGGCTATATCCACCTGCCAGGCCATACTTACATCCAAAATTGACGAGGTAAAAGTAGATATATCTCTGATCAGGCAAGATATGAGGAAGCTGCGTGATCGATTGTCTGAGGCAGAAAACAGGCTCAGCAGCATGGAAGACTCCCTTCCCCCCATACAACACTCTACTGATCAGCTCCAACTACAGGTTACTCAAATCCTGAAAAAACAGGGAGATATGGAGAATAGACTGTGCTAATGTAACCTGCGGTTTATTAGCCTCCCTGAGGAGGCGGAAGGCACTGACCCCTCCAGCTACTTGGAGCAGCTCCTAATCCAAACAAATGGCAGTGAGTCCCTCTCATTCACGTTTGTAGTGGAGCGGGCACACCGATTGTTGGGTCACACGCTGCCACAGGGAGCCCCGCCACTCACATTCATCGTCAAGTTTCTCAATTATAGAGATAAAGACACCATCCTGCGCCTGGCCAGAGAGACACCATCCTGCGCCTGGCCAGAGAGAAGGGAAACATCCCGATGGGAAACGGGAGAGTGGCCATTTTTCCTGACTTTTCGGCGGATGTGCAATGGAGGCGCAAGGGCTTCCTGGAAGCAAAACCTAGACTATGGGTCAAGCCCATCAAATATGCCATGATGTACCCAGCACGCCTTGGGGTGGAAGGTGAAGACCGTGTTCACTTTTTTGATGACCCTGAGGCGATAATTTCCTGGTTGGAGCACCTTGAGAACCGTGGTTGACTTGCTGCTGCTTCCTGCTTCTATATGCTGCTGCTATTTGTTCATCATCTCCTCCCTGATCATTTCTCCTGTTTGTGCCTTCTACTGGCGGCCTGAACACTTGTGATTGCTCCATGCGGGATGGAGAGGTGCCACTGGATCCTGCGGTACAGTATAAGCTGCTGCCCTCATCTTTGTTTACCTTTCATCTTAGCTGTCGGGACACGCTATGGTTTCTCCCCGACGGAGGGTCCGAGACTCATTCTGCTGCCAGGGCTGCGATCACAGCTCGGCATGCCACTCAGCGTTTTTTTTGTCCCCTGCGCCTGCTTGGTTCAGGTGCTTGGTCCCTGTGATTTTTTTCTTCTTTTATGCCTGAGGCTCGTTACTACTGCCTGTGTACACTTTATCCCTGTTGCGCCATCCCTGTTTTTGGATGGCTGAGTCTCTCCTTTTTCCTCTCAGGTTTACAGATTGGGGACGTTTTTTTTTGTGTTTTTTTGGGACTTTATGCCCGCACATGTTGGGGTTGGTGCAGGGCGGGGAGGGGGGGATACTGTTTTTGGGTATGTGCAATTAGGTTTACTGTGCAAGACCGATGTTACTGTGTATGTTTGTGTGCAGAGACAGTTCAGTGCGGATCATTATGCTCTTTTCTCTGTTGGGCTATGTATCTTCTCACCAATCTCTAAAATCTGTTGTGGGAGACATCCGAGATCCTGGAGCCGTGGCAGCTTCTACTTCTATTTCCATTCAGATGGCCATGGAATGTCAGTGGCCTCCGCGATAAGCTCAAACTCTCTGCGGCCTTTGCCTTCTTCAAACAACAGCGGGTGGATGTTTTAATATTGGTAGAGACCCACCCGGTCACATGCATTTATCACTTAAGCGTCCTTAGGTTGGGTGGGCGTATCATTCCGCATATACCTCCCATTCCAGAGGTGTAGTGGTGCTGGTGGCCAAGTCGGTCCATTTTCGGCTCCAAGGGTCTTGGATTGACCCCCAGGGAAGGTTTATATTCATGACGGTGTTGGTGTTTGGGGAACCCCTTGTGATACTGGCTTTTTATGTGCCCCCCACCTCTATGTCATAATCTCTGAGGGCCTCATTTATATGTCCAAGTTTCTGGCTCTACTGGCAATCTGGTTGGGGGATTTTAATAATGTGCTTAACCCCGCCTTAGACAGACTACAAACCAACCCCCTGGCACCGTCACCTGCGACATGCACTAGATTTGCCCGCTTAGTGGAGAGAGTGGGTCTGGTGGACACGTGGAGGGCCAAATTCCCCCTGCAGCGGGCATACTCCTGTTTCTCCCCTACGCATCATTCCATGTCCCGTATTGATCTGATCCTACTATCCCGGGCTTTGGCCCCCCGGCTGGTGTCGGTGGGATTCTCCCCCCGATCTCTGTCTGACCATAGTCCCTACTGGGCGTAAGACTACACCACGAGAAACTGCCTCCAGCTTGGCATCTTAACCCAGTGTGGCTATCTTTGCTGCCTGAGGCGGCCTACCTGGACACCAGTTGGGGCCAGTTCTACTCTGATAACGAGGGAACGGCCTTCCCTATAGTGGTGTGGGAAGCGTTTAAGCTGTACGCAAGGGCCTCATTAACATCCCGAATCAAACACTTTAAGGCTACTTCAGCTGAGACACAGTCTCGGGCGGAGGCCAATCTCCTGTCAGCAGAGGGCAACTACCTAGCGGACCCCTCACCCGCCAATGCCTCCCGGGCTTAGGCTGCTGTCTCCCAGATAGAATATGAACGGGCCAAGTCTAAATTGTTCTTCCAAAAGCAGAAGCTTTTTGAACACGGGGAACGGGCGGGGAAGCTGTTGGCCTATCTGGTGCACTGTGAAGACAGACCACTGGTGGTTATAACCCTATGGACTGAGGCAGGGCCCCTATTGACGGACCCGGGGGAGGTGACAGAGCGGTATCGTTCCTTTTTCAGCCAGCTATACACTTCAAGAGCCCCATCCGACCATATCTTGACACTACAGCATTTCCTAAACTTACGGAGGATCAGGTGACGCTCCTGGAGGCACCTCTCACGGAGGAGGAAATTGTGGAGGCTGTGTCCAGGTTTCCTAGATCGAAATCTCCAGGTACAGATGGACTCCCAATTTAATTCTTGCCCCTATCTAAGCGAGAGGCCTTGATAGTGCTGATCCCCAAAGCCTGGTAAAGATCGTCACTGCCCAGAATCTTACCGCCCTATTTGCCTCCTGCAGGTGGATGTGAAAATCTTGGCCAAAATACTCTCTATCCGTTTAAACCAAGTCATATTGTCCCTAGTCCACGAGGACCAGTCCAGATTTATGCCGAGCAGGAACACCTCCTTTAACCTTCGTAGGCTATTTATGAATATTCAAGCTACGCATGAGAGCTGTGGTGGGAGAGTAGTGGTGACATTGGACACGGCCAAAGCTTTTGAGTGGGGCTTCTGGTGGGAATGTCTTGAGCGACTCGGCTTTGGACCCAATTTTATTAAATGGGTACAACTGCTGTACGGTGCATCAGTGGCAAAGGTGCTGGCTAACGGTTGGCCTTCCGAGATGTTTCCGCTCGCCAGAGGTATTAGGCAGGGGTGTCTGCTTTCTCCCCTGCTCTATGCACTGGCGGCTGAACCACTGGCTATAGCCATCAGGGCCCACCCAGCCATACACGGCCTTTGCGTGGCATCTCTGACCGAGAAGATCAGCATGTATGCGGATGATACACTCTTATATCTAGCAAATCCTCAGGACTGTATTTTGGATAATGTCCAACCCCTTTACACTTTGATTAAATCTAAGATTCAGGTTTGGTCAAAGCTGCCCCTGGGTGTCATGGGTAGGGTGAACCTCATAAAAATGGGCCTTTTGCCTAAGGTCCTGTTTGTCCTTTGGCACTCCCCGGTATACTTGCCATTGAAATACTTTAAACAAATGGAATCTCTCCTTAAGGCGTTCATGTGGGGACGTAGTAGGCATAAACTTTCCTGGCATAAACTTAAAAACTCTTCTAATCTAAGGGGCGTGGTGTTGCCAGACTTTAATTAATACTACCTAGCCGCCCAGTTATTTCATCTTGATAAAATTGATAGTACCAGTTTTTTTTTGCTGCTGTGCCCTAAGTGGTCCTGCCCAAATGCTGACCCTTTGACGGTCATTTTGCGAGGAACTCAGGGTTCCGAGGCTAGGGGAAAACCTGACTCCATGCTGTACCACTATAGCCAAGTCTGGGAGGTGGTGTCACGTACCTGATCCGAAGCCGGAGTGTAGAGAGGGCTCCCCTTGCGGCTAGGTGCAGAGCACCCCTGGAGGTGAGACAGGGAGTGCTGTGCCCGAAGTAGCACGGGTTGCTGGCTGGGACGGCCAGATAGAGGCTGGAGCCAATGAGTGGTAAAGTCCTAGGCGGATCTGGAACACTTGGCAAGCCAGGCAGGTGTGCTGCAGGAACAGAGGTAAGCTGGGTAGCCCACAGGATACTGATAATGCGGAGTCAGGAGCCAAGCCGGGTCAGACACTGGAGAAGGCAGAGGAGAGACCAGGGACAAGCCAGAAGGTCAAGAGCCAGAGGTTTCAAGAGGAGCCGAGGTCAAGCAGTCTGGGTCGGCAACAGGAAATCCAAGATTAGCAGGCAAAACAAGGCACAAGGAAACACGGGAAGCTGAAGATCATCCAGCAGCTAGTGACTGTAATTGCTGAGCTTAAATAGGCCGTTTGGCGCCAAGTGCCGTTACGTCCTACGTGTGCGCATTGGCGCACGCACATTCTTGATTGCGTTTGCCCGTAGTTGGCCGCGCATGCGTATTCGCGCCAATGCACAAATGCACTGATTAGCCAAACTGTTGGTGGTTACCCGACAGGTGGTGATGGATAGAATAGTAGCTAAGGCCAACTCCTCTTCGATACCTCTTTGAAGGAAAGCCAAGATCCTAGCCACCGAAAAAAGGTGAGGATGCACCTTCATGGATTCACACCACGAAATGTACGATTCCTACATACGATGATAGATCTTCCTGGAAGTAGACTTCCTGGCCTTCAACAGTGTAGGAATCACTGAATCAGAAAGACCCCTATCCTTCAACACCTGGCTGTCAACAGCCATGCCATTAAAGCAGGATGGAAGATCGGCCCTCGAGACAGCAGATCTTCCCTGAGAGGATGTATCCAAGGAGCATCGGGGACCTATCTTACCAGATCTGCATACCAAAACCAGCGAGGCCAATCTGTAACCACCAGAATGACTGGAATCCCCTCCGCCTCTATTCTGTGCAGAAGTCTCGACAGGAGTTTCAGCGGTGGAAACCCATAGATCAGCAGATAACGACTCCTACTCCTAAACTAGGCAGAAACAAAACGGAAGTCTACAGCAGAGTGTGTGTGGGTGTATGCCTACAGGGACAGCCCAATAGGTGTGGTAAAGCTTTTTCCTGCCTAGTCTTCTACTTCTGTAGGGGGCAGCATAACCCCATGGTCAAGAATTATATGGAGCTGCGTCTGTCAATGAACGATAGAGAAAATCAAATTTATTCATCAATTTAGGACAATATGTATTCTGCTACATATTTTTGGTAAAAATCCCAATAAGAGTATATTGATTGGTTTGTGCAAAAGGTATAGAGTCTACAAACTAAGGAATATTACTAGTAATGGCAGTGATCAGCGATTTTTTGCAGGACTGCAATGGACAAATTGGACACCTGACACTTTTTTGAGGACCATAGACACTAATACAGTGATCAGTGCTAAAAAAAAAAAAAAATGGACTCACATTGTACTAATGACATTGGCAGGGAAGGGGTTAACATCAGGGGCAACCAAAGGGTTTTGTGCTTACAGAGTGCTTTCTAACTTTGTGGGGGTGGCTTAACTGGAGGAAGACAGATCTGTGTTTCTGCTTAGTTTTCCTCTCTGACAGAACGGCGGCCTGCCTTGTTAACATAGGCAGGCTGACTTTCTGCCTCTTCCGTGAACGAACGGCGGACCCACCGATTGGCTCCCCCTGTGTCCAATCACAGGGGGAGCTGGTCGCCGACAGCACGCGCCCCAGAACCTGTCCACAAAATCACGTACAGGTATGTGATATCACGCAGGAGGGCCGTCCTGCCCAGGATATCTGCGTGGGGCTGTCCATAAGTGGTTAAATAGAGTTGATTTAAATCAAGCCAATTTACTAGTGATTTAAATCATGATTTAAATCAAATTTCCCTGGTCCTTTGTAGTTAAAAAAAAACAGAATTTTTGTAAAATCTTACCTGTAAAATTCTTTTCTATGAGTCCTCCAACAATCGCCGCCACCTCTAAGTCATCACTATTGGGTATTGACTTCCGCTCCGCCGGAGTAGCTAGGCATAAGACTTAGTCAAAAGAACAAGACATTTGCATATACACACCCATTGGGGCTGTCCCACTGGTCAATACCCCCCTGCAGTGAACACTCCCAACTCAGTTTGGTAGCATAGCAGTAAGTGTACAAGAAAAAACCCCAAAAGAGGGGCAGGGGCAGCGACTCTCGGAGGACTCGGAGAAAGGAATTTTACAGGTAAGATTTTAAAAAATTCAGTTTTCTCTTACGTCCTCCGACAGTCGCCACCACCTCTAAGTCATCACAATTGGGATGTCCCAAAGCAGTGTAGACATGAGGGGTGGGAGACGCAACCGTAGAAAAGGCAACGCAGTACCCACATCAGAGAAAGGAACCTTACACGTACAGTAAGAGAACCTTCTGGGCAACAGAAAAGGCTCAACAGGAGCAAAAGCCCAGGAAAGCAAATAACCCAGGGGATAAACAACCCCAACAGTCAGGGACCCACAACAAAACAAGGGTCCCTCATGACACTGCCGCACTGAGAACTTTGCGGCCAAAGGAGGCATCAGCTGATGCCAGAACATCTACCTTATAGAATTTGGAAAAGGTGTGCACCGACGACCAAGTCGCAGCCTTGCACACCTGGGCCATCGAGGCACGATGCCAGTAGGCCCAGGACGCACTCAAAGATCTGGTAGAGTGCGCCTTAACAGGGAAGGTTGGAACCCGTTCCTTCAAAGCATAGGCCTGTTCAATGGTCTGTCTGATCCATTTGGCAGACGCAGCCATGCCCTTCCGAGATCCCTCAGGAAGGACAAAGAGGGAATCCATCTTCCGAAAGGATTCAGTGGACGACAGGAAAACCCTGATCGCCCTGACAACATCCAAGGAATGCAATGCAACCTCCTTGGGATGGTTAGGCTTTGTACAAAGCGAAGGCAGGACAATGTCCTCAGTAAGGTGGAACTCAGAGACCACCTTAGGAAGAAAAGACGAGTGTGGCCGCAAGACCACCTTATCCTTGTGAATTACCAAGTAAGGAGAGCGGCAAGACAACGCCGCCAGCTCCGATACTCTGCGAGCCGAAGTGATCGCCACTAAAAAGGCAACCTTCTTAGACAGCAAAGGCAACGATATCTCCCGGATGTTCTCAAAGGGAGAACGCTGTAACACGGAAAGAACCAAGTTCAAGTCCCATGGAGGTAAGGGCTCCCTCCTGGGAGGAGCCAAATGTCGCACACCTTGAATGAAAGTGCAAATTAAGGAATGAGACGCCACAGGGTGTTGGAAAAGAATAGCCAGTGCAGACACCTGGCCCTTTATCGTGGCCAGCGCCAGGCGCTGCTCCACCCCTGACTGGAGGAAAGCCAACACTCTCGACACCGAGTACGAGCGAGGGGAGAACCCCCTGGACTCACACCAGGCGAAATAAGCTTTCCAGGCACGGTAATAAATTTTACCAGAGGAGGTTTTCCTAGCCTTGATCAGGGTAGGAATGACCTCAGGGGAAAGACCCCTGTCTCTCAGGACCTGGGTCTCAACAGCCAGGCCGTTAAAGCTAGCGACTGTAAAGCAGGGTGGAAGATCGGTCCCTGAGACAGATCTTCCCGCATTGGCAGCCGCCAAGGAGGCGCCACTGCCAGGTGAACAATGTCGGCGTACCAGGACCGGCATGGCCAGTCCGGCGCCACCAGAATCACCAGGTGCGGTTCCGAGGCTAACCTGCGAAGGAACCTGGACAACAACTGAATCGGAGGAAAGGCATACATCAGATACTGATGCCAAGGGGTCACCAACGCATCCGAGGCGTCTGCCAGAGGATCACGCGTTCTTGCCACGAACCTTTCCACCTTGTAGTTTAGCCGAGACGCGAACAGATCCACGTCCGGGGATCCCCACTTCGCACAAAGCATTTGGAAGACCTCCGGGTGTAGGGACCATTCCCCCTGGTCCAGGGTCTGGCGGCTCAGATAGTCGGCCTGCCAATTCTCCACACCCGGAATGTGAACAGCTGAGATTGCCGGGACATGAGTCTCGGCCCAAGACAGAATGTCGGTCACCTCCCGGGCCGCCCGGGCACTCCTGGTGCCCCCTTGGTGGTTGATGTAAGCCACCGCGGTAGCATTGCCCGTCTGTACCCAAACCGGACGGCCCCGAAGTCGATCCGACCACTGGAAGAGACAGAGTTTAATCGCTCTCAATTCCAATATGTTTATCGGGAGGGAGGATTCCTCCCCCGACCAAGTGCCCTGGGCAGACAGGGTGCCCAGGACTCCACCCCAGCCCGACAGGCTGGCATCCGTGGTAATCACTGTCCACAGCAACGGACTGAAGTATTTTCCTTCTGACGCAGCCGGGGACTGGAGCCACCACAGAAGATCCATTCTGGTCCGGCGACTCAACGAGACACTCAGATCCAAGGACTGAGGTAGTCTGTCCCACCTGGCTAGGATCTCCGCTTGAAGAGACCATGTGTGAAACTGGGCAAAGGGTATCGCCTCGAAGGCCGATACCATTAACCCTAGGGACCTGATCTCGTCCTGTAAGGTCCGGAGCTTGTCCTCCGGCAAGAACACCTTTGCTTGAGCAGAGTCCAGAACCATTCCCAGATAGGAAAGACGAACCAAAGGGGACAAGGTCGACTTCTGTACGATGATGGTCCATCCGAACTCCTGGAGCGTCTGTACCGTGGTGGACAGATCGCGCAGTAGGTCCTGGCGGACACTCGATCTTAAGAGGAGATCGTCCAGATATCCCAAGACCGCAATGCCCTGAGCCCTCAGCAGGCCTAGAACCGGCGCCAACAATTTTGTAAAGACCCTTGGAGCCGAAGCAAGACTGAAAGGTAACGCCACAAACTGATAGCGGTCCTCCGCTATAGCGAACCGAAGGTACCTCTGGTGACCCTCGAAAATGGGGATGTGTAGGTACGCATCCTTCAGGTCTATAGAGGCCAGGAATTCCCCTGGACTCAGGGAGGCCACCACCGAGCGGAGAGATTCCATACGGAACTTTCGAGCGCGCACGAAGCGGTTCAGAGCTTTGAGGGCCAGAATAGGACGCCCCTTGCCCTCCTTTCTGGGCACAGTGAACAGATTGGAATAAAACCCCGAAACCTGTCCCGATGAGGCACCGGGACAATCACCCCCTGGGCAAGGAGGTCCTGCACCGCTTGATGAAGGTCCTGCAGGCGCCCTGGGGTCAAATGAAGATTTGAGGGAAAAAAATCTGTCCGCCGGTCGGGAAAAGAATTAGATCTTGTACCCTGATCGAATGATTTCCTGAATCCACCTGTCGGGAATTCAGAGCAGCCAAGGTTGGAGGAAACCACGCAAACGTCCCCCCACCCCTGAAACGGGTGAGGGCGCCCCTTCAGGCAGAGGCGGATTGACCCGCCGCACCGGCATTCCCGGACTTCTGTTTGCCCGTCCAGGGCTTCTTCTGGCTACCTTGGCCCTTGAAGAGCTTGCCCTTGGTTTGATTCCGAAAGGCACGAAAGGACCCCTGGTTGGGTCGAAAGGCGGAACCCCGCTTGCCACGAAAGGACTTGTGCTTCGGGTTCTGGGGCAACATGGTGCTCTTGCCCCCCGTGACGCCTTTTACCAAGGTATCCAACGCGTCGCCAAAAAGGCGAGAACCAGCATAGGGAAAATCAGCAACTGTTTTCCGTGACGTCTGGACAGCCAACCAGCTCTTCAGCCAGATCAGTCGACGGTTAAGCACCGCGACACTAGATAGGCGTGCTACCAAAGGGGCCTCATTTAAGGCCGCATCGCACAAATACACGACTCCTTGGTGAATTTGATTCACCATATCCAGCCTGGCAGGTAGAACAGAATCAGACACGAGGTTGCTCCTAAGCACCTTAGTCCAATCAGCCACCGCCTGAGCCACCAGAACGGACGCAAAAACAGGTTTGAGCAAGGAACCCGCCACCGTGTAGTAATGGCGGGCCAGAGACTCCAACCTCCTGTCCGTGGGATCCCGAAAAACCGGGCTCTCCTCAGTAGGAATCAAGGAAGCCTTATTCAATACTGCCACAGTGTGATCCACCTGTGGAGGCACACACCATCGCGTTTCCGTAGCCGGTGCAAAGGGATAAAGTAACTTAAACCGACTAGGTACCATGAATGGACGTTTTAAAGTGCGCCACAGTTCATTAACAGTGTAGGGAAAAACCTGTGCCGACTTGCGGGTCCTGTGTGTCCCAAATGAGGACACAAAGCCCAGAGGACTGGGCTCATCCTCCAAATGCAGTGTTTCTTTTACAGAAACAATCAACTCATCCACGGTCGCGCGTTCTTCAGGCTACCCCGGGGGAGAAACCTCAACCCCCTCCACCTCCGCCTCCCCCTCAGACCCCAGCGGGTCTAAGGATGAGCGAGACCCTGAAAAGGGCACGCCCGCCGCAGCAGCCATATCACCATCTGAATCAGAGGAGAGAGATAATCTGGGCCTCTTCCTAGCAGCACGTTCAGCCATCAGCACCTCCATTTTGGACACTAAGGACGCCACTACAGCGGCCAAAATCAGGCATAACAGGGGCCACAGCAGGACTGGGGTCCCCCACCAGGGCTGGAGGGAATTTGCTGTCCTGAGATTCCATTGCCCAAGGTGAAAATAACAGTGCAATAAAAGGGTACTGTCCCTTTAAAACCGCTGCGGAGTGCGCAGCCCACTGCTATATGAACAGTGACAAAAGACCCCCAATAGGAGAAGAAAACTGAGCCAGAAATGACAAAACAGAAGGTTATGGAAGAGACAGTCTGCAGAGCCCCACAGAGTATTACAACCTAGATCGCTGCTTCAGAGGAAAAGGAAGTGAGGTCATGGGAGGCTGAACTATAAGCTGCAAATGAAACAGGGAAAATGGCTGCCCATAGAACTGAATGGGAGACTTCGGGAAAACAGCATGTAAATCAGCCCACAGTGAAGCCAACATGCTTGCCCAAAGTAAAGATGGCGGACCGTGCGGTTTTTTCCCCACTGCGGCCGCCACACACACAACGTCTGCACCCCCAAACACACACCAAAGTGACACAGGGGAAGGGGCCCCCAAATATACACACCGCACCGCACGTATAGAGAAGACCCCCACAGGGATCGCAATAGGGAGCCCCACACCGGCACAGACATGGGAGACACACAGCGACACAGGGCTGCCACTGCAGACAGAGGCCCCACACAGAAGTACTTACCTGTACCAGATGGCGTGGGGTGCCTCTCAGAACGGAAAGCCTCTATCCTCATCTGACAGGGAATGCCGTTTTGCCAAGGACATTACACCGCATATCGCAGATGTGTCCAGTGAGGTAGCCAGGTAGAATGGACTTGGTAATGAGTACGCGACATCTCTAGTCGTGAAACGCGTCTACCTCTTCTGTCCTGCACTCACAGTGTGATGTTTCAAGTTTTGCCTATTGTTTGATGTGAAATAAACATACTCCAATTTGATCTACATCGGAGAGCGGTCATCTCCTTTTGTCTCAAAGGGAATGCCGTTTTGCCAAGGACATTACACCACATATTGCAGATGTGTCCAGTGAGGTAGCCACCTTACAGCTGCATCCCTGCTGCGAGCAGGGATGGGTCGTTCATAATGCCAGGACGAACTATGGCTGAACGCTCGATGGCGGGCTGGGGGTCCCTCTGACCCTCTGCCCTGGAGAACCAGGGCGGCCAGTCCGATTCCCATCTCCGCATGAATCCATCTTCATCCGAAGAGTCGACTAAAAACTAAAGCCGACAAAAGAACAGCTAGTATAACAAAGAAAAAACTGACATTTCTAAAAGAAAAGCAAATAAAAAAGATCAGAAAGGCTGAGACCGGAGTCCCAGCACAGGGAAACCCTAACTACTCCTGACGCTAGGCAGAAACAAACTGAGTTGGAAGTGTTCCCTGCAGGGGGGTATTGACCAGTGGGACAGCCCCTATGGGTGTGTATATGCAAATGTCTTGTTCTTTTGACTAAGTCTTATGCCTAGCTACTCCTGCGGAGCGGAAGTCAATACCCAATAGTGATGACTTAGAGGTGTCGGAGGACGTAAGAGAAATGCAGGCTGCACTCAATATGCAATATGTGTTCACCAGGCAAAAATACCGTAAGTTGTGTATGTTACAATTAAAATCTATAGAGCAGCATTAATAACAGCATACATTTTCTATCTCAATTTAGTAACATAGAAAAAAATATCTGTGCACACCTTCAGGACACTTTTTATTGTCAATGATCTCCCCACATTTCTTGAATTCATCTTCTCTCTCTTCTGGAATAGCATCTGGGCCAAGCACCTCCCTTAAAAGTTTTTGATCTTGTATTTTTTGCCTGCGGGGTTGGGAACGTTTCCTATATGTCCTAGGAAAGAAGATCAAGTAGATGTAATATGAACAACAGCAATGGTAGGAAAAAATAAACGCAGTCACAGTAGACCATAACATAATTGTAAAGTCTCGTATTTTTCCTTTAAAAATAAATCTAGTGGATTCTCCTACTAGAGAAAATGCAGTGCTGGATCTATTGATCACTAATGACCCAGACCTAATCTCAGAGGTAGGAGTCCAGGACAACCTGGGCTCTAGCGATCACAGGATGATCGCATTTAGAGTAAATAACAATATAACATGGCAAGAGGGGAACATAAGAACCCTAAACTTCAGAAGGGCGAACTTTCCTAAATTGTGCTCAATGATGGAAAGGGTAAAGTGGGACCAAACCCTAGGAGCACTGACCACGGAGGAAAAATGGGAATGCTTTAGGAACATAGTAAACAAATGCATCTCGCAGTGCATTCCTATGGGAAATAAATTTAGAAGAGACAAAGCCAAACCTGGCTGGCTAAACCATAATGTTAAACTTATTAGGGGTAAAAAAATGGCCTTCAAGAAATATAAATCAGAGGGCACAGTATCGGCTTTCAAGCAATACAAGGAGGCAAATAAGAAAAGTAAATATGAAATCAAAATGGCTAAAATCAACTTTGAGAGACAAATAGCGGAGGATAGTAAAAAGAAGCCAAATAAATGATTTAAATATATCAACAGCAAAAAAACTAGGGCAGACATATTGCACACATAATTAACGATGATGGGAGGACGGTTTCAGAGGACACTGAAAAAGCAACCGTGCTGAACGCTTTTTTTCCCTCATTCTTTACACAGGAAAAGGAGGGGTACACTGACCATGACTGTATGGTTAGTAGTAATAGACAGGATTTGCCGCTATGGCTAACAGAGGGTGAAATCAGGGAAAGGCTGGATAAAATTAACACAAATAAATCACCAGGCCTGGATGGCGTACATCTGAGAGTACTCAAGGAACTTAGTAAGACTATATCTAGACCCCTGTTCCTGATCTTTGCTGACAGTATTATGACAGGAAATGTACCAGGGGATTGGAGGAAAGCTAACGTGATACCGATATTCAAAAAAGGGCAGAAGCATGTCCCGGGAAATTATAGGCCTGTCAGTCTGACACTGATACTATGTAAACTTCTGGAGGGGATGATAAGGGACTATATCGTAGAATTTTGATAAAGACAACAACATCATCAGCAGTAATCAGCACGGGTTTATAAAATGGGCGTTCTTGTCAAACCAATCTCTTAACATTCTACGAGGAGGTGAGCTGTGAGATAGATAGGGGGAGACCAGTGGTTGTGGTGTACCTGGATTTCGCTAAGGCGTTTGATACAGTTCCCCACAAGCGCTTAATTTATAAAATAAGGTCTGCAGGCATAGACCACAAGGTTTGCTCTTGGATACGGAACAGGCTAAAAGGGCGTGTCCAAAGGGTGGTAATAAATAGTGCATACTCAGACTGGTCTGGGGTGGTAAGTGGGGTCCCCCAAGGCTCAGTCCTGGGACCAACCTTGTTCAATTTATTCATAAACAGCATTGAGGACGGGATCAGTAGTTCTATATCAGTTTTTGCAGATGACACAAGATTGGGCAGGGCAATAACTGCACAGCATGAAGCAGATATCCTACAGAATGACCTGAAGAAAATCACAGAGTGGGCAACGACATGGCAAAATAGAATTTTTGTAAGAACTTACCGTAAAATTATTTTCTCAGAGTCCTCTAAAAGTCGCCGCCCACTCATACAATCTGCATGTCTGGGTATTGGTCTCATCCACAGGAGTAAGCTAGGCAGAAGATTTTGTTAGAATATACACAAAAACTTTGTATAGACACACCTACAGGAGGCTGTCCCTCTGGTCCAATACCCCAGCTAGCTGCATTCCCAATTCAGTTTGGTAGCAAGTAGTATAGAGATCCATGAACCCCAAAAGAGGGGTGGGGGGGGGGGCGACTGTCAGAGGACTCAGAGAAAATAATTTTACGGTAAGTTCTTAAAAAAATTCTATTTTCTCTTACGTCCTCTGACAGTCGCCGCCCACTCATACAATCTGCACGTCTGAGATGTCCTAAAGCAGTGTAGATGAGAGGGGTGGGAAACGTAACCTTCAAAAAGGCAATGCAGCACCAAGGTCAGAGAAAAGAACCTTTTCTGAACCAGAAAGGTAAAACACTGGGTAACAAGAAAGCTCAACAGGAGCGAAAAAACCCAGAAAAGCAAAGTAAACAAGGGGAAAAAACCCCAACAGGAGGAGACAGGCTAAAAACTACCCTGTCTCCGCTAAGGCACTGTCGCACTCAGAACTTTGCGGCCAAAAGAGGAATCTACTGATGCCAAGACATCAAGTTTGTAAAACACACCTGAGTTACCGACGCCTGATGGCGGAATGCCCAAGACGCACTTATCGCTCTGGTAGAGTGCGCTGTGACAGGGAAAGGTGGAACCTGATCCCTAATTGAATAGGCCTGTACAATCGTCTGTCTGATTCATTTGGAAATGGTTGCTGCAGACGCAGCCGTACCCTTCCGAGGTCCCTCAGGAAGGACAAAAAGACAATCCGACTTCCTGAAAGATTCAGTAGACAGGTAAACCCTGATCGCCCGGACCACATCCAAGGAATGCAAGGCAAACACCTTAGGATGCTTAGGCTTCGCACACAGTGAAGGCAAGACAATCTCCTTGTTGAGATGGAAATCCGAAACCACTTTCGGAAGAAAGGACTGATGAGGTCGCAAGACCACCTTATCCCTATGAACAACCAGATATGGGGAGCAGCAAGATAGTGCCGCCAACTCCGACATTCTGCGAGCAGATGTGATCGCCACCAGAAAGTCAACTTTCTGTGACAGCACAGGCAAAGGAATCTCCCGGATGTTCTCAAAGGGAGGACGTTGCAAAACGGACAGAACCAAATTCAAGTCCCAAGGGGGCAAGGGTGCCCTCCTAGGGGGAGCCAGATGACGCACCCCTTGAAAAAAAAAGGTGAGGATCAAGGAATTTGACGCCAAGGGGCACTGAAAGAGAATAGCCAGTGCAGACAACTGGCCCTTAATAGTGGTCAGCGCAAGACGCTGCTCCACACCAGTTTGCAGGAAAGCTAACACCCTCGCCACCGAAAAAGAGCGGGGATGGAAACCCTACGATTCACACAAGGCGAAATAAGCCTTCCAGGTACGATAATAAATCTTACCAGACGAGGCTTTCCTGGCCTTGAGCAGGCCACGCCGTCAAAGCCAGCGACTGTAAAGCAGGATGGAAGATCGGCCCCTGAGACAGAAGATCGTCTCGCAGTGGGAGCCGCCAGGAAGGCTGGGCGACCATTTGCATGATGTCCGCGTACCAAGACCGGCGCGGCCAGTCTGGGACCACAAGAATCATCAACCTCGGTTCCGAGACCAACCTGTGAAGGAATCTGGACAACAACTGAATCGGGGGAAAGGCATAAATCAGCCGATACCGAGTCCAAGTCACTACTAATGCGTCCGAGGCGTCCGCCAGAGGGTCGCGTGTTCTTGCCACAAATCTTCCCACCTTGTTGTTTAGGCGAGACACGAACAGATCCACGTCTGGGGATCCCCAACACGCACAAAGCATCTGAAACGCCTCCGGGTGGAGGGACCATTCCCCTTGGTCCAGGGTCTGGCGACTCAGATAGTCCGCCTGCCAGTTCTCCACACCCAGAATGTGAACTGCCAAAATCACCGGGACCTGCGTCTCGGCCAAAGCCAGAATCTCGGCCACTTCCTTGGCCGCCCGGGCACTCCTGGTGCCCCCTTGGTGATTAATGTAAGCCACCGCAGTTGCGTTGTCCGTCTGCACACACACTGGGCAGCCCCGCAGACGATCCGACCAACTAAGAAAACAGAGCCTAAATGCTCGCAGTTCAAAGATATTTATTGGCAGGGAGGATTCTGCCTCCGACCAAGTGCCCTGGTCAGACAAATTCCCCAGAACTCCACCCCAGCCCGACAGGCTGGCGTCCGTGGTGACCACAGTCCATAGCAACGGTCGAAAGGACTTGCCTCCCGACAGAGCCGGAGACTGGAGCCACCACAGGAGATCCACTCTCACTTGGGGGCTCAAAGAGACCCTTCTTTCCAAAGAGTGAGGATGCCTGTCCCACTTGGCCAGAATCTCCGCTTGAAGAGATCTCGTGTGAAACTGTGCAAATGGGATCGCCTCGAAAGCCGAAACCATCAAGCCCAGAGACCGCATGCAGGTCCGAAGCGAAGAGGACCTGTTGTCCCTGAGGGACCTGACCTCGTTCTGTAGGATCCGGAGTTTGTCTTCCGGAAGAAAAACCTTCGCCTGGGACGGAGTGCAGAATCATCCCCAGGTAAGGGAGACGAACAGAAGGGGACAAGGTCGACTTCTGAAAATTGATGGTCTACCCGAACTCCTGGAGCGTCTGAGCCGTGATTGACAGATCGCGCAACAGAGTGGCACTGGAGCTCGAAATTAATAGGAGATCGTCCAGGTAACCGAGGATGGCAATCCCCTGTACCCGCAACAAGGCTAGAACAGGAGCCAAAACTTTGGTAAAAACCCTTGTAGCCAAAGCGAGACGAAAGGCAACTCCACGAACTGATAGTGTCCCTCCGCTATTGGGAAACGGAGATACCTCTAATGACCCCCGTAAATAGGGATGTGTAGATACGCATCCTTGAGGTTGATGGAAGCCAGGAAATCCCCTGGACTCAGGGATACCACCACCGACCCGGAGGGACTCCATTTGGAACTTCTGAACCCGCGCAAAGCAGTTTAGAAACTAAGTCCAGAATCCGACGCACCTTGCCCTCCTTTCTGGGCACTGTGAACAGATTTGAGTAAAAACCCCCGAAAGCTGTCCCGCTGTGGAACACCTACCCCTTGGGCGAGAAGATTCTGAACCGCCCTATGGAGATCTCGTAAACTATCTGGGGTCAAATAAAGATTTGAGGGGAAGAATCTGTCTGCTGGGCGTGATCGAAACTCGATCTTGTACCCTGACCGAATGAGTTCTTGAACCCACCTGTCCTGAATCTTGGCCAGCCAAGGTTCAGGAAAACAACGCAGACGTCCCCCCACCCCTGAAACGGGTGAGAGCGCCCCTTCGGGTCGAGGCGGACTGAGCCGCTGTGCCAGTGTGGGTGGCTTTTGCCTTACCCGCCCCGGGCTTCTTCTGGCCACTAGAGGCCTTGAAGGACTTACCCTTTTCTTGTGCCTTGAAGGCACGAAAGGACCCCTGGTTAGGTTTAAAGGAGGGACCCCGCGTACCGCGGAAAGATTTTCCCTTGAACGCCTGGGGCAGCAGAGTGCTCTTGCCCCCAGTGATCCCCTTGACCAGTTCATCCAGAGAGTCCCCAAAAAGACGACTAACCGCATAAGGGATGTCAGACACCATCTTCCTGGAAGACTGGTCGGCCAACCAGCTTTTTAACCAAACGATGCAACGAATCATAACTGCGACTGCAGAAAGTCATGCGACTGAAGGGGCCTCATCTAAGGCCGCGTCACACAGGTATAAAACAGCCTGACCTATTTGATCCACCATCTCCAGCGTAGCAGGAGGGGCGGAGTCAGCAATTAGGGTGTGCTTAAGTGCCTTGGCCCACTCCACAACAGCCTGAAAGACCATGACCGAAGCGAACAAGGGTTTTAGTAAGGAACCCGCTACCAGGTAGATGTGGCAGGTAAGAGTTTCCACCCGCCTATCCGCCGGGTCTTTAAACACCGGACATTAAAGTGGCTTTATTTAACCTGGACACAGTGTGGTCCACCTTAGGAGCCGCAGTCCAGCGAGAATCTACCGGATCGGCAAAGGGATAACGGTATTGAAATCACTTGGGCACCACAAAATTGCGTTTTAAATTACGCCATTGTTCATTCACAGTATTGTGAAACTCCGTGGGACAGGGAAAAACCTGACCCGATTTCTGGGCTTTGCGGGTCCCAAAGGAAGACCGCTTACCCGACAGGTGGGGCTCATCATCTAAATTTAAAGTGTCTTTTACAGAGCTAATGAGCACAGACATTGCAGCGCGTTCCCTTGCTGATCCGGAGGGGGAATCCTCCTCCTCCACATCCGACTGAGAAGACTGAGACCCCTCAGGGGGTACACTGTCCGTGGCAACCAAATCTGGCTCTGAATAAGAAGACTGAGAGGGCATATTCCTTTTCTTAGAAGCCCGGTCAGACATCAACAAATCCACTTTAGACGCTAAAGTCGCAAGTGCAGCAGTAAGTGAGACTATAGCAGAGGATTCAGGAGTACCTGAACCCTCCACCAGATCTGGGGGGAATTAGCTATCCTGGGACTCCATAATAGCAATCTCAAATTGAAATGACGCTGGCCCTTTAAATCGGCGATTTCTGCGGCCTCCACCGCAAATGCACCGTAATGAGGGGCAAGTCCTGTGCTACAGTAAACTGCAAAAAAATGAATGCTAGCAGGGATTCGGGCCAGGAAACACTATAAAAATCCCCCAAGTGTGCTATACTTACCACACACTGCTGACTCGATCTGCGTGAAGAGAGAGGAAGTGACCTCACGTCTCTAGTGGCAGACACAGCCCTGAGCCACAAAAAAAATGGTTACCAATACAAGTCTATGGGGAAAGCTCTGGGAAAATGGCCGCTGTTCACACAAGGACATTGTGCCCACACTAAAGATGTCGGCGCCAACAGCATTGCATAAAATGGCTGCTGCCCTCACAATGAGGCCAAACAGCCTGCCCACACCTAAAATAGCGGCCGCGCGGTTTCGCACCGATTGCGGCCCCCACACACCATGTACTGTACCCTAAATAGGTGCACAAGCACCTCAGGGACGTAAGGGACCCCCGCAACCCCCCATACAGCTGTGGAACCGTCGCAGCTCCCCCGCAGGGACCGGGAAGGACACACAGGGACTGCACTTACAAACATGAGGGGGACATTACAGAACCCATACCAAACTGCCATCCCCATAAAACAGAGGGCCCACATAAACACCCCGACAGACAATGTCATAGACAGAGGGGTAGCATGGTACTCACCGGTCTAGCGAAAATGTGGGTACCGCTCTGTGACAGGAAGCCTCCCACTCTGGGTGGTGGTGCCGTCAGCCGAAGGGGACACTAGCAACACGCAGCGTACTGCAGTTGAGACATCCCAGCAAAGATAGCAACTTCGCAGGCTCGTCCCTGAGGCCAGGGACATGGTCATTTGCAAGGCGTGGGCGTACACATAACCTGCTAATGCTCGATGGCAGGCTGGGATTCCATAAGGCTCTAGGATAACCAGTGCGATTCCCAGCTCCGCAAACGCTGTAGTCTTCCGAAGTCCGACTAACTAAGCGCAGGAACAAATAAAAAACTATCTTTGTAAAAGAAAAAACACTTTTCTAGAGAGAAAAATTAAGAAGAAGAAAAAAGGCTGAGACTGCAGCCCCAGCCAGGGAAAAGCCAGCCTACTCCTATGCTAGGCAGAGACAAACTGAATTGGGAATGCAGCTAGCTGGGGTATTGGACCAGAGGGACAGCCCCCTGTAGGTGTGTCTATACAAAGTTTTTGTGTATATTCTAACAAAATCTTCTGCCTAGCTTACTCCTGTGGATAAGACCACTACCCAGACGTGCAGATTGTACGAGTGGGCGGCAACTGTCAGAGGACGTAAGAGAAATGAGGTTTAATGTGGAGAAGTTTAAGGTTTTGCACTAGGGGACTGAAAACATAAAAGCACAATACACTTTAGGGGAGGGGGGGGGCCTTTGGGGGAATCAAAATGGAGAAAGATCTGGGAGTCTTGGTAGCGGATGAACTAAGCAATATCATGCAATGTCAAGCAGCAGCTGCCAAAGCCGGCAGAATATTAGCATGCATAAAGAAAGGGATGTATTCCAGAGATAAAACTATAATTCTACCACTTTATAAAACTCTGGTCCGACCGCATCTGGGAGTATTCTGTCCAGTTCTGGTCGCCAGGGATGTGTTGGAGCTGGAAAGAGTCTAGAGAAGGGCAACTAAACGAATTAGGGGACTGGAGGACCTTAATTATGAAGAGCGTCTGCAATCGCTTGATTTATTCTCCCTGGAGAAGAGACGCCTTAGAGGGGACATGATAGCAATTTATAAATACCTCAATGGTGATCTCAGCATAGAAAAAAAGCTATTCAGTCGAAAGGATTGCATGAGGACTCGAGGGCATACAATGTGATTAGAGGAGAAGCGTTTCAACCTCAGGCAACACAGGGGGTTCTTTACTGTTAGGGCTACAAGATTGTGGAATTCTCTACCACAAGAGGTAGTTTCTGCGGGAAGTATGGCTACTTTCAAAAGACTCTTGGACATACATCTCAAGGATCAGAACATTCAGGGGTATGAGAGATGATTACGGCCATACACACCTACACACACAGGTTGAACTGGATGGACTATTGTCTCAACCTCAACTACTATGTAACTATGTAACAAACATGTTATACTTACCTGCGTTGTTGCAGTGGATTTGCACAGAGCAGCCCAGATCCTCTTCTCGGGTTCCTCTTATGTAAAACTAGTCCCTCCCTCCTGTTAAGTGCCCCCACAGCAAGCAGCTTGTTATGGGTGCACCCGAGCCGAGTCACAGCTCCCTGTGTCCATTCAGACACAGAGCCCCGACCCCACCCCCTCTATCTCTCCTCATTGGCTAGCTGATCTTGACTGACAGCAGCGGCAGCCAATGGCGCTGTGTCTCAGACATTTAGGAGGGAGAATCTCGGACGGCTGAAACACCCGTGGACATTGTTGGGAAGAGATTGACCTCAGGTTGGGGGGGGGGGGGGGCTGCTGCACACAGAAGGCTTTTTATCCTAATGTATAGAATGCATTAAGATAAAAAAAACATTGGGACTTTACAACCCCTTTAAGGCTCAGTTCACATTGTCCTGACTTGAAAGTCACGCGACTTATGATGTGAAATTACCAGGTGACTTTCTGACGATTTGCTGACGTTTTGAGTACTAATTGATGCTACTTTGAAGCGACTAGATTCACATATGTTGGATGTGAAACTCCCCTCCATTTTCACTGCAATTTTCCAAAGCAGCTGTTCAGTGGTTCAGCTACAATACAGTTGAGATGCAATTTTTTGGAGCTGGTTAGGAAGCGGACCGTGAAGCCGGCCGCCACGTTTTTAACAACGGATGACTCATCAGCTGTCAGCGCTGTTCCCCTCTGACAGCTACATGTAAAAGAAACATTGCTGGCAATAAAAAAAAATTGTTGAAAAAAAAAAAAAAAACAGGGTGGGGGTCCCACCACCAATCTATATGAGGCCCTTTCGGGTCTGGTACGGATCTTAAGGGGAACCCAAGACCACAATTATAAAAAATGGAATGGGGCACCCCATAATCTCCCAGATACTGCCCCCTCTATGTGAATGAGTATGGGGCATATTGTACCAAAAACAGTAACCCCCCTCCCCCACCCTTTCCTGGTCTGCCAGGCTGCATGCTCGGTTCTGGTATAAATTTTTTTATTTTGGAGTAATAGTTCCACCCAAAATTCATAACAGACCTAAGGTTCTGGTATAGATTTAGGGGGCTCCAAGCAGGTTTTTTTTTTCTTCTACATTTTGGTGTTGGGTTCCCCTTTAAAAACGTACCAGCCCCCCCAAAGGGCCTGGTATGGATTGGGGGACCCCCACACCATTTTTTTTTCATTGTTGGCAATGTTTTTTTTACATTTAGCTGTCAGCGGGCCGAGTTATCCATTGTTAATGGTATGGCGGGCGGCTACTTAAAAACCAGCTATGCCGCTCCAAAAATTTGCATCTGAACTGTATGGCAGCTGAATAACTGGTTTGGAAATTTGCAGTGAAAATGGAGGGGAAATTTGTACCGGACATGTATGAACCTAGCATCTGCCTGGGTAATCTCCTGTGACGTCGGATTCAAATCACATCAATATAGATGAGGAACCGACTTGGAGACGACTTCTATTAAAGTCTATTGGCACAAGTCGGATAGAAGTCGCCTTTAAATAGTACAGAAACCTTTTCTAAAGTCAGAGCGACTTCAGTAGTGCTAATTAAGACAGCCCTTATTGACTAACATGGGATTTCACATATCCCTTGATTGGGGTCTCACAAGTCGGATCTTAAGTCGCGGCAGTGTGAACTGAGCCTCGCAAGCTTGTAGCTGTTAAAATGCTTGTAAACAATCACCTTGTAAAACAACCCATTCTGTTTAAAATATAAATGAAAGGCAAAATATTTTTGAGGTGGAACAGAGATTTCATCTCCAAATAACGAAAGGCTTCTTGACAGTTAGATCTGTGAAAATGTGGAATAGACTCCCTCAAGAGCTTGTTTTGGCCAACTTAGTAGATTGTTTTTGGAAAGGCCAGGATTCCTTTTTAGATGAACATAATATAATATAACTGGATCCAGTGAATAGCCGATTGCCTCCTGGGGGATCATGAAGGACTTTCTTCCCCTGCTGGAGCAAATAGGATCATGCTCTATTGGGTTTATTTATTTTTTTTTTTTTTTGCCTTCCTTTGTATCAACTGAGGGTATAAGATTGTATATAAAGGATTATACACTGCCCAAAAAAAATAAAAGAACACTTTTTAATCAAGAGTATAGTATCAAGTAAAGAATTAAACAATTAAATTGGGATATTGATCTGGTCAGTTAAGTAGTAGAAGGGGTTGTTAATCAGTTTCAGCTGCTTTGGTGTTAATGAAATTAACAGATGCACTAGACGGGGAACAGTGGGACAACTTCCAAAACAGGAATGGTTTTACAGGTGGACGCCACTGAAAATTTTTTCCCCCTACTTATCTTTTCTGATGGTTTTTACTAGTTTTGCATATGGCTAGCGTCAGTGTCACTACTGCGAGCATGAGGCGATACCAGAATCCTATAGAGGTTGCACAGGCAGTCCAACTCCTCCAGGATGGCACATCAATATGTGCCATTTCCAAAAGGTTTGCTGTGTCTCCCAGTCTCAAAAGCATGGGGGAGATTCCAGGAGACAGGCAGGTACTCTAGGAGAGCTTGACAGGGTCGTAGAAGGTCCTTAACCCATAAGCAGGACTGGTATATGCTCCTTTGTGCAAGGAGGAACAGGATAAGCACTGCCAGAGCCCTACAGAATTTCTATCAAACAATGTGGCATCCTTCCTAACACATTACCCAGTCTATATCAGTGTAGATATCCAGCATGATATTCTTCCTAATTAAGATCTGATGTGTTTTCAAAGTGTTCCTTTCATTTTTTTGAGCAGTGTATATACAGTATCTCACAAAAGTGAGTACACCCCTCAGATTTTTGTAAATATTTTATTATATCTTTTCATGTAAAAACACTAAAGAAATTACACTTTGCTACAATATAAAGTAGTGAGTGTAAAGCTTGTATAACAGTGTAAATTTGCTGTCCCCTCAAAATAACTCAACACACAGACATTAATGTCTAAACCGCTGGCAACAAAAGTGAGTACACTCCTAAGTGAAAATGTCCAAATTGTGCCCAATTAGGACAGGTTCCACTAAGAACAGGCCTCGCCATGGTCGACCAAAGAAATTGAGTTAACGTGCTCAGCGTCATATCCAGAGGTTGTCTTTGTGAAATAGACATATGAGTGCTGCCAGCATTGCTGCAAACGTTGAAGGGGTGGGGGGGTCAGCCTGTCAGTGCTCAGACCATACGCCGCACACTGCATCAAAATGGTTTGCATGGCTGTCGTCCAAGAAGGAAGACTTTTCTAAAGATGATGCACAAGAAAACCCACAAACAGTTTGCTGAAGACAAACAGACTAAAGACATGGATTACTGGAACCATGTCCTGTGGTCTGATGAGACCAAGATAAAACTTATTTGGTTCAATGGTCCTGGAGGCATAATATCTTCGCTCTTTGATATTACTAACGGCACTAGGCAGGGGTGTCCACTTTCCCCACTAATTTTTGCACTAGTGATGGAACCCCTAGCGGAAGCAATTAGGTCTCACTCACACATAAAAGGGATCCAAGTTGCTCAAGTGTCCCACAAGATTGGCCTATACACAGACGATGTAATAGTTGCCCTTACCAACCCCGTGCAATCTCTACCGGCCCTCACTGATCTTCTTAACCAATTCGGACAAATATCTCTTTACATGATTAATTTCTCAAAATCCTCTGTTAGGCGTTGACCTAAATGCACATTTGAATTGCCAAATAACTGACTTGTTTCGCTTCTCGTGGGCCCCGGCTTCCTCCTTAACATACTTAGGTATCCAGCTACTAACCCCCTCAATAAACATAGTTAGAGTCAATCTAGATAGAGTATCTAAAAAACTACAAGACATCTCCCAACAACTGTTCCTGTCAAAGCATCCTGGGCTGGGCGAATGGCCCTAGTTAAAATATTTCTGTTGCCCAATATACAATACTTATTTCGCACCATCCCCTCCACATTCCTGCAAGACCCGCTTTCTTGTCTTCAATGCTCCCTCGATTCCTTTATCTGGAATGGCAAATGCCCAAGAGTCCATCGCTCAATATTATATGCTTCATGAAAGGTGTCAGGTGTGGGGGCCCCAGAGGTCAAACTATACTACAAGGCAAATGTATTGCATCATCTCAAAAGGTGGTGGGTCCCATCCCATCAACACCAATGGCTGCAAATTGAAGAGACTGTAATTGGTCACCCACGTAAGCATCTCTTAACAGCCCTGTGGCTCCAGCATAAGCAACCTAAATCCTACTTAGACACAATCAACGGGGCCACTAAAGTCTGGACGTCAGAACTAAACGCAGCACAAGGGATTCCCAAAAACATCCTTACTGCGCTTCCACTGGTAGCGCTCAATCTCCTATGTAGCGATCTTGGGATCCAACCATGGATCGAAGCAGGCCTAAAGTCCATTGGAGACTTATTTTAAGACGGGAACCTCTCACCTTTCCACGAATTACAAGGGAAGGCCAACATTGGCCACAGAGACTTATACAAATACTTGTGGTCAACACTTAATGTCGAGTCCCTAGTGTGGAAAGTCGGTGTGGTGTGCCTGAACCGACGTAAGGGGGGTAGCCTGTAAATAAAGAGGGCACCCCAAAGGTAAGAGGTTGAGAAAAAAGGGGTGAAGGTGGGTGGGATGACGTACAGCGCAGCAGCAGGCCGGCATAGCGGAGGGGCGGCGCTATATAGCCCGCTAGCTCCTCCCACAAATACCGGCCTGCGGCCGAACACTTGTGGTCAACACTTAATGTCGAGTCCCTAGTGTGGAAAGTCGGTGTGGTGTGCCTGAACCGACGTAAGGGGGGTAGCCTGTAAATAAAGAGGGCAAAAGAGGAAGCAAACAACACACTTTATTCAATACAACTTAAGTCACAAGCCTATGAAATGCCAGTCTCAACTCCTTCTCTGGGTGAGGAATATAGACCTGGAAGGCGTCTGACTCCCACCGACCAAGCCTTTTAATGATATGGCCTGGCGTGTTATTCCCGGAGGCAGCCGAAGCCGCACCTATCCGGAAGGAGTGACCAGAGTGCACTGCAGGGTCCCAACCCAGTCTGATACAAAGAGTTCGGATGTAGAATATGAACTTGGACGTGGTGAGGGGAACGCCCAGTAACGTGAAAAGTGGAGCATGGCTGGGAGAGCTCCGGGACTGGGCCACGAACTCATCCAACACTTTGACCGGACACCAAAGATTCCCTGATGGGTAAAGTGGGATGGTAACGGGGCAGCCCACCTGCCTGGTCTTGGTGCACTGGAGCGTCAAAACATAATGATCCCCCCGCTTGACCAGATCTCGTTTGTGGAGACAAGAGCGCCCCTCTGCTGAGGAAGTAACCGTAAACTCCCCGGGCCTGAGAAAGCCGTAGAAGGCCAGGTACATGGCAGCTTTCACAACCGTATTAGTAAATGGCTCAAAAGGGGCCGAGTCCGGCAAAGTTGGAGAGAGCCCGGAATTTCTCCCCATCAATCGGCAACCGCCTGACCGAGGTATGGCGATCCACCTTGCCAATACCCTTCAGGAGGCTCTTTAGGGGATATGCCCTGAGAAAAGGTAAGGAGTTTGGCTGGTGCGTCAGGACATAGTGTTGGACACCCGCCAGATACAGCTTGACAGTACTGGCGGACAATTTGAGCTGGAGGTGGCAAAAGGCAGCAAAGGCGACCATAGTCTGTACCGAATGGTCGTCCAACCCGAATTCCCCTAAGAACCTTTGGAAGATTGCCCAGGCCCGGTCATAGGCCTTCCTAGTGTTGGCTGACAGAGCCATGCGGGCCAGCTCCCGTCCATGCGCCACGATCCGGGCTAGTCCAGGACCAGTTCCTCGAACTCTGGGGTCCGCGTGGGGCATCTGTCGGCCGTCGGGTGAAGGGCGAAAAACACCTGCAATTTGGACCGGGAAAGCGCATCAGCAGCTGAGTTAGAGTGGCCCGGGATATGCTCACAGTACAGAAAAAACTGGTAAGTGGCAGCTATCAAGGTCAGCCTGCGAACCAGCCTCATGATGGTCAGGGATGATGACCGGCCCCTATTGACAATGTCACAGGCCGCCATGTTGTCACTAAAACATTTTACTGCCATCCCTGACCAGCACCTACCCCAGGTGACAGCAGCCGCCACAATAGGGTATAATTCAAACAAAGCTGAGGTTTCCTGGAAAGCTGGTAAGGCAAGTGATTCAGCCGGCCAACTAGCCCTGAACCATGAGTCCCCAAAGATGGCCGCGAACCCGGAATTGGCAGCCGCATCCGTCCAAAACACGGGGGACTGGGAGGAGATGGGCGGGATGAACATGGAGATGCCGTTCCAGCTTTCCAGGAACTCAACCCACATACCCAGGTCCGCCCTGGCAGGAGGATCCAAGTGGGAAATGACGCCCTCCGGAAGACCTGGCAACAGCCGCAGCAACCGGGAGATGAAGGACCTGCCCTGGGGGATGATACGCATGGCAAAGTTCAATGACCCGATCAAGGACTGCAACTCTTTCCTCGAAAACGACCCTAGTTCCAAAAACCTGCCAACTACCTCACGAATGCGATTAAGTTTGTCCTCAGGGAGGCTAGACTGCATGGACACGGAATCCAGGGTAATCCCCAAGAAATCCAACCTGGTGACAGGACCGACCGTCTTGCCTGGCGACAGAGGGACCCCCAAGGTGGAAAACAAGGCCATGGTACTCCTCAAACTGACCGGCGTGCATTGACTTCGCTCGACCAATAGGAAATCGTCCAAGTAATGCAACACCGTGGGACACCTGGATATGTTCAGAAGGAGCCAGCAGAGTGCCTCTGCAAATGTATCGAAAATCCTCGGGCTGCTTTTGGACCCAAAAGTCAGCCTGATAGCAAAATAATATTTCTCCCTCCACTTAACACCGTGGACATGCCATAAGGAGGGGTGAATGGGCAGGAGCTTGAAGGCGTTGGCGATATCCGTCTTGCTAAGCCAAGCGGCCCTACCTGCCCCTAGAATGGCCTGGATGGCATTGTCCACGGTGGTATAGTGGAGAGAGAACTCGGCTGATGGAATAAGGGAATTAAGGCTAGGGTTGGCGGAAGAATGAGGAGCCGACATATCGATTATCAAACGTTTTTTATTAGTGTATTTGCTCGTAGAGATCCCGATGGGGTTGGTACGCCAGGAGGAGAAGGGGGGGGCCGGGAAGGGACCTAACATGAACCCCTCCTGCACTTCCTTCTCGAGCAAAAGGTCCACCGACTGCGGGTCCTCTCTGGCCGACAGCAAGTTGGGACATTCCAATGTCCCAGAAGGAAGAGACACCAGCCCCGTGTGGAACCCTCCCGAGAACCCCTGAACCAGATACTCCACCAGGTGAGGAGAAGGATGAGCCTGCAGGTAAAATTCCAACACCTCAACCTTGACCCCGGCTAGTCATTGTTTAGGGTTGATCCTGGACGGGCACATAGATTTAGTGTGGGCCCTAAAACAGATGGAACAAACATGGAGCAGCCTGCAGGCGCTGAAGCTGCATGCACCCCCGTTAAAATTGTTACAAACCTGGGCCTTACCTAAAAAAACGATAGGACGACCCAGCTTATCCCTAAGGCCACGCTGTTCTGACCTGCCAGCTCCCCCCCCCCCCCCCGGAACCCCGGCCGGGGAGGATTCCGCCTCCACGGGACACAGGCTGGCAGAGTGTGAAGTGGAGGAGCATGTGGCACAGGAGGGAGGTGCCAAGCCTGCAAAGTGCCTGCAGAACAGCTCGGTGTCCAAAAGACTCCAATCGACCCGTACGTTAAATTGAGCCAAGGCCGCTGCCGCCTTGGCCGAGACTGACTTGTGAAAGTCAAAGAAGGTGAAACCTCCGTATTTGTGCCCTAGATCCACGATTTTATGCAGGTAAAGATCTAACTCCTCCCGCCGATGTGGGTATACGGAACACAATACGTCCCTGTAGATACCGAAGGCCAGGACGAACTCTGGGATCGTGAGTTTCTTATTGAGCCTGGGGTCCCTGGCCTTCATAACAACGGACAAATCCCCGTAATTATAGATTTTATTCTCCACCATATCCTGGGAGGCGATAAGGAGAGCCACCAAGTTTACATCCTTCCCTTCCAAGATATCCTTGCGGAGAGCTGGGGGGACCATGTGGGCCGGGGTGATTATAGGAGAAACCGTAGAAGAGGGGAAAAGGGAAACTGGGGGCCTACCCTGATCACTGGCGGGAACTGGGGTCAACACCGGCAAGGGAGGAGGAGGACCCCTCTGAGCTGGACTGGCGTCCTCCAGCTTAGTCAGCCTGTCTCCGATGGACTGCAGGGAAGACAGGATAGAGTCCAGGGTCCCTTGCATAGCTAACGTACAGCCCTGAGAGCTTGTGCCCAATCCCGGATCTTCTGGATGTTCCGTCATCAACCTAAAAAGTTCCGCTTTCCTTGCCGTGGCTGGGAACGGGATCCCCTTCTGGCGTAGCACCGCCGAAATTCTCGGAATAGTCCAAGACCCATATGAACCCAGCGAAGATGGAACCCGACGACCCCTGGGGGTACCAGATCTGGCGGGGGTGCTGGGCCTGGCTGGCGTGGAGGGGGATGAAGATCCTTCTTCCAGGATGGCTCCTTGAGGCCCGCTGTTGAAGAAAACAAAGAACAAAAATGCCCACGTCCGATTAATACCGTAACGTGCTGGAAGAATCACTGGCTGGCTAGCTAAAGCCCAAAGGCGAAGAACTTAACTACCCCGTGACAGGTGAGGCCCTGCTAGATGCCAAGCGGCTGATGAGAGGCTCTACCTATGATTCTGGCCGAGGGGCATGAGCCACTGACGTGGTGGCGGGAACGTTGGCCTCTCGGTGACAGTACAGAATCAAAACGAGTGGCCGTGACAGGTGAGGCCCTAGCTATAAACCCATGAGAAGGGTGGAGCGAGGCGCTAGCTTTGATTTGGCCCGAGGGGCGGGGAATCTCCGACGAGATGGGGAGTTGGCCTCGCGGGACCGGCTATGAAGGGGGGGGCTATGGGGCCAGCACCTGAACCCTGACAGCCAGTATGAACTCGCCCTGCGGGGGAGGGGGGGGGGGGACAACACGAGACAAGAACAACACAGTTGGAGTGCAACAACGACAGTGCTTACAAAGAGGACAACGACATGAAGTGCGGTATGCACAGTGGTGATGAAGCCGTGACGGTGCCCAGGCACCGATGCATCACCAGGTGGATCACAGAAGTGTGGAATGAGCCTGAAGAGCAACCGGCAGGGGCCTAACCACCGGGCGCAAGCCAGACCGAAGACTAAGTGAGTGGAGGAAAGGGAAGAAGTAGCCTAAACGGTGTCTATGGGTGACGCCAGCGGCGTCTGTGAAGACTAGATAACCGGAACCGTGTGGTACACAAAGGAACCTGGACCTGACATAGTACCTGATGCCGGCATTGAAGGACATGATGAGAACCTGCAGGAGAAAAGGCAACGGTCAAGGGGGGGTCACCCATGCCCCCCACCAGAACATGACATGGAACCAGGAACAATACAACCCTGCCATGCTAATGAGACCCCCCCCCCCAACCCCCGAGCACCAACCCCCCCCCCCCACGCAGGGAACCTGAGTGACAAAGTGGGCACAGAAAATGCAGGAGGACGTGGGAAGAGGTACCGAAGCTGGCAGGAGGCAGTGAGTGCACAGAACATGAATACTTAAAAAAAGGGGGGTAGCCGTGGCCTGACAGAGAGGCAGGCAGCGTGTGCGTGAGCCAGAAAGTGGAATAGCCGTGGCCTACATGGAGGCAGGCAGTGTGTGCAGAGAGCCTGTGTGGTTTAGCCGTGGCCTACAGGGAGGCAGGCAGTGTGTGCAAGAGAGTCTGCGTGGTTTAGCCGTGGCCTACAGGGAGGCAGGCAGTGTGTGCAAGAGAGCCTGTGAATTAGCCGTGGCCTTACAGGAGGCAGGCAGTGTGTGCAGAAGACTTCCCCCCCCCCCTTTTCCCCCCCATGCCCTACAGGTACCTGATCCCCTGCTGAACAGCGGGGAGAAGCAGCCACGCAGAGCTGGCAGCTGGACGAGCAGGCGGCGGCCGGAGGCAGAGGAGATGGGGCGGATGCCCGAGAAGGCTGACCACAGTACAGGCGGAGGAATAGCTGGGATGCCGCAGGACCAGCGGGGCTCGGTGCCAGCAGCGGTGACTCTAAGCTCACGTCCTGCCCGGAAGTCCGGTCCACGATACCGCGATATCCGGCCGACGTCAGGTGACCACCAAAACACACCTGACCAGCCGAATGACGTACAGCGCAGCAGCAGGCCGGCATAGCGGAGGGGCGGCGCTATATAGCCCGCTAGCTCCTCCCACAAATACCGGCCTGCGGCCGAACACTTACGTACTTACAAGCCTCCCCTGGGAACTCATACAATCTTTGAACATCCAGTCCATTCATCCAAGGGGATTATATCAATCTATAAGTTTCTTACCCCAAATATCAACCACACAAAGCTCCCAAACATGGAACGCTGGGAACAAAAACTACATTTCACAATGGACACTAAGGAATGGCATAAAGCAGCAAGTAATCCTATAAAAATTCTCCAGATGACTCTCCTATTGGGAAACAGGCCTCAAAAATCATCACCTGATGTAAAGACATCAGTGGTGATATACCTGAAGGGTTTCACATGTACTGTTACTTTAAGGCTGGCTCCACCCAGGAGTGATGACAAGGGTCAAGGGGCAGAGTGGCCATCTTAGAGACATGTAAGAGATGCATTGATATACAGAGCTGTCCTGTAATGCATGTTGGAGTGTACAGTGAGTCCTGAATAAACATCCGCTGTTCCAGACCAGAGTCCTGTGTCTCTCACAACACGGAGAATATAACAGTGGCGATGAGGATGGGATTTACAAGGTTACTATCCGTGTGAGAAAAGAAAGAAAGAGAAAAAAAAAAAACTCTGGATTGTCACCTGGATACAAACACCCTCAGAGCCCAGCAGGAAAATGTCATTGATCAGGACATTAAGTGAATTTGATGGAGAACAGACAACCTGGAGTTCCTGGATTGAGAGACTGGAACAGTATTTTTGTGCAAATGCCATCCCAGGCGACAGGCAAGTAGCAGTATTTCTGACAGTGGTTGGTGCTAGGATATATGACACTCTTAGGGATCTCCTTTTCCCTGAAAAACCAGCAACTAAGACTTTGGCAGAGCTCCTGACACTGTTAGGGAATCACTTCCAGCCTAAACCACTAGAGATTGCAGAAAGATTCCGGTTCTATCAGCGGCAGCAACAGCCGGGTGAAGATATTAAGGCTTATGTGCTCGCCCTTCGCAGACTAGCCTCAACCTGTTCTTTTGGGGAGTATTTACCGACTGCACTGAGGGATAAGTTTGTCATGGGACTAAATAGTGAGTCTAGCCAAAAGAGACTGTTAACAGAGAAAGACCTTACCCTTACAAAGGCAATTGAGATAGCTTCAGTGATGGAAATGGCTGTGAAAGATACAGAGGCATTGAACCCCCAGAGCAGAAGGGAAGAGGTTAAAGAGGAAGTTTTCAGAACAGCAGTCAAGCCAACTCCAGCTAACTGTAAATATAGACCCTCAACAAGCCGGGAGTCAGCTTGCTACCGTTGTGGGAATACAGACCATGATCACAAAGTCTGCCGGTTTAAGGATCAGCTCTGTCATAATTGTGGTAAGGCAGGCCATCTGAAACGAATCTGCCGTAGTAAGAAGGTGTGAAATAAACAACCTCTGGACACCAGGACAAAGGCATATATGGTGGGAAGATATACATCGTCATCTAAATCAGAGGATGAGGAAGTGCTCCACAGATTGGACATACATCATATGCATTCAGCACCCTCTGCAATGACTGTAGAGGTAACCGTGGAAGGAAAGAAACTCAAGATGGATGTAGACACAGGAGCAGCAGTTTCAGTTATCACCCAGAAACAATGAAGAAAACATCTGATCTGAACAACTGTCAAACTGCAGACACCAATCAAACTGCAGACATATTCAAAGCAGATACTCCACCCACTGGAGTAAGTGAAAGTACAGGTATCCTACAAGGGTCAGACGAAGAGAATGCCATTATATATCCTAGAACATGGGGGACCCCCTCTCTTTGGGAGAGACTGGATTTCTCACTTTGGCATGCCAGACATCGCCATTAACCCCATTGACCATCCCATCAGGGGATAAAGAGGGATGGGTGGAATCCCTGAAACAGCGATTCCCACAAGTCTTTGATAACCATTTGGGGAAAATAAACCATGACTGTGTGAGACTCAGGCTGAAACCCAACGCTCAGCCTAAGTTCTTCAAAGCTCGGACGGTACCTTTCGCACTCCGAGCAGGTGTGGAAGCGGAACTAAGCCGGCTGGAGGAACAAGGTGTCATCTCAAAAGGTAGAGCACAGCGAGTGGGCATCACCAGTTGTACCAGTAAAGAAAGCGAATGGGGACTTACGTATTTGTGGCGATTTCCGCATGGCACTAAATTCTCAACTGGAGATAAACCAGTATCCCCTACCCAGAGTAGATGACCTTTTTGCCTCTCTTGCAGGAGGTCAAAAGCTTGATCTCAGGCAAGCTTATTTACAGTTTGAGGTCCACCCTTCGTCCCGCAAGTTTCTAACCATCAACACTCACAAGGGACTGTATGAATACAATCGGGTGGTGTTTGGTGTAGCCTCCGCCCCCTCCCCCGCCATTTGGCAACGCAAAATGGATGAGATTTTGGCGGACATTCCTTTCATACAGTGCCTGTTAGATGACATGCTCATCACGGGCCTGACGGACCAGGAACACAAGCGTAACGTGGAGCTTGTGTTGGCGAGACTCCAAGAACAGGGTCTAAAAGTGAACTTAGCGAAATGCCAATCCATGGTACCCAAATTGGAGTTTTGTGGCCACCTTGTGGATGCAGAGGGTATACACACCACGGAAGCCAAAGTTGATGCTTTAGCAAAAGCTCCAGCCCCAACCAACGTCCAACAGCTGCGATCATACCTGGGCTTGCTGAACTATTACCACAAATTCCTGCCAGATCTAGCACACACTTTGTTTCCGTTGAACAAGCTTTTGGAGAAACACTCCAGATGGAACTGGTCGGCTGCATGCCAACATGCTTTTGAAGTTTCTAAGCGAAAGCTGTTGGCATCACGCATGCTTGTGCACTATGACCCCCAAAGGCCTCTCACCTTGGCTTGTGATGCCTCAACCTATGGTCTAGGGGCTGTGCTATCTCACGTTTTACCAGATGGGTCAGAGAAACCAGTGGCATTCGCCTCCAGGTCCTTGACAAAAGCAGAAAGCAATTACTCTCACATTGACAAAGAGGCTCTAGCGCTCATATGGGCAATTAAGAAGTTTCATCTTTACCTGTATGGTAGGGAATTCACCATACTGACAGATCATAAACCACTCCTTCAGATCTTTGGCCCTGACAAAGGCATCTCCCAGACGACTGCGGCCCATCTTCAACGCTATGCCCTATTCTTGGGAGCATATAGCTACAAAATCTAGTATCACAGCCATGATGTCAATGCTAATGCGGACGCCATGTCCCGTCTGACAAGGATATTGACAGACTCTTTTACACCAGTCAAGAGTTGTCGTTACACCAGCCTGTCCTTTCTGTCTTCTGGGGAGGTAGCAGCCCCTACAGCCAAGGATACCTTCCTTAAGACAATACTCTCCTGGGTACGGTACGGTTGGCCTGCAACTGTCACACAGGATTATGAACCTTACTTCCGTAGGCGTCTGGAATTAACTGTGGCTGGCAACTGTGTTTAATGGGGAGACCGAGTGATCGTTCCACAGACCCTTCAGAGACACATTCTGGACTTGCTACATACTGGTCATCCCCGGGGGCACACGTATGAAACAAAAGGCCTGAGGCTATGTGTGGTGGCCGGACCTAGACTCAGATATCACGACATATGTGAATGCGTGTGCTGGATGTGCACAAACTGCAAGAGACCCTCCTCGAGGGTGCGTCCAGCCCTGGACTTGGCCCACGGTTCCCTGGTTTCGCCTACACTTGGACTTTGCAGGCCCGATCAGAGGACACACCTTTTTGATCATAATTCATGCCCATTCAAAGTGGCCTGAGGTCATTCCCATTACCCAGCCGACGACTAAGGCGACGATTTCCATACGGTTACATCTCGCTGCTACGTTTGGATACCCCAGAGAAATTGTCACAGACAACGGTGCACAATTCACAAGCCAGGAGTTTCAGAGTTTCCTGACTGCCCACAACATCAAACACAAGTTGACCACACCTTACCATCCAGCTACAAATGGTCAAGCAGAAAGGTTTGTACAGACCTTCAAACGCTATTTCAAAGCTACTGTGGCTACAAGTAAACAACAGTCCCTGTCACCCCAGCAGCTGGACTCCTTCCTTTCTGCTTACAGAAACACACCACATGCAACCACTGGGAAAACTCCAGCTGAACTTCTTTTGGGTCGGCAGCCATGGACTGTTTTGGACATGTTCCGCCCTCAAACGGTCCAGGAACATGTACGGCAGTCCCAAGACAAGAGGGTCGAACACGACGAGATTCCCCGGTTTACAGCCCAGCAAAAGGTATGGGCCCGATCTTATGGCGCTTTCAACACTTGTTGGCTTCCTGCTATCGTCGCAGAGACTTTGGGACCCAAAATGTATAAGGTCTGCCTGGAAGATGGTTCCATTTGCAGGCGGCATGCGGACCAACTGCTTCCTCGTTCTCAGCTGCCCGAATCCCTGACATTGGCTGCACCTCCAGTGTCTCAAGGATCTGCTCCTACCAGATCAGGAGGCATTGAGACTTATACTTGGGGGGACTCTGAACTTTTGAACTCAGCTCCAACAGAGCCCTCCAGCCCTGGTCTGGAGGTCTGTTCACCCTCTGAGCTAGGGGATCTCCTCTTGGCCCTGCCAGTGTCCATTCCGGCCAGCCCTGCTTCCTCCGGCCCTGAGGCCCTGGGTGCCCCTCCTCAACGATGCTGTCGCCCTCCTGACCGGTTTCAGCTGCAAGATTGGTTACGAGACTATCGACGGGCCCGCCGAAAGTGATCCGCTGCCATGTTCTCCCCGTAGCGTCCCTGGAAGTTGTTCTCACATCCGGACTTGGAAGAAGCCATGTAAATCTCCTGAGTTGGAGGACTGTATGGGACAATTATTAGTTCCCGTTTTATGCCTGTTCTCATTTTGTTGTTTTTTTGTTTTTTTTTAGGGATGGATGGAAGGTGTTATACCTGAAGGGTTTCACATGTACTGTTACTTTAAGGCTGGCTCCACCCAGGAGTGATGACAAGGGTCAAGGGGCAGAGTGGCCATCTTAGAGACATGTAAGAGATGCATTGGTATACAGAGCTGTCCTGTAATGCATGTTGGAGTGTACAGTGAGTCCTGAATAAACATCCGTTGTTCCAGACCAGAGTCCTGTGTCTCTCACAACACAGAGAATATAACAAGTGGCCTACATCTCTAACACTGCTATTACCCCACAGCTTGCTCTGCTTGGAGTGGGGTTAGGGGAGTGGCAAGTACATTACCATTCCATAGTTATACACATCCTAATTGCTGCAAGGCTATCTAATGCCCGCAAATGGAAAAATATCCAGGTCCCCATCTTACTTTTTCTTATCTCTATACTCAATCAACATGCACAGATGAAATATATGCATGCGAAAGCCCATCTTTAAGAGTACCAAAATTTCTGATCCAGTGAGTACTATGGCTAAGAAACTCAAGATACACTCTTGAAATCCCTTAGCCCCTCAAACTACTACTACTCCTACTTTCAGCACCTCAAACTACTACTATTCCTACTCTCAGCAATTAAGGTACCACACTCCTTGCAGAGTCCATCTGTTTGGTCTCCTATTGTATACATAGTTTTTATCATTCCTTTTATTCTTATATTACAAATCACACTAGAGCATTATGCCCAGAGGTGGCGAGTGACACTGTATGTTCTCACAATTGCCTGTAATGTCTGATCGTTATTCACACTAATACCTGCTTTAATACTGTCCAACTGTACTACCCTCACCATGTCACTTCTGTTATTATGACGCTGTTTCATTTAATACAGAAAAGTAATAGGGTAAAACGCATGTTAGAACGTGTTGTCATCACCCATGGACACAGTATGTTCCCAGATAGGGTATTTATGGGTGTTAGACAATGCTAAAAAGAGCCTATCGTAAAAGCAATTTTACTTTGCTGATCCTTTTCACTAATGCTTAGAATAACGGAAATTTTGTAAAATCTTACCTGTAAAATTCCTTTCTCTGAGTCCTCCGACAGTCGCCGCCATCTTCATATTCGTCACAATGGGGTATTAGACTTTGCTCCGTAGGAGTAGCTAGGCAACAGAATATGTCAATATTAAAGCTTTTAACATATCCCCACCCCAGGGGGTGGTCCCCTCAGTCTATACCCTCCTGCTTCCTGTTTCCTGCTTCAGTTTCAGTGGAATAGCAGTAGAGTACCCAAACCCCAAAAGAGGGGCGGGGGCGGCGACTGTCGGAGGACTCAGAGAAAGGAATTTTACAGGTAAGATTTTACAAAAATTCCGTTTTCTCTTACGTCCTCCGACAGTCGCCGCCATCTTCATATTCGTCACAATGGGGACGTCCCAAAGCAGTGCAAACATGAGGGGTGGGAAACGCAGCCGCGCCTAAAGGCAACGCAGTCTCCACATCAAGAAAGTAACCTTACCAAAGGAAGGAAACCAGCTGGGCAATACGAGAAAAAATTTGCTTAACGGGAGCAATAACCCAGGAAAAAAACAAATAACCCAGGGATACAAAGAAATCCCAAACAGCCCAAAGGACCAAAAACCAGGGACCCTAAGGGACCGCCGCACTATGCGGCCAAAGGAAGCATCTGCCGATGCTTGAACATCTACTCTGTGGAACAGAGTGAAGGTGTGCACGGTCGACCAAGTCGCCGCCCTACACACCTAGGCCACAGAAGCCCCATGACGACAGGCCCAAGACGTACTCAGAGATCTGGTAGAGTGCGCCCTCACAGGCATAAGGGAAACTTTTCCCCGCAAAGCATAGGCCTGTTCAACGGCCTGTCTGAACCAATTGGCGACGGCAGAAGCCGATGCCGCCACGTCCTTCCGAGGACCCCCGGAAGGACAAACAAAGAATCCGACTTGTGAAAAGATTCAGACGAATTTAGGTAAACCCTAATTGCCATGAACAGCATCCAAGGAGTGCAACACCACCTCCTCCGAATGTTTAGACTTCGCGCAAGGCAAAGGCAAGACAATGTCCTCATTGAGGTGAAATTCCGAAACCCTCTTCGGAAAAAAAGAAGGGTTAGGTCGCAAGACCACCTTAACCAAGTGATTGACCAGATACGGACAATGGCAGGACAGGCTGCCAGCTCCGACACTCTGCGAGCCGAATTGATCGCCACCAAAAAAGGTGACCTTCTAGGACAACATAGACAACGAGATCTACCCGATCCGTTCAAAAAAGAACCATGTTGTAACACGGACAGAACAAGATTCCAGTCCCAAGGAGGCAGAGACACCCTCCTAGGAGGGACCAGATGCCCCCGAACAAAAGTGCCAATCAAGGAGATAGATGCCATAGGACGTTGAAAAAAGAACGGCCATCGCAGACACCTGACCCTTGATCATAGCCAGCGCAAAACGCTGTCAACACCCTTTCGAAGGAAGGACAACACCCCAGACACCGACCACGGGCGAGGTGAAGACCCCCTGAACTCACACCAGGCAAAATAGGCCTCCGAAATACGGTAAAAGACCTACCCCGAGGAAAAATTCCTCGCGTCGATCAAAGTGTGAATGACCTCAGGGGAGAGACCCCTATCCCTCAGGGCCTCGGTTTCAACAGCCAGGCCGGCAAAGCCAGCGACTGCAAGGCAGGATGAAATATCAGCCCTTGAGACCGGAGATCTTCCCGAAGAGGCAGACGCCACGGGGCGTCGACCGCCAAATGCACGAGGTCTGCGTACCAGGACCGGCGAGGCCAGTCCGGTGTCACAAGAATCACCGTGTTTTGGTTCCGAGACCAACCTGCGAAGGAACCTGGGCAGCAATTGAAACGGTGAAAACGCATACACCAGTCGGTACTGATGCCACGGAGCTACCAACGCGTCTGACGCGTCTGCCCGAGGATCGCGTGGCCTTGCCACGAACCTGTACACCTTGCTGTACAGACGAGACGCGAACAGGTCCACCTCCGGAAGACCCCACGTCGCGCACAACATCTGGAGAACACCCGGACAGAGGGGCCATTCCCCCTGGTCCAGGGACTGGCGGCATCAGATAATCCGCCCGCCAGTTCTCCAACCCCTGGAATGTGAACCGCCGACATCGCCGGGACATGCGTCTCGGACCAAGACAGAATGTCGGCCACTTCCCGAGCCACCCGGGCCCTCTTGGTGTCCCCTTGGCGAATGACGTAAGCCACCGCCGTGGCAATGTCCGTCTGCACCCGAACCGGACAGCCCTGCAGCCTGTCCGCCAACGTTGAAGGCAGAGAATCATCGCACGCAATTCCAGAAAGCTGACCGGAAGGGAGGATTCCCCCTCCGACCAAGTTCCCTAGGCGGACAGAACGCCCAGAACACCACCCCAGCCCGACAGGCTGGCATCCATGGTGACCACCGTCCATGAGAGAGGACGAAAAGACTTGCCCCCTGACACCGGCAGGGACAGGAGCCACCACAGAAGAACCCTTCTGGTGCGATGGCCCAACGAAATCCGGATCCAGAGATCGCGGTCGCCCGTCCCACCTGGACAGGATCTCCGCTTGGAGACCCCGCGTGTGAAACTGGGCGAAAGGAATCGCCTCGAAAGCCGAGACCATCAATCCCAGACATCTCATGCACGTCCGAGTGGACGAGGACGGAGCGTCCCTGAGGGACCTGACTTCCTTCCTGAAGAGTCCTGAGTTTGTCGTCCGGTAGGAAGACCTTCGCCTGGACAGAGTCCAGAACCATTTCCAGGTAAGGGAGACGAACCGATGGGCACAGTGCTGACTTTGGAAAAGTTATCGTCCAACCAAACTCCTGCAGAGACTGCATCGTAACGGACAGAGCCTTCTCCAGACCCTGGCTGGTCGCAGACCGAACCAGAATATCGTCCAGATACCCTAGGACAGAGACGCCCTGGGCTCTCAACAAAGCCAAAACCGGTGCCCGCACCTTGGTGAACACCCGTGGAGCCGAGGAGAGACCAAAGGGCAACGCCACAAATTGGTAGTGATCCTCCGCTATGGCGAATCGAAGGTACCTCTGGTGACCCTCGAAATTCGGGATGTGAAGATACGCATCCTTCAAGTCGATGGAAGCCATGAACTCCCCCGGAACCAGGGCAGCCACCACCGACCGCAGAGATTCCATGCGGAACTTGCGCACCCGCACAAAGCGGTTCAGCGCCTTTAAGTCCAGAATCGGACGTACCTTGCCCTCCTTCCCGGGCACGGTGAACAGATCGGAATAGATCCCCCGAAACCTGTCCCGATGAGGCACCGGGACCACCACTCCCTGAGCCCTCAGGTCCTGCACCGCTAGATGCAGATTCCGCAAACGCTCCGGGGACAGTAGAAGATTTGAGGGAAAAAATCTGCGCTCCGGCCTATAGAGAAACTCGATCTCGTAGCCAGATCGAACGATTTCCTGAACCCACCTGTCCCGACCCGGGACAGCCATGGCTGAAGGAAACCGAGCAAGCGTCCCCCCACCCCAGAGTCGGGTGAGGGCGCCCCTTCAGGCCGCACTGTTGTGGGCCGCTGAACCGGACTGGCCGGACTTTTGCTTACCAGTCCACGGCTTCTTACCAGGAGCCGTCTTAGCCTTGTGGGATTAGGGTAAGAGCGTGCTCTTACCACCCGTGATCCCCCTAATTAACGTATCTAGGGACTCACCAAAAAAAGGCGAGAACCATCATAGGGCAGATTAGCCAAGGTCTTACGCGAAGATTGGTCCACCGACCAACACTTCAACCAAACCAAAACGGCGAGACAATACCGCCACACCATGTACACGTGCAGCCAACGGAACCATATCCAGGTCCGCATCACACAAATACATGACACCCTGGTGGATTTGATCCACCATATCCAAAGTCGCCTGGAGGGCAGAATCAGCCACCAGGACGCGATTAAGCACCTGCGTCCAGCTCGCGACAGCCTGGGCCGCCATAAGTGAAGCAAATAAAGCTTGCAGCATAGAACCCATAATAGAATAGGCATGACGGGCAAGGGACTCCGTCCGTTTGTCCGTGGCATCCCGGAACACCGGGATATCCTCAGCAGGAATCGCAGTGGGCTTATTCAGAACCGCTATCGCGTGATCCACCGGAGGTGGGACACACCAACGCTCTCAGTAGCGGGCGTAAAAGGATAGTGCAGCTTAAACCTACTTGGTATAGCAAAAGGCTTGCGTATATTACGCCAATGTTCCTTTACAGCGCATTGAAAATCATCAGTGCAGGGAAATACCTGCGATGTTTTGCGTCTTTTCCGCGTCCCATAAGCCGCCAAGGCAGCAGGAGGACAAGGTTCATCCTGTAAACGCAGTGTTTGCTTGATAGAAGCAACCAATTCATCCATGAGTGCAAGCTCTGCAGACGAGCCAGGGGGAGAAATATCAACCCCCTCAACCTCAGCCTCCATTTCTGACCCTACAAGGTCCAGGGAGGAACGGGACCCCGACAAGGAGACCCCAGCAACAGCAGCCCCATCACCAACACCCTCTGAATCAGAGGAAATTGAAAACTCTGGGCCTTTTTGAGGATTGAGCAGCCATCAGCAATTGAACCTGAGTCGCAAGGCTAGCCACAATCGCAGCCAAATCCCCCCCCGAGGGGGAAAACCGCAGTCCCCTGGCTTCCCACCAATGTGACAGGAAATTTGCTTTCCTGAGAATCCATGCCCCAAAACGAGTAAAATAAAATGGGTGACCGCCCCTTTAAATAAGGCGCTGCGAACGTAGCCCACCGCCACACAAGCACACCCACACCAGGGACCCCCACAGGGAGAAGTTATACTCAGGCAAGGATACAGAGAATAGAGGGAAAAAACCTGGAGAGACCGCTGCTGCTGCTGGCCAGATCGGTGCTCCTGTAGAAAAGGAATTGCTGATATTCAGGGCGCTCCATTAAAGCCTATGGGAGGCTACAAGAAAATGGCCGCCATGCATGTGTACCATGCGGCTGGAGCGAGTACGTTTGGCGCCGAAACCGCCGCTCCCCCACCTCATGAAGGTAGAATAAAAATACACCACACAGTTATAAAGAACATGGTGGACCGCCGCAGCGGCGCTGTAATGTGCCCCAAACATGATAGCATCAAGGTCCACAGCACACAGCCGTTCACACACTCAGACTGACACAGAAGTGCAGCACAGCCCCCCCTCCTTGCAGCCCACAGCATGCAGTGTGAGAGATAGGGAAACATCAATAGTGTGAATCACAGGGCAAGGTAACACAGTCCCAGACTGACACCCCCCAGACAGACAGGTCCCCACATGAATACACTTACCTCTTACATGGCGTGGGGGACCCGCACAGGCGAACAAGCCGCTGTACATGAGACAGGGAGAGTCACATCCAGGACGCAGCAGAAGGTGGGTTGAGAAACCGCACAGTGTCCAGTGAGGTAGCCACCTCACCCTAGCATCCCTGCACGGAACAGGGATGGGTCGTTCAGAAAACTCAGGAGCGGTACCTGACTGAAAGCTCGATGGCGGGCTGAGAAGCCACTGACCCACAACCTGCGACCAGGGGAGTCAGCCCGAGACGCAGCCCGCATTATCCTCTTCATCCGAAGATCTAACTATTGCTGGTAAAAATAACAGCTAAATAAAGAAAGAGAGAAAAAACTCAAATAAAATCAAAAAAGAGAGAAGGCTGAGACAAAATGCCCCAGCATAGAGACATCCAGCTACTCCTGACAAGCTAGACATTGAAACTGAAGCAGGAAACAGGAAGCAGGAGGGTATAGACTGAGGGGACCACCCCCTGGGGTGGGGATATGTTAGAAGCTTTAATATTGACATATTCTGTTGCCTAGCTACTCCTATGGAGCAAAGTCTAATACCCCATTGTGACGAATATGAAGATGGCGGCGACTGTCGGAGGACGTAAGAGAAAACTGTTTTTGTCTAAGTTACCCTCTTACGTGTTACTATACTTTAAGACTTACGCAATAAGTTGCAACCCTGCTTTTTTATGTTCATATGGAAAAACTTCAATAAGGAATATTGAAATAAAAACGTATTTGGTTCAGATGGTGTCAAGCGTGTGTGGTGGCAACCAGGTGAGGAGTACAAAGACAAGTGTGTCTTGCCTTCATGGTCTGGGGCTGCATGAGTGCTGCTGCCACTGGGGAGCTACAGTTCATTGAGGGAACCATGAATGCCAACATGTACTGTGACATACTGAAGCAGAGCATGATCCCCTCCCTTTGGGGGCTGGGCCGCAGGGCAGTATTCCAACATGATAACGACTCCAAACACACCTCCAAGACGACCACACTATTGAGCATCTGTGGGGCATCCTCAAACAGAAGGCAGAGGAGCGCAAAGTCTCTAACATCCACCAGCTCCGTGATGTCATCATGGAGGAGCGGAAGAAGACTCCAGTAGTAACCTGTGAAGCTCTGGTGAACTCCATGCCCAAGAGGGTTAAGGCAGTGCTGGATAATAATGGTGGCCACACAAAATATTGACACTTTGGGCCCAATTTAAACCTTTTCACTTAGGGGTGTACTCACTTTTGTTGCAAGCGGTTTAGACATTAATGGCTGTGTGTTGAGATAATTTGAGAGGACAGAATATTTACACTGTTATACAAGCTGTACACTCACTACTTTACATTGTAGCAAAGTGTAATTTCTTCAGTGTTGTCACATGAAAAGATATAATAAAATATTTACAAAAATGTGAGGGCTGTACTCATTTTGTGAGATACTGTGTGTGTGTGTGTGTGTGTGTGTGTGTGTGTGTGTGTATATATATATACACACACACACACACTATTGCCAAAAGTATTGGGACCCCTGCCTTTACACGCACATCCCAGTCTTATAGCTGCCAACTCAATACTGATCCCCACAAACTAACAGCTTCAACTCTTCTGTCCACAAGGTTTAGGAGTGTGTCTATGGAAATGTTCAACCGTTCTTCCAGAAGTGCATTTGTGATGTAAGACAATGATGTTGGAGAGAAGGCCTGGCTCGCAGTCTGCTCTCTAATTCATCCCAAAGGTGTTCTGTTCAGTTGAGGTCAGGACTCTGAAGGCAAAAAGTAAATTTTCTCCACCCCAAACTCTCTCATCCATGTCCTTATGGACCTTGCTTTGGGCACTGTAATTCAGCAGGGAGCTCCACTACTGTCCAAGGGAATGTAGATTTGATGTAGGTGCAGCGGAGATGGTAGGATAGCAACAAGGTCCATGCACGCCCTGAGACAATGGCAGGTGAAAGAACAGTATAAAGTGGATTTGTGCACAAGCAAAAGGGTTCAGAGCTCATGCACATGAAAGAGAAGCCGGTCGAGTACCCAATCTCCGCACTGGCGCAGCCCCCTTTCCTGAAATGGCCAATGTCTAATCTTCTAAAGTGGCATCATAAGCCAATAAACCTGAATATTTGATCCTGTATCCCTTAACGTACAATTAGGTGTACCATTTAATATTAGAAATTTATTCCCTATTCACAAAAAAACTGTTTAAGACCATTTCATGATACAGGCCACAAATATGATTTCCTTCAAATGGTATTTTGAATTCAGAACTCAATTCCAGGCTTTTAGTCACAATTTTTATTTTTTTAACAGAATAAATGAATTCACTGTAGTTCTACGAGATCCGGCCACTTCTGCAACAGCCTGATAAGCGACTGCCTTAGCAACTACTTGAAGAGATTCCTGAACAACATAGATAAAATATAGAGCCAGCCCCAGTGCTAGGGCTGAAGTATCCCAGGTCTTACATGAAAGGAATTCAGTTTTCTGGTCCACCTGGTCCTGTAATCTTGAGACCAGGCTGTCATGGACTTGCCCCCTGCCAGTGACTGTACAGTGAAGCAGAAGCAACAAGTGATTAGTTTATCTGTCATTCTGCTCTTTACTGCTATCAACTTGCTCCTCTTCAGCTTATGAACTGACTCCCCATGCTGCTTCTTCCACTCACAGTCCTGCTGTACAGGGATTGCAAGTGGCATTAGCAGGTCAAATCCTGGCACTAACACTGCCTTAAAATATATTTAATGATAGAACTAGAAAGAGAATACAGTATATTTAAATAATAGAAACATTTTTGACCTTAAAGTGGCTGAAAGAAAAAAAATGAAACTATATCCTGTTTTAAAGTGTACCTGCCTAGCACCCAGTGTAGATCCTGGTGGCTCAATCTTCCTCTGCAATCTGTACCTGTTACTTCTGACAGTTTTCTTGGAAACCAGGCAATCCACTGTGATGGCCTTAAAAGAAGATCAGGTAGCGACCTTTCAATCTGTGACAAAAATGAAAAATGCCTGTCGAAGCCAAAGATGCAGATACAGATCTACAAAAAACCTTAGGGATGACAAATAGTGTCAGTCATCCTGAAGGAAGATGTAGTCAATAGGTAAATTCAAACATTCAAAAAAGTAGAGGGAAACCTCCTTGGGATGTATTGGGTCAGGACATACAGCTGGGAAAACCATGTCCCGAAAAAAGAAGAGACTAACCATAGGGAGAACCGTTCTAGGCATACTTTTCCCTGTGCAGGACAAGAGAAAGTTCCCTACAAGAGAGATCCACTAAATCAAAAGCTTGTCTTGCCAAAGTGATGGCAACAAGGAAAGCAATATTGTGTAGTACCAAAGGCCAGAGAGGAGAAAGGTCAGGATATATCCCACAGAGTTTTCTGGGATAAAACTTTTTTGCATGGCATCATGAAAGGTACTCTTTTAACTGCAATAGTAGACCTTACAATAATAGCATTGGATAGTCCCCCTATCTTTTAGGGCCTGGGTTTCAACAGCCATACCATTAAAGCCAACAAATATGTGTGGTAAACCAGCTAGCCTGTAAAAAAAAAAACACTCTTGATTAAGCAGTATCTACGAAGAGACCTAGGTACTCTATGGAATAAGTCAGTGCAGAAGGTTCAGGATCCAGTCGAACTTCTGAAGAGATTTTTAGATATTTGCCATCAAGGTCTGAGCCAAGTTTTCTCACAATGGGAATGCCTTGTGATTACGGTAGAGCAAGCACAGGGGCTAACAACCTTAGTGAATATACGAGGAGGGAGGCAATGACTGAACAATGACTGACAAAGACATTTAGTGTCTTCAGATCCAGAATAATGCATATGCCTCCCTGGTCTTTGACAACTGTGTACAAAATAAAGTGCAAAACCTTTTCTGTTCTGGGACTAGAACAATGCCACCATAGAGATGGGTTGAATCAAGGCAGTGTGTAATGCTGGCCATACACTATACGAAAAATCGTTCAAACTCATTTTCTAAAAAAGAACACTCGGCCGTGAGAGCAAAGCATCATGCCATCATGTAATGAGCAATAAATCGTTCAATGGAAATAAATTAATCCTCTTTTTGTTTGTTTATTCACATATACCTAGTGCAAATAGTTTGGATGAGAAACACATTAACATTTCAATTCGTTCGTCAAAAAATTTCCAAACTTGTCTTTTTTTCTGCTCAAAAACATCACAACCGATTACCGTTTTGTGCCCATTAACTGGCCAAAAAATGATATACAGTGGGGATAGAAAGTTTGGGCACCCCAGGTAAAAATTTGTATTAATGTGCATAAAGAAGCCAAGGAAAAATGGAAAAATCTCCAAAAGGCATCAAATTACAGATTAGACATTCTTATAATAGGTCAACAAAAGTTAGATTTTATTTCCATCATTGACACTTTCAAAATTACAGAAAACAAAAAAATGGTGTCTGCATAAGTTTGGGCACCCTGCAGAATATATAGCATGCACTGCCCCCTTTGCAAGGCTGAGACCTGCCAGTGTCATGGATTGTTCTCAACCATCGTCTGAGAACACCAGGTGATGTCAATCTCAAAGGTTTTAAATGCCCAGACTCATCTGACCTTGCCCCAACAATCAGCACCATGGGATCTTCTAAACAGTTGTCTAGAAAACTGAAACTGAAAAAAGTTGACGCTCACAAAGCTGGAGAAGGCTTTAAGAAGATAGCAAAGCATTTTCAGATGTCAATATCCTCTGTTCGGAATGTAATTAGGAAATGGCAGTCATCAGACAGAACAGCTCGCAGGATTGTGAGAAAAACAATTCAAAACCCACGTTTGACTGCACGATCCCTTCAGAAAGACCTGGCAGACACTGGAGTTGTGGTACACTATCCCACTATAAAGAGATACTTGTACAAATATGGTCTTCATAGAAGAATCATCAGAAGAAAACCTCTTCTATGTCCTCACCACAAAAATCAGCGTTTGAACTTTGCAAATGAACATATAGACAAGCCTGATGCATTTTGGAAACAAGTTCTGTGGACCAATGAGGTTAAAATTTTACTTTTTGGGCGGAATGAGCAAAGGTACGTTTGGATTAGAAGGGGCACAGAATTTCATGAAAAGAACCTCTGTCCAACTGTTAAGCATGGGTGTGGATCAATCATGCTTTGGGGTTGTATTGCAGCCAGGGGCACAGGGAACATCTCATGAGTAGAAGGAAAAATGGATTCAATAAAATTTCAGCTAATTTTGGATGGTAACTTGATGAAATCTGTGAAAAAGCTGAAGTTAAAGAGAGGATGGCTTCTACAAATGGATAAGGAACCTAAACACACCTCGAAATCCACGGGGGATTACATCAAGAGGCGTAAACTGAAGGTTTTGCCATGGCCTTCACAATCTCCTGACCTCAACATAATTGAAAATCTATGGATAGACCTTAAAAGATCAGTGCGTGACAGACAGCCCAGAAGTCTCAAAGAACTGGAAGACTTTTGTAAGGAAGAATGGGCAAAGATACCTCAAACAAGAATTGAAAGACTTTTGGCTGGCTACAAAAAGTGTTTACAAGCTGTGATACTTGCCAAAGGGGGCAGTACAAGATATTAACTCTGCAGGGTGCCCAAACTTTTGCAGACACAATTTTTTTGTTTTCTGTTATTTTGAAAGTGTAAATGATGGGAAAATCTAACTTTTGTTGACATATTATAAGAATGTCTAATCTGTAATTTGATGCCTTTTGGAGATTTTTCCATCTTTCCTTGGCTTCTTTATGTACATTACCTGCAGTACCTGAGCATATGTGACTACCTATTACTACCTGAGTGTCTGTGACTACCTATTACTACCTGAGTGTCTGTGACTACCTATTACTACCTGAGTGTCTGTGACTACCTATTACTACCTGAGTGTGACGGGTGAGTATCCTGCCACTGGTGAGTATATTTGCGAATGATGAGTATATTTGCGACTGGTGAGTATCCTTGCGGCTGGTGAGTATCTTTGCGACTGGTGAGCATCCTTGCGACTGGTGAGTATCTTTGCGACTGGTGAGTATCCTTGCGACTGGTGAGTATCCTTGCGACTGGTGAGTATCCTTGCGACTGGTGAGTATCCTTGCGACTGGTGAGTATCCTTGCGACTGGTGAGTATCCTTGCGACTGGTGAGGATCCTTGCGACTGGTGAGGATCCTTGCGACTGGTGAGTATCTTAGTGACTGGTTAGTATATTAGCGACTGGTGAGTACCCCAGGTTTAGTACCAGGGGAGTTAGAGGTAGTGTAGGTAAGGAAGAGCAGGTCGTTAACATTATCCCCATAGAGTAGTGGGTAATAATGTCCAACAGGATTGGGGATGCAACTCAGTGCACTTCTTGCGCCATGTATGAGTTCCTTGATGAACCAATCGAGGGCAAATACTGCTGTGCAAGATGTGAGCGACTTGTTGTTTTGGAAGACCAGATCCTGGATCTGGAGAACACAGTGGCAAGACTGTGTCGCATCAACAACCTGGAAAGGAGCTTGGACATTACCCATCAGGCGCTGGCAGGGGCCAGCATAGAGGAGGGAGGAATAGAGGAGACGCAAGCAGCAGAGGTACGCAGCTGGGTGACTGTTAGGAAGGTTAGTGGGATGAGTGTCAGGGAGGCCAGTCCTGAGTTGGTACACCGTAACATATTTGCCGAGTTGCAGGTTGAGAGGGATATCAACTCAGGGGTGGCAGAGCTGGAGCATGCACCCTCCCCCAGCTGCAAAGGGAGGGGCGGCTCCAGGAAGAAGGGGGGCCGTAACTCAGGAAAGGTTAGACAGGTTGTGGTAGTTGGGGACTCAATTATCAAGAGGACAGAGAGGGCAATCTGTAAAAAAGATCTCGGTAACCGAACAGTATGTTGTTTACCGGGCACCCGCGTTCGGCACATCGCAGATCTGGCAGACAGATTATTGTGTGGGGCTGGGGATGACCCAGCGGTCATGGTGCACGTGGGCACTAATGACAAAGTGAAAGGTAGGTGGAGGATCCTAAAGAACGATTTCAGGGACTTAGGTAATAGATTAAGGAAAAGGACCTCCAAGGTGGTTTTCTCTGAAATACTGCCTGTACCTCGAGCCACACAAGAGAGGCAGAAGGAGATTAGGGAACTTAACAAGTGGTGTAGGAAGGAGGGGTTTGGGTTCCTGGGGAACTAGGCTGACTTCGCAGTCGGCTACCGGCTCTTTAGTAAGGATGGGCTGCACCTTAATGGGGGCGGTACAGCTCTTTTGGGGAGAAAGATGGCCACCAAGTTGGAGGGGCTTTTAAACTAGGACACGGGGGGGAGGGCTCAGAAGTAGAGTCAGTTGGGAGGGAGCAAAGGACTGAAGGCACTTGTAGGTTCCGCACGACAGTAGGTCCACAACGTCAATTGGTAGGTCTGTGCGGGAGAACCTCAGACCAAACAGGAATAAACATAACCACCAATCACGTTTAACTTCCGTAAAACAAAGAGGGGTATATGCTAATGCCAGGAGCCTAGCTAATAAAAAGGATGAGTTGGAAATATTAGTACATGAGAAGGACATAGACCTTGTGGGAATAGCGGAGACTTGGTTCGACCCCTCACATGACTGGCTGGCAAATATCCAAGGGTATTCAGTGTACCGGAAGGACAGGGTAGGAAAAAGAGGGGGAGGGGTATATCTCTACGTCAAGAACAATGTAAGGGTGATTGAGAGGATTGACATTACGGAAGGGATGAGTATGGAGTTAGAATCCGTATGGGTAGAACTCCATAGGGAAGGAGAAAAGGGAAAAGTAATTGTGGGGGTTTGCTATAGGCCATCTAAACAAGGGGAGGAGGTAGAGCTGGAATTTTTAGCACTATTGGGTAAAGTGGCAAAGCATGGATCAGTCATCATATTGGGGGACTTCAATTATCCCGACATTGACTGGGGAGAGGGGACTACACACTCACATAAGGCCCGTCTATTCATGGAAACCTTACAGGATAATTACATGTCACAGTTGGTGGATTCTCCTACTAGAGAAAAAGCAATCCTGGATCTATTGATCACTAATGACCCAGACCTAATCTCGGAGGTAGGAGTCCAGGACTACCTGGGCTCTAGCGATCACAGAATGATCACATTTAGCGTAAATAACAATATAGCAAGGCAAGTGGCGAACATAAGAACCCTTAACTTCAGAAGGGCAAACTTTCCAAAATTGTACTCATTGATGGAAAGGGTTAACTGGGACCAAACCTTGGGATCACTGACCACAGAGGAAAAATGGGAATTTTTAGGAACATATTAAGCAAATGCATCTTGCAGTGCATTCCCATGGGAAATAAATTTAGAAGAGACAAAGCCAAACCTGGCTGGCTAAACCGTAGCGTTAAAAAACTTATTAGGGGTAAAAAATTGGCCTTCAGGAAATATAAATCAGAGGGCACAGTATTGGCTTTCGACCAATACAAGGAGGCAAAATAAGAAGAGTAAACACGAAATCAAGATGGCTAAAATAAACTTTGAGAGACAAATAGCGGAGGATAGTAAAAAAAACCCAAAGAAATTCTTTAAATATATCAACAGCAAAAAAACTAGGGCAGAGCATATTGCACACATAATTAACGATGATGGGAGGATGGTTACAGAGGACACTGAAAAAGCAACCGTGCTGAATGCTTTTTTCTCGTCAGTATTTACACAGGAAACAGAGGGGTACACTGACCATGACTGTATGGTTAGTAGTAATACACAGGACTTGCCACTATGGTTAACAGAGGGTGAAATCAGGGAAAGGCTGGATAAACTTAAAACAAACAAATCACCAGGCCCGGATGGCATACATCCGAGAGTACTCAAGGAACTCAGTAAGGTTATATCTAGACCACTGTTCCTGATCTTTGCTGACAGTATTAGGACAGGAGAGTGGAGGAAAGCAAACGTGATTCCGATATTCAAAAAGGGTCAGAGGCATATACCGGGAAATTATAGGCCTGTCAGTCTGGGCGTTCTTGTCAAACCAATCTCTTAACATTCTACGAGGAGGTGAGCTGTGAGCTAGATAGGGGCAGACCAGTGGATGTGGTGTACTTCGATTTCGCTAAGGCGTTTGATACAGTTCCCCATAAGTGCTTAATTTATAAAATAAGGTCTGCAGGTATCGACAGCAGGGTATGCTCTTGGATACGGAACTGGCTAAAAGGGCGTGTCCAAAGGGTGGTAATAAGCAGCGCATACTCAGACTGGTCTGAGGTAGTAAGCAGGGTCCCCCAAGGCTCAGTCCTGGGACCAACTTTGTTCAATTTATTCATAAATAGCATTGAGGACGGGATCAGTAATTCGATATCAGTTTTTGCAGATGACACAAAATTGGGCAGGGCAATAACTGCACAGCATGAAGCAGATATCCTACAGGATGACCTGGACAAAATAACGGAGTGGGCAACGACTTGACAAATGAGGTTTAACGTGGAGAAGTGTAAGGTTTTGCACTTGGGGACTAGAAACATAAAAGCATAATACACATTAGGAGGGGAACCCTTGGGGGAATCAAAAATGGAAAAAGATCTGGGAGTCTTGGTTGATGATAGACTAGGCAAAAGCATGCAATGTCAAGCGGCAGCTGCCAAGGCCAGCAGAATATTAGCATGCATAAAGAAAGGTATGTATTCCAGAGATAAGTCTATAATCCTTCCACTTTATAAAACTCTGGTCTGACCGCATCTGGAGTATTCTGTCCAGTTCTGGTCGCCAGTCCTCAGGAGGGATGTGTTGGAGCTGGAGAGAGTCCAGAGAAGGGCAACTAAACTAATTAGGGGATTGGAAGACCTTAATTATGAAGAGTGTCTGCAATCGCTTGATTTATTCTCCCTGGAGAAGAGACGCCTGAGGGGGGACATGATAGCAATTTTTAAATATCTCAATGGGGATCTCAGCTTAGAAAAAAAGCTGTTCAGTCGAAGGGATTGCATGAGGACTCGGGGGCATACAATGCGAATAGAGGAGAAGCGTTTTAACCTCAGGCAACGTGGGGGGTTCTTTACGGTTAGGGCTACAAGATTGTGGAATTCTCTACCACAAGAGGTGGTTTCTGCAGGTAGTATGGTGGCTTTCAAAAGACTATTAGACGTACATCTCAAGGATCAGAAAATTCAGGGGTATGTGAGATGATTGCAGCCACACACACCTACACAGGTTGAACTGGATGGACTGTTGTCTTTATTCAACCTCACCTACTATGTAACTATGTAACTATTATTACAAATTTTTACCTGGGGTGCCCAAACTTTTGATCCCCACTGTAACTGTCCAAATGACGGAATTTCAGCAGATTTTTCATATAGTGTATGGCCAGCATAAGTCTAACTGTTGTTGAAACATCGGCAAGTTTTACAAAATAAAGTGGGGCCTCCGGAGGCAAGATTTTAAATTTCAGCTTGGAGCCCCTCGACACTGAATACAGATACAGAATACTGTAGGCATGTATGGGAGATGCAAAGGCTAACCAATGTCTCCACAATTTGAGAAGTTAGAGTATTACTATACCCAGAACCCTGAATACACTATATATGGTCTCCCACAGTACACAGAACATGGAAATGCAATTATTTTAGTAAATATAAACTGCTAAATACCTTTTCTCATCAGCAGTATATAGCTATCAGTGTACGGCCAAGCACTGGTTAAAGCTTGTAGGAGAAGTATCCATTCTCCTCTGACTGTCCTATGAGGCTGCATGACCCCTGACCCTCTGCCTGGACAGTGCTGAGTGGCCCTGTGCTGACCACAGGCACCCTCCCAGAAATACAAAAAAAAACTCTCTAGCAATACACACTAAACTGAGCATGTGCAGAGTGATTCCAAAGGCTCTGTACCATCAGGAGATGGATTGACAGTGGACGAAGAGAGGATCACAAAAGATCAGATTAAACAGCCCTTTTACATAATGCAGAGGGTTTACCCCCTTAGGTTCCCACAATGAGTAGAGTAAGCATGCTTTACTGCATATACAGAGTGACTTTATGGTTGTGGGTTTAGGAACACTTTAAGACGCCCCCCTCACTGCAAGGAGGACTTTCCCATAGGTTTGGATAAATGTGAAGATTTGCAAAAGAACTGGGTTCAGGATTTGGACTTGAATGACTTAAAGTATAGAGAAGAAGCAGTGACTTTAGCGACCCTAAGCTTGGCATTGTTGAGGTCAAAGAGTGCTCTTACCCCCTGTAATATCCCTGATAAAGTTTTCTATAGAGGTACCAAAGACACATTTACCATCAATGGGCAAATGACAAGTGCTTGTTAGCGAATGCTCCACAGATTAGCATTTGAGCCAATCCTCTGCATGTATACTGACAGGAGACCCATTCTAATCAGGTTAAGGTACAACACCTTAGAAGGGCCCCTAAAAGTCACCCCAGAGTTATTATTGAATCGTGAAGTGGTAAAGCCTTCAGGGCACCTTCCTTTACACATGATCTGCCATACCGACAATATGAGAAGGAACACAAGTCACAAAATGGGTACAGAGTCCAACTGTGAAAGCAAATAGGGTAAATGGCCATCTGTGACCAGGTCACTATAAAGCAGCAGCAAGGAGGATGATCTTGCAAGTAGTCCGCATTGAATTTCACAGTCAGAGGGTGAGTTGGCTGTTTCATCTAAAAGAAAAAGATATCTAGGGGATTTATCTCTCTCTCCTAAATCCACCATCATCAGCAGAACTATATAGTGAATCCTTCCTCCCCTTCTCCAAAATCAAACCTTTTTTAGAAACGATCTAGCCTACTAGATCGTCCATGTGATACAGTCCTAGGAATAATAAGTAGACAGTCTTGGAGGACCAAAATAAGCGAACAGATGGAAATAACTGAAAAGTAGATAATGATCTGATTATTTCCATAAACTCCCTCATTAATGAAGCTAGATTGCTCCAGCAAACTGCTGAATTCTTTTTTAACCAAAAGGTTTTTTTCATGTACCATGGTAATTCATTTTTCTGAGGTTTATTGCCCATGGAGGACTAATGCAAGGCATTTATTTATTTAGCAAAAATTAAAAATAAACGGGCCAATTTTAGGGAGAACAAATATCAAAAAGAAAAATGGGAGCAGCATATTCATACTGACTGAACTGATACATCCTTACAGTTTAAAAACAGCCCATAAGACCTTCTTATTGCTACCCTGATTACATTTGCTACAGATGAAAATGGTTTAATAAGGTGAATATTGCCGAAGAATATTGCCAATGCAGACACCTGGCCCTTGATGGTACTCAGGGCTACCTTTTGATCAACGCCCCGTTGAAGAAACGTTAAGATCTGAGCCACAGAAAAGGATCGAGGATGAGCGCCAATTGACTCACACCAAGAAATGTATGCTTTCCACGTATGATGGTATATCTTTGCTGGAAGATGACTTTCTCGCCTTCAACATAGTAAGGATCACTGATCCAGACAAACCTCTATCCCTCGGTACCTGGCTTTCAATAGCTAAGCCATTAAAACCAGAGACTGTAAAGCAGGATGGTAAGATTATCCCTTGGGACAACTGGTCTTCTCTGAGAGGAAGCCCCCAAGGGACGTTTAAGGCCACCAGGATGATTGGAAAATCCTCGCTCTTGATTCCTTGCCGGAACTGCGGAAGAAGCCTGACCCGAGAATGATGTTGCCTTACCGTGGCCCTTGGACGTGTCTGCCAGAGGAACCCGCGATCACGCCACGAACCTTGGTATCCTCCTGTGGAGCCGAACCTGGTAAAGGAGCTGCATGTAGGACTGTGCAAACAGAACTGTCTTGAAGGTGGATACCACCAGACTGTGAACCTGTATGCAAATCGGGAGAGAGAACTATCTGCATGACAGCAGCCAGTGAATCACGCCCTGTGCTTCCTGAATTTTGTCCAGGGAGGAAGGATCACCCTGATCAGAATTAGAATCAGACCTAGGTAAATCAATTCCCTGGACAGGGATAGGGGGGACCTTAGGTAGTTCGGACATCACCTGAACCTTTGCAGGAATTAAACCTGCACAAGGAGACTCAGGACCTAAAAACCCTGAAAAGGACAAGCTTTGTCCCCCTTTCTGGGTACCCCCAAAAGAAACATTTTGTGAATCTCCTTAGCGCTCAAAGAAGTCCACGGGGCCAAAAACAAGCGAAGTTATCCCCCCAAACCCAATAATGGGTGAGGGCAGACCTTCACACTGAAGGGGTCTTGCCTGCGGGTCCGGAGAAGCTAGCTTTAGGCTTACCAGACCAAGGTTGCTTGGAACCTCTAAGGGAAGCCTGATTTAAAGGATCTATATCCCTTATTCTCTGTCCTAGAAGCACAAAATAATTTTATATGTGCTGAAAAGGAGGGCCCCTTGTCTGCACCAAGGCTCCTTCCCTTTCCTTGACTGTGGCAGAAAGGTACTCTCTCTCCCCCCTCCCCTTCCCCCGTCCGTCCGTGATACCCTTAATGATGTCATCTGGGGTAGCCTTGAAAGGGCAGATCAATGAGAGCTTTCTTTAAGGCTTGGTCTGCTTACCAATTCTTAAGCCGCAGCAAGCGCCACTGAAACAGAAATTTTGGACAGCACAAAAGCTGTATACAAAGCTGCATTACAAATAAAATGCAGCCCATGCACCAACTGGTCCACTAAATTAACATAAGCAGCGGGAACCTGCTCACCCCCCAGGCGCTGGCACAAAACCTTGGCCCATTCAGTTAGGGTCTGAGACACCAGGGCTGAGGCAAAGACTGGCCACAATGCCAAACCAGCCATAGTAAACATGCTGCATGCCACAGCTCCTGCTTTCTTGTCAGCAATGACTGCTGATGAGCCGGAAGCCGCGAGTGATCCACAGCACACACACAGCGAGGGGAGCTGTTTAGTGTGTGTGGAGGAGGAGCGGAGGAGGAGCCGCACGTGCGGGGGGGGGGGGGGGGGGAGCGGGGGAAGCCGCACTAGGAAGCCAGGGGCCGGGTGCAGGAGCCTCGGAGGGTGACCGGAGAGTGACCGAGGGACCAGGGAGACAGAGCAGCAGCGGCGACAGAGCGAGGACAGAGCAGCAGCGGTGGAGACAAGGACCTGACAGGACCTGGACCTGACCGAGGGACGTAAGTAGGAAGCAACTGATCTGCTGGTAGGGGGGTGGGCTGGTGGGGGACTTCAAGTACAAACTACATACAAGTACAAAAACTACAAGCAATACAGGTTACTAAGGGGCTACTATAGACTGAGAGGGGTAGCTGTGGAACGATCTGCACTGAGCTGATCTATCTGCTCTGCTCACTCTAAAACTACTCTGCGACTGACAGACTGCTCTGTGACTGACCGACGGTGCTCTGCGACTGACCGACCAGTAAGTATCCTTTGCGACTGGTGAGTATCCTTGCGACTGGTGAGTATCTTTGCGACTGGCGAGTTTCTTTGCGACTGGTGAGTGAGTATCTTTGCAACTGGTGAGTATCTGGGCGACTGGTGAGGATCTTTGCGACTGGTGAGGATCTTGCGACTGGTGAGGATCTTGCGACTGGTGAGGATCTTGCGACTGGTGAGGATCTTTGAGACTGGTAAGGATCTTTGAGACTGGTGAGGATCTTGGCGACTGGTGAGTATCCTTGCGACTGTTCGTATCTTTGCGACTGGTAAGCATCTTAGTGACTGATTAGTATATTAGCGACTGGTGAGTACCCCAGGTTTAGTACCAGGGGAGATAGAGGTAGTGTAGGTAAGGAAGAGCAGGTCGTTAACATTATCCCCATAGAGTAGTGGGTAATAATGTCCGACAGGATTGCAGATGCCACTCAGTGCACTTCTTGCGCCATGTATGAGTTCCTTGATGAACCAATCGAGGGCGAATACTGCTGTGCAAGATGTGAGCGACTTGTTGCTCTGGAAGACCAGATCCTGGATCTAGAGAACACAGTGGCAAGACTGCGTTGCATCAACAACCTGGAAAGGAGCTTGGACATGACCCATCAGGCGCAGGCAGGGGCCAGCATAGAGGAGGAAGGAGTAGAGGAGACGCAAGCAGCAGAGGTACGCAGCTGGGTGCCCGTTAGGAAGGTTAGTGGGAAGAGCGTCAGGGAGGCCAGTCCTGAGTTGGTACACCCTAACAAATTTGCAGAGTTGCAGGTTGAGGGGGATATCAGCTCAGGGGTGGCAGTGCTGGAGCAGACGCCCTCCCCCAGCTGCCAGGGGAGGGGCGGCTCCAGGAAGAAGGGGGGCCGTAACTCAAAAAAGGTTAGACAGGTTGTGGTAGTTGGGGACTCAATTATTAAGAGGACAGAGAGGGCAATCTGTCAAAAAGATCTCGGTAGCCGAACAGTAGGTTGTTTACCGGGCGCCCGAGTTCGGCACATCGCAGATCTAGCAGACAGATTATTGTGCGGGGGTGGGGATGACCCAGCGGTCATGGTTCATGTGGGCACTAATGACAAAGTAAAAGGAAGGTGGAGGATCCTAAAGAACGATTTCAGGGACTTAGGTAATAGATTGAGGAATAGGACCTCCAAGGTGGTTTTCTCTGAAATACTGCCTGTACCTCAAGCCACACAAGAGAGGCAGAAGGAGCTTAGGGAACTTAACAAGTGGCTGAGGAATTGGTGTAGGAAGGAGGGGTTTGGGTTCCTGGAGAACTGGGCTGACTTCTCAGTCGGCTACCGGCTCTTTAGTAAGGATGGGCTGCACCTTAATGGGGACGGTACAGCTCTTTTGGGGAGAAAGATGGCCACCAAGTTGGAGGGGCTTTTAAACTAGGAGACAGGGGGGAGGGCTCAGAAGTAGAGTCAGTCAGGAGGGAGCAAAGGACAGAAGGTAGTATTGGAGTCAGCAGCGACAATAGGGCCATAACGTCAATTGGTAGGTCTGTGCGGGAAAACCTCAGAACAAACAGGAATAAACATAACCACCAATCACATTTAACTTCCGTACAATTAAGAGGGGTATATGCTAATGCCAGGAGCCTAGCTAATAAAATGGATAAGTTGGAAATGTTAGTACATGAGGAGGACATAGACCTTGTGGGAATAACGGAGACTTGGTTCGACCCCTCACATGACTGGCTGTCCAATATCCAAGGGTATTCGGTGTACCGGAAGGACAGGGTAGGAAAAAGAGGGGGAGGGGTATGTCTCTACGTCAAGAACAATGAAAGGGTGATAGAGAGGAGTGACATTACGGAAGGGATGAGTATGGAGTTAGAGTCCGTGTGGGTAGAACTCCATAGGGAAGGAGAAAAGAGAAAAGTAATTGTGGGGGTTTGCTATAGGCCACCTAAACAAGGGGAGGAGGTAGAGCTGGAACTTTTAGCACTATTGGGTAAAGTGGCAAAACTAGGATCAGTCATCATATTGGGGGACTTGAATTATCCCGACATTGACTGGGTAGAGGGGACTACACACTCACATAAGGCCCGTCTATTCACGGAAACCTTACAGGATAATTACATGTCACAGTTGGTGGACTCTCCGACTAGGGAAAACGCAGTCCTGGATCTATTGATCACAAATGACCCAGACATAATCTCGGAGGTTGGAGTCCAGGACTACCTGGGCTCTAGCGATCACAGGATGATCACATTTAGTGTAAATAACAATATAACACAGCAAGTGGGGAACATAAGAACCCTAAACTTCAGAAGGGCAAACTTTCCAAAATTGTACTCATTGATGGAAAGGGTAAACTGGGACCAAACCCTGGGATCACTGACCACAGAGGAAAAATGGGAATGCTTTAGGAACATATTAAGCAAATGCATCTTGCAGTGCATTCCTATGGGAAATAAATTTAGAAGAGACAAAGCCAAACCTGGCTGGCTAAACCGTAGCGTTAAAAAACTTATTAGGGGAAAAAAATTGGCCTTCAGGAAATAAAAATCAGAGGGCACAGTATTGGCTTTCGACCAATACAAGGAGGCAAATAAGAAAAATAAACACGAAATCAAGATGGCTCAAATAAACTTTGAGAGACAAATAGCGGAGGATAGTAAAAAAACCCAAAGAAATTCTTTAAATATATCAACAGCAAAAAAACTAGGGCAGACCATATTGCACACATAATCAACGATGATGGGAGGATGGTTAGAGAGGACACTGAAAAAGCCACCGTGCTGAATGCTTTTTTCTCGTCATTCTTTACACAGGAAAAGGAGGGGTACACTGACCATGACTGTATGGTTAGTAGTAATACACAGGACTTGCCACTATGGCTTACAGAGGGTGAAATCATGGAAAGGCTGGATAAACTTAACACAAACAAATCACCAGGCCCGGATGGCGTACATCCGAGAGTACTCAAGGAACTCAGTAAGGTTATATCTAGACCACTGTTCCTGATCTTTGCTGACAGTATTAGGACAGGAGATGTACCAGGGGAGTGGAGGAAAGCAAACGTGATACCGATATTCAAAAAGGGTCAGAGGCATATACCGGGAAATTATAGGCCTGTCAGTTTGACATCGATAGTATGTAAACTTCTGGAGGGGATGATAAGTGACTATATCGTAGAGTTTGCTAAAGACAACAACATCATCAGCAGTAACCAGCACGGGTTTACAAATGAGCATTCTTGTCAAACCAATCTCTTAACATTCTACGAGGAAGTGAGCTGTGAGCTAGATAGGGGCAGACCAGTGGATGTGGTGTACTTATATTTCGCTAAGGCGTTTGATACAGTTCCCCATAAGCGCTTAATTTATAAAATAAGGTCTGCAGGTATCGACAGCAGGGTTTGCTCTTGGATACGGAACTGGCTAAAAGGGCATGTCCAAAGGGTGGTAATAAACAGCGCATACTCAGACTGGTCTGAGGTGGCAAGCGGGGTGCCCCAAGGCTCAGTCCTGGGACCAACCTTGTTCAATTTATTCATAAACAGCATTGAGGACGGGATCAGTAGTTCGATATCAGTTTTTGCAGATGACACAAAATTGGGCAGGGCAATAACTGCACGGCATGAAGCACATATCCTACAGGATGACCTGGACAAAATAATGGAGTGGGCAACGACTTGGCAAATGAACTTTAACGTGGAGAAGTGTAAGGTTTTGCACTTGGGGACTAGAAACATAAAAGCGCAATACACATTAGGAGGGGAACCCTTGGGGGAATCAAAAATGGAAAAAGATCTGGGAGTCTTGGCGATGATAGACTAGGCAATAGCATGCAATGTCAAGCGGCAGCTGCCAAAGCCAGCAGAATATTAGCATGCATAAAGAAAGGTATGTATTCCAGAGATAAGTCTATAATCCTTCCACTTTATAAAACTCTGGTCCGACCGCATCTGGAGTATTCTGTCCAGTTCTGGTCGCCAGTCCTCAGGAGGGATGTGTTGGAGCTGGAGAGAGTCCAGAGAAGGGCAACTAAACTAATTAGGGGATTGGAGGACCTTAATTATGAAGAGCGTCTGCAATCGCTTGATTTATTCTCCCTGGAGAAGAGATGCCTGAGGGGGGACATGATAGCAATTTTTAAATATCTCAATGGGGATCTCAGCTTAGAAAAAAAGCTGTTCAGTCGAAGGGACTGCATGAGGACTCGGGGCATACAATGCCGATTAGAGGAGAAGCGTTTTAACCTCAGGCAACGTGGGGGGTTCTTTACTGTTAGGGCTACAAGATTGTGGAATTCTCTACCACATGAGGTGGTTTCTGCGGGTAGTATGGTGGCTTTCAAAAGACTCTTAGACGTACATCTCAAGGATCAGAACATTCAGGGCTATGCGAGATGATTACAGCCACACACACTTACACAGGTTGAACTGGATGGACTATTGTCTTTATTCAACCTCACCTACTATGTAACTATGTAACTAATGTCCTTAAAAGGATGGGGATTCCTCTACTGGGATCATGGTTTCTTTATTCAACCTGGAAACAGGAGGGTCCACCACTGGTGGACTAGTCCACTTTTTTAAAAGTGAATCCTAAAAAGGGTAACGTACAGCAAAACGTTTGGGGATCACAAAGGGTACTTTTGGTTGTTCTCATACCTTACAGGAAAACCTGTCAAAATATGGCACATAAGGAAACACCTTTGAAGTATGATGCGACTTATGCATACCAAACGACACAGCCACGTCCGTGGCTACATCAGCCGCATCCTCCAGCTTTAAAAGTTTTACGCCCTGCAGTGATAAGTGCGTCCACCAGAGGTTTTTCATTTGCTGCTGCGACCATGGAGGAATCCTCCTCACTATCGAAAAATCAGGGGGTGTGATATTAAGTCCCCCTGGATGGGCCGCATCCACAGCGGCATCAGGCTTAGAATCAGATGCGACAGACTGAGCAGGGGAAGGCGGGGGACGCTTCCTCCTGGGCCTTTGCCCACACACCACTTCCACCCGGGACACTAAGGACTGCAGGACCGCCGTCAGTGCAACCATGGTAAACTGGGGTTCCGAGGGACCTGCCACCTCCCTGAGGGGGTCAGTGGGGGAGATGTGCGACTGACCGTGCCCTGCGACTGTGTCCTGCGACCGACTGTGTCCTATGACCGACTGTGCCCTGCGACCGACTGTGCCCTGCGACCGACTGTGCCCTGCGACCGACTGTGCTCTGCGACTGACAGTGCTGTGTGTACCTGTGAGTACCGGTGAGTGTCTGGGAGTACCTATGAGTGTCTGGGAGTACCTGTGAGTACCTAAGTGTCTGGGAGTGTCAGTGAGTGTAGCGGAGTACCAGAGGGTGAGAAAGCAGAGTTAGGAAGCTAGAAAACAGCCACACAGGATAGACTTAAATTACTGAATCACCATTAGATTAGATTAGTGGCTACAATGCCCGGTGGGTGTGGAGATGCCATTCGGTGTACATCTTGTGATATGTATGCCTTCCTCGATCATGCGATCGAGGGTGAAAACAAATGCACGAAATGGAAGCACATTGCTTCCCTGGAAGCTCAGGTCCTGAATCTAGGGAAGCAGCTGGCAACACTGAGACGAATATCCATACCGAAGGAGAGCTGGGATCGTACCCGTCAGGTGCAGACAGGGGCCTGCACAGAGGTGGGCGGAGAAACGGAGGTGCAGGCATCAGAACAGAGTAGATGGGTGACAGTTAGGAAGAGTAGAAGGGAAAAAGGCAAGGAGGCCGATCCTGGGCTGGAGCACCCCAATAAATATGCCCTGTTGCGTGATGTTGGGGAAACCAGTCAGGGACCAGCATTGCTGGAGCAGAGCGACGCCCCTAGCTGCCAGGGGAAGAACTCCTCCAGTGAGGCCGGGAGAAAGGGAAAGGAAAGACAGGTGCTGGTGGTAGGGGACTAAATCGTTAGGAGGAAAGACAGTGCAATCTGTCACAAAGACTGTGAGTGCCAAACAGTTTGTTGTTTACCGGGCGCTCGGGTTCGGCACATCACGGATCGGGTGGACAGATTATTGGGTGGGGCTGGCGAAGACCCAGCTGTCATGGTACACGTGGGTACCAATGACATAGGCAGAGGAAGATGAAGAGTCCTAAACGATTTTAGGGACTTAGGTGCTAAGTTGAGGAGTAGGACCTCCAAGGTAGTATTTTCAGAAATACTACCTGTACCTCGAGCCACACCAGAGAGGCAGCGGGAGATTAGGGAAGATAACAAGTGGCTGAGGAGCTGGTTTCGGGTTCCTGGAGAACTGGGCCGACTTCTCAGTCGGCCACCGGCTCTTTGGTAGGGACAGATTGCACCTAAATGGGGAGGGTGCAGCCTTAATGGGTGAGAGGATGGCCATAAAGTTAGAGGGGCTTTTAAACTAGGTGATGAGGGGAGGGTACAGATGAAGAATTAGCCAGTGGGGAGCAAGATTCAGAGGGCACAAACGGAGACATTAGCGGTAGTGTGTTCAGAGCTCCTAAACCCAAGGTGGGTATGGGGAAAAATCACATAGCAGCCTAAAAACAACATCAAACGAGGATGTATGCAACTGGTCAGAATTACGAGGTTTGTATACCAATGGCAGAAGCCTGGCCAACAAGATGGGAGAGCTGGAGCTGCTGATGTTTGAGGAAGACTTAGATTTTGTGGGGATAACAGAGACTTGGTTCGACAGCTCTCATGATTGGATGGCGACCATTCAGGGGTATTCCCTTTATTGCAGGGATAGAGAAGGTAAAAAAAAGGGGGAGGGGTATACCTGTATATTAAGAACAGTGTACAGGTAAATATAAGGGATGATATTAATAATGGAGCTATGGACGAGGCGGAATCCCTATGGGTAGAACTTAAAAGGGAAGGCACAATAGGGAAGGTTATATTGGGCGTATGCTATAGGCCCCCCAACCAGAGGGAGGAGGGGGAGGCGGACCTCCTTTTACAGATAGGATTGGCAGCAAGGATGGGAAATGTCATTATAATGGGGGACTTTAATTATCTAGATATAGACTGGGCAGAAGGGACCGCGCATTCAGCCAAGACTCGGCAGTTCCTGAATGTTTTGCAGGACAATTTCACGAGTCAGATGGTGAACGCACCGACAAGAAACAATGCGGTACTTGACCTACTGATTACCAACAACACAGACCTGCTCATGGATATAGAAATACGGGGCAACTTAGGAAACAGTGACCATAAGTCAATTAGTTTCAGTATCAATCATAGAAATAGGAAACACAAGGGTAATATAGGGTAGGGCTGAAACAACTAATCGACTAAATCGATAATAATCGATAATGACAATCGTTGTCAACGATTGTCATTATCGATTAGTTGCTCCGTCGATTAGTTGTGCTGCATTCCTGACATTCCTAACTTTCCCCGACTGTCAGGGAGCTCCGTCTGCTCTGTGAAGCTGCAGTGTGCACTCACTGTCTGTCTCACAGCTCTGCACTTCCGTGACCTCCCTCCTCCCCCCTCTGGGGCCTTCTTGCTGAGTCAGCGAGGGAGTGAGTCATATCGAGCTGAGGGAGAAGCAGAAAAACGTGAGTGCCGAGCTTAGTGTTATGGTGTCCATTGATTCCATGCAATGCAGCCCGCCAAAAATAGAATAAAAGCTTATCCAGATAAAAGAGTTAATATTCCTTATAAAGTGCAATATTATAATAGAAAAATAAATGAATAAAAACGTCCATATAGCACATAAAGGGGGTCTTTCTATGCTCCCCATTTCATATCTATGGCTGATATGGACGTTTTTATTCACTTATTTTTCTATTATAATATTGCACTTTATAAGGAATATTAACTCTTTTATCTAGATAAGCATTTATTATATTATTTACAGTATATAGCAGCTTAATTAAAAAAAAAAAAAAAAAAAGTTTTGGTATTAGTGCTGGTTCACATTTGTGCGGTTTGCGAGATTGCATGTAATTCGGAGCGCACTGCTCCTAAATTACATGCGATCTCATGTGTGGATGAGAGTTCAGCCATACACTTTGTATGGCTGAATTTGCAACGCATCCGCAGCAAACTCGCACAGGAGGCTTTTTTTGAGCCGCCTCAGAATCGGATCACACAGTGGTTCACATTTGTGCGATCCGATCCTGTGCAAACTTGCAGATCGCACTGCAATATGCGATCGCAACTGGGGGTGTCGTTAACTTTTAATTGACACCCCCTGCGTATCGCATATGGCAGTGTGAACTGCCAGCTGTGCGGATGCGATGGCCTTAGGCTCAGTTCACATTTGTGCGATGCGGGAACGCTGCAAATATGCAGCGTGTTCCCGCATCGCATCCGCACATCTGGCAGTTCACACTGCCATATGCGATACGCAGGGGGTGTCAATTAAAAGTTAACGACACCCCCAGTTACGATTGCATATTGCAGTGCCATCTGACAGTTCGCACAGAATCGGATTGCACAAGTGTAAACCACTGTGCGATCCGATTCTGAGGCGGCTCAAAAAAAGCCTCATGTGCGAGTTTGCTGCGGATGCGCTGCGAATTCAGCCATACAAAGTGTATGGCTGAACTCGCATCCACACATGAGATCGCATGTAATTTAGGAGCAGTGCGCTCCGAATTACATGCAATCTCGCAAACCGCACAAGTGTGAACCGGCACTAACACTCTGTTTGTTCATTATTATTTTAAATAAGTGAAAAAAAAGGCATATTGAGCTTTTTTATGATTTTATCCGATTAATCGATTAATCGAAAAAATAATCGTCAACTAATCGATTATTAAAATAATCGTTAGTTGCAGCCCTACACTGAATTTCAAAAGAGCCAATTTCCCAAAACTGCGCTCTCTGCTAGAAAATATCAAATGGGATAGAACCCTGGGAACAAAGAACACGGAGGAAAAATGGGAGTGCTTCAAGAGCATACTAAACAAAGGGATTGGCCAGTGCATTCCAAAGGGAAATACATTTAAAAGAGCAAAACTTAACCCTGGGTGGCTAAACTCTATCATAAAAATGCATATTAAAACTAAAGAAAGGCCTTCAAAAAATACAAGACTGAGGGGCCATTGGCAACATTCAAGCATTACAAAGAGTGTAATAAGAAATGTAAAGACGAAATCCAGGCGGCTAGAATAGAACACGAGAGACTTATAGCGGAAGAGAGTAAAAAGAACCCCAAGTATATAAATAGTAAGAAAGCAAGGCCAGAACACATTGGCCCCATAAAAGACGACAAAGGAAATATGGCCACAGAGGACAGAGAAAAGGCGGAAGTATGAAATAATTTCTTCTCTTCAGTCTTCACAAAAGAATCGGGGGGCTACACTAACTCTAATGCTAAACTAAATAATACACCTCAGGAAATACCGCCATGGCTAACAGAAGATAGACTTAGAACTAAACTAGAGAAACTTAACATAAATAAATCACCGGGACCGGATGGCTTGCACCTGAGGGTTCTTATAAAAATATACCAATATTTAAAAAAAGCGGATCTGAACATAATAATGGGGTGGGCAACTGCATGGCAGATGAGGTTTAATGTTGAAAAATGTAAAGTAATGCAGTTGGGCATCAGAAACATGAAAGCAAGCTATTCACTGGGGGGGGGGACTCTGGGTGAGTCTAGGATGGAAAAGGACCTGGGGGTACTGGTAGACAACAGGCTTGGCAGTGGCATGCAATGCCAAGCCGCTGCAAGCAAAGCCAACAGAATATTAGCATGTATAAAAAAGGGGATTCACTCCAGAAATAAAGAGATTATTCTCCCACTCTACAAGACTCTGGTCCGGCCACATCTGGAGTATGCTGTCCAGTTCTGGGCACCGGTCCTCAGGAAGGATGTTCTGGAACTGGAGAGAGTCCAGAGAAGGGCAACAAAAATAATTAGGGGAATGGAGAACATCGGCTATGAGGAAAGACTACAAGCACTGAACTTATTCTCTCTGGAGAAGAGACGATTGAGGGGGGATATGAAATAAATGTAGAAATACTGTACTGGCGACCCTAGCATAAGAAACAAACTTTTCAGAGAAAGGGAATACAATAAGACACGTGGCCACTCACTAAAACTAGAGGAAAAAGGTTTACCCTTAAAATACGTAAGGGGTTCTTCACTGTCAGGGCAGTAAGGATGTGGAATTCTCTTCCATAAGCAGTCGTATCAGCAGGGAGCATTGATAGTTTAAAAAAACTATTAGATGGGCACCTTAAAGACCACAACATACAGGGTCATACAATGCACGGTTAACAGCAAACACAAGCACATCATAGGTTGAACTGGATGGACTGATGTCTTTTTTCAACCTCACAAACTATGTAACCCTGAGGCTCCATAAGGAAAGGAAGAACCTTGCAGTACAAAAATGATCTCTTGGAGCCACTAAAGGATACCCTCAATGCTCAGGGTACCTATTAGCAGAGAGAGAGAGATAACAGGGACCCCCAAAAACTCACCCTACCAAGTGGAGGAGCGCCGTGAAATCGAACCCAGCATCATCATGGACGCTATCCCTGTTCATCTGTCCCGGGTACAGGAAGAGGAAACTAAGGGGGAAGAGGAGGAGCTTTGTCATCCTCACGAGGCTTCAGCTGTCTCCAGAATTTCTCAGACTAAGGGAAAATGGCCTCCCTGACATCATCCAGCTAAATAAACAGGGCCACCAACTGGAGAACAGCCAGACTAAGGGAAAATGGCCACCATCAGCTACAAACACTGAAACATGCTGCCAAGATATTTCCTGCACACTCTGCAACAGTGCACCCTCTGCAAGGGGACCCCCAAAAGGTAGGACACATGTTTAGGGGAGACTCCACAATGCACTCTGCACCGGTCTCTGCACTGGGACCCCCCTGCACTATACCCACACTGCAAACAGCAAGGCATGCACCTAGGGGTCTCCTACACTGGCACCCCTCTAGACTATCAAGGTGGAGGACACACTATCCCAGGACCCTTACAGAGTGGGGATAGTGGGGGGAGACCCCAGGGGTCTCTGTAACATTCTCTGCCCTGGGACCCCCACCAGACTCTAGGTCCAAATGGGGGGAAAGGGAGTGTGGGAAGCCCAGCTCAGTGAGGGATTGAAGAATGGGAGGAGGGAACCTGCAGGCAGGTCCGACCGTCCCTGGAAGTTACCCGCATTAACCCCAAAGAAACCACCAAAATAGGAGAGGGGGGGACCGTACTTACCCTTCCATAAGGCGGGTAACGCTCCAGACAGAACTCCTCGCCACCGAAGTAGGGGAGCTGTCGGCCAAAGGAACGCTGCGACTCAGAACCAAGCCTGGTCGTATGCAACCCTGCAAGATGTTTAACTCGCGGGCCAGCCTCTGTCGCGGCTGACCTAGCGCGTAGCTGTGGGTCTGCATGCACTCGCAGGCTTGGCTGGGGGACCAATGGATCTAGATTATCCAGCCCATCACCCAGCACAGCAGTTGATTGTAGATTTCCCGAGAGGAAAACAAAAAGATGTAAGGAAGGAGAAAAATGCTAGGAACAGAGATCCCAGCTGGGAGCCTAGGTCCTTACTCCTGACTAGACAGATTAAAACGTATTACCTAGAGCAGAGAGGGGGGTTATATACCATCTGAGGGATGGCCCATGGGTGTAGCCAGGTGTTTTTTGTTCTGCCTAGTCCTACTCCTGGAGGAGGCAAAATAACTGGAAATCCTTTTCTCTTAAGTTCATTGATGGACGCAGTGCTCTCTGATTCATATCAGTGGGGTAATACTGTCCCCTACAGGAGTAGGACACTAGGCAGAAAAAAGTTCTGGCTACGCCTATGGGCAGTCCCGGAGGGTACACCCTCTCTCTTCCTGCAAAGGATGTCAGTTTTTTATCAAAGCAGTGTCAGAAAAGAAACACCAACCCAACTCAAAATAAAGGGGCGGGTACTGCGTCCGTCAATGAACTTAAGAGAAAAGGATTTTACGGTAAGTCAAAAATCCAGTTTTCTCTTTCGTTCATTGACGGACACAGTGTTCTCTGATTCATATCAGTAGGGACGTGCCAAAGCAGTGCCATAAAATGAGGGGAGGGAACAGCAGAAAAGAACAAGTCCCGAAAGGCCAAACATAGCCAACCAGGCAACATAGGACTCATCAGAACAAAAGAGGAGGCCCACCTGAAAACAAACAGTAAACACCCTCAAGGAAGGCCATAACAGCAGCCAGCAAAAAACCTTGCGGCTGAAAAGAGGCATCTGCAGATGCCAGCATATCCACCTTATAAAACGTGGTAAAGGTGAGAACAAACGACCAGGTAGTTGTCTTGTAACCCAAAGCACAGATGCCTGTATGGCAAAAAAGCCCAGGAAGCACTAGGCGCCCGAGTAGAAAGCGCCGAAACAGGGAAAGGTAGGATCTGACCCATAATTGAAGAAGCCTGCACCACGACTGTCAGATCCACCTGGAATTAGTCGCAGCAGACGCCGGCAGCCCTGTTCTTGGGCCATCGGTGAGCACAGAAAGCAAACCTGACTACGGGAAGACGCAGTAGTCGCCAAGTACCCCTCGAGTGCCCAACTCCATCCATCCAGAGTATTTAAAATAAAATAAAATTCAGCGCTGAACATATAAATATAGAAAGAATGGACTAGCAGCTGACACTCAAGGGCAACCTGAAAAACCTTAGACATACATAAGAAATAATAGTGCAGCGCAATCCTATATATAACAACCACCAATATGATGACATTCAATAATAAATATAAATAGAATACCATATATACTCGAGTATAAGTCGACCCGAATATAAGCCGAGGCCCCTAATTTTACCACAAAAAAGTGCAAAAACTTATTGACTCGAGTATAAGCCTAGGGTGGGAAATGCAGCAGCTACCGGACCCAACTGGACCACCACAAGACACAAAACAGGGGCTGCGGGCATGGTACAGGATATGGACAAGGTCATGATAAGGGCATGGCACAGGACATGGTACAGGCATGGCACAGATGATGGTATAGGCATGGCACAGGTGATGGTACAGGCATGGCACAGGTGATGGTACAGGCATGGCACAGGTGATGGTACAGGCATGGCACAGGTCATGATACAGGCATGGCACAGGTCATGATACAGGCATGGCACAGGTCATGGTACAGGTGATGGTATAGGCATGGCTCAGGTGATGGTATAGGCATGGTATAGGCATGGCACAGGTCATGGTACAGGCATGGCACAGAATGTACAGGCATGGCACAGTATGCACAGGCATGGCACAGGAGATGCAGTGCTGCGGGCATGGTACAGGAGAATGTCCTGTACCATGCCCCCAGCACTGCATGAGGAAATACAGGGGCTGCGGAGGAGTCTCACTTACCTGTCGGTGAGGCGCCTTCGATTAAAAAAATTTGCGCCGCCCGGCGCCAATACGTCACCGCGAATGCTCGGGAAAGCCTGTACACGTTTGGCTATTCCCAGGCATGCGGCGCATGCGCGGTGACAAGCCGGCGCCGGGCGGCGCCAATTTTAAAAAGACAGTGACTCGAGTATAAGCCGAGGGGGGCTTTTTCAGCATGAAAAAACATGCTGAAAAACTTGGCTTATACTCACGTATATACGGTAGTATAAAAAATAGTCCAAAGTGCAGAGCCAGATAACCGTGGAGGAGAAAATCCTTTGATGCAGATAAAGGAAATGAGAGCCCAAACAGACTGGTGAACACTCAATACAGTGTGCCTTCTTAGTACTCAAAAGTTCCCACCATCAGGCATTCTCTGCCTCTAACCTTATGGCAAAGACCCTGCAGGGTCAGACAGCTTATCTCATCTACTCTCAGGGGACACAGCTTCAAAAGGAATCAGTATACAAGCTATACGAGATCCTCTCAGCAAGATGCCATAGCAGATCAGTATATAAATTCCAGAACAACTCCTCTTCTCTTCCCTTTCCTGTAACAAATATCCCTCAGTCAGTTAAACCGCTGGCGGGAAAGGGAAGAGAAGAGGAGTTGTTCCGGAATTAATATACTGATCTGCTATGGCATCTTACTGAGAGGATCTCGTGTAGCTTGTATACTGATTCCTTTGGAAGCTGTGTCCCCTGAGAGTAGATGAGATAAGCTGTCTGACCCTGCAGGGTCTTTGCCATAAGGTGAGAGGCAGAGAATGCCTGATGGTGGGAACTTTTGAGCACTAAGAAGGCACACTGTATTGAGTGTTCACCAGTCTGTTTGGGCTCTCATTTCCATCATCTACATCAAAGGATTTTCTCCTCCACGGTTATCTGGCTCTGCGTTTTGGACTATTTTTATATTATTCTATTTATATTTATCATTGAATATTGGTGGTTGGTATATATAGGATTGCGCTGCACTATTATTTCTTATGTCCATCCAGAGTATGCAGCGCACATTCCATAGGATGAGGGGGCTTAGGACACAAGATGGCAACACAATGGCCTCGTGCAAGTGAACACTAGAACCCACCTTTGGAGGAAAGGGCGAATCCTGACGAAGTACCACCTGGCCCCATGAACCAACATATAGGGAGAATGACAGGACAATGACGCCAGTGCCAACACCCTGCGTGCAGAGTGACAGCAACCAAGAAGGCCACCTTCTGTAATAAGGTAGGCAGGGGATACCTGCGATACTCGCAAAAGGAGGGTCTTGAAGAACTGACTGCCCCAAACCAAGGTCCCCAGTTCACCGGAAGAACCAAGTCGCAACTGGAAGAAGTTACGCACCAGGGAACGGGAGGGCCAACGGCCTGTGGAGGAAAAATTACCAAAGCCGAAACCTGACCCTTGACAGTACTCAAGGCCAACTTTTGATCAACTCCCCATTGAAGTAAGAGTGAGACCAAAACGTCTTTCAGGACAGCACCTTGAGAGGATAAACGAGACTTCCTAATAAGGGAGGGACAGCAGCCTGAAGGACCTTTCTGACAAAATCTTTTTTTGAGTATAATGGACAAGAAAGGCTTATTAACTGATGGTGCGTGGTCTCTCTGGGAATACTCCTAAGGTGGCCACCCGCACCTTAAGTGTACTACCTGCCAGACCTTTGTCTGAACCATTCTGCAGGAATCCCAACACTGACACAATTTCTTCCAAGGTCCGATTCGTTGAATGACACCAAGCATTGTAGACTTTCCAAACCTTAGCGTAAATACCCCTAGTAACTTTCTTCCTACTAGAAAGCCCTAGTTACTTTCTTCCAACTAGAAAGCAAAGTGGTCACTAGGGGTTCTGAGAATCTTCTATTCCTCAATAGCTGCTCCTCAGATACCAGGCGGTGAGGTTTAGCCTGGCTACATCTGGGTGACATACTGGGCCTTGAAGCAGCAAATCCTGTTGAAGAGGAAGCTTCCAAAATGGTTTGACTGACATCTGTAGAATGGTGGAGAACCAAGCTCTCTTTGGCCAGGATGGGGCAATCAGAATTACCGGCACGCTTTCTTTCTATATTTTCCTTAACACCAGCGGAATTACCTGAAAAGGGGGAAAAGCATAACTCAGGAGAAATTTTCAAGGATGCAGCTAAGGCATCTATCCCCAGGGAACCGTCGCCTCAGTGGAGAGAAAAGAAATGAGGGAGCTGTGCATTTTCTCTTGACGCAAAGAGGTCCACCTGTGAATGCCCCCAAGTCCTTGTGATTAATGCAAAGATTACTGGACTCAGGCTCCAATCTGCTTCCTGAATCTTCCATCTGCTCAAAAAATCTGCCACCTCGTTTAACGTGCCTTTGAGATGGACCGCTGATAAAGAAACCAAGTGATTTTCTGCCCACTCCAGGATTTCGGTTGACAGCAACTGAAGGGCCCTGTTTCTCGTGCCTTCCTGTTTGTTTAGGTAAGCCACGGCAGTGCTGTTGTCTGAAATAATCTGCACATGGGACCCATGGAGGTTTGAAGAGAAGGCAGCCAAAGCCAAAGAGACTGCCTTTAACTCTCTCCAGTTTGAGGACTTCATTGCCTTGGCTTGAGACCAAACTCCTTGTGCCATTTTCTGATCCCAATGGGCTCCCCCATCCCCACATGCTAGCATCTGCTGTCACTCTTCTTTCGACCGGAAAGGTCCATAGTAAGCCCTCTGACAAAGCTGATTGATTTCTACGCCACCAAAGGGTCCTTTAGACCCTGGTGGGGATCTTTACCTTTGTTTCTAGGGTTTTTGGACTGTGATCCCAAATCTTCAGCAGGAAACTTTGGAGTGGCCTGAAATGGAGCCTTGCCCATTGAATGGCTGCCATAGTTGAGGTTAGGGTTACTAGGGCTGACATAACCCTTCTGACTGACATCTACTAATTTGCCTGTAGCATAGCAACTACATTCTGGATTTTGTTGTTCTTTATTCTATTGAATTTATCTGGTAACCCAGAAACTGTACTAACTGAGCTGGAGTGAAATATGACTTTTGAAGTTTCACAATGCAACCCAGGGTTTCCAAGTGACTGCGGGCTTTGCCCAGCTCTTTTTTGCAATCTGGAAGGAGCAAAGAAAATGAGGTTGTTCAGGTATCTGATTACTGAGACTCCTTGAAGGCTGAGAGGAGCAAGGCCTTCTGCCATTACCTTTGTAAAGATCAGAGGGGCAAATATTAGAGATAGAGGACTTCCTTCCCCATATCCACAACCAACCTCAGGAACTTTTGGGACTGAGGGGCTATGGGAATATGTAGATAAACATTTCTTAAGTCGATCGATGCCATGAAGAATCCTTTGGTCAACAGATTCCTGACTGTGAAGATAGAGTCCATACAAAATCTTCTTTACAGGACTGACCTGTTCAATGGTTTTAGGTTGAGGATGAGTCGAAAACTCCAGGATGGCTTCCTTACCAGAAAAATATGGGAATATAATCCCTGTTGTTGTTCTTCTGATGATACTCGACTCACAACCCACTGATGCATCAGGTCCTTTAAGAGGTCTTTCATAGCCTTTCATTTTCTTTTGTTGTGTTCTTTGGAAGGTTTGTGACAAAATATCTTTCTGAGGGAGGATTCGAAAATTTTATTTGGTAACCCTGGGACAGCATGGCTAGAAAATATTGATTTCCTGTCATAGTGCCCAGTGGGGGAGGAATTTTTGCATTATTCCTCCCACAGGCAACAAATCCTCATTGTGATCTGTTGGCTGATGTAGGAGAATGGAAAAGGACGCTTCCTTCTCCTCTAGACCTCTGCGCCAACCAATTCTTCCTTTTCCCCTGGAGCTTGCTATCTTGCTCCTGAGCCCTTTAAGGTTAAAAAAAGTAGTATGGCTGGCGGTTTTTCTTTTTAGCAGGTAATCTCTTTTTGTCGGCTGTCCTGTCTAAAACCAAGTCTAAATCAGGACCGAACAGCAGATCCCCCCTAAACGGAATACCACAAAGCTTGCTTTTGGATGCCGCATCACCTGGCCAGGTCTTCAACCACAAAGCTCTTCTGGATGCGTTAGTTAGGGCTGCAGATCTTGCTGTCATCCTTACAGATTCTGCTGATGCATCCGCAATGTAGGCTACGGCCACTGAGAGAGGAAAAAGAATCAAGGATCGCCGCCCCTCATAAGTCATCACTATTGGGTATTGACTTCCGTTCCGCAGAAGTAGCTAGGCATAAGACTTAGTTAAAAGACAAAAGCATTTAGCATAGACACACCCTTGGGGGCTGTCCCACTGGTCAATACCCCCCTGCAGTAATCCCTCCCAACTCAGTTTGGTAGAATAGCAGTAGGTGTACAAGAAAAAAACCCAAAAGAGGGGCGGGAGCGGCGAATGTCGGAGGACTCAGAGAAAACTGGATTTTTGACTTACCGTAAAATACTTTTCTCTTAAGCTCATTAACAGACGCAGAATCCATATCTTGATATCCATAGGGTTATACTGCCCCCTACAGGAGTAGGACACTAGACAGGAAAAAAGTTCTGGCCACACCTATGGGCAGTCCCAGGGGGTATATCCTCTCTCTCCCTGCTATAGGATGTCAGTTATGTAACAAAGCAGTGTCAGAGACTCATACCAACCCAACTCAAAAATAGAGGGGCGGGTACTGCGTCTGTCAATGAGCTTAAGAGAAAAGGATTTTACGGTAAGTCAAAAATCCAGTTTTCTCTGTCGCTCATTGACAGATGCAGAATCCATATCTTGATATTTATAGGGAAGTCCCAAAGCAGTGCCATAAATGAGGGGTGGAATAACAGAAATAAAATCCAATCCAGAAGGCCAAAACAGAGCCAACCAGAAGAACAGAGGACTCATCGAAACAAGAAGATGAGACCCACCTGAAAAAACAAAACCCCAGAGGTAGACCAAAGGTCCCCTCAAACAGCAGCCTGCAAAACCTTGCGGCCAAAAGAGGCATCCGCCGATGCCAGCACATCAACCTTATAAAATTTTGTAAAGGTATGAACCGACGACCAGGTAGCCGCCTTGCAAACCTGAAGCACCGACGCCTGATGACGGAAGGCCCAGGAAGCACTAAGAGCCCGAGTAGAGTGCGCCTTAACAGGCAACAGAGGAACCCGACCCTTAATAGAATAAGCCTGCACCACTGTCTGTCCGATCCATCTGGAGATAGTCGTGGCAGACGCAGGCAACCCCTTTCTAGGGCCATCCGTGATCACAAAAAGTGAATCAGCCTTACGAAAAGAGTCAGTAGTAGCCAAGTACACCCTGATCGCCCGAACCACATCCAAGGAGTGTAACGCAAACTCCCGAGGATGACTGGGCTTAGGACACAGGGAAGGTAACACAATATCCTCATTCAAGTGAAAGTCGGAAACCACCTTAGGAAGGAAGGATGGATTCGGACGAAGAACCACCTTATCCCTATGAACCACCAGATAGGGGGAACGACAGGACAACGCAGCCAGTTCCGACAACCTGCGTGCAGAAGTGATAGCCACCAAAAAGGCCACCTTCTGGGATAAGGTAAGCAAGGGAATCTCCCTAATATTTTCAAAGGGAGGTTTCTGGAGAACCGACAACACCAAATTAAGATCCCAGGGCGGCAAGGGTGCGCGCACCGGAGGAGCCAGGTGCCGCACCACCTGGATGAAATTCCGCACCAAAGAAAGAGTAGCCTCTGGAAGAAGATCGCCAATGCTGAAACCTGACCCTTGATAGTGCTCAAGGCCAGCTTCTGCTCAACCCCCCGTTGCAGGAAGGCCAATATCCGAGCCACCGAGTAAGAACGTGGAGGAACCCCGAGGGATTCACACCACGCGATATAAGACTTCCATGTGCGATGATAGATCTTTCTGGAAGTCGCTTTCCTCGCTTTAATCAGAGTAGGAATAACTGAAACAGACAAACCCCTTGTCCTTCAGCACCTGGCTCTCAACAGCCAAGCCGTCAAAGCCAGGGATCGTAAAGCAGGATGGAAGATCGGTCCCTGAGACAGCAGATCCTCCCTGAGAGGAAGTAGCCAAGGAGCGTCCGTGACCAGCCTGACCAAGTCAGCGTACCAGGCCCAACGAGGCCAGTCCGGAGCCACAAGGATGACTGGAATTCCCTCCGCCTCTATCCTGCGAAGAAGTTTCGGCAGCAATTTGAGAGGAGGAAAGGCCTACAGCAGCTGATACTGCCCCCACGGAGTAACCAGCGCGTCTGCGGCGTCCGCCAGAGGATCGCGTGAGCAGGCTACAAACCTCTGCACCTTCCTGTTGAGTCGAGATGCCGACAGATCCAAGTCCGGGGTGCCCCAATGAAGGCACAACTGGTGAAACACCTCTAGATGAAGAGACCATTCCCCTTGATCCAAGATCTGACGGCTGAGAAAGTCCGCCTGTCAATTTTCCACGCCCGGAATGTGAACTGCATAAAGAGCCGGAACCGTTCCGCCCAACGAAGAAAGCCGGTCACTTCCGCGGCCACCAGAACACTCTTGGTGCCCCCTTGGTGATTGACATAAGCCACGACCGTGGCATTGTCCGACTGAATCCGAACCAGGCAGCCCCGAAGATGTTCGGTCCAGTGAACCAGGCAAAACCTGATCGCTCTCAGTTCCAACACATTTATCGGCAACCTGGATTCTTCCAGGGACCAGAGCCCCTGAGCAGACAGCCTGCCGAGAATCCCTCCCCACCCGGATAGACTGGCATCCGTGGTGACAATCGTCCAATAGATCGGAAGAAAGGACTTCCCCTGACTGAGCATCGGAGACCGAAGCCACCAAACCAGAGACTCCCTGGTCCGCTCGCTCAGCCGGATCCGATTGTCCAGGGAATCTGGATTCCGGTTCCATTTGAGAAGAACCTCCTTTTGGAGAGTCCGCGTATAAAACTGAGCCTGCGGAGACTCCGCACAGAGGAGGAGGTCGTCCGGGTAGCCCAGAACCGATATGCCCCGCCGCCGCAACAGCGCCAGAACTGGGGCCAAAACCTTTGTGAAAACCCGGGGAGCAGAGGCGAGACCAAAGGGTAACGCCACAAAATGATAATGGTCCTCTCCCACAGCAAAGCGCAGAAACCGCTGGTGTCCTGCGTAAATGGGAACGTGAAGATAGGCATCCTTGATGTCTATGGACGCCAGAAAATCCCCCTGATGCAGGGAGGCCACCACTGTGCGAATGGACTCCACTCCTTGCTGCATCAAGTCCTGCACTGCCCACAACAGAGCCGTTAGGCGATCCGGGGACAGTCGCATATTGGAAGGGAAGAACCGCACCGGTGGAAGCGATCGAAACTCGATCTTGTATCCCGACCGTATGACCTTGTGAACCCATTTGTCTTGAATCCTGGAGAGCCACGGGGCCGGGAACAATCGAAGACGCCCCCCCCCCACCCCCACCCCTGATATGGGTGGGGGCGCACCTTCAGGCTGAAGCGGTCTTATCCGTATTTTTGCTTACCAGACCAGGGTCTCTTGAAACCCCCCGGGGGGGTTTTGGAGGGCTTCGCCTTGTCGCCCGCCCCGGAGGAGCGAAAAAAACTTCTTGTGAGCTGAAAAGGAAGGTCCCTGTCTGCAACGAGGTTTCTTACCCTTATTAGCCTGTGATAGAAAGGTGCTCTTGCCCCCAGTGAGATCCTTGATAATCTCATCCAAGGTAGCACCAAACAAGCGATCCCCTTGAAAAGGGAGATCAGTCAAGGCTTTTTTGGAAGCCTGATCCGCCGACCAGCACTTCAACCATAGCATGCGCCCGAGGACCACCGCCGAGATTGACACACACCCCAGCAATGGAGCAGCATCCAGCGCGGCGTCACAAACAAACTGTAGCCCCTGCACCATTTGCTCCAGCAACTCCGCCACAGCAGGGGGGAGACTTCTCCCCTCCAGGTCATGGAGTAACAGCTTGGCCCATTCCGTCAACGTCTGCGAAACCAGAGCAATGGTAAACACTGGCCTCAAGGCCAACCCTGCCAGGGAGAATATGGAACGGGACACAGATTCCGCCCTACGATCAACTGGATCCCGAAAGGACGGGGAATCCTCCAACGGGATAACAGTAGCCATATTTAGTCTGGAAACCGGCGGATCCACCGAAGGTGGCACCGTCCATTTTTTAAGGAGGGACTCTTCAAACTGGTAGCGCCTAGCAATCCGTTTGGGCATCCCAGGGGGTCGTTTTGGACGGACCCACTCCTTCTTAATGATATCATCAAAGCATTTGGGAAAGGGAAACACCTTCGCCACCCTGGAGGGCTTGCGAGTGTCAAAGGCAACTTCCGTATGAGCTGCATCCTCAGGTGCAACCTCCAGTTTTAGGGTCTCCCGGACAGACACAATCAGTGCGTCCACCAGTGCCTTGTCTTGCGCTATGGCGGAGGCAGAAAGGTCATCCTCACTATCAGAGGAGACGGGGCACGAGACAGGAGCCCCAGAGGAGGAACCCGCAGCAGCAGCGACTGGCTCAGGATCAGAATCTGAGGCATCAGACGAGACAGGGGTGGGCGGGGGTCGCTTTTTAGCCCCCCTTCCCTGACAGGCCACCTCCACCCGGGACACAAATGACTCCAGGACGGCAGAAAGCGCATCAATGGTGATCGGAGAATCAGAGGGCCCCGCGGCCACCTCAAGGGGATCAGCTGGGGACACATGTACAGCAGGGTCCATGGCAACACCAAGGGAACCCGTCAGCAAAGTATGACAAAATTGGAAAAAAAAAAAAAAACGTTTTTTTTTTCTTTTTTGCAAAATGTCACCCAGCGCTACAGCGCCCCTCAATGGTCAGACAGCGTGCCTCGAGACCCCCACAGAGAGAGAGAGAGAGAGACCCCCAAAAGGCTCACCACACGATGCACCAGAGTTCAAAAGGACTGCTCTCAGCGTTGTCTACATGACAAGGAAGTCCTATGGAGCGATCTTCCCGGGTCTAGGGAGGGGCTCCGCCCCCTCACACGCCCTCAGTAACTCCCACAGCTGCCCAGCTCTGCACACAAAATGAGCTGGGTGTACCAAGATGGCCGCCGCCATGAACCACACAAGGGACTAAAGGAAAATGGCGGCCCTGTGCGCTGCAGCGGGAAGGGGGGTCCCCACGCCACTAACAGACGATCGATCGGCAGGTAGGCCCTTGAAAGCCAGGAAGGAAGCCCCCCGCACAACAGCCCCCCGCAATGTCGGGACCCCCACCCCCTTAGTGGCCTGCACGAACAGCTAGCCACCCCACACAAACCTTGGGGGGGGGAGGGGGGAGAGGGACACCAAAGGGGGGGGTGCACAGGGGAACAGTTTGGTGGAAGTGCTGTTTCCTGTTGGCAAGAGGGAGGAGCCAACTCTCAAGGTGCTACCCTGAAGGACGTTAAGGGAAAAAATTATTACAATCTATGGCAATGTCAGGTATACCTGTGGATAAACAAATATTCAACATGACTAAAAATCACCAGGGAGGGGTTTGCTAACCTTAACTTCCGCTGCAGATGGTTTTATAACCATGCATCTGAAATAAGCCATTTACTTGCAGGGGACTAATCCCATCAACAAATCAGAAAGTAAATCTTACAGTTTTTTTCTGGATGGTGCTATAAGAGTAATACAGCCCTCACATGAAAATTACAATGTTTCCTAGACACACAAATACCTTAGGCAATGAGATGATTTTGCCAGGAGTAGGGGAAACCATTTAATATCTATGGATACTTATTCTCTGTATATTTTCCTATACTCTGTCTATATTCTCCTCCTTTTGATTCTGCATTGATTTCCTTATGGCTGCCAATTATAATTCTTTATTTGCCAGAATGTTAAATAAGAAGTACTGAATTCTCACTAACCTTTATGTATGACATAAAATATATAAACAGCAGAGAATTCAGTTAGTAGAAAATGGACAGGCTTCTATCAATTTTGACCATTAACCTGAAAGATATTTGGGTTTTACACATCCAAGTTCTAGACACTTCGCTAAAATCACCACTATACTATTTGTACATACCTACGACCAGCTTTTCCCTGGGCTTTTCTCTTAAACCAAGCCTCCAGCTCTGGACTTGTTAATTCAGTTGGTTTCAGATGATCTAGGGAGGTGAAATCTTTTCCTTGTTTCCACATTTCATAGCGATCAGGCTGAAGGAACTTCACAAACACATCCATAGAAATCTTGACCATGTCTTTCCGACATGTACACTAAGAGCAGAAATTTAACAGAATATGAGACATTGTAGATATCATACAAAAGAATGAATTGATAAATAAATTGAATCGTGAAAAGTGATAAAACGAATACTAAGGTATAAACAAAAAAACAAATCGAATTGCTCTACCTGTGTAGCCATTTTGCCATAGTCAATCCAGCGCAATGTGGCAAAATTTGTGGATTCTGCACAGTTGAATCCATGATTAAAACCAGCATGATATCCATATGGAAATGTTACCATAAACTCGCCAGCTTCTTGTGTTATCTACTTACAAAAATACAAAATATACATACACAAATATTAAGTAATCTGCAAATAAGAAGTCATCTGCAAAGAACAAATGTTTTATAAACGAACTCACCCGGTCAAAAGGAATCCCATATTTTTTCAAAATGGAAGGGGAAATTAGAGTCATTTTGTGTCTCAGAAAAGCATCACACCCTTGAGAACTGCCAGGGAAAAAACCTGTGGACAGAAACACCTAGTAACTAAGGGAAAGGTACAGCAATCGAAGCAGGCAGGACAAAAAAGTCTATAAGAAATTTTAAAGAAAATGTTTACAGGTTAAGTGGAGGTTTTCAGTGCTGACTTCTAATGCTGCAAATGCTAGTTGCCTGGGCTTCATGTTGACCCTCTTGCTTCAATACCTTGAGTCAGTAACCAAAAAAACACAATGCACAAATGCAGAACACTTCTGACTTTATTTTAATGTGACCATATTTTCAAAATGAAATCCAGGGACACCGTACTTTACCATGGCACTTTATTTGGGGGTGAGGCAGTGGGCAGGGATAACATCAGCCCTTTTACAAAATTGCAGGGGCTTGCCCGCCTTGAAAAAATCCAGCAAATGGATAATCTTACTACAGCTATAAAAGAACAAGAGGAGAAATACTGATCGACTTGGGGCGCTATATTTCTTCTATAAAGCTCAGACACCCTTGGCTTCCCAAACATAGGATGGACTGTATCTTGCACCTCCAAAAATCCAATTGTTGGCTTACTATTGGTTGAGCCAGATGGACTTGTGTCTTTTTTCAATCTGACTAACTATGTAACTACAGCTGAGGGGGAACCTACCTCCCTTTCACTAACATTCTCGTCTGCCTCTCTTTCCCCTTACCCTCTTTTTTTCCCTCTCTCTCACCCCGGGTGCAATAAAAACTAAAAAGAGAAAAAGTAGTTGAGAATGGTCACATCTGTCGATAAAGACTGAAGTTACCATAACCAGACCATGTGATTTATATTATTGGAATACTAAGTTCCAATATTGACAGCCCCTGTAATCTCAGTGGTTCTAATACTATTACATTACATTATTGCTTGTTACAATTGGTACTTCTTGCATACTTGTATTTGTATAATTTTAGGACTACTGCTACTCCTAAATAAAGAATTTATATAGAAAAAAAACAAATTTTGCATTCCTTTCATTAAAGGGGAAGTAAATTTTTTAACAAAAAAATTATAGACTGCACATTTTTCAGGTAAAAAAAAATGTGCATTTACCATTTGTTTTTTTGTAGGAGCCTGAAAAGAATGGCACCCTCGAAAGGCTGTTGGTCCTTGTGATTTTCCTATTCACAGAACACAGAAAATTAATGACAGAGAGCAGAGGGAGAAAAGCCCCCGCTTGCAGTCACAACGGAAGCGGGTGCATTTGAACCATGTTACAGGTTAAACCCTAAATATGGGTGTAACAGAACACAAACTATTCATTCCTCCTCCATTCATTTATTTTTTTTCCTCATCGTTCATTGACAGACACAGGTCTTTCTTATTCTTGACCAAAGGGATTTCCCAAAGCAGAGCCTCATTGAGAGGTTGGTAACTAGAGAAACAACATGCAATACCCCCCCCCCCCCCCCAGGACCAACAAGAGGGAAACAAGGCAAACGGCCGCTTGCAAAGCTGCTGAAACATGCATCCGAAACATACAACCGAAACATCAACTTTGTAAAAGTCAGTAAAGGAGTGCACAGAGGACCAGGCAGTCACCCTGCAATTTGAGACACAAGACACCTGATGTCCAAAGCCCCAATCACTCTGGCAGAGTGTGCGTAATGGGGAAGGGAGGAGCCCGACCCTTAATGGCACAAGCCTGGACAAACATCTGGAAGCTACCAAGTCTTTTCCTGGGTCATCTGAAATCACAAAAAGAGAATTTGACTTCTGAAGAGGTCATTGCAGACTTGATTTAGGAGTCTAACATGGATGGAAGGATGGATATTTTCAACCCCCCATCTCTCAGAACCTGGCTTTCAACAGCCAGGCCGTCAAAGCTAGTTACAGTAAAAGAGGTTAGGAGAACAGGCCTTGGAACAAAAGATCTTCAAGTAGAGGGGGCACATACGACCAGCTGCACCAGGTTGGCATATTGAGGTCAACAAGGCTAATCTCAAGAGTTGAGAGAAGGAGTAAATGAGCATCCGTCACATCTGCCAGGCCTTACTCTCACCACAAATCTTAACCGTCTCTTGTTGAGATGGGATGACAGAAGATCTGCGTCTGTAGTGCCCTACCACAGAAAGATTTGATGGAAAACATCAAGGTTCAGAGATGTCTCTCCTTAAAACAGTGTTTGATGACTGAAGTAGTCCGTCTGTCAGTTTACTACTCCCAGAGTGTAAACGATGGAAAAAGCTGGAAAGTGAAGCCCATTGAAGAAAGTGTGGGGCCTCCAGTGCCATAGCCAAGCTTCTTTTCCCACCCTGGTGATTGACATACTGTAGGCCACCGCCGTGGTATTTTCTGACTGAGTTGTGACAGGGCATCCAGAAAGAAGCTCCATCTAACGAGTTAGACAAATTTGGATTGCCCATTGCTCCATGACATTAATTGGTAGCCAAGACTCTTCCAGTGTCCAACAGCCATGGACGGACCATGGACCTAGAGCTCCGCTCCCTCTCCAGCCAGACCATCATCCAAAAGGGAGGAATAAATAACTTCCCAGCTCGAAGAGATGGAGATTGAACCCACCAGATGAGGCCACCACTGATCTTCCAATGAAGATTTGGTTGTCCAAGGACACAGGAGACTTGTCCCACTTGAATAATATTTCCTTCTGCAGGACCCTTTTTTGGAACTGATCAAACCGGACCACCTTGAAGGTAAATATCATAAAAACTCTGAACCTGCATGCAAAACCACAGAGAAGACTATCTGCGGGCAGTAGCAACTGATGTGCAGTCCAGAGTTTCCAACGCTTGGAGGAACACCTTGGTAAGAAAAAAACCTCAACAGAAAGGCATGTGATTACCAAAGAGATCAGCACCCCAGACGTATACCCAGAGTTTAGGTTTCCGAGACAGAGAGAAAATGAGTGCGGCTATCAGTGCCTTTATTAGTGCAGCAACAGAAGCAGAGTTGTCGTCTGCTATCAGAGGTTATGGGGGTCGTGTCCACCAGGTCCACATGTAAGCATGAATACAGACAACTCAGTCCTGGAAGGGAGGAGCAGACCCTGCAGGGCTGAGCACCCTAGGGAGCACCCGCATCCCACTACTCACACCAGACAGGAAAGGGGAGGGGTTTAGGAGGATACTTAACAATCCAGTGTACAATAGTGGGTAACGTTTCTGAGGCAGACCGCCTCCCACTAAGGTGAGGGGCTGTCGGCCAGGGGAACACTGTGACAAAGACACCAGGTGCCCGGTCATATGTGAGATGTTTAACTCTCTGGGCTCCCTGGTCCTAAATAGAGCTATGGAACCACAGGTCCCAGCAGGGGTCCTTAATCACTAGGCAGAAAAAACTGAGCTGGCTGTAGAAGAGAGGACATTGCCCATCAGTTAGGACTGCCTAAAGGCAATGCTGTGTTCTTTTTATCCTCCTAGTGTCCTTCTCCTGAAGGTGATGCTATAACCCTATGGTCAAGAATAAGGAAGAGCTGTGTCCATCGATGAATGCAGGAGCAAAATAAATGTACCTTTAGAACCACTAACTCTCTGGCTAGTTCTCACTTTTCTCTCTTTAGGCATTCTGCATCCAATACTTCTGGGTGTTTTCGATGTGTGCATCCCCAGTCAGGCATTGTGGTGCCATTCGCTGGAAGCTACATCACTACAGGCCACTGTAATGTAGGGGCTGGTGGGAGGAACTGCAGCACATAGTGGGGGACCAGGCATCTGACACTCACAAAAGTTTCTCAGATGTGTAGACTCTACAGGAAGCTGTAGCTCTTAAAAGAGAGCAAATAGAGGACACCACCAGCCAGTTAAAAGGAGAAATGCAGCCAAAGCTCATTTGGCAGTACTTCTATCGATCACAGGAGTACAGTTTGTTTTGCACTCCTGTGATCCATTTTCAGTACACAGCAGGCTGAAGTCCGCTGTTTGCTGACGTCACAGAGCCAGTCCAGGCTCAGGCAAGATCGCGACCATGGAGTCAGGATCTGCCCACATGCCTGGACCAGCTCAGCCTCTCAGGGAGCCGCTGAAAGCCTGAGCAGGTCGCTCCCGCTCCCCTCCATAGCCTAGCATTTCAGTGAACGAGGAGGGGGCAGAGCAGAGAGCTGCTGACTGACAGTGGTGCTTCGTCCCTGTCATTCCTTCCTAAGGTCATTTCTGGTTTCCATCTCAATGAAGACATTGTGACATAGTTTGTGAGGTTGAAAAAAGACATCAGTCTATCCAGTTCAACCTATGGGGTGTGTGTGTGTCTGTTTTTTGTTAACTGTACATTGTATACACCTTTATGTTGTGGTCTTTAAGGTGCCTATCTAATAGTTTTATGAAACTATCGATGCTCCCTACTGATACTACTGCTTGTGGAAGAGAATTCCACATCCTTACTGTTCTGACAGTAAAGGGCCCCTTACGTATTTTAAGGTTAAACTGTTTTTCCTCTAGTTTTAGTGAGTGGCCACGTGTCATATTGTATTCCCTTTCTCTGAAAAGTTTGTCCCTTATCCTAGGGTCATCGCCCGTACAGTATTTGTACATTGATATCATATCCCCCCTCAAGCGTCTCTTCTCCAGAGAGAATAAGTTCAATGCTTGTAGTCTTTCCTCATAGCTGATGTCCTCCATTCCCCTAATTATGTTGTTGCTCTTCTCTGGTCTTTCCAGTTCCAGCACATCCTTTCTGAGGACCGGTGCCCAGAACTGGACGGAATACTCTAGATGTGGCCGGACCAGAGTCTTGTAGAGTAGGAGAATAATCTCTTTTTCTCTATCGTCCACCGACGGACGTGGCTCGCTGCTTAATCATAGATGACTGGGTAATAGCTCCTCCCACCAGGAGTGACCAGGCACTTCAGTCAAAGGTTTGACACGCCCAGGGGGCATACCTTGGGCTATTACCCTCAGCCTAACCAAAGCACAGACAGTTTTTTTGCTGCCTGGTTTCAGGAGTGGCCAAACAGCTCCCTGCTGGGACACTTGTCCTAGTTTCTTTTTTAAATGTCTTGAAGGTAACCTTTTTTTTCTCTTGGATTTTTTTATTTTATTTTTTGTTTCTGCTAACTCCAGTTCCTGATGGATATGCCGGCGGGGTTTTGGACTGGCTATATGAGAGCCTTAAGGTCTCCCAGTTTGTGCCAGCGAGCGCTTGCCGATTGTAGCTCCGCGCTGGGTCTGCACAGCGACTATATTCCCATGGACGGGGACTGGCCTACGGTGATATCGCACTGGGACGCACACACCTGGCATGCCAGAGTCGCAGCGTACCCCTCGGCCGACAGCGCCCTCACTGTGGTGCAGAGGCCGCCTGTCTAGACGGACGCCCACTCTCAGCAGCGTGGTTTGGTAAGTACAGTCCCCCCGTCTGGTTAGCGGGCCTGGGGTGGAAGTGGGCGACCTCTGAGGTGAGTAGGACTTTAAGTACCCACTCCCGATTCCCCCCCCCCCCCTTTTTTTATGCAGGTCTCCTGGGAGCCTTTCCTCCTGCCATGACCTCTCCCTACCCTGATGGACTGAAGGGTCACTAATTTAGTGGGGGCTCCCTTTAGTGTAGCAGCACCTGTAGGTGCTAAGCAGGGTAGTAGATGGTGGGATGGGGCTTAGTGGGTGTGGGGGCTGCACTGGGTGTGTGGGCTGCTATGGGGGGGATCTTCACCGTGGAAGACCCCCGCCAGGACCCCCAGGCCTGTTACTAGGCAGGCCCCACATGTTATTAGGTGCGCGCCGCCATTTTTTTCTGGCGCCTTTTTATAGTACGGGCCTCAGCAGCTAGGGTTGTCTCCTTCACTGGAGCCGGCAGCCATTTTCTTGAAGACCGGGGGCACTTAGAGAGCGGGAAGCTGCTGCCTCTAGTGGGCGGGGACTCGATGGGCGTTTCCTTTTACACTGATCCACGCTGTCCAGACACGCTGCTCTCATGGTGTGGTAACTAACCAAGTGCTATTTCTTGGCCTCATTACTGCATTTACAGGGGGGTTTAAGGTCCTGGAGGGGCTTTAGTTATTCCCTGATATATTTTGTGCACAGTGATCACCTCTTAAAGGCGCAGTACACGTGGAGGGGGCGGCGGTCTTGCTGGAATCTGTGGTGCTTCAATGTTTTGCTTGCTACAGGAGGCCATTGTACCTGCCTGTAGGTGTCCCCTAATTAACCCTTGTGGTGCAGGTTCCAGTGCTTCCACGTTCCCTGTCTGGTCTAAGTGCACTTATACTGCTAGGCCATATTTCTAACATGGACTCCTCAAGTTTATCTGCGACCCCCTGATGTATTCTTGGGGCCAGCATCTGACGCTCATGATGTGTCTTTATTATCTGTCATGCAAGAAATGTCCAAGAAAATGGACAAGGTTATTGCAGCAGCTTTTTCTAGGAAACGCCCTCGCCCCTCGCCTGTCTCCTCTCAGACCTCAGATTCTGAGGCCGATATGGTCGCTGGCGACGCGGACCCTCTCCTGGATACTTCTACATCCGCCTTAGCACAGGAAAAGGCTTTGGTGGATGCTTTAATATCGTCAGTGGGAGACACCCTTAAACTCACGGATGCGATTTCTAAATCGCAAGGGGACTCTGTCTCATTTGGTTCCCTCAAAGCAAAGAAGTTGGCCAGGGTTTTTCCCTGTCCTGAAGTTTTATCCACCTTGGTGGAAGAACAATAGCGGCAACCTAGTCGCACGCCAGCAATTCCTAAACGTTTAGCCAGCCGCTATCCGTTTGAGGAAGGGATTTTGCACAAATGGACGGTTCCCCCTCAGGTGGACCCCCAGATATGTGGTATTCAAAAGGCCACAGTTTTACCAGTGGCAGAATCCTCATCCTTATCTGATGTGACTGAAAAACATATTGAGGTCTTATCTCGCCACCTGTATACGGTGGTGGGCTCTATTTTCAGGCCTGCCATGGCTACAATACTAGTCTCCCAGATTATGTTTGAATGGGTGAAGGCTCTGAGAGAGGCACTGACTGTTATTCAGGTACCGTCAGCTACACTGGAACTTACTGATCAATTATCACAGACTCTGATTCGTATGTGATGCTAATCTGGATGTCCTCCCGCTTACTGCTAGAGCATCGGTGGTTAGCGTGCTTATCAGACGTGTGATATGGTTGAAATCTTGGTCCGCTGACCAGGCTTCCAAAAAATTATTGTCAGATCTCCCATACCAGGGTGATCGCCTCTTTGGTTCCGCCTTGGATAACTGGGGGTAAGAGCATGTTCCTTCCCCATTCCTCTAAGCCGAAGACCCCCTCGCGTAAGCGGGGTCCTTCCTTTACTGCCCAGAAGCGTTTTTTTCGTGTGACCGGGTCGCAGCAATCAAAACAGATGTCAGGTGGTGAAGGCTCCGGGAAACCATGGGCTGGGAAGCCGAAACCTTCTGCCCCCAGCAACCCCAAGCAGACCTCCTCCGCCTAAAGGGGCGCTCTCACCCGTTCTAGAGATGGGGGGATGTCTCCGTTTCGTAATCTATTACGCTGATCCCGGAGGTACCAGGAAGTGTCTGAATGCCGATATAGCTTGCACTGCTTAAGTGCTATACAATGTAAGTGCGATTTCAGCATATGTAATAAATAGCCTTTTACTGAGACAGAGAGCACTAGATCTCCTTTTTATTTCTTCACCGATGCCATATACAACTTGAATGATTGTTTGGAGGCGGTGGCAGGAGGGCTTACCAGGCAACTGTGATTTTACTCTATGCGTATTTAGGCTCTCATGAGTCTTTCTTTGAGAGAGCACTAGATCTCCTTTTTATTTCTTCACCGATGCCATATACAACTTGAATGATTGTTTGGAGGCGGTGGCAGGAGGGCTTACCAGGCGACTGTGATTTTACCCTATGCGTATTTAGGCTCTCATGAGTCTTTCTTTGAGGTGAGCTGTTAATCTTACCATTGTCACGTGGATCACTTGGAGTGAAGCATGCAGCACTTTAATCACAGATGAAGATTCATTTATTTATTTATTATTGTGTCACTTTAGTTGCACTGTGCATTGGGACTTATTTATCACAGTAATATTGTGTCACTCTACTTGCACTGTGTATTGGGACTTTCAATATCACCGATTTTTTTTGATTCAACATTTATTAATGTTTATCACTTTATGGTCACATTATTTACCATTTTTCACTAAGCGATTATTTGTTATTGATTTGTATTCACTTAGTGCAGCAATTTTATTCACTATTCCATAGATCCCCCTTTAGAGCAGGGTCCCCATAGATCCTCCTTTAGAGCTCAGTTCCCCTGGATCCCATTTAGGGCAGGCCCAGGCTCCCCATAGATCTCCTTTAGAGCAGGGTCCCCATAGATCCCCCTTTAGAAAAGGGTCCCCATAGTAATCGTGATGCATCGAGGAATCGAATCGCGACCCTAATAATCGTAATCGCATCGAATCGTGAGGTAAGTGAAGATGCGCAGTCCTAAGCGGAGTCATCTGCACAATTGGAACGGGATCTGGAGGTGACTATTCACACTCTACAGCAGTTCGGTTGGAATCTTAACCTTCAGAAATCTGCTTTGGTTCCAACGACCAGATTGGAGTACCTAGGAATGGTCCTGGACTCTACTATGGCGAAGGTGTTTCTTCCTCCTGCGAAGTTGCAGAAGTTGAAGGAGACGATTCTGTCTCTGCTTGCTTGTGACCGGGTTTCTCTCCGGTCCTCCATGCAAGTACTGAACCTCATGGTGTCTTCCTTCGAAGCCGTGCCATATGCTCAGGCCCACACGAGAATTCTTCAACAGGAGATCCTTGTCAAATGGGAAAAGGACCCTGCATCCCTGGACAATCTGATTAGTTTGAGTCAGAGCTCCAGGGACTCCCTGCATTGGTGGCTCAGTTCTCCGAATCTCCTCCACGGGAAGTCCTTTCTTCCAGTTCTGTGGACGCTGCTGACAACGGATGCCTGTCTGACCAGTTGGGGGGGAATGCTGGGCATTCTGACTGTCCAAGGTACTTGGACGATGGCGGAATCCAAACTTCCGATCAACGTTCTTGAACTGCGGGCGATCAAGTTGAGCTTGATCCATTGGACGGACACTCTCAAAGGGTGTCCTGTTCGAGTCCAGTCGGACAATGTCACGGCTGTGGCATAGGTCAATCATCAAGGGGGCACCAAGACTGCCCTGGCGGCTCTGGAGGCAGCCGAGATTCTGAGTTAGGCAGAGACTTATTTTCCAGCCCTATCCGCCGTGTATATGCCGGGCGTCGACAACTGGCAGGCGGACTACCTGAGTCGACAAACCCTGGATCAGGGAGAGTGGTCTCTGCATCCACAAGTGTTTCACCGGTTGTGTCTCCGGTGGGGAACCCCGGATGTGGATCTGTTCGCCTCCAGGCAAAACAGAAAAGTTCCAAAGTTTGTGGCTCAGTCCACAGATTCTCTGGCCAAGGCCGTGGACGCCCTGGTGGCTCATTTATGCGTTTCCTCCGCTGAAACTATTGTCTCACCTGCTACGCAGAATCGAGCTGGAGGGGATTCCAGTAATTCTGGTGGCATCAGATTGGCCTCGGAGATCCTAGTACGCCAACATAATACGGCTAAAAGTGGCAGGTCCGTGGGCTCTTCCTCTGAGGGAAGATCTTCTGTCGCAAGGTCCCATCTTCCATCCTGCTTTACGTTCGCTGGCTTAAATGGCTTGGCTGTTGAGAGCTCGGTGTTGAAGGACAGGGGTCTGTCCGACTGAGTGATTCCTACCTTGCTTAAGGCAAGGAAGTCCACTTCTAGGAAGGTCTATCACCATACTTGTGAAGCGTACATTGCTTGGTGTGAGTCTTTACATCTACATCCTAGATCATTTGTTGTTGGCAGGATTCTGGCCTTCTTGCAGACTGGAGTGGACCAACGCTTGGCTTTGGGCACTCTTAAGTGTCAGATCTCAGCTTTGGCTGTGTATTTCCAACGTCCGTTGGCCAATCATTCTTTGATTCGTAACCATTCTTCAGCCATTTGGCTCCCCCCCAGGAGGTCCCTGATACCTCTTAATTTGGTTCTGTCGATTCTTCAGCATCCTCCTTTTGAGAACATTAGGCGCATTTCGCTACTTGACCTGTCGCAGAAGGTTGCCTTTTTGGTGGCTATCACCTCTGCTCGGAGGGTGTCTTGTCGTTTCCCGTATCTGGTGATCCATAGGGATAAGGTGGGTGGTGTTACGACCTAATCCGTCATTCCTACCTAAGGTAGTTTCGGACTTTCATTTGAATGAGGACTTAGAAACATAGAAACATAGAATGTGTCGGCAGATAAGACCATCTAGTCTGCCCAATATATCTGAATCCTATGAATAGTCCCTGGCCCTATCTTATATGAAGGATAGCTTTATACCTATCCCATGCATGCTTAAACTCCTTCACTGTATTTGCAGCTACCACTTCTGCAGGAAGGTTATTCCATGCATCCACTACTCTCTCAGTAAAGTAATACTTCCTCATATTACTTTTAAACCTTTGCCCCTCTAATTTAAAACTGTGTCCTCTTGTGGTAGTTTTTCTTCTTTTAAATATGCTCTCCTCCTTTACCGAGTTGATTCCCTTTATGTATTTAAAAGTTTCTATCATATCCCCTCTGTCTCTTCTTTCTTCCAAGCTATACATGTTAAGGTCCTTTAACCTTTCCTGGTAAGTTTTTTCCTGCAATCCATGTACTAGTTTAGTAGTTCTTCTCTGAACTCTCTCTAGAGTATCTATATCCTTCTGGAGATATGGCCTCCAGTACTGCGCACAATACTCCAAGTGAGGTCTCACCAGTGTTCTGTACAGCGGCATAAGCACTTCTCTCTTTCTACTGCTTATACCTCTCCCTATACATCCAAGCATTCTGCTGCCATTTCGTGCTGCTCTATTACATTGTCTCCCCATTTTTAAGTCTTCTGAATTAATTACTCCTAAATCCCTTTCCTCAGATACTGAGGTCAGGACTGTGTCAAATATTCTATATTCTGCCCTTGGGTTTTTATGGCCCAGGTGCATTATCTTGCACTTATCCACATTAAATTTCAGTTGCCAGAGTTCTGACCATTCTTCTAGTTTTCCTAAATCCTTTTCCATTTGGCGTTTCCCTCCAGGAACCTCAACGCTGTTACATATCTTTGTGTCATCAGCAAAAAGACAAACCTTACCATCGAGGCCTTTTGCAATATCACTTATGAAGATATTAAACAAAATTGGTCCCAGTACAGATCCCTGAGGTACCCCACTGGTAACATGACCTTGTTCTGAATGTTCTCCATTGACTACAACCCTCTGTTGTCTGTCACTCAGCCACTGCCTAATCCACTCAACAATATGGGAGTCCATGCTCAATGACTGCAGTTTATTGATAAGTCTTCTATGTGGGACAGTGTCAAAAGCCTTACTAAAATCTAGATATGCAATGTCTACTGCACCTCCACCATCTATTATTTTAGTCACCCAGTCAAAAAAATCTATAAGATTTGTTTGACATGATCTCCCTGAAGTAAACCCATGTTGTTTTTCATCTTGCAATCCATGGGATTTAAGATGTTCCACAATCCTATCCTTTAATAGGGTTTCCATTAATTTGCCTACTATTGATGTCAGACTCACTGGTCTATAGTTGCTCGATTCCTCCCTACTACCTTTCTTGTGAATGGGCACGACATTTGTCAATTTCCAATCTTCCGGGACGACTCCTGTTACTAATAATTGGTTAAATAAATCTGTTAATGGTTTTGCCAGCTCACCACTAAGCTCTTTTAATAAATTTTGGGTGTATCTTATCAGGACCCTGTGACTTATTTGTCTTCACTTTAGACAGCAATCTTAGAACGTCTTCCTCTGTAAAGACACATGCATCAAACGATTCATTAGTCATCCTTTCAAGTGGAGGTCCTTCTCCTTTTTCTTCTGTAAAAACTGAACAGAAGTATTCATTAAGGCAGTCGGCTAGCCCTTTATTCTCTTCTACATACCTTCCGTCCTTTGTTTTTAATTTAGTTATTCCTTGTTTTAATTTCCTTTTTTCATTTATATATCTGAAGAATGTCTTATCCCCCTTTTTCGGATGTGAAGGTTTCGGATAGAGTAAATGGAGGACTTAGTGCTCCCTTTACTCTATCCGAAACCTTCACATCCGACGGAAATTGCCTTGCATTATTTGGATGTGGTTCAGGCAATACGGGTGTATCTTGAGGTCACTGAGTCTTTTAGTAGGTCGGACTCTCTTTTTGTGAATACAAATGGACCCCGGAAAGGTCAAACTGCGTCTACGTCGACCATCTCCAGATGGATCAGACAGACGGTGGTGAAGGCGTATTCTCTTAGGGGCAAGGTTCCACCATTCCCTGTTACTGCTCACTCTACGTGGGCGTTGAGTGCCTCCTGGGCCTTCCGCCATCAAGCATCAGTGCTGCAGGTTTGTAAGGCGGCCACTTGGTCGTCAGTGCACACATTCACCAAGTTTTATAGAGTGAATATGCTGGCATCCGCGCATGCGTCCTTTGGCCGCAAGGTTTTGCAGGCTGCTGTGTGAAGGAGTGGTTTCTTGATCCTCCTTTTCTGGTTTTGTTACATTTGAGCCGCAGTTGTTTTTTGTGTTGCTCCGTGTTACTATGTTGGCTATGTTAGCTGTGGGAATTTGCATTCCTTTGTTTGTCCGTTTCCCACCCCTCTGTAGCTACTGCTTTTGGACGTCCCAACTGTCTATGATTAAGCAGCGAGCCATCTCCGTCGGTGGACGATAGAGAAAATGGGATTTTTGTACTTAAAATCCATTTCTCTGAGTCCACAAGGTTTTGCAGGCCGCTGTTTGAGAGGACTAGTCCTCTTTGTGGGTGTATGTTTCAGGTGAGCTCCAGTTGTTCCTAGTTGAGCTCTATGTTACCTGGTTGGCTATGTTTAGCCTTTTTGGGAATTTTCTTCGCCGATGCCCTCCATTCCCCTAATTATTTTTGTTGCCCTTCTCTGGACTCTCAGAACTGGAGGGAATACTCCAGATGTGGTCGGACCAGAGTCTTGTAGAGTGGGAGAATAATCTCTTTATTTCTGGAGTGAATCCCCTTTTTATACATGCCAGTATTCTGTCGGCTTTGCTTGCAGCGGCTTGGCATTAGGTCCTTTTCCATCTTAGATTCACCCAGAGGTTCCCCCCTAGTGAGTAGCTTGCTTTCTTGTTTCTGACACCCAAGTGCATTACTTTACATTTTTCAACATTAAACCTAATTTTCCATGTAGCTGTCCACCCCATTATTTTGTTCAGGTCCGCTTGTAAGATTTCCACATCCTGTATAGGAGAAATTGGTATGCTTAGTTTAGGACTGTCCGCAAATACCGAGATTGTGCTAGATATCCCCTCCTCTAGATCATTTATGAATAAATTAAACAAGATTGGTTCCCAGGACAGAACCTTGGGAGACCCCACTTTCCACACCCGCCCAATCCGAGTACTGCCCATTAATCACCACCATCTGGACTCTCCCCTGGAGCCAGTTCTCCATCCAGGTACTCACCCTATGGTCCATACCTACATTCCTTAGTTTGTACACTAAGAGTTTGTGGGGAAGGGTGTCAAATGCCTTTGCAAAGTCCAGATACACCACATCCACAGGCTTACCTTTATCTAGGTGGCAGCTCACTTCATCGTAGAAGGTTAATAGATTGGTTTGGCAAGAACGATTTTTCATGAATCCATGCTGATTACTACTAATAATACCGTTTTCATGACTAAAGTCTTTTTTATGGTCCCTTAACACCCCTCCAAAATCTTGCAGACTACTGACTAGGCTGACTTGGCCTATAGTTACCCAGGATATATCTCAGCCCTTTTTCAAATATTGGTACCATGTTGGCTTTTTTCCAATTAGCTGGCACCATACCCATCTGTAGACTATCCTTAAAGATCAGGAATAATGGTCTGGCAGTCACCTGGCTGAGCTCTTTAAGAACCCTCGGGTGCAAGCCATCCGGTCCCGGTTATTTATTTATGTTAAGTTTCTCTAGTTTAGTTCTAAGTCTATCTTCTGTTAGCCATGGTGGTACTTCCTGAGGTGTATTATTTAGTTTAGCCTTACAAGCTGGGTTAGTGTGGCCCCCCGATTCTTTTGTGAAGACTGAAGAGAAGAAATTATTTAACACTTCCGCCTTTTCTCTGTCCTCTGTGGCCATATTTCCCTTGTCGTCTTTTAAGGGGCCAATGTGTTCTGGCCTCGCTTTCTTACTGTTTATACAGTGCCTTGCGAAAGTATTCGGCCCCCTTGAACTTTGCGACCTTTTGCCACATTTCAGGGTTCAAACATAAAGATATAAAACTGTCATTTTTTGTGAAGAATCAACAAGTGGGACACAATCATGAAGTGGAACGACATTTATTGGATATTTCAAACTTTGTTAACAAATAAAAACTGAAAAATTTTGGGCATGCAAAATTATTCAGCCCCTTTACTTTCAGTGCAGCAAACTCTCTCCAGAAGTTCAGTGAGGATCTCTGAATGATCCAATGCTGACCTAAATGACTAATGATGATAAATATAATCCACCAGTGTGTAATCAAGTCTCCGTATAAATGCACCTGCACTGTGATAGTCTCAGAGGTCCGTTTAAAGCGCAGAGAGCATCATGAAGAACAAGGAACACACCAGGCAGGTCCGAGATACTGTTGTGGAGAAGTTTAAAGCCGGATTTGGATACAAAAAGATTTCCCAAGCTTTAAACATCCCAAGGAGCACTGTGCAAGCGATAATATTGAAATGGAAGGAGTATCAGACCACTGCAAATCTACGTAGACCTGGCCGTCCCTCTAAACTTTCAGCTCATACAAGGAGAAGACTGATCAGAGATACAGCCAAGAGGCCCATGATCACTCTGGATGAACTGCAGAGATCTACAGCTAAGGTGGGAGACTCTGTCCATAGGACAACAATCAGTCGTATACTGCACAAATCTGGTGTTTATGGAAGAGTGGCAAGAAGAAAGCCATTTCTTATAGATATCCATAAAAAGTGTTGTTTAAAGTTTGCAACCTGGGAGACACACGAAACATGTGGAAGAAGGTGCGCTGGTCAGATGAAACCAAAATCAAACTTTTTGGCAACAATGCAAAACGTTATGTTTGGCGTGAAAGCAACACAGCTCATCACCTTGAACGCACCATCCCCACTGTCAAACATGGTGGTGGCAGCATCATGGTTTGGGCCTGCTTTTCTTCAGCAGGGACAAGGAAGATGGTTAAAATTGATGGGAAGATGGATGGAGCCAAATACAGGACCATTCTGGAAGAAAACCTGATGGAGTCTGCAAAAGACCTGAGACTGGGACGGAGATTTGTCTTCCAACAAAACAATGATCCAAAACATAAAGCAAAATCTACAATGGAATGGTTCACAAATAAACATATCCAGGTGTTAGAATGGCCAAGTCAAAGTCTAGACCTGAATCCAATCGAGAATCTGTGGAAAGAACTGAAAACTGCTGTTCACAAACGCTCTCCATCCAACCTCCTTGAGCTTGAGCTGTTTTGCAAAGAGGAATGGGCAAAAATGTCAGTCTCTCGATGTGCATAACTGATAGAGACCTACCCCAAGCGACTTACAGCTGTAATCGCAGCAAAAGGTGGCGCTACAAAGTATTAACTTAAGGGGGCTGGATAATTTTGCACGCCCAATTTTTCCGTTTTTTATTTGTTAAAAAAGTTTGAAATATCCAATAAATTTCATTCCACTTCATGATTGTGTCCCACTTGTTGTTGATTCTTCACAAAAAAGTACAGTTTTATATCTTTATGTTTGAAGCCTGAAATGTGGCAAAGGGTCGAAAAGTTCAAGGGGGCTGAATACTTTCGCAAGGCACGGTACTTACTGAGCCACCAGGACACTACTTGCACCCCCTTGGTGATTGACAGACCACGGCCGTGGCATTGTGCTAATGAATTCATACCAGACACCCCTAAAGACAAATTGTGCAATGGGCCAGACAAAGGCTGATCGCTCAGAGTTCCAGAACATTAAATCGGCAGTCTGGACTCCAAACCCCCTGAGCACATCTGTGCTGAGGACGCCTCCCCACTCGGACAGGCTGTTATCCGTGGGGACAACCGTCCAATACAGGGGGAGAAAGGATATACCCTGTTGAAGTGGCAGAGAACTAAGCCACCTCTAGAGACCGTGGATCCTTGTCCAATGCACAAGAGTCTCTTTAGCAGAGATCTTTTGTGGAACTGTGCAAGCAGACCGCCTGTAGGGTGGACACCATCAGGCCCAGCATCCGCATGCAACCCAGGAGGGATGACTGTCTGCTGAACAATAGAAGCTGAACTACCTCCCGCAATATCTGGAGTTTTATCAGAGGAAGAAACATTCTGGCTGAGGCCGAGACAGACCCAGATATTCCAGTTTTTATGGACAGAACCAAAGCAGGCTCCTGAAGGTCCAGAATCCAACCAAACTCCCTCAGAGTTTGCAGAGCAATCCCCAGTTGTCCATCAGAGCAGTTGGAGACTCTGCTCGCAGAAGATCATTCAGGCACCCCAGTACAATGATCCCCCGCTGACTCAAACAATGTCAGCAGCGGGGCCAACATTTTTGTGAAGACCCGTGGAGCAGAGGCGAGACCAAAGGTCCCCGCCACAAACTGATAATGCTCCTTTCCCACGGCAAAATGGAGGAAGTGTTGGTGACAAGCACATATTAGAATGTGCAGGTAGGGGTCCTTGATGTCGATAGAAGCGTGAAGAAATCCCCCTGACCTAGGGACGCCACTACCATGTGAATGGACTCCACGCGGAACTTCTGTACAAGCACAAGCAGTTTAGCACCTTGAGGTCCAGAATTAGACGTACCTTGCCTTCCTTTCTGGGAACTGTAAAGAGGTTTGAGTAAAAACTCCTGAAAATGTTCCAAAATTGGAACAATAACAACCACCACTTGAAGGAACAAGTCTTGCACTACCCCAAAGAGTGCAGGTTGGAAGGGAAGAACCTTTCCAGAAGATAAGACAGAACTCGATCTTGTAGCCTGACTGAATAACTACGTGGACCCACGTGTCCTATACCAGGGAGGTCCGCGGATCCGAAAACCAGGGAAGACATCCGCCCACCCCAGATACGGGTGAGGGCGCCCCTTCATGCCGAGGCAGCCTTGTCCGCAGGTCTGGAAGAGCCTGCTCGTGGCTTGCCAGACCAGATCCTCGTGGAAACCCTGAAGGAGGCCCTGAATTTTGATCCCTTGTCTTGAGACCCCAAGGGAGCCCTTTGCAGCCTGCAGAAGAAAAGTACTCCTCCCCCCTGTGAGACCCTTAACAATGTCCTCCAAGAAAGCTCCAAACAGGCAATCCCCTACAATGTGGAGATCAGATCAGATAAGGCCTTGTTCGAAGTCTGGTCCGCGGACCAGTATTTCAGTCAGATAATACGCCAAAGGACCACTGAAATCCTCGAAATCAAAGGAGCCGCATCCAAGAGGCATCACAGATAAACTGTAGCCCCTGGAACAACTGATCCACCAGCTCTGCAAAGACTAGGAAGCTGTTTCCCCTCCAGGTCCCGGCGTAAAAGTTTAGCCCACTTAATCAGAGCACGCGACAGCAGGGCAATAGTAAATACCGGCCTAAGTGCCGAACTAGCTACAGCGAACATGTGGCAGGCCAGAGCCTCCGCCTGCCTATTAGTTGAATATTTCAAGGCCTGGGACTCCTCAACCGGAATGAAGGTAACTTTATTTAACATGGAAACTGACGAGTCCACTACAGGTGGGAACGTCCACCTTTAATGCAGTTAATCCTCATAAGGAAACCGCAAGAAAAATGCCCTTAAGAACCACTGCATTTTGGACAACCCCACTGTTTCTTGACAATGTTGTCAAAGTAAGTGGAAAAGGGAACACCCTCACCGCTTTTGAGTACCTGTGGGTGCCAAAAGGGACTGACACCTTCGACGCATCATCAGCCGCAACCTCCATTTTTAAAGTGCCACGCACTGACACAGAAAGACCCACAGTGACCTCAGAAATTTTAGAGGGGCTGGGGGGGGGGGAACCCGGAGGATCCCACCGTCCCAGAGAGGGGCCCACATCAACGCCAAAACGCTACTTACCATACCAGGACCAGGGTGGGCACCGCTCCGGAGAGACCACCACTCCATTATAATGTGGGTGCTGTTGGAGAAATGCTGCGACTCAGGCCGAGGCCAGGTCGTATGCATCCTTGGAGACGTTTAACTCGCAGGCCAGCCCCTGTCCAGTGGGGCTATGTCGCGTCCGACCTAGAGCGGAGCTGCGGTCTGCACGTGCTCACTGGTCAAACTAGGGGGATCCTCTGGATCTAGATTTTCCAGTCCGTTGCCCAGTCCAGCAAATGATGATTGTAGATTCTCACAGGAACAAAATAACAAAAGATAGGAAAATATTTCATTTAAAAAGAAAAAAAAACGCCAGGACCAAAGATCCCAGCAAGGAACTATGTCCTTACTCCTAACTAGGCAGAAAAAAACAAGTGCCTATAGCTGAGAGTGGGTGTATACCCCCTGGGACTGCCCATAGGCGTAGTCAAGCTTTTTCCTGCCTAGTGTCCTACTCCTGTAAGGGTCAGTATAACCCAATGGTTAACCACTTTCTTACCGCCTCATTGGAAAATGATGGCGGCAGGAAGGCTTTCCGGGACGGGCCGACGTCATATGACGGCGGCCAGATCTCCCCGCTACTGCGCGCCCCCGGGGATGCGCGGCGATCAGGGATTAGGCTCGTCCCCTGGACATAGCCCATCCCCGATCAAGGTAAACAGCCAATGAAATTTGGCTGTGTCAATCACAGCCGATCACATGAGCGGCTCCAGCACGAGCCGCTCGTTCCCTCTGTAATGCGCGCCCCCGGGGCACGCAGAGCAGAGATCGGGGACAAAGCTCGTCCCTCGGACAGAGCCAATCCCCGATCTTGGTATAGAGCCAATGAAATTGGCTTTTTACCACGTGACCGGCTGTGTCCAATCACAGCCGGTCACAAATGTCAACAAAGCAGTGGTAACTCACTGTTACCAGGCTCTTCTCCTCACACACCGATCCAGTGCGAGGAGATCTGGAAACAGTGAGTTACCACAGTACTGTTACTATTACTGTGCCCTGATTGCCCTAATCAAATAAAGAGGACCTGTCACAAAAGTACCTGTCACCTGCCCATCTAAGTACATGCCACCTGCCCATCAGAGTACCCGAGTACCAGTCCCCTGCCCATCAGAGTACCCGAGTACCTGTCAGCTACCCATCAGAGTACCCGAGTACCTGTCAGCTACCCATCAGAGTACCCGAGTACCTTCCACCTGCTCAGAGTACCTGCCACCTGAAGTACTTGCCGCCTGATCATCAGTACCCGAGTACCTATCACCTGCCCATCAGAGTACCCGAGTAACTGTCACTTGCATATCGGAGTACCTGAGTACCTTCCACCTGCTCATCAGAGTACCTGCCGCCTGAAGTACCTATCACCTGCCTGTCACCTGCCCATCTGAGTTCCCGAGTACCTGTCACCTGCCTATCGGAGTACCCGAGTACCTGCCACCTGCTCATCAGTACCAAAGTACCTGTCACCTGCCTAGCAAAGTACCCGTGTACCTGTCACCCTTCATACAGCCACTATGTCCATGTCCAAAAAGTTTTTCACTGCCAAAGAGGCCTGTCAATTGTTATCCCTGACGGAAGAGAGCAGCGAGGAGCTCTCACTTTCTGATGCCGAAACCAATTTTGAATCTGGTTCAGAATTTGAGCCCTTTGAAGGCTTTACATCGGGAACTGAATCGGAGGAGGAAGAAGTTCGGCCTAAAAGACGCCGCATTGAAAACCAGGCAGACACCAGCAGCGCCAATGGCCAATCGGCAAACGCCAACGGCGCTGGACCCCAGGAGAAAATGACGAGTACAAGCACTGGAATTTCACACCAGCCCCAAAGAAGCAGAGCCCAAATGCAGCCTCCGGATGCCTTGGCAAACCCATAGTGGCTGCCTTCTAGCTCTAGGTAAGCTACAATCCCCCCTTCACAGCACAGCCAGGTTTGCAGGTCAACACCGAACATTTTGTTCTCATTGACTTTTTACATTTATTTTTCCCTGTTGAGTTCCTTCAAGGCATCTTGGACCAAACAAATATTTTTACCCAACAATTCATAGAGAACAACCCCACCTCACATCATGCCCGACCTTTTGAATGGAGACCCCTAACATTAGAAGAGTTAAAAGTATTTCTGGGCCTTACCATCAATATGGGGGTTACCAAAAAAAAAAAAAAAACGAGCTGCATTCCTATTGGTCGACCAAACCCATCCACCATATGCCACTTTATTCATCGGTCATGTCCAGGTCGCGCTATGATAATAATGCGCTTCCTGCATTTCAATGATAATTCGCAGTGCCCTCCCCGAAATGATCCCAATTTTGATAAACTCTATAAAATTCACCCCCCTAATTGATTTCTTTTCCAAACGGTTTCCCTGAAGTTTATGTCCCTGACCAAAAGATCGCTGTGGACGAATCACTGGTCCATTTCACAGGCCGGCTGGCTTTTAAGCAATACATTCCCAGCAAGAGGGCTAGGTATGGCTTAAAACTTAACAAGCTCTGCAAAAGCAAAACGGATATGTGTACGCCTTTCGCGTGTACGAAGGCAGAGACTCCGAGCTCCAGCCCCGAGTGCCCAACATACATGGGAATAAGTGGGAAGATTGTCTGGGACCTAGCCTTCCCACTGTTGCAAAAGGGGTACCATATTTATATGGACAACTATTACACCAGTTTGCCCCTTTTCCGCCACCTGTACCTGAAAAAACCTTGGCCTGCGGTACAGTAAGAAAAAAACGGAAGGGCTTCCCGCAGAGTCTTGTCACCACTCCATTACAAATTGGGGAATCCGCAAGCCTAAGGAACGAAGAAGTAATGGCTTTGAAGTGGAGGGATAGTAAGGACGTTTACATCATGTCCACCATCCACGATGACACCTCAGTGGAAATTCGAAGACCAGGCGGTCCCGTTCGAAGTCACGTTCGAAAGCCTATCCACAAGTACAATAAGTACATGGAGGGGGGGGGGGGTGGATTTAAACGATCAAATGCTGCAGCCCTATCTCCCGACACGAAAGACACTCTTTTTGGAACAAAAAAGTTGGTTTACTTTTTCCATTTGGCCATGTACAACGCATATGTCACCTATCAAGAGTCAACAAGAGCACCAATGCCCTTCCTCCGTTTTATTGAAGATATTGCCACTGCCCTGATTTACCAGCAAGGATCCCCCCCAGAAATCATTTGTTCCGATTGTGTCAGCAGACTTCATGAGCGCCATTTCCCTTACCATATCCCACCATCAGAAACCGCAAGAAGACGCCAAAAAAGGTGTCGGGTGTGTAGCAAAAAAGGAGTTCGGAAAGACACCAGTTTCCATTGTACCGATTGTCCCTCCCAACCCTGCCTATGCATCGGAGATTGCTTTAAAATCTAGCACACTGCCCTAAACTTTTAGCCCATATTTCAATCAGACTGCCATTTCCCCTTTTTCAATTTTTGTGCTGAATATTTTCCCACTGCCTCAACCAACCATATCACTGCCTTCCTTGTGAACCAACCCTTGCCTGTATATAGACTATGCCTCTGCCTGCCGTCTGCATTGTTTATCCGCCATGTTTCTGCCTTTCACGTGAACTGACCCTGGACTGTTTATCGATTATGCCTTTGCCTACCATCTATTTCTGCCTTTTACCTGCACTGACCTCGGCCTGTTACGACCATTTTTTTTGCCTGCCCCTTAGACTGATCCTTCGCCCTGCTACTGTAGTAGTGGGATTCAAAATGACACAGGGGTCTCACTTTTGTGAGGGTCTTCAGAATATAGTGTTCTGATATGAGAAAAACAGTTTTCTCTGGGTTTGTAATCTCGGAACAGGGTCTGGAGTCTGGAGGCTTCAAAGCGATTTGGGTGAGAGAAGCCTCTACCCCTGTCCCCATTCTTTCCCAACCGAGGCCCTAAGCTTGATGGTCCTGCCTGCTGCCTGGACCAATACTTGGGCTGTACTGACCATATCTCTGCCTGCTGCCTGTACTAATTATGTACAGTATTCCTGCCTGCTGCATGGACAATCCTTTTTTCTGCTGCTGTCCATATCCCTGCCTACTACCTGGACCAATGCTTTGGCTGTGCTGACAATATCTCTGCCTGTACTGACTATAGACAGTATTCCTGCCTGCTGCTTGGACAATCCTTTCACTGTCGCTGTCTACGTTCCTGCCTGCTGCCTGGACCACTGCACTGCTAAAACCACAGGTCATTTTTTCTTTATCCTTTGCTCAGCAGAATGTATTTTGGTATGTATTATGCTATGTGTTAGGGGCCTTCAACAATGTGAAAGGTTGTCAGGAATTTATGTGTGTGATTTACAGTGCCTTGTGAAAGTATTCGCCCCCCTTGAACTTTGCGACCTTTTGCCAGGCTTCAAACATAAAGATATAAAACTGTACTTTTTTGTGCAGAATCAACAAGTGGGACACAATCATGAAGTGGAACGAAATTTATTGGATATTTCAAACTTTTTAACAAATAAAAGACTGAAAAATTGGGCGTGCAAAATTATTCAGTTAATACTTTGTAGCGCCGCCTTTTGCTGTGATTACAGCTGTAAGTCGCTTGGGGTATGTCTCTATCAGTTTTGCACATCGAGAGACTGAAATTTTTGCCCATTCCTCCTTGCAAAACAGCTCGAGCTCAGTGAGGTTGGATGGAGAGCGTTTGTGAACAGCAGTTTTCAGTTCTTTTCACAGATTCTCCATTGGATTCAGGTCTGGACTTTGACTTGGCCATTCTAACACCTGGATATGTTTATTTGTGAACCATTCCATTGTAGATTTTGCTTTATGTTTTACATCATTGACTTGTTGGAAGACAAATATCCGTCCCAGTCTCAGGTCTTTTGCAGACTCCATCAGGTTTTCTTCCAGAATGGTCCTGTATTTGGCTCCCTCCATCTTCCCATCAATTTTAACCATCTTCCCTGTCCCTTCTGAAGAAAAGCAGGCCCGAACCATGATGCTGCCACCACCATGTTTGACAGTGGGGATGATGTGTTCAGGGTGATGAGCTGTGTTGCTTTTACGCCAAACATAACGTTTTGCATTGTTGCCAAAAAGTTTGATTTTGGTTTCATCTGACCAGAGCACCTTCTTAGACATGTTTGGTGTGTCTCCAAAGTGGCTTGTGGCAAACTTTAAACAACACTTTTTATGGATATCTTTAAGAAATGGCTCTCTCCTTGCCACTCTTCCATAAAGGCCAGATTTGTGCAGTATGCAATATTGTTGTCCTATGGACAGAGTCTCCCACCTTAGCTGTAGATCTCTGCAGTTCATCCAGAGTGATCATGGGCCTCTTGGCTGCATCTCTGATCAGTCTTCTCCTTGTATGAGCTGAAAGTTTAGAGGGACGGCCAGGTCTTCGTAGATTTGCAGTGGTCTGATACTCCTTCCATTTCAATATTATCACTTGCACAGTGCTCCTTGGGATGTTTAAAGCTTGGGAAATCTTTTTGTATCCAAATCCGGCTTTAAACTTCTCCACAACAGTATCTCGGACCTGCCTGGATTGTTCCTTGTTCTTCGTGATGCTCTCTGCGCTTTAAACGGACCTCTTAGATTATCAGAGCCGGTTCACATAGGGGCGACCCGACTTGCCGGGGCGACCTGTGAAGTCGCGGTGCACAGCGCGCACCGCGACCTCGGAGCAGCATGCACGGACTTCATATAATTGAAGTCAATGCCGGTCGCTCCAGGTCGCCCCAAAGTAGTACAGGACCCTTTTTCTAAGTCGGAGCGACTTGTGTCACATCTATTAGAACGGGTCCTGTGCTAATCTATGGCAGGCGACCCACGGCGACTTGTCAGGCGACTGGTCGCTTGACAAGTCGCCCCAGTGTGAACCGGCTCTGACAGTGCAGGTGCATTTATACGGAGACTTGATTACACACAGGTGGATTCTATTTATCATCATTAGTCATATAGGTCAACATTGGATCATTCAGAGATCCTCACTGAACTTCTGGAGAGAGTTTGCTGCACTGAAAGTAAAGGGGCTGAATAATTTTGCACGCCCAATTTTTCAGTTTTTTATTTGTTAAAGTTTGAAATATCCAATAAATTTCATTCCACTTCATGATTGTGTCCCACTTGTTGATTCTTCACAAAAAATTACAGTTTTATATCTTTATGTTTGAAGCCTGAAATGTGGCAAAAGGTTGCAAAGTTCAAGGGGGCCGAATACTTTCGCAAGGCACTGTATGTCCCTAGCCACTTGCCAACCGGCCAATGTATATATACGTCCCCCATTTAAACCTAAATACCGGTGTTATGGCAGCAGATAGCTGCCATAACCCTGGTATTTTTTTAAACGGTGGACGGTTAGCTTTCCGATAAGTGTGGTCCCAGCGGCGGATTCGCCACGGGATCACCCTTCCGGGATGGTGGAAAAGTGACCCCCTCCCTCCGCGTCCCGGTCCTTTTCTCCACTTACCAGACCCGCCGGCAGCGGGTAAAACGATCCGGTCCCGGATCCTTACAGACAGGATGTCGAGTGAGGGCAAGCTTGCCCTCACTCGACTCTATGGTCTTGGAGGACCGGAGCTACGGCAAACGTCGTTGCCTAGCAACCGGTTTAAAGGTCCTTTTTTTTTTTTTTTTCTTTTTCTATCTTTTAGTGTACTTGTGAGATCTGAGGACTTTTTGACCCCAGATCTCACAAAAAAAGAGGTCCTGTCGTGCCTATTTCTATTACAAGGAATGTTTACATTCCTTGTAATGGAAATAAAAATGATACATTTTTTTTTGTTTAAAAACAGTGTAAAAATAAAAAATAATAAATAAAATAAATAGTAAAAAAAAAAAAAAAATTAAAGCGCCCTGTCCCCGTTAGCTCGCGCGCAGAAGCGAACGCATACGGAAACCCCGCCCACATATGTAAATGGTGTTCAAACCACATATTTGAAGTATCGCCGCGATCGTTAGAGCAAGAGCAATAATTTGAGCCGTAGACCTCCTCTGTAACTCTAAGATGGCAACCTTTAGAAACTTTTAAAGTGTCGCCTATGGGGATTTTTAAGTACCAAAGTTTGTCGCCGTTCCGTGAGCAATTTTGAAGCATGACATGTTGGGTATCTATTTACTCGGGGTAACATTATCTTTCACATTATGGTAAAAAAAATGGGCTTTACTGGTTTCTTATTTTTTAATTCAAAAAAGTGAATTTTTTATAAAAAATTTGCGTTTGGAAGACCGCTGCGCAAATACGGTGTGTTAAAAAATATTGCAATAATCTCCATTTTATTCTCTAGGGTCTCTGCTAAAAAAATATATATATATAATGTTTGGGGGTTCCAAGTAGTTTTCTAGCAAAAACAACTGATTTTAACTTGTAAACACCAAATGTCAAAAATAGGCCTAGGCAAGTGGCTAGGATGCATGATGGTGCTCCTTGGATGTTGGGCCCCTCTATATGGCTAGCCTGTGAAAAAGTCTCACACATGTGGTATTGCCATACTCAGAAGGAGTAGAAGAATGTATTTTGGGGTGTCATTTTTGCTGTGTACATGCTATGTGTTAGAAATAGCTTATAAATTGACAAATTTGTGGGGGAAAAAAAGAAAAAAAAAATTTCTTAATTTTCCCAAGAATTGTGGGAAAAAATTATAACTTCAAAAAACTCACCATGCCTCTTACTAAATACCTTGGACTGTCTACTTTACAAAAAGGGGTCATTTGGGGGGTATTTGTACTGTCCTGACATTTCAGGGCCTCAAGAAACGAGATAGTCCGTCAGTACATCTGGTGTGATCAATTATGGTAATTGGTACCATAGCTTCTAGACTCAATAACTTTCACACAGACTAAATAATATACACTAATTTGGGTTAATTTTACCAGAGATATGTAGCAGTATAAATTTTGGCCCAAATGTATGAAGAAAAATACATTTTTTGCAAAATAGAAATAATAGATAATAGATCATTTATAATACAAACTAAAAAGAAAGTGTTTTTTTTTTCCAAAAATTTTGCTTTTTTTTTTGCTTATATCACGAAAAAAAAAAACCCGGTTGTGATCAAATACCACCAAAAGAAAGCTCTATTTGTGTGAAAAAAATTATAAAAATTTTGTTTGGTTACAGTGTAGCATGACTGAGCAATTGTCATGGGAGAGTGCTGAAAGCTGAAAATTGGTCTGGGCAGGAAGGGGAAGTGGTTAAGAAGAATCAGGAGCTGTGTTTGTCAACGAACGAAAGAGAAAGGCCTGGATTCTTTCCTAGGTGTACATAATATAACTGGTAATTAATATTTATAGGTAAAGTTGATAGAGGGAATATCCGATTAGCTTTTGGGGGGGATCAGGAAGGATTTTTTTTCCCCTGCTGTAGCAAATTGGATCAGGCTTTGCTGGGTTTTCAGTCTTCCTCTGGATCAAATGCGGGTATAGGATTGTGTATATGGGATTGTATGGTTGTTTTTTCTATACTGTTTTTGGTTTTTTATTGGTTGAGCCAGGTGGACTTGTGTCTTTTTTCAACCTGACTAACTATGTAACTATGAACACAGGATGTAGGCCTTCTGTACTGACAGAATGGCAATCTGCCTTGTTTACATAGGATGATTGACGTTCTGCCTTTGTACCCGTTGTGTAGAATCACAGCAGGAGCGAGCCACCAGTGGTGGATCACGTAAAAAACAGCTATAGGGTGGTCGGCAAGCAGTTAAAGGCACTCTTCCCTCTGCGGTTTACCTCTATAAGATTTGGGATTGTGCTTATACTATACAAAACTACCATCTGCATCCTCAATTTCGAGAGCTGCTCTCTTCAACAATAACATTTTACTGAAAAAAAAAAAATTTCCTCTAAAGCCAGAGCATTGTTCCATAGTAAAATAACCATAGCTTTTCTGCTGATCCTCCTGAGACAGCAAGCCAAAACGACCTATTAATACCCCAGCACTACTGTGCTCTCAGTATAGGCTTCAAAACAGTGTTCCCTAAATGATTTACTGCTGTTTTGACTGTGCTACTAGTGTAATTTATTTACAGAAATGGAGCCATAATGAATTGTTTAACCATTACCTTTTGCTAGGCGCTCTAACCTTTTTCCATGTTCAGGAGGAATTGCATACCTGCATGAATAAACATATACAACACATAAGATAAAATAAATGTTTGAATGGTTAAAAAAAAAAAAAAAACATTTAAATGTTTCTGATGGAAGCTTGATCATTTGGGATAATATAAAATCAATAAAAAGATAAAAAGCTGAATTTTTGTTAAATCTTACCGTAAAATTCCTTTCTCTGAGTCCTCCGACAGTCGCCGCCCACTCATACAGTCGTCACCAATGGGTATTGACTTCCGCTACGCAGGAGTAGCTAGGCATAAGACTTGTTGGTAACAAAAGTTTTTAGCATAGACACACCCATAGGGGCTGTCCCACTGGTCAATACCCCCCCTGCATTAAGCCATCCCAACTCAGTTTGGCAGCATAGCAGTAAGTGTACCAGAAAACCCCAAAAGAGGAGTGGGGGCGGCGACTGTCGGAGGACTCGGAGAAAGGAATTTTACGGTAAGATTTTACAAAAATTCTGTTTTCTCTTACGTACTCCGACAGTCGCCGCCCACTCATACAGTCGTCACCAATGGGACGTCCCAAAGCAGTGAAGGCATGAGGGGTGGGAGACGCAACCAAAGAAAAGGCAACACAGTACCCACATCAGAGAAAGGAACCTTACACACGCAGTAAGAGAACCTTCTGGGCAACGGAAAAGGCTAAACAGGAGCAACAGCCCAGGAAAACAAATAAACCAGGGGAAAAACAACCCCAACAGCCAGGGACACACAAAAGAACAAGGGTCCCCTATGGCACTGCCGCACTGAGAACTTTGCGGCCAAAGGAGGCATCAGCTGATGCCAGAACATCCACCTTATAGAATTTGGAAAAGGTGTGCACCGACGACCAAGTCGCAGGCTTACACACCTGGGCCACCGAGGTCTGATGCCGGTAGGCCCAGGACGTACGCAAAGATCTGGTAGAGTGCGCCTTAACAGGGAAGGGTGGAACCCGTTCCTTCAAAGCATAGGCCTGTACAATGGTCTGTCTGATCCATTTGGCAATGGTCGCTGCAGATGCAGGCATGCCTTTCCGAGGTCCCTCAGGAAGGACAAAGAGGGAATACGATTTTCGGCCCTGACAACATCCAAGGAATGCTATGCAACCTCCTTAGGATGCTTCGGCTTCGCACAGAGCGAAGGCAAAACAATGTCCTCGTTAAGGTGAAAGTCGAGACCACCTTAGGGAGAAAAGACGAATGAGGTCGCAAGACCACCTTGTCCTTGTGAACCACCAAGTAGGGAGATCGGCAAGACAATGCCGCCAGCTCCGCCACTCTGCGAGCCGAAGTGATCGCCACTAGAAAAGCAACCTTCTTAGACAGCAGAGGCAACGATATCTCCAGGATGTTTTCAAAGGGAGCACGCTGCAACACAGACAGAACCAAGTTCAGGTCCCATGGAGGTAAAGGGTCCCTCCGAGGAGGGGCCAAATGTCGCACACCTTGAATGAAGGTGCGAATTAAGGAATGAGATGCCACAGGGCGCTGAAAAAGAACAGCCAGTGCAGATACCTGGCCCTTTATCGTGGCCAGCGCCAGGCGCTGGTCCACACCAGTCTGAAGGAAAGCCAACACTCTCGTCACTGAGTATGAGCAAGGAGAGAACCCCCTGGACTCACACCAGGCAAAATAGGCCTTCCAGGTACGGTAATAAATTTTTCCAGACGAGGCTTTTCTAGCCTTGATTAAAGTAGGAATGACCTCTGTGGAGAGACCCCTGTCTCTCAGGACCTGGCTTTCAACAACCATGCCGTTAAAGCCAGCGACTGTAAAGCAGGATGGGAGATCGGTTCCCTGAGACAGCAGATCTTCCCGCAGTGGCAGCCGCCAAGGAGGCTCGACCGCTAGGTGAACAACGTCGGCGTACCAGGACCGGCGTGGCCAGTCCGGTGATACCAAAATCACCAGGTTCGGTTCTGAGGCCAGCCTGCGAAGGAACCTGGACAAAAACTGAATCGGAGGAAAGGCATACATCAGACGATATGGATGCCGCCAAGGTTCCACCAACGCATCCGAGGCGTCCGCCCGAGGATCGCACGTTCTTGCCACAAACCTTTTCACCTTGTGGTTAAGCCAAGAAGCGAACAGATCCACATCATTTGGAAGACCTCCGGGTGCAGGGACCATTCCCCCTGATCCAGGGTCTGGTGGCTCAGATAGTCGGCCTGCCAATTCTCCACACCCAGAATATGAACTGCCGATATTGCCGGGACATGAGTCTCGGCCCAAGACAAAATGTCGGTCACCTATCGGGCCGCCCGGGCACTCCTGGTGCCCCCTTGGTGGTTAATGTAAGCCACCGCGGTAGCATTGTCCGTCTGTACCCGAACAGGACGGCCCCAAAGTCGATCCGACCACTGGAGGAGACAGAGCTTGATCGCTCTTAATTCCAAAATGTTGATCCGAAGGGAGGATTCCTCCGCCGACCAAATGCCCTGGGCAGACAGGTTGCCCAGGAATCCACCCCAGCCCGACAGGCTGCCATCTGTGGTAATTACTGTCCACAGTAACGGACGAAAGGATTTTCCTTCCGACACAGCCGGGGAATGAAGCCACCACAGAAGATCCCTTCTGGTCCGGTGACTCAACGAGACCCTCAGATCCAAGGACTGAGGAAGTCTGTCCCACCTGGCCAGAATCTCTGCTTGGAGAGATCGAGTGTGAAACTGAGCAAACGGGATCGCCTCGAAGGCCGAAACCATTAACCCCAGGCACCGCATGCAGGTCCTGAGCGACGAGGACTGGGTGTCTCTGAGGGACCTGACCTCGTTTGAAGGGTCCGGAGCTTGTCCTCCGGCAGAAAAACCTTTGCTTGAGCGGAGTCCAGAACCATTCCCAGATAGGGAAGGCGAACCGAAGGAGACAACGTCGACTTCTGAACGTTGATGGTCCAACCGAACTCCTGAAGCGTCTGCAGCGTAGTTGACAGATCGCACGTCAGGCTCTGACTGGCACTCGATCTTAATAGGAGATCGTCCAGATATCCCAAAACCGCAATGCCCTGTGCCCTCAACAGGCGCCAGCACTTTGGTAAAGACCCTTGGAGCCGAAGCGAGACCGAAAGGTAACGCTACAAACTGATAATGGTCCTCCGCAATGGCGAACCAGAGGTACCTTTGATGACCCTCGAAAATGGGGATGTGAAGGTATCCAAAGTCGGCATAAGGAAAGTCAGCCACTGTATTCCGTGACGTCTGGTCAGCCGACCAGCTCTTCAGCCAGATCAGTCGACGGTTAAGTACCACGACACTAGACAGGCGTGCAGCTAACAGGGCCTCATTCAAGGCCGCATCGCACAAAAACATGACCCCTTGATGAATTTGGTCCACCATTTCCAGCGTAGCCGGTGGAGCAGAGTCAGACAGGAGAGTGTGTCTAAGCACCTTAGTCCAGTCCGCTACCGCCTGAGCCACCATGACAGAAGCGAAAATAGGTTTGAGCATAGAGCCCGCCACCGTATAGGCATGGCGGGCCAAAGACTCCAACCTCCTGTCCGTAGGATCCCGGAACACCGGGGTATCCTCAGTGGGAACCAAGGTAGCCTTGTTCAACATGGCCACAGCGTGATCCACATGGGGGGCCACGCAACAGCGCGCATCCGTAGAAGGCACAAAGGGGTAAAGCAGTTTAAACCATTTAGGCACCACGAAAGGGCATTTTAAACTGCGCCATTGTTCATTCACTGTGTGATGAAACTCAGCAGGGCAGGGAAAAATCTGTGCCGACTTGCGGGTCCTATGTGTCCCAAAGGAGGACACAATGGCTGGAGAAGTGGGCTCATCCTCCAAATGTAGTGTTTCTTTAACAGAGGAAATCAACTCATCCATGAGAGCACATTCTTCAGGCGACCCCGGGGGAGACACATCAACCCCCTCCACCTCCCCCTCAGACCCCAGATGGTCCAGGGACGAGCGAGACCCTGAAAAGGGCACGTCCGCCACAGCAGCCACATCCCCATCTGAATCAGAGGAGAGAGATAATCTGGACCTTTTCCTAGCAGCACGTTCAGCCATCAGCACCTCCATTTTTGACACCAAAGACGCCACTACAGCGGCCAAATTAGGTATAACAGGGGGTTCAGCAGAACTGGGGTCCCCCACCAAGGCTGGAGGGAATTTGCTGTCCTGAGAATCCATTGCCAAAACAATGAGTAAAAAAGTACTGGCCCTTTAAAACCGATGCGGATAGCGCAGCCCACCGCTATAATCACTGTGTACACAGACCCCCAAAAAGGGACAAAACTGAGCCAGGAAGGATAGCACAGAGAGATATGGAAGAGACAGTCTGCAGAGCCCCACAGAGTGTTACCACACCGATCGCTGCTCCAGAGGAAAAGGAAATGAGGTCACCAGAGGCTGAACTATATGCTGCAAGGCCCAGGGGAAATGGCTGCCCATAGAAGTGAATGGAAGTCTTCGGCAAGATGGCCTCCGGCATGTGCTCGGAACGAACGTTCTGCCACACACAAGATGGCGCCGGTTGGCGCCAAAAAACACTACATAGCAAGCTATGGTAAAGGTCCATAGTGAAGCCAGCATGCTGCCCACATCCAAAATGGTGGACCGCGCGGTTGTCAGCCGCAGCGGTCGCCTCACACATGTCTGCATCTCCTAAAAGCACTAGCAAGTGACACAGGAGAGGGGCCCCCCACACCACACAGCGCTCAGCAGTGAATTAAAGAGGACGCCCGCAGGGATCGCATCAGGGAGCCCCACAACGCACCAACATGAGGGGGAACACACAGCAACACAGGACTGCCACCCCAGACAGAGGCCCTCACACAGAAAAGTACTTACCTGTACCGGATGGCGTGGGGTGCCTCCATTAACGGAAAGCCTCTGTCCTCAGGTGACAGGGAATGCCGTCATCCAGAAACGCAGGACACTGCAGCACAGGACCGCAGAAACGTCCTGTGAGGTAGCCACCTCACAGGCTGCATCCCTGCTGCGAGCAGGGATGGGTCGTTCATAGCGCAAGGGCGAACCATAGCCAAACGCTCGATGTCGGGCTGTGGATCCATCTGACCCTCTGCCCTGGAGAGCCAGGGCGGCCAGTCCGATTCCCAGCTCCGCATGATCCATCTTCATCCGAAGATCCAACTAACTAAAGCTGACAAAATAACAGCTAGTAATGTAAAGAAAAAACTGACTCATGAAAAATAAAATTCAAAAGAAAAGATTAGAAGGCTGAGACTGTAGCCCCAGCACAGGGAAGCCCGATTACTCCTGACGCTAGGCAGAGACAAACTGAGTTGGGATGGCTTAATGCAGGGGGGGTATTGAACAGTGGGACAGCCCCCATGGGTGTGTCTATGCTAAAAGCTTTTGTTACTAACAAATCTTATGCCTAGCTACTCCTGCGGAGCGGAAGTCAATACCCATTGGTGACGACTGTATGAGTGGGCGGCGACTGTCGGAGGACGTAAGAGAAAGGAAAATTTACAAGCATTCATGCCATTATCCATATAAGAGTTGGAACTTTTACAGATTCAGACACTGGATACCAAATCTGGTCAAATCTGCTACTCTTAGGGCTCTTTTAAATGGATAGCATGATCCACATCCAGGGTATTTCTACTTCACTCTAAATTTTCCATTGCAAATAACCTACCTGAGATCCTCCTAACTCGACCTTTAAAGCAGTAGTAAAGACCGTAATAAAAAAAATTCCCCCCTGCAAGTCAATGGCCTTGGTCTGTCACTACAGGACCTACAAGCTGGAGACTGTGTGTGGCTAGGATTATTGGTTATGAACAAAACAATACTAAAATATACAAAATAGAACGTGCAAATCAACATAATATACATACACAGTATCTCACAAAAGTGAGTACACCCCTCACATTTTTGTAAATATTTTATTATATCTTTTCATGTGACAACACTGAAGAAATTACACTTTGCTACAATATAAAATAGTGAGTGTACAGCTTGTATAACAGTGTAAATTTGCTGTCCCCTCAAAATAACAACACACAGCCATTATTGTATAAACCGCTGGCAACAAAAGTGAGTACACCCCTTAGTGAAAATTGGGCCCAAAGTGTCAAAATTTTGTGTGGCCACCATTATTTTCCAGCACTGCCTTAACCCTCTTGGGCATGGAGTTTACCAGAGTTTCACTGGTTGCCACTGGAGTCCTCTTCCACTCCTTCATGATGACATCACGGAGCTGGTGAATATTAGAGACCTTGCACTTCTCCACCTTCCGTTTGAAGATGCCCCACATATGCTCAATAGGGTTTAGGTCTAGAGACATGCTCGGCCAGTCCATCACCTTTACCCTCAGCTTCTTTAGCAAGGCAGTGGTCGTCTTGGAGATGTGTTTGGGGTCGTTATGTTGGAATACTGCCTTGCCGTTATGTTAGAATACTGCCTTGCCGCCCAGTCTCTGAAGGGAGGGGATCATGCTCTGCTTCAGTAAGTCACAAGTCCCTCAATGAACTGCAGCTCCCAAGTGCTGGCAGCACTCATGCAGCCCCACACAATGACACTCCCACAACCATGCTTGGCTGTAGGCAAGAAACACTTGTCTTTGTACTCCTCACTTGGTTGCCGCCACATATCTTAACAAAATTAGTTTATCTTGGTCTCCTCGGACCACAGGACAGGGTCACAGTAATCCATGTCCTTAGTCTGCTTGTCTTCAGGAAACGGTTTGCGGGCTTTATTGTGCATCATCTTTAGAAGAGGCTTACTTCTGGGACGACCATCATGCAGACCAATTTGATGCAGTGTGCGGTGTGAGCACTGACCATCTGCCCCCCCCCACCACCCCTTCAACCTCTGCAGTAATGCTGGCAGCACTCATACATCTATTTCCCAAAGACAACCTCTGGATAGGACGCTGAGCACATGCGCTCAACTCCTTTGGTCGACCACAACGAGGCCTGTTCTGAGTGGAACCTGTCCTGTGAAACTGCTGTATGGTCTTGGTCACCCTGCTGCAGCTTAGTATCAGGGTCTTGGCAATCTTCTTATAGCCTAGGCCATGTTTGTGGAAAGAATTAATTCTTTTTTTCAGATCCTCAGAGAGTTCTTTGCCATGAGGTGCCATGTTGAACTTCCAGTGAACAGTATGAGAGAGTGAGAGCAATAACACCAAGTTTAAAAGGTGCTCCTCATTCACACCTGAGACCTTGTAATACTAATGAGTCACATGACACCTGGGAGGGAAAATGGCTAATTGGGCCCAATTTGGACATTTTGACTCAGGGGTGTACTGACTTTTGTTGCCAGCGATTTAGACATTAATGGCTGTGTTGAGTTATATATATATATATATATATATATACACACACACACACACACACATATACATACACATACATACATAGACACATACAGGGATATATATTTATTTGGGAAAATGTATACAGTCAACGGGTCTTTTGATTTAGACAAGATAGGGGAGATTCACTAAAACTGGTGCACACAGAATCTGATGCAGCTGTGCATAGTAACCAATCTGCTCCTAGATTTTATCCCCCTGTTCACATTGGCTTGACTTGATATGTGATTTAACCTATGAAATGGCAGCCTATTTCCGGCAATGGCATTGTTTCAATCAATGTGACGTCGACTTTGCAGTGCCCCACCGATTTCCAAAAGAAGTTACTGCACTACTTTTGGCGACTTTAGGGGCGACTTTAATTGACATCTGTGCATGAACCTGCACAGATGTCTTTTAAAGTCGCCCCTGAAGTTGGACTGAAATGCGGCTTTGAAATTGTGCAAGTTCAGATGAAGTCGCACAAATTCAAAGCCGTATTCAATGTGAATAAGGGCTTACTGTCAAAGCTTAATTGAACAAGCTGAAGTTAGAAGCTGCCGGTTAACAGATTCTGTGTGCAACGGTTGTAGTATATCTCTCCTGGTGTGTAGCCAGTTACAAAGTTGTTTATAATTTACATAAAACAAACAGAGGACGTCATAACTAGATGCAAGTGGCTTGGTCTGTTCTCATGTAAATTCTAATAACGGTACTCCAAAATATCACTTTTTTTTTTAGGAAAGCGGTTTAGCTACTTCAAAGGGGTTTGTGAGGGTGGCCAAAAAAGGGATGTAATCATGGGGTTTTTACCAAGCGCAAAACAGAGGGTAACCGTAAGACCTAATGCACATTGAGCGTTTGCCCAGCTATTCTAAATGCATTCCTCCAGGCAGGAGAAAAGCAGCATCAAAAACGTGTTTATAAGTGTCAAGAACTTAGGTTTTTTATTGATTTAATTGAGCAGAATATCCATTTATTCAATTAATGTGTGAAACTTCATTTAAGTTTAGTTTATGTAACTTCAATAATAATAATAGAGCCCAAAAACCATGCACCATTTGGTAAGTCAAATAACAGAATAAAAAGGATCTGTTCCCTTGCTAGGTCTTGTTCTAACAGTCCACTTTCTGTAAGGGCAAAGATCCAGTAATAGAATACACGGACAGCACTACAGGCTTGAATTTCTGACTGTGGGATCTTTAAATCAAGGTGAATTGTGGCCATGTTAAGTCTACAGAGTTGAGGATCCACCATCTGTGTTGCGCCCATTTTTTTTTATAAAAGCCTTGGCAATGGGTATCTGATAGCAAAACACTGCAGCAAGGAAAAGGTTATCAAAACACTGTCGAGAAAAGGAATTCCTCAGTTGTTTTAACTCCTTATTGTAGGACCCATTGAAGAACGAATGATAAGAGAGCATCACATACAACCAAAAATCTTCCAGCGCACCACATACCAGCTAGCCTGTAAAAAAAAAAAAAAAAAACTGACCCTGCTCCGGCTGCTTTTAGTATCTTCTGAGGGACCAGGAGATGATAGGAGTGGTGGCTGCAGCCAGGACAGCACTGGATCGGTGAGTCAGTCAGGTAAGTGCTTAGGGATAGGAGTGGGTAGATTGGTTAATGGGGAGTTTTCTGCCTTAATGCAGCATCATCAGCTTGAGAGTCCCACAAACCACATTTATCAGGCCAGAAAGGAAATCTTCAGAGAAAAAAAGCAGACTTCATCCTTGCCAAGGAATTGTGGTAAGCTCTCATCTGAACCAGAACGCTGATCCACTTCAGGAGTGTCAGGGACCTTCATAAAAGAATGAGCGCACAAGACTGGGGAAAAGAATAGAGTGTGTCCTATAAATCTTATGTTTAGAACACAACAGCACCTGTGCCATCTGTTAAAAAAAAACCATAGCCAAATAAAAGGATTCGAGGTTAGGCAGTATGAGACAGCCACAAAAACTGACAGGGATCCTAATGATAGTGCCTAAGCACCTGCACTGTGAATGTTTACATGGTGTGTTCAATAAAAACATGGCAACATTTCATTCTTTGTGTGTTATTAGTTTAAGCAGACTGTGATTGTCTATTGTTGTAATTTAGATGATGATCAGATCACATTTTATGACCAATTTGTGCAGAAATCCATATCATTCCAAAGGCTTCACATACTTTTTCTTGCAGCTGTGTATAGATATTCCAGCCGCCCTACATACCAAACTAGCCTGACAACTTAGTTTGTATGTGTCTGAAAACATCAACACCTTTATTGAACAAGAAACAGCCTTTTATACACTTGAGAAGTATGTCAGTCACTATATGAACAGTGACCCGAATATTTACCCAAAACATCACACAATGGTTAGATAACGAGGTACAGCTGATTTAAGGCTAATCCCATCTAGACAAGGTTATCATTCACATGCTAATTAACTTAGCACACTTAAACAAGCTGGGATGACAAGGCTGCCCAACAAGAAAGCTAAAACAAAATACAAAATTACACATTATTCTAAGTATAAAAACCGAACACCTTATTATACAGACAAGAGCAAGAGACCCCAGTATCAGTCTGTCTGTCTACTACATTGAAGTACATGGAATACACATCAAGCAATGCTTTGATTATTTAGGAGTCACAGACTTCATGGCAACAGGCTATAGGTCTCACAGTGTAAAGTGGGATTAAATCTTCATAGTTCTTGAGATATATTGTTGATAATTATTACTGTCCCATTTGAGTAATCCAAACCATATTCTGTGTCCATTAAGTCCATCATTTCCTTGGCCACCCTGTGCCCCTAATAGACACAGGATGACTTACACATAAGAGGAGCCTAGGGACCTGAGACAGGGATTTCCCAACCTCTGTAAGGTAAGCTGGGTTTCACAGGCCCCCCAACCAAAGTGTCTCCCATCACAGAGATCATGGCAACAAGTCAGCGTGTTACCTCCATCGCTAAAACCAACCGGAAAATTCCCTTGTAAAGTCGACAGCCTATTTGCCTTTAGTAAATCAATCCCAAAGTGCCTGCTCATGGACCAGTAGATACAATATTCTGAAGCAAAATATTCTATTCCCTCTACATAATTCGCGGTCCTTCTTTAAGACCATAGAATCCCTCTTTATCAAATTCATCTGGGCTACGAAACCACCCAGACTTTAGCACACCATACTATGAACAACTACAAGCGAACCAGACTTGGCCCTCCTCAACATTAACCGCTTGCCAACCGCCAGCAGTACATATACTGGGGCATGTCAGCGCTGTCCCACAAAACAACCTCACTATACTTCGCTTCGGGGGATAGCTAGGGTGGGTGCACGCACGCGCCCATTGGCTACAGGGGGAGCCAATCAGCGGCTCCTGCAACCACGATTGCCGCCGGGCACACGCGAGCGCTCCCTGTGGAGACAGAACGGCGGTCTGCCATTGTAAACACGGCAGACTGCTGTTCTGTCAGTTATTACCACAGGGAACCCGGTGTTCCTCCTATTTAGGAACACAGGTCTCTGTGTTAATGCAGCAAGCCCACCCCTCCCCCCACAGTTAGAAAGCACCCCCTAGGAACACATTTAACCCTTTGATTGCCCCAGTTAACCCCTTCCCTGCCAGTGTCATTAATACAGTAACAGTGCATATTTTTAGCACTGATTACTGTAGTAATGTCACCGGTCCCCCCAAAAGTGTAAAAAAAAAGTCAGTTAGGTGTCCGTTCTGTCCGCTGCAATGTTGCAGTCCCGCTAAAAATCACTGATCGCCACCATTACTAGTAAAATAAATAAAAATGAAAAATCTTTCCCCTAGTTTGTAGACGCGATAACTTTTGCGCAAACCAATCCATATACACTTATCGGGATTTTTTTACCAAGAATATGTAGCAGAATACATATTGGCCTAAAATGATGAAAATAAATAGATTTTTAAATTTTTTTATTGGGAATGTTATATAGCGTTAAGTAAAAAAATTTTTTTTTTTTTTTTTTTTTTTTTTTTTTCAGAACGGTCGCTCTTTTTTTAGTTTATAGCGCAAAAAATAAAATCACAGAGGTGTTCAAATACCACCAAAAGAAAGCTCTATTTTTGGGGGAAAAGGGACATCAACTTTATTTTGGTACAGTGTCGCACGACCACGCAATTGTCAGTTAAAGTAACAAAGTGCCATATCACAAAAAATGGCCTGCTTATTAAGGGGGAAAACCTTCCAGTCAAGAAGTGGTTAAAGTACACCTTTTTTGGGACCGTAAACAGGTTTGAATAAATTCCTTGAAATGCAGTCCCTGGACCAACTGGTTCACCAGCAATAGTGAGCATGCTTTGGGCCACAGACTCTGCTTTTCTATCAGCCGGGTCTTTAAAAGCCGGGGGATTCCTCCACCAGAATCATGGTTGCCTTATTCAACCCGGAAACAGGAGGGTCCACTTCTTCAGAAATGATTCTACAAAGGGATACCATACCACAAAATGTTTAGGGACCACAAAAAGGGACGTTTTGGGCGCTCCCAATCCCTGTAGACAAATTTGTCAAAATAGGTAGAATAAGGGAAGGCTTTGGTCGAAAGACGGCTTGAGAGTGCTAAAAGAGGACGGCCACATCCGCAGCTGCCTCCGCAGCATCCTCAACTTTTTACGCTTCATGCACTGAAATAATAAGTGTGTTCACCTGCGCCTTCTCATGCGCTGCCGCGGCCGTGGAGGAGTCATCCTCACTATCAGTTGGATCAGGGTGCGTGGCCTCCAGGCCCAAAGCCTGGGCAACGTTCACAGCAGCAGAGCCAGTTTCAGGACTCAACGAGACAGATGAAGCAGGTGAGGGTGGGGGACACTTTCTGCTAGACTTGCACCCAAATGCCACCTCCACCTGGGAAACAAAATACTCCAGGACCGCAGGCAGTATGTCAATGGAGACCTGAGACCTAGAGGAACCTTCAGCCTCCAGGAGGGGATCAGGTGGGGAGATGTGCTGAGACTCCATAGAGAAAAGGGTATACCCACAAACCAAAAGGTTTTGGCACCACCAGAGGACTCCCCTATACAGAGCCTGAACCCCCCACACTGCAGCAGAGAAAGGACACCCCACCAGGACTCACCACCCCACGGGAGGAGCGCTGGTCACCAGCAGAAGAAGCACCAGATGTCCCAAATGCAGAAAACGTCCTGAGAGGCGGAAGCCCAGGAATCCATCTAGGGGGATGGAGGGGGGCCATGGAGCAGTGTCTGTCACCGCACAGCTCCAAAACAATGGGCACCTCTATGTGCCAGTGCATTACATTAGCCTGGCTGACCAACAAAAAAATGGGCGCCAGACCACAAGATAATGGCCACTCGGGAGAAGTCTATGGGCCCTAAAAACATGGTCACCGCACCTGAAGACTAAACCATGGCAAAAATTGGATTTTTGTCTTACCGTAAACTCTTTTTCTCTGAAGTTCATTCACAGACACAGTCTATGTTCTTCAAAACAGTAGGGTTATACTGCCCCCTACAGTAGTAGGACACTAGGCAGAAAAAAAGTTCTGGCTATGCCTATGGGCAGTCCCAGGGGGTATACCCTCTCTCCCTGCTATAGGATGTCAGTTTTGTATCAGAGCAGTGAACAAAAAAAGAAAAAAGAAGGATGGGGAGATGTGAGAATACAAAACAATGTCTGTTACCCACTACCCCAGCCACCAACTAAGGGCACTCCAGGCATATGAATAAAGAAAATACAAATTTTATTAGGCACGTATGCCTTGAATATGAAAAATTAAGACAGACACATCAGGGTGGTGAACCATTTTCTAACAAAACAACATATTAAAAACAAAGAGTAGATACATCCATGCACATGATGATAAATTGCACCATCTATTCAGTATGCACTGGACCTGACAGACACCAGCATACAACGTAGGCTGGATAGTCTGTGAGGTACAGTGTGAGGACCTCTTGATAGTAAATGAAATACCCCTATGGATACTGAAGTGGATGAGCCTGGCTGGAATTCAGCTTAAATTGGATCCAAGTGGGAAATAGTTGGTTTCAATAATGAATTGGTGACATATTAATAAGATTCCAACCTTTCTGGCCCACAATTACCCGCAAAGAGAGCCGTCTACTATTGATTAGCTGTAGCCATGGTGGATAGTCCCGGGACCATACATGAAACTAGTGAAAAAATGGGCTGTATAGTCTGCAGGAAGTCCCAATGTCGGACAGGCAATTAAAGACCCGGCTGTTAAAGTAGAGGGAAATCACAGGTGCCACTGACAGAGTCCAGTATTATTTACAGCTCTGAGGAAACCAACGTTGTTGGTGAAACGCGTCAGAGTCCAGCATTGTGTATTGTGCATCCATGCACTAGCGGCAATTGAATCCCCTGCACGGGATCCCCTGTCTATCGTCCCCCTGGCTGTTCCCCAACTAGGCGCCCGGCTGATCAGCTAAACCGGAAGTGACGATCGGGAGGACACCTCCGACCCAGAAGTCAAGCTCCACAGCCGCCGGTCTAGCCGTATGGAAGGGTAGAACGCCAGGGTGAGAAGGAGGTAGACACGGACCAACCGGTCAACGGGGACCATTGCCACTATGCACCGCTACTCAACCTCCCCCACCTATATGATCTACACACCGACACCCAAATGAGACATATGCCAAGGTAAACTTATGATCCATTTCATCTCCTTGCTGGGTCCTCTTTACACTGACGGTGTGTCACAAACGGCCCCAACAGTCTGGCTGTAAATAATACTGGACTCTGTCAGTGGCACCTGTGATTTCCCTCTACTTTACCAGCCGGGTCTTTAATTGCCTGTCCGACATTGGGACTTCCTGCAGACTATACAGCCCATTTTTTGACAAGTTTCATGTATGGTCCCGGGACTATCCACCATGGCTACAGCTAATCAATAGTAGACGGCTCTCTTTGCGGGTAATTGTGGGCCAGAAAGGTTGGAATCTTATTAATATGTCACCAATTCATTATTGAAACCAACTATTTCCCACTTGGATCCAATTTAAGCTGAATTCCAGCCAGGCTCATCCACTTCAGTATCCATAGGGGTATTTCATTTACTATCAAGAGGTCCTCACACTGTACCTCACAGACTATCCAGCCTACGTTGTATGCTGGTGTCTGTCAGGTCCAGTGCATACTGAATAGATGGTGCAATTTATCATCATGTGCATGGATGTATCTACTCTTTGTTTTTAATATGTTGTTTTGTTAGACAATGGTTCACCACCCTGATGTGTCTGTCTTAATTTTTCATATTCAAGGCATACGTGCCTAATAAAATTTGTATTTTCTTTATTCATATGCCTGGAGTGCCCTTAGTTGGTGGCTGGGGTAGTGGGTAACAGACATTGTTTTGTATTCTCACATCTCCCCATCCTTCTTTTTTCTTTTTTTGTTCATATGCTCATACAACCAACGGTCACTACCCAGGACAGAATTATGCATTGAGGTTTAATGTTGATAATTCATGGGGTTTATACTCTACTTTAGTGAACCCTGAATGAGCCCCCTATCGAACACTACCTGCTGCTCTTTTTTCTATATTGTATCAGAGTAGTGTCTGAGAAAACAATGCCAACCCAACTCAAAATAGAGGGGCGGGTACTGCGTTCGTCAATGAACTTCAGAGAAAAGAATTTTACGGTAAGACAAAAATCCAATCTTCTCCATCATTCATTGACGGACGCAGTCTCTGTTCTTCATAACAGTAGGGACGTCCCAAAGCAGTGCCATAAACCATGAAGGGTGGGAACAGCAGAAAATAATTCCCCAAGGCTGAAACATCCCAACCAGGCAACATAGGACTCGTCAGAACAACAAGATGAGACCCACCTGAAAAGAAAAAAAAAAAAAAAAAAAAAAGAACATTAAACACCCTCAAGGGAGACAAAAAACACCCTTAAACAGCAGCCTGTAAAGGTATGAACAGATGACCAGGTAGCCGCCTTGCAATACTGAACCACAGATGACTGATGGCGAAAGGCCCAGGAAGCAATAAGCGCCCGAGTAGAATGCGCCTTAACAGGGAAAGGTGGAACCTGACCCTTAATTGAATAAGCCTGCACAACCGTTTGTCTGATCCATCTGGAAATATTCGCCACAGACGCAGGTAGCCCTTTCCATGGTCCATCTGTGAGTACAAAAAGCGAATCCGACTCCTGAAAAGATTTAGTACTCACCAAGTACACCCTGATTGCCGGAACCACATCCAAAGTATGTAGTGCAAATTCCTTGGGATGTTGAGGCTTAGGACACAAGGAGGGCAACACAATGTCCTCATTTAAGTGGAAACTGGAAACCACCTTCAGAAGGAAGGACGGATCCGGATAAAACTTTATACCTGTGAATCACCAGATAGGGAGAACGCCGCCAGTTCCGACACCCCGCGCGCAGAAGTAATAGCCACCAAGAAGGCCACCTTCTGAGATAAGGTAAGCAGGGGAACCTCCCGAATATTTTCAAAGGGTGGCTTCTGGAGAACCGACAGCACCAAATTAAGGTTCCAGGGCAGCAACGGAGGTCGCACCAGCGGTGCCAAGTGTCGCACCCCCTGGATAAAGTTACGCACCAGGAAATGGGTGGCCAGTGGCCTCTGGAAGAAATTTGCCAGGGCTGAGACCTGACTCTTGATAGTACTCAAGGCCAATTTTTAATCAACTCCCCACTGAGTAAGAGCGAGGGAGAACCCCAATAGACTCACACCCCACAATATACGAATTCCCGGTACGACGATAGATCTTTCTAGAAGTTGCTTTTCTCCCTTTGGGCAGAGTGGGAATCATTGAAGCAGAAAACCCCTGTCCTTCAGCACCTGGCTTTCAACAGCCAAGCCGTCAAAGACCACGACTGTGAAGTAGGATGGAAGATCGGCCCTTGATACAGTAGATCCTCCCTGAGAGGAAGTCTCCAAGGAACATCTGTGACTAGCCTGACAAGTCAGCGTACCAAGCTCGGCGAGGCCAGTCCGAAGCCACAAGGATGACCGGAAATCCCTTCCTCCTCGATCCTGCGAAGAAGTTCTGGCAGCAACTTGAGAGGGGGAAAAGCATAAATCAGCTGATACTGACCCCACAGAGCCACCAGCGCGTCTGTTGCGCCTGCCAGAGGGTCCCGAGATCGGGCCACAAACCTATGCACTTTCCTGTTGATCCGAGACGCCAAGAGATCTACTTCTGGAGTGCCCCAACGAAGGCACAACTGCTGGAACACCTCCAGGTGGAGACCATTCCCCTGGATCCAAGGTCTGCCGACAGATAATCCGCCTACCAATTTTCTACTCCTGGAATGTGAACGGCAGAAAGAGCTGGAACAGAGCGTTCCACCCATCGAAAGATGCTCGCCACCTCTAAGGCCTTTAAGGGCACTCTTGGTGCCCCATTGGTGATTGACATAAGCCACAGCCGTTGCATTGTCCGATTGAATGCCCACTGGACAGCCTTGAAGGTACTCCATCCAGTAAACTAGGCAAAGCCTGATCGCTCTCAGCTCCAGAACATTGATCAGTAACCCGAGTTCCTGCAGAGACCAGACCCCTTGAGCAGAAAGCTTGCCTAAAACACATCCCCACCCGGCATCCGTGGGGGATCACTGTCCAATATAGGGGGAGGAAGGATTTTCCTAGACTGAGCGTCGGGGATCGAAGCCACCATATCATGGACCCCCTGGTCCCCTGGCTCAGCTGGATCTGGTTGTCCAGGGAATTTGGATCTTTGTTCCATTTGAGAAGGATTTCCTTCTGGAGGAGTCTCATGTGGAATTGAGCGAAAGGGACCGCCACAAAGGACCACATCATCAGTCCCAGAACTCTCATACAAGTCCGAAGGGATGACAATTTGCTGGCCAGAAATAGCTGAATTGCAGTCTGGAGCTTTAGAAGTTTTTCTTTCAAGTCTGATCCGCAGACCAGCATTTTAGCCATTCATACACCGGAGGACCAATGCCGGAACCGACAGTCGGGCCAATATTGGAGCTGTATCCAGCGAGGCATCGCAAACAAATTGCTGCTCCTGCACCAACTGGTCCGTCAGCTCTGCAAAGGCAGGGGGGAGTTCTACCCCTCCAGATCATGGCGTAGTAACTTAGCCCATTCAGTCAAGGTTTGTGACACAAGGGCATTAGTAAACACCGGTCTTAGTGCAGACCCGGCCAGGGAGTACATATTGCGGGCCACAGATTCCACATTTCTATCTGCCGGATCATTAAAAGGATAGGTAACCCTCCACTGGGATCATGGTAGCATTATTCAGGCTGGAGACCGGAGGGTCCACCGTAGTTGCCACAGTCCTACGGTGTCACTTCCGGTGCGAGTACGTCATTCATCAGCTAAGCCGCTTCCCAATGCGCATGCTCACAGCTACGGAGGGTAGGGAATTTTCACGGGATAGTGTTTTTTTTAATGTTACACTGCATCATTCATCAGCTTTTACCCGTGATTTATATCTTCATAGAGCCGCCGCCGCTTTAACATTTTCCTGGAGCCGAGATCAGGGAAGTCTCACGCGTTGGAGCCGAGATCATTTCATTTAGCGGCTGGAGCGGAGATCATTTCATTTAGTGGCTGGGCATGCGCAGTTAGACGTGCAGCAACAGCTGATGAATGACGTGGTGTAACGTTAAACACTACCCTGTGACAATTCCCTACCCTCCGCAGCTGTGAGTACTGGGAAGCGGCTCAGCTGATGAATGACGTACCCACACCGGAAGTGACGAGGGTAGGGAATTTTCAGGGGTTGGGTTTTTTCACGGAACACCAGCGCCAGAATGAGCTAAAAATGGCTGCTGCCCACATAAAGAGGCCTAAACAGCCTGCCCACACCCAAAATGGAGTGCAAGCGGCGCCAAATAGAGCAAAAAATACACGTGCTGGCCCCCACAGGGAACCCCAGAGAGAACCCCCGAGATGTATGAAGCCCCCACACCCCCCAGTCATGGCAGTATGCACCGCAGAACGCCCCCAGCAGGGGCAGGGAGGAAGGGGGCCGCACCACACGGCCAGGAGGGGATAGCACAGAAACCACCATGTACTGCCATCCCCTAAGAGTGGGCCCACGGAACCCAGGGGTAGCCCCCTGTTAGGGACCCAGGGGTAGTAGCTCTCACTAGTCCACCGAAAATGGACACCGCTCTGATATGGAACACCTCCCACCCTGAGCGGGGGTGCCGTCAGCCAGAAATGATACTAGCAACTTACGGGCATTCCGGAGTTGAGGCATCCCGGTGAAGAAGGGACTCCGCATGCTCGTCTCCATCTCAAAGGGTACTGTCGTTGCGAGGCCAGGGCGCACCAATGACCTGCGACGCTCGGTGGCAGGCTGGGACTCCATAAGGATCTATATTATCCAGTGCGAGGTCCAGTTCTGCTGTCGCTTGTAGTCCTCCAGGAAACCCCTGATTAACTAATGATAGTGAGTGAAATTAGAAAAAGCTATTTTCAAAGAAAAAAACACTTTTCAAGAAAAAAATATAAAGAAACTGAGACACTAGGTCCCAGCAGGGAAACCTAGCCTTTTCCTGATGCTAGGCAGCATAAAACGGAAGGACAGTGGTAACTGGTTCAGGAAAATGGCTGGAGAACGGCCCCCTGGAGGTATGTCTAAGTGTAGAAAGTTTTTTATTAAGATTTCAAACTGCCTAGCTTGCTCCTGCAGAGGGCACCATTACCCACTTGTGAAGTCCGTATGAGGGGCTGCGACTGTAGGACGACGTAAGAGAAATACGATTTTTGTAAGATCTTACCGTAAAATATTTTTTCTTAAGTCCATTGACAGACGCAGCCTCATCTTCATTAGCTGAATGGGACATTCCAAAGCAGTGTAGGTATGAGGGGTGGGAAGAAAGCAACCAGAAAGTAGCGTAAACTCCAAAGGCTAAACGTAGCCATCTGGGTAACATGAAGCTCAAGCAAACAACAGGAGCTCACCCAGATAAATGACCCCTAAGAGAAACAAAAACATTGTCTTACAAAACAGCAGCCTGAAATACCTTGTGGCCAAAAGAGGCATCCGAAGATGGCAACAAATCCACCTTGTAGAATTTTGTAAAGGTGTGCACAGAGAACCAAGTCACTGCCTTACAAACTTGTACAACAGAGGCCTGATGGCGAAAAAAGCCCAAGAGGCACTCAGCGCTCTAGTAGAATGCGCCCTCACATAGAAAGGAGGAATCTGAGCCTTGAATGAATAAGCCTGAATGTCTGCCTGATCCACTTCGAAATGGTCGGTGCAAACGCAGCCAAACCTTTGCGAGGACCGTCTGTAAGGACAAAGAGAGAGTCCGACTTTCTAAAAGGTCTCCCTAACCATCAGATAAACTCTTATCGCCTGAACCACATCTAAAGAGTGCAGAGCAATTTCTTTAGGATGCTTAGGCTTAGGACATAAGAAAGGCAACACAATGTCTTCATTAAGATGATAATACGACACCACCTTAGAGAGAAAAGAAGATTTAGGTCGGAGGACCACTTTTTATCCCTGTGGACCACCAATAATGCGAACGACAGCACAGCGCCGCCAACTCAGATACTCTGCGAGCAGAAGTAATGGAAGGCACCAGGAAGGCAACCTTCTGCGACAAGGAAAGCAGAGAAACCTCCCTAATATTCTCAAAAGGAGGCTTTTGAAGAACAGACAAAACCAGACTGAGATCCCATGGAGGCAACGGGGATCTCCTCGGAGGAGCTAGATGACGCACCCCTTTGGATAAAAGTGTGAATCAAGCTATTAGTAGCCAACGGACGTTGGAAGTAAATGATGGCCAAGGCCGACACCTGACCCTGATTTGTAAAAAGGCCAAAACCCTAGCAATAGAAAGCAAGCGAGGGTGCAGCTGCAGCTATTCACACCAGGAAATATACGATTTCCATGTACAATGATAGATCATCCTAGATGTCAACTCCCTGGCCTTCAAATAGGGTAGGAATCACCGAGTCAGAAAGACCTCTATCCCTAAACACCTTGCTTTCAACAGCCAAGCCATTAAAGGCCACCGACCGTAAAGCAGGAGGGAAGAATCGGTCCCTGAGACAGCAGACCTTCCCACAGAGGGAGTCTCCATGGAGGATTCACGACCATTTTTAGCAGGTCTGCATACCAAGACCGCCCAGGCCAGTCTGGTGCCACTAGAACGACTGGAATGCCTTCCACCGCCACTAGGCGAAGAAATCTCGGCAGGAGTACGAGCTGAGGAAAGGCATAAATCAGCTGATATTGGCTCCAAGGAGCCACCAGAGTGTCTGTGGCGTCGGCCAGAGGACCCCGAGACCTGGCCACAAACCGCTGGACTTTTCGGTTGAGGCGAGATGTTAACAGATCCACCTGTGGAGTCCCCCACCGGGCACACAGGAGGTGAAATACCTCCAGATGAAGGGACCATTCCCCTTGATCCAACCCCTGACGACTCGGGTAATCCCCTTGCCAATTCTCCACACCCAGAATGTGGACTGTGGAAAGAGCTGCAACACTGGCTTCCGCCAGAACCAGAATCTCGGCCACCTCCTTGGCCGCCAGGACACCCTTGGTGCCCCCTTGATTGATGTAAGCCACAGCCATGGCATTGTCCGACAGTATCCAAACCGGAGAACCGCGTAGTCGGCTCATCCAGTGGAACAGGCACAGCTTGATCGCTCTTAGTTCCAGAATGTTGATCGGCAAGGACTCCGCCTCTGTCGCCCAAGTCACCTGGGCACAGAGCTTCCCCAGCACTCCACCCCAGCCTGACAGGCTGGCATCTGTGGTGACTACTGTCCAGAACAGCGGCAGGAAGGACTTGCCCTGACACAGAACAGGTGACTGGATCCACCAGGATAGAGCCGACTTTGTGAGATGGCTCAAACAAATCTTCTGGTCCAAAGACAGAGGATCCCTGTTCTTTTTTGCCAGAATCTCTTTCTGCAGAGGTCTCGAGTGAGACTGAGCCAACGGGACTGCTTCAAAGGTAGATACCATCAGGCCCAGGGCCCTCTTGCAAGCCCTGACTGATCGGTTTCCATCAGCAACCTGATGGCCCTTTGCATTGGCAAGGGTCTTTCTCCCCTTGGAAAAGCTTCAGAAGTTGCAGAGTCGAGAGTCAGCCCCAGATAAGTGACCCGTATGGATGTCGTCAGAGCAGATTTCTTTAAATTGATCGTCCACCCCAAATCTCGAAGGGTCTGAACTGTAATAGAGATGTTGGCCAACAGATCCAAATGAGAGTCTGCTCGCAACAGGAGATTGTCCAGATAGCCCAAAACTGAGATTTCCTGCTGACGTAACAGGGCCAGCACAGGGGCCAGGACCTTTGTTGAAAACTCTGAGCGGAGGCGAGACCAAAGGGTAACGCCACAAATTTAAAATGCTCCTCTGCCACCGCAAAGCGGAGGAATTGTTGATGTCCCTCAAATATGGGGACATGGATATGCATCCTTGATATCGCTGGAGGCTAGAAAATCCCTGATTCAAGGATGCCACCACTGACCGAATTAACTCCATTCAAAACTTTTGCACCCACACAAAGTGGTGCAGAGCCTTGAGAGCATTCCTGCAGAGGAACCGGCACGATCACTGCTTGAGCCAGGTGATCCTGCACAGCCTCCCGAAGATCTTTTAAACGCACTGGAGATAGGTGAAGATTTGACTGAAAAAAACCTATCCCCGGCCAGAACCAAAATTTGATCTTGTACCCGGAACAAATCAGTTTGTGGACCCATTTGTCCTGACCGAAGGAAGTCCAAGGGCGCCCCTTCATGCTGAAGAGGACTTGTCCGCAGCACCGGACTGACTGCCCTTGAACTTTCCCCAGTGCTTCTTAGCCCCTCCAGAAGCTCTGAATGGCTTACCTTTATCTTGCGCCCCAGGGGCACTAAAAAAACGTCTATGAACAGAAAAGGAAGGACCCCCTTAACACGGGGTGTTTTACCCTTGGAGGATTGAGGAAAAAGAGTACTCTTCCCGCCAGTCAGACCCTTGATCACTCATCAAGTGAGTCGACAAACAAACGCTCTCCCAGAAAAGGGAGATCTGTCAGGGCTTTCTTGGAAACTTGGTCAGCCGACCAGTTCTTCAGCCAAATCATGCGCCCGAAGGCAATCTGCACAGCCGAAACTCTGGCCACCAGAGGAGCCGCATCCAAGGACACATCACACAGGAACACCAGGGCCTGGGCCATCTGGTCCAAAAGTTCCATCAGTTCTGGAGGAACTACGTCAGGGTCCAAGTTCCCTGTTAGAACCCTAATCCATTCAGTAACCATCTGTGATACTAAAAACAAACACCAAGTCCGGTTTCAAAATGGTACCCAACAACGTGTGAAGATGGCGGGAAAGGAATTACACCCGCCTGTCCACCCGATCCATGAAAACTGGGGAATCTTCCACAGGCACAATCGTAGATTTGTTCAACCTGGAGTTAGGTGGCACCGTCCAATGGTTGGAGACCGTATCAGCAAAAGGATACCGGTGTTTAAAGCGTTTGGGTGCCACCATTGGTCATTCACAATATCATGAAAAGTCTCGGGGACAGGGAAAAACCTTGCCAGACTTTTGGGTTTTGCTGGAGCCAAAAGACACCCGCGTCCCCGCCAGTGTGGGCTCATCAGCCAATTTTAAAGTTTCCCTCACTGAGAAAAATCAGGGCTTCCACCAGAGCGTGTTCCCGCGCTGCAGCTGAAGAAGACAGCGCCTCTTCACCATCTGTCCCGCGAGGACAGTAACCCTTTAGGTAGGGGGGCGTCCGGGGACTCCACCAAAGATGGAGAAAGCAGTGGCCGTTTCCGGCTATTAACTTTTTTCATGACAAAATCAACTTTTGTTGCCAGGCTTTCCCGAGCTGCTGAAATTGTGGCCAGCGACTGCAATCCGGACTGTCCAGGAGTCGCACAGTGTGGGTCTGAGGGTGAATTCACAGTCTGGGACTCTATAAATAAAGTTACAAACAAACTAAGTACTGTGTCTTTAGGAAGCGCTGATCGCCGTTCCCACCGCCAATTGCAGCGGTCTGCAGAGTTCCCCTTAAATAAACACTAACAGCAGAGTGTGCAGGGATATGCCTGCAAAGACCCCAGTACTGTATCACCTCCAGAGAAAACCCTCCTGAACGGCCTCTGAAGCAGGAAGAGACACAGGAAATTACCTCGGTCAGCAGCAGGAAGAATAATCGCAGGAAGTGAAGTGACCTCGGCCTGGATGTAAAAGGTCACGCTGCTAGTGCAGTACATAGCACTACACAAAAATGGTTGCCAATGCATTTTACTAGGAAGCTCAGGGAAAATGGCTGTCCCATACAAGTCAAAGGGAAAAATATGTATCACACTTAATCACACGGCGTGCCATACGGCCAAGGACCCTCACCATGAAGGCCTCAAGGATCTAAAATAAGACCCAGCAAGAAAAAAGGTACTACTGCTACCCCCTCATGATGCCAGGTGCCCAAGTTACAAAGAACCCGTGGGGACGGGGGAGGGAGACAGGGCACAAAGGCCGGATACCTGACAGGCCAGGGGGCTCTTTTAGGAGCCACAGGTCCTATTATACTCAGAAGAGGGCCCACATCCCCCAAGGCCACCAGGGACAAAGATGGTCGCCTTTACTCATGATACTATGGACCGGGTGGGCTCTGCTCCGGGAAGTCCTCCTCCAACCCGAAGTGGGGGTGCTGCCAGCCGAGGGGTAAGCTGCAACCAGGTCGTCGTGTCCCGGCGAGGCATCCGCTTGCTGGCTCGTCCCCATCCGGAAAGGGGCACCATCGTGGCGAGGCCTAGTGCGGGACTTTAACCTGCTCATGCTCGTAGGCCTGGCTGGGGGGACCATAAGGATCTAGATTATCCCGTGCAAAGCCCCAGCCGGCATTGCTTGTAGATCACCAGGAGAATCCCCCTGAACACTAACTAGTAAGTGAGTAAAGAGAAATAAAATAAAGAATAAAAAAATTGAGACCGAAGTCCCAGCAGGAAACCTAGGTCCTACTCCTTCTCTAGGCAGAAACAAACTGGTTTGCTGAAAGGACGCTAGAGAAATGGCGGCCCTGTGGAACTTCTGGGGGCCCTCTAGGGGACCCCCCCCCCCAGCCTCCTGGACGGGATTTACAGGAAGGGAGCCCTGAAAGTGACAGGTGAATCCCCCCCACATGATTGATCGTCCGGTCACCGGCGGCACACCCCACCCCAATCCCCCGCTGTCAGCCTTACGCCCGGTCCCAGCCCCCAGGGGAATAGCTTCAAGCATCCCATAGCCCCAGTAGTGAAGGGGGGGGGAGGAGGAACAGGTAAGGGGGGGTGCGTGACAGGACAGAGGGGGTCCCGGGGGTGCGAGGGTCTGACCGTCCTAAGGAGGGGCCCACGTCCACCCCAAAACCCGCCAGGGTGAGAGGGGGGGGTGCATTTTACTTACCATACCTGGAACAGGCGAAAGCCATCTCCTGACAGAACCTCTCTCCGCCGAAGTGGGGGGGCTGTGGGCCAATAGTAATGCTGCGACTCAGGCCTAGATCTGGTCGTATGCGACCTGGGGAGACGTTTAACTGCCCATAGGTGTAGTCAGAACTTTTTTCTGCCTAGTGTCCCACTCCTGTAGGGGGCAGTATAACACTACTGTTATGAAGAACAGAGACTGCGTCCGTCAATGAACGATCTGATCCCTGCGAGAGCAAGGGCCCACCATTAAAAAACAAAAAAAGGGGGGAACACCAGGTATTTAGAACCCAAACAGTCCAATCGCTCACCCCCATGGAAGACAGCCCACAGTCCCTTACTGTGCCCCGCCCAAAAGGCTTACCCGCGGAGGGGGGGGAACCCGGAAACCCACTGTGGGGCCCATGTGAGAGGATGGGATCCAGAGGTCCAACCATCCCAGGGGGTACCTGCGACCATCCCACGGGGAGAGGGGGGGGGGCAGTACTCACCGATCCATGCATGCAGGTGCCGCTCCAGACAGAACCCCTCGCCACTGAAGAGGGGGGACTGTCGGCCAGGGGAACGCTGCGACTCAGACCAGGAGCCCAATCATATGTGACCCTGTGAGGGCGTTTAACTCGCTGGCCAGCCCCTGTCTGATGGGGCTATGTGGCGGCCGACCTAGCACGTTGCCAACGGTCTGCACGCGCTCGATGGTTGGACCAGGAGATCTTAATGCCCAGCCTGGCAGTTGATTGCAGATCTGAGGGGAACATGCAAGGGAAAAAAAAAAATTGTAAAAAAACTTACCGTAAAATTCTTTTCTCCGAGTCCTCTGAAAGAGGCAGCCACTTCATAGTTTCCTCACAAATGGGTAATGTGCCCTCTACAGGAGTAGGCTTGGCAGCGAAACTTCATAGGAAAACTTTTCACTAGACACCTTTAGGGGTTGTCCCTTCAGACATTACCCCAGACACATCGTGCTTACTAATCAGTTTCGTAGAAAGAAGTGAAGGAAAACACAACCAACCTCAAAATAGAGGGGCGGGGGGGCTGCGTCTGTCAGAACACTCAGAGAAAATTATTTTACAGTAAGTTCTTATAAAAATTCTATTTTCTCTTACATCCTCTGACAGACGCAGCCACTTCCTAGTTTCCTCACAAATGGGACGTTCAATAGCAGTGTAGGCATGAGGGGTGAGAAGAAAGGCAACCAATTAAAACAACGGCAACAAATCATCCAGGCCAGTAAAAAAACATAGCCAACAGGGCAACAGGAGCTCAACCAACAGGAGCTAACCCCAAAACAAAAATTCACCCCACGAAGAGAAGACCACGCCTCTTCAGCAAACAGCAGCCTGCAAAATCTTGCGGCCAAAGGAAGAATCCGAGGATACTATCAAATCAATCTTGTAGAATTTTGTAAAAGTGTGCACAGATGACCAGGTCGCCGCTTTACACATCCGAGCCACAGAAGCCGGATGGTGAAAAAACCCAAGAGGCACTCATAGCTCTAGTAAAATGTGCCCTCACAGGGAAAGGAGACACCTGACCCTTCAGTGAATAGGCCCGAACAACAGTCTGTCTGAACCATTTACAAACGGTTGCAGCGGACACAGCCGAACCCTTACGAGGTCCCTCAGGAAGGACAAACAGGGAAGACGTCCGAAAAGATTTTGTGGCCGACAGGTAAACCCTGACCGCCCGAAGCACATCCTGTGAATGCAGAGCAAATTCCTTGGGAAGGCAAAACAATATCTTCATTGAGGTGGAACGCAGATACCACCTTAGGTAGAAAAGATTGGTTGGGTCGCAGAACAACGTTATCCCTATGAAGGACCAGAGAAGGCGAACGGCAAGACAGAGCCGCCAACCCAGACACCCTGCGAGCAGAGGTGATAGCCACCAGAAAGGCAACTTTCTGAGATAACAAAGGCAGAGAAATGTCTGATATTTTCAAAGGGAGATCGTTGCAGAACGGACAAAACCAAACTCAGATCCCACGGACGCAAAGGGGATCTCCTTGGAGGAGCCATAGGACGCACCCCTAGAATAAAGGTGCGAATCGGGCAAATAGTTGCCAAGGGACGCTGGAAGCAAACAGCCATGGCCAACACCTGACCTCTAATCGTACCCAAAGCCAAACAAGCTTTTCTGCAAGAAAGCGAAGACTCTCGCCACCAAAAAAGAGTGAGGATGCGTGCGACTCACACCAGGCAATGCACGTCTGCCACGTACGATGGTAAATTTGCCTGGAGGTAGCCTGCCAAACTCTCAGCAAGGTAGGAATCACAGCATCAGAGAGACCTCTGTCTCTCAACACCTGGCCTTCAACAGCCAAGCCGTTAAAGCCAGAGACTGTAAGGCAGGATGGAAAATCGGCCCGTGAGACAGCAGATCTTCTCTCAGAGGCAGCCGCCAGGGAGGCTCGATGATCATCCAAACGAGGTCTGCGGACCAAGACCGGCAAGGCCAGTCTGGGGCCACCAGATTCACCTGCACCTTGTCTAACGCCAATCTGCAGAGGAACTTGGACAACAGTAGAATCAGGGGAAAGGTATAAACCAGCAGATACCGGTGCCAAGGCACCACCAACGCATCTGGCGTCTGCCAGAGGATCTTGAGCCCTGGTCACGAACCTGTCCACCGTCCTGTAGAGATGAGACGCGAACAGATCCACTTTCGGTGTCCCCCCACCAGGCACACAGGAGACAAAACTCCTCCAGATGCAGAGACCATACCCGCTGATCTCCACTCCAGGAATGTGAACAGCAGAGAGAGCTTGAGCGCGTGCCTCAGCCTAAGTCAACATCTCGGCCACTTCACTGGCCGCACATGCAAGCCTGTTGCCCCCTTGGTGATCGATGTAAGCCACAGCTGTGGCATTGTCGGACTGCACCTGAACTGGGAGACCGTGCAGCCGAGGCGTTCAATTGAGCAGGCAGAGTATGAACGCCATGAGCAACAGGACATGAGCGGTAAGGAAACGATCGACGGATCGCCCAACAGGGTCGGGGGATAACCCGCTCTCAATGGGAAATCTTCCAGAAACCCGAGGATCGCAATCCCTTTGTGCGAGAACAAGGCCAACACCCCGATCAAAACCTTGGTGAAGACTCAGGGTTCCTGGGAACAGGGGTGAATAAAAAACCCCAAAACCTTTCCTGCCGAGGGAAAAGGCACCACCACTCCCTGCGCAAGCAGAGCCCCACACCGCCTCCCTGGGATCCCACAAACGATCCGGAGATAAACGGATACATGGTAGAAAGAACTTGTCTGCCGGGCGAGACCGAAATATGGCCTTGAACCCTGAACAAAATTAGTTTGTGAACCCATGAGTCCTGAACCAGAGACGCCTAGGGTTCTGGAGGCAAAGCAGATGTCCCCCCACCCCCGAATCAGGCGAGTGTGCCCCTTCATGCAGAGGAGGAATCGTCCGCTGAACCTAGTCTAGGGCTCATCTGACCAAGCCTTCTTGTCCTCTCCGGAGGCTCCAAACGGCTTACCTTTTTTCCAGCACCCTTGAGGCATGAAAAAGCCCCCCGGTGAGCCTTGAAGGAAGGTCCCCGCTTACCTCTGGGTTCCTTACCTTTTGCGGATTGGGAAAGAAGAGTACTCTTACCCCCGGTTAGACCTTTGATCAGTTCATCCAAGGAGCCCCCAAAAAGCCGTTCCCCCAAAAAGGGGAGATCCGACGGTCTTCTTAGAAGCCTGGTCCGCCGACCAGCTCATGCTGCCAGACCATGCGGCGAAAGGCAATCCCCACCGCAGACAATCTTGCGACCAGGGGAGCCTCATCCAGGGCCGCGTCACACAGATACACCATGGCCTGGGACATTTGATCCGTGAGCTCGTTGAGAGTCGGGGGAACCGACTCTGCCAGCAGGTTGCTCTTAAGCACCTTAATCCATTCTGTCAACATCTGAGAGACCAGCACGGAAGCGAACACAGGCATGAGGAGCAAGCCCACCACCAAATGCAGGTGGCGGGAAAGAGATTCCATGCGCCTGTCCACCGGGTCCTTAAACACCGGGGAGTCCTCCACCGCCACCGTCCAGCAATTGGAAACTGGCTCTGCAAAGCGATAATGGCGCTGGAAACACTTGGGCACTGCCAGCACGTGCTTAATGCGCTGCCATTGCTCGTTCACGATTTCCTGAAACTCCTCGGGGCAGGGGAAAACCTGGCCCAACTTCTGGGCTTTGCGGGGGCCAAAGACAACCTGCTTTTCTGACTGTGTGGGCTCATCAGCAATTTGCAAAGTCTCCCTGACTGAGCAAACCAGTAGTGCTTCAACCAGAGCACGTTCCCGTGCTGCAGAGGGGGGAGGACTCACCCTCTTCGCCGTCTGAGTGTGAGGACAGGGATCCCTCAGGGAGGGCAGTGTCCATGGCAACCACATCAGGCTCTGAATCAGAAGACTGAGAGGGCATCGGCCTTGAAAAGCAACTTTTGACATGACAAGATCTACTTTGGACGCCAAAGTTTCTATGGCTGCAGACAGAGAGGCTAGTGAAGGTGATCTGGATGACCCGGATACACAAACAAGATCAGTGGGGAAATTTTCACTCTGGGACTCCATATTGGCAATGTTACAAAAACAGGTACACTGGCCCTTTAAATCCGTGATTGCGGTCCGCACCACTAAACCGCGCTACCGCTGGAGTCCCCCTTTAGCTAGCAGATAAACTGATAGAAGCCAAAAGTGTCTGGATAGTGCCCAAGCAGGACTAAAGACACCCTTACTGTAACAGAGAAATCGATCAGCTACCGCTCTCCACGCGGTCTGCAGGTGCCACAATAAAGTATAGGGAAAACACAGGGTAAATGGCTGCCGCCCATACAGCATGTCCTGCCCACATCCAAGATGGCAGCCGAAAAAGGCGCCAAAAACCCAGCAAGGCCAGAAAATGGCTGCTGCCCTTACACTGATGCAGCCTGGCTGCTCACACCCAAAAAGGCGGCCGAAAACGGCGCCAGCTATCTGGAGCCCAGGGAACAAGGCCATCGTGGCAATCCACCACAGGGAACCCCCCAGGACAAGGTACTAGTAAAACATCACCCCCCCCCCCCCCCCAGGCGTTAGACGCCGCTATAGCGCCCCCGGCGGGAGCAGGGAGGGCAGGATCTTTACTGACAGGCCAGGGGGACCTCACACAGACCACAGCTCTGAAATCCCCAGGAGTGGGCCCACATGACTCCCACAAATGACTGTCGCAGGGACACAGGGGGCGTAGCATCACTCACCATACCATGGACCGCGGGGCTCCGCTCTAATACAGCTCGCCTCCCACCCTGAGTGCTGTCAGCCAAGAGCGGTACGCTGTAACTCAGGGCGTTCCAGGTTGTTGATGCGTCCCAGAGAAAGTGCTCTTTGCAGGCTCGTCCCCATCCGTCGATGCACTGTTGTGGCGAGGCCTGGGCCGACCACAACCTGCTCACGCTCGTTGGCCAGGCTGGGAGACCATAAGGATCTAGATTATCCAGTGCGAAACCCCAGCCCAGTTGTCTCTTGTTGTTAGCCAGGAGGATCCCCCTGACACTAGCTAGCGATAGTGAGTAACGAAAAAATAAAATAAACATTTCTCAAAGAAAAGAAAAACTGAGACCGAAGTCCCAGCAGGGAACCTAGGTCCTACTCCTAAGCTAGGCAGCAAGAAACTTATTAGTAAGCACGATGTGTCTGGGGTAATGTCTGAAGGGACAGCCCCTAAAGGTGTGTCTAGTGAAAAGTTTTCCTATGAAGTTTCACTGCCTAGCCTACTCCTGTAGAGTGCGCATTACCCATTTGTGAGGAAACTATGAAGTGGCTGCGTCTGTCATAGGACGTAAGAGAAAACTGCATTTTTGTCTTACCGTAAAATCCTTTTCTCTGAGGTTCACTGACAGACACAGCTTCAAGTCTTCAGACCATTTAGCTGTATGCTCTCTCTCTTCAGGAGAAGGACTAGGCGGAAACCTTTTTTGGTTACACCCCTGGGGCAGTCCCAGAGGGTATACCATCACTTCCTCCAGTAGGACTCCAGTTTGTAACAAGCAGTGTCAGATGAAAAAATTACTCAACCCCAACCGAGGGGCGGGTGCTGTGTCCGTCAGTGGACCTCGGAAAAAAGGATTTTACAGTAAGACAAAAATCCAGTTTTCTCTTTCGTTCACTGACAGACCAGTGGGATGTCCCAAAGCAGTGTCAACATGAGGGGTGGGAAAAAAAACACAGCAAACGCAGAATTCCCAACAAGGCTAAAAAAAGCCAACCAGGTAACAACAGGAGCTTAACTAGGAACAACTGGAGCTCACTAACAGGAAAAATTTTCACCCCTTAGTAAGTGGAAGCCTCTACAAACTTTGCGGCCAAACGCCGCAGCCAAAGGTGCAAGTACATCCACCTTCTAAAATTTGGTGAATGTGTGTACAGATGACCACACAGCCGCCTTGCACACCTGAACCACTGACGCCTGATGACTGAAGACCAAGGAGGCACTAAGCGCCCTCGTAGAATGCGCTTTAATAGGGAAAAGAGGAACCTGACCTTTAATAGAGTAGGCCTGCACCACCATCTGCTTGATCCACTTGGAAATGGTCACAGCAGATGCGGCCTGCCCTTTAAAAGGTCCATCCATAAGAACAAATAAAGAATCAGATTTAGTCACCGTCAGATACACCTGAATCGCCCTTATCACATCTAAGGAATGTAAGGCAATTTCCTTAGGATGTTTCGGCTTAGGACATAGGGACGATAAACACAATGTCTTCATTTAAATGAAACCCCCGAGACCACCTTAGGAAGGAACGCCTGACAGCGTTGCAGCACCACTTTGTCCCTATGAATCGCCAAGTAAGATGACTGACAGGACAACGCAGCCAACTCTGACAGGCGAGATGCAGAAGTAATAGCTACTAGGAAAGCCACCTTCTGCAACAGTGAGCAGAGGAATTTCTAGAGTATTTTTAAAAGGAGGCTTTTGAAGCACCGACAGGACCAAATTGAGATCCCACGGAGGTACCAGGGATCGTACTTGAGGAGCCGGATGGTGAACTCTGCACAAAAGTGTGTACCAAGGACTCCACCCCCAACGGCCTTTGGAACAAAATAACCAAGGTGGAAATCTGGCCTTTGATGGTGCCCAGAGCCAAACGTTGATCTACACCCATTTGTAGAAATTCCAACAAATGAGACACAGAAAAGGAGCAGGGAGAAACCCCCCGCGACTCACAGCAAGTAATGTAGGCCTTCCAAACTCGACGATAAACCTTCCTGGAAGTAGATTTCCTAGCTTTCAACAGTGTGGGAATCACCGACTCCGACAGTCCTCTGTCCAACACCTGGCTTTCAATAGCCAGGCCATTAAAGCCAGCGACCGTAAAGCAGGATAGAAGATTGGTCCTTGAGACAGAAAATCTTCCCTGAGAGGAAGTTACCAAGGGATCTCTGCTACCAGTCTTACACCAGGCCTGCGTACAAAGACCGGTGAGGCCAGTCTGGTGCCACCAGAACGACCGGAATTCCTTCTACCTCGATTCTGTGTATCAGTCTCGACAGAAGTTGTATTGGAGGAAAGGCGTAAGCCAGATGATACTGAGCCCAAGGGGCCACAAGAGCGTCTGCGGCGTTGGCCAGTGGATCCCGAGATCTTAACCAAGACCTCTGCAGCTTCCTGTTGAGACGGGAAGTCAGCAGGTTCACATCAGGGGTCCCCCATGAAGATATACTGTATTTGATGAAACACCTCCGGGTGAAGCGACCATTCTCCCGGATCCAACGTCTGCCGACTGAGACCGCTTGCCAATTATCTACCCCCCGAATGTGCACAGCATAGAGGGCCGAAACATATCGTTCTGCCCACCTGAAGATGCCGGCCACTTTCACAGTTCACCAGGGCACTCTTTGTGCCCCCTTGATGATTGATATATGCCATAGCCGTAGCATTGTCCGATTGTATCCGCACAGTGTCCCTGCAGACGATCTGTCCATTGAGACAAAGTCTGATTGCCCAAATTTCCAGGATGCTGATCGGCAACCTGGACTCCTCCCGAGTTCAGACACCATGGGCCAAACACATTCCCAAGACACCTCCCCATCCGGACAGATTGGCATCCGTGGTGATTACAGTCCAATACAGGGAAAGTAAAGATTTTCCCAGATGTAGAGCCGGGAAGCGGAGCCACCCATAGGTGAGACTCCCTCGAGCCCCGACTCAACAGGATGAGATTGTCCAATGACATTGGATCCTTTTCCATTTGATCAGAATCTCCCTTTGCAAGGGTCTGGAGTGGAACTGCGCAAAGGGAACTGACTCAAAGGTGGAGATCATCAGACCCAGCACTTGCATGCAAGTTCTGAGTGACGACCGATGGTTGGACAACAGGAGCTGAACCGCATCCTGTAGCTTCAGAAAGTTTTGTCTAAGGAAAAAACATCTGGGCTGACGCGGAGTCCAGCATCAGACCCAAGTAGTCCAGCGTCAGACCCAAGTAGTCCAGCTTTGTGGACGGAGACAGTACAGATTTCTGAAAATTCTGTGTCCACATGAACTCCTGCAAAGTTCGCACCTTAACGTCCAAGTCGGCTTCTAGAGCGGAGGAAGACTCTGCACGCAGAAGCAGATCGTCCAGGTAACCTAGTACCGCAACCCCCTTCTGCAATAACAAGGCGAACACAGGGGCCAAAACCTATGTGAACACCTGAGGAGCTGAGGCGAGACCAAAAGGTAAAGCCACAAATTGAAAGTTCTCCTCGCCTAAGACAAAATATAGAAACTGCTGATGCCCGACATATTGGAATATGAAGGTAAGCGTCCTTGAGATCGATAGAAGCCAGATCTCCTTGATGAAGGAAGGCTACTACTGTGCACTGTGCAGATGGACTCCATCCGAAATATCTCAACCCGCACAAAGTGGTTCAGAGCCTTGAGTTTCAAGATCGTACGAACCTTCCCTTCCTTCCTCGGAATTGTGAACAGATTTACATAAAAACCTTGGAAATGTTCTGACACTAGAACCGGGACAATAACTCCTTGTGCTAACAGGTCCTGCACTGCTCCATAAAGGCCCTGCAGCCACTCAGGAGACCGGCGTAAGTTGGAAGGAAAGAACCTTTCCAGAGACAAGGACCGAAATTCGATCTTGTATCCAAACCAAATCAATTTGTGGACCCATTTGTCCTGAATGAGCAAGGTTCACAGATCCGGAAAGAAGCCAAGATGTCCCCCAGCCCCAGACACAGGTGAGGGCGCCCTTTCAGGCTGGGGAAGGCTTGTCTGTGGAACCAAAAGAGCCCGCTTTGGACTTACCATTCCAGGGTCTCTTGGAGCCTCCCCCAAAGTTACGGGCGGATCTCGAGCCCTTTTTCTGTGATCCAGACGGACGAAAGGGCCGCTTGTGAGCCGAAAAGAATGGACCCAGCTTATGGCGAGGTTCCTTGCCCTTAGCAACCTGCAGAAGCAATGTAGTCTTACCTCCAGTTAGGCCCTTAATGATCTCTTCCATAGAGGCACCAAACAGACGGTCACCTACAAAAGGAAGATCAGTCAGCACCTTTTTAGAAGCCTGGTCAGCTGACCAGTACATTAACCAGATCATGCAGCGAAGGAACACTGCCATCCCTAAAACCCTGCCGGCCAAAGGGGCCGCATGCAGGGATGCATCACAAATATACTGTAACCCTTGGATCAACTGATCCGCCAGGTCCACCAGCTCAGAAGGGTGTTGAGTCTCCTCCAGATCCTGGCGCAAAATCTTAGCCCATTCCGTTAAAGTCTAGGATACCAAGGTAATAGCAAACACCGGTCTCAAAATTGAACCAGCCCCTGTGAAGAGATACTGGACCAGAGCCTCAGCTCTTTTGTACATGGGGTCCTTAAAAGACGGGGAATCCACCCCCGGCAAAAGCGTGGCCTTATTTAGCCTGGAAACCTGAGAATCTGCCGACGGTGTAACCCTTAGTTTCTTCAGAAGAGACTAATCAAAGGGATACCTCCTAGCAAAACGCTTAGGTATTCCAACCATGCATTTCGGGGAACCCCACTGACTAGTGACAATCTCATCAAAATAGGCAGGAAAGGGAAACACCTTAGTCACCTTGGAAGATTTGAGGGTGCCAAACTGCACCAGTGTCGGAGTCCTCCAACTTTAAAGTTTCCCGCACTGACACAATCAGGGCCCCCACCAGCGCTTTTTCATGCGCGGCTCCAGAGGAGGACGACACATCCTCACTATTAGAGCACTTAGGGTGCGTGGACTCAGACTCTTACTCCTGACTAGGCAGAAAAAAAAATAGGATTTTTCCTACAGCTTACCTGTAAAATCCTTTTCTTGGAGTACACCACGGGACAAAGAGCTGGTAATAATAACTATTTGGTTATACGCCACCTATAGGTGAATGGACACTGGCAACCACTATACAGGAAGTTCCTCCTATATATCGCCTCCCCATACAAGAAGAACATAAATTTTTGAAGCAAGCAATGAAGATCCCAGAAAAAAGAGGGGAGGGAGCTCTATGTCCCGTGATGTACTCCAAGAAAAGGATTTTACAGGTAAGCTATAGGAAAAATCCTATTTTCTTTACCGTACATCATGGGAAACAGAGCTGGAAATAATAACTATTTGGGATGTCCTAAAGCAATGCCCTTGACGGGACGGGATACAGAGTCCCAAACTTGCCCCTGAGCAAAGAAAAGAAAAGAAAAGAAAAAAAAAAAAAAAACTTAGGACTATACAGCTGCCTGCAACACGCTACTACCAAATTGAGCCCCTTAATGGGCTCTAACGTCCACTTGGTAGAATTTTGTGAACGTATGAACTGAAGACCCGGTAGCAGCTTTGCCGATCTGGGCCAAAGATACTTGATGGTGTACTGCCCATGAAGCACTTACCCTTCTGGTAGAGTGGGCCTTTAAGTTAAAAGGCAGAACCTTACCCTTCAAGCCATAAGCTTGAGAAATGACCTGACGAATCCACCTAGAAATAGTGGAGGAAGTTGCCGCCTGGCCTTTCTTAGGCCCATCCGGCAATATAAAAAAAGCATCAGTATTACGGATCTGTGCTGACCTGGTTAAATAGACTTTAACCACATGTACAACGTCAAGAGATTGTAAGAACTTTTCCTCAGTAGACTGAGGATTAGGAAAAAAGGAAGGAAGAACAATGTCCTGGTTTAAGTAAAAAGCAGAAACTACCTAAGGGAAAAAAGGAGGGGGAGAAAAGAAGGAAGAGGACGAAACACTACCTTATCCTTCTGCAGAATTAGAAAGGGTTCTTTACACGAAGAGCCGCTAACTCTGACACCCTTCTAGTCGAGGTTATAGCAACCAAAAAAAAAAAAAAACAGCTTCCTCAACAACAGTAGTAAGGGAATATGCCTAATAGTCTCAAAAGGCTGCTTCTGCAAGGCCAAGAGAACCAGAATCAAGTCCTAAGGACATAGAGGTGGTTTAACTGGCAGAACCATGTGAATCACACCTTGCAAAAAAGCTTTAACCAGAGTGCATAGCCAACGGTCTCTGGAAAAAAATTGACAAGGCGGAGACTTGTTCTTTATTGGTTCCTAAGTCCACTCCTAATTGAAGAAAGGCAAGAATTCTCCCAATAGCATACTTTCACGGGTGCCATTTCTTGGATTCACACCAAGAAATATAGGTCTTCCAAACTCTAATAGATTTTCCTAGAAACTGGTTTCCTGGCATTAATCAATGTGGCCACAACCAAAGCCGAGACCCCCCAGTCTTTTATTATTCTGGTTTCAGTAGTCAGACCGTCAAATTCAATGACCGTAAAGTAGGGTGGAATATGGGACCTTGAGATAGCACATCCAGATGGCATGGCAGCAACCATGGCTTCCCTACTGCTAACCTTACGATTTCTGCGTGCCAAGACCTTTTGGGCCATGCTGGGGCCACCAGGATTACTGGTTTCCCCTCCACCTGTATCCTGTTCAGCAGCTGGGGTAGAAGCTGAACTGGTGGATATGCATAAATCAGGTTGAACCATGACCAAGGAGTCACTAAAGCATCCATTCCGATCGCAATCGCATCCTTGGATCTGGAAACAAAGTTGTCCAGCTTGTTGTTGAACCTGGATGCCAATAGATCTACATTGGGAGTACCCAAACGTTGACAGATCAGCCGAAACACTTTGGGGTATAGGGACCATTCCCCTGGACACAGCTGCTGGCGACTTAAGTCCGCCTGCCAGTTGTCCACTCCTGGAATAAAAACTGCTGACAGACATGGAACATACCTCCCTGCCCATGATAGTAAATGGTTCAACTCTTTCTGAACCGACTGGCTCCTGGTACCGCCCTGATGGTTGATATAAGCCACTAGGGTCGAGTTGTCGAACTGAATCCTGACAGGACATCCCTGTAGTCTGGATGTCCAATAACTCAGTGCCAAACGGGCAACTCGGATTTCCAAAATGTTAATGGGTAAAATCTTTTCCGTCCGAGATCACGTTCCCTGGGCAGACAGATCCTCCAGATTTCCCCTTGATTAACCACTTCCGGACCGCCCACCATCGATTTACGTTAGTATTTTGACATTCAATACCAGGGTTATGGCAGCAGATAGCTGCCATAACCTCGGTATTTTTGGAAACGGCGTGCGGTCCTCTTTCACATAAGGGTGGTCCCAGCGGCGGATTCGCCGCGGGATCACCCTTATGGTGCGGCGGGAGAGGTGCCCCCCCTCCTCCCGGTAGTTTTCCCCACTTACCGGACCCGCAAGCAGCGGAAAAAACGATCCGGTCCGCGCTACTCACAGGCAGAAAGTCGAGTGAGGGCAAGAAGGCCCGCGCTCGACTCTATGGTCTTGGGAGGACCGAAGCAATGTCAAACGTCGTCTCCTAGCAACGCATTTAAAGAGCCAATTTTTTTTCATCATGCAAAAAAAATTACTTTTTTTATTTTTTAGTGTAGATATGAAGTCTAAGGTCTTTTCACCCCAGATCTCACAATAAAGAGGTCCTGTCGTGCTTATTTCTATTACAAGGGATGTTTACATTCCTTGTAATAGGGAAAAAATGATAAAAAAAAAAATTTCTTTTAAACTGTGTAAAAATAAAAAAAAAATAGATAAAATAAATAGGAAAAAAAAAAAAGTCAAAGCGCCCTGTCCCCGTTAGCTTGCACGCAGAAGCGAACGCATACGCAAGTCCTGCGTAAACGGTGTTCAAACCACACATGTGAGGTATCGCTGCGATCATTAGAACGAGAGCAATAATTTGAGCCCTAGACCTCCTCTGTAATTCTAAGCTGGTAACCTGTAGAAATGTTTAAAGTGTCGCCTATGGGGATTTTTAAGTACCAATGTTTGTCGTGCTGGCTGTGACGTCATTCACGTGTGCCCGAGATCTGCAATGCAGGAAAAAATACCTGCCGATCAGCGCCATCTTGTGGCGGAAAAACAGTACTACCGGCCAAGAAAATTATTAGTGCACATTCCTTTCTCTTGCAAACGGAAAGGAACACTTACCAGTCTCTGCAGGATCCTGAATAGGACCCAAACTTCGCCCATCACGGCGTGCTCCATCTATGACCATCAAGGACCGGGTCCCCCTATTATACGAGATCCACTCACTTGGACCTGTAGAGCACCCTGCTGGAATTACCCTGGGTTAGAAATTTCAATTTCCCAGGGTCCGGCACCCAAAGGGTCACATTACAGGCTAAACCTCGAGTCTTTGGCTGCCGAGGCTCGGGTACCATCCTTTTAGCACTTAGCCTTTTTCTGGGACAACACAAAACGTGGAGAGCTTTAACAGCCATGACCACCACCTTCAAAACACTGGCGAAAAAAATGATGTTCTTCCTGTATGGGAGGGTATATATAGGAGGAACTTCCTTTCTATTGGTTGCCAGTGTCCATTCACCAATAGGTGGCGTATAACCAAATAGTTATTATTACCAGCTCTGTGTCCCATGATGTACGATAAAGAAACTGGAGTCCTACTGCAGAAAGTGATGGTATACGCCCTGGTACTGCCCCGGGGTGGACCCAAAAAGGTTTCCGCCTAGTCCTACTCCTGAAGAGAGACAGCATAAAGCCCACTGGTCTGAAGAATTGAAGCTGTGTCTGTCAGTGAACAAAAGAGAAAATGCATTTTTGCTTGCACACGACTGGTGATGATAGAAATCAGAAGAACTTCCCCTCAGATCTAGAGCTAGTGCAGTATATTTGCCTTTAGTAAATCAACCTCCCTGTGGTTAACTGACACAGTTCATTCATGTTTGGAAGTATCAAAATGCAGATCTGATTGCGGAAATACTGGAAAACAAAGTATCTGCACCAAATCCTAGAGACTGCGGGGTTGATTTATTAAAACTGTAGAGTGCAAAATCTGGTGCAGCTGTGCATTGTAGACAATCCGCTTCGAACTTCAGCTTGTTCATTTAACTTTTAAAAAAATAAATAAAAAACTGGAAGCTCATAGATTTCTATGCAGAGCTGCACCAGATTTTGCACTCTACAGTTTTAGTAAATCAACCCCTGAGTTACACTTCTATGGCTGAAGAGTACTCTGCAGATAACAGACACAGTATATACAGGCCTGGGAAGCACCATATGGAGAGCTTAGTAGCTCTGTCGAACAAACTGACCTGGGGCAAAGTCCAAAAAGGGCCACAAGCAGAGTCCAATACCCAAAGGTCGTAATTTTCCTGAACTGACACTTCAGAAGTCAAAAGGTCTCCTCAACTGACAACTTCTCCAACTGCATCTTCTGGCTCATAGTAAAAGTCAAAAATAGACTCAGGAGGGGAGGTTAAAGGGGCAGAGCCACGACTCCTGCTGTCTAAGGCCCCAACAATTCTGCCCATGAACTACAACATCATGCCAAAAATCCTGTCTGGAATAGAAGAATGAGGCGGACATGGCCAATGGGCTGGTTGAATGACCACAGAAGGATTTAGTGCAAAAGCAGCATTGCAAGCCAGCCCCCACATCTTTTATCAGATGGGATCCCAGGTACAGTCCCCACAGAAGAAGCCACAGTGGCTGTGGTGCAGTGATGAAAATCATCTTGGAGAAAAGTTACCCAGAGAGAATACCTCCTGAGAAGAATGTACTGTAGGCTACTCTCAGTAGAGAGAAGAGGTCCATTATCTAAGGACACTAGCATAAACTGAGGATAGCTGGGAGTGGGAGGGGTTCTATGTTCCTGTAGCCTCTCTTCTTTGCCAGTGTCCAATCACTCGAAGGTAGCTGCATAAAACCCAATCCTAAGGATCTAAAGCCTGTGTCCTCTAATATATGATCAGAGAAGATTTTGTTTTTCTTAGGCTAGAGGTCCTTTGAGCTTTTTACTAAGGATTATTATTATTATTTTTTTTTTTTTTTTTTGGAGGAGCAGGTCTTTGTCCAGGTGCTGTCTTTATGTATTTTGGAGCTTTTCCCCCACAGCTCCTGTCAATGTGACAAGTGAGTGGAAAGCCCCAAATAGCAGTAAAAGACCTAACAGGGGTTCTAATCCCTACCTATTCTGTTAAAAACCTAAAATAAAGTTTTGACTGGCTTAAAACAAGAGAAAATACTACCTATACCACTCAATCTAAACAAGCAGCAAATTTCCCTGAACCCTGGAGATGAGTAATATTGATTGCTAGGAGAGTCACACACAGATATAGAGTTGGCAAAAACATTTGACCTTACCAAGATTTAGGTTCACCAAAGTGTAGATAGTTAACGCTGTAGAGATCCATGTCCTCAGTGTGCCAAGCAAATGTTGTCTTCCACATCCCAAAATAGAGGTAGGGTGTATTAACACCTTCGATAATAATGCCACATTCATGTTCCACCATATCTAATAGAGTATTAAGACTGGCGATGTTCCATAGATGTACATCCTATGAAAATTGAAAGATACAAAGATATAAAAAAATAAAAAAATATATAAAGATATATTAAAAAAAAACACACACACACACACACACACAGAAGGATCAAAACCTTAAAAAAAAGTAAACTCTTATGGGATTAGGTCAAAAATTAAGACACATAAATCTATGTGGAACAAGAGCAGTTATAAATAATGTGTTAAAATGTAATTAGAAACTGTAAGGAATGCTTACATTGTCATAGAGCGAGCCACTTATATCTGCTCCATATATGGGGGACATGAAAGTCAAATTCTTCCAATATTTACGTTCCAAATCATCGAAATCTTGGTGTCGTGGGGTACAATACCTAGGAGTTGATAGAACATATTTAAATCCAGATATACTTTTATAAACCATTTTCCCTTTTATGAAATTGATAAATTTTTACAGGAATGTTCACTCTCAAGAGCAATGTGGGATCCGGCATTATAAAGAAAAAAAAAATAATTAAAATAAGGACTAATGTTTTACATTAAATGTTTTATTTCTTTCTCTTTAAGTATGTGCTATGCAATTAACAATTAGGCCTTATGCACACTGGACTTTTTTTGCAGTTGCTTCTAGGGGCATAAGGTGCTTTTTTTTTTTGCCCCTAAACTCCCTTCTATGCTAGTCTATGTGTTCAAAGCAGGGCTCGACAAACCCTGGGCGCCAGGTCACATTGGCGACTAGAATTAGCGACCTGGCGCCTGGGGTGCACTGCAGGGGGTGTTCTGTCCCTTTGCGAACCCCCAAACCCCCCCCCCCCCCGCGCGCGCGAGTGCGAGTGCGTGGACTACCGCGCCGTCTGATAATTGAGGCCGCGGCTTTTCAGCCTTCTTAAGTGAGACGCTTCAAATGGGGAACTGGTGCCCTCTTGTGGTGGCCGGGAGTATGACAAGCAGTCACTAACAAGACTGTTTCCCCTGCCTGTTCTCAATACCTGCCCATCTCCTTTCAAAGAGGCGAAAAGACAGAAGTTTTTGCAGGCTTCATCTGGCGCCCTTTGCTTAAAAGGCAAGTGGAAAGGAGTGTTTTTTTTTTGTTTTTTTTTATATTATTTTTAAAAGAATTAATTATTTGTCATCATCTCCCTGCCCTGCCATGTCACAGTCACACAGCCGAAGGCCCCTTTCACACAGGCTGTCTGATCAGGTCCACCTGTCAGTTTTTTAGGCGGACCTGATCAGACCCTTCAGTCTCCTCTATGGAGTGGCAACCCGCCGCCATCAGATCCTGTTTGCTAAAAACAGATGGATGGTGGTTCTATTTTCCATCCGTCCGGTGAATCGGATAGGATGGCATCGGACTGGAAACAGTCAGATGGTCCATTTCCATCCGATTGCCTCATAGCAGAGAATGGGCTGTGTCTGCATAGAGTGGACAGGATCCACCTGCTCAGCGGGGATCAGCAGAGAGATCTGCTGAGCGGAGGTGGCTGTGTTAAAGGGGCCTACAGTGGCACATATTCACCATTGGATCTCCTATCATCCCCACCCTGCTGCAATGTCCTTCCCCAGTGAGCGGCTGCCCATCACACGCAAAAGTACAAGGCATATTCATGGCCACAAAAAGCCAAAAAAAAAAAAAATTACATTGCATTAAACAACTGGTGTGTCACATCAGAATGTATTCATTATCTACACAAGGTAAATGCCTATGATATTTGGTTCTAGTCGTCTTTATGTGTAAATTTAAGATCGGTCGTTTTTGTCATTGAAAATAAAGCTTTATTGTGTAAAAAAAAAAAGCTGGCTCCTAACTTTTTTAGCTGGCTCCTAGATTCCAAGCAAATTTGTCAAGCCCTGCCTTAAAGCATCAAACACATTTACAAGTGTCAGGCATTTTTTTCTGCCAAAAACACTGCTGCTAGGAGGAAAGGCTTTTAATGGGGAACATGCAAAACGGTCTGTGTGAACGTTACTCTAAACCTAATCTTTCTACCCTGTAAAGAAAAAAAAAAGAAAATGGCTTCTGAAGCCGATCCGGTCCAGTCTCCAGCAGCGGCTACTGTGTACAGAGAGAAAGCTGAACTTCCACTTTCCACTTCAAATTGTTTAAAGCACCAGTACATGTCTTTGCTTGAAAAATATATCTCCATGCATTATCAAAAAGTAATTTTGAAATTGTTCAAATGTTGTATTTTTTCAGCATTCACTTTGATAACAGAGGCCTATAAACCACCGGGTTGTTAGAAAGCAATACCAACAAGGGAGGGGGAATACTGTTACACCTCAAACAAAACTGGCAGGTAGTGATAGGTTGAGCACAAAGCTGTCAGTGTCAAAAATCACAATTCCCAAACCTTGGAGATTTACTGCTGCACAGGTATCCCCCTCAGGATGGAGCTTAGTGAATACGTGAGCAGAGTACTGAGCAGATCTGCAAGCTAGAGTATTTAGAGCTAGATAGAGTAGAGTAGAGTAGAAGTGCCTTCTGGTATGAAAATCAAAAAAAACATCTTATGGACAGCAGCAGCGTGGTTCAGGTAGATCCAAAATTAAAATACATTTTACCTAGCCTTCTCGCCCCTCCCCCTCTCACATTTGAATATTATTTTTTTTTAACCTGAAGTTTTTTGTCACTTAGATGAGACTGATAGCATGTGCCAGAACAACAAAAATGGTGTCGCGTGAGGGAGGGGGAGCTAGAATGAAAGGGGACTGGAGTACCTCTAACTACTCTCAACATGTCCAGAGAATGAATTAAAACCTCCATCAAAAAAGAAGAAAATAGGATTTTTGTCTGTAAAATTTGTTTCTCTGATGTTCATTGACAGACACAGTTGATGAATTCTTCTTAACCATTGAGTTATGCTGCCCCCTACAGGAGTAGAACGCTAGGCAGGAAAAAACTTTACCACGCCTCCGGGCAGTCCCGGGTGATATACTCCCACTCTCTGCTATAGGCACTCAGTTTTGTTACAAGCAGTGTCAGAAGAAAAAAACCCCAACTCATAGAGGGGTGGGTGCTGTGTCCGTCAATGAACATCAGAGAAATGGATTTTATGGTAAGTCAAAAATCCCATTTTCTCTTTTATTCATTGACAGACACAGCTCCTAAATACTTAAACATTGGGAGGTCCCAAAGCAGTGTTAACATGAGGGGTGGGAAAAAACAGCATAACAAATTCCCAAGGCTAACCATAGCCTACAAGGAGCTCACATGGAGCTCAACCAGGAACAACTGGAGCTCACCTGAAAAAAAAAAAAGAAAAAAAAAACAATACACCCTCAAAGAGGACCAGGTCCTCTAAAAAGCAGCCAGCAGAACCCCGAGGCCAAAAGAAGCATCTGCTGGTGCCAACACATCCACTTTATAAAAATTTTGTTAAAGTGTGCACTGAGGACTAGGTGGCCACCTTGCAAACCTGCGTCACTGACACTTGATGATGGAAAGCCCAGGAGACACTATTGCCCTAGTAGAGTGCTCCTTGACAGGGAAAGGAGGAACCTGACCCCTGATGCAATAGGTCTAAAACACTGTCTGATCCATCTGGAAAATGGTCGCAGAAGAAGCGGACAACCCTTTTGTGAGGTCCGTCCATGAGCACAAATAGAGAGTCTGACTTCCTAAAAGACTCCGTAGCTGCAAGGCACACCCTAACTGCCCGGACCACATTCTAGGTCCTCTAAACAGCAGCCTGCAAAACTTTGCGGCCAAAGGAAGCATCCGCAGATGCCAACACATCCACTTTATAGTATTTTTGTGAAAGTGTGCACAGACGACCAAGTAGCCGCCTTGCAAACCTGCATCACTGACGCCTAATGACAGAAGTCCCAGGAAGCATTAAGGGCTTGAGTGCCCCTTAACAGGAAAAGGAGAAACTTGACCCTTGATCGAATAGGCCTGCACCACTGCCTGTCTGATCCATTTAGAAATGGTCACTGCAGACTCTGCCAACCCTTTCCAAGGTCCATTCGTAAGCACAAATGATGTCCGATTTCCTAAACCACTCCATGACCGCCAGGTACACCATGATTGCCCGAACCACATCCAAAGTATGCAAAGCAATTTCCTTAGGATGTTTAGGCTTAGGATATAGGGAAGGAAACACAATGTCTTCATTCAGATGGAAATTAGAAACAACCTTAGAGAGGAATGACTGACAAGGGCGAAGCAACACTTTATCTCTGTGAACCACCAGGTAGGGTGAACAACAGGACAACCCCGCCAGCTCTAACACTCTGCGTGCAGAAGTAATAGCCACCAAGGCGGCCACCTTCTGGTTAAACGTAAGCAGGGGAATCTCTCAAATATTTTTGAAAGGAGGTTTCTGGAGAACCGACAGCACCAAGGTGAGGTCCCACGGCGGCAATGAAGCCCGCACTGGGGGAGCCAAGTGGCAAACTCCCTGAACAAAGGTTCGAACCAGGGAATGCGTGGCCAAAGGCAAGGCTGAAACCTTGATGGTACCCAAGGCCAGACGCTGCTCAACCCCTCGGAGGAAGGCCAAGATCCGAGCCACTGAAAAAGAGCAAGGGTGAACCCCAAGACACTCACACCACCCAATGTACCTCTTCCAAGTACAATGGGTAAATCTTCCTAGAGGTAGATTTTCTAGCCTTTAACAGCGTAGGAATCACCGATTCAGACAAACCTACATAGTTACATAGTTAGTGAGGTTGAAAAAAATACATCAGTCCATCCAGTTCAACCTATGATGCGTGTGTGTGTTTGCTTTTAAATGTACATTGTATACCCCTGTATGTTGTGGTCTCTAAGGTGCCCATCTAATAGTTTTTTGAAACTATCAATGCTCCCTGCTGATACGACTGCTTGTGGAAGAGAATTCCACATCCTTTTCGCTCTTACAGTGAAGAACCCCTTACGCATTTTAAGGTTAAACCGCCTTTCCTCTAGTTTTAGTGAGTGGCCACGTGTCTTATTGTATCTCCTTTCACTGAATAGTTTGTTCCTTATGCTAGGGTCGCCAGTACAGTATTTGTACATTGATATCATATCCCCTCTCAAGCGTCTCTTCTCCAGAGAGAATAAGTTCAGTGCTTGTAGTCTTTCATCATAGCTGAAGTCCTCCATTCCCCTAATTATTTTTGTTGCCCTTCTCTGGACTCTTTCCAGTTCCAGCACATCCTTCCTGAGGACCAGTGCCCAGAACTGGACAGCATACTCCAGATGAGGCCGGACCAGAGTCTTGTAGAGCGGGAGAATAATCTATATCTGGAGTGAATCCCCTTTTTTATACATCCCAGTATTCTGTTGGCTTTGATTGCAGCGGCTTGGCATTGCATGCCACTGCCAAGCCTGTTGTCTACCAGTACCCCCAAGTGTTTTTCCATCCTAGACTCACCCAGAGGTTCCCCCCCCCCCCTAGTGAGTAGCTTGCTTTCTGGTTTCTGGCCCCCAAGTGCATTACTTTACATTTTTCAACATTAAACCTCATCTGCCATGTAGTTGCCCACCCCGTTATTTTGTTCAGGTCCGCTTGTAGGGTTTCCACATCCTGCATAGAAGATATTGGCAAGCTTAGTATAGTATCATCCGCAAATACTGAGATTGTACTAGATATCCCCTCCTCTAGATCATTTATGAATAAATTAAACAGGATTGGTCCCAGGACAGAACCCTGGGGGACCCCACTTTCCACACCCGCCCAATCTGAGTACTCCCCATTAATCATCACCCTCTGGACTCTCCCCTGGAGCCAGTTCTCTATCCAGGTACTCACCTTATGGTCCATACCTACCTTCCTTAGTTTGTACAGTAAGCGTTTGTGGGGAACGGTGTCAAAGGCCTTTGCAAAGTCCAGATACACTACATCCGCAGGCTTTCCTTTATCTAGGTGGCAGCTCACTGCCATCGTAGAAGGTTAATAGATTGGTTTGGCAAGAACGATTTTTCATGAATCCATGCTGATTACTACTAATAATACAGTTTTCATTACTAAAGTCTTGTATGTGGTCCCTTAACATCCCCTCCAAAATCTTGCAGACTACAGATGTTAGGCTGACCGGCCTATAGTTACCCGGGATACATCTCGGCCCCTTTTTAAATATTGGTACCACGTTGGCTTTTTTCCAATCAGCTGGCACCATACCCGTCTGTAAACTATCCTTAAAGATCAAGAATAATGGCCTGGCAATCACCTGGCTGAGCTCTTTAAGAACCCTCGGGTGCAAGCCATCCAGTCCCGGTGATTTATTTATGTTAAGTTTCTCTAGTTTAGTTCTAAGTTTATCTTCTGTTAGCCATGGCGGTACTTCCTGAGGTGTGTTGTTTAGTTCGGCCTTACAAGCTAGGTTCGTGTAGCCCCCCGATTCTTTTGTGAAGACTGAAGAGAAGAAATTATTTAACACTTCCGCCTTTTCTCTGTCCTCAGTGGCCATATTTCCTTTGTCATCTTTTATGGGGCCAATGTGTTCTGGCCTCGCTTTCTTACTGTTTACATACTTAAAGAACTTCTTGGGGTTCTTTTTACTCTCCTCTGCTATATGTCTCTCGTGTTCTATTTTAGCCGCCCTGATTTCGTCTTTACATTTCTTATTACACTCTTTGTAATGCTTGAATGCTGCCAATGACCCCTCAGCCTTGTATTTTTTGAAGGCCTTTCCATTAGCATTAATATGCATTTTTATGTTTGAGTTTAGCCACCCAGGGTTTAGTTTTGCTCTTTTAAATTTATTTCCCTTTGGAATGCACTGGTCAATCCCCTTGTTAAGTATGCTCTTGAAGAACTCCCATTTTTCCTCTGTGTTCTTTGTTCCCAGGGTTCTATCCCAATTGATATTTTCTAGCAGCGAGCGCAGTTTTGGGAAATTGGCTCTTTTGAAATTCAGCGTCCTTATATTACCCCTCTGCTTCCTATTACTGTAATTAATACTGAAACTTATTGACCTATGGTCACTGTTTCCTTTAGCACCTGGCTTTCAACAGCCAAGCCGTTAAAGTCATCGACTGTAAAGCAGGATTGAAGATTGGCCCTTGGGACAGCAGATCTTCCCTGAGAGGAAGTCTCCAAGGAGCATTAGTGACCAGTTGTACCAGATCGGCGTACCAAGACCGGCAAGGCCAGTCTGGAGCCACTAGGATGACAGGAATCCCTTCTGCCTCGATCCTACTCAGGACTCCTGGCAGAAGTTTAAGAGGGGGGGGAAACGTGCCACAAACCTCTGTACCTTCCTGTTGAGATGAGAGGCCAACAGGTCCACCTCAGGGGTTCCCCACCGGAGACACAACTGATGAAACCCTTTTGGATAAAGTGACAATCCTCCCTGGTCCAACGCCTGTCGACTGAGGTAGTCCGCTTGCCAATTTCCCACCCCTGGAATGTATACGGCTCCCGAGACCACAAGGGGCCCCAAGGGATGAACCCAGCAGGGAGGGGGCCCTGGCAGGAGCCCCCACCAGCACAAACCCCCCCCCCCACCGTCCGCTTGACACCCCATGGGGACCTAGCCAGGGGGGAACTTGTTGTAGGCAGATGTGGGGTGGTCCACAGGGGATCCCGACATATTGTGGGGCGTTGTATGGGAAGGGAGGAACCCGGCGGTCCGACCATCCCAGGGAGGGGCCCACGTCCACCCTAAAAACCACAAGAGGAAAGAGGGGGGGAAACTACTTACCATACCTGGAACCGGATGGGCACCGCTCCAGACAGATCACCTCTACACCAGAATGGGGATGCTGTTGGCCAGGAGGGACACTGTGACTCAGGCCGAGACCAGGTCGTGTGTGCCCTTTGCGAGATGTTTTAACTCCCAGATCAGCCCCCGTCCATTGGGGCTATGTCGCGGCCTGACCTAGCGTGGAGCTGAGGCCTGCGTGCGCTGGCCAGACTGGGGGAACCCTCTGGATCTAGTAGATATCTAGGCAATCATCCAGTCTGGCAGTTGACTGCAGTTCTCACAGGAAGAAGAAAATAATAAAAGGAAAAATAATTCCTCAATGTCAAAAAGGATAAAAAATGCTAGGACCAGAGAGCCCAGCAAGAAACTAGGTCCTTACTACTGACTAGGCAGAAAAAAACTCAGTGCCTATAGCAGAGAGTGGGAGTATATCCCCTGGGACTCCCCCATAGGCTTTGTAAAGTTTTTTCCTGCCTAGTGTCCTACTCCTGTAGGGGGCAGCATAACCCAATGGTTAAGAAGAATTCGGGGGGGGGCGAGGTTTAAGAATGGCAGGGTGAGGACGTTCCTTATCAGAGCACCCGGCCCATGGCTTCCTCTCAGCCTACTAAGCCAGCCTTATCAGCCCTATCTGCCGCCGGTACCGGACCCACGATCTCCCCGACATTCCGAGAGCTCACAGCAGGGGGTGTCTCGCCCTATGGACCGTTACCTGAGACCGCTTTAGCCGGCCGCCTCAAGACCAGACATTGCCAAGATGGCGCCGCCGCGCCCTGCTTCCTCATCGCACCCATTGCACGATGTGGTGGCGGACCGGATGGACCTGCAGGAGGACGACCATCAACTGCCCCCTTTTTCTCCACCGAGTGACCTGTCTCCCTGCCTGCCGAGAACTTGCTCTCTGGGCTTGGATGAAAAGGAGAACTCGAGGGGGGTGGATCTCTCGGGCTCCACGGCTGCCTTCTCCTCTGCGGGACGCACACAGGCCTCTCTCCCTGCCTGCATGTGCTTCCCAGCACACAGGGAGTACACTTGTGACTGCCAGTCAACCCAGCATGCCCCTCACAACCCCACAGCCAGACCAAGCCATATGGGCATTCCTGCAGCAACTCCCCACAAGAGCAGACTTTGAATCCCTGGCTAACAGAGTAGAGACAGCTTTGAGGGGGGAGGTGATGGGCCTCAAACAAGAGGTCACAGAGCTGGATGCCAAGGTAGCTGCTGTGACTCAGGAATGTGGGACCACATCCCAAGCTGTCCAGGCTTTGCAATCCTCCTATTCCGATCTGACTGACCAGGTAACCAATCTACAGCTGCTTCTGGACGACTTGGAGAATCGCAGCCGGCGACAGAACATTAGACTTAGGGAGATCCCGGAGTCGTTTGGCCAGGGTGCGCTTCGCGCCAAGGTGACTTTCATCTTTGATAGGTACCTGGATCGACCCCAGGAGACAGCCATTGTCATCAACAAAGTTCGCAGGACCCTAGGTCCCCAATTCACAGCTTCTTATAGACCCAGGCATGTGCTATGCCGCCTCCATTCTTACAACCTTAAGGAGGAAATCGTTCAGCGGGCATGGCAGGTGGGCATTTTGGAGTTTGATGGGGCCGCGGTCCACTTGCTGCCGGATGTTTCCCGCAAGACACTGCAAATGCGCAGAACCCTTAAACCCTTGCTTAAGCGGCTTGGGGAACAGGGTCTCACTTACAAATGGGGTCACCCCTTTCATGACATAGTGAAAAATGGCACTAGACCCTTCTACTTACGCCACCCTTCTGGCCTTCCTGACCTATTCCAGTTTGCCGAAATGGAACCCATGCAGGTGCCGAATTGGTTGACAGCGGCGGGCGCCCCAGAGCCTCGTCCCAGTACATCCAGAGACTGCCCTCGTGAGGATCGCTACAACTGGCGCCCACGGCGGGGCAGACGCTGTGACTCCAGAAGGCCCGCACCATAGAGTGTTTTAGGCTGCTCATGTTGGGGCTACATGTCATTGACCGCTCTGTTTTTGTGAGAGAACCTCCTGTTGTTTTTTTTGAAGGGATGTTCATACCTACCACTGCTGGATGTTGAACTTGACTGGTTTCTCCACCCGATGCAAAAAGGGGCCCTTTTTTTTCCCATTATTATTGGGTGAAGGTATGGTTCAGTTTGGCCGGTCCTGGGGATTAGCCCCTTCGTGGGTCCCATGCCATATTGTGGCACCGTAATTCCCCCACTTGTCGGAGGCCCAGCCTCGGGGTGGAACACAGGCGGGTCTCCTGGTACTGCCGTTGGAGTGGGCGATCGGAGGTTGGCGTGTCCCTGGCACTGGCCGAGCTGCCCTGGTTAGAATTATGCTGTGGGTTGGGTACTTTGTTTCATTCTTCAAGACTGCGGACTAAGTTGATGTTCTTCTGGTTCTCTTGCACCCATGTTGCCTTATTGATTGGTCTTTTTTCTACTGCTGTACACATGAATTGGTCTCTCCCGTATATGTTGGGTGCCAAGTCATTTGGTCACAATCCCCTTTTATTTTATTTATTATTTTCATTTCTTTTTGCGGCCCCTGGGCGAAGCATTTTCTCCCGGGGAAGCCGAGTGGCCGGGGCTCTGAGCCTAACCATGCTTTGCCGCTTCCCCCATTAGGCCGTCTTGGCCCTGGTGGCAGACAAATAACTCTATAGAGATTTCTTGGTAGTTTAAGTCTCTCCATTTCTATTTTGTATCTTCTCTTTTCTTCTCGCTCTCTTGCACTCTCTCTCCGTCTATCTTCCCCTCCCGGCTTTCCCTCTCCTCCCCTCCTCTTTGGGGTTTTTTTTTTTCTCCCACCCCATTTTGGACTGGTTCTTGTCCTTTGCTGTGTTGGGAATCATGGCCTTGAAGGTTCTTTCTTGGAATGTAAAGGGCTTAAACTCGCCTGAAAAGCGGACTAGTTGCCTATCGGAACTCTGGCGTCAGAGAGCGCAAGTCGTCTTTCTACAAGAGATCCATTTTCGGAGCGATAAGATACCAAAATTTAGCAATAAACGGTTTCCAACGGTCTACCATAGTTCTTCTACGTCCTCTAAATCCAAAAGGGACCAGTATGCTCTTAGCGGGTTCTCCCCCTTGGCAATTCCAGGACATTCTCTCAGATCAAGAGGGATGTTTCCTCTTGCTTAAGGGCAAGATCTACAATCATATGGTCACTCTAGCTACTGTTTACCTACCCAATAGTAACCACCTTCCTGCACTGGAAAAGTTCATTGCCACTTTGGACTCCCTCCTCGAGGGTACCTTGATCTTGGGAGAGGACTTCAATCTTTGCCTGGATCCACGGGTTGATTCCTCTGGTGGTGCTTCCTCTATAGCGAGCGGGGTGAGACGCTGTCTTCACGAATTACTCCACTCTCATCGTTTGGTGGATATTTGGAGGATTATCCACCCCATGAGAGGGATTACACCTTTTACTCACTCTGTCAGACCACGCCCCCACGGTGTTAGAACTTAATATACAAAACTCCCAACCTACCACTCGTTCTTGGAGGCTGAATGAAGCTCTCTTGCAAGACCCCGCCATAGTCGCGGACGTCCTTGCGGAATTGCAGGCATTTTTTGCTGCCAACTCAGACTCGGTAGATAATCCCTTCTCGGTCTGGGCGTGCCACAAATGTGTTATCAGTGGGATCCTGATTAAACACTTTGTGAAAAAAACAGACTGGGGACACTCTCTGGGCTCCTGTCGTGCCTTCAGCTGCTGGAGGGCAGCCATAAGGCTGGTTCGGATGCGGCCATCGCCGTTGAATTGTTGAAGGTTCGGGAAGCTATACGGGAACATTCTCTTTATGAGGCGAAACACGTCCTGGTGAAGGTTTGGCGGTCTTTTTATGAGTATGGAAACAAGTGCAGCCGTCTGCTCGCTATACATTGATTGAACGCGGGTCTCGCCCTCGGATCCCCAGATTCCTCTGGACCTGGCCTCCTTCCTTCGGGAGGCTAACCTTACAACCCTCACAGCTGGGGAGAGATGGAGGCCCTCTCTAAGCCTATCTTGGTGCAGGAATTCGGTGCGATTGCGTCCACCTCCCTACGCAAAGCTCCTGGCCCTGATGGACTTTCAGGGGTTTATTATAAGAACTTCCAGGACATTCTCGCACCACATTTCGCCAAAGCCTTTAACGCCATCACTGATGACAAACAGGTCCCACCGGATATGCTGAGAGCCAACATAACTGTCCTCCCCAAACCTGGCAAGGACCACCTTTTGTGTGGGAGTTATAAACCAACCTCCCTGCTCAATTGCAACGTCAAGCTTTTCTCTAAAATCCTAGCGACAAGACTGACCCCGCTGATGCCACGCCTTGTCTCTTTGGACCAGGTTGGCTTTATTCAGACACACGAGGCTCGGGACAACACTATTCATTCTCTAAACATTATTGAGGGAGCGCGGAGGTTACGCACTCCGCTCCTGCTCCTGTCTACAGACCCCGAAAAGGCCTTTGACCAGGTGAGCTGGTCCTTTCTTCATGCGACGTTGAAACATGTGCACTTGCCGTCCCCGATGTTATCCTGGATAGCCTCGCTGTACTCCCACTGCGTCAGTTTGCGTCAATGGGTTTGGCTCGGACCCCTTCCCAATAGCCAACGGCACCCAACAGGGTTGCCCCCTGTCTCCGTTGCTATTTGTTCTGACGTTGGAACCTGTCAGGACCCAGACTTGAACCTGGGACCTCCATGGTGTCTGGCAATGACTCTACTCACTGAGCTACCTGGAATGCTGGACAGCTCCCTGGACAAATCCTTGAATGATCCTGCTGTGAATCTTTATTGCCTTGAACCTTGAACCCTTTGCTTCTCCCATGAACTTCCTGTTATAAACCATGTCTTTGCACTTCCTGGTCGCCAGAATATTGTGCCTTCAACAGCCGATATCTCGCTTGTCTCTCCTGCTGCCGTCTGTATCTTTGCTACCATCCGTTATCGACACTTGGCTTGTTCCTCGACTACTCTTCTGTTTGATCCCAACCTGCAACTACTGGTTACCGACCTTTGGCTACTCCTTGACTACGCTTCAGCTTAATCCCTATCTGCTACTGGACTCTGACTTGCTCACTTCCTGGTGGGGCGATCTTGAGGACCGCGACCTGGTGCTAACACGCAGCAAAATCCATCTCCACCTTCAGGAGCTCTGGTGAAGACCGGTTAGTACTTAGACTCCGCACCTCAGGTGAGCCTGCGTCATCTGCTTGGGTGACCTGTCAGTGTTCCTATCCTGCTGGTTCCTGTGTGACCTGCGACTGCTATAGCTACTGGTCTTCGAGCCTGACCCCGGATCGCGACAGAATATTCTGGCCCAAAATATGGAGGCCGCTATAGCAAGCATCGTGACTCCTCTTAGGCAACAAATTGCTGAGCTGCAAGAATTTGGTGTTACCTGCCAAGAAAAAGTTAATAAACTAGAAAGTCTATTGGAAAGACAACAGAAGGAGATTCATGCTCTGCAGAGACTACTACTGGACCGAGGTGATACTATCACACATATGCCTCAGCCTTTACCATCCAAGTTTAATGGAGACCGCCATCATTACAGGGGTTTCTTAAATCAGTGTCGTTTATATTTTCAAACACACCCTGCTGCATTTCCTTCTGAGAAGAGAAAGGTAACCTTGATTCTCGAACTTCTGACTGGAGAAGCTCTAGCTTGGGCCTCCCCATATATTGAGCAGGACAGTGCTATTTTAAATAATCTGCAGACCTTTTTGACCGCAATGGATCAGGTTTTTGATGATCCCAACCGCTGTGCTACTGCTGAAGCAAAGCTGCATAGTATGAGGCAGGGAAGACGCTCTGTCGCTGAGTACACAGCAGAATTCAGATGTTGGGTTGCAGATACTACTTGGAACCCTGCTGCGCAAAAGAGTCAGTTCCGCCGAGGGCTTTCTGAACAGGTAAAGGATGAGCTCGCTAGAGTTGAGACTCCTGATGATCTTGATGCCTTCATCCAATTATGTATCAAAATTGATCAGAGACTTACAGAAAGGAGGAAGGAGAGGCTGGTAAGTGAGTGCAAGTAAGAGTGGCATGCGTTTCTCTGCTACTCCATTTGTTCAGCAGGATTTCAAAGTTGCTCCTAATTCTAACACTCCTGAGCCAATGCAGGTAGATGCAATTAAGAGATCCATTTCCATTCAGGAGAAAGAAAGAAGACGTTCTGAGAACCTATGTCTTTACTGTGGAGATTCTGGTCATTATGCAATTAACTGCCCTAACAAGGTTAGAAGAACAATTGCATCGGTTGATGTGATCACGCCTGAACAAATAAACTCCATTAGCCAGTCCATCTCCCCGTTGGTCCAGGAAGAAAATAAAGTAAATTCTTCACTACCTCATTTTGTCCTCCCTATTAAACTTATCTCTGAGGGCATTGAGATTCCTTGCTCTGCTATGCTGGACTCTGGTGCAGGGGGGAACTTTATGGACATAGACTTTGCCAAAAACAATATGATTCAGACAAGAAATAAATTAGCCCCAGTCGATATGGAGACAGTGGATGGTTCACCCTTAACTTCAGGACCTGTTACCCATGAAACAGTCCCTTTGGTTCTCCAATTTGAGGCTAACCATCGTGAGACCATCAGTTTTCAGCTGATTACGTCACCTAAATTTCCTGTGATCTTGGGCATCCCTTGGTTTTCCACCCATAATCCCTCAATCAATTGGGAAGCACGCGTTATAAATTTTACATCCCCCCATTGTGAGGAATACTGTAGAGAGCCTTGTCCAATTAGTTCTCCACAGATTAAGGAAACGCAGTTGGATGTGGTTACAGCACAGTCATATCTCAAACTGCCTCCACAATACCATGAGTTTCAGGATGTCTGTGATAAGAAGAACGCCGACCAGTTACCTCCTCATCGCCCATATGATTGCCCCATTGAGCTACTCCCAGGTGCAGAAATACCTTTCGGCCGCCTATTCAATTTATCAGAACCTGAATTAAAGGTGCTCAGGGAGTGGCTTGATGAGAATTTACAGAAGGGGTTTATTAGACACTCAACATCCCCTGCTGGAGCAGCCTTGTTCTTTGTTGAAAAGAAAGACTCTACCTTACGTCCTTGCATTGATTACAGGCACATGAATAAAGTTACTATTAAAAACCGTTATCCTCTCCCGTTATCCTCTCCCGTTGATCTCTGAAATGTTGGAAAGACTTCGTTCTGCCAAGATTTTCACAAAGCTTGACTTGCGGGGGGCTTATAACCTTGTTCGTATCCGCCAAGGAGATGAATGGAAAACCGCCTTTAGAACCAGATACGGACACTTCGAGTCCTTGGTTATGCCTTTTGGTCTTTGTAATGCCCCTGCAACCTTTCAACACTTCATCAACGATGTTTTTCGAGATCTGTTGGACCAATTTGTAGTTGCTTATTTGGATGACATCCTCATTTTTTCCAATAACCTAGAGGAGCATCGCAAGCATGTTTGCACCGTCCTTGAAAGATTAAGGCAGAATCGACTTTATATCAAATTGGAGAAATGTGAGTTTGAACAAACCCAGATCCAGTTTCTGGGGTATATTATTTCACCAGATGGAGTAAGCATGGATCCTGAGAAGATTAGAGCAGTAGTAGATTGGCCTGTCCCTGCAAACGTTAAGGAAATTCAAAGATTCATCGGGTTTGCCAATTTCTACAGGAAATTCATCAGAAATTTCTCTAAGGTGATAGCTCCGATTACACAGCTGACAAAGAAAGAGGTGCCCTTTGTGTGGTCATCTAATGCTCAGGCTGCTTTTGATAAGTTAAAGACTCTGTTCACTTCTGCACCAGTATTGGTACATCCCAATCCTGAGCTACCTTTTGTAGTGGAAGTGGATGCTTCTGACTCTGCTGTGGGAGCTATCCTTTCACAACGAAGCGGTGAAAAGATGCAGCTTCATCCTTGTGCTTACTTTTCTCGTTTAATGTCTTCAGCCGAGAGGAATTATGACATAGGGAATAAGGAGTTACTGGCAATTAAGGAAGCCTTTTCTGAATGGAGGCATTTGCTGGAAGGTACTAAGCATCCTGTGACCGTTCTCACTGATCACAGAAATCTAGAATTCATTTGTTCGGCCAAAAGATTGTCTTCTAGACAAGCAGGTTGGTCGCTGTTCTTTTCTAGATTTAATTTTATTATCTCATATAGACCTGGGTCAAGAAATGGTAAGGCTGATGCCTTATCACGGATGTTGTCTGGGCCTTCCCAGGAGAACAATGCTGAATGCACAATCCTGTCTCAAAAGAACTTCCTAGGTGTCACAAGTTCAAAGGCATTCTTGAGTCTCCTCAAAGAAGGTTACGAGAATGACTCACTCCTCAATAATCCTCCTATGGACATTAGTCTTGAGTTCAAGAATGGCTTTTGGATTAAAACGCATCGCCTCTATGTACCTGAGTCTGCTCGGGTTGAAGTCCTCCGGTTGAGTCATGACTCAAAACTTGCTGGACATTTTGGAGTTTCTAAAACAGAGGAACTTTTATCACGCTCCTTTTGGTGGCCTGGGTACAAGAAAGATGTTAAAAGGTATGTAGCCTCGTGCCTGACCTGTGCACGCAATAAGACACCCCGAGCTTCTCCTTTGGGGTTGCTCCAACCACTCCCTATCCCATCAAGACCATGGGGGTCAATTTCTATGGACTTTGTGGTTGATTTACCCCCCTCAAAAGGAATGACCACTATCTTGGTGGTCGTTGACCGCCTCACCAAGATGACTCACTTTATACCAGTTAAGGGGGTACCCTCTTCGGAACAAACTGCAGAGTTGATGGTTCGAGAAATCTTCAGACTACATGGAATTCCTGAAGATGTTGTGTCAGATCGAGGAGTACAGTTTACTTCAAAGTTTTGGAAAAGCTTTTGCTCAGCTTTAGGAGTAGCAATCAACCTGTCTTCTGCTTTTCATCCTCAGTCTAATGGTCAGACTGAGAGGACCAATCAAACTTTAGAACAGTACCTTCGATGTTTTGTTAGTTATCTTCAGGATGACTGGGTGGACTATCTTCCCACGGCAGAGTTTTCTTACAACAATTCTAGACATAGCTCAACCTCTCAAAGCCCGTTTTTCTTAAACAATGGTTATCATCCAGTTTTTATTCCTGATCTCCCTATCTCAACTCCAATTCCTGCTGTAGCCAACAGATTAACTATGTTGCAAGAGATTCAGGAGAAATTAATTGAGACTTTGAAGGAGGCTCAGGAATGTTACAAGAAGGCTGCTGATAGACATCGCCGATCACTTCCTACCTTTCAAGTGGGTGACAAGGTTTGGTTATCAACCAAAAATTTGAAGGTCCATGTTCCATCTGCAAAGTTGGGACAAAAGTTTGTGGGACCTTTCCAGATTTCTGCTCAGGTCAACCCAGTCACTTTCCGTTTAAAACTTCCCGACAGTATGAGAATTCACCCAGTTTTTCACATATCACTGCTCAAGCCATTTAAGGAAAATCCCTTTCCTGGAAGAATTCTTCCGCCTCCTCCACCCGTTGAAGTACAGGGTGAAGAAGAATTTGTAGTGGAGAGAATTCTTGATTCCAGGATGTTTAGGAATAAATTACAATATCTGGTTCAATGGGAAGGATATGGACCAGAAGAAAATTCCTGGGAGCCAGAAGAAAATGTTCATGCCCCTAGATTAACAAAGGAGTTCCACCAGAGGTTTCCTCTTAAACCTGGTCCTAAGACGTCCAGCGGACGTCCTGGGAGGAGGGGAGTACTGTCAGGACCCAGACTTGAACCTGGGACCTCCATGGTGTCTGGCAATGACTCTACTCACTGAGCTACCTGGAATGCTGGACAGCTCCCTGGACAAATCCTTGAATGATCCTGCTGTGAATCTTTATTGCCTTGAACCTTGAACCCTTTGCTCCTCCCATGAACTTCCTGTTATAAACCATGTCTTTGCACTTCCTGGTCGCCAGAATATTGTGCCTTCAACAGCCGATATCTCGCTTGTCTCTCCTGCTGCCGTCTGTATCTTTGCTACCATCCGTTATCGACACTTGGCTTGTTCCTCGACTACTCTTCTGTTTGATCCCAACCTGCAACTACTGGTTACCGACCTTTGGCTACTCCTTGACTACGCTTCAGCTTAATCCCTATCTGCTACTGGACTCTGACTTGCTCACTTCCTGGTGGGGCGATCTTGAGGACCGCGACCTGGTGCTAACACGCAGCAAAATCCATCTCCACCTTCAGGAGCTCTGGTGAAGACCGGTTAGTACTTAGACTCCGCACCTCAGGTGAGCCTGCGTCATCTGCCTGGGTGACCTGTCAGTGTTCCTATCCTGCTGGTTCCTGTGTGACCTGCGACTGCTATAGCTACTGGTCTTCGAGCCTGACCCCGGATCGTGACAGAACCATTCCTCCAACACGTTCGGGATAACCCCTCGATTCAGGGTGTAAGTGCAAAAGACTACCATCATAAAGTGGCTGCTTATGCCGACAACTTACTTTTTTATATCACCAAGCCTCTTATATTTCTTCCTTCTTTGCTTGCTGAGTTGAAACGCTATGCATCACTGTCCGATTTCAAGATCAATCTCTAGAAATCGGAGGCTTTGAACGTCTTGATTCCTGCAGCGACTATGTCAGCCCTGCGCCCACACTTCCCGTTCTGATGGGCTGCACGTCACATTCAATACCTGGGCACGAAAATCTCAGCGAATCTGTCTGAGGTCTTCTCTTTGCATTTTCAGCCATTCCTTGGCACTCTGTCCAGTGACTTACAGAAATGGGATTCCTTGGCCTTGTCGTGGTTTGGTCGTTGTAATGTCTTAAAAATGAATGCGACGCCCAGATTTGCTTTACCTCTTACTGTCACTACCGATCAGACTACCTCAAATTTTTTTGCATTCTGTGCGATCCGCATTTATTAAATTTGTTTGGCATGGACGGCATCCTCGTCTTGGAGTCAACCTACTGCTACGTTTCAAGGAAAGGGGGGGCATAGGCTTTCCAGACCCTTCATTATACTGTACTGCCGCTCATATGACTAGAGTCCTGGACTGGTGCAGGCACTGGCCCCTTAAGTTGTGGGTCCAGCTGGAACAGGAGGCCTGTGATGCACCGCTCGCGGGACTGCCTTGGAGGGGCCGTCGTCATTTGGCCTCAATTTCGGGGCATCACTTGATAGGCGCCACCCTGGCCAGGGTGGATAGATTTTACAGAAATGCCTCCTTGGAGGGTTATCCTTCTCCTATGTCACCTATCTTTGGACATCTGGGCTTTCAGCCCGGGCTTACAGACTCTCACTTTAGTCTTTTCTCCGCAAACGGGTTGGCTCGCGCTTCTCGACTTCTGAGTTCTGGTGGGTGGCGCGTAGACCACATTCTGCCTCCTCGTCAACCCCCCTCTTTCCTTAACCAATGGCACTCATCAACTCTCGCATTTTCTGCAATCTATACCGCACCATACGTCTTTCCAGCGCAATCTTCACGCCTTTGAGGAGTTGTGTCTGGGGGAGGGTTCAATCCGTGGATCCCTCTCCAGTTCATACAAGCTCCTCTTCCAGCTCAAGGCAAGGTCCGAGCCCCCCTTTCTTGCAAAATGGGAGGGGGAGCTTGGGGTTACTTTTTCAGTTCCCCAGCGGGAGCGTATATAGTATTTTGCGCACAAGTTGGCGCTCAGTGGCCGATATCAGGAATCTACATATAAATTGATGACCAGATGGTACAGAACGCCATCAGTGTTGGCCAAGTTCTTCCCTCAACAGAGTGATTGGTGTTGGAGGCGTCACTGTTCCGAGGGCACTCTCCTACATATTTTCTGGGACTGCCCTGTCCTTGCCTGCTTTTGGGGACCGGTACTCCAGCTTGTTCAGAGGTTTACGGATGTGGCTCTGCAGGGTGATCATAAAGCAGTGTTGCTTAACCTCACGCCTATGTTGAAGAAGAGATACCATAAATCTCTACTTAAGCACCTTTTTAGTGCTGCCCGGTCTAGCAATGGCTTGCCAGGGTGAACGAACTCGAGCACATGGAGGATCTTACATCTGATCTTCGAGGAACGAGGCAGGCTCACAAGACTAGGTGGATACATTGGAACCTATTTCATGTCTCGGACGAGTATCTGCCCTATTCTGACCCTCCATAGGGAACTGGTGCCATGTAGGTCATTGCTACTTTTGAAGCCCGCTTTGGGCATCCTTCTTGCCAGTCAGATCCATTCGAGAATCCCTCCCATCTCACTTGGTTGGCGTGGGGGGACAGGGGGAAATCTACCCTTTTTTTTTTCCCCCTCTTCCCTTTCTTTTTTCGCAATCTTTTTTCTCTCTCTCTTACAATTTCTTTCCTTTCCTTCTCCACTTTCACACTTGAAAAAAAAAAAAAAACCTTTGGATGCACAAAGGCTCAGGCCTCTACCCACTTGAGAATTTATTCTTCTCTGTTGTTCACCACTAGTTGGTTTTCTGGCTTGACTTCGGAGACGTCCTTCCCTGGGCGAGTTTTTCCTCACTCTCGAGGGGGCCCTGGGAATAGCGCGTACTCTGCGCATTTGTAATTCAAAGCAACGGTTCAACTTTATATATTTTTGAGGATTTACGCTTTTGTTCAACCGCACTTTTGTGTTGTAACGGAAGACCTGTTGTTTCATTTATCTGCATATTTGCTTGATATCGGTGTTGTATTCTTTAAATAAAAAATGTAAAAAAAAAAAAAAAAGAAGAAGAAGAAGAAGAAGAATTCAGGAGCTGTGTCCGTCAATGAATGAAAGAGAAAGGGGATTTATCCAAGAATAGGAAGAGAACTTGATTTAAGTTTCCACAAAGGATTAAAGTGCCAACTTTGTGAAAGGATGAGAAGATGAGAAAGAAAAGAGGTAGGCCGCTTATTAGTTGCGTAATATGAGACAATTGTAACAGCAGAATCCAGGAGCTGGCCCATAAGAATGATCTACTTGTCCCTATGGGTCCCCAAGTTCGGCTGAGAGAATGAAAGGTGTAGTTCTATGGAAGGCGACGAGTACCCCCCCCCCCCCCCCCCCAATTGATAAGTTGAGGCAGAAGTTGTAAACACATGAGGATACCATAAGCGAAAGAATTTGGAAGTAGCGTGCGTTGCAAAATGTGTTTCCTGGCGGCAAAGCATTTGCGCCTTTGTAGCAGCAGAGGAGCGGAAGGCTTTAGTTTGTTTATTTGGAATGTTGACTCCCTGCACATTTTGGGAAAAAATGAAGGGGGCCATGGCAAAAAAAATCGCATGGTTAATGCGACGTGTAACCGTATACACAGCGATTGGGTCGTGCCAGCCTGTGGGGAGGAAGGACAAAGCAAGGATAGCCAACGAAGGCAAAAGAGTAAAGACTGACAAGACAAACAGAGATAAATGTAGCACAGCATCAAAAGTGAAAAGTACAACCACAATTGTAGGCCTCTTGAAAGGGAAAGTATCTTCTCACCAACAGGCAAAGGGGCTACTGTCGAAGGCCCATATATTAAAGGCGGGCAGCCGAGTGTACCAAGTGGGAGACGCAAGGCTCATCCCTGGGGGACACAAACCCCAACAAAGTATGCTGTCTAAATATCTGAGCATCTTAGCATGACTCAGGACCCTGGGTTCTATTGCTTTGGATAGGAGATGAGAGTAGAGGGAGGGGAGGACTCAGCGAAGGGAAGGGATAAGGCATGTAGTTGGGGAGGTGAGGCATAAGGAATCTATGAACCCTGTCCAATTCCAGGCGTTCGATTGGGATAGCGGATTGCAGTTTTTTAAACATGGCAGCTTGTAAGTCAAGTAGAGACTCAGGGATCCCTCTGATGTGCAGATTGGAACGTTGGGCCCTGTTCTCATAGTCCTCAAGCCTGGATTGTAACATCAGCTTCTCCTCCTTCAGGTTCTCAAATTCAGATAGGAAGTCCTGAGCTTGATTCTCCAAATCATCAACTCTGGTCTCCAGTTTTGCTGTGCAGTGACCCAATTCCCTGAACTCACGAGTGAGGCTTTGGGTGATGTAACCCAACATCTGCTTCAGTGCCTAATGGAGCATTCACTCTGTTTAAGCAGGGCTTGGGACACAGCATTACTATGCAAGGTTTGCTGGGAAGCGGCAAGGCCGTGATCTGATTCATCCGGGGGCGTTAGCAGTGTCTGTTGTGATTTTACTAGCTGAGCGGCAGTTGATGAGGAAGATGGCACCAGTGCCACCTAGCTGGGGCCCGGCCCAGACTGTCTGATTAATTTTGTCCTAATTTTCAGCAGGAGTCTGCCAAAACCCATCCTGCCCGCACCAGAAGGTTCCCTATAGATGCAGGATGTGGCAGGTAGCGGGGGCTCCTTGGCTGAGTGCTGCAGCGAGGTTATTTCGTCCTCTGGGAGCAGAGCTATATGCAGGCATGTCTGCACAGAGAGACTGTGCGCATGTGCCCCCAAGTTTAGCAAATATTTCAGGAGAAGTGAAAATCCTTTCTGGAGTGATCAAGTCATTTACTGCAGATGCGATCTGTTCATGAATGGGGAAAAGTTTTGCAGGATTTTGCAGGTCTGATGCCTATAGGGGAATGGCAAGGAGGAGGAGAGTCCAGCTGCACATTGCCAAGGCTTTTGCAGATGGAGGCAATGAGCTTTTCAAACAATGCATGAAGCTTCCACTTCAATACAAAGAAAATCTTCAGCATCTTCCTCCAATAACGTTTAAATATCACCTAACTTCCTTCTGTGTCTGCATCCCCTAGGACCAACATATTGGGATCCGATTGCGAACCGGTTAAGAAATGGGAGTAGTAGAAGAGCTGTGGTGTTTTCGGGCCCTGGATGAAGGTGGCTGAAGTAAGGGTAGAATCAGTCCAAGAAAATGTGACAAAGATGCAGAGAATTCTTTTTTTAGTCAAAATAAGCCACTTGAGAGTGAAAATCAGGTGCCGAGATCAGTATTTGAGCTGACTCCTGCCCCGATGCAAGAGATGTGGTGTCACCAAGGTTGACTGTTCTGTTGGCTTTTGGCTAAGTGAATGATTGTCTGTGATTCTGCATTGGTTCCCTTTTACCTGGTCTCCACCAAAGCTAGAAGTGAGGGTGTTCTCCTGTGGGTAAGGGAATAGGGTGCGTAGAATAAGCTAATTGTGCCCATAGGGAGCACGTGCTAACCAGTTGTACATCGCCTGGTATCGAATCTTCAAAGTGTACGAGTACTATAAGGGCTGTAAGTGGAAGTGGCAAATAAGTGTGCAACCAGTGGTGTGATGCCACATCTGGTCATCCACCTGAGATTGAGCTCTAAATTGTTTAGTTTTAGCAAGATGTTTCAAAGGTTTACACGACAAAGTAAATACATTGCAAACATAGCCCTGTTTATCCATTAACTGTTACATACAGGTACACCTGTCCGCTTATGCTTAAATGTATATAAAGTCCAAGCTTCATCCGTCATGGTGGGTATACTCACAAAGGAGTCTGCACGGACTGGGTTCCATAATGATGCACAACAACAATTCTGGACCTGTATAGCAACCTGTGAGCACCCACACTGGATCCAGTGCCCAAAGCAACATTACAGGCCACTTCCACAGTGTGGGGTCTGGGTATGGCTATCAAAGGTTTATCAAGAATGTGTTGATACACTGATGTGAAGCCCAAGTTTACACAATTAAATTACAGGAGTGCTCACCCCCTTCCCTCTATGCTGCATTCAGTAAGGCCTATGAAAGCTGAACTCCTTGCAGATATTAATGGAAAAAAAAATGAATTTTTGTAAAATCTTACCGTAAAATTCCTTTCTCTGTGTCCTCCGACAGTCACCGCCTCCTCCAAGTCATCACTATTGGGTATTGACTTCCGCTCCGCAGGAGTAGCTAGGCATAAAACTTAGTCAAAAGAACAAAAGCATTTAGCATAGACACACCCATGGGGGCTGTCCCACTGGTCAATACCCCCCTGCAGTGATCCCTCCCAACTCAGTTTGGTAGAATAGCAGTAAGTGTACAAGAAAAAACCCCAAAAGAGGGGCAGGGGCGGCGACTGTCGGAGGACTCAGAGAAAGGAATTTTACGGTAAGATTTTACAAAAATTCAGTTTTCTCTTACGTCCTCCGACATTCGCCGCCTCCTCCAAGTCATCACTATTGGGATGTCCCAAAGCAGTGTAGACATGAGGGGTGGGAGACGCAACCGTAGAAAAGGCAACGCAGTACCCACATCAGAGAAAGGAACCTTACACGCACAGTAAGAGAACCTTCTGGGCAATAGAAAAGGCTCAACAGGAGCAACAACCCAGGAAAACAAATATCCAGGGGTTAAACACCCCAACAGCCAGGGACCCACAAAAAAACAAGGGTCCCCTATGGCACTGCCACTTTGCGGCCAAAAGAGGGCATCAGCTGATGCCAGAACATCCACCTTATAGAATTTGGAAAAGGTGTGCACCGACAACCAAGTCACAGCCTTGCACACCTGGGCCACCGAGGCTCGATGCCAGTAGGCCCAGGACGTACTCAAAGATCTGGTAGAGTGTGCCGTAACAGGGAAGGGTGGAACCCGTTCCTTCAAAGCATAGGCCTGTTCAATGGTCTGTCTGATCCATTTAGCAATGGTCGCTGCCAATGCAGCCATGCCCTTCCGAGGTCCCTCAGGAAGGACAAAGAGGGAATCCGATTTCCGAAAGGATTCAGTGGACAACAGGTAAACCCTGATCGCCCGGACAACATCCAAGGAATGCAATGCAACCTCCTTAGGATGCTTCGGCTTCGCACAGAGTGAAGGCAAAACAATGTCCTCATTAAGGTGGAACTCAGAGACCACCTTAGGGAGAAAAGAGGAATGAGATCGCAAGACCACCTTATCCTTGTGAATCACCAAGTAAGGAGAGCGGCAAGACAACGCCGCCAACTCCGACACCCTGCGAGCCGAAGTGATCACCACTAAAAAAGCAACTTTCTTAGACAGCAGAGGTAACGATATCTCCCGGATGTTTTCAAAGGGAGAACGCTGTAACGCGGACAGAACTAAGTTCAAGTCCCATGGAGGTAAAGGCTCCCTCCGGGGAGGGGCCAAATGTCGCACACCTTGAATAAAGGTGCGAATCAAGGAATGAGACGCCACAGGGCGTTGCAAAAGAATAGCCAGTGCAGATACCTGGCCCTTTATCGTGGCCAGCGCCAGGCGCTGGTCCACACCAGTCTGGAGGAAAGCCAACACTCTCGACACCGAGTACGAGCGAGGGGAAAACTCCCTGGACTCACACCAGGCGAAATAAGCTTTCCAGGTACGGTAATAGATTTTACCAGAAGAGGATTTCCTAGCCTTGATTAGAGTAGGAATGACCTCTGAGGAGAGACCCCTGTCTCTCAGGACCTGGGTCTCAACAGCCAGGCCGTTAAAGCCAGCGACTGTAAAGCAGGATGGAAGATCGGTCCCTGAGACAGTAGATCTTCCCGCATTGGCAGCAGCCAAGGAGGCGTCACTGCCAGGTGAACAACGTTGGCGTACCAGGACCGGCGCGGCCAGTCTGGCGCTACCAGAATCACCAAGTGCGGTTCCGAGGCTAACCTGCGAAGGAACCTGGACAACAACTGAATCGGAGGAAAGGCATACATCAGTTAATACTGATGCCAAGGGGCCACCAACGCATCCGAGGCGTCTGCCGAGAGTCTCGGCCGAAGACAGAATGTCGGTCCCCTCCCGGGTCGCCCGGGCACTCCTGGTGCCCCCTTGGTGGTTGATGTAAGCCACCGCGGTAGCATTGTCCGTCTGTACCCGAACAGGACGGCCCCGAAGTCGGTCCGACCACTGGAAGAGACAGAGTTTGATCGCTCTCAATTCCAAAATGTTCATCGGAAGGGAGGATTCCTCCTCCGACCAAGTGCCCTGGGCAGACAGGTTGCCCAGGACTCCACCCCAGCCCCACAGGCTGGCATCCGTGGTAATCTCTGTCCACAGTAACGGATGGAAGGATTTGCCTTCGGACACTGCCGGGGACTGGAGCCACCACAGAAGATCCATTCTGGTACGGCGACTCAAAGAGACACTCAGATCCAAGGACTGAGGTAGTCTGTCCCACCTGGCCAGGATCTCCGCTTGAAGAGACCTTGTGTGAAACTGAGCGAAGGGTATCGCATCGAAGGCCGATACCATCAACCCTAGGGACCGCATGCAGGTCCTGAGTGACGAGGATGGTTTGTCCCTGAGGGACCTGATCCCGTCCTGAAAGGTCCGGAGCTTGTCCTCCGGCAAGAACACCTTTGCCTGAGCAGAGTCCAGGATCATTCCCAGATAGGGAAGACGAACCAAAGGAGACAAAGACGACTTCTGTACGTTGATGGTCCATCCAAACTCCTGGAGCGTCTGTACCATGGTGGACAGATCGCGCAGTAGGTTCTGGCTGACACTCGATCTTAAGATGAGATCGTCCAGATACCCCAAGACCGCAATGTCCTGTGCCCTTAGCAGGCCCAGAACAGGCACCAGCACTTTGGTAAAGACCCTTGGAGACGAAGCGAGACCGAAGGTAACGCCACAAACTGATAGTGGTCCTCCGCGATAGCGAACCGAAGGTACCTCTGGTAACCCTCGAAAATGGGGATGTGTAGGTACGCATCCTTCAGGTCTATAGAGGCCAGGAATTCCCCTGGGCTCAGGGAGGCCACCACCGAGCGGAGAGATTCCATACGGATCTTCTGAACGCGCACAAAGCGGTTCAGCGCTTTCAGGTCCAGAATATGACCTCCTTTCTGGGCACAGTGAACAGATTGGAATAAAACCCCCGAAAACTGTCCCGATGAGGCACCGGGACAATCACCCCCTGAGCAAGGAGGTCCTGCACCACCTGATGCAGGTCCTGCAGGCGCCCTGGGGTTCAATTAAGATTTGAGGGAAACAATCTGTCCGCCGGCCGGGAAAGGAATTCGATCTTGAACTGAAGAGAAAAAGGGGATTAAAAGAGGTGTGCGTGGAGACACTCAGTTTGAGTAGTGTTAGGTAGTGTTTAGGACTGCAGAATACACAGGGTGCCTTGGAGTTGCCTGCAGCTTATACATGCATTTGCAAATGTGTGTTAACTAAACCCCTGTTTTTAACCTATTATGTTAGACAGGTTTATTTGGTTTGTCAGCAGACTGGTGGGTAAGTATAGGAAACTAAGGGCTGGCTGGTTTCCACACACACCTCTTTTTTTTTTTTTCAAATATTTTATTGAATTATAAAGATGTAAAAGTACAAACATACATTCAGCACAAGTTGACATATGTAAAAATACAGCATGGCTTATAACGAGCAATATTGGTAATCAAGGGAGCATAGGACAACAACCCCCTGTGAGGCTTACACATAGTTAAGTGTAGACCTGCAGCGTGAAGGAGTAGGTGGTAAATGAAGAGGTAAGAGGAAGGGGCAAGAAAGAGGAAGCGAGCCATCAGGGGATCGGAGCATTCAAGTCAGACAGGGCCGCGGTGAGGCCCATACCCTGGGTGAACAGTACCCAGGGACGGGAGACAGGGGAGTCGTCCGAAAGGGGAGTCGACAAATGAGTCACTAAATTGCATAAAGGAGGGGGGGCCAGTTGACCGGGCCTGCCCAGTAACAACTAGGCTCCCAGGACGAAAGGAGGTGGGTGAGGAGGTAGGGAAGGGGAGGGGGAGGTGGAGGGGAGTAAAGGTGGGGAGGGGGGAAGGAAGAAAAAAAAAAAGGGGGGGGGTAGGGAAGGTGGATAGAGTGATGAGCCCAGAGAACGGAGTATCCGGTGAAGTGGCTAATAGAAATACATGCAGACTTTACTGACAGAGTTGAGAGTATTCCGGTGTGGACGTATAGTGGGTCCAACACGCCCATTTTTTGTGATGCTTGGAAGGAGTATCCCTCGCGACAGAAATGAGCTCCTCCATCTCCGCCACCTTAGAGAGGCGTTGGAACCACTGCTTAACGGTGGGCACCTGCGCTGTCTTCCAGAGTGCCGGAATGCATTGTCTGGCGGCATTCACCATAAGTATTGTTAGAGATTTAGAATAGGTCCTACTGGAAGTAGGGGAGTGGTGCAAAAGGTATTGGGCAAGGGTGAAGGCGACATCTGACGTGGTGACCTGCTTTATAATCCTATGAACTTCCGTCCAAAAGGGGGTGAGGCGAGGGCAAGACCAGAAGATGTGCAGGAGCGTGCCAGGTTCAACGTGGCACCTCCAACAGATCTGTGAGGTGGAGGGGAAAAGCTTGTGTAGCCTTGAAGGGGTGTAGTACCAGCGGCTGACCAGCTTGTAACCACTTTCCTGAGTAGTGACATTAAGAGAACATTTGTGATTGTTGGTGTAGATCAGTTCCCAGTCTTCTGGGGTGAAATCAACCGCCAACTCCGCTTCCCAATCCTCGCAACGCTTGAGTTTCTTTCGTTCAGGTTCGTCAAGCAAAAAAGAGAGTGGATGGTAGAAAGAAGCCCGCGAACCGGACCCTCCTGTTGGCACAGGGAGTCAAACGGGGTCGTGGACGATAAGGAGGGGCACGTCCGGAAGACAGACTGAAGATATTGCTTAAGGAGCAAATATGGCCAAGGGGGTAAGGGGGGCAAGCCGGACTTTTCCGAGATGGAGGATATCGAGAGGGGAGCATCGGTGCCCCAGAGGTGGTGAACTCGCAGTTGATCCTGAGCCCAATGCGAGGATAGGTAGGTACGGTGCATGCCAGGGGGGAAGTCAGGATTCAACCGAACAGGGGACATCGGACCCGGAATTGCAGAAATAGAGTGAGACGCACTTACCGACCGAAAAACTTTGAGAGAGGGACCGATAAGGGGGTGGTGTTTAAGAGAAGCGGGGATGTGTGTGTCTTGGAGCCATGGTGATGAGCGTAGATCCAGGGAAGTAAAACCCGTCTCTAGAGAAACCCAGTCTTTTTGGGGCGCATGTACGTTCCAGTCAACTATCAAGCTGCATAATAATTATGTAGGTCAGGAAGTCCAATACCTCCTCTGGTTTTAGGCAATGTAAGGATCTTGTAGGAAATGCGGGGTTGTTTGTCTCCCCACAGAAAGGCAGTGCAGATGCGGCGGTGATTCTTGAAAAAGGACTGAGGAATCAGGACAGGAACCGTCTGGAGGACATAGAGAAGGCGGGGTAGGGCGTTCATCTTTAAAACTGCTGCCCTGCCGAACCAGGATAGCTGAAGTTTGGACCAGGACCGGAGGTCTTTCGAGATTCGTGCGAGGAGCGGGGGGCACACACACCTCTTTTAATCCCCTTTTTCTCTTCAGTTCTGTTATATACAGGGATGGAGACGCTGTGCAGTGCTCGCCGGTGTCTCATGTAAAGTCCCAAAACTGCCCAAAATTTTCCATGCTGTCAGGGATGGAAACGCTTGCTTTACAGGCTGGTGTTTCATCTAAAGTCCCAATTTGCCTTTACCATCTACAGTATGTTACTGGGATGGGGGTGTGCGTTTTTCCAGCTGGTCATTTTTTAGTTTGCACCCTATGGCTTCCACATAGCCATTCGTTTTTCAATACCAGTCATGGCTGGGGAGCAGGTTGGGGGGAGGATTGGGCCACCTCCAGCTCACCCGTTTCCCATCCATCCATTAGCAATCATGTACTCCCATGTTTGGAGACACTCAGTAGACACACAGTTTGAGTAGTGTTAGGTAGTGTTTAGGACTGCAGAATGCACAGAGTGCCTTGGAGTGGCCTGCAGCTTATACATGCGTTTGCAAATGTGTGTTAACTAAACCCCTGTTTTTAACCTATTATGTTAGATAGGTTTATTTGGTTTGTCAGCAGACTGGTGGGTAAGTATAGCAAACTAAGGGCTGGCTGGTTTCCACACACACCTCTTTTAATCCCCTTTTTCTCTTCAATTCTGTTATATACAGGGATGGAGACGCTGTGCAGTGCTCGCCGGTGTCTCATGTAAAGTCCCAAAACTGCCCAAAATTTTCCAGGAATTCGATCTTGTACCCTGATCGAATGATTTCCTGAACCCACCTGTTCGGAATTCGGAGCAGCCAAGGTTGGAGGAAACCGCGCAAATGCCCCCCCACCACAGAAATGGGTGAGGGCGCCCCTTCAGGCAGAGGCGGATTGACCCGCCGCACCGGCATTGCCGGACTTCTGCTTGCCCGCCCAGGGCTTCTTCTGGCTACCTTGGCCCTTGTAGGGCTTGCCCTTGGTTTGATTCCTAAAGGCACGAAAGGACCCTTGATTGGGTCGAGAGGCGGAACCCCACTTGCCACGAAAGGACTTGTTCTTCGGGTTCTGGGGCAGCATCGTGCTCTTGCCCCCTGTGACGCCTTTTACCAAGGTATCCAACGCCTCGCCAAAAAGGCGAGAACCTGCATAGGGAAAATCAGCAACTGTCTTCCGTGATGTCTGGTCAGCCGACCAGCTCTTCAGTCAGATCAGTCGACAGTTAAGCACCGCGACACTCGACAGGCGTACAGCCAGAGGGGCCTCATTCAAAGCTGCATCGCACAAATACATGACTCCTTGGTGAATTTGATCCACCATAGCCAGCGTGGCAGGTGGGGATGAATCAGACGCGAGGTTGCGTCTAAGCACCTTAGTCCAATCCGCCACCGCCTGAGCCACCAGGGCGGACGCGAAAATAGGTTTGAGCAAGGAACCCGCCACCGTGTAGGAATGGCGGGCAAGAGACTCCAACCTCCTGTCCATGGGATCCCGGAACACCAGGGTGTCCTCAGTGGGAATCAAGGTAGCCTTGTTTAAGACAGCCACAGTGTGATCCACCTGTGGAGGCACACACCAGCGCGTGTCCGTAGCCGGCACAAAGGGATAAAGCAGTTTAAACCGACTAGGTACCGTGAATGGACGTTTTAAATTGCGCCACAGTTCATTCACAGTGTAATGAAATTCAGCGGGGCAGGGAAAAACCTGAGCCGACTTGCGGGTCCTATGTGTACCAAACGATGACACAATGCCCGAAGGAGTGGGCTCATCCTCCAAATGTAGTGTCTCTTTCACAGAAGAGATCAACTCATTCATAGTTGCGCGTTCTTCAGGCGACCCTGGGGGAGAATCATCAACCACCTCCGCCTCCCCCTCAGACCCCAGAGGGTCCACGGATGAGCGAGACCCTAAAAAGGGCACGACCGCCACAGCAGCCACATCACCATCTGAATCAGAGGAGAAAGATAATCTAGGCCTATTCCTAGCAGCTCGTTCAGCCATCAGCACCTCCATTTTGGACACTAAAGACGCCACTACGGCGGCCAAATCAGGTATAACAGGGGGTACAGCAGGACTGGGGTCCCCCACCAGGGCTGGAGGGAATTTGCTGTCCTGAGATTCCATTGCCCAAGTTACAGTAAAAAAGTACAAGAAAAGGTACTGGCCCTTTAAGATAGCTGCGGAGTGCGCAGCCCACCGCTATATGCACAGTGAACAAAGACCCCCAAAAGGAGACAAAACTGAGCCAGGAAGGACAAAACAAGGAGCTATAGAAGAGACAGTCTGCAGAGCCCCCACAGAGTGTTACCACATCGATCGCTGCTTCAGAGGAAAAGGAAGTGAGGTCATCAGAGGCTGAACTATAAGCTGAAAGACCCAGGGAAAATGGCTGCCCATAGAACTGAATGGGAGGCTTCGGCAAGATGGCCGCCGACCATGTGCTCGGCATGATCTTTCTGCCACACACAAGATGGCGCCGGATGGCGCCAAAACAGCATGTAGTTAAGCCCACAGTGAAGCCAGACATGCTTGCCTATACCTAAAATGGCGGACCGCATGGTTTTTACCCGCTGCGGCCGCCACACACACAGTCTGCACCCCCAAAACACCGCAGTGACACAGGGGAAGGGGCCCCCAAAACCACACAGCACCGCAGCGCATGTAAAAAGGAGACCCCCGCAGGGATCGCATCAGGGAGCCCCACACAGGCACAGACATGGGGAATACACAGCAACACAGGACTACCACCCCAGACAGAGGCCCCACACAAAGTACTTACCTGTACCGGATGGCGTGGGGTGCCTCTATGAACGGAAAGCCGCTGTCCTCATCTGACAGGGAATGCCATTAGCCAAGGACACTGCAGCACCGCAGATGTGTCCAGTGAGGTAGCCACCTCACAGGCTGCATCCCTGCGAGCAGGGATGGGTCGTTCATAATGCCAGGACGAACACATGGCTGAACGCTCAATGGCAGGCTGGGGTCCCTCTGACCCTCTGGACTGGAGAACCAGGGCATTCAGTATGATTCCCAGCTCCACAAGAATCCATCTTCATCCGAAGATCCGACTAATACTAAAGCTGACAAAATAAACAGCTAGTAAATCAAAGAAAAAAAACTGACATTTTCAAAGAAAATCAAAGAAAAAAAGATTAGAAAGGCTGAGACTGTAGCCCCAGCACAGGGAAGCCTAACTACTCCTGACGCTAGGCAGAAACAAACTGAGTTGGGAGGGATCACTGCAGGGGGTAATGACCAGTGGGACAGCCCCCATGGGTGTGTCTATGCTAAATGCTTTTGTTCTTTTGACTAAGTTTTATGCCTAGCTACTCCTGCGGAGCGGAAGTCAATAACCAATAGTGATGACTTAGAGGAGGCGGCGACTGTCGGAGGACGTAAGAGAAATATAATTTTTGTAAGAACTTACTGTAAAATTATTTTCTCTGAGTCCTCTGACAGTCGCCGCCCGAGGGTATTAGCCTTCACTAACGGGACATCCCAAAGCAGTGCAGGTATGAGGGGTGGGAAAGAAACGCAACCAATTTAGAAGGTAATGCAAATAACCGGGCCAGTAACAACCTGAGCCCACAGGAAAAAAGTAGAACCAAACCCAGAACCAACACCCCATAAGGAGGGACAGTAAAATAATGTCCCCTCAAATGACTGCCGCACTCAAAACTTTGCGGCCAAAGGAAACATCCAAAGATGCCAAAAACGTCAAGTCTGTAAAACTTAGTGAAAATGTGCACGGACGACCAGGTCGCCGCCTTGCACACCTCAGCCACAGACGCCTGATGGCGAAAAGCCCAAGAGGCAGAAAGAGCCTTTACTGGGAAAGGAGGAACCTGACCCGTGATGGAATAGGCCCGAACAATCGTCTGTCTGATCCACTTAGAAATGGTTGCTGCGAAGGCGGCCAATCCCTTCCAAGGTCCCTCAGGAAGAACAAACCGAGAATCAGACTGCCAAATCGACTCCGTGGCGGACAGGTAGACCTCGACTGCCCGGACCACATCCAGAGAATGCAAAGCAAACTCCTTAGGATGCTTGGGTTGTGTGCCTAGCGAAGGCAACACAATATCCTCATTGAGGTGGAATGAAAAAAAACCACCTTGGGAAAAAAAAGATTGACTCGGTCGCAGAACCACCTTATCTCTATGAAGCACCAGATAAGGAGAACGGCAGGACAAGGCCGCCAATTCAGACACTCTGCGAGCCGACGTGATGGCTACCAGAAAAGCAACTTTTCGTGACAACACAGACAGAGACATCTCCCTGATGATCTTGAAGAGAGGTTTATTGTAACACTAACAACAACCCTCGGGGTGAGCCAAATGCCGCACCTCTTGAATGAAGGTGCGGAACAAAGAAAGCGATGCCCAAGGTTGTTGAAACAAGACGGTCAAGGCCGACAACTGACCCTAAGCCTTATTCAGCACCAGATGCTGATCCACGCCCTTCTGCAGGAAGGCCAAGATCTTCGCCACCGAGAAGGAACAAGGGTGAAAACCATGCACTTCGCACCAAGCAATATACGCTTTCCAGGTGCGGCAAAAAAAACTTCCTTGAAGTGGCTTCGCGAGCCACTTACAAGGTAAGGATGACCACCTGAGGAAGACCTCTATCCCTCAGGACCTGGCTTTTAACAGCCATGTCGACAAAGCCAGCAACTGTAAAGCAGAATGGAAGATCGGTCCTTGAGACAGATCGTCTCGCAGCGGAAGCTGGCATCGAGGGTCGACGACCATCTGAACGACGTCCGCGTACCAGGGCCGTCAAGACCCGTCCGGGGCCACCAGAATGACTGTCATCCGTTCCGACGCCAACCTGCGGAGGAACCTGGATAACAGTGGAATCAGAGGAAAGGCATACAGTAGCAGTGTCAAGGCACCACCAACACGTTCGCGGTGTCTGCCAGAGGATTGCGAGCCCTGGCCACGAACCTTACCACCACTTTGTGGAGACGGGACGCGAACAAATCCACGCCCGGGGTCCCCTATCGGGCGCACAGGAGGTGAACCACCTTCGCATGTAGGGACCATTCCCCCTCGGTCCAAAGTCTGGCGACGTAGATAGTCCGCATACCAGAGTTCTACACCCGGAAATGAGAACGGCCGAGAATGCAGGTACCTGCGATCCGGCCCAGGACAGAATCTCGGCCACTTCCGTGGCCTCCCAGGCACTAAACGTGCCCCCTTGGTGATTGATATAAGCCACAGCCGTGGCATTGTCCATCTGTACCCGCACCGGACACCCCTGAAGCTGAGGTGACCACCGGAATAGACAAAGCTTGATCGTTCGGAGCTCTAAGACGTTGATCGGTAGCGAAGTCTAAACCACCGACCACGTGGGTCCAAAACGTGCCCAGCACTCCTCCCCAGCCCAACAGGCTGGCATCCGTGGTGATAACCTCCCATAATTGAGGTTGGAAGGACCGACCCTGTGTCAAGGACAGCGGTCAGCGCAACCACAGGAGATCCGACCCGGATGACTCAAGGAAATACTCCTTTCCAAGGACTGAGGTGTCCTGTCCCACCTGCCCAGGATCTTCTTGCAGAGACCTGGTGTGAAATTGAGCAAACCGAACTGCTTCAAAGGCCGAGACCAGCCGTCCCAGAACCCACATGCAGGTCCGTAAAGAGGAGAGATCGTCATTACTGTGAGCTCCGATCTCCTTCCGCAAAGCCGGAAGGAAGACCCGAGATTGAGCAAAGTCCAGGACCATCTAGGTACTAGAAACTAGTAGAGAGAGTCAGTGCCGACTTCTGAAATTGACAGCCCACCCAAACACCTGAAGTGTCTGAACCTTCATAGCCAGATCTTATGCCAAGGTCACACATGGGTTCGACCATGAGTTATGCCAAGGTCACACATGAGTTTCATTGGTGAAAACCCTGGGAGCCGAAGCGAAACCGAAAGGCAACGCCACAAACTGGTAATGCTCCTCAGCCACCGTGAAGCGGAAGCAGCTCTGATGACCCTCGAAAATAGGGATGTGGAGATACGCATCCTGCAAGGCGATGGGTGCAGTAATTCCCCAGGCCTCAACGAGGCCATCACCGACCGGATGGATCCCATCCTTAATGTCCCGCACAAAGTGGTTCAGGGACTACCAGTCCAGAATCGGACACGGCGTGCCCTCTTTCCTGGGCACCGTGAACAGGTTGGAGTCAAAACCACAAAAACTTTTTCTGAAAAAGAACAGGTACAATGACTCCATGTGCAAGAAAACCATGCACAGCCCCCATGAGATCTCTGAGATGATCAGGGGATAGCTGACGAATGGACGGGAGGAACCTGTCTGCGGGGCGAGATCAACTCGATCTTGTGCTCTGAAAGAATTGGTTCGTGAACCCACCTGTCCTGAATGCCGGACAACCAGGGTTCCTGAAAAGAAAGCAGACATCCCCCCACCCTGACAAAGGGGAGGGCTTCCCTTTAGGGGGAGGTGGACTGGGCCGCCGAACCAGACTGACCGGCGTTTGGCTTACCCAACCACGGCTCCTCGTGGCCACCGGGAAGTCAGAGGGAATACCCTTCTCCTGCGTCCCAAAGGCAATTATGTGGAGTCATAAAGGAGGGCCCCCTCCACGTGCTCTCTCCCTTGGTGACCTGGGGCAGACGAGTGCTCTTACCTCCCATGAGCCCCTTATCAACTCAGCTAGAGTTACCCCAAAAAGACGATTCCCTTCATAGGGGACCTCAGACGCCGTCAATTAGGACGCGTGGTCAACCGACCAGCACTTTAACCATGTAATGCGGTGGATCGCAATCCCCACCGCCGACAACCTGGCGACCAACAGAACCACATCCAAGTGTCCTGGCGTTGCCCAGGAACATCGCAGTGTGGATGAGCTGATCCTGCTGCGAAGCCCCTTGCACCATGTCATAAGCGCCTGAGAGGCCATCACTGAGGCAAAACACAGGTTTTAACAGGTTTTAACAGGGAACCCGCCACCAGATAAATGAGGCGGGCAAGCGTTTCCACACACCAGTCGGATCCCTGAATACCGGGAATCCCCTACCAGAAGCAAGGTGGACTTATTCAGCCTAGACACAGTGTGATCCCCTGCTTGGGGACACCAACCAACGTTCATCTACCGCCTCCAAAAAACGGAGAGCGGGTGTAAAAACGCCTAGGCCCCACCAACATGCGCTAAATGTGCCGCCACTGGCCATTCACGATCTCGTAAAAATCCACCGGGCAGATAAAAAAAAAAAAACTGACCCGACTGTCTGGGGTCTGCAGAACCCGAGCAAAACAGACCGCTCACTTGACTGAGCTGGCGCATCAGTAAGATAGAAAATTTCTGTTAGGACGACCATGAGAGCATCCATCGCAGCGTGTTCCCATGCTACCGAGGAGGAAGATTCCCCCCTCCTCCTCTCTCTCAACATGGAGTACCAGGACCCCTCAGGGGGATCATCGTCCATGGCAACCAATCGTCCATGGCAACCAATCGTCCATGGCCCCCCCCCCCCCGCAAATTCGATTTGGTAGAATAATGGCCGAGATATAAGCAAAAATCCCCAGCCTGTCAGCACATTTTACACAGGATAAAAATGTGGAAAAAGGAGGAAGTGACCTCACATCGCTAGAGGCCAGCCCTCGAGCCCAGAGAAAAGGTGACTATTGAAAGTCAATGAAAAAAGTCACAGGGAAAATGGCCGCTTGCTCTTACTAGGCATGTTGCCCACATACAAGATGGCGCCCGACCGAGATCCAGAGCAGAATTCTCACATGGCTGCTGTCTTTACACAGAGCTTAGAATCTGCAAACCACTAAAGTGGCGGCCGCTCCAAACGGCTGCAAAATAAATGCACCAAACACATTTCTGGCTATAAGCAGGGACCCCAGAGAGACCCCCACAGCATTCCCATGCAGTGCCCCAAGCGGGGGCGGGGAGGGGAAAAAAACCAACAGGCCAGAAGGCAGATCCTACAGAGACCAGCAGCCCTGCTATCCCCTAAGAGTGGGCCCACAACCCCCCAAACGTCCCCAAGGACAAGGGGGTTCAGTACTCACCAGTCCAGCAGCGGGCACCGCTCAAAAACAGGAGACCTCCCACCCTAAGTGAGGGTGCCGTCAGCCATGGAGAGACGCTGACAACGCGCGGGCGATCAGGGTTGAGACATCCTCAGCAAAGCGCAGCTTCGCAGGCTCGTCCCCATATGGAGGGGCATTGTCGTTGTAACCTGCGACGCTCGTTGGCAGGCTGGGACTCCATAAGGATCTATAATACCCAGTCCGAGGCCCAGCTCTGCAGTCACTTGTAGTCCTCCAGGAAAGGAATCCCGACTAACTAGTGATAGTGAGAGAAAATAAAATCTATTGTGCAAAGAAAAACACATGAATTCAGAAAAAACAAAGAACGCTGAGACAAAGTCCCAGTTCAGAACACCAAACCAGCTCCTGAGCTAGGCAGCTTAAAACTGAATTAATATCAGATTGGGTTCTGATAATGGCTGAGGGATGGCCCCCTAGTGGCGTGCTGAGGTACAAAAAAGTTTTTTGTATTAACCTGATAATTATCTGCCTAGCCGGCTCCTGCAGAGTGCACCATTACCCATTAGTGAAGGCTCATACCATCGGGCGGCGACTGTCAGAGGACGTAAGAGAAATAGAATTAGTGTAAGAACTTACCATAACATAATTATTTTCTCTGAGTCCTCTGACAGACGCAGCCCTTCCAAGTTTCTTCACTATTGGGTAATGGTGCCTTCTGCAGGAGAAGGCTAGGTAGTGAAACTTTATTAAAAAAGCTTTAACTAGACACACATTTAGGGGCTGTCCCTCTAGACATTACCTTCAGACACACACAGCTACTAATCAGTTACGTAGCAAGCAGTACAGGAAGACAAAACAACTCCTATACATTGTGTATATGGGATTGTATGGTTGGGTTTTCAATACTGTTTTTTTTTTTTTTTTTTTTGGTTGAACCGGATGGACTTTTTTCAACCTAACTATGTAACCCCAAGATAGAGGGGCGGGGGCTGCCATCGGGTCAACCTTGTAGAAATTTGTAAAAGTGTGCACAGATGGCCAGGTCGCCGCTTTCCACACCTGAGCCACAGAAGCCTGATGGCAAAAAGCCCAAGAGGTACTCATGGCTCTAGTAGAATATGACCTCACAGGGAAAGGAGGAACCTGACCCTTTAGTGAATAGGCCTGAACAATAGTCTGCTGATACATTTGGAAATGTTTGCAGTGGACGCAGACAAACCCTTCTGAGGTCCCTCAGGAAGGCCAAACAGAGAATCAGACTTCCTAAGAGATTCCGTGGCCGACAGGTAAACCTTGATCGCCCGAACAACATCCAACGAATGCAAAGCAAATTCCTTGGGATGCTTGGGCTTCGCACAAAGCGAAGGCAAAACAATATCTTCATTGAGGTGGAAAGCAGACACCATCTTAGGAAGTAAAGACTGGTTAGGTTGCATAACAACCTTATCCCTATGAACAACCAGATAAGGCGAGCAGTAGGACAGAGCCGCCATTTCAGAAACTCTGCGAACAGAGATGATAGCCACCAGAAAGGCAACCTTCTGGGACAACACAGGCAGAGATATTTCTCTGATATTTTCAAAAGGAGGCCATTGCAAAACGGACAAAACCAAATTCAGTTCCCACAGAGGCAAAAGGAACCCTCCCTGGAGTAGCCAGATGACGCACCCCATGAATAAAGGCAGGAATCAGGGAATTCGTCACCAAGGGACGCTGGAGAAATAGCCAAGGCCGACAACTGACCATTAATAGTGCCCAGCGCCAAACGCTGTTCCACACCTTCCTGTAAGAAGGCCAAGACCCTCGCCACCAAAAGGGGAAAGGATGCAACCCTTACAACTCACACCAGGCAATCTACGTCTTCCAGGTACAATGCTAAATTTGCCTGGAGGTAGCCTTCCGAGCTCTCAGCAATGTTGGAATGACAGCTTCAGAGAGACCTCGGTCTCTCAACACCTGGTTTACAGCAGCCAAGCCGTTTAAGCCAGAGATCGTAAAGCAGGATGGAAGATCGGTCCTTGAGACAGCAGATCTGTTCTCAGAGGCAGCCGCCAGGGGGGCTCGACGACCATCTTCACGAGGTCTGCATACCAAGACTGACGAGGCCAGTCTGGGACCACCAGAATCACCCGAACCCTTTCCACCGCCAACCTGCAGAGGAACCTGGACAACAGTTGAATCGGGAGAAAGGCATAAATCAGCTGATACTAGTGCCAAGGCACCACCAACTCGTCCGTAGCGTCCGCCAGAGGATCTTAGGCCCTGGCCATGAACCTTTCCACCTTTTTGTTGAGACGGGACGCGAACAGATCCATGCCAGGAATCCCCCACCGGGCACACAGGAGACGAAACACCTCCAGATGCAGGGACCATTCCCCCTGATCCAAGGACAGACAACTCAGATAGTCCGCCTGCCAGTTCTCCACTCCAGGGATGTGAACCGCGGAGATAGCTGTAACATGCACCTCGGCCCAAATCAAAATCTCAGCCACTTCCCAGGCCACCCGGGCACTCCTGGTGCCCCCTTGGTGATTGATGTAAGCCACCCAGTGGCATTGTTAGTTTGAACCCAGACCGGGCGACCGTGCCACTAAGTCGCCCAAGAGAGCAGAGCAGAGCTTGATAACCTTTAGCTTTAGAAAATTTATTGGCAAGAAGGAGTCCTCCGTCGACCACGTCCCTTGGGCACACAGTGTCCAGTACTCCACCCCAGCCCGTTAGGCTGGCATCTGTGGTGATCACCGTCCACAAAAGACGCAGAAAAGATTTGCCCTGACTCAGAGTGGGCGACAGAAGCCACCACGAAAGCTCCGACCTCGTTAGACTGCTCAAACATAACATCCTGTCCAGGGATTGTGGATCCCTGTTCCATCTGGCAAGAATCTCTGCTTGCAGAGTACTTGTGTGAAACTGTGCAAACGGGATCGCCTCAAAAGCTGAAAACCCTCAGCCCCAGGGAACTCATGCAGGTCCGCAGGGAGGAGAGATCGCTGTCCCTGAGGGACCTGATCGTGCCCTGCTAAGACAGAAGTTTCTCCTCGGGGAGAAAATTCCTTTTTCCTGCGCCCCTGAGGCACGAAAGGCCCCCGGTGAGCCCTGATGGAAGGACCCTGCCGAGCGCAGGGTCCTTTGCCTTTGTAGATTGGGGCAGGGGGGTACTCTTACCCACTGTGAGACCCCCGACCAGCTCTTCAGCCAAACCATGCGGTGGAGGGCAATCCCCACCTAAGACAACCGTGCGCCCAGGGGATCCTCGTCCAGGGCCGCGACACACAGATACACCATGGCCTAGGCCATGTGGTCCGTGAGCTCGATGAGAGTCGGGGGAACCGACTCCGCCAGCAAGTTGCGCTTAAGCCCCTTGATCCATTACGTAATCATCTGAGAAACCAGTATGGACGTGAACACAGGCTTGACGAGCGAGCCCGCCACCAAGTACATGTGGCAGGAAAGTGACTCCGTGTGCCTGTCCATCGGGTCTTTAAACACCGGGGAGTCCTCCACAGGTACCACCGTGGATTTATACAACCTGGAAACAGTGTGGTCGATTTTAGGTGACACCGTCCAGCGATTGGAAACTGGGTCCGCAAAGGGATAACGGCGTTGAAAACGCTAGGGCACCGCCAGCACATGCTTAACCCGACGCCACTGTTCGTTAACGATATCGTGAAACTCCTCGGGCAGGGGAAAACCTGACCAGACTTCTGGGCTTATCGGGAGCCGAAGACAGCCCGCTTACCTGACTGGGTGGGCTCATCATCAATGTTCAAAGTCTCCCTGTCGGAGCAAACAAGTGCTTCAACCAAAGCGTGTTCCCGTGCAGCAGCGGTGGAGGATGAGTGCGATGACTGGGATCCTTCAGGGAAAGCGTTGTCCGTGGCAACCATATCAGGCTTAGAGTCAGAAGACTGAGAGAGCATCGGCCTTCCGATGCCAAAGTTTCAATGGCTGCTGATAGAGAAGCTAGGGAAGGCGATCCGGATGCCCTAGATGCACATACAAGAGCAGTGGGGAAATGTTAATCCTAGGACTCCATTTTGGCAGAGATATAAAAAAAAAGGAGCGCTGGCCCTTTAAATCGGCGATCGCAGTCTGCACTGCAAACCCAAGCTACTACTGGAGTCCCCCTTAATAGAAACCGCTAACTGAATAAGTGTGTCCGAGGGAATGCCCCCAAAAGACTAAAAAAAAAACCCACACAGTGTCAGAGAGAAACCGCTTCTCCACGCTTCTTCTGCAGCCGAAAGATGGCTGATGGAAGTGACCAAACATCACTAGAGGCCGAAGTGCCCTGAGCCACATAAAAATGGTTGCCAATAGAAAGTATAGGGAAGCACAATGGAATGGAAAATGGCTACTGCCCTCACAATACGGCTTGCCCACATCCAAGATGGCACTGGAAAACAGCGCCAAAGGCAAAAGGCTCTTAATTTGATGCAGCCAGGCTGCCCACACCAGAGTGGCAGCCGAAAATGGCGCCGTCAAGCAGGAGACCAGGGTACCCTGGCCACCGCAGGAATCCACTAAAGGAAGCCCCCCAGGACAAGGTAGTAACCCTACACCCCCCCCCCAAGCAGTGGGCGCCACTAGAGCACCCCCAATAGGAGTAAGGAGGCAGGATCCGTCCAGACCGGCCAGGGGGGACCTCAGAGACCACAGCTCTGACATGCCCAGGAGTGGGCCCACATCACCCCCCCCCCCCCAGAGGACTGTCCCAGGGACGGGGGTTAGCATGACTCACCATACCATGGACCGCGGGCTCCGCTCCAATACAGCTCACCTCCCACCCTGAGTGGGGGGTGCTGTCAGCCAAAAGGGGACGGTGCCACACAGGGCGTTACAGGTTGATGCGTCCCGGCGAAGAGTTTCTCCGCAGGCCCGTCCCCATCCGTCAGGGCACCGTCGCGGTGAGGCCTGAGCGGACAGCAATCTGCGCACACTCATAGGCCAGGCTGGGGTACCATAAGGATCTAGATTATACAGTGCGAAGCCCAGCCCGGCTGTCGCTTGTAGTTCTCCAGGAGGATCCCCCTGACTAGCTAGCAAAAGGGAGTGGAGAAAATAAAATAAAAAATTTTCAAAGAAAAAACAAAAACAAACCGGAGTCCCAGCAGGGTATCCTAGGTCCTACTCCTGAGCTAGGCAGCAAGAAACTGATTAGTAGCTCTGTGTGTCTGAGGGTAATGTCTAGAGGGACAGCCCCTAAAGGTGTGTCTAGTTAAAGCTTTTTTTAATGAAGTTTCACTACCTAGCCTGCTCCTGCAGAGGCAGCCATTACCCAATAGTGATAAAACTTGGAAGGGCTGGTCTGTCAAGAGGACGTAAAAGAAAACCTACCGTTAGTACACCGGTAACGGTCTTTCTTCCGAGCCTTCCAGGACGGCCCAACAGTGAGAGATGATAGGCTCCTCCTACCGGAAACACAATCAATAAAGATTAGTTAAAAGGCCCCACCCTTCCCTCAGGCCCACAGTTGTAATAAAGTATCTTCCACAACCATTTCCGAGGGAAGTGTTCTAATAATTCTATAGGTACTTACCACCTACATTTATCCATATTATCATACACCCTTTTAACAAGGGCGGGTAGGTGGGCCGTCCTGGAAGGCTCGGAAGAAAGACCGCTACCGGTGTACTAACGGTAGGTTTTCTTTCCTCGTCTTCCAGGACGGCCCAACAGTGAGAGGATAATAGAGATCATTTTTGCCTACCTTAGGGTGGGACCACTGCCTGAAAGACCTTTCGGCCAAAGGCTAGGTCTTGTTGAGACAGTATGTCGACACGGTAATGCTTCAGGAAGGTGTCATGACTAGACCAGGTGGCTGCATTGCAGATTTGTTCCCATGATGCTCCTGCCTTTTCGGCCCAGGATGTAGCAATGGATCTTGTAGAGTGCGCCTTTACCTTTGTTGTAGCAGGAACACCTGATAACTCATAAGAGGTGGTAATTGCTTGCCTAATCCACCTAGCTACTGAAGGCTTAGAAGCATGCAAGCCCTTTCTAGGTCCAGTATGAAGGACTAAAAGGTGATTTCATCTCCTGAAGGTCTTTGTTCTTTCTAGATAAGTGAGAAGAGCTCTTCTTACATCAATACTGTTTAGGTCCCAAGGAGGGAACCTGTCTTTAGTATTAGGGGTAACCCTTTGCTTAGCCAACAAAAAATCTTTTAACGGCTCTTTTGCCAGGCTGGAACCAAAAGACCGAAATAGTCGGTATCTGTACCTTAAGGGTGTTCACTGCCACACCCTTGTCTACTCCATCTTGCAAAAATTCCAGAATCATGGGAGTAGAGGTAGAAGCAAAGTCCTTTTGCTTCCTCCAGGCACAGAATGTTTTCCATAATCAAAAAATGTTTTCTAGTGACTGTTTTTCTGCTCAGTAAAAGAGTATCTACCACTCTACTCTATCTGAGCATCCCTTTGCTCTAAGCAATTGGCATTCAGTAACCAGGCTGTCAGCTGGAAGAAACCTGGGTTCTGACACTGTACTGGTCCCTGAGACAGAAGGTCTGGGGATACTGGGAGATGCCAAGGACTGGCTATGGACATGGCTTCCAGGGTTGAGAACCATGGCCTTTTGGGCCACCAGGGAGCGATCAGAATTAAATTCAGATCCTGCGTCCTGCTCAATTTCTGGAGCACTCTGGGAATTAGCATCAGAGGTGGAAAGGCGTAGGCCAGATTGAACTTCCAGGGCTGGGCTAAGGCATCCAGGCCGACCATTTCTTTAGACATGGTTAGGGAGAAGAAATTCTTCACCTTTTTGTTCAGAGCTGAGGCAAATAGGTCTATTTCTGGTTGCCCAACCCTCTCCACTACAGACTGGAAGACGTTGGGATTCAGTTCCCATTCCCCTTCTTTGATGCTGTAGCAGCTGAGAAAATCCGCCTGCAGATTGTCCTTTCCCCTGATGTGGACGGCTGCTATTGAGATTACCCTCCCTTCGGCCCATCCCAAGATGTCTTGGGTTAGGGTAAGGAGAGATCTCGATCTGGTCCCTCCTTGTCGGTTCAGGTAGGCCACTGTTGTGGTGTTGTCTGCTATCAGAACTTCTCTGTTCCATATGAGTTTCCGAAAGGCTTTTAGGGCTTTTCCTACTGCTTTCAGTTCTCTGAAGTTGGATGAGGCTTGGGCTGTTCGTTTGCCCCATATTCCCTGGGTTTGTGCCCCCTCTAGGTGGGCTCCCCAGCCTCTGGTACTGGCGTCTGTGGTAATCCTTACCAGGTCCCACTGACCCCATGGCCTGCCTTCTGCTAGGTTGTTTGAATTGGGCCACCATTCCAGGGAGGTCTGGACCTGTGGAGTGAGGACAACCATTTCATCTAGCGACTTTATTCTTCTGTCCCAAGAGGACAGATGGAAGAACACCAGTTCTCTTGCATGCAGCTGTGCCCACACAATGGACACACACACAGTAGACACACACACACACATCATAGGTTGAACTGGATGGACTGATGTCTTTTTTCAACCTCACTAACTATGTAACTATGTAACTGGCTGACATAAGGCCTAAGACTTTTAATACCTTTCTCCTGGGGCAGGATTGAGCATTCTTTATGTCTAAGACTGCCAAAACTATTTGTTCCCTCTTCTCTTTGGGAAGAAAGAGTTTCTCTGACACCGAGTCCACCTGAAATCGAAGGAAGGATTGTACCTGTGTTGGCACCAGGGACGATTTTTCCCAATTTATCAGCCATCCTAACTTGTAGGCAGGTTATTATTTGCTGGGTGTCTGTCTTTAGTTGGGCCTCTGTTTTTGCAAAAACCAGCAGGTCGTCCAGTTAAGGGATTAGAGCTATCCCTTGGTCGTGTAACCAAGCCACTGTTCCTTTCTCTGTCACTATTGCAAACCTCAGAAACAGCTGATGATCCTGGTGAATAGGAACATGCAGGTACGCATCTTTGAGGTCCAGGGTGATCATGAACACATCTTTCAGTAGGTTTTTTCTTACTGAGTAGATGGTCTCCATAGTGAATTTTTTGTATAAAAGGAATTTGTTGAGGTTTCTCAAGTTTATTATCAAGCGATGCTTCCCTGAGGGTTTTGGGACCACAAACACATGGGAGTAAAACACTTGGAAAAGCTGCTCTCCTTTGGTACTGGGATGATTACCAGTTGTTCTGCCAGTTCCTGAATCCCTAATAGTAGGGCTTGTCCTTTTTGAGTTCCCTTGGGGACGTGTGTAAGGGTTACTGTTGGAGGGGGTATTGATGCAAATTCCAGTCTGTAGCCTTCTTTTATGGTGCTGCGGATATATGGTGAGACTGTTATCTTTTCCCAGCTGGAAAGAAATTGACTCAGTCTGCCCCATACTTTGACTTCTAAGTCATTTTTTATCCTTTGCAGCTGAGGTGAAAGGAAAAGACGCACTGTTTCTTGATCTTTCCTTCCGAAAATTCCAGCACTTTGAAGGTTTCCTTTTCCTTCTTTGTTGTTTATTATCCCTGGGGCCACGAAAAAATTTTCTGTTAGCCTCTCTAGGCTTTGTGGGAAATTTCTTCCCTTTTTCTGAGGATCTGGAAAGGACATCGTCCAAACCTGAACCAAACAGAAGGGTCCCCTCAAATGGAAGACCACAAAGCTTGGTCTTGGATGTGAGATCACCTTCCCACTCCTTAAGCCAAATAGCTCTTCTGGCTGTGTTCAGGAGAGCTCCTGTTTTGGCAGATGCTTCCACTGATTCTAGTGCGGCATCTGGCAGGTAGGCCACTGCCTTACTTATCACCGACAGGGAGTCCTGGATATCTTGGGATTTTGTCTGAGACAGATTTTTACTGAGTCTATCCACCCAGAAAAAGGCATTTCTAGCCACACAGGAGGCTGTTAGACCTGAAGCCATAGTAGCTGCATTGGCATCCCAGGCTTTTCCCAGTAAAGTTTCTGCTTTTCGGCTCATGGCATCCTTGATGCTACCAGCATCTAGAAAGGAGAGATCTGATTTTCTAGAAACTTGTGCCAGGGGTGCATCTAGTTTTGGTCTTTTTAGGAATTTGCTTGTATCCTCCTCCTTAAAGGGGAATCTCCTCTTCCAGGAGCTCCCTTTATTTAACCTGTTCTCAGGTAATTGCCATTGTTGAAGAATCAGAGTCTTCAGTGAATGGTGAATATGAAAAACTCTAGAGGGACTTCTCCCTATCCCTTTGTAGAGTTTATCTTGTGCCATGGTTTCTCTAGGCAAATCAGGTATCTCTTCTGAGGCATAGATGGCCTGAAGGAGAACCTGCATATTTTCCAACCCAAAAAGGTTTTTTGCTGACTCTGCCTCGTCTGGGGCATCTGAGTCCTTATCCCCTTCAGCCTCTGAGCAGGATGGGGAATCTGAGCGGCTCTCCTCTGGAGATAATCCTTCTGTCCTGACTCGAGTTGAGGGAAGGTTTTCTGTAGTTGGTGTAATACCCGACGGTCCTGCTCTAGATAGAGAGCTTTCTTGAGAAGAAGTCCCTTCTATTGAAGAGGGATCTGTAGGGTCCACTCTATTAGCTGCTAGAGTGGACTTAACTGTCATCATAGTGGACAGCATTTCCTCCTGCATTGTCTTAAAAAAGTCTTTCATCATTCCTGAAGTTTCCATTGCTCTCATTCTATAAAGGCATTTATAGCAGAAGGCCTTAGTGTGGGAGCTGGGCAACTTATCTGAGCAATTACCACACTTCTTATTAACAGCATGCCCTGACAATGCTGGTGTAGAGACAGGATACAAGATGAGGCTTGAAGCGCCCGTCCGGCGGGAAATTCAAAAGCCTTTGGTGGAGGAGAGCTGCTGTCGCCGGATCGCAAGACCTGGAAACATCCCGCAGGTGACCGAGGGCTTGCACCACATTGGGTGACCTGTGAGAAGCCTGGATAGGGCAGCAGGTAAAGCTCCGCTCGTAGGGTCCCCCAGGGGGAACCCGTGGCCTTCTGCTGAACCTGACTCACAAGGTTACCTTTCGACTTACAATAGTCTGCAGGTTAGTAAATAACACTTGTTTCTTGTAGGAAAAAACACAATCTAAACGGAGGGCCTGAGGGAAGGGTGGGGCCTTTTAACTAATCTTAATTGATTGTGTTTCCGGTAGGAGGAGCCTATCATCTCTCACTGTTGGGCCGTCTTGGAAGACGAGAAGAGAAATACAATTTAATGCAGCTTTAAAATAATGAAATAGGTTTTATTACTACTATCATAACAGAATTTTACTCCTGTCATCCCTTGCACAGAGGCATTTAAACTGGGAGGGCAAGCAATAGGAGCTAATCAAACTTTGCACATTTGGACAGTGAAATGTGCTGACAGAAGAAGCCAGGAAAGCACATGACTTATCAGTGGGTTGCTTGTTCTATAATTGTCCAATCAGTAGGCTGCAAAGACATCACTGTATTTCTGACCTGGTGATCCCTTCTGCCTAGCCACATATAGGCATGTGACGGTATCAGATTTCCATGCTGCGATTAATTGATTAAGGTTTTGCCACGGTATTATCACGGTATTCAATTATTAAACTTAAATTATTAAATTTCTACTTCACTTCAATTTCATTGCTGAATTTAGGGACTTTGGTTGACTTTTGCACATTATGTAGTCAGTCAGTACAGACTCTGTGAACCAGGCCTAAAATAAGCCATCAAGCAGTGTCTGGCCTACCTGGTGATGACTGGTCCTGGCGCTCGGCTTCGATCCAATGGCCTGGTCATTAGGGGCTAAATCCTTGCGGTCCAGAAGTGGTTAAACCTGCAGGAGGACCGGTGTTTTTATTTATAAATTACTTTACTATTGCCTTAGGCCTGGTTCACATGTATGCAGGTTGGTGGTTCACATGTATGCGAGTTGGCGGCCCACATTTGCACAGGCATAGCAGCCCATTGATTTGAATGGGCTGTTATGCCCTCATTTTCCACAGAAAAAAGGGGCATGCAGCATTTAAAAAAAATGCAGTGGCCTTGAAATCCATCCCGCTTTTGCACCATGCAACTTACCTGCAGTTCCTGCTCTGGCAAGCTTTCTGCATTTTTAAATACATGGGCCCAGCATTTAAAAACACAGTCTGCGTGTGCAGGAACTGTAAGTAAGTCGCATGGTGCAAAAGCAGGATGGAGTTCACGGCCAATGCATTTTTTTTTAATTCTGCATGCGGCTTTTTTCAGCAGGAAACGCAGGCATAGCAGCCCAAGCCCATTCAAATCAATGGGCTGCTATCCCTATCCCTGTGCAATTATGGGCCGCCAACCCACATACATGTGAACCGCTAACCCACATACATGTGAACCAGGCCTAAAGCAATAGTAAAGTAATTTATAAATAAAAACACTGGTCCTCCTGCATGTTTAACCACTTCTGGACCGCAAGGATTTAGCCCCCTTAATGACCAGACCATCGGATCGGAGCCGAGCGACAGGACCAGTCAGCAGGTAGGCCAGACACTGCTTGATGATTATATAATAATGTAATGTGGGCTGCTATGCCTGTGTATGTATTTCCATCTATCTCTCTATCTATTCCTCCATCGATCCATCCCTCCCTCCCTCTATCTATCTAGTGACAGTATATGGTAAAAGTACTTGCAGAAACTTGCTTGTAGAAGGCAGTGGCACTGTGTCTCTCTGAGCCCTGGAAGAAGCATGTGGGTGTGTGCTGAGTGGGAGCCGTCTGATTGGTTACAGGGAGGAGCTAAGTCTCTCACTCTAGGATCATATTACCAGAGCTGTTTCTATCGAGTGAGTGAATGAGTCATCCAGCTCACTGAAATGTATCAATTCACAAGTCAGGCAGACTTGACAGAGAAACTCTGTATTTTAAAAATGCCACAATAACAATACCGTGGGTAATACCGAAAACCGGCATATGTCTAGCCACATATATAAATCATGAAAGTGGTTGTAAAAAAATACAAACCCTCTGGAAGATGAGTTCATAAAAGATATTTCACTGGAGTATTTAGCCGTTTGTCAGGAGTACAGGTTTAAAGTGGTTGAAAACTTCAATATATACCAAGTCAAGTAACTACCATTAGGTGATACACAGAGATGACACAGATCCTGCTACATAAGTTGTACCTGCATATCTGTAGTCATTTTTTCTGTAGATCAAAATGAAAACACAAAGATGCAAGGATTTCCTCTCAGCGCTAGCAGGGAGCGGAGATCTGACGTCTTCACCATGCCGATCTCAGAGAGGACAGCTGTGAGCCCTGACTGGAGCAAAGGGTCAACCCCCCCCCCCCCTTCACACACTAGAGAACAAGCACAGCTGCGTGCTGGAGCTCCCCAAACCCCACCCCTTCACCTTTTTAACTCCTGGTTTTGGGTAAAGCGGCCAGAAGTGACTCATACTGATAATAAAGGAACCCAGCAACAGAGAAAAATCATGCTTAGTGCTATGGAGAGAGGCAAGTACACAGTATAGCATTATGTGATTTTTTTTTTTTCATGTTCCATGTCTGAGGTTCACAACCACTTTAACCTTTAAATAAATAAAATAAGATTGCCATGGAGATAAAAAGGAAAAAAACTGGGATTTTTGTCTTACCGTAAAATCCTTTTCTCTGATGTTCATTGACAGACACAGCTCCATATCTTCTTTGACCCTTGGGTTATGCTGCTCTCCATAGGGGTAGGACTTGGCAGAAACAAATTTGACTATGCCTCTAGGGCAGTCCTAGGGGTTAAACTCCCACTTCCTGCTATAAATAGGACTTCAATTTGTAACAAGCAGTGTCAGAATACATAACCCAACTCAACAGAGGGGTGGGTGCTGTGTCCATCAATGAAGATCAGAGAAAAGGTTTTTATGGTAAGACAAAAATCCAGATTTCTCTTTTGTTCATTGACACAGCTCCATATCTTCTTTGACCCTTGGGATGTCCCAAAGCAGTGTCAATACGAGTGGAAAAACACAGCAGTAGATATAATTTCCAAAAGGCTAAACCTAGCCAACCAGGTAAACTAGGAGCTCAACCAGGAACTGGAGCCCACCAACCAGGAAAAAATACACCCTCAAGAGGCAGGAGCCTCTGCAACGGCAGCCTGCAAAACTTTGCAGCCGAACTAAGCATTCGCAGATGCAAGTACATCCACCTTTTAAAACTTTGTGAATGTGTGCACAGACTACCACGTAGGCGCCTTGCACACCTGGACCACTGATGACTAATGACAGAAGGCCCAGGAGGCACTAAGCGCCCATGTAGACTACACCTTGACAAGGAACGGAGGAACCGGACCCCTGATACAATAGGGCTGCACCACCATCTGCCTGATCCATCTGGAAATGGTTGCAACAGATCTGGCCTGCCCCTTATACGATCCATCCGTAAGGACAAACAAAGAATCTGATTTTCAAAATCGACTCAGTCCCTGCCAGGTACACCCTGATTGCCTGAACCACGTCCAGGGAATGTAAGACTATTTGAGGATGTTTCAGCTTAGGGCACAAGGAAGGCAGCAAAATGTCTTCCACCTAAATTATTAGGTGGAAACCCGAGATGACCTTAGGAAGGAACAACTGACACCAACTGTGAATCACCAGATAAGGAGACCGACAGGACAACGCAGCCAGTTCCGACACCCTGCTTGCAGAAGTAATAGCCACCAAGTAGGCCACCTTCTGTGACAGAGCGAGCAGAGAAAGTTCATGAATATTTTCAAAAGGTGGTTTTTGAAGAACCGACAGTACCAAAATTGAGGTCCCACGGAGGTACCAGGGACCTAACTGGAGGAGTCAAAAGGCGAACCCCCTTGACAAAAGTGTGAACCAAGGAATTTGCAGCCAATGGCCATTGGAGAAGAATTGCAAAAGCTGAAATCTGGCCCTTGATAGTGCCCAGAGCTAAGCGCTGATCTACACTCTGTTGTAGAAACTCCAGCAGACGAACAGAGAAAAGGAACAGGGAGAAACTCCCCGAGACTTACGCCAAAAGATGTACACCCTCCAAACACGATAATAAAACTTTCACGAAGCAGATTTTCTAGCTTTTAACAGCGTAGGGATCATCAAATCCAACAACCCTCTGCCCTTCAGTACCTGACTTTCAATAGCCAAGCCGTTAAAGCCAGCGACCATAAACCAGGATGGAAGATCGGTCCTTGAGACAAAAGATCTTCTCTGAGAGGGAGTCTCCAAGGATCATCGGCTATCAGCCTTACTAGTAGTGATCGACCGATATTGTTTTTTCGTTGCCGATACCGATATTTTTGCCATCGCATATCGGTATCAGCCGATATTGGCCGATACTTTTGAACATTTAAAATTGTGCAAAACCAAAACATATATTTCGACACAAATCTGTTACTGAACATATCAAACTTCATTTATTAATAATTTTAACATTAAGGGCTCGTTATTCACACCTTAACTGCATGAGAACTGATAGGAAAACTTCAATTGCAGGGACATTTAGTTTGTGTATTAATGCATAATAAACTGCTGCAGTAGTGCACTCAATCACTGCAATAATTTTAAATCACTACTGCAGTGCAGTCAGTGCAAAACTGCTAGAAAAAAAAGCTAGGCAACACAACAGCTACACAGTGGATTGGACTGGAGTCAGTGGACTACCTCTGCAGTATAGCACTCACTGCAACTACTGCAGTCAGTGCTAAACTGCTAGAAAAAAACTAAGAAACAGCAAGACAGTGGATTGGATTGGAGTCAGTGGACTACCTCTGCAGTAGGGCACTCACTACAACTATACTGCAGAAAGCAGAACATTTCAGCATGTCCATGGTCATCTGTTAAAGGGCTTCTGTTTTGTTCATATAATGCTGCCACTTCATGAACATGCTCAGGAGGAGAGGAGGACAGAGGAGCAGAGAGAGAGAGGTATCTTCTAGCATGGGAAGCACGTCTTTTGTAGCGTGCCTCATTTTCTTTCCACCACTGAAGAGGATCACTTCTTCTGTCAATTTCTGTTTCCTTCAAATAGAAATGAAGTTCATCATCCAGCCTCATTATTGCAGATTCAGAAGAAATTGAATCCTCCGCATGAGGCCCCAATAAAACACTGAAAATGTCCTGATCAATTCGACCACGAGGAAGAAGATTCTTTTCTGTTCGTTGACGCATTTTTCTGTTTTTGCAGCATGCTGCTCTTTCATATTATAAAAATAGTGATCTGGACTTGTCTTTTCGGCAGGAACCTCCTGCACCTCCTGTTGAATATCTTCTGTCAGCCATTGTTTTGCCTTTGCCAATACATCATCAGAAGAGAAAGCATTGTTCTTGGATTGAGGATTCAAAAGACTTGCAAGCACAACATTTTCAATCTGTTCATGCTTCTCAAAACATATATCAAAGTTCTTTGGCTTGACAGACCATCATTTGAAAGTTGGAGGGTGTTGTGTGCCATTACACCGAGGTATGACATATCATCAAGCCTCATTCCTTTCCACAGGTTTGCTCCCCTGTCTCGAATTAGCACAAGCATCACTCTGTCTTTGTTGTTTCCCCAGCATTCTATGGTTGCAGCATAGCCTTTTTCTTTGTCATCGACCTTTTGGTGAATCTTTCCCAGCATTTCTGTTCGATAATACTTCTCACTCTTCAGTGTGTAGCTTGGCTCAAGTATGGACATCAACCGCTTAAATCCTGAGTCAGACACCATTGTAAATGGCTGGTTATCAGTGACAATCATCTCTGTGATTACTCTGTCCAGCATTTGGGATCTGCCATCTGAATCTAGACAGTGATACCTGTTTTTTTTCCAGAAACATATCTGTTATTGTTGCCTGAGATAGTGGAGGAGGTGTTTCAAAATCACATTGATATTAATTTTGTTTTTTCTGTGTTGCATGGTATAATTCAATATGATGAACTCTTAGAGCCGGTTCACACTGGGGCGACCTTGTCGCCTGACAGGTCGCCTGCCATAGAGAAGCTGTGGGCCCATTCTAATAGGAGCGACACAAGTCGTTCCGACTTAGAAAAAGGGTCCGGAGCTTCTTTAGGGCGACCCGGAGCGACCTGCATTGACTTCAATGTTATGAAGTCCGTGTCGGCCGCTCCGAAGTCGCGGTGTGAGCAGCGCACCGCGACTTGTGAGGTCGCCCCGGCAAGTCGGATTGCTCTAATGTGAGCCGGCTCTTAGATGGGCCCAAAGATTTGACGTATTTTTGTTTTTTGCAGTTACTGATCCCATACTTATGTTGTTTGTACATGGTGGAGACGAGAAATAGTCTCAGACCACACTTTTACTTTTTTCTCTCCTCATCCATCTCAATTTCAATTTAATAAGCCACAAAAAAGATTTAAAAAAAATGGCTTGCTGAACAATGCTGGCACCCTGTTGTAGGTTGGTGGCTGACGCCTGGCAGTGTGGGTTGCTTGCTGGCACCCAGTTGTGGGTTGGTGGCTGACGCCTGGCAGTGTGGGTTGCTTGCTTGCACTCAGTTGTGGGTTGGTGGCTGACGCCTGGCATTGCGGGTTGCTTGCTGGCACCCTGTTGTGGGTTGGTGGCTGAAGCCTGGCAGTGTTGGGTTTCTTGCTAACACCTGGCAGTGTGGGTTGCTTGCTGGCACCCTGTTGGGTTGGACTGGAACCTCCCGCAAAGTTACAGTGGATCTTGGTCCCTTGTCCTGTGAACCTGCTGGACGAAAAAAAGCCATTTGTGAGCCGAGAAAAAAGGACCTTACCTCCCGAATGACCTTTAATAATCTCTTCCATAGAAGCACAACAGACGGTCTCCTACAAAGGGTAGATCAGTCAGCACCTTCTTAGAAGCCTGGTCCACAGACCAGTATTTCAATCAAATCATGCGGCGAAGGATCACAGCTGTCACAGACACCCTGCAAGCCAAAAGGGCCGCATCTAGGGAGGGATCACAGATATACTGTAACCCCTGTATCAACTGATCCGCCAGCTCAGGGGGATGTTAACCCCTTTCCAGATCCTGCCGCAGAAGCTTCGCACCTTCTGTTAAGGTCTGGGAGACCAAGGTGATGGCAAACACTGGCCTCAAAAGTGCGCCTTTACAGGGAAGGGCGGAACCCGTCCCTTCAAAGCATAGGCCTGAACAATTGTCTGTCTGATCCATTTGGCAATGGTCGCCGCAGACGCAGCCTTACCCTTCCCAGGTCCCTCAGGAAGGACAAAGAGAGAATCCGATGTTCGAAAGGATTCATTGGACGACAGGTAAACCCTGATCGCCCTGACAACATCCAAAGAATGCAATGCAATCTCCTTAGGATGCTTAGGCTTCGCACATAGCGAAGGCAAAACAATGTCCTCATTAAGGTGAAAATCAGAAACCACCTTCGGAAGAAAGGAAGGGTCAGGTCGCAAGACCACCTTATCCTTGTGAACCACTAGGTAAGGGGAGCGGCAAGACAACCAGTTGTACAAGCAACGAAGGCCTATCTTAAAGACACCAAAAACTTATAGGAACAACTTGAAGGGTTGTCCATAGACTTGGACACAGTAATATTAGCTACAGCGGATGTTGCAAGCCTTTACACCATCATCAATCACGAAGAAGCGTTACAGGCCACAGAATGGGCACTACGAACTATGAGTAACATCACAAAGAAACAAAGAAGATACTTATTGAAATGCCTTAAATTTTGTCTAGAACACAACTACTTCTGGTTCGGGCCAGAATATTATAGTCAATTGCAAGGAGTTGCAATGGGCGCGAAATTTGCGCCAAGTGTTGCAAACCTCTATATGGCCAATTGGGAGGAGGACTCTGTTTTTAGAAATCGGCCAGATCAGCTCCTCCTATACAAAAGATTTATCAATGACATTTTAGTTATCTGGGCAGGAGACAGTGCCTCTTTATTTAATTTTATGGAATCATTGGCCAAGAATGATAAAAATATTGTTTTATCCTGGGCAGAAAGTAAAGAAAAAATCACGTTTTTAGATCTGGAAATTTTTAAAGAAAATAATTTATTAAAAACAAAAACTTTTTTAAACCAGTTGATAAGAACAGCTATCTGCCCATGAACAGTTGCCATTACAAACCTTGGCTAGTTAATATACCGAAAGGGCAACTAATGAGAATAAGACGGAATTGCACGGATATAAATGACTACAAAGAGCAAGCGAAGGTTTTAAAAGAGCGTTTTTTAACAAAAGGATATAATACAGAATTTTTAGACAAAAAAATAGAAGAAGTTGGTGATACAGACAGAAAACTTTTACTCAATGAAAAAAAGAAGAAACAGGAAACTACATATCAGAACCCCTCCCTTATCCTCAACTTTAATATCCAACATAAGAAAGTTGAAAATATTGTTAAAAAACATTGGAAGGTTCTTCTAGCTGATAAGAGCTTTGCAGAATTTTTACCGCGTGTCTCGAGGTGGTTCACATACAGAAGGGCCCCTGTTTTAAGAAATATAATAGCCCAGGCCTCGACCAATCCCGGGGCGCCAGGTCGCATTTGCGACTAGAATTAGCGACCTGGCGCCTGGGGTGCCCTGCAGAAGGTGTCCTGTCATTTTTGCACGGACTTCCATGCACGGAGTGCACGGAATTCCGCGCCGTCCGAAAATTGAGGCCCCGGCTTTTCGGCCTACTTGAGATGAGAGGCTTCCAATGGGGAACTGGCGCCCTCTTGTGGTGGCCGGGAGTAATGACTGTTGTAATGACTTTCCACTGCCTGTTTGTTCTCAATGCATTACCATCTCCCTGTCCAGTTAGTTACCTTTGACAGGGAGTGTGGTTATTATTATTAATTTAATTTATTTTTTTAAATGTAAAAAAAAATAAATAATATTTTTTTCTTTTTTTTTTAATTATTAAATAAAATGAAAAAAAATATTTTTTTTCCAATTATTATTTTAAAAATTTTTTATATATATATATATATATATATATATATATATATATATATATATATAAAAAATATAATATCTTTTTTTTTTCCCCTCATCGCCATGCCACAGTCTGATCAGGTCCGCCTGTCAGTTTTTCAGGCAGACCTGATCGGACCCTTCATTCTCCTCTATGGAGCAGTAATCTGCCGCCATCTGATCCTGTCCGCCAAAAGCAGACTGATGGTGGTTCTATTTTCTATCCACCCCGTGGATCGGATCAGATGGCATCGGATGGAAAGAGACAGACAGTCTGTTTTCATCCAATTGCGCTAAAGAGGAGAGTGGGGTTCTAGTCGTATTTATGTGTAAATTTTGTATCCGTTTTATTAAATAAAGCTTGGTTGTTAGTTTTAAAAAAAAAAAAAAAACTGGCTCCTAACTTTTTTAGCTGGCTCCTAGATTTCAGGAAAATTTGTCAAGCCCTGTAATAGCCAAAAACATAGTTGATGAGCCAAAAAAGAGAAATTTTACCTTCTTTGAAGGAAAGGGTTTCTACCCTTGCAAAAGTTGCTACGCCTGTAAGAGGACATCAGTTAACAAGAAGAAGAAAACAATGTTCCAGTCAACAAAAACGGGAAAAAACTATCAATTAAGTGAATTTACATCATGCAGGACTGAAGGAGCAGTATATATGTTACAATGCCCATGCCAGCTCCAATATGTTGGCAGAACTAAAAGACCGTTATGGAAAAGACTGAGGGAACATGTACAAAATATACAAAAAGGATACCCCAAGCATAGCGTATCTAAGCATTACGCGGAAAAAACACCATAAAGACCCTTCCTCACTCCAATTTTGGGGGATTGAAAAATACAAACCCCATTGGAGAGGTAGTAACAAGATCAAAACATTAAGCCAAGCTGAATCCCGATGGATCTTTGAGTTACAGACTTTATCGCCAGCAGGGTTAAATATAGAATTTGATCTTAATTGCTTCATCTCAGATTATTAAGTTTTTATCTATACATGCACCATACGCCTTTTTTCTTCTTTTAACTTCATCTCTGCTCATCATCAGCGCTCTCTGTATTTTACTTTGAATGAATTTTAGATGGGATTGTTGTGCACTTGTTGTTCTTAACCCAATATGTCAGTTTTTTTCTATTATACACCTTTTATGACTATGATCAGACATTTTTGATTTTAAACACTAGGTGTCGCTATTTATTTAGCATTTTTATCTGATCCATATGGCCGGTGTAACGTTAAAAAACCATACCCCGTGAAGAAACCATACCCTCGTCACTTCCGGTCTGAAACAGCTGAGCAGCGCAGTAGTGCGCATGCTCAGTGCCCCGGATACGTAATTGAAGAAGAAAGAATTTGACAAGTGCGCATGCTCGGTGGGCATGAAATTATCACGGCACTGTCTCTAATGTTATACTTGCGGCGGGTACATAAAAACACTTCGGGTGCAACATAAATCATGTCCTCTCCTATCGCTGTAACTTCCCTCATCTCCGGTAATAAATATAAAAGCGGCGGCGGGTGTATGAGATGTAAATGTGACGGCGATCGCGGCTCCGTGATCCGCTTTTATATTTATTACCAGAGATGAGGGATGTTACAGCGATAGGAGAGGACATGATTTATGTTGCACCCGAAGTGTTTTAACCACTTAAGCCCCGGAGGATTTGGCTGCTAAACGACCAGAGGGCATTTTGCGATTCGGCACTGCGTGACTTTAACGGACAATTGCGCGGTCGTGCGACGCTGTACCGAAACGAATTTGGCGTCCTTTTTTTCCCACAAACAGAGCTTTCTTTTGGTGGTATTTGATCACCTGTGCGATTTTTTGATCACGCGCTATAAACAAAAAAAGAGCGTAAATTTTGCAAAAATAGCAATATTTTTCCCTTTTTTTTATATGAAATTCCCCCAAAAAAAAAATGTAAAAATCAAAATTTTTTAATATTTTCGGCCAATTTGTTTTATGCTACCTATGTTTGGTAAAAAAAATCGCAAAAAGCGTATTTTGATTGGTTTGCGCAAAAGTTATTGCGTTTACTAACAAAGGGAAAGATTTTTGTCATTTTTGTTGTTTTTTTTTTTAACGCGTAATGGCGGCGATCTGCGATTTTTTTTGCGGTACTGCGACATTGCGGCGGACAGATCGGACCCTTGACTGACATTTTTGACACTTTTGGGGTTACCAGTGACATTTCTACAGTAATCAGTGCTATACATATGCACTGTTACTGTAAAAATGCACTGGTAGTGAAGGGGTTAACTTTATTTGAGAGGGAGGGGCTGTGTGTGTCCCTAGGGGCGTGATTCTAACTGTGATTGGCTGTGGCTTCAACTGTATGAGGAGTGATCAATGGATCTACATAGTAGATCCATGTGATCAGCTCTCATACAGAGAGGAGAATGACAGGCAGCTTGTTTACACAAGCTGCCTGACTATCTCCCTCTCCCCCGCCGATCGCAGAGTGGCCGGCGGCGATCGGGTCCGCCGGTCACGCGCGCGGGGGGGTCCGTGACCACGCGGGAGCGCGCCTCCGGCGGCGCGCGCTCGCTCCCTAAACCCTCACAGGCGAGCGACGTAGACCTACGTCACTTTGCCTGTGAGGGGCTGACCGCCCACGTAGATAGTCGTGCGGCGGTCGGCAAGTGGTTAATGTACCCGCCGCAAGTTTAACTACCGTGAGAAATCCATACCCTCCGTAGCGGAACCGGAAGTGACGAGGGTATGGTTTTCTCACGGGTATGGTTTTTTCACGGAACACCGGCTCTATTATCACATTCCCTGACATTCCTTATTCAGACACAAGATGTCGCTATTTATTTACCCTTTTATTTGATTTTAATGGCCGTTTTTAATATTTTTTAATATTCATCAAATTTCTCTTAATTCGGTTTTATTATTACCTTTGCCCTTTGCAGTGTCAATTTCTGGCTCCGTATTACTTATATTTAGGTTTTGAGCCAGCAGCGATATATGGGGTTAATAGCATGAGTATATTGTTGATGGTTCCTATGGATACCAGACCACTATTTAGCTTACTAGATGTCACCCAATCGGCTACCCTTGAAAAAGTAACGTGATTTGTTACGCAACGCGTCAGGACGCCGTGGTGACGTCACTTCCGGGTCTACGGCCGAGACCGGAAGGAGCTGGAATAGCGCTGGAACCGCATCGGCGGCTGCTATTACCGATTGTGCCTGCAAACTTCTATCTAAATGTGAGTGTAAAATTTGTTACTTGTCTAAATAAACATTTTTCGGTACCTACTACACTATGAGACCCTCTCTCCATCTTATTCCCTGATTTTCAAGTGTCCAACTAATAGCTGTACAGCTAACTGCTATATCCAAGACCAGCATAGGAGACCTGGACCCTGATCCTTATATTAGATTTACATCGTGAAGACCCTTTTATTCCTGGAGAACACCCTCCCATGAGTCCACAGGTTGACATGAGACACCTGAAACGCTCATATGAGTGTTGAGTGAGGTGAGCGGCCACTTCACCTATCTGGAGGAATCTTAACTCACTAACACTCGCACTGGGATCACCGGATATCGGTTTTTCTTATTTTCACCTATTATGAACTTCACCTATTATTTACAGATGATTCACTAATTGAACTTTTATATTGTGATATTGATCACTATTGGGACACTTTTTATATTTTTGATTCTTCACACCCTGGAAGAGCGGACAGTGGTTCACCCTTCATAGGGCATTTGTTTTTTTCACAGTATTTCGTTTTTCACTGTTCTTTTCTACTTATATTTACTGATACCTATATCACTTGGATTTTCACTGAGTAATTCTTTGATTTACTACATTTTTGAAGAACCCATATTTTGTTCACTCTTCATAGGGCACATTTCTTTTTTTCTTTGTGATTCCTTTATTTTTTGGAGCCTTTGATCGGTTCTTTTTCATAGAACCCCAGCAATTGCTCTTTACAGCACACCCTTTGGGATTCACCACACTTTGAAAAGCTGATTGGTTCACTTTTCATAGGGCGCATACTTCATCTCATATATACATTAATTGGTTCAGTTGGAGCTATTGACTTGTCTATAAGTGGAACCTGTGCAACTGCTCGTCTCTGCACATAATAAGTATTCTAGCACGGGTCACTTTATATTCACTTATCCCTTTGATCACCTTATAGATCAATTAAACATCTCAGCACATTTTTGCACTTCGTCACTCTATTCCTACACTTGATGATTTTATCAACTTATTTGCTATTTATTGTTTTTATCTAGTCTTAAAGTATTATTTGTGCATTTTCCAACTGTTATTTATTGTTTGATTGATGGTTCACCCAATGTAAGGGGTTTGTTGCGCTGGTTTTATTTTTATATTGATATCTCCCTGATGTTTTCAAAGGGAGGACACTGTAGCACGGACAGAACCAAGTTCAAGTCCCATGGAGATAAAGGCGCCCTCCAGGGAGGGGCCAAGTGACGCACACCTTGAATGAAGGTGCGAATTAAAGAATGAGATGCCACAGGGCCTTGAAAAAGGACAGCCAGTGCAGATACCTGGCCCTTAATCGTGGCCAACGCAAGGCGTTGGTCCACACCAGATTGGAGGAAAGCCAACACTCTCGCTATCGAATAAGAACGAGGGGAAAAGCCCCTGGACTCACACTAGGCAAAATAAGCTTTCCATGTACGGTAATAAATCTTACCAGACGAGGCCTTTCTAGCTTGGATTAAAGTAGGAATGACCTCTGAGGAGAGACTCCTGTCTCTCAGGACCTGGCTTTCAACAGCCATGCTGTTAAAGCCAGCAACTGTAAAGCAGGATGGAAGATCGGTCCCTGAGACAGAAGATCTTCCCGCATTTGGAGCCGCCAAGGAGGCTCAACAGCTAGGTGAACGATGTCCGCGTACCAGGACCGGCGCGGCCAGTCCGGTGCCACCAGAATCACTAACACGTATTCCGACGCCAACCTGCGAAGGAACCTGGACAACAACTGAATCGGAGGAAAGGCATACATCAGACGATACTGATGCCAAGGCGCCACCAGCGCATCCGAGGCGTCTGCCAGAGGATCGCGCGTTCTTGCCACAAACTTTTCCACCTTGTTGTTTAGGGACGCGAACAGATCCACATCAGGGGATCCCCATTTCGCACACAGCATTTGAAATACCTCCGGGTGCAGGGACCATTCCCCCTGGTCCAGGGTCTGGCGGGCTCAGATAATCGGCCTGCCAATTCGCCACACCCGGAATGTGGACTGCCGAAATCGCCGGGACATGGGTCTCGGCCCAAGACAGAAAGCTGGTCACTTCCTGGGCCGCCCGGGCACTTCTTGTGCCCCCTTGGTGGTTGATGTTAGCCACCGCAGTGGCATTGTAAGTCTGCACCCTCACAGGGCGACCCCGAAGACGATCCGACCACTGGATCAGGCATAGCCTGATCGCTCTCAATTCCAATATGTTGATCGGAAGGGAGGACTCCTCCTTCGACCAAGTGCCCTGGGCAGACAGGCTGGCATCTGTGGTAATCACCGTCCATAGCAACGGCTGGAAGGATTTCCCTTGAAGCCACCACAGAAGATCCCTTCTGGTTTGGCGACTCAGAGACACTCTCAGGTCCAAGGACTGAGGCAGTCTGTCCCATCTGGCCAGTATCTCCGCTTGGAGAGACCGCGTGTGAAACTGCGCAAACGGTATCGCCTCGAAGGCCGACACCATCAACCCCAGGGACCGCATACAGGTCCTGAGTGACGAGGATTCGTTGTCCCTGAGGGACTTGATCTCGTTCAGCAGTGTCCGGAGCTTGTCCTCCGGTAGAAACACCTTTGCTTGGGCAGAGTCCAGAACCATTCCCAAGTAAGGGAGACGAACCGAAGGAGACAAGGTTGACTTCTGAACGTTGATGGTCCAACAGAACTCCTGAAGCGTCTGTACCGTGGTTGACAGATCGCGCAACAGACTCTGGCTGGCACTCAATCTTAACAGGAGATCGTCCAGATAACCCAGGACCGCAATGCCCTGTGCCCGCAACAGGCCCAGAACAGGCGCCAGCACTTTGGTAAAAACCCTTGGAGCCGAAGCGAGACCAAAAGGAAAACGCAACGAACTGATAGTGATCCTCCGCGATAGCAAAGCGGAGGTACCGCTGATGACCCTCGAAAATGGGGATGTGCAGATACGCATCCTTCAGGTCGATAGAGGCCAGGAATTCTCCCAGGCTCAGGGAGGCCACCACCAAGCGGAGGAATTCCATAGGGAACTTGCGAACGCGCACAAAGCGGTTCAGAGCTTTCAAGTCCAGAATCGGACGCACCTTGCCATCCTTTCTGGGCACAGTGAACAGATTCGAGTAGAACCCCCAAAATCTGTCCCGATGAGGCAACCGATGATCACCCCCTGGGCGAGCAGATCCTGCACCGCCCGATGAAGATCATGCAACCGATCTGGGGTCAAATGAAGATTTGAGGGAAAGAATCTGTCCGCCGGCCGTGAAAGGAATTCGATCTTGTATCCAGATCGAATGATTTCCTGAACCCACCTGTCCGGAATTCGGAGCAGCCAAGGTTGGAGGAAACTGCGCAAACGTCCCCCCACCCCTGAAACGGGTGAGGGCGTTCCATCAAGCAGAGGCGGACTGAGTCGCCGAACCGGCGTGGCCAGCTTTTTGTTTGCCCGCCCAGGGCTTTCTCTGGCCACCTTGTCCCTTGAAAGGTTTGCCCTTGTTCTGTGCCTTGAAGTCACGAAAGGGCCCCTGATTAGGTTTAAAGGCGGGACCCCGCTTACCACGAAAGGACTTGTTCTTCGGATTCTGGGGCAGCAGAGTGCTCTTGCCCCCAGTGACTCCCTTAACCAAAGTATCCAGGGCCTCACCAAAAAGGCGAGACCCCGCGTAAGGAAAATCAGCCACCGTTTTCCGGGATGTCTGGTTAGCCGACCAGCTCTTCAACCAGATCAGTCGACGGTTAAGCACCGCGACACTAGACAGGCGCGCAGCCAAAGGGGCTCATTTAAGGCCACATCGCACAAATACATGACCCCTTGATAAATCTGGTCCACCATCTCCACAGTAGTAGGGGGGGCAGAATCAGTCACAAGCGTGCGCCTAAGCACCTTAGTCCAATCCGCCACCGCCTGAGCCACCATGACAAGAGGCGAAAACAGGTTTCAGCATGGAACCTTCCACCATGTAAGAATGGCACGCAAGCGATTCCAGCCTCCTATCTGTGGGATCCCTAAACACCGGAAGAAGGAAGCAGAGTGGGCGGAGCAACTACCGGCAGCGAGGGAGCTGTGGAGGAAGAGCTGAGGGGGACACATGTGGCGGGGAGCCGCACTAGGGAGCCGCACCAGGATACCAGGGAAACAGGACGCAGGTGCGGGGACCAAGGCAGAGAGCGGCGGTGGAGGTCGGAAACCGCCGCACCATACTGAGGAGAGGAGGAGAGTGAGTGTGCCAGGATGAGGAGAGTGTTTCAGGAAGCAGAGGAGGAGACCGTCCGTTCTCAGTGAGGAGAGACCGTCCGTTCTCAGTGTCAGAGAGCGGCAGTGGAGGTCGGAATCCGCCGCACCGTACTGAGGAAACAGAGGAGGAGGAGGAGGAGACCATCCGTTCTCAGTGAGGAGGAGGAGACCATCCGTTCTCAGTGTGTGTGGCAGCAGCTGTGACTGTGTGTGTGACTGTGCTGCGACTGATTGCTGTGTGACTGTCTCTGCGACTGAGTACCTGGGAAGACTGGTAAGTATCCTTGCGACTGGTGAGTATCTTTGCGACTGGTGAGTAGCTTTGCGACTGGTGAGTACCCCAGGTTTAGTACCATGGGAGATAGAGGTAGTGTAGGTAAGGAATAGCAGGTCGTTAACATTATCCCCTTAGAGTAGTGGGTAATAATGTCCGACAGGATTGCGGATGCCACTCCGTGCACTTCTTGCGCCATGTATGAGTTCCTTGATGAACCAATCGAGGGCGAATACTGCTGTGCAAGATGTGAGCGACTTGTTGCTCTGGAAGACCAGATCCTGGATCTAGAAAACACAGTGGCAACAATGCGTTGCATCAACAACATGGAAAGGAGCTTGGACATTACCCATCAGGCGCTAGCAGGGGCCAGCATAGAGGAGGGAGGAGTAGAGGAGACGCAAGCATCAGTAGTATGCAGCTGGGTGACCGTTAGGAAGGGTAGTGGGAAGAGTGTAAGGGAGGCCAGTCCTGAGTTGGTACACCCTAACAAATTTGCCAAGTTGCAGGTTGAGGGGGATATCAGCTCAGGGGTGGCAGAGCTGGAGCAGGCGCCCTCCCCCAGCTGCCAGGGGAGTGGCGGCTCCAGGAAGAAGGGGGCCGTGACTCAAGAAAGGTTAGACAGGTTGTGGTAGTTGGGGACTCAATTATCAAGAGGACAGAGAGGGCCATCTGTCAAAAAGATCTCGGTAGCCGAACAGTATGTTGTTTACCGGGCGCCCGAGTTCGGCACATCGCGGATCTGGCAGACAGATTATTGTGCGGGGCTGGGGATGACCCAGCGGTCATGGTGCATGTGGGCACTAATGACAAAGTAAAAGGAAGGTGGAGGATATTAAAGAAAGATTTCAGGGACTTAGGTAATAGATTAAGGAATAGGACCTCCAAGGTGGTTTTCTATGAAATACTGCCTGTACCTCGAGTCACACAAGAGAGGCTGAAGGAGATTAGGGAACTTAACAAGTGGCTGAGGAATTGGTGTAGGAAGGAGGGGTTTGGGTTCCTGGAGAACTGGGCTGACTTCTCAGTCGGCTATACCGGCTCTTTAGTAAGGATGGGCTGCACCTTAATGGGGACGGTACAGCTCTTTTGGGGAGAAAGATGGCCACCAAGTTGGAATGGCTTTTAAAACTAGGAGACGGGGGGGGGGGGGGGGTGGCTCAGAAGTAGAGTCAGTCAGGAGGGAGCAAAGGACTGAAGGCAGTTGTAGAGTCAGCAGCGACAGTAGGTCCATAACGTCAATTGGCAGGTCTGTGCTCAAAAACCTCAGACCAAACAGGAATAAACATAACCACCAATCACGTTTAACTTCCGTACAATTAAGAGGGGTATATGCTAATGCAAGGAGCCTAGCTAATAAAATGGAGGAGTTGGAAATGTTAGTACATGAGGATGACATAGACCTTGTGGGAATAACGGAGACTTGGTTCGACCCCTCACATGACTGGCTGGCCAATATCCAAGGGTATTTGGTGTACCGGAAGGACAGAGTAGGAAAAAGAGGGGGAGGGGTATGTCTCTATGTCAAGAACAATGTAAAGGTGATAGAGAGGAGTGACATTACGGAAGGGATGAGCATGGATTTAGAATCTGTGTGGGTAGAACTCCATAGGGAAGGAGAAAAGGGAAAAGTAATTGTGGGGGTTTGCTATAGGCCATCTAAACAAGGGGATGAGGTAGAGCTGGAATTTTTAGCACTATTGGGAGTAAAACAGTGGGAAATAAATTTAGAAGAGACAAAGCCAAACCTGGCTGGCTAAACCGTAGCGTTAAAAAAACTTATTAGGGGAAAAAAATTGGCCTTCAAGAAATATAAATCAGAGGGCACAGTATCGGCTTTCGAGCAATACAAGGAGGCAAATAAGAAAAGTAAACATGAAATCAAGATGGCTTAAATCAACTTTGAGAGACAAATAGCGGAGGATAGTAAAAAAAACCCAAAGAAATTCTTTAAATATCTCAACCGCAAAAAAACTAGGGCAGAGCATATTGGACACATAATTAGCGATGATGGGAGGATGGTTACAGAGGACTCTGAAAAAGTCACCGTGCTGAATGCTTTTTTCTCGTCAGTCTTTACACAGGAATCGGAGGGGTACACTGACCATGACTGTATGGTTAGTAGTAATACACAGGACTTGCCACTATGGTTAACAGAGGGTGAAATCATGGAAAGGCTGGATAAACTTAACACAAACAAATCACCAGGCCCGGATGGCGTACATCCGAGAGTACTCAAGGAACTCAGTAAGGTTATATCTAGACCACTGTTCCTGATCTTTGCTGACAGTATTAGGACAGGAGATGTACCAGGGGATTGGAGGAAGGCTAACGTGATTCCGATATTCAAAAAGGGGCAGAGGCATATCCCGGGAAATTATAGGCCTGTCAGTTTGACATCAATAGTATGTAAACTTCTGGAGGGGATGATAAGGGACTATATCGTAGAGTTTGCTAAAGACAACATCATCAGCAGTAATCAGCACGGGTTTACAAATGGGCGTTCTTGTCAAACCAATCTCTTAACATTCTACGAGGAGGTGAGCTGTGAGCTAGATAGGGGCAGACCAGTGGATGTGGTGTACTTGGATTTCGCTAAGGGGTTTGATACAGTTCCCCACAAGCGCTTAATTTATAAAATAAGGTCTGCAGGTATCGACAGCAGGGTTTGCTCTTGGATACGGAACTGGCTAAAAGGGCGTGTCCAAAGGGTGGTAATAAACATTGCATACTCAGATTGGTCTGAAGTAGTAAGCGGGGTCCCCCAAGGCTCAGTCCTGGGACCAACCTTGTTCAATTTATTCATAAACAGCATTGAGGTCGGGATCAGTAGTTCGATATCAGTTTTTGCAGATGACACAAAATTGGCCAGGGCAAACACTACATAGCATGAAGCAGATATCCTACAGAATAACCTGGACAAAATAACGCAGTGGGCAACGACATGGCAAATGAGGTTTAATGTGGAGAAGTGTAAGGTTTTGCACTTGGGAACTAAAAACATAAAAACAGTATACACGTTAGGAGGGGAACCCTTGGGGGAATCAAAAATGGAGAAAGATCTGGGAGTCTTGGTTGATGATAGATTAGGCAATAGCATGCAATGTCAAGCAGCAGCTGCCAAAGCCAGCAGAATATTAGCATGCATAAAGAAAGGGATGTATTCCAGAGATAAGTCTATAATCCTTCCACTTTATAAAACTCTGGTCCGACCGCATCTGGAGTATTCTGTCCAGTTCTGGTCGCCAGTCCTCAGGAGGGATGTGTTGGAGCTGGAGAAAGTCCAGAGAAGGGCAACTAAACTGATTAGGGGATTGGAGGACCTTAATTATGAAGAGCGTCTGCAATCGCTTGATTTAGGCTGGCCATACACTATACAATTTTCTTATTCAATTTCCTTTAGATTTACCTTTAACTATGTAGTGCAAGGGCCTGCCTGATTGCATACAAATTGAAAGTGTTTAGGTTTGACCCTATATTACATGGTTTTGGCAAATCTAAAGGAAAGTTGAACAAGAAAATTGTATAGTGTATGGCCAGCCTTATTCTCCCTGGAGAAGAGACGCATGAGGGGGGACATAATAGCAATTTATAAATATCTCAATGGGGATCTCAGCTTAGAAAAAAAGCTGTTCAGTCGAAGGGATTGCATGAGGACTCGAGGGCATACAATGCGATTAGAGGAGAAGCGTTTTAACCTCAGGCAACGTGGGGGGTTCTTTACTGTTAGGGCTACAAGATTGTGGAATTCTCTATCACAAGAGGTGGTTTCTGCGGGAAGTATGGTGGCTTTCAAAAGACTCTTAGACGTACATCTCAAGGATCAGAACATTCAGGGCTATGTGAGATGATTACAGCCACACACACCTACATAGGTTGAACTGGATGGACTATTGTCTTTATTCAACCTCACCTACTATGTAACTATGTAACCGGGGAATCCTCAGTGGGAACCAGGGTAGCCTTGTTTAATACGGCCACAGTGTGATCCACCGGAGGGGCCACAGACCAGCGCGAATCCGTAGAGGACGCAAAGGGGTAAAGCAGTTGAAACCTTTTTGGCACCGTGAAGGTGCGTTTTAAACTGCGCCATTGCTCATTCACAGTGTGATGAAACTCAGCGGGACAGGGAAAAACCTGCGCCGTCTTTCTGGTCCTGTGTTTACCAAAAGAGGACACAATGCCCGGAGGACTGAGCTCATCCTCCAAATGTAGTGTTTCTTTTACTGAAAGAATCAGCGCATCCATAGCTGCGCGTTCTTCAGGCAACCCAGGGGGAGAATCATCTACCCCCTCCACCTCCGCCTCCCCCTCAGACTCTTGCGGGTCCTGAGAAGAGCGAGACCCCGAAAGGGGCACGCCACCGACAGAAACCACATCACCTTCTGAATCAGAAGAAAAGGAAAGCCTAGGCCTTTTCCTAGCAGCCCGTTCAGTCATCAGCACCTCCATATTGGACACCAAAGCTGCCACTACAGCAGCCAAATTAGTCAGGCCAGGGGATGCAGATGAACTAGAGTCCCCCACCAGGGCTGGAGGGAGTTTGCTGTCCTGAGATTCCATTGCAAAGAAAACATTTTTTTGCAAGGTACTAGCTCCTTTAAGTGCGCCGCAGAACCCACAGCACACCGCTATACAGACTGTGTCACACAGAACCCCCGCAGGGACAAAACTGAGCCAGAAAGGATTTTACAGAGGAAAATGCAAGGACAGCAGTACAGAACCCCACAAATGTGATACCACATCAGACGCTGCTCCAGAGGAAAAGGAAGTGAGGTCGCCAGAGACTGAACTATAGCTGCAGGCTAAGGGAAAATGTCTGCCCATAGGAGGTAATGGGAGGCTTCGGCAAGATGGCCGCCGACATGTGCACAGAACAATCTGTTGACAAACACAAGATGGCGCCGGAAGGCGCGAAAACACCCTACATAGACTGCTGCACAAAACGCCCATAGTGAAGCCAGACATGCTGCCCACACCTAAAATGGCGGTTTGGCGGTCTTTAACCCCGCAGCGGTCGGCACACACACAGTCAGTACCTCCAAAGCACACTAAGTGACACAGGAGAGGGCCCCCCCAAGTACACACAGCGCAAGCAGTGAAATAAAAAAAACCCTGCAGGGATCGCATCAGGGAGCCCCAAAAACGCACAGACATGAGGGGATACCACAGCCACACAGAACTGCCAGCCCCAGACAGAGGCCCCATACAGAGTGTACTTACCTGTACCGGATGGCGTGGGGCGCCTCTCATCAAACGGAAAGTCGCTGCCCTCAGATGTCAGGGAATGCCGTCAGCCGAAAAACCGTAGGACACCACAGAGCGCCGACGAACCGCAGGTGTCCAATGAGGTAGCCACCTCACAGGCTGCATCCCTGCTGACAGGGATGGGTCTTCGTAATGCAAGGGCGAATACATGGCTGAACGCTCGATGGCGGGCTGGGGATCCATCTGACCCTCTGCCCTGGAGAACCAGGGCGACCAGTCCGATTCCCAGCTCCGCAAAATCCATCTTCGTCCAAAGATCCGACTAACTAAAGCTGACAAATAAACAGCTAGCAATGTAAAGAAAAAAACTGAATTTTTGTAAAATCTTACCGTAAAATTCCTTTCTCTGAGTCCTCCGACAGTCGCCGCCCATTCACAGTCTTCACTAATGGGGTATTGCTTTCTCTCCACAGGAGTTTCTAGGCATAAGACTTGTAAAAGAACAATTTATCTACATAGTCACACCCATGGGGGCTGTCCTTCAAGTCCAATACCCCCCTGCAATAGCCATCCAGTCACCGCCCATTCACACAGTCTTCACTAATGGGGACGTCCCAAAGCAGTGTAGACATGAGGGGTGGGCAACGCAACCGCCAGAAAAGCAACGCAGTACCCACATCAGAGAAAGGAACCTTACATGCACAGAAAGGTAACCTTCTGGGTAACAAAAAAGGGCCAAACATGAGCAACAACCCAGGAAATCAAACCACCAAGGGGAAGAGCAACCCACACAGCCAGGGACCCTTACAAAAACCAGGATTCCCTATGGCACTGCCGCAGAGAGAACTTTGCGGCCAAAAAGAGGCATCAGCCGACGCCAGAACATAAATTTTTAGAATTTGGAAAAGGTGTGCACCAACGACCAAATCGCAGCCTTGCACACCTGGGCCACCGAGGCCGGATGCTGGAAGGCCCAGGACGCACTCACCAACCTGGTAGAGTGCGCCTTGACAGGGAAGGGAGGAACCCGTTCCCGCAACGAATAGGCCTGGACATTGGTCTGTCTGATCTATTTGGTAATGGTTGCCGCAGACGCAACCGTTTTCTTTCGAGGACCCTCAGGAAGTACAAAGAGAATCCGACTTCCGAAAGGATTCCGTCGACGACAAGTAAACCCTGATCGCCCTGACAACATCCAAAGAATGCAAGGCAACCTCCTTTGGATGCTTAGGGTTCGCACAAAGCGAAGGTAAAACAATGTCCTCATTGAGGTGAAAATCCGAAACCACCTTCGGAAGAAAGGACGGATTAGGTCGCAAGACCACCTTATTCCTATGAACTACCAGGTAAGGGGAACAGCAGGATAACGCCACCAACTCCGTAGTGATCGCTACCAGGAATGCAACCTTCTTAGATAGCATAGGTAATGAAAGTTCCCTGATGTTTTCAAACGGGGAATGCTGCAACACGGACAGAACCAAGTTCAAGTCCCATGGAGGTAAGGGCTCCCTTTTGGGAGGAGCCAAGTGACGCACACCTTGGATAAAGGTGCGAATCAAGGAATGAGACGCCACAGGGCGCTGGAAAAGAACAGGCAGTGCAGATACCTGGCCCTTAATCGTATCCAACGCAAGGCGCTGGTCCACACCAGACTGTAGGAACGCTAACACTCTCGCCACTGAGTATGAACGAGGAGAAAAACCCCTGGACTCACACCAGGCAAAATAAGCTTTCCATGTACGGTAATAAATCTTACCAGAAGAGGCTTTTCTAGCCTTGATCAAAGTAGGAATAACCTCCGAGGAGAGACCCCTGTCTCTCAGGACCCGACTCTCAACAGCCATGCCGTTAAAGCCAGCGACTGTAAAGCAGGATGCAAGATCGGTCCCTGAGACAGTAGATCTTCCCGCATTGGCAGCCGCCACGGAGGCTCTACGGCCAGGTGAACGATGTCCGCGTACCAGGACCGGCGAGGCCAGTCCGGCACTACCAGAATCACCAGTGATTGTTCCGAGGCCAACCTGCGAAGGAACCTGGACAACAACTGAATCGGAGGAAAGGCATAAATCAGACGATACTGACGCCAAGGCACCACCAACGCGTCCGAGGCGTCTGCCAGAGGATCGCGCGTTCTTGCCACGAACCTTTCCACCTTGTGGTTTAGCCGAGACGCGAACAGATCCACCTCCGGGGATCCCCACTTCACGCACAGCATTTGAAATACCTCCGGGTGCAGGGACCATTCCCCCTGGTCCAGGGTCTGGCGGCTCAGATAATCTGCCTGCCAATTCTCCACACCCGGAATGTGCACTGCCGATATCGCCGGGACATGAGTCTCGGCCCAAGACAGAATACTGGTCACTTCCTGGGCCGCCTGGGCACTCCTGGTGCCCCCTTGGTGGTTGATGTACGCCACTGCAGTGGCATTGTCCGTCTGCACCCTTATAGGGCGGCCCTGAAGACGATCCGACCAATGGATCAAGCACAGCCGGGATCGCTCTCAATTCCAGAATGTTTATCGGGAGGGAGGATTCCTCCTCCGACCAAGTGCTCTGGGCAGACAGGTTGCCCAGAACGCCACCCCAGCCCGACAGGCTGGCATCCGTGTTTAAGACCGTCCACAGAATTAGCCAGAAGGATTTTCCGTCCGACACCGCCGGGGACTGAAGCCACCACAACAGATCCATTCTGGTTTGGCGGCTAAGAGACACCCGCAGGTCCAAGGACTGAGGCAGTCTGTCCCACCTGGCCAGGATCTCGGCTTGGAGAGATCGCGTGTGAAACTGTGCAAATGGTATCGCCTCGAAGGCAGATACCATCAACCCCAGGGACCGCATACAGGTCCGGAGTGACGAGGATTTGTTGTCCCTGAGGGACCTGACCTCATTCTGTAGGGTCCGGAGCTTGTCCTCTGGTAAGAACACCTTTGCTTGAGCAGAGTCCAGAACCATCCCCAGATACGGGAGACGAACCGAAGGCGACAAGGTCGACTTCTGAACATTGATTGTCCAATCGAACTCCTAAAGCATCTGGACCGTAGTGGACAGATCGCGCAGCAGGCTCTGACTGGCACTCGATCTTAACAGGAGATCGTCCAGATATCCCAAGACCGCAATGCCCTGTGCCCGCAACAGGCCCAGAACAGGCGCTAACACTTTTATAAAGATCCTTGGAGCCAAAGCGAGACCGAAAAGTAACGCCACAAACTGGTAATGATCCTCCGCGATAGCGAATCGGAGGTACCTCTGATGACCCCCGAAAATGGGGATGTGTAGATACACATCCTTTAGGTCCAAAGAGGCCAGGAACTCCCCCGGACTCAGGGAGGCCACCACCGAGCGGAGTGATAAAAGTGGTTCAGCGCTTTTAAGTCCAGAATTGGACGCACTTTGCCCTCCTTTCTGGGCACAGTGAACAGATTTGAATAAAAACCCCGAAACCTGTCCCGATGAGGCACCGGGACGACAACCCCCTGGGCGAGCAGATCCTGCACCGCCTGATGTAGGTCCTGTTACCGCCCTGGGGTCAAATGAAGATTTGAGGGAAAGAATCTGTTCGCCGGCCGTGAAAGAAATTTGATCTTGTACCCTGACCAAATGATTTCCTGAACCCACCTGTCCGTGATTCGGGGCAGCAAAGGTTGGAGGAAACAGTGCAAACGTCCCCCCACCCCTGAAACGGGTGAGTGCGTCCCTTCAGGCAGAGGCGGACTGAGCCGCCGTCCCAGCCTGCCTGGATTTTGTTTGCCGAACCAGGGCTTTTTCTGGCCACCTTGTTCTGCGCCTTGAAGGCACGAAAGGATCCTTGATTAGGTTTAAAGGAGGGGGCACTGCGGAAAAAATTTCGCTTAGAGCTCTGGGGCAGCAGAGTGCTCTTGCCCCCAGTGACTCCCTTAACCAATTCATCCAGGGATTCCCCAAAAAGGCAAGACCCCGCATAGGGAATGTCAGCCACCGTCTTCCTGGATTTCTGGTCAGCCGACCAGCTCTTTAACCAGATTAAGCGACGGTTAATCACTGCGACGCAGGACAGGCGCACTGCCTCATTTAGAGCCGCATCGCACAAATACATGACCCCTCAATAAATCTGATCCACCATCTCCACTATAGTGGGAGGGGCAGAGTCAGCCACGAGGGTGCGTTTAAGCACCTTGGTCCAATCCGCCACAGCCTGAGCCACCATTACGGAGGCAAAAATAGGCTTGAGCATGGAACCCGCCACCGTGTAGGAATGTCGGGCGAGAGATTCCAGCCTCCTATCAGTAGGGACCCTAAACACCGGGGAGTCCTCGGTGGGGACCAAGGTAGCCTTGTTCAATCTGGCCACCGTGTGATCCATTTGAGGCACACACCAGCGCGCAGCCGTAGTGGCCGCAAAAGGGTAGAGAAGTTGAAACTTCTTAGGCACCACGAAAGTGTGTTTTAAGTTACGCCATAGCTCATTCACCTTATGGTGAAATTTTGCAGCGCAAGGAAAAACTTGCGCCGTCTTGCGGGTCCTGTGTGTACTGAAAGAGGACACAACGCTCAGGGGGGTGGGCTCAACCTCCAAATGTAGAGTTTCCTTTACTGCTAGGATCAACTCATCCATAGCTGCGCATTCCTCCGGCGACCCGGGGGGGGGGGAGGAGTCATCCACCCCTGCGACCTCCGCCTCCCCCTCAGACTCTTGCGGGTCCTGAGAAGAGCGAGACCCCGAAAGGGCCACGCTACCTACAGCAACCATGTCACAGAATCAGAAGAAAAGGAAACCCTAGGCCTTTTCCTAGCAGCACGTTCAGACATCAGCACATCCATTTTTGCCACCAAAGTTGCCACAACAGCCGCCAAATTAGTCTGGTTAGAGGATTCAGAGGACCCTGAATCCCCCACCAAAGCTGGAGGGAATTTGCTGTCCTGGGATTCCATAACAGAAATAAAAAGTTTTTTAAAACTGGCCCTTTAAGAGCGCTGCGGACCCCGCAGCGCACCGCTATAGAGACTGTGGAACACAGACCCCCCGCAGGGACAAAACTGACCAGGAAGATTACACAAAAATGAGACAGGAAAGGAACAGCAGGACAGAACCCCACAGTGTGTTACCAGCTCCTTCGGTCGGCTCTGTGAGAAAGAAGGAAGTGATGTCACCGCTGGAGGCTGAACTGAGGCTGCAGACCAAGGGAAAATGGATGCCTATTGAAAGTAATGGGAGGCTTCGGCAAGATGACCGCCGACATGTGCTCGGAACGATCGTTTGCCACACGCAAGATGGCGACGCAAGGCGCCAAAATCACGACATAGCATGCTGCATAAATGCCCACAATGAAGCCAGATATGCTGCCCACACTTAAAATGGCGGACCGGAGCTTTTTAACCCCGCAGCGGTCGCCGCATGTGTCTGCACCTCCAAGCACCCTAAAGCGACCTCAGGAGAGGGACCCCCCAATTCCCCACACAGCGCTGCTGTGAGAGAATAAAAACCCCCGCAGGGACCGGGAACACGGAGCCCAAAACGCACAGACACAGGGGACACCACAGACACACAGGACTGCCGACCCCAGACAGAGGCCCCACACAGAATGTACTTACCTGTACCCGATGGCGTGGGGTGCCTCATATCAAGCGGAAAACCGCCCACCCTCAGATGGCAGGGGAGTGCCGCCAGCCAGAAACGTAGGACACTAGTAGTGCACGGACTAACCTATGCTGTGTCCAGTGAGGTAGCCACCTCACATGGCTGCATCCCTGATGGACAGGGACGGGTCGTTTGCGAGGCCAGGGCGAAAACATAGCCTGCGAAACGCTCAATGGCGGGCTGGGATTCCATCTGACCCTCTGTCCTGGGGAACCAGGACGGTCCATCCGATTCCCAGCTCCGCAAACGCCGTCTTCATCCGAAGATCCAACTAACTAGTGCTGATAAAATAAACAGCTAGCAAAGTAAAGTATTTTCAGAAAATAAATCATAAAAGAAAAAGAGGAAGGCTGAGACTGTAGCCTCAGCACAGGGAAGCCTATCCACTCCTAAGATAGGCAGAAGACAAACTGAATTGGGATGGCTATTACAGGGGGGTATTGGACTAGAAGGACAGCCCCCTTGGGTGTGACTATGTAGATAAATTGTTCTTTTACAAGTCTTATGCCTAGAAACTCCTGTGGAGAGGAAGAAATACCCCATTAGTGAAGACTGTGTGAATGGGCGGCGACTGTCGGAGGACGTAAGAGAAATGACATTTTCCGAAAATAAAAACATAAAAAAAGAAGAAGGCTGAGACTGTAGCCCCAGCACAGGGAAGCCTGACTACTCCTGAACTAGGCAGAAGACAAACTGAGTTGGGATGGCTTACTGCAGGGGGGGGTATTGACCAGTAGGACAGCCCCCATGGGTGTGTCTATGTTAATGCTTTTGCTTTTAACAAGTCTTATGCCTAGCTACTCCTGCGGAGAGGAAGTCAATACCCATTGGTGAAGACTGTATGAGTGGGCGGCGACTGTCGGAGGACGTAAGAGAAATGTTATTTTGAGCCACCAGCGGCACGCTCCCTCACCCCCAGCCTAACACTGCATGACTCCGTACTTGAAAGTAGCCTGGCCACCCCAGGCTAAGGGGGGTAGGTGAGGGGGGTAGGTGAGGGGGGTAGGTGAGAGTGCCATGTGCAGGGGAAACCCACTAGTGGGGGGGGGGGGGGACACCATGTGGGAAGGAAGAGTACATAGAGGGCCTCCCCGAGGAAAGAGCCAGCGTCCACCCCAACATTTCCCCAGAAGAGAGGGGGGACACTAATCACCGCACCTGGGAACCGAGCGAGCACCACTCCAGGCAGTCCACCGCACCATCTTGGAATGGAGGTGCTGCGGGCCAGAGGTACGCTGCGACTCAGGTCGTGACCAGTGTCAAAACCAGGGCTATGCGTCCTCACAAGGTGTTTCACTCGCCGGCCAGCCCCCGCCCAGTGGGGCTATGCTTCGGCCAACCTAGCACGGAGCTAAAGTTGGGTCGCACTCGCTGGCCAGACTGTGAAGACCATAAAGATCTAGGATATCCAGTGCGTCGCCCAGTCCGGCAGTTGACTGTAGTTCTCACAGGAACTAAATTGATAGTAATTCTCACAGGAACAGAAAATTATAAAAGAAAAAATAATTCCACTTAAAAAGGAAAGAAATGCCAGGACCAGAGATCCTAGCAAGGAACCAGGTCCTTACTCCTGACTAGGCAGAAAAAACTGAAGTCCTATAGCAGGAAGTGGGAGTATACCCCCTAGGACTGCCCTAGGGGAGTAGTAAAATTTGTTTCTGCTTAGTCCTACTCCTATGGAGAGCAGCATAACCCAAAGGTCAAAGAAGATATAGAGCTGTGTCCATCAATGAACGAAAGAGAAAACGGAATTTTTGTAAAATCTTACCTGTAAAATTCCTTTCTCTGAGTCCTCCGACAGTCGCCGCCTCCTCTAAGTCATCACTGTTGGGTATTGACTTCCCATCCGCAGGAGTAGCTAGGCATATAGACTTAGTACAAAGACAAAAGGCATTAGCATATACACACCCATGGGGGCTGTCCCATCTGGTCAATACCCCCCCTGCATCACCACTCCCAACTCAGTTTGGTAGCATAGCAGTAGGTAATAAGAACCCCAAAAGAGGGGGGGGGGGGCGGCGACTGTCGGAGGACTCAGAGAAAGGAATTTTACAGGTAATATTTTACAAAAATTCAGTTTTCTCTTACGTCCTCTGACAGTCGCCGCCTCCTCTAAGTCATCACTGTTGGGATGTCCCAAAGCAGTATAGACATGAGGGGTGGGAGACGCAACCGTAGAAAAGGCAACGCAGTACCCACATCAGAGAAAGGAATCTTACATGCACTGTAAGAGAACCAACTGGGCAACAGAAAAAACAATGCTCAACAGGAGCAACAGCCCAGGAAAGCAAATGCCAACAGCCAGGGACCCAGAAAAAAACACAAACACAAGGGTCCATCATGGCACTGCCGCACTGAGAACTTTGCGGCCTAAGGAAGCATCAGCTGATGCCAGAACGTCTACTTTGTAGAATTTTGAAAAAGTGTGCACCGACGACCAAGTTGCAGCCTTGCACACCTGGGCCACCGAGGCCCGATGCCAATAGGCCCAGGACGCACTCACAGATCTGGTGGTGTGAGCCTTAACAGGGAACGGTGGAACCCGTTCCTTCAAGGCGTAAGCCTGTTCAATGGTCTGTCTGATCCATTTGGCGATAGTGGCTGCAGATGCAGCCATGCCCTTCCGAGGTCCCTCAGGAAGGACAAAGAGGGAATCCGTCTTCCGAAAGGACTCCGTAGACGACAGGTAAACCCTGATCGCCCTGACAACATCCAAGGAATGCAGAGCAACCTCCTTAGGATGCTTAGGCTTCGTGCAAAGCGAAGGCAGGACAATGTCCTCATTAATGTGGAACTCAGAGACCACCTAGGAAGGAAGGAGGGATGCGGACGCAAAACCACCTTATCCCGGTGAATCACCAAGTACGGAGAACGGCAAGACAACGCCGCCAGTTCTGACACTCTGCGAGCCGAAGTGATCACCACCAAAAAGGCAACCTTCTTAGACAGCAGAGGCAACGATATTTCCCAAATGTTTTCAAAGGGAGCACGCTGTAACACGGACAGAACCAAGTTCAAGTCCCATGGAGGTAAGGGCTCCTTCCTGGGAGGAGCCAAATGTCGCACACCTTGAATGAAGGTGCGAACCAGGGAATGAGGCGCCACAGGGCGTTGAAAAAGAATAGCCAGTGCGGACACCTGGCCTTTGATCGTGGCCAGCACCAGGCGCTGGTCCACTCCAGACTGGAGGAAGGCCAACACTCTTGACACCGAGTACGAGCGAGGGGAGAACCCCCTGGACTAACACCAGGCAAAATAAGCCTTCCAGGTACAGTAATAGATTTTACCGGAGGAGGTCTTTCTAGCCTTTACAAGGGTAGGGATGACCTCAGAAGAGAGACCCCTGTCCTTCAGGACCTGGGTCTCAACAGCCAGGCCGTTAAAGCCAGCGACCGTAAAGCAGAATGGAAGATCGGACCCTGAGACAGGAGAGCTTCCCGCATTGGCAGCCGCCACAGAGGCACCACTGCCAGGTGAACAACGTCGGCGTACCAGGACTGGCGTGGCCAGTCCGGCGCCACCAGAATCACCAGGTGCGGTTCCGAGACCAATCTGCGGAAGAACCGGGATAACAACTGAATCGGAGGAAAGGCATACATCAGACGATACTGATGCCAAGGGGCTACCAACGCATCCGAGGCGTCCGCCAACGGATCGCGCGTTCTTGCCACGAACCTTTCCACCTTTTGATTTATCCGGGATGCGAACAGATCCACGCCCGGGGATCCCCACCTCGCACACAGCATTTGAAAGACCTCCGGCTGTAGGGACCATTCCCCCTGGTCCAGGGACTGGCGGCTCATATAGTCGGCCTGCCAATTCTCCACACCCGGAATGTGAACTGCCGAGATCGCCTCAGCCCAAGACAGAATGTCGGTCACCTCCCGGGCCGCCCGAGCACTCCTGGTGCCCCCTTGGTGGTTGACGTAAGCCACCGCGGTAGCATTGTCCGTCTGTACCCGGACAGGACGGCCCCAAAGACGGCCCGACCACTGGAAGAGACAGAGTTTTATTGCTCGCAGTTCCAGCACATTTATCGGGTGGAAGGATTCTTCTTCCGACCAAGTGCCCTGGGCAGACAGGTTGTCCAGAACTCCACCCCAGCCCGACAGGCTGGCATCCACGACGCCCAGGAGACAAGCGAAGCTTCGAGGGAAAGAATCTGCCCGCCGGCCGGGAAAGGAGTTCGATTACGTCTCCTGAGCGAATGATTTCCTGAACCCACCTGTCCGATATCCGGAGCAGCTAAGGTTGGAGGAAACCGCGCAAGCGTCCCCCCACCCCTGAAACGGGTAAGGGCGCCCCTTCAGGCAGAGTCGGACTGACCCACCGAGCCGGCATTGCCCGACTCCTGCTTGCCCTCCCAGGGCTTCTTCTGACTGCCCTGGGCCTTGAAGGGCTTACCCTTGGATTGGTTCCGAAAGGTACGAAAGGACCCCTGATTGGATCTAGGCGAAGAACCCCGCTTGCCACGAAAGGACTTGTTCTTCGGGTTCTGGGGCAGCAAGGTGCTCTTGCCCCCCGTGACGCCTTTTACCAGGGCATCCAACGCCTCGCCAAAAAGGCGAGAACCAGCATATGGAAAATCAGCAACTGTTTTCTGTGAGGACTGGTCAGCCGACCAGCTCTTTAGCCAGATCAGTCGCCGGTTAAGCACCGCGACACTAGAGAGGCGAGCCACTAAGGGGGCCTCATTCAAGGCTGCATCACACAAATACATGACTCCTTGGTGGATCTGATCCACCATTTCCAGTCGGGCAGGCGGGACACCATCAGACACGAGATTGCACCTAAGCATCTTAGTCCAATCAGCCACCGCCTGAGCCACCAGAGCGGATGCGAAAACGGGTCTGAGCAACGAACCCGCCACCGTATAGGAATGGCGAGCTAGAGACTCCAACCGCCGGTCCGTGGGATCCCGGAAAACCGGGGTATCGTCAGTAGGAACCAAGGTAGCCTTGTTCAACATGGCCACAGTGTGATCTACCTGTGGAGGCACACACCATCGTGATTCCGTAGCCGGCGCAAAAGGATAAAGTAATTTGAACCGACTAGGTACCAGGAATGGACGTTTTAACGTGCGCCACATTTCATTAACAGTGTAATGAAACTCAGCTGGGCAGGGAAAAACCTGCGCAGACTTGCGGGTCCTGTGCGTCCCAAATGAGGACACAACGCCCGGAGGACAGGGCTCATCCTCCAAATGAAGTGTTTCCTTGACAGAAACAATTAATTCATCCATGGTCCCCGTTCTTCAGGTGACCCTGGGGAGGAGGTATCAACCCCCTCCAGCTCAGCCTCCCGCTCGGACCCCGGGGGGTCCAGGGATGAGCGGGACCCTGAAAAGGGCACGCTCGCAGCAGCAGCCATATCCCCATCTGAATCAGAAGAGAGAGACAATCTGGGCCTCTTTTTTGCAGCACGTTCAGACATCAGCATTTCCATATTAGACACCAAAGTCGTCCACCACAGCAGCCAAATCGGGTCGCAGTGGGGCCACAGGAGAACTGGGGACCCCCACTAAAGCTGGGGGGAACTTGCTTTCCTGAGAATCCATTGCTCAAAAGGTCACAGAAAAAAACAGTGCAATAAATGTGTACTGCCCCTTTTAAAATCGCTGCGGAATGTGCAGCCCACCGCTACAGCTACAGTGACAAAGACCCCAAAAGGATAAGAGAAAACTGAGCTAGAAGCGATAATATAGAGGAATATTGAGAGCGATAACCTGCAGAGCCCACAGAGTGTTGCCACCAATGTTGCTGCATGTGGAAAGGAAGTGCTGCTGAAGTAGGCTGAACTTAAAGACTTTCAGACTCAGGGAAAATGGCTGCCCCATAGGAATGCATTGGAGGCTTCAAAAAAATGTCCGCCGAACATGACCGATCGTTCCAAACCCACCAAAATTTGGAAACCAAATTTAAGCAGCGCTAGCATCAGTGAAAAATATACATCATGTGAAATAAATATAATCAATTCATCAGTGCAAACTAGAATGTGCATAAATATTTCCAATAAAAAAGTATAGTCTGCAGCTCTGAGGGAGGAGACTCCCCAGCAACAATATCCCCAGCAACAATAACCCAACAACAAGGCTATTATAAAAATACAAATAACTACAGGGGACACCGTGGAGGAAGGCGTCCACAACACAATGGGGGTTTCAGAGGTGGACGGGGAAATAATTATGGTTACAACAATTATAGGGGGGATTTTCAGAGGAGAGGATCAGGCAGACCCCCTTGGAGAGGAAGACCCAGCTACAGAGGGGGGGGGAGGGAACCCCTACCAGTTGGACAGGAGAGACGAATGGAGAGCTTGGCCAATAATGGAACAAGTACAACCTGCCAGAGAGGTAAGAGAAGAAGAGCTAGAGGACGTAGAGGAGGGCAGAAAAAGAAAAAGAACAAATAAACTGAAGGGATTTTCAACTTAAGTAATGTTGTTTTCACAGAGGATGAATTAAAAGTATTAAGTTTGGGACTCAAGTTTGCACCAGAAAAAAATCTTAATAAATTCGATACATATATTGACCTGCAAAAATTTATCAGAAAATTAAATATAAAAAAATATTATGCAGGAAAATCATCAGAAAATGTTCTACCCACAGGAGATTTTATGTATACACAATTGAGAAATAAGTCTGTTTTTAATCCTAAAATATTTTTAGGTGTTTTTAAAGGGATGGTTGAAAATGATCTAGAAAGCTTAGGGATAAAAAATTCAAGAAAAAAAGAAGATATAGAAAGGGGCTTAAAATCCTTGGAAAAAAATAAAAATATAGTGATTCGAGCCGCTGACAAGGGAGGAGGCCTTGTAATTCTCAATAAAAAAGACTATCTAGACTAATTAAATCGATTGGTCAGTGATTCAGACACTTATGAACAATTAAATGGGAACCCTACAAACAAATATAAAGCTAAATTAACTAAATTAATCAAATGGGCAAGTAAGGAAGGCATTATAAACAAAAAAGAAAGGAGATACCTGGTGCCAGATGCGCCTAGGGTACCAGTTATTTACCAATTGCCGAAAATTCACAAAAATAAAGAACATCCGCCGGGAAGACCTATTGTAAGCGGGGTGGATTCCCTTCTATCCCACTTAGGTGAATACCTAGATTGTTTTTTCCAGCCTCTGGCGCGAGAAGGTTTAGCATACTTACAAGATAGTAAACATTTAATGGAAATTATAAAAGATTTAGAGATAGAGGAGAATGACATCTTAGTGGGAGTAGATGTCAACTCTCTCTACACAAATATTAAACAAGAACATGCTCTAAGAGCAGCGAAATGGGCCCTTGACCAAACGGAAATTAAAACCAAACAAAAATAATTTTTATTACAAGGATTGGACCTTGCGAAGAGCCATAACTTTTTTGGCACGAAAAAAAGTTTTTTAGACAGAAAAAAGGAGTAGCCATGGGAGCAAAATATGCTCCCTCCATAGCTAACATTTTTATGCGGAAATGGGAAAGTGAACAAATTTTTAACAATAGACCTGAAGAACTTATCACCTATAAAAAATATACAGTAAAACCTTGGATTGCGAGCATAATTCGTTCCGGAAACATGCTTGTAATCCAAAGCACTCTTATATCAAAGCAAATTTCCCCATAAGAAATAATAGAAAATAAGATGATTTGTTCCACAACCATTTATTCATAAGTCCTTCAGTTTATAGTCCATATAAAAAGATTATAGCATTGCGATAGGTTGTGTAACCATAAAATGTCCATCCACAAATAGCCGCTTCCACAAGGGGATTAGAAGCAAAATCCAGCAGGAGCTACAGAGTATAAAAGAGAAGAGAGGCGCCTCTAAGTGTAGCAATATGGTTCCATTTAATGAAGGTACAACATTTAGCAACTCACATGGTTGATGATTAAAATAGGCACATCTAAGTATGCAGGCATCCAGGGTAAAGCTGTCCACATAGACAATCTTCTGCACCGCCGGCTGCCAGTCTGTAATCCTGACCGGGAAGACCACCCTGGAGTAAAGCGATCTGAAAGTGAGGGGCAGCATGGAAAGGATGACGTAGATGGCGGTGAGGAGGATAGTCTATGTGGACAGCTTTACCCCGGATGCCTGCATCCTTAGATGTGCCTGTTCCAATCATCAACCATGTGAGTTACTAAATGTTGTACCTTCATTAAATGTAACCATATTGCTACACTTCGAGGTGCCTCTCTTCTCTTTTATACTCAGCTGTGACTTGAGGCTACTTGTATATCAAGACATCGCTTGTATATCAAGTCAAAATTTATTTGAAAATTTTGCTTGTCTTGCAAAGCGCTCTTAAACCAAGTTACTCTCAAACCAAGGTTTTACTGTATTGACAACATTTTTATCGTATGGAGAGGAACTCAGGATTCACTTAATCAATTTTTAACCCATATGAATGACAACCAATATGATATTTCCTTTTCCCACATGTCTAGCTATGATGTTATTCATTTTTTAGATTTATGTATTTTTAAAAATTAACAGACTTTTTACAAAAACTAATTTTAAAGAAGTGGACGCAAATGGATACATCCCCGTCGGTAGTTGCCACCATCCTAGATGGCTAAATACAATCCCCAGTAGCCAACTAATGAGAATAAGGAGAAATTGTAATCAAGATAGTGATTATGACGAACAAGCTGAAATAATCATAAAAAAAATTCAAGAAAAGGGATATAAGAACAAAGATCTCACTAATGTTAAAAATAAGATAAAAAATATAGAACGTAAAGATCTATTCACCAAAAAAGATAAGAAAAAGAAAGATTTTAGTACAGCATTTTTAACAAGTTTTTCTAGACAGCATTTTCCTCAATCTATTAGGTAATAGTTTGAGGAAAAGGACCTCCAAGGTGGTTTTCTCTGAAATACTGCCTGTACCTCGAGCCACACAGGAGAGGCAGAAGGAGATTAGGGAACTTAACAAGTGGCTGAGGAATTGGTGTAGGAAGGAGGGGTTTGGGTTCCTGGAGAACTGGGCTGACTTCTCAGTCGGCTACCGGCTCTTTAGTAAGGATGGGCTGCACCTTAATGGGGACGGTACAGCTCTTTTGGGGAGAAAGATGGCCACCAAGTTGGAGGGGCTTTTAAACTAGGAGACGGAGGGGGAGGGCTCAGAAGTAGAATCAGTCAGGAGGGAGCAGAGGACTGAAGGCAGTTGTAGGGTCAGCAGCGACAGTAGGTCGACAACATCAATTGGCGGGTCTGTGCGCGAAAACCGCAGACCAAACAGAAATAAACAAACCGCCAATCACGTTTAACTTCCGTAAAACTAAGAGGGGTATATGCTAATGCCAGGAGCCTAGCTAATAAGATGGATGAGTTGGAAATGTTAGTACATGAGGAGGACATAGACCTTGTGGGAATAACAGAAACTTGGTTCGACCCCTCACATGACTGGCTGGCCAATATCCAAGGGTATTCGGTGTACCGGAAGGACAGGGTAGGAAAAAGAGGGGGAGGGGTATGTCTCTATGTCAAGAACAATATAAAGGTGCTAGAAAGGAGTGACATTACGGATAGGATGAGCATGGATTTAGAATCTGTGTGGGTTGAACTCGATAGGGAAGAAGATAAGGGAAAAGTAGTTGTGGGGGTTTGCTATAGGCCACCTAACCAAGGGGAGGAGGTAGAGCTGGAATTTTTAGCACTAATGGGTAAAGTGGCAAAACTGGGATCAGTCATCATATTGCGGGAATTCAATTATACCGACATTGACTGGGAGGAGGGGACTGCACACTCACAGAAGGCCCGTCTATTCACGGAAACCTTACTGGATAATTACATGTCACAGTTGGTGGATTCCCCTACTAGAGAAAATGCAATCCTGGATCTATTGATCACTAATGACCCAGACATAATCTCGGAGGTAGGAGTCCAGGACAACCTGGGCTCTAGCGATCACAGGATGATCACATTTAGTATAAATAACAATATAAAAAGGCAAGTGGGGAACATAAGAACACTAAACTTCAGACGGGCAAACTTTCCAAAATTGTACTCATTGATGGAAAGGGAAAACTGGGACCAAACCCTGGGATCCCTGACCACAGAGGAAAAATGGGAATGCTTTAGGAACATATTAAGCAAAGGCATCTTGCAGTGCATTCCTATGGGAAATAAATTTAGAAGAGACAAAGCCAAACCTGGTTGGCTAAACCGTAGCGTTAAAAAACTTATTAGGGGAAAAAAATTGGCCTTCAAGAAATATAAGTCAGAGGGCACAGTATCGGCCTTCCAGCAATACAAGGAGGCAAATAAGAAAAGAAAACAAGAAATCAAGATGGCTAAAATCAACTTTGAGAGACAAATAGCGGAGGATAGTAAAAAAAAACCAAAGAAATTCTTTAAATATATCAACAGCAAAAAAACTAGGGCAGAGCATATTGCACACATAATTAACGATGATGGGAGGATGGTTACAGAGGACACTGAAAAAGCAACCGTGCTGAATGCTTTTTTCTCGTCTTTACGCAGGAAAAGGAGGGGTACACTGACCATGACTGTATGGTTAGTAGTAATACACAGGACTTGCCACTATGGCTAACAGAGGGTGAAATCAGGGAAAGGCTGGATAAACTGAACACAAACAAATCACCAGGCCCGGATGGCGTACATCCGAGAGTGCTCAAGGAACTCAGTAAGGTTATATATAGACCACTGTTCCTGATCTTTGCTGACAGTATTAGGACAGGAGATGTACCAGGGGATTGGAGGAAGGCTAACGTGATTCCGATATTCAAAAAGGGCCAGAGGCATATCCCGGGAAATTATAGGCCTGTCAGCTTGACATCAATAATATGTAAACTTTTGGAGGGGATGATAAGGGACTATATCGTAGAATATGCTAAAGACAACATCATCAGTAGTAACCAGCAAAGGGTTTACAAATGGGCGTTCTTGTCAAACCAATCTCTTAGCATTCTACGAGGAGGTGAGCTGTGAGCTAGATAGGGGCAGACCAGTGGATGTGGTGTACCTTGATTTCGCAAAGGCATTTGATACAGTTCCCCACAAGCGCTTAATTTATAAAATAAGGTCTGCAGGTATCGACAGCAGGGTTTGCTCTTGGATACGGAACTGGCTAAAAGGGCGTGTCCAAAGGGTGGTAATAAACAGCGCATACTCAGACTGGTCTGAGGTAGTAAGCGGGGTCCCCCAAGGCTCAGTCCTGGGACCAACCTTGTTCAATTTATTCATAAACAGCATTGAGGATGGGATCAGTAGTTCGTTATCAGTTTTTGCAGATGACACAAAATTGGCCAGGGCAATAACTGCACAGCATGAAGCAGATATCCTACAGAATGACCTGGACAAAATTACAGAGTGGGCAACGACATGGCAAATGAGGTTTAACGTGGAGAAGTGTAAGGTTTTGCACTTGGGGACTAAAAACATAAAAACACAATACACGTTAGGAGGGGAACCCTTGGGGGAATCAAAAATGGAGAAAGATCTGGGAGTCTTGGTTGATGATAGATTAGGCAACAGCACGCAATGTCAAGCGGCAGCTTCCAAAGCCAACAGAATATTAGCATGCATAAAGAAAGGGATGTATTCCAGAGATAAGACTATAACCCTTCCACTTTATAAAACTCTGGTCCGACCGCATCTGGAGTATTCTGTCCAGTTCTGGTCGCCAGTCCTCAGGAGGGATGTGTTGGAGCTGGAGAAAGTCCAGAGAAGGGCAACTAAACTGATTAGGGGGTTGGAGGACCTTAACTGTGAAGAGCGGCTGCAATCGCTCGATTTATTCTCCCTGGAGAAGAGACGTCTGAGAGGGGACAGGATAGCAATTTATAAATATCTTAATCGGGATCTCAGCTTAGAAAAAAAGCTGTTCATTCAAAGGAATTGCATGAGGACTCGAGGACATACAATGCGATTAGAGGAGAAGCGTTTTAACCTCAGGCAACGAGGAGGGTTCTTTACTGTTAGGGCTACAAGATTGTGGAATTGTCTACCACAAGAGGTGGTTTCTGCGGGTAGTATGGTGACTTTCAAAAGACTCTTAGACTTACATCTCAAGGATCAGGAGATTAAGGGCTATGTTAGATGATTACAGTCACACACACCTACACAGGTTGAACTGGATGGACTATTGTCTTTATTCAACCTCACCTACTATGTAACTATGTAAGCATTCTCAAATAGAAAAGATTTTTAAAAGACATTGGCACCTATTATTAAAAGATAACGTTTTAAAAACTCTTCCCAAACCACAATTTATCTACACGAAACCAAAAACTCTGAGGTTACAATTAGCCCATAATGGGGTATTGACCAGATGGGACAGCCCCCATGGGTGTGTATATGCTAATGCCTTTTGTCTTTTGACTAAGTCTATATGCCTAGCTACTCCTGCGGATGGGAAGTCAATACCCAACAGTGATGACTTAGAGCAGGCGGCGACTGTCGGAGGACGTAAGAGAAATATTTTTTTTTCCTGGTAATAAATCCTGTAAAGAAAAAAAAAAAAGTCAAGAAATATCTCCAATAAAAACCCTTACTTGTCACTGTTGGCTAATTTACGATATTCTCCCACAGTAACGGGCTTCTTCTGTATGTTGTACTGAGTAAAAAGGCCAGACTGGCCAGTAACAACCTGTTGGATTGGAGCAGGAATAACCATGTCATCCAGATCATCATAAGTTCGTCTCGGTTGCCACTCTTTTGGAGGGATAATCTAGTGTGACAAAACTAAGAGTTAGAACAGTATTATGAAAAAATTATGAGGGTGTAGCCTTTATTACTACAAGGCTTTAATGCAATTCATAAGTGGCATCAAATATCCTTTCATATTAACAGATATTATCTATAGTATGTACCCCTAGAATCAAAAAGGTTTATGACTTATTTTAAGTGCTATTAGTGTCATTAAACTCAAATCATTATAAACTCTCAATACATGATATATTGTATTGTGTGCATATTCACTTTGCCACTGGTGCATTTTTTTTAAATTCTTTACTTAAAAATTATCAGTATACATCAGAAAAGAAAAAGATTATATGCGCCTAAACTTATGGCGCAAAAGCCAAGAGGACAACCACATGTTTCAAAACTGCTGCCTACATCCATACAAAACTAAAAATTTAAGGTTTGTCTCTGTGTATATTGGTATGTTGCTGCCTTCACCATCCGTTGCCCTGTTTGCATCATTATGATATTTATGTTGTTCTTTAGTGTCTTACCTAAGTTATGAGCTGATTTTCCCTTTACAACTCTGCCCTCTTACATAGTTACATAGTAGTCGAGGTTGAATAAAGACAATAGTCCTTCCAGTTCAACCTGTGTAGGTGTGTGTGTGGCCGTAATCATTTCACATATCCCTGAATGTTTTGATCCTAGAGGTGTACGTCCAAGAATCTAAAAGTAGCCATACTCCCCGCAGTTACTACCATTTGTGGTAGAGAATTCCAGTAGTGTAGCCCTTACTGTAAAGAACCCCCTGCGTAGCCTGAAGTTAAAACGCTTCTCCTCTAATTGCATTGTATGGCCTCGTGTCCTCGTGAGTTCCTTGCGACTGAATCGTTTTTTTTCTATGTTGAGATCACCGTTGAGGTATTTATAAATCGCTATCATGTCCCCTCTCAGGTGTCTCCTCTCCAGGGAGAATAAATCAAGCGCCTGTAAGCGCTCCTCATAATTAAGGTCCTCCAATCCCCTAATTAGTTTAGTTGCCCTTCTCTGGACTTTCTCCAGCTCCAACACATCCCTTCCGAGGACTGGCAACCAGAACTGGACAGAATACTCCAGATGTGGTCGGGACCAGTGTTTTATAAAGTGGTTAGGATTATAGTTTTATTTCTGGAATACATCCCTTTCTTATGCATGCTAATATTCTGCCGGCTTTGGCAGCTGCAGCTTGACATTGCATGCTAATGCTAAGTCTATCCTTCTACTAAGACCCCCAGATCTTTCTCCATTTTTGATTCCCCCAGATTTTCAGCCCCTAAAGTGTATTGTGCTTTTATGTTTTTAGTCCCCAAGTGCAATACCTTACACTTCTCCACATTAAACTTAATTTGCCATGTAGTTGCCTACTCTGCGATTTTGTTCAGGTCATTTTGTAAGATTCCTGCCTCATGTGAAGTTATTGCCCTGCTTAATTTTGTGTCATCTGCAAAAACTGATATCGAGCTAATGATCCCATCCTCAATACTATTTATGAATAAATTGGCTTTTGCAAGCCATCCTTTTATTAAAGAGGAAGTAAACCCTCCTCTGCAACTTGTACCTATAGATAAGCCTATGATAAGACTTACCTATAGGTAATGTAAATATCTCCTAAACATGCACCGTTTAGGAGATATTTAGTTTACATGCAGCCAGTGACATCACTGGCGCATGCGCTCTGAAGGAACGACTGCTCGGGCCCTTCCTTCAGAGCCCTGGGCCGTGAACGTCGGCTCCCGCCTCATGCGCGGGAGTGACGTCATCGCGGCTCCAGCTAGTCAGATGGCCGGATGCCGCAAACCCGGAAGTAGGGCGACCGAAAATGTCACCCGTGAGAGAGGTGAGCGGTCGGCACTGCGGGGCTTCGTTCCAAGGTAAGTATTTCATAATGAGCTAGTATGCGATGCATACTAGCTCATTATGTGTGTCTTTCAGGTGTTTGTTTTTTTTTTTAATTCTGAGGTTTACAACCTCTTTAACTCATTAACAACAACCCCCACCCTGAACAGTATGCAGCTAGAGCACCTTTATGGGGATAGTAATTTGCTGGGGAAAACGTTGCTGGTGTTCTTTTCCTTTAGTGATTCTTTCCCCAAGTGATTCTTTAACCACTTCCGCCTCCCCCACTGCACATTTAATGCGGCAGTCAGGCGCTCCTGGGCAAAGTGACGTAGTACTGTAGGGGGCGAGCGCGTGGTGCCGGCGGCGCGCTCCCGCCCCTGCTCGTTAGCTGGGGAACAAGCGCGTGTGACCAGCGGCTACGATGGCTGCCGGCCACTCGCGATAGCCTGCAGCAGAGAGAGAAGGACAGACGGCTGATGTAAACACAGCCGTCTGTCATTCTCCCTGACGTGATCACAGAGGCTATGTGATCCTGCTATATATGATTGCATGCCTCTGTGATTACTTCACAAGCTACGCCCCCTGACAGTTAGAATCATGCCCCTAGGGACACATTTAACCCCTTGATCACCAGTACAGTTAACCCCTTCCCTGCCAGTGTCATTTTTACAGTAACAGTGCATATTTTTAGCACTGATTACTGTAGTAATGTCACTGGTACCCCCAAAAGTGTCAAAAATGTCAGTTAGGGGTCCGATCTGTCCGCCGCAATGTCCCAGTTCCGCAAAAAAAATAAAAAATAAATAAAATTTAAAAAAATCGCAGATCGCTGCCATTACTAGTAAAAAAAAAAAAAAAAAAAAAAACAAGAACATAAATCTTTCCCATAGTTAGTAAACGCAATAACTTTTGCGCAAAACAATCAAAATATGCTTATTGCGATTTTTTTTTTACCACAAATATGTAGCAGAAAACAATTTGGCCTAAAATGTTAAAAAATTTTGATTTTTACTTTTTTTTTTTTTTGAGAATTTCATTTAAAAAAAAATGTGAAAAATATTGTTTTTTCAAAATTGTCGCTATTTTTTTTGTTTATGGCGCAAAAAATTATAGCGCAAAAAATAAAAATTGCACAGCTGATCAAATAGGTCAATTTTGTTTGGGTACAGCGTCTCACGACCGTGCAATTGTCCGTTAAAGTCACGCAGTGCCGAATCGCAAAATAGGGCCTGGTCATTGAGCAGCCAAATCCCCAGGGGCAAAAGTGGTTAAACGTACAAGTGATATGCACTTCAGCGATTGCACGAAGTGAAAATACATAGCAAACTGCATATTGAAAAGCACCAAACAGGCTGCAGGTAACCCTGTCTTTCTAGTCAGCTCTCCTTCAACTCTGTAACATGCACTTTCTACCACTCCTTCTGACAGATGTGTCCTCTCTCCTTAAAGCGGAGTTCCACCCAAAAGTGGAACTTCCGCTTATTTGCTTCCTCCCCCCCTCTGGTGCCACACTGGCAAAGAACTGTTTTGACAGGTACCCCTCCCCACTTCCAGGAGACAGCGCCGCGGCCCTCCTCCTCCCGCCGCCGAGCTAATCCGAATGCGCAGTAGGGACCTGCCCGTGAAGCCGCAAGGCTTCACTACCGGGTTCCCTTACTGGCAATGGCAGCGGCAGCACCCAACAGCCGATGGAAACATCAGCTGTGGTGCCGACATCGCTGGACTCCAGGACAGGCAAGTGTCCCAATTATAAAAGTCAGCAGCTACAGTATGTGTAGCTGCTGACTTTTAATTTTTGGAGGGAGAGGCTGAAAAACCGCTTTAACCACTTTACAACCGGAGGATTTTGCTGTCTTCCGTCCAGACCACTTTTTGTGCTTCGGCACTGTGCGACTTTAACTGACAATTGTGCGGTCATGCAATGTGGTACCCAAACGAAATTTACGTCCTTTTTTTCCCACAAACAGAGCTTTCTTTTGGTGGTATTTGATCACCTCTGCGCTTTTTATTTTTTGCGATATTAATAAAAAAAGAGCGAAAATTTTGCAAAAAAAATGACATTTTCAACTTTGTCTTTTAAAAAATATCCAATATACTCAATTTATGTCATTTTTTTTGGCCAAAATATATTTAGCTACATGTCTTTGACAAAAAAAAATTCAATGAGCGTATTTTTATTGGTTTGCGCAAAAGTTATAGCGTCTACAAACTATGGTGTAAATACTGAAATTTTACGCAGCTTTAATTTCTGACTGCCTATCTCAATTCATGAAGTGCTAAAATGGCAGGGCAATACAAGACCCCCCCAAATTACCACTTTTTGGAAAGTAGACATCCTAAGGAATGTTCTGAGAGGCATGTTGAGCTCATTGAATATTTAATTTTTTTGTCACAGGTGTTTGAAAAATGAATAAAAAAAATTTTTTTTTTTTTTTTAACACAAAGTTGTCACTAAAAGATACATTTCTCACACATGCCATGGGTATATGTGTAATTACACCCCAAAATATATTCTGCTGCTTCTCCTGAGTACAGGGATACCACATATGTGAGACTTTTTGGGAGCCTAGCTGTGTACGGGACCCCGAAAATCAATCTCCATCTTTAGGTTTTCTAATGGCGTAAATTGCTGATTTTACTCCTCACTACCCATCACAGTTTCGGAGGCCCTGAAATTTCAAAATAGCACAAAACCCCCCAAATGACCCCATTTTGCAAAGTAGACACCCCAAGCTATTTGCTGAGAGGCATGGTGAGTCCATGGAATATTTTATATTTTGCCACAAGTTTTGGGAAAATTACAATTTATTTTTTATTTTATTTTTTTTAACACAAAGTTGTCACTAAAAGATAAATTTCTCACACATGACATGGGTATATGTGGAATGACACCCCAAAATACATTCTGCCGCTTCTCCTCAGTATGGGGATACCCCATGTGTGAGACTTTTTGGGAGCCTAGCTGTGTACGGGACCCCGAAAATGAATCTCCATCTTTAGGTTTTCTAATGGCGTAAATTGTTGATTTCACTCCTGACTACCCATCACAGTTTCGGAGGCCCTGAAATTTCAACATAGCACAAAACCCCCCCAAATGACCCCATTTTCAAAGTAGACACCCCAAGCTATTTGCTGAGAGGCATGGTGAGTCCATGGAATATTTTATATTTTGCCACAAGTTCCGGGAAATATATTATTATTATTTTTTTTTTGTTTTTTTACACAAAGTTGTCACTAAATGATATATTGCTCACACATGCCATGGGTATATGTGAAATGACACCCCAAAATACATTCTGCTGCTTCTCCTGAGTACAGGGATACCACATGTGTGAGACTTTTTTGCAGTCTAGCCGAGTACAGGTCCTCGAAAGCCAACCCCCACTTTCAGGCTTTCCAAGGGCGTAAATTGTTGATTTCACTCCTGACTACCTATCACAGTTTCGGAGGCCATGAAATGCCAAGACAGCACAACCCCCCCCCCCCCCCCCAAATGACCCCTTTTCGGAAAGTAGACACCCTAAGCTATTTGCAGAGAGGCATGTTGGGTGTTTTGCAGATCTCACTTTTTGTCACAAAGTTTTGGAAATTGAAAAAAGAGGGAAAAAAATGAATTTTCCTGTTTTTTCTTCATTTTCCAAAAAAAATGAGAGATGCAAAATACTCACCATGCCTCTCAGCAAATAGATTAGAGTGTCTACTTTGCAAAATGGGGTCATTTTGGGGGGTTTTGTGCGATCTTGGCGTTTCATGGCCTTCAAAAGTGTGATAGGTAGTAAGGAGTGAGATCAACAATTTACGCCCTTAGAAAGCCTGAAGGTGGGGAGTGGTTTTCCGGGTCCTGTACGCGGCTAGACTGCAAAAAAGTCTCACACATGGGGTATCCTTGTACTCAGGAGAAGCAGCAGAATGTATTTTGGGGTGTCATTTCACATATACCCATGGCATGTGTGAGCATTATATCATTTACTGACAACTTTGTGTAAAAAAAAAAAAAAATAATAATTTTCCTGAAACTTGTGGCAAAATATAAAATATTCCATGGACTCATCATGCCTCTCATCTAATAGCTTGGAGTGTCTACTTTGCAAAATGGGGTCATTTGGGGGGGTTTTGTGCCATTTTGGCATTTCATGGCCTTCAAAAGTGTGATAGGTAGTAAGGAGTGAGATCAACAATTTACGCCCTTAGAAAGCCAGAAGGTGCGGATTGGTTTTCCGGGTCCTGTATGCGGCTAGACTGACAAAAAGTCTCACACATGGGGTATCCCTGTACTCCGGAGAAGCAGCAGAATGTATTTTGGGGTGTCATTTCACATATACCCATGGCATGCGTGAGCAATATATTATTTAGTGACAACTTTGTGTAAAAAAAAAAAAAAAAAAAAAAATTGTCATTTTCCTGAAACTTAGGGCAAAATATAAAATACTCCATGGACTCAATATGCCTCTCAGCAAATAGCTTTGGGTGTCTACTTTCCAAAAAGGGGTAATTTGGGGGGTGTTTGAACAGTCCTGGCATTTTATGCTCAATTTTAGCAACACATCACCCACTCTTCTAACCACTTGAAAACCAAGCCTTTTCTGTGAGTTTTTGTTTACATGAAAAAATATTTTTTTTTCACAAGAAAATTACTTTGAACCCCCAAACATTATATATTTTTTTAAAGCAGAGGCCCTACAGAACAAAATGGTGGATGTTGCAATTTTTTTTGTTACACGGTATTTGCGCACACATTTTCCAAACGCAATTTTTGCGTAAAAAAAAACACTTTTTTTATTTTTAATGCAGAAATACACTATATAATTCCAAATTGTTTGGTAAAATTTAAAAGATGATCTTATGCCGAGTTCATAGACACCTAACATGACATGCTTTAAAAATTGCGCACGCCCGTGCCGCGGCAACAAACTACGTACGGTTTTAAAAGCCTTTAAAAGTCTTTACAGGTTACCACTTTGGACTTACAGAGGAGGTCTACCACAACAATTACTGCCCTCGACCTGGCGTTCACGGCGATACCTCACATGCATGCTGAAATTGCGGTTTACATATGACACTAGACCAACGCTTGTGCGCGCATTTGCGCGCAAGCACGGGGGGACAGGGGGGCTTGATTTTTTTTTTTTTTTTTTAATTTGCTTTCTTATGTTATTTTGACACCTTTTCTTTCATTTTTTTTTTCTTTAATCATTTTTATTGTTATCACGGTGAATTTAAATTTCCTCTATGATAGCAATCTGTAGTGACAGGTACTCTTTTTAAAAAAAATTGGGGTCTTTTATACTCTAGATCTTTCCTCTGACCTTAACGCATCTGACCATACCAAAATTGGTGTGATAAAATACTTTCCCAATTTCCCAATGGCGCTGTTTATTTCTGGCGAAACAGAAGTCATGAAATGCTCGTAGCCTCCGGCATCTTAGGCCATAAAGATGATTGGAGCCATTCTCATCTCCAATCAGCTCTATGGTTAGATAATTGAACCACCGGCTGCACTCTCGGGTTAACCGGTGGGACAGGAGAGCCCGAGAAAAACCGTGGAAGGCAGCGGAAGGCGGCAGGAGGGGGGGGGGGGGGGGGAGTCCCCTCCCACTGCATGTAAAAGCAGTCTAGCGGCCAATTATCCGCTAGGATTGCTTTTACATGTAAGCCGACCGCTTGCTGTAAAAAACGATACCAAGATGATGCCTAAATCTGCAGGCATCATCCTGGTATAACCACTCAAAGTCCAGCAACGTACCAGTACATTGCTGGTCTTTGTTTGGCATATAGGTTTTTTTTTTTTTCATGCAGCCTGTGGGCTGAACGAAAAAAAAGAGAACCTATCAGAAATCAGCACAGGAATAATGCGTAGTATTGCTCATCATTAACCGCCCAAACAACCACCCACTGAATTTAATGATGGGTATACACGACACTATCCACGTATACCAAAATAGGATTTTAACTGCAGTGCTGGAATCAGAAAATCACCACAGCTGCTATCAGCAAAGGTATCCATATATGCTGAGCGCAAACGCTGTTTGTGTCAGAATATATAAAATCAATGCATGGTAGCCGACGAGTACCTGCAAGAGAAACAGGTCACAAAAGAATGAAAAAACAAACAAAGTACATTAAAAAAAAGTACATTAGGAAGAGTAGGACATATAAAATGACTGACACAACAAAAGTTTTTGGATTCTCATCATTAACCGCCCAAACAACCACCCACTGAATTTAATGATGGGTATACACGGCACTATCCACGTATACCAAAATAGGATTTTAACTGCAGTGCTGAAATCAGAAAATCACCACAGCTGCTATCAGCAAAGGTATCCATGTATGCTGAGCGCAAACACTGTTTGTGTCAGAATATATGAAATCAATGCGTGGTAGCCGACGAGTACCTGCAAGAGAAACAGGTCACAAAAGAATGAAAAACAAACAAAGTACATTAAAAGTACATAGGAAGTGTAGAAGAACATAAAAAATGACTGAGACGACAACTATTTTTGGCTTTTATGTATTTTTTTTTTTTTTTTCTTCAAACGTCGAGTTCCAGGTTCCAGGTTCGGGTCTCTCAAAATGACGATAGCCATCGAACATCTTTTGAGACCCTGTGTAAATGTGCCCTAAACTGTGCCGTGCTGTACCCTATGCTAATAATCCACTAGTGTGTGGTAGCGACGGAAACAGTCACCGTGGCAAAGACCAGGTCGGTCAGGACAGTCGGGACAATAATTCCGGGTGTCGCGCCTAAATCCGCGCTTGCTGCAGACACGGCATCTTTTTTGGGGGTATCGTTTGGTAGGGGTACTCGGGAGGTATTGCGGAAAATGCCTCTCATGCAGCCGGCTCACTGCATCTGGTTGGGGAAGTTGGGCAGGAGCACCAGCTGAATACAGAAGGGCTCTGATTATCTCTTCTTGGAATTGAAAGAAGGATAATGTTCCAGGAGACGCTTTGTATAAGACAAAAGCGTTGTAAACAGCCAATTGAAATAGGTATACAGACACTTTTTTGTACCAGCGTCTGGCCTTACGGGCAATTAAGTACGGTCCCATCATCTGGTCGTTGAAGTCCACCCCTCCCATTTTACGGTTATAGTCGTGGACACAGAGGGGTTTCTCAACAACAACACCGGTGACCGTAGTAATTTGGACTGCCGTGTCTGGGTGAATGGAGGACAGCACGTAAACGTTTCGTTTGTCCCTCCACTTCACTGCAAGCAATTCCTCGCACCTCAAGCAGGCTGGGGGGTAAACAAGGCTGCGAACCGCTGATTGAAGTGGTCTATGAGGGGCCGAATTTTGTGGAGCCGATCATATTCAGGGTCTCCCCGAGGACGACAGAGTTCATTGTCGTTGAAATGCATGAACCGAAATATTTGTTGGTATCGAGCCCTGGACATAACAGCAGAGAACACGTACATTTGATGAATTGGGTCAGTGGACCAATATAACCGCAATTCATTCTTTCTTGTAATGCCCGTGTTGAAGGAAAGGCCCAGATAGGTTTTAAACTCCTGAATCGTAATAGGATTCCAGGCGAATGGTCTGGCAAGGGGTGAATTTGGGTTGGCGGCGATGAATTGTTGAGCGTACAAATTTGATTGGTCCACAATAGATCTGAAAAGATCTTCAGTGAAAAACAGTTCAAAAAAGTTTATGGGATTAAAACCAGCTGTTTCCACTTGGATTCCGGGTTGGGCGGTGAATGGGGGAAGTACTGGCGCTGTGGAATCTGTGGGCTGCCAATTAGGATATGCCAGCGCTTCAGGGAGGACACTATGGGCTCTACGGGCCTGTCTTCGGATACGCGGTGGCTGCGGGCCACTACTCGTGCTAGCCACCGCACCAGCTTCAACTGCACTCAGGTGACTCGCCACGTCACCAGGTGATACTGCAGTGCTGGTTGAAGGTCCAGGGTGTACTAGGCCGCTCGTGCTTGCCAGTTCACGAGAAGTGTGAGCGGCACTAGTACTGGCACTCTGCTGCATACCAGAAACCTCCAGTTCTTGCAAGTCAACAACTCCAGAATGGGGTCGGGTACGCCTGACCCTAGCAGGGACCCCTCTGTCGGAGCTATCTGTCAGGGAGCCGCTGCGGTCATCTGGTTCGTATACTGACCCTGATTCTGACAGTGAGGCTTCCCCATCGCTCTCACGTGCCGCGGTCAGCATTTCGTAGACCTCTTCACCACTGTACCAACGTTTTGTCATTTTAGTAACTAAATTTACCGGTACAGTAGTGCGACTACTAGGTAATAAAAGCACCTGGTTGTCGAGGACTATTTGGTCGCTACAAAGAAAAACTGCTAGTGCTAACAGAGATCAGGCCTGACTCTGCTAACGCAGCGGTTTTGTGTGATGTGTTTTTTGGAAGTGTCAGTAATCTATTGATTACTACACTTGCCTGGGTAAGGTGGGCTGGGCAGGGGGGCTAAACGCAGGTGCTAGCAGGAATCAGTGCTGATTGTGCAAACACTGCGTTTGGGGAACACTAAATTATGAGGACGCTAGTATAGTTCTGATCAGATCAGATATTGATCTGTTCAAACACTATACTAGTAACGGTGGTGTGTGTGTGTTAGTGTACTTGACTCTAACTGACGCTAAGTAACGGTGGTGTAGTGGGACCCTGACGCTAACTAGCTAGCCTAAGTTGTGTCACCCGTGACGCTAATACAATGATCGGTAATCACTGTATATAGTGAACACTGTGACAGGGAAGTGAAGGGGTTAAACTGAGGGAGATCAAGGGGTTAAACCTTTATAGAGGATAGATGGCGGGTGGCCTAAACCTATTCGGGCCTAGCGCAAGCGCAAATTAGGGTCACCAGTGACACTAAATACAGTGATCAGTAGTTATCTGATATACTGTATATATTAGTGCACTGTTTTATATGGAGTGAAGGGGTTAACTGGGGAAGATCAAGCGGTTAAAAGTTTATTAGGGAATAGGTGGCGGGTGCCCTAACCCTATATGGGCTTAGCGCAAGCGCAAATTAGGGTCACTAGTGACACAATACAGTGATCAGTATTTACCTATATACTGTATTTAGTGCACAGAGTAATAGGTAGTGAAGGGGTTAACTGGGGCTGATCAAGGGGTAAAAACTTTATTAGGGGATAGGTGGCGGGTACCCTAACCCTATTTGGGCCTAACGCAGGCGCAAACTACGCTCACAAGTGACACTTATACAGTGATCAGTAAAATATCTGTATACCACTGTATATAGTGTTCACTGTGAGGGGTTTGGGGGTGATCAGGGGGTGATCAGAGGTGATGAAGGGGTTAAATGTGCCTATGTGAGGTGTGTCAGTGTAGTGTTGGTGGAAACTCACGTTTTTGGTGTGTCTCTGTCTCTCTCCTGGAACCGAAAGGACTTCAGGAGGGACAGTGACATCACTTCCCCTGTCTGTGTTTACATTACACAGACAGGGGACAGATTGCCATTGGTGGGGACCGATCTACAGACACTGACCAAAAATCATTGGTCAGTATCTGATGATTGATCGGTTCCCTACCGAATGCCATCGGGATCGGGACCCGCGGCGCGCGGGAGCGCGCTCTGGAGCCGTGATCGCGCATCACGTTAATACTACGTGGCTGAGCGGTATCGTGCCGCACTGCCGCAGTAGTATTACCGCGCGCGGTCCTAAAGTGGTTAAGCACTTTTTTCTTCACCCCTCAGCTTATATATAATCCTCCTTTCTGTCTTATCCCTATTTCTGCCTTCATCAACTCCTGCTAATTCTACACCCACATGCTGATGCAACCTCCAGGATGCTGGGGTATGTCCCTTCATAATCACACTTCGATATTACCTCTCTCACCCATCTGCTTCTCCTAACCTTTGGTAATATATCCCGAAACCCCGACCCTCCTTCATTTTACTGTGCCCAACACTCCCATCACCCCACTCCTTCTGGCAGCAGCCACAAGGACCCCTCACATGACTGGCTGGCCAATATCCAAGGGTATTCGGTGTACCGGAAGGACAGGGTAGGAAAAAGAGGGGGAGGGGTATGTCTCTATGTCAAGAACAATGTAAAGGTGATAGAGAGGAGTGACATTACGGATAGGATGAGCATGGATTTAGAATCTGTGTGGATAGAACTCCATAGGGAAGGAGAAAAGGGAAAAGTATTTGTGGGGGTTTGCTATAGGCCACCTAAACAAGGGGAGGAGGTAGAGATAGAATTTTTAGCACTAATGGGTAAAGTGGCAAAACTGGGATCAATCATCATATTGGGGGACTTCAATTATCCCGACATTGACTGGGAAGAGGGGACTACACACTCACAGAAGGCCCGTCTATTAACGGAAACCTTACAGGATAATTACATGTCACAGTTGGTGGATTCTCCGACTAGAGAAAAAACAATCCTGGATCTATTGATCACTAATGACCCAGACCTAATCTCGGAGGTAGGGGTCCAGGACAACCTGGGCTCTAGCGATCACAGGATGATCACATTTAGTATAAATAACAATATAACAAGGCAAGTGGGGAACATAAGAACCCTAAACTTCAGAAGGGCAGACTTTACAAAATTGTACTCATTCATGGAAAGGGTAAACTGGGACCAAACCCTGGGATCCCTGACCACAGAGGAAAAATGGGAATGCTTTAGGACCACATTAAGCAAATGCATCTTGCAGTGCATTTCTATGGGAAATACATTTAGAAGAGACAAAGCCAAACCTGGCTGGCTAAACCGTAGCGTTAAAAAACTTATTAGGGGAAAAAAATTGGCCTTCAAGAAATATAAAGCAGAGGGCACAGTATCTGCTTTCATACAATACAAGGAGGCAAATAAGAAAAGTAAACACGAAATCAAGATGGCTAAAATCAACTTTGAGAGACAAATAGCGGAGGATAGTAAAAAAAACCCAAAGAAATTCTTTAACCACTTAAGCCCCAGCCCTATTTCGGACACTTTTTGTTTACAAGTTTAAATCAGTATTTTTTCCTAGAAAACTACTTAGAACCCCCAAACATTATATATATTTTTTTAGCAAAGACTCTGGAGAATAAAATGTCGGTCATTGTAATATTTTTTATCACGCGGTATTTGCGCAGCGGTCTTTAAAGCGCCATTTTTTTGGAAAATTTTTGAAAAATCACATTTCACTAATTTTAAAAAATACTAAACAGTAAAGTTAGCCCATTTTTTTTGTATATTGTGAAAGAACATGTCACGCCGAGTAAATAGATACCCAACATGTTACGGTTTAAAATTGCGCCCCCCCGTGGGATCGCGACAAACTACGGTCAATAGAGATCTCAATCTGCGACGCTTTAAATTTATTTAACGGTTACCAGTTTTGAGTTAGAGTGTAGCTCTTTTTTTTAAATTATTGCTCACGCTATGGTGATCACGGCGATACCTCACATGTGTGGTTTGAACAGCGATTTCATTTGCGGCTCGACTTCCGTATATGTTTTTTTTTGTGCGCGAGCTAACGGTGACGGGGGCGGCTAAATTTTTTTTTTTTTCCCATTTATTTTATTTATTTTTTTAACTTTATTAAAGTTTTAAAAAAAAAAAAAAAATCTGATCACTTTTATTGCTGTCACAAGCAATGTAAACATCCCTTGTGACACCAATATGTAGTGACAGGTACACTTTATGGAGGGATCGAGGGTCTAAAAGACCCCAGACCCCTCCACTACACTTCCCTGTATGCAAAACGCCGAAAACGGCATTTTTGCATACAGCCGTTTTTCAAATTTGCCGCCTTTTGCAGCACAGTAACCCGGAAGTGACGTCATGGACGCCGCCTCCGGGTTACGTCATCGGAGACCCGATCGATGCCGTTTCCGGCATTCATCGGGACTCCATCCAGCCGGCGGACGTGCCGGCTGGGTGCTCGGGGCTCCCGGTGGAACGGGAGCCCCGGGCAAAGCCACGGAAGGCGGCGGGAGGGGAGACGACGTCCCCTCCCGCCCCCCCGGGTACCGATCGAGCGGCTCCCGAGCCGCATCGGTCGGTACCGACGGAAAGCCAACCGTCGGCTCTAAACCACGGTACCGGGATGGTGCCTCTAGCTAGAGGCATCATCCCGGTACACTACCGCAAAGTTTACCGACGTAGACCTACGTTAGTATGCGGTAAGTGGTTAAATATATCAACAGCAAATAAACTAGGGCAGAGCATATTGCACACATAATTAACGATGGGAGGATGGTTACAGAGGACACTGAAAAAGCAACCGTGCTGAATGCTTTTTTCTCATCAGTCTTTACACAGGAAAAGGAGGGGTACACTGACCATGACTATATGGTTAGTAGTAATACACAGGACTTGCCACTATGGCTTACAGAGGGTGTAATCAGGGAAAGGCTGGATAAACTTAACACAAACAAATCACCAGGCCCGGATGGCGTACATCCGAGAGTACTCAAGGAACTCAGTAAGGTTATATCTAGACCACTGTTTCTGATCTTTGCTGACAGTATTAGGACAGGAGATGTACCAGGGGATTGGAGGAAAGCAAACGTGATTCCGATATTGAAAAAGGGCAGAGGCATATCCCGGGAAATTATAGGCCTGTCAGTTTGACATCAATAGTATGTAAACTTCTGGAGGGGATGATAAGGGACTATATCGTACAGTTTGCTAAAGACAACAACATCATCAGCAGTAATCAGCACGGGTTTACAAATGGGCGTTCTTGTCAAACCAATCTCTTAACATTCTACGAGGAGGTGAGCTGTGAGCTAGATAGGGGCAGACCAGTGGATGTGGTGTACCTGGATTTCGCAAAGGCATTTGATACAGTTCCCCACAAGCGTTTAATTTATAAAATAAGGTCTGCAGGTATCGACAGCAGGGTTTGCTCTTGGATACGGGAATTGGCTAAAAGGGCCTGTCCAAAGGGTGGTAATAAACAGCGCATACTCAGACTGGTCTGAGGTAGTAAGCGGGGTCCCCCAAGGCTCAGTCCTGGGACCAACCTTGTTCAATTTATTCATAAACAGCATTGAGGTTGGGGTCAGTAGTTCGATATCAGTTGTTGGAGATGACACAAAATTGGCCAGGGCAATAACTTCACAGCATGAAGCAGATATCCTACAGAATGACCTGGACAAAATAACGCAGTGGGCAACGACATGGCAAATGAGGTTTAATGTTGAGAAGTGTAAGGTTTTGCACTTGGGGACTAAAAACATAAAACCACAATACACGTTAGGAGGGGAACCCTTGGGGGAATCAAAAATGGAGAAAGATCTGGGAGTCTTGGTTGATGATAGATTAGGCAATAGCATGCAAAGTCAAGCGGCAGCTGCCAAAGCCAGCAGAATATTAGCATGCATAAAGAAAGGGATGTATTCCAGAGATAAGACTATAATCCTTCCACTTTATAAAACTCTGGTCCGACCGCATCTGGAGTATTCTGTCCAGTTCTGGTCGCCAGTCCTCAGGAGGGATGTGTTGGAGCTGGAGAGAGTCCAGAGAAGGGCAACTAAACTGATTAGGGGATTGGAGGACCTTAATTATGAAGAGCGTCTGCAATCGCTTGATTTATTCTCCCTGGAGAAGAGACGCCTGAGGGGGGACATGATAGCAATTTACAAATATCTCAATGGGGATCTCAGCTTAGAAAAAAAGCTGTTTAATCGAAGGGATTGCAAGAGGACTCGAGGGCATACAATGCGATTAGAGGAGAAGCGTTTTAACCTCAGGCAACGTGGGGGGTTCTTTACTGTGAGGGCTACAAGATTGTGGAATTCTCTACCACAAGAGGTAGTTTCTGCGGGAAGTATGGTGGCTTTCAAAAGACTCTTAGATGTACATCTCAAGGATCAGAACATTCAGGGCTATGTGAGATGATTACAGCCACACACACACGTACACAGGTTAAACTGGATGGACTATTGTCTTTATTCCACCTCATCTACTATGTAACAATCCACAGAATTTAGGTTCCATTTCTCTTCTTCCCAAAACCAGCCTCCCCTTCATCGGTGCCCTCTGGAATGCCCGCTCTGGCTGTAACAAAGTTACCTCCCTCCACTACCTCTTTATCACAAATTCCTCTAACCTACTTGCGATTATCAAAACCTGGCTTCATGAATTTGACACTCCTTCTGCTTCCCTCGCCTTCTCTGGACTCCCCAAGACCCAGTGGATAGATGGAGGGGCAGTGGGCATTCTTCTAGCCCCATGCAGCACCCATCAGGTACTTCACCCACCTCCCACTCTGTGTTTATCCTCTTTTTTATCTATTTTCTCCCGTTTCTCTTAAGAATTGCTGTGATCTTCTGGCTCTATCCGACACTCTTACTCATTCTCAATTTCTCCCCATCTGCTGGCATCTTCATCAACTCTCTAAAACATGTGCTTGTCACCCTCATACTTAAAAAGCCCTTACTAGGTCCTACCAATCTTAAAAATCTACACCTTATCTTCTTACTCCCCTTTTCCTCTAAACTCCTTAATTATCAGGTCTACAACCAACTTAGCGACCATCTCACCGAGAACGACCTTCTTGATCCCCTTCAGTCCGAATTTCACCCTCAACACTCCACGGAAACTGCTTTCCCTTAACTAACAATCTACTAACAGCTAAAACCAATGGTCACTATTCTGTGCTTTTGACACAGTGGACCACTCCCTCCTCCTCAAAAAAACTCTACTCCTCTCCTCCTATTCTCTTCGCTGGTTCTAATCATACCTATCCCACCGCACCTTCAGTGTCACTTACAATTCTACTTCTTCCTCTCCTCTTCCTTTACAATTCTACTTCCTCCTCTCCTCTTCCTTTGTCTGTTGGGGTTCCCCAAGGTTCTGTTCTTGGACCTCTCCTAATCTACACCTCCTCCCTGGGTTTGGCGATTGCCTTCCATGGCTTTCAATACCATTTCTATGCTGATGACACCCGAATCTATCTCTACCCGTCCGCTCTCATCACTAATCTAAGAGACATATCAGCCTAGAGGGCTTAATTCACTAAAGAATTCTAATGAGATAATTGAAACATGTGACACACTGGGCTCAATTCAGAATTATCTGAAAATGTCAATTCACTATCACGGTATGAGGTATTTACCTCACAAACCAAAACCAATTTACTAAAGAAAATAAATATATAAATGCATGAGTTAAATAAGTAGTGGTCCACGCATGAGGTATTTAAAGTGATCGTAAAGTCTTGTTTTTTTGCTCTTTCAAGTAGCAGAGTCTTTCCTGCAACATCGCTGGATAGAGTTGGGCTCAGATAAGTATTAGGGGGGCTGCTGCACACAGAAGGTTTTCTTAACTTAATGCATAGAATGCTTTAGGTTAAAAACCTTCTGCCTTTACAACCACTTTAAGACATTTAAAACAGACGATACTGACCACAGGGGGCCACCAGCGTCTGCGGGGTCGGCCAGGGGATCCCGAGACCTTGACACAAACCTCTGCACCTTCCTGTTGAGATGAGAGGCCAACAAGTCCACATCGGGAGTCCCCCACCAGAGACACAGTTGATGATACCCCTACGGATGGAGAGACCATTCTCCTTGATCCAACATCTGCCGACTGAAATAGTCCGCTTGCCAATTCTCTACCCCTGGAATGTGCACAGCAGAGAGGGCTGGAACATATAGCTCCACCCACTTCAGAATGCCGTCTACTTCCCGGGCTGCCAGGGCACTTCTTGTGCCCCCTTGATGATTGACATATGCCACAGTAGTAGCATTGTCCGATTGTATCCTCACTGGGCATTCCTGCAGACAATAGGTCCACTGGGACAGACCAACCCTGATCGCCCGAATCTCCAGGATGTTGATCGGCAGACTGGAATCCTCTCAAGTCCAAACACCTTGAGTGGAGAATACTCCCAAGACACCTCCCCAACCAGACAGCCTGGCATCCGTGGAAATCACTGTCCAATACAGGGGAAGAAAGGACTTCCCCAGGCGAAGCACCAGAGAGCGGAGCCACCCTATCAGAGACCCTCTCGTACCCTGGCTCAACAGGATCAGCTTGTCTGGTCACCGCGGATCCTTGTTCCATTTGGCAAGAATCTCTCTTTGCAAAGGTCTGGTATGGAACTGAGCAAACGGAACTGCCTCGAAGCTGGAGACCATCAGACTGACGGTTGGACAACAGGAGCCGAATCGCATTCTGCAACTTCAGAAGATTGCATGTGGAAGAAACACCCGGGCCGAGGCTGAACCCAGCGTCAGACCCAAGTAGTCAATTTGGTGGACGAAGTCAGAACCGATTTCTGAAAATTCAGTATCCATCCGAACTCTTGCAGAGTTCGCACAGTAATGTCCAAATCGACTTCTAGAGCCGATGAAGACTGCACGCTGAAGCAGATAGTCTAGGTAGCTTACCGCAATCCCCTTCTGCGAACAAGGCCAACACCAACCAGGGCCAACACTTTTGTTAACACCCAAGACCAAAGGGTAACGCCACGAATTAATAGTGCTCCTCACCCACGGCAAAGTGCAGAAAACGCTGGTGCCCGACATATATTGGAATATGAAGGCAAGCGTCCTTGAAATCGATAGAGTCCAAAAGATCCCCTTGATAAAGGAATGCCAATACCATGCGAATGGACTCCATCTGAAATTTCTGAACCTGCACAAAGTGGTTCAGAGCCTTGAGGTCCAAGATCAGGCGGACCTTGCCTTCCTTCCTGGGAACGGTAAACAGATTTGAATAAAAACCTTGAAAATGTTCTGACTCTGGAACCAACACAATGACTCCTTGTGCTAACAGGTCCTACACTGACCTGTAGAGGCCCTGCAGCCGATCATCAAGACATGCGTAAGTTGGAAGGAAAGGTCCTTGCCAGAGGCAAGGACCGAAACTCGATCTTGTAACTGAACTGAATCAACTCGTGGACCCATTTGTCCTGAATGAGCAGGGTCCACGGGTCCGGAAAGAAACTAAGACGTCCTCCACCCCAGATACAGGTGAGGGCACCCCTTAAGGCTGAGGAAGGCTTGTTTTTCGGAACCAACAGGGCCCACTTTTGACTTACCATTCCAGGGTCTCATGGAGCCGCCCGCGAAAATACGAGTGGATCTTGAACCCTATTCCTGCGATCCAGTCAGACAAAAGGGCCACTTGTGAGCCAAGAAAAAAAAGAACAACGTTTACGATGAGGTTCCTTTCCCCCCTAGTAACCTGCGAAAGTAAACTACTCTTACCTCCCCGTAAGGTCCTTAATGATCTCCTCCATAGAGGCAATGAACAAACGGTCAACTACAAAAAGGTAGATCAGTCAGCACCTTTTTAGAAGCCTGGACGGCCAATCAGTACTTCAGCCAAATCATGAGGTGAAGGATCACTGCTGTCACAGATACTCTGCCAGCCAAAGGGGCTGCATCCAAAGATGCATCACAAATGTGCTGTAGCCCCTGAATCAACTGATCAGCCACCTCCGCCAGCTCAGAAGGATGTTGATCCCCTTACAGATACTGTCGTAAAATTTATGCTCATTTTCTTATGGTCCAGGATACCAAGATGATAGCAAACACCGGCTTCAACCTTGAACCTGACGCGATGAAAAGGTATCGAACCAGAACCTCAGCCCTCTTGTCCACAGGATCCTTAAAGGATGGAGAATCCACAACCGGTAAAAGCGTGGCCTTATTTAACCTGGAAACCTGAGAGTCCACCGACGGTGGAACCATCCGTTTCTTCAGGAGAGAATCCTCAAAGGGATAACTCCTAGCGAAATGCTTCAGTATTCCAACCATGCATTTCAGAGATTCCCACTGACTAGCGACACTTTGGAAGATCTGCTTGTGCAAAACTGCACCAGCGTCGCCGACTCAGCATTAGCTGATCCAGCTTTAAAGTTTCTCACACTGACACAATCAGTGCCTCCACCAGTGCTTTTTCATGTGCGGCTGCAGTGGAAGATGATTCATCCTGACTGTTAGAGCACTCAGGGTGCATGGACGCAGACCCAGTGAGTTGATACGCGTCCGCGGTGGCCAAATCCACCTCAGACTCTGAGGAGGCAGAGGATACAGGTGAAGGCGGGGGGCGCTTCTTGCTAGGCCGCCTTTGCAGGGCCATATCAACCTTTGACACAAGTGACCACAGGGCCACCGTCAGAGCATACTGAGACCCAGAGGGTCCCACAGCTTTAAATAGTGGGGCAGGTGGTGATACACGTTTCAGGGGCTCCATAGTTAAATCGAAGTTAATTTTTTTGTAAGAAAAAAAACCCCATGCACACCGCTACCTCTGAGGTACCACAAGGATCAGCGCACCCACGGCGCTGTCTATAGTGGAGGAAGGACTGTATACCCACCTACCACCATGCACCCAAAGCTGGATCCAAAACGCCAAACTGCCTGCCGCACTGCAAACAGAAACGAAGAGGAAGCGCTGACACAAACTAGAGGCTCCCGTCACCGCACTGGACTTCAAGAAAATGGCCGCCGCATAGACAACAATGGGAAACACCAAAAACATGGCCGCTGGACTACACAAAAAAGGCCGCCGAGGCTGAATACAACCATAAACGGCAAAATGGTGGGGCCCGGGACTCCACTGGACCCCAGAGAATTTGTAGTCCACCCCCCACACAGCAATAAATGCAGGCACCCCTAAAAGGAGCTGCCAGCGGTGCACTCCCACCACCCTCTGGCCCAGCACCTAACACCCCCACCCAGAAACACCTGTACACCCCAAGAGGGACTAAGGGAGAGGGATGGGGGCAGGAGAGGGTTACCATTACAGGGAAAAAACCCCGCTAGTGAGAGGGGGGGGAACCACAAAAGAAGGAAGTAGACAGGGGAGCCTACCATCCCCAGGAAGGGCGCATTTCCCAGAGGAAAGAGGGGGGGACACTACTCACCAGACCTTGGAATTAAGCGGGCACCCCTCCCAGCAGTCCACCGCGCCATCTTGGAATGGGGGTGCTGCGACCAGAGGCACGCTGCGACTCTGGTCTTAACCGTTGTCGCGATCAGGGTTATGCGACGTTGCGAGGTGTTTCACTCGCTGGAACAGGCCCCGGTCCAGTGGGGCTAGGTCACGGCCAACCTAGCACGCCACGGAGCTAATAGTTGGGTCACGCTCGCAGGCTAGACTGGGAAGGCCGTAAAGATCTACGATATCCAGTGCGTTGCATAGTCCGGCTGTTGATTGTAGTTCACTTGGGAACAGCAGTGATTGTAGTTCACACAGACACAGAAAAAGAAAACCAACAAAGGAAAATAAAAATTTGTATTAAAAAAAGGAAAAAATGCCAGGACCGCAGATTCCAGCAGGGAGCCAGGTCCTAAGCCCTGACTAGGCAGAAAAACTGGATTTTTGACTTACCATAAAATCCTTTTCTCTTAGGTTCATTGACAGACGCAGTCCTCTGATGCATATCAGTAGGGTAATACCGCCCCTACAGGAGATTTCTGGCTGTGCCTATGGGCAGTCCCTGGGGGTATACCCTCTCTCTTCCTGCATAGGATGTCAATTTTGTATCAAAGCAGTGTCAGAGAAAAAAAAGACACCAACCCACTCATAAAATTAGAGGGGCGGGTACTGCGTCAATGAACCTAAGAGAATAGGATTTTACAGTAAGTCAAAAATCCAGTTTTCTCTATCGTTCATTGACGGACGCAGTCCTCTGATGAATATCAGTAGGGACGTCCCAGAGCAGTACCAAAATGAGGGGCGGGAACCAGAACAAAGAGAAAACAGTCCCCCAAGGCCAACCAGGCAACTCAGGATACCTCAGAACAACCAGATGAGGTCCACCTGAAAACAAATAGAAAAAACACCCTCAAGGAAGGCGAAGAGGCACCCTAAATCGCAACCTGCAAAATCTTGCGGCCAAAGGAGGCATCGACAGATGCCATCACATCCACCTTATAAAATTTAGTAAAGGTGTGAACAGATTGCCAAGTCGCCCCCTTTCACACCTGAAGCACAGATGCCTGATGGCGAAAAGCCCAAGAAGCACTAAGCGCCCGAGTAGAGTACACCTTGACAGGGAAGGACAGAACCTGACCCCTAATGGAATAAGCCTGCACCACTGGAAAAAGTCGCAGCAGAAGCAGGCAGCCCCTTCTTTGGGCCATCCGTGAGCACAAAGAGCGAGTCAGATTGTGAAAAGACTCAGTAGATGCCAAATACACCTTTAGCACCCGAACATCATCCAGGGTATGCAGGACAAATTCCTTAGCATGTTTTGGCTTAGGATATAAGGAAGGTAACACTATGTCCTCATTTAAGTGAAAACTGGAAACCACCTTTGGCAGGAAGGACGGGTCCGGCCGAAGTACCACCTTGTCCCTGTGAACCACCAGATAAGGAGAACGACAGGACAACGCCGCCAGTTCTGACACACTGCACGCAGAAGTGATAGCCACCAAGAAGGCCACCTTCTGAGACAAGGTAAGCAGGGGGACCTCTCGAATATTCTCAAAGGGAGGCCTCTGGAGAACCGACAGCACCAAATTAAGATCCCATGGTGGTAGCGGAGGTCGCACCGGAGGTACCAAGTGTCGCACCCCCTGGATGAAACTACGCACCAGGGCTGTTAATGGCCTCTGGAAGAAAATAGCCAAGGCCGAGACCTGACCCTTGATAGTACTTAAGGCCAACTTTTGATCAACTTCCCGTTGAAGGAAAGCCAAGATCCGAGCCACCAAATAGGAGCGAGGGTGGGTCCCAAGGGACTCACATCACACAATGTACGACTTCCACGTACAATGATAAATCTTCCTGGAAGTCGCCTTCCTCGCTTTTAGCAGAGTGGGAATCACTGAAGCAGATCAACCCCTGTCCTTCAGCACCTGGCTTTCAACAGCCAAGCCATCAAAGCCAGTGACTGTAAAGCAGGATGGAAGATTGGCCCCTGAGAGAGCAGATCCACCCTGAGAGGAAGTCTCCACGGGGCGTCTGCGACAAGCCTGACCAGGTCGGCATACCAGGCGCGACGAGGCCAGTCCGGAGCCACAAGAATGACCCGAATCCCTTCTGCCTCTATCCTGCAAAGAAGCATCTGCAGCAACTTGAGAGGAGGAAAGGCATATATCAGACGGTACTGGCCCCAGGGGGCCACCAGTGCGTCTGCGGCATCTGCCAGAGGGTCCCGGGAGCGGGCCACAAACCTCTGTACCTTCCTGTTGATTCGAGACGCCAACAGATCCACGTCCAGAGTGCCTCAGGGAAGGCACAACTGTTGAAACACCTCTGGATACAGGGACCACTCCCCTGCATCCAAGGCCTGGCGGCTGAGGTAATCCGCCTGCCAATTTTCCACTCCAGGAATGTGGACCGCGGAGAAAGCCAGAACATGGCACTCCGCCCAACGTAGAATGTCCGCCACTTCCAGGGCCACAAGGACACTCTTGGTTCCCCCTTGGTGATTGACGTAAGCCACGGCCGTGTCATTGTCCGATCGAATGCGCACGGGACAACCCTTCAGACGGTCGGTCCAGTGCTTCAGGCAAAGCCGGATCGCTCTCAGCTCCAGGACATTGATCGGCAACCGAGATTCCTCCAGGGACCAGACTCCCTGAGCCGAGTCCAGATTGAGGACTACCCCCCACCCGGACAGACTCGCATCTGTGGTGAGAACTATCCAGTATATAGGGAGAAAGGACTTCTCCGACTGAAGCATCGGGGACCGAAGCCACCAGACCACGGATGCTCTGGTCCTGTGGCTTAACCGAATCCGAGAATCCAGAGGATTCGGGTGTTTGTTCTACTTGAGAAGAATTTCCCTTTGAAGAACCCTCGTGTGGAACTGAGCAAAGGGGAACGCCTTGAAGGAGGACACCATCAGTCCCAGTACTCTCATACAGGTCCGAAGGGACGGCCGGTCGTTGGACATCAACAAACGAACCGCTGACTGGATCTTCTGGAGTTTTTCCGGAAGAAGAAACACCCTGGCAGAGGACGAGTCCAAGGTCAGGCCCAGAGAGATCAGTCTCATGGAAGGGGTCAGAGGCAACTTTTGAAGGTTCAAGATCCAACCAAACTCTTCCAGAGTACGCATGGTGACCCCCAAGTTTTCCGTCAGCAACGCGGGGGACTCCGCATGGAGAATCAGATCGTCCAGGTAGCCCTGGACCGATATCTCCCGCTGTCGCAACAGTGCCAGGACCGGGACCAACAACCTATGTGAAGACCCGAGGAGCGGAGGCGAGACAAAAGGGTAACGCCACAAACTGATAGTGATCTTCTCCCACGGCAAAACGGAGAAACCGTTGGTAAGCAGCACAGATTGGAATGGGAAGGTAGGCATCCTTGATGTCTATTGAGGCCAGGAAGTCCCCCTGATGCAGGGAGGCCACCACCGTGCGAATAGTTTCCATCTTAAACTTTTGAGAACGCACAAACGCATTCAGTGCCTTTAGGCCCAGGATCGGACGCACCTTGCCCTCCTTGGGAACCGTGAACAGGTTGGAATAAAACCAGTGAAAGTGTTCCGCGTGCAGAACCTACACTATCACTCCTTGCTGTAGCAGGTCCTGCACTGCCCCATAGAATACTCGCAAGCGATCCGGGGTAGGCGGACTTTGGAAGGGAAAAACCTGACAAGGAGAAACGGATCGAAACTCGATCTTGTATCCGGACCACACAACCTCCCAGACCCATTTGTCTGAGATCCAAGCCAGCCACACGTCCGAGAACCGGCAAAGGCATCCCTCCCACCCCAGTCACGGGTGAGGGCGCACCTTCAGGCCGACGGGGCCTTGTCCGCAGGTCTGGCGAAACCGGACTTCTGTTTCCCAGCCCAGGATTGCTTGGGAGCACCCAAGGGAGCCTCGAAGGGCTTAGCCTTATCGGCTGCCCCTTAGGGACGAGAATACTTTCTGTGAGCCGAAAAGGACGGACCCTGCCTACGGCAAGAGTCCCCACCCCTGAAAGCCTGCGGGAGAAAGATACTCTTACCCCCCGTAACACCTTTAATAATGTCGTCCAGGGTAGCCCCAAACAAGACGGTCTCCCTGAAAGGGGAGTTCCGTTAAGGCCTTCTTAGAAGCCTGATCTGCAGACCAACACTTCAGCCAGAGCATACGCTTCATGACGGGAGGTCTGACGAAGGAGCTGAGCTCTGAAACATGTAACCGCCCACCACCCGCTCTATTGAACACCAGCCGCTGCGTCCACACCCTGCCTTCAGGAAATCTCATGCCGACCAGGCTGAGACACAGACGAAAGGACGCATCTACAGGAAGCGGAGTCCCCATTGCAACCACTCAGCACAGCGGATAGGAAGACTCCAGACAGATCTTTGCTATGCCCATGTCATAGTTACCAAATGTGAGTGCTTTTATACTTTTAACCTAATAAATACTCAGAGCCTACTGCACTTAGAGGCGCCTTGTCTTTTTATCTTTATACGCTTCATGACCACCGCTGAAAACGACAGATGACCCAAAAAGGGAAGCAATGTCCAGCGCAGCATCGCAAGCATACAGCAGTGCCTGCACCATCTGGTCCAACAGTTCCCCAAATTCAGGAGGGAAAGGCTGGCCCTCCAAGTCACGGCGTAGCATTTTCGCCCATTCAGTCACCGTTTGGGTGACAAGAGCCGAAGCAAAGTAAGGCCGTAGCGCAGTCTCCGCCATAGTGTACATGTTGTGGACCACAGCCTCCGCTTTCCTATCCTCTGGGTCCTTAAAGGACGGGGAATCTTCCACCGGAATCACGGTAGCCTTGTTAAGTCTGGAGATCGGGAGATCCACCGTAGGCGGCACCGACCACTTCTTCACCAGAGACTCCTCAAAAGGGTAGCGCCTGGTAAACTGCCTTGACACCCTGGGAGAACGTGTCCGCAGCTCCCATTCTTTGGCGAGTAGGCCAGCAAAATAAGTGAGGAAGGGAAAAGACTTTTCCACCCTCTGAGGCTTATGGGTGCCGAAGGCAACCCGCGCCCCAGGAGCGACGACAGCCGCATCCTCCAATTTTAGGGTTTCGTGCAACGAAACAACCAGTGCGTCCACCCGCGCCTTATCCTGCGCAGCAGAAGAGGCAGAAAGCTCACCCTTACTATCAGAGGAGGCACCTTGCGGGGTACCCGACTCGGCCGGGGTACCTGCATCTGCGGTGGTTGGATCAGACTCAGAGTCCGAAATATCAGAGGAGGCAGGGGGCAGAGTAGTTTCTGTGCACCCCGCCCTCTAAAGGCCACCTCCACCCGGGACACAAAAGCTTCCAGGACTGCTGAAATCGCATCAGTAGACACTTGCGACTCAGCCCTGCGGCCTCCGTGAGGGGATCAGGTGGGGAAAAATGGTCTGAGGGTTCCATGTTGCACTTATAGGACCCGCCAGCGAACTTTGAAAAAAAATGACAGAAATTTTTTTTTTTTTTTTTTATGAAAAAGGGAATGTCCCCACAGCGCTACAGCCCCGCGCTATGGAACCCTGCAAAGAGAGGGAGAGAATAAGCCCCCAGCGACTTACTGTCCTTGAAAAGCAGCAATCCTCAGGAGGTCTGCACGTGTCAGCGGTGGCTCAGAAAAGGAAATCTGAGCCACAAGCTTCCCGGGCTGAAGAGAGGGGTTCCTCTCCCCCCCCCCCCCAAAAAAAAACGCCTCCAGGCACACCCACGGGCCTTCTCAGCAAAAATCCACCGCAAACTGGCTGAAAACCACCCCCCCCAGATGGCCGCCGCCATAACTGCAGACAAAGGCTACAACAAAATGGCGGCCCCGCGCGGCAATCGGACCCCCCCACGGACCCCAAGCCAGCCCTACTACCTCATCAAGCCCTGGAGGGCCCGACCGAGCCCCCCCCCCCCCTCGCACCAGCAACCGAACGCCACAACCGCTGGCCCCCCATGCGGCCTGCACACCAGTCTCCAGCCTCAGGTAGGCCCAGAACAGTTCCCAACGCGGGGGAGGGTGTGGGTGGGGGTGGGGTCACAACAGGACAAAGGGAAACCCAGGAGTGTGAGGGTCCGACCATCCCAGAGAGCATGCCCATGTCCACCCCAAAATCCATGAGGGGGGGAGGGGGGGGGGGGGGAGAACATGTACTCTCCACACCGGGAACACAGGCGGGCGCCATCTTATGGCAGGACCCCACGCCACCGGAGTAGGGGGGCTGTCGGCCAAATAGGAACGCTGCGACACAAGCCTAGACCCTATCGTGTGCAACCTGGCGAGACGGTTAACTCGCGGGGCCCCAGTGGGGCTATGTCACGGCCAACCCAGCGCGGAGCTAAGGCCTGCACGCGCTCGATGGCCAGACTGGGGTGACCACTGGATATGGGGGTCCAGTCTGTCGCCCAGCCTGGCATAATTGCTTGAAGATCTCACAGGAAAAATGTTCCCCAGAAAAAAAGACTAGCTAAAAAATAAATCTACATAAAAAAATACTCCCATGCTAGGACCAAAGATCCCAGCAAGGAACTAGGGACTTACTCCTGACTAGGCAGATTAAAACTGACAGCCTATGCAGGAAGAGAGAGGGTATACCCCCAGGGACTGCCCATAGGCGTAGCCAGAAATTCTGCCTAATGTACTATTCCTGTAGGGGGCGGTATTACCCTACTGATATGCATCAGAGGACTGCGTCTGTCAATGAATGATAGAGAAAAAACTTTAGTCCTATAGCAGGAAGTGATGGTATACCCCCTAGGACAGCCTCAGGGATGTGGCCAAAATTGTTTCCGCCTAGACGTACTCCTGAAGAAAGAGCAGCATAAGCCAAGGGTCTAAGAAGACATTGAGCTGTGTCCATCAGTGAACGAAAGAGAAATCCTTAGGATTCCTGACTATTGGAAGTCCCAAAGCAGTGTCAAACATGAGGGGTGGGAACAGCAAAAAAAAAATTCCAAATGGTAAATCTTAGCCAATCAGGTAACAGGAGCTCAAAAAAAAAAAAAAAAACTGGAGCCCACTTGAACAATACTCCTCCCAAAGAAGGAACAGGCCCTCTAAACAGAACAGCAGCCTGCAAAACCTTGCAGCCAAAGGAAGCATTCGCAGATGCCAACACATCCACTTTATAGAATTTTGAGAAAGTGTGCACCCGCGACCAAGTGGCCACCTTGCAAACTTGCGTGACTAACGCCTGATGAGGGAAAGCAACATGAAGCATTAAGCGCCCAAGTAGAGTTCACCTTTACAGGGAAAGTCGGAACCTGACACTTGATCGAATAGGCCTGAGTCACCTTCTGTCTGATCCCTCTTGAAATGGTCGCAGAAGAAGCGGACAGTCCTTTTTGTGGACCATCCGTTAGCGGAGTGGAGTGGAATGAAATGTCAACCCCCTAAATAAAAAGTACGCACCACGGAATGCGTGGCCAGGGGTCATTGAAAGAAAACAGCTAAAGCCGACACCTGGCCCTTGATGGTATTTAAGGCCAACTTCTTCTAAACCCCCCTTGAAGGAAGTTCAAGACCCCAGCCACCGAGAAAGAGCAAGGGTGAACACCAAGCTACTCAAACCATGAAATGTACGCTTTCCACGTATGATGTTAGATCTTCCTAGAAGTAGACTTCCTAGATTTCAGCAGTGTCAGAATCACTGACCCAGTCAAACCTCTATCCTTCAGCACCCGGCTTTCAACAACCAAGCCGTTAAAGCCCACCACTGTAAAGCAGGATGGAAGATTGGCCCTTGGGACAAAAGATCTTCCCTGAGAGGCAGTCTCCAAGGGACGTCAGCGACCAGCCGCACCAGGTCGGCGTACCAAGACCGGCGAGGCCAGTCCGGGGCCACTAAAATGACCAGAATTCCTTCACAGGACTCAGCAGAAGCTTGGGAGGAGGGTAGGCATAGATCAGACGATACTGGCCCCACGGGGCCACCAGCACATCCATGGCGTCCGCCAGAGGATCCCGTGACCGTGCCACAAATCTTTCTGTTGAGCAGAGATGCCAACAGATACACCTCGGAGGTGCCCCACCGAAGACATATCTAATGAAACACGTCCGGATGAAAGGACCACTCCCTTTGGTCCAACGCCTTCCAACTGAAATAATCTGCCTGCCAGTTTTCCACCCCTGGAATGTGTATGGCGAAGAGGGCCGAACAAAACATTCTGCTCATCGTAGAATGCCTGCTACCTCCAGAGCTGCCAACACACTTCTTGTTCCACCCTGGTGACTGAAATAAGCCATAGCCGTGGCGTTGTCCAACTGAATCCCCACTGGACACACCTAAAGATGATCTGTCCAGTGATCTAGGCACAGCCTGATCACACAGGGTTATAGGACATTAATCGGTAGTCTGGTGACCACTGTCCATTAAAAGCGAAGAAAGGTTTTGTCCTGTTGAAAAGCCGGAGAGTGAAGCGACCAGACCAGAGACCATTAGGTGTCTTGGCTCAGCTGGATCGGATTGTCCAGAGACTTCGGACACTTGTCCCATTTGGCCAAGATCTTCCTTTGCAGGGACCTCATATGGAACTGTGCAAACAGAAACCGCCTCGAAGGTAGATACCATCAGGCCAAGCACCTGCATGCAAGTCCGGAGGGATGATCATCTGCTGGACAGCAGGAGATGAATTGCAGCATGCAACTTCTAGAGATTGTCCAGAGGAAGGAACACTCTGGCTAGGGCTGAATGCAGAGTCAGACCCAGATAATCCAATTTTCTGGATTGAATCAGAGCAGACTTCTGGTAATTCAGAAGCCGGCCACACTCCCTCAGGGTCTGTGTAGTCATCTCCACTTCGGCCACCAGAGCAGCAGAGGATAGCCCAGTACTGCGATCCCCCACTGACGTAGCAACGCCAGAACCGGGGCCAACACTTTTGTGAAGACCCGAGGGGCAGAGACAAGACCAAAGCATAACGCAGAGATATAGCCTCGGTAACTATAGGCTGGTCAGCCTAACATCAGTAGTCTGCAAGATTTTGGAGGGGATGTTAAGGGACCACATACAAGACTTTACTAATGAAAATGGTATTATTAGTAGTAATCAGCATGGATTCATGAAAAATCGTTCTCGCCAAACCAATCTTTTAACCTTCTATGATGAAGTGAGCTGCCACCTAGATAAAAGGTAAGTCTGTGGTGTATCTGGACTTTGCAAAGGCCTTTGACACCGTTCCCCACAAACGCTTACTGTTCAAACTAAGGAAGGTAGGTATGGACCATAAGGTGAGTACCTGAATAAAGAACTGGCTCCAGGGGAGAGTGCAAAGGGTGGTGATTAATGGGGAGTACTCGGATTGGGCGGGTGTAGTAAGTGGGGTCCTCCAGGGTTCCGTCCTGGGACCAATCCTGTTTAATTTATTCATAAATGATCTAGAGGAGGGGATTTCTAGTACAATCTCAGTATTTGTGGATGATACTAAACTAAGCATGCCAATATCTTCTATGCAGGATCTGAAACCTTACAAGCGGACCTGAACAAAATTATGGGGTGGGCGACTACATGGCAGATGAGGTTTAATGTTGAAAAATGTAAAGTAATGCACTTGGGTGCCAGAAACCAGAAAGCAAGCTACTCACTAGGGGGGGAACATCTGGTTGAGTCTAGGATGGAAAAGGACCTGGGGGTACTGGTGGACAACAGGCTTGGCAGTGGCATGCAATGCCAAGCCGCTGCAAGCAAAGCCAACAGAATACTGGGATGCATAAAAAAGGGGATTCACTCCAGAAAAAAAGAGATTATTCTCCCTCTCTACAAAACTCTGGTCCGGCCACATCTGGAGTATGCTGTCCAGTTCTGGGCACCGGTCCTCAGGAAGGATGTGCTGGAACCGGAGAGAGTCCAGAGAAGGGCAACAAAAATAATTAGGGGAATGGATGACATCGGCTATGAGGAAAGACTACAAGCACTGGACTTATTCTCTCTGGAGAAGAGACGATTGAGGGGGGATATGATGTCAATGTACAAATACTGTACTGGCGACCCTAGCATAAGGAACAAACTATTCAGAGAAAGAAATACAATAAAACACGTGGCCACTCACTAAAACTAGAGGAAAGGCGGTTTAACCTTAAAATACGTAGGGGGTTCTTCACTGTAAGAGCAGTAAGGATGTGGAATTCTCTTCCACAAGCAGTCGTATCAGCAGGGAGCATCGATAGTTTCAAAAAACTATTAGATGGGCACCTTAAAGACCACAACATAGAGGGGTATACAATGTACGGTTAACAGCAAACACACACACACACACATCATAGGTTGAACTGGAAGGACAGATGTCTTTTTTTCAACCTCACTAACTATGAAAACTGGGAAAACGCCACAAACTGATAATGCTCCTCTCCTACAAGAAAGCGGAGGAAGCGCTAGTGACGGGCACAAATTGGAATGTGCACGTAAGCATCCTTGATGTCGATATAGGGAAGAAAATTCCCCTGATGGCGGGATGCTAGTACCATGCAAATGGACTCCATCCTGAACTTCTGTACCTGCACAAAGCAGTTCAAGGCATTGAGATCCAGAATTGGGCGCACCTTGCCCTCTTTCTTTGGGACCGTGAACAGGTTTGAATAAAAACCCTGAAACCGTTCAGAGGCCAGAACTGGAACAATCACACCCTGAAGCAGCAGGTCTTCCACCACCCCAAAGAGAGCCTGCAATCGGTCCGGGGACGGATGCAAACTGGAAGGAAAGAACCTTTCCGGAGGGTAAGAACAGAACTCGATCTTGTAGCCGGATGGTATCACTTCGTAGACCCACGGGCCCTGGAAACCAACAAAGACGTGTTCCCATCCCAGGCACGGGTGAGGGGGCACCTTCATGCTGAAGGAGCCTTGTCCACTGGTCAGGAGAATCCCAGTCTCTGTTTGCCAGACCAAGGCTGCTTGGAACCTCTGGACTTGAAAGGTTTTTGAACCCTTGTTAGTGGACCCTGAGAGACGAAAAAACTTCTGGAGAGCCGAGAAAGACAGGCCACATATGCAACGAGGTTCCTTACCCTTACCAGCCTGTGGAAGAAAGGTACTCTTCCCCCCTGTGAGACTCCTTTTTTGAGGTCTGGTCCGCAGACAAATATTTAAGCCCCAATACACACCTAAGTGTCAGGGTCTTCACTTTCCCTGCTGTTGGCAGCCATCTTGGACATGTGCAGACTGCCGCTTCTTATAGACTCTGTTTTGCATCATCACTTCCTGCTGCCTGGGCGTCGCACATTGATGTCACACACCTCACTACTTCTATCACCTGCTGGGTTGCAATCATTGCCCTTGTTTTTGTGCTCCAAAGTGCATCTCTGCTAGCAGTATTTTGTTCTCCGTTTTCCCCTGTGCATGACCTGGCTTGGCTGACTACTCTCATGGCTCTTGACCCGGCTTCGGCAGGCGACCCGGCTTCGGCAGGCGACCCACTTCTGGACTTGACCCCGGCTTGGAGTACTACCTGTTCCTGGACTTGACCCTGGATTCTTCCTGCTCTCTCTTCCTCACTGTTGCTGTGCAATTATTATTATTGTGATTCCTCCAATAAACTGCTTAATTTTACCTGCATTCCCGTGTGGTCTGGTTTCCTGACATCAAGTTTCACTGCTGAGACAGACAGCCTAGAAATCAGGGGAGCCGCATCCAAAGTGGCATCACAGATAAATTGTAGTCCCTGGGCCAACTGGTCCGCCAGCTCAGCAAAGGCAGTTTAACCCTCTCAGTCAGAGTTTGCGACATCAGGGCAATGGTAAAGACCAGCCTAAGCGCCAAACCCGCAATCGTGCACATATTGCATGTCACAGCCTCCACCTTTCTGTCAGCCGGTTCCTTAAAGGCCAGCGATTCCTCAACCAGCATCATGGTCACCTTATTTAGCCTGGGGGTCCACCACCTGTGGCACAGTCCAATTTTTAAGGAGGAACTCTTTAAAGGGGTACCTCATCGCAAAGGGTTTAGGAACCGCAAAGGGACATTTTGGACGTTCCCACTCTTTTGAGAAAAATCTGTCAAAATAGGAGAGAAAAGGAAACACCTTCACCACTCTAGATGGCTTGTGAGTGCCAAAGGGGGCCGGCAACTCCGCCGCATGTTCAACTGCGTTCTCCATTCTTAAAGTTTCACGCAGAGACACTTTTCGTGCGGAAACATCCTCACTGTCCGAAAAGTCAGGGCACGTGGCTACAGACCCCACAGAGTGGGCCACGTCTCCAGCGGCCTTATCAGATTCAGGATCTAGGACAAATGAGGCAAGTGACTTTTTTTGCTAGCCTGCAGCCCAAAAGCTACCTCAACCCGGAACACAAAGGACTCCAGGACCACCGTCAGTGTGTCAATGGATGGTTGGGACCCTGAGGGCCCTGCAGCCTCTGAAAGGGGGTCAGGTGGGGGAAATGTGCTCCAAAGACTCCATTAGTAAATAACAGCAAGGATTTGGATAGTTGGGTCTGTATGAGAGTCTATGAGTCAGATGGCCCTCATCCCTATATTGGACAATAGATAAAGGGAGAAACCCCCTAAATGGGACTATAGCGGGCGACCACTCATCTATGTGTAAAAAATAAATTAAATTTTATTAATAAATGTAAAAATTGAATTTTTGTAAGAACTTACCGTAAAATTCCTTTCTCTGAGTCCTCTGACAGTTGCCGCCCACTCATACAGTCTTCACTTATGGGTATTGACCTCTTAGCCACAGGAGCAAGCTAGGCATAAGATTTGTTATAACACAAAACACTTTGCATAGACACACCTATAGGGGGCTGTCCCTTTGGTCCAATACCCCCCTGCTAACAGCATTCCCAAATCAGTTTGGTAGCAAGCAGTAGATAGTCCAAGAACCCCAAAAAAGAGAGGTGGGGGGCGGCAACTGTCAGAGGACTCAGAGAAAGGAATTTTACGGTAAGTTCTTACAAAAATTCCATTTTCTCTTACGTCCCCTGACAGTCGCCACCCACTCATACAATCTTCACTTATGGGATGTCCCAAAGCAGTGTAGACATGATGGGTGGGAAGCGCAACCGTCACAAAGGCAAAGCAGCACCCAGGTCAGAGAAAGGAACCTTATCTGAACCAAATAGGTAGAACGCTGGATAACAGAGAGGCTCAACAGGAGCGAAGAAACCCAGGAAAGCAAAACAAAGGGGAAACAACCCCAACAGGCGGGGACAGGCTAAACACCATGTCCCCCTCAAGGCACTGCCGCAAACGGAACTTTGCGGCCAAAGGCGGCATCTGCCGATGCCAAAACATCAAGTTTGTAAACTTTGGAAAAAGTGTGCACGGACGACCAAGTCGCTGCTTTGCACACCTGGGCCACCGATGCTTGATGTCAGAAAGCCCAGGATACACTCACCGCTCTAGTAGAGTGCGCCTTGACAGGGAAGGGCGGCACCCGTTCCCTAAATGAATAGGCCTATACTATCGTCTGTCTAATCCATTTCGAAATGGTTGCCGCAGACGCAGCCATACCCTTCCGAGGGCTCTCAGGAAGGACAAAAAGAGAATCCGACTTTCGGAAGGATTCAGTAGACAACAGGTACACCGTGATCGCCCGGACCACATCCAAGGAATGCAAGGCAAACTCCTTAGGATGTTTAGGATCCGCACACAGCGAAGGCAAGACAATGTCCTCGTTAAGATGAAAATCGGATACCACCTTAGGAAGGAAAGATTGGTGAGGTCACAAGACCACCTTATCCCTATGAACAACCAGGTAAGGGGAGCGGCAAGACAGGGCCGCCAACTTTCACACTCTGCGAGCAGATGTGATCGCCACCAGAAAGGCAACCTTCCGTGACAGCACAGGCAGAGGAATCTCCCTGATGTTCTCAAATGGAGGAAGTTGCAACCATAGGACCATAGGAGCCCACCCTTGCTTTGGGACACCCCGGACCCCCAGGGACATCCCGCAACAATCCCCCTCCCACTACAGAAGGGAATCCGGAGACTACGCAAAGGAGCGTTAATCACATCTTAATATCCGCTCTATACCCCTGTGTGGGGTGGGTATATCTGGTTAGTAGGTTTTTTTTACCTAAGGGGTCACCCTGCACCTCGCCAGTCACCCACCACGGGGCTATTGTAAGATTTACTTTTTGCTTGGGCACCTATCAAGATATGGACTAATTTCCACCTTTTTATCCATACAGCACTGGTCCAATATCTACCATTAGGACTTTTCATCCCACTCGGGCATTTTTAATATATCCACTAATTATCTTCTGTGCACTTTATCGCACCAATTGTTGTCATATTTATATATCCATTTTTCACCACCTTTATATTTTATTTACAGTACCATACCCCCAGTACTTTGTGTCATCATTACTTCACCCCGATATCTTTACTTTCATATTCTGGATTATCACTTATATCCACTTTGTCACTTCAATTGCACTTTATCACGGGGTTATTGGTTTATTAATACCGTATTTTTATATGCTGATTTTACACTTTTATTGTATATTTATTTGCCACATTGTAGCATTGTACACCATTTTTTATTACATTTTTTACCACATTTTATAGAGTACTTATCTTAATTATCCACAAAATATCACCTTTATATAGGCAGCGCCATTACCCAATTTTTATTCATTATCTTATACAGTCTTCGGACTGTGGTTAAGGGTAGGCTGCAGCCTAAGTTCACTTGCACATTCCTTGGATATCCTTAGTGCGGAGTTCATTTTTCACCATCCTCCATATGTAGTGTTTCCTTTACAGAAACAATCAATTCATCCATGGTCGCGCGCGCTTCAGGCGACCCCGGGGAGGAAATATCAACCCCCTCCACCTCCGCCTCCCCCTCAGACCCCAGCGGGTCTAAGGATGAGCGAGACCATGAAAAGGGCACGCTCGCCGCAGAAGCCATATCACCATCTGAATCAGAGGAGAGAGACAATCTGGGCCTCTTCCTAGCAGCACGTTCAGCCATCAGCACCTCCATATTGGACACCAAGGTCGCCACTACAGCGGCCAAATCAGGTCTCAGAGGGGCCACAGGAGAACTGGGGTCCCCCACCAGAGCTGGGGGGAATTTGCTGTCCTGAGAATCCATTGCCCAAGATGAAACAACAGTGCAATCAATTTGGTACTGCCCCTTTAAAACCGCCGAGGAGTGCGCAGCCCACCACTACAGGTACAGTGACAAAAGACCCCCAAGCAGGAGAAGAAAACTGAGCCAGAAATGACAATACAGAAGGTTATGAGAGAGATGGTCTGCAGAGCCCCGCAGAGTATTACCACCGATGTCGCTGCTTCAGAGGAAAAGGAAGTGAGGTCAGAAGAGGCTGAACTATAGCTGCAATGACTCAGGGAAAATGGCTGCCCATAGGATTGAATGGAAGGCTCCGGCAAAATGGCCGCCGAACATGCGGTCGGAACGATCGTTCTGCCACCGCAAGATGGCATCGGATAGCGCCAAAACAGCATGTAGTATTGCCCATATTGAAGCCAGACATGCTTGCCCATACCTAAAATGGCGGACCGCGTGGTTTTACCCCGCTGCGGCCGCCACACACACAGTCTGCACCCCCACAAACAACGAAGTGACACAGGGGAAGGGGCCCCCAAAAACACACAGCACCGCAGCGCATGTACAAGCGATCCCCGCAGGGATCGTATCAGGGAGCCACACAGGTTCAGACATGGGGAACACACAGCAACACAGGACTGCCACCCAGACAGAGGCCCCACACAGAAGTACTTACCTGTACCAGATGGCGTAGGGAGCCTCTCAGAACGGAAAGCCGCTGTCTTCATCTGACAGGAAATGCCGTTAGCCAGGGACATTACACTGCAGCATCGCAGATATGTCCAGTGAGGTAGCCACCTAACAGCTGCATCCCTGCTGCGAGCAAAGATGGGTCGTTCATAATGCCAGGACGAACCACGGCTGAATGCTCGATGGCGGGCTGGGGGTCCATCTGACCCTCTGCCCTGGAGAACCAGGGCGGTCAGTCCGAATCCCAGCACCGCATGAATCCATCTTCTTCCGAAGAGTCGACTAAAACTAAAGCTGACAAAATAAAACAGCTAGTAAAGTAAGAAAAAACTGACATTTTCAAAGAAAATCAAAGAAAAAAGATTAGATAGGCTGAGACTGTAGCCCCAGCACAGGGAAGCCCAACTACTCCTGACGCTAGGCAGAAAGAAACTGAGTTGGGAGTGGTCACTGCAGGGGGGTATTGACCTAGTGGGACAGCCCCCATTGGTGTGTATATGCAAATGCCTTTGTTCTTTTTGACTAAGTCTTATGCCTAGCTACTCCTGCGGAGCGGAAGTCAATACTCCAATAGTGATGACTTAGAGGCGGCGGCGACTGTCGGAGGACATAAGAGAAATAGGCCCAGTCTTAAAGTGGATAAATGGACAACTTTGTGTAAAGTGCTACTTGGATGTTGGGCCTCTGTATGTGGCTAGGCTGTGTAAAAGTGTTACACGTGGTATCGCCATACTCAGGAGGAATAGCAGGATGTATTTTGGGGTGCAATTTTTGCTATGTACATGCTATGTGTTTGAAATATTGCATAAATGGACAGCTTTGTGTAAAAAAAATGCGTTTTCATTTTCTTTCCACATTTTCCAAAAACTTGTGGAAAAAAATGACACGTTCAAAAGACTCATTATGCCTCAAAAATTATACGTTGGGGTGTTTGCTTTCCAAAATGGGGTCATTTTATGAGGGTTTCCATTGTCCTGGTGCTCCAGGGCCTTCAAAAGTGCGATAGGTTGTCAGGAAATTATAAGTGTAATTTGTGCTCCTAGAATGCCGGGCGGTGCTACTTGGATGTTAGGCCTCTGTATGTGGCCAGGCTGTGAAAAAGTCTCACACGTGGTATTGAAATAATCAGGAGGAGTAGCAGAATGTATTTTGGGGTGCAATTTTTGCTATGTACATGCTATGTGTTGGAAATATTTCATAAATGGACAACTTTGTGTAAAAAAAATGCATTTTCATTTTCTTTCCACAGTTTCCAAAAACTTTTGGAAAAAAATGACAGGTTCAAAAGACTCATTATGCCTCAAAAATTATACGTTGGGGTGTTTGCTTTCCAAAATGGGGTCATTTTATGGGGGTTTCCATTGTCCTGGTGCTCCAGGGCCTTCAAAAGTGCGATAGGTTGTCAGGAAATTATGTGTAATTTATGCTCCTAGAATGCCGGACGGTGCTACTTGGATGTTAGGCCTGTGTATGTGGCTAGGCTGTGAAAAAGTCTCACACATGTAGTATCGCCATACTCAGGAGGAGTAGTAGAATGTGTTTTGGGGTGTAGTTGCAAGTATACATATGCTGTGTGAGAGAAATAACCTGTTAAATAAGTCAATTTGTAAAAAAAAAAAAAAACAAATCTTCATTTTGCAAAGAATTGTGGGAAAAAATTACAACTTCAAAAAACTCACCATGCCCCTTATTAAATACCTTGGAATGTCTACTTTCCAAAAAAGGGGTCATTTGGGGGGTATTTGTACTTTCCTGACTTTTTAGTGTCTCAAGAAATGAGATAGGCCTTCAGTACATAAGGTGTGATCAAGTGTGATCAATTTTCAATGATTAGCGCCATAACTTGTGGACTATAACTTTCACAAAGACCAAATAATATACAATTATTTGGGGGGTTTTTTGGCCAAAATTTGTGAAGAAAAATGACTAATTTGCAAAATTTTATGACAGAAACAAAGAAAAATGCGTTTTTTCACAATATTTTCAGTCTTTTTTTATTTATAGCACAAAAAATAAAAAACCCAGTAGTGATTAAATACCATCACAAGAAAGCTCTATTTGTGTGGAAAAAAAGGACACACATTTTTTATGGGTACAGTGTTGCATGACTGAGTAATTGTCATTCAAAGTGTGAGAGCGCTGAAAGCTGAAAATCGGTCTGGGCAGGAAGGGGGTGAAAGTGCACTGTAGGCAAGTGGTTAAACACAGTATGGCCATATGGTGTGGCCAAATCCCCATATTTACTTCATAAGAGCAGGTGTTTTTAAATAGCCTTGCAAGATTTGAAAAACTATTTTTTTCTGTGTATGTGTGCGCTCTTATATTGTTCAATTAGTTTACAAATCAGAGACTACAAGGTTTGTGCCAGGGGTGTCCAACCCGTGGCCTGGAAAAATTTAGCATGCGGCCCAGGCATGTCTGAAAGAACCCTGTGCAAGAAGAGAAGCCACGGCGGCAAGGATGTACAGTGGGTACGGAAAGTATTCAGACCCCTTTACATTTTTCACTCTTTGTTATATTGCAGCCATTTGCTAAAATCATTTAAGTTCATTCTTCTTCCTCATGAATGTACACATAGCACCCCATACTGACCGAAAAACACAGAATTGTTGAGATTGTTGCAGATTTATTAAAAAAGAAAAACTGAAATATCACATGGTCCTAAGTATTCAGACCCTTTGCTCAGTATTTAGTAGAAGCCCCCTTTTGATCGAATACAGCCAGGAGTCTTTTTGGGAAAGATGCAACAAGTCTTTCACACCTGGATTTGGGGATCCTCTGCCATTCCTCCTTGCAGATCCTCTTCAGTTCTGTCAGGTTGGATGGTAAACGTTGGTGGACAGCCATTTTTAGGTCTCTCCAGAGATGCTCAATTGGGTTTAAGTCAGGGCTCTGGCTGGGCCATTCAAGAACAGTCACGGAGTTGTTGTGAAGCCACTCCTTCGTTATTTTAGCTGTGTCCTTAGGGTCATTGTCTTGTTGGAAGGTAAACCTTCGGCCCAGTCTAAAGGTCCAGAGCACTCTGGAGAAGGTTTTTGTCCAGGATATCCCTGTACTTGGCCGCATTCATCTTTCCCTCAATTGCAACCAGTCGTCCTGTCCCTGCAGCTGAAAAACACCCACACAGCATGATGCTGCCACCACGCTTCACTGTTGGGACTGTATTGGACAGGTGATGAGCAGTGCCTGGTTTTCTCCACACATACCGCTTAGAATTAAGGCCAAAAAGTTCTATTTTGGTCTCATCAGACCAGAGAATCTTATTTCTCACCATCTTGGAGTCCTTCAGGTGTTTTTTAGCAAACTCCATGCGGGCTTTCATGTGTCTTACACTGAGGAGAGGCTTCCGTCGGGCCACTCTGCCATAAAGCCCCGACTGGTGGAGGGCTGCAGTGATGGTTGACTTTCTACAACTTTCTCCCATCTCCTGACTGCATCTCTGGAGCTCAGCCACAGTGATCTTTGGGTTCTTCTTTACCTCTCTCACCAAGGCTCTTCTCCCCCGATAGCTCAGTTTGGCCGGAAGGCCAGCTCTAGGAAGGGTCGTCCCAAACGTCTTCCATTTGAGGATTATGGAGGCCACTGTGCTCTTAGGAACCTTAAGTGCAGCAGAAATCTTTTTGTAACCTTGGCCAGATCTGTGCCTTGCCACAATTCTGTCTCTGAGCTCTTCAGGCAGTTCCTTTGACCTCATGATTCTCATTTGCTCTGACATGCATTGTGATCTGGACGGTCTTATATAGACAGATGTGTGGCTTTCCTAATCAAGTCCAATCAGTATAATCAAACACAGCTGGACTCAAATGAAGGTGTAGAACCATCTCAAGGATGATCAGAAGAAATGGAAAGCACCTGAGTTAAATATATGAGTGTCACAGCAAAGGGTCTGAATACTTAGGACCATGTGATATTTCAGTTTTTCTTTTTTAATAAATCTGCAACAATGTCAACAATTCTGTGTTTTTCGGTCAGTATGGGGTGCTATGTGTGTATTCATGAGGAAGAAGAATGAACTTAAATGATTTTAGCAAATGGCTGCAATATAACAAAGAGTGAAAAATTTAAGGGGGTCTGAACACTTTCCGTACCCACTGTATGTATGGAGTGATGCAGGGGATACCATGTATATCTATTTGCATAGAAGGCGGCAGGAAAAAAGCACAACAAAAGGGATGCCGGAGGTGCAATTTATGTAAATGCACTGACAACAGCTAAGGGATTCTTCATAGAGCCAGGCAAGTTAATTCCACTGTATGGGGGGGGGGGGGGGTCTTGAGAAGGGCTGCGCCCCTCCCAGATTTCAGTTGCTCCCCCGCAGCCCCTCGCCCACAATCTCCCTATACAGCTAATACCAGAGTTGCCAACCCCCACTAACTTCAAGGAGAGTAAGTAAAATCCATGGTTTTTACATCTGTCCTTGAATGTTTGTTACGGACATGCAGTCTTCATGTCTGTAACAGATATTTACAGACGGATGTAAAAATCATGGACAATTCCTCTTCTTCCAATGTGGCCCAGGAAGGTCGACAGGTTTATGCCGTCTTTTCATCAACAAGTATTTTCTTTGCTTTCTTGTAGAGAAATGTTCTTAGCCTTTAAAAAAGAATATGCTTCTCATAGTGATTAACAACATTTCTTGATTTAAAAAAAAAAATAGATGTATAAAATAACTAGTGATTAATAACTTACCTTAGCCAAACCAGCCCTGTGTGCACCCTGAGACTCTATATATGCCATGTATTTTCCAAAGTCCTGAAACTCCTCCCAGGTAGGTCTAAATGTCATAATCTTGCAACTAGAATTCTGTGCTTGTGAAGTCTCTGGCCCCATGGTGACCTTCTCGGAGATTAGCCCGGGAAAAAAACTGGAAAAAAAAATATAAAGCATTATTAGTAGCTAAAAGAAAAGAAGGTTGTTGCAATATATTCACTCAGTAAACGATAAAAGCTAGGCCCTGTTCACACCTGAGCGTTTTTCAGCTCATAAAACGCTTATCTCTGAAGTCTCAAAACGCCCAACAACCAAAATCCCATTCATTCATTTCAATGGCCCCTGTTGATATATGAGCGTTTTGTCGCCTGAAAGCAAAGCACCTGAAGCTCAAAAAAGTACATAAGCTTCTTTTTTGGCAGAGTACAAGCGTTTTTGTTAGATGTCAATGCCTGACTCCAAACACCTGCAAAAAACGCCTGAAAAATGCCTGAAAAGGATACGTTCAGGTGTAACAGGAGCCTTAATCTATTTGTAACTGTACTAGCCTGCATGAATGCTCACATTACTAAGCATGCAATGATGTAACATTTATCTGACACAAGCTTCATTTTAAATGTGGCTATAGGGAATAAACCCCAGCAACTGTTGCACATCATTTCTCAGGGCAGGTTACCAGGTAGAATGCAGCAGGTTTATAAAATGTGTCAGTTTGTAGTCTCTATTGAGAGAGCTTGCAAGAGGGTGACAATACAGAACAGTTGTCTGCATAGGCAGACTCATCAAGTTTTATTTGAACCAATTGAGCTCCGGAAGGTTTTACATCCTTTATGGCCAGGGCATTTTGAGCTATTCAGCACGGTGCTACTTTAACTGGCATTTGCACGGTCATGCAATACTGTACACAACTAAAATTTTCAAACAAATAGAGCTTTCTTTTGGTGGCATTTAATCATGGCTGGATTTTTTTATTTTTTGTGATCTAAACAAAAAAAGACCGAAAGTTTTGAAAAATAAATGACATTTTCTACTTTGTCATAAAATATATCCAATAAAATCGAACTTCGTAATTCAGGGCCAAAATTTATTCTGCTACATGTCTTTGATAAACAAAACTCCCAATAAGTGTATAGAATTTGGTTTTAATTGGTATAGAGTCTTTAAACTATGTTACTATATATACAGTATCTCACAAAAGTGAGTACACCCCTCACATTTTCATAAATATTATATTATTTCAGGTACTTATATAGCGCTGTCAATTTACGCAGCGCTTTACATATACATTGTACATTCACATCAGTCCCTGCCCTCAAGGAGCTTACAAACTAAGGTATATCTTTTCATGTGACAACACTGAAGAAATTACACTTTGCTACAATGTAAAGTAGTGAGTGTACAGCTTGATGGCAGCTGTCCATTGGAAGATAGAAATTCCTATCTGTTGGTTTAAAATAATTTTTGGTAAAAAGACGTCCTTGATGTTTAAAAATCTATTGTGTAGGTTATCGGAAATGAATACTGGCAAAGCCCAGATATGGCGATGCGCGGCACGGTCTCCCCGCCAGGAGTGGGGCGGGACCACGGCAGCATTAGCGGTATAAAGGATCCTTGAAGACGATTGGCTCCACCCCGCTCACTAAGTCTATGACGCAACGCGTACGGGGGAGGAGCCTGCACGTCATCACGTCGATTCCCGGAGACCACAGGCAGTGTTTGATGCTCTGAAAGTTCGCACTACTTTAAGTGCTTAAAAGTGTAAGAGCGATTTCATCTTTTTATGTACAATAAACAGCCTTGTAAATCAGGGAGCATTAGATCCTTTTTTTTTTTTATTTCCACACCGATGCCGTACATACCCGGAGAGAGTATCTGGAGGCGGTGATAGGAAGGCGAACCAGGCAACTGTGATTATCCCAGAGTGTGTATTGACTCTCAGGAGTCTATCTCTAAGGTGAGCTGCTAATCTGTCACTAGTCACCAGGAGCACTTTGAGTGAAGCATGCAGCACCTTTGATCACCTTCACGGATGAAGATTTTTTTCAGTTATTACTTGTCACTTTTTTCACTGTGAATCAGGGTTCACGTTTTTGATTTATCACTTGGTATCACTGTCTATGGACTGATTTTGATTAATTGTGATAAGATTTGAACACAAAACATATATATATTTTATCTCCAACTATTTATTTATTGACTTGGCGCAGCAATATTATTTATTTTAGATATTAATAATGGAGCTATGAACGAGGCAGAATCCCTATGGGTAGAGCTTCAAAGGGAAGGCACGGTGGGGAAGGTAATATTGGGCGTATGCTATAGGCCCCCCAACCAGCGGGAGGAGGGGGAGGCGGACCTCATTTTACAGATAGGATTGGCAGCAAGGATGGGAAATGTCAATATAATGGGGGACTTTAATTATCCAGATATAGACTGGGCAGAAGGAACCGCACACTCAGCCAAGGCTCGGCAGTTCCTAAATGTTTTGCAGGATAATTTCATGGGTCAGATGGTGAATGCACCGACAAGAAACAATGCGGTACTTGACCTACTGATTACCAACAATACAGACCTGCTCACGGATATAGAAATACAGGGCAACTTAGGAAACAGTGACCATAGGTCAATAAGTTTCAGTATTTATTACAGTAATAGGAAACACAAGGGTAATATAAGGACACTGAATTTCAAAAGACCCAAATTCCCAAAACTGCGCTCGCTGCTAGAAAATATCAAATGGGATAGAACCCTGGGAATAAAGGACAGGGAGGAAAAATGGGAGTGCTTCAAGAGCATACTTAACAAGGGGATTGGCCAGTGCATTCCAAAGGGAAATACATTTAAAAGAGCTAAACTAAACCCTGGGTGGCAAAACTCCAACATAAAAATTCATATTAGTGCTAAAGAAAAGGCCTTCAAAAAATACAAGACTGAGGGGTCATTGGCAGCATTCAAGCATTACAAAAAGTGCAATAAGAAATGTAAAGACGAAATTAGGGCGGCTAAAATAGAACACGAGAGACATATAGCGGAAGAAAGTAAAAAGAACCCCAAGAAATTCTTTAAGTATATAAACAGTAAGAAAGCGAGGCCAGAACACATTGGCCCCATAAAAAGATAACAAAGGAAATATGGCCACTGAGGACAGAGAAAAGGCAGAAGTGTTAAATAATTTCTTCTCTTCAGTCTTCACAAAAGAATCGGGGGCTACACTAACCCAGCTTGTAAGGCCAAACTAAACAACACACCTCAGGAAGTGCCGCCATGGCTAACAGAAGATAGACTTAGAACTAAACTAGAGAAACTTAACATAAATAAATCACCGGGACCGGATGGCTTGCACAGAGGGTTCTTAAAGAGCTCAGCCAGGTGATTGCCAGACCATTATTCTTGATCTTTAAGGATAGTTTACAGACGGGTATGGTGGCAGCTGATTGAAAAAAAGCCAATCTGGTACCAATATTTAAGAAGGGGCCGAGATATATCCCGGGTAACTATAGGCCGGTCAGCCTAACATCTGTAGTCTGCAAGATTTTGGAGGGGATGTTAAGGGACCACATACAAGACTTTAGTAATGAAAATGGTAATATTAGTAGTAATCAGCATGGATTCATGAAAAATCGTCCTTGCCAAACCAATCTTTTAACCTTCTATGATGAAGTGAGCTGCCACCTAGATAAAGGTAAGTCTGTGGATGTGCTGTATCTGGACTTTGCAAAGTCCTTTGACACCGTTCCCCACAAACGCTTACTGTTCAAACTAAGGAAGGTAGGCATGGACCATAAGGTGAGTACCTGGATAGAGAACTGGCTCCAGGGGAGAGTCCAGAGGGTGGTGATTAATGGGGAGTACTCAGATTGGGCGGGTATGGAAAGTGGGGTCCCCCAAGGTTCTGTCCTGGGACCAATCCTGTTTAATTTATTCATAAATGATCTAGGGGAGGGGATATCTAATACAATCTCAGTATTTGCAGATGATACTAAACTAAGCATGCCAATATCTTCTATGCAGGATGTGGAAACCTTACAAGCGGACATGAACAAAATAATGGGGTGGGTAAATACATGGCAGATGAGGTTTAATGTTGAAAAATGTAAAGTAATGCACTTGGGTGCCAGAAATCAGAAAGCAAGCTACTCACTAGGGGGGAACCTCTGGGTGAGTCTAGGATGGAAAAGGACCTGGGGGTACTGGTAGACAACAGGCTTGGCAGTGGCATGCAATGTCAAGCCGCTGCAAGCAAAGCAACAGAATACTGGGATGCATAAAAAAGGGGATTCACTCCAGAAATAAAGAGATTATTCTCCCACTCTACAAGACTCTGGTCCGGCCACATCTGGAGTATGCTGTCCAGTTCTGGGCACCGGTCCTCAGGAAGGATGTGCTGGAACTGGAAAGAGTCCAGAGAAGGACAACATAAATAATTAGGGGAATGGAGGACATCAGCTATGAGGAAAGACTACAAGCACTGAACTTATTCTCTCTGGAGAAGAGACGATTGAGGGGGGATATGATATCAATGTACAAATACTGTACTGGTGACCCTAGCATAAAGAACAAACTATTCAGAGAAAGGGAATACAATACGACACGTGGCAACTCACTATAACTAGAGGAAAGGCGGTTTAACCTTAAAATACGTAGGGGGTTCTTCACTGTAAGAGCAGTAAGGATGTGGAATTCTCTTCCACAAGCAGTCGTATCAGCAGGGAGCATCGATTGTTTAAAAAACGATTAGATGGGCACCTTAAAGACCACAGCGTACAGGGGTATACAATGTACGGTTAACAGCAAACACACACACACACATATCATAGGTTGAACTGGATGGACAGATGTCTTTTTTCAACCTCACTAACTATGTAACTACAGTTGTATTCAAAATTATTCCACCCCTCAATGCTGTAAAGGGTTTTAGGGAATTTAGTGTACATTTGTAATTGTATTCAGAATGAAATCCTATAAGGACTTCTTAAAGAACCATATGCAACTAAAATGACATCAATTGGTTTTGTAATACAGTAGTAAATGTTTCTTTTGTGAATTCTTCATTGACACAATTATTCAACCCCTTAAAGACTACCACTCTGAAGAACAGAGGTGCATTGAAGTGTTTTCAATCAGGTATTGAAAACACCTGTGGATGTCAGGGAGCAGCAATAAAGCCTAATAAGCACCAATTAGGCAGCTTTAAAATGACTGTGATACTCAGCTCCTTCTAGACATTTACTGGTGTGGTTACAAACATGGTGAAGTCAAGAGAATGGTCCAGGAAGACAAGAGAAGAGGCAATTACTCTTCACAGGAAGGGCAATGGCTATAAGAAGATTGCAAAGATGTTAAACATACCAAGAGACACCATAGGAAGCATCATTCGCAAATTCAAGGCAAAGGGCACTGTTGAAACGCTACTTGGTCGTGGCAGAAAGAAGATGCTGACTTTGACTGCTGTGCGCTACCTGAAGCGTAGAGTGGAGAAAAGTCCCCGTGTGACTGCTGAGGAACTGAGAAAAGATTTGTCAGATGTGGGTACTGAAGTTTCTGCTCAGACAATACGGCGCACACTGCGTAATGAAGGCCTCCATGCCAGAACTCCCAGGCGCACCCCCTTGCTGTCTCCAAAGAATAAGAAGAGTCGACTGCAGTATGCCAAAAGTCATGTGGACAAACCACAGAAGTTTTGGGATAGTGTTCTGTGGACTGATGAAACAAAATTAGAACTGTTTGGGCCCATGGATCAACGCTATGTTTGGAGGAGGCCTATGAAGAAAAGAACACCTTGCCTACTGTGAAGCATGGCGGGGGGTCAATCATGCTTTGGGGCTGTTTTGCTTCTGCAGGTACAGGGAAGCTTCAGCGTGTGCAAGGTACCATGAATTCTCTTCAGTACCAGGAGATATTGGATGACAATGTGATGCAGTCCGTCACAAACCTGAGGCTTGGGAGACGTTGGACCTTTCAACAGGACAATGATCCCAAGCATACCTCTAAGTCCACTAGAGCATGGTTGCAGATTAAAGGCTGGAACATTTTGGAGTGGCCATCACAGTCACCAAACTTAAATCCGTTTGAGAACCTCTGGTGGGACTTAAAGAAAGCAGTTGCAGTGCACAAGCCTAAGAATGTGACTGAACTGGAGGCTTTTGCCCATGATGAATGGGCAAAGATACCCGTAGATCGCTGCAAGACACTTGTGTCAAGCTATGCTTCACGTTTAAAAGCGGTTATAACTGTAAAAGGATGTTGTACTAAGTACTAAGATTGAATGTCACTTGGGGGTTGACTAAAACTGATAATGATGTGAGCACAGAAAACGGAATTTTTGCAAAATCTTACCTGTAAAATTCCTTTCTCTGAGTCCTCCGACAGTCGCTGCCTCCTCTAAGTCATCACAATTGGGTATTGTCCTCCTATCCCTAGGAATAGCTAGGCATATAGACTTAGTCAAAAGACAAAAGGCATTAGCATGTACACACCCACGGGGGCTGTCCCATCTGGTCAATACCCCCCCTGCATCACCACTCCCAACTCAGTTTGGTAGCATAGCAGTAGGTAATAAGAACCCCAAAAAAGAGGGGCGGGGGCGGCGACTGTCGGAGGACTCCGAGAAAGGAATTTTACAGGTAAGATTTTACAAAAATTCCATTTTCTCTTACGTCCTCCGACAGTCGCCGCCTCCTCTAAGTCATCACAATTGGGATGTCCCAAAGCAGTATAGACATGAGGGGCGGGAGACGCAACCGTAGAAAAGGCAACGCAGTACCCACATCAGAGAAAGGAATCTTACACGCACTGTAAGAACCAACTGGGCAACAGCAACAAACAAAGCTCAACAGGAGCAACAGCCCAGGAAAGCAAATGCCAACAGCCAGGAACCCAGGGAAAAAACCAAGGGTCCATCATGGCACAGCCGCACTGAGAACTTTGCGGCCAAAGGAAGCATCAGCTGATGCCAGAACGTCTACTTTGTAGAACTTGGAAAAGGTGTGCACCGACGACCAAGTTACCGCCTTGCACACCTGGGCCACCGAGGCCCGATGCCAATAGGCCCAGGAAGTACTCAAAGACCTGGTAGAGTGCGCCATAACAGGGAAGGGCGGAACCAGTTCCTTCAAGGCGTAAGCCTGCTCAATGGTCTGTCTGATCCATTTGGCAATAGTCGCTGCGGACGCAGCCATGCCCTTCCGAGGTCCCTCAGGAAGGACAAAGAGGGAATCCGTCTTCCGAAAGGATTCCGTAGACTTCAGGTAAACCCTGATCGCCCTAACAACATCCAAAGAATATAAAGGGAAAAGCTGCGCAGCTTTTCCCTTTATATTGTTTCTTTGATGTTTGTCGCATACAAGTTGCTGCTACCTTTTTCTATAGATATTTAGCGCAGTTTTTTTCCTTTTTAACATCCAAAGAATTCAAGGCAATCTCCTTTGGATGTTTAGGCTTCGTACAAAGCGAAGGCAGGACAATGTCCTCATTAAGGTGATAATCAGAGATCACCTTGGTAAGGAAGGATGGGGGTGGTCTCAAAACCACCTTATCCCTGTGAATTATCAAGTAAGGGGAGCGGCAAGACAACACCGCCAGCTCCGACACTCTGCGAGCCGAAGTGATCGCCACCAGAAAGGCAACCTTTTTCGACAGCAGAGGCAACGATATCTCCCTGATATTTTCAAAGGGAGCACGCTGCAACGCGGACAGGACCAAATTCAAGTCCCATGGAGGTAAAGGCTCCTTTCTGGGAGGAGCCAAATGTCGCACACCTTGAATGAATGTGCGCACCAAGGAATGAGACGCCACAGGGCGTTGAAAAAGGACCGCCAGTGCGGACACCTGGCCCTTAATCGTGGCCAGCACCAGGCGCTGATCCACTCCAGACTGGACCAAAATTCTCGACACCGAGTAAGAACAAGGGGAAAACCCCCTGGACTCACACCAGGTGAAGTAGGCCTTCCAGGTACGGTAATAGATCTTACCAGAGGAAGATTTCCTAGCCTTGATCAGGGTAGGAATAACCTCAGGAGATAGACCCTTGTCCTTCAAAACCTGGGTCTCAACAGCCAGGCCGTTAAAGCAGGGTGGAAGATCGGACCTTGAGACAGAAGATCTTCCCGTAGAGGCAGGCGCCACGAAGGTGCCACCGCCAGGTGAACAATGTCGGCGTACCAGGACCGGCGAGGCCAGTCCGGTGCCACCAGAATCACCATGTGCGGTTCCGAGGCCAATCTGCGAAGGAACCGGGATAGTAACTTAATCGGAGGAAAGGCGTACATCAGACGATACTGATGCCAAGGGGCCACCAACGCATCCGAGGCGTCCGCCAACGGATCGCGCGTTCTTGCCACGAAGCTTTCCACCTTTCGGTTTAGCCGGGATGCGAACAGATCCACCTCTGGGGATCCCCACTTCGCACACAGCATCTGAAAGACCTCCGGGGGCAGGGACCATTCACCCTGGTCCAGGGTCTGGCGGCTCAGATAGTCGGCCTGCCAATTTTCCACACCTGGAATGTGAACTGCCGAGATCGCCGGGACATGAGTCTCGGCCCAAGACAGAATATCGGTCACCTCCCGGGCCGCTCGAGCACTCCTGGTGCCCCCTTGGTGGTTGATGTAAGCCACCGCGGTAGCATTGTCCGTCTGTACACGAACAGGCAGGCCCTGGAGACGGTTCGACCACTGGAAGAGACAGAGTTTTATTGCTCTTAGTTCCAGCACATTTATCGGGAGGGATGATTCCTCCTCCGACCAAGTGCCCCGGGCAGACAGGTTGCCCAGGACTCCACCCCAGCCCGACAGGCTGGCGTCCGTGGTAACCACTGTCCACACCACCGGGCGGAAGGACTTGCCTTCCGCCACTGCCAGGGACTGGATCCACCACAGAAGAGCCAATCTGGTCTGGCGACTCAAGGAGACATCCAGATCCAAGGACTGAGGAAGTCTATCCCACCTGGCCAGGATCTCCGTCTGGAGAGCCCGCGTGTGGAACTGGGCAAAGGGAATCGCCTCGAAGGCCGACACCATCAACCCCAGGCCCCGCATGCAGGTCCTGAGTGACGAGGACGGATTGTCCCTGAGGGACCTGAGTTCGTCCCGCAAAGTCCGGAGCTTGTCCTCCGGCAAGAACACCTTTGCCTGAGCAGAGTCCAGAACCATTCCCAGATAGGGAAGCCGAGGCGACGGAGAGAACGCTGATTTCTGATGGTCCATCCGAACTCCTGGAGCGTCTGTACCGTGATGGACAGGTCGCGCACAAGGTCCTGGCTGGCCCTTGATCTCAGTAGCAGATCGTACAGGTATCCCAGAACCGCAATGCCCTGGGCCCGTAGCAGGCCCAGGACCGGTGCCAACACCTTGGTGAAGACCCTCGGAGCCAAAACGAGACCGAAAGGTAACGCCACAAACTGGTAGTGGTCCTCTGCGATAGCAAACCGAAGGTACCGCTGATGACCCTCGAAAATGGGGATGTGCAGGTACGCATCCTTCAGATCTATCGAAGCCAGGAATTCTCCCGGACTCAAGGAGGCCACAACCGAACAGAGAGACTCCATTCAAAACTTTCGAACACGCACGAAGCGGTTCAGCGCTTTCAGGTCCAGAATAGGACGCATTTGCCCACCTTCCTGGGCACAGTGAACAGATTCGAATAAAACCCCCGAAACCTGTCCCGATGAGGCACCGGGACAATCACTCCCTTAGCAAGCAGGTCCTGCACCGCCCGATGCAAATCCTGCAGACGCCCCGGAAGCAGATGGAGATTGGAGGGAAAGAATCTGTCCTCCGGCCTGGAAAGGAATTCGATCTTGTAACCTGATCGAACGATTTCCTGGACCCACCTGTCCGATATCCGGAGCAGCCAAGGTTGAAGGAAACCGCGCAAACGTCCCCCCACCCCTGAAATGGGTGAGGGCGCCCCTTCAGGCAGAGGCGGATTGTCCCGCCGAGCCGGCGTTGCCGGCCTTCTGCTTACCCGCCCAAGGCTTCTTCTGGTTACTCAGGTCCTTGAAGGGCTTGCCCTTGGATTCGTTCCGAAAGGCACGAAAGGACCCCTGAGTGGATCTAGGCGCAGAACCCCGCTTGCCTCGGAAAGACTTGTTCTTCGGGTTCTGGGGCAGCATAGTGCTCTTGCCCCCCGTGACGCCTTTCACCAGGGTATCCAACGCCTCGCCAAAAAGGCGAGAGCCAGCATAGGGAAAATCAGCAACTGTTTTCCGTAAGGACTGGTCGGCCGACCAGCTCTTCAGCCATATCAGTCGTCGGTTAAGCACCGCGACACTCGAGAGGCGAGCCACCAAGGGGGCCTCATTTAAGGCTGCATCACACAGATACATGACTCCTTTGTGGATCTGGTCCACCATTTCCAGTCATGCAGGCGGCACGTCATCAGACACTAGGTTGCTTCTAAGCACCTTGATCCAATCAGCTACCGCCTGAGCCACCATAACGGACGCGAAAACGGGTTTGAGCAACGAGCCCGCCATCGTATAGGAATGGCGGGCTAGAGACTCCAACCGCCGGTCCGTGGGATCCCGGAAAACCGGAGTATCCTCAGTAGGAACCAAGGTAGCCTTGTTCAGCACAGCCACAGTGTGATCTACCTGTGGAGGCACACACCATCGCGATTCCGTAGCCGGCGCAAAAGGATAAAGCAATTTGAACCGACTAGGCACCACGAATGGACGTTTCAACGTGCGCCACATTTCATTAACAGTGTAATGAAATTCAGCTGGGCAGGGAAAAACCTGCGCAGACTTGCGGGCCCTGTGCGCCCCAAAGGAGGACACAACGCCCGGAGGATTGGGCTCATCCTCTAAATGCAAGGTTTCTTTCACAGAAACAATCAACTCATCCATGGTCGCCCATTCTTCAGGCGACCCAGGGGAGGATGTGTTAAACACCCTCAATTTCAGCCTCCCCCTCAGACCCCGGGGGGTCCAGGGATGAGCGGGACCCTGAAAAGGGCACGCTTGCAGCAGCAGCAGCAGCCATATCCCCATCTGAATCAGAAGAGAGAGACAGCCTGGGCCGTTTCCTCGCAGCCCGTTCAGACATCAGCATTTCCATATTTGCCACTAAAGTCGCAACCACAGCGGCTAGATCAGGTCGCAGCGGAGCCACAGGAGAACTGGGGCCCCCCACTAAAGCTGGAGGAAACTTGCTTTCCTGAGAATCCATGGCTCAAGACCAGAAAAAATTACACTGCAAAAAAATGATGTACTGTCCCCTTAAATAGCGCTGCGGAGTGCGCAGCCCACCGCTACTGTCACAGCTATGAAGACCCCCAAAAGGAGAAAGAAAAACTGAGCCAGAAGTAGTATACAGAAGAAGACCGAGAGAGATGCAGTGCAGAGCCCGCAGATCGTTGCTACCTGTGTCCTTTGCTGCCTGAGAGGAAAAGGAAATGCTGCTGGAAGGGGCTGGCTATAAGCCAGACCTCAGGGAAAATGGCTGCCCATAGGAAATGCATTGGAGGCTTCACTAAGATGGCCGCCGACATGCGGCCGAACCGATCGTTCTACAGCCCACAAAATGGCGGCGGAGGGCGCCAAAGCGATCTGTATGCTTGCCCCAGAGGGGCCATATCCATGTGCAGTAAAAAACATGGCGGACCGCGCGAACAACCCCGCAGCGGTCGCCGCACAACACTCACGTCTGTACCCCCAAACATGCACCTAAGGTGACACAGGGACAGGGACCCCCAGTAAAAAGCATACAAATTTGTACAAAACGAACCCCGCAGGGATCGCACAGGGAGTCACACAGGCACAGACATGGGGACACACAGCAACACAGACTGCCACCCCAGACAGAGGCCCCACACAGAAAAGTACTTACCTGTACCCAATGGCGTGGGGGAGCCTCTATGCACGGATAAACCTCTGTCCTCTCCTGACAGGGAGTGCCGTGAGCCAGGGACATGACGCTGCAGCAGCGCAGACGAGTCCTGTGAGGTAGCCACCTCACGGCTGCATCCCTGCAGCGAACAGGGATGGGTCGTTCATAATGCCAGGGCGAACCATAGCTGAACGCTCGATGGCGGGCTGGGGGTCCATCTGACCCTCAGTGCCCTGGAGAACCAGGGCAGCCAGTCCGAATCCCAGCACCGCAAGATCCATCTTCATCCGAAGAATAAACTAACACTAAAGCTGACAAAATAAACAGCTAGTAAAGTGAGAGAAAAAAACTGACATTTTTCAAAGAAAAGAAAATCAAATAAAAGATATAGGAAGGCTGAGACTGAAGCCCCAGCACAAGGTAGCCTGACTATTCCTGATTGCTAGGCAAACTAAAACTGAGTTGGGAGTGGTGATGCAGGGGGGGTATTGACCAGATGGGACAGCCCCCGTGGGTGTGTACATGCTAATGCCTTTTGTCTTTTGACTAAGTCTATATGCCTAGCTATTCCTACGGATAGGTGGACAATACCCAATTGTGATAACTTAGAGGAGGCGGCGACTGTCGGAGGACGTAAGAGAAAAGACATTTGTGGTTATTTCAATATAAATGTTATGTTATATTTGTCTGACCTACATGTGCCTCTTTGATTTAATTGTAAGCAGGATGACTGAATGATCAAAATCAATGTCAAACTGGCCAAAACAATCAATTTCAGTGGGGGTTGAATCATTCTGAACACAACTGTATGTAACATGGGTCATGGGACTTTAGATGAGGCAACACACAAAATAAGCATATTAATACTTTAACTAGAAAAAAAATTTGTCGAGACAAACTTTAAGTTGGCTTGAGAAAGCCTGACCAGAAAGTTTTGAAAAGTTTAGATCGATCGATCGATAGATAGAAAAGGTTTGAAGATGGATCGATAGATAGAAAAGGTTTGAAGATGGATCGATAGATAGAAAAGGTTTGAAGATCGATCGATAGAAAAGGTTTGTAGATCGATCGATTGATAGAAAAGGTTTGAAGATTGATCGATAGAAAAGGTTTGAAGATCGATCGATCGATAGAAAAGGTTTGAAGATCGATCGATAGATAGAAAAGGTTTGAAGATCGATCGATAGATAGAAAAGGTTTGAGGATCGATCGATAGAAAAGGTTTGCGATCGAAAAGGTTTGAAGATCGATCGATCGATCGATTGAAAAGGTTTGAAGAACGATCGATCGAAAAGGTTTGAAGATCGATCGATCGAAAAGGTTTGAAGATCGATCGATAGATAGATAGATAGATAGATTAGATGAGTTTGAATGAGTTTACATTGATTAGCATCAAAGCTTGCTTGAGTCTAATGGGATTTGGAGCTTGGGTCATCTGAACATCCTGTCAATGAAAGTCTATGGGCATTTTTTGGGTATTTAATTTTAATTTTTAGGAAAACCGTAACTCAAACCAGTCTGAAAAGATATAGCACACCGAGTCAGAACAGTATGAAGGTCTGTGCCGAGTTTGGAGTATGTAGCTTGAACGGTCTAGGAGGAGATAGTGTCCAAAATTTTTGCGGCCAGAAAAATAAAAGAGAAGAAGAATAAGAAGAAGAAGAAGAATAATAATAAGTTTAAATACAATATCAGTAAGTTGGCTTTTGCAAGCCAACTTAATTACATGGTAGAAAAAATAGATTTAATGGTACAATCAAATGATAGACATTAAATTAGTATATGTAATGAGCTAATCCACAATCAATAAATAGGTATAAAAACCTACCGTTAGTTTACTGGTAACGGTCTTTATTCCGAGCCTTCCAGGACGGCCCAAACAGTGAGAGATGATAGGCTCCTCCCCACAGGAAACACAATCTATTACGATCTGTTAAAAGGCCCCACCCTTCCCTCTGGCCCTCAGTTGTAAAAAAAAGTAACTTCCACAACCATTTCCGAGGGAAGTGTTCTTCATAATTCTATTAGGTACTTACCACCTAAGTTTATTCATATTACCATACACCCTTTTAACAAGGGCGGGTAGGCCGGCCGTCCTGGAAGGCTCGGAAGAAAGACCGTTACCGGTGAACTAACGATAGGTTTTCTCTCCTCGCCTTCCAGGACGGCCCAAACAGTGAGAGGGTAATAGAGATCCTATTAAGGCCTACCTTAGGGTGGGACCACTGCCTGTAAGACCTTTCGGCCAAATGCTAGGTCTTGTTGGGACAGTATTTCAACACGGTCATGTTTCAAGACCGTGCTATGTCTGGACCAGGTGGCCGTATTGCAGATCCGTTGTCCAGGTGCTCCAGCTTTTTTGGCCCAGGATGTCTCCGGGGATCTTATTGTGCTGAAACACCTAAAACTTCATAAGACATGTTTAATGTTTAATGGCTTATCCAATCCACCTAGGGCCTGAAGGCTGTTGCCCGTAGTCCTATTGGTCCAGAGTAGAGGATCAGTGGATGATTAGATTTCCCAAATTCCCTGATCCTCAGTATTTACGTAAGGAGGCGGCTCCTCATGTTTAATCTGTGAAAATTAATTTCTTTTATATCCATAGGGTTACCACCTAAGGATGGAAAAAAATTACCTCTTGCTACCTGTTAAGAGAAGAGGTACCTTGGGCAGACCCAAGGGATTTGGTCTGTGAGTAATCCTATATGGGAATAAAAAACATACAGGATCTTTTCCTAGAAAGATCTTGTAATTTCACTACACTTCTGGTTGAAGAGACAGTTAACATGAAACTAGTTTTGAGAAGCAAAACTTAAAAGGAACCCTCTTCTATAGGTTCAAAAGGGCTGGACTGGTATACACTCCGAGTACAGCAAGCTATGACTTCCGTCACAACTGAATGTTAGTTGTGAACAAAGTTCTATACACTCGACCAAACTCCTTATACACCTGCCCAAAATGCAGGAAAAAACAGGAGTTTGTTAAAGGGATGCTTTTAACCATAACTTATAGAGGCAGGCATCAGGTAGGATACCTGATCACTAAAGTAACTCCTTATAGATCTGTTCGCAATTAAGCGGAAAAGGAGTTAGACCCTTCCCGTACCGTAAGGCAGTGGTCCTCAACTCCGGTCCTCAGGGCCCACTAACAGGCCAGATTTTAGGTATTACCTTGGGGAGATGCAGACTAGAGTACTCCAATCACTGAGCAGCAAATGATATCACCTGGGATGTATTTCAGTTATCTTGCAAACCTGGCCTGTTAGTGGGCCCTGTAGGCCAGGGTTGAGGACCACTGCCGTAAGGTACCCGGGAAGGATACAAACCGAAATGTAAACCTATAGTTTAAGGTATACGGGTCCGACAGGTTCTTATACCGTCTCTTATACTACCATGCACCTATGCACACGGTTCATAAAGGGAAGAGGATGATAATCTATCCCCCTCTTCCAGGGCCCTGCGACCTTACCAGGTTTTAAGCAGAGGAAAACCTCTGATATGATTGAACAAAGGACTGAGTTTTCTGGCATCTGATGCTTCTGTAGCCAGAGCTTCTGCCCTTCTATTCCCCTGGGTATATAAAGGTCTGTAACCAAAGTGATATATGTATAAATAATATCACCCGTATAGAAAACTACTGACTGTGCGTTTACTAACGAACCACCCCAGAAAAAAAGGATGTAGACGGACATGTGTATTTCTGAGGTGCCGCAAAATTAACTAGACCACGCAAGACACAACATAAACCTTTTAGTTGTGTATTTTTTAGAAGTGTAATAAACCCTGTTATAAAATAGGAGGACCCGAGCGTCTGACTTATTGTGTATACAGCTGCGCAGTCAACAGAAAGACACAAGAACATGTGTCGCCGTGTATTTCCATAACACGATCAGCAATAAGTCCATATAAGACAGAAGGGACGCCATTCCCTGTTGTGTATTGCTGATACCTGACCAGGTACCTTCATATAACAAACATACCAGAAAGGATACAAACTTTCAAGTTTTCTTGTTTCTGATGAGTAACAAGGCATAGTTATATGGAAAAAAAAACCAACAGACTTCCATTTCATGGATATTTTTATTTCTTTTCAATCGCCAAACGGGTACCAAGACGCTAGCCATGTCCCTGTTGTGCGTTTATAATTCGCCACCCGGTATAGCCATATAGTACCGCAGTACTGTTAACCACAAAGTTGCATATATTTGATTAGCAACGGGGTACAGCTTGAGCATCCATATTTGATGGTGTGCGTTTTGCATGGTAACCTGATATAGGCATGTATTAAGCAGGCAACACAAGTTATAACAAATTTTACAATTCTGTATTATTTGATACTTAGAAACACCACTAGGAAAGATAAGGTTGCGTATCTCTGAATAGTAAACCTGTACAGCTGTTGTAACCGATGTTACTAATGATCATTTTAAACGTTTTCGTTTTGGTTAGCACCAGTGTAGTTATAATAAAAACCGAGTCTGGAGCCTCTTGTGCATTTCTGACTTAGTAGTCAGGTTACCGCCAAGTAATCAGAGAAATTTTGCTACCAACCGTGTAGTGCATTTCTGAGCTGAAGAAAAGGGTGTAATAGGTTAACCGCAGACACCCCCAATTTCCATATAGCCGAACTGGACAGACAAAAGACAGACAACTAAGTTGCATATTTTTGCTAGTCGATAATAAAACACTCCAAAGACACCAAAAGTTTCCACATTGTGTATTTGTAAGAAAAAAAAACGCCAAACTAGGCACAAGTCAGAGTCTTGGTGATTTTACTAAGATATAACCAGCAGAGGATTCTAGCTGTTAAACCTTCCTCCCCTGGAGGATAAACCGGGTAGTTCCAAATAAAGAAGGCCTAAGGTGGTTGCACTATTAGTCGCAGCTGTTACCTTACCAATCAGGTGTGACTCCGAGTTTACCAGCATGTAAGGTTTTTAACAAGCACAGGCCTGTAGATCAATTACCTCAGCCTCTTCCTAGGAAGGGCGGGACATAGTCTTTTGCTTGAAGGCAATCAGAAACCTGAAAGACTAGACAAGCAAGCATTAAACACAGGTTAGTACAGGGGTTGACAAATTTGCCTGAAATCTAGGAGCCAGCTGTGGCACGGCGATGAGGGGAAAAAAAAAAATTATTATATATATATATATATATATATATATATATATATATATATATATAATCTTTTTTTTTTAATAAGAAATGAAAAAAAAAAAAAGAAAAACTGAATTTTTGTAAAATCTTACCTGTAAAATTCCTTTCTCTGAGTCCTCCGACAGTCGCCGCCTCTTCATATTCGTCACATATGGGGTATTAGACTTTGCTCCGAAGGAGTAGCTAGGCAACAGAATATGTTAACATTAAAGCTTTTAACATATCCCACCCTCAAGGGGTGGTCCCCTCAGTCAATACCCTCCTACTTCCTGCAACCATATCTCAGTTTCAGTGGAATAGCAGTAGAGTATACAACCAAACCCCAAAAGAGGGGCGGGGGCGGCGACTGTCGGAGGACTCAGAGAAAGGAATTTTACAGGTAAGATTTTACAAAAATTCCGTTTTCTCCTACGTCCTCCGACAGTCGCCGCCTCTTCATATTCGTCACATATGGGGACGTCCCAAAGCAGTGCAAACATGAGGGGTGGGAAACGCATCCGCGCCGAAAGGCAACGCAGTCTCCGCATCAAAGAAAGGAACCTTACCAAAGGAAGGAAACCAGCTGGGCTACAGGAAAAATAATTGCTCAACAGGAGCAACAACCCAGGAAAAAACAAATAACCAGGGGATAAAAAACATAACCCAACAGCCAGAGGTCCCCAACAAAGGACCCTAGGGAATTGCCGCACTAAGAACCTTGCGGCCAAAGGAAGCATCCGCCGATGCCTGAACATCTACTTTGTAGAATTTCGCGAAAGTGTGCACGGTCGACCAAGTCGTCGCCTTACACACCTGGGCTACAGAAGCCCCATGACGACAGGCCCAAGACGTACTCAGAGATCTAGTAGAGTGCGCCTTCACAGGCACAGGGGGAACCTTCCCCTGCAAAGCATAGGCCTGTTCAATGGTCTGCCTGATCCATTTGGCGATGGTAGAGGCCGACGCCGCCATGCCCTTCCGAGGACCCTCTGGAAGAACAAACAAGGAGTCCGTCTTTCGAAAAGACTCAGTCGATTTAAGGTAAACCCTTATCGCCCGAACATCCAAAGAATGTAATCTCACCTCCTTTGGATGTTTAGGCTTCGCGCACAGCGAAGGCAAGACAATATCCTCATTAAGATGGAATTCCGAAACTCGCTTCGGAAGAAAAGAAGGATTAGGTCGCAAGACCACCTTATCCAAATGAACAACCAGATACGGAGACTTGCAGGACAAAGCCGCCAGCTCCGACACTCTGCGAGCCGAAGTGATCGCAACCAAAAAAGGCGACCTTTTTGGACAACATAGACAACGAGATCTCCCTGATCTGTTCAAAAGGAGCACGTTGTAACACAGATAGAACGAGATTCAAGTCCCAAGGGGGCAAAGGATCCCTCCTAGGAGGAACCAGATGCCGCACTCCCTGAACAAAAGTGCCAACCAAGGAGTTGGAAGCCACAGGACGTTGAAACAGAACGGCCAGCGCAGACACCTGACCCTTCATCGTAGCCAGCGCCAAACGCTGATCGACACCCGTTTGAAGGAAGGACAGCACTCGGGAAACAGAGTACGTGCGGGGTGAAAACCCCCTGGACTTACACCAGGCAAAATAGGCCTTCCAAGTACGGTAATAAACCTTCCCCAAGGAAGACTTCCTCGCGTTGATCAAGGTATGAACGGCCTCTGGGGAGAGACCCTTCTCCTTCAGGACCTCGGTCTCAACAGCCAGGCCGTCAAAGCCAGCGACTGTAAAGCAGGATGGTATATCGGTCCTTGAGACAGGAGATCGTCTCGAAGAGGCAGACGCCACGGGGCGTCGACCGCCAGATTCACGAGGTCTGCGTACCAGGACCGGCGAGGCCAGTCCGGTGCCACAAGAATCACCGTGCTGCGTTCCGAGTGTAACCTGCGAAGGAACCTGGACAGCAACTGAATCGGTGGAAACGCGTACATCAGCCTGTACTGATGCCACGGGGCCACTAACACGTCCGACGCGTCTGCCCGAGGGTCGCGCGTCCTTGCCACTAACCTTCTCACCTTGTTGTTGAGACGAGACGCGAACAGGTCCACATCTGGAAGACCCCACTTCGCGCACAACATCTGGAAGACAGCCGGGTGGAGAGACCATTCCCCCTGATCCAAGGTCTGGCGACTCAGATAGTCCGCCTGCCAGTTCTCCACCCCCGGAATGTGAACCGCCGTTATCGCCGGGACATGAGTCTCGGCCCAAGACAGGATGTCGGCCACTTCTCGAGCCGCTCGGGCACTCCTGGTGCCCCCTTGGTGGTTGATGTAGGCCACTGCCGTGGCATTGTCCGTCTGCACCCGAACCGGGCAGCCCTGCAGCCGGTCCGTCCAGCGATGAAGACAGAGATTTATCGCACGCAATTCCAGAATGTTGATCGGAAGGGAAGACTCCCCCTCCGACCAAGTTCCCTGGGCGGACAGAACGCCCAGAACACCACCCCAGCCCGACAGGCTGGCATCCGTGGTGATCACCGTCCACGAGATAGGACGAAACAACTTGCCCCCGGACACCATCGGGGACTGGAGCCACCACAGAAGGTCTCTTCTGGTGCGATGACTCAACGAGATTCGAAGATCCAGAGATTGAGGTCGCCCGTCCCACATGGACAGGATCTCCGCTTGGAGACCCCGCGTGTGAAACTGGGAGAAGGGAATCGCCTCGAAGGCCGAGACCATCAATCCCAGACATCTCATGCACGTCCGCAGAGACGAGTGCGGAACGTCCCTGAGGGACCTGACTTCCTCCTGAAGAGTTCTGAGTTTGTCTTCCGGCAGGAAGACCTTCGCCTGCACCGAGTCCAGAATCATTCCCAGGTAGGGAAGACGAACCGACGGACTCAGTGTCGAACTTGGAAAATTTATCATCCAACCAAACTCCTGCAGAGTTTGCATCGTGATAGACAGGTCCTTCTCCAGACCCTGGCTGGTCGCAGACCGAACCAGAATGTCGTCCAGATACCCCAGGACAGAAATGCCCTGGGCCCTCAATAATGCCAGAACCGGTGCAAGCACCTTGGTGAAGACCCGCGGAGCAGAGGCGAGACCAAAAGGCAACGCCACGAACTGGTAGTGATCCTCCGCAATGGCAAATCGAAGGTACCTCTGGTGACCCTCGAAAATGGGGATGTGAAGATACGCATCCTTCAAATCGATGGAGGCCATGAATTCCCCCGGAACCAGGGCAGCCACCACCGACCGCAGGGATTCCATGCGGAACTTGCGAACCCGCACAGAGCGGTTAAGAGCCTTCAAGTCCAGAATTGGACGAACCTTGCCCTCCTTTCTGGGCACGGTGAACAGATTGGAATAAAACCCCCGAAATCTGTCCCGATGAGGCACCGGAACTACCACTCCCTGAGCCCTCAGGTCCCGCACCGCCAGGTGCAGGTCCCGTAAACGCTCTGGAGACAGTTGAAGATTTGAGGGAAAAAATCTGCTCTCCGGCCGAGAGAGAAACTCGATCTTGTAACCAGATCGAACGATCTCCTGAACCCATCTGTCACGCGGGCCAACCAGGGCTGAAGAAAACCGAGCAAGCGTCCCCCCACCCCAAAACTGGGTGAGGGCGCCCCTTCAGGCCGCACTGTTATGGGCTGCGGATCCGGATTGACCGGACTTCTGTTTTCCAGACCAGGGCTTCTTCTGAGAGCCTTGACCTTTGAACGGTTTGCCCTTGTAGTGCGACCGAAAGGCACGAAAAGGACCCCTGAGGGGGCCGAAAATTAGCATGCTTCTTCCCAGAAGCCCCCTTAGCCTTGGGGAAATGGGGCAAGAGAGTGCTCTTACCTCCGGTGATCCCCTTAATCAACACATCCAAGGACTCCCCAAAAAGGCGAGACCCATCATAAGGCAGATTGGCTAAGGTCTTACGTGAAGACTGGTCCACCGACCAACATTTCAACCAAACCAGGCGGCGAGACAACACCGCCACGCTGTGCACACGTGCAGCCAACAGGACTAGGTCCAAGTCCGCATCACACAGATACATGACACCCTGGTGGATTTGATCCACCATATCCAGGGTCGCCGGCGAGGCCGAATCGGCCACTAGGACGCGCCTAAGCATCTGCGTCCAACTTGCGACCGCCTGGGCAGCCATGAGAGAGGCAAACAGAGCCTTAAGCATAGAACCCGTAACAGAATAAGTATGACGGGCAAGAGACTCCAATCTCCTATCCGTGGCATCACGGAACACAGGGGAATCCTCTGCAGGAATCGCAGTGGATTTGTTTAAAACCGCAATTGCGTGATCCACTGGGGGTGGCACACACCACTTTTCATCAGTGGAAGGCGAGAAAGGATAACGCAGCTTGAACCTACTTGGTACAGCAAAAGGTTTGCGCAGATTGCGCCATTGTTCCTTAACAGCGCGCTGAAAATCATCAATGCAGGGAAAAACCTGCGGCGTCCTGCGTTTTCTCTGCGTCCCATAAGCCGCCAAGGCAGCGGGGGGACACACTTCATCCTGCAAACGCAGCGTTTGTTTTATGGAAGCAATCAATTCATCCATGATTGCAAGCTCTTCAGGCGAGCCAGGGGGAGAATTAACCCCTTCAACTTCAGCCTCCACCTCGGACCCCACTAGATTCAGGGAGGAGCGGAACCCCGATAAGGAGGCCCCCGCCATAACAGCCCCATCACCTTCACCCTCAGAATCAGAGGAAAGAGAAACTCTGGGTCTTTTAGTAGATTGAGCAGCCACCAGCATCTGCACCTGAGCAGCAAGGCCAGCCACAATAGTGGCTAAATCCCCTTCTGGGGGGGAAACAGCGGTCCCCTGGCTTTCCACCAAGGTGGTAGGAAATTTGCCCTCCTGAGAATCCATTGCCCCTATTACAAATGCCGGATAAGAAAGGGTTAACTGCCCCTTTAACAAGCGCGGCGAGCGCAGCCCACCGCACCACACACAAGCACAGTGAGACCCCCACAGGGACAATAAAACTGACACAGGCAATGGATAGGAAGGATATAACCTGAGGAGACCCTCGCCGCTGCTGCTGCCTCGATCGGTGTTCCTGGAGAAGAGGAAGTGATGCTGCCTCTATGAAAGCCTATGGGAGGCTACAAGAAAATGGCCGCCATGCATGTAGAACATGCGGCCGGAGCGAGTGTAGGCAAAATGGCTCCGTTTGGCGCCGAAACCGCCGCTCCACAGTACAGTAATGCACACATGTCATCCATGTATAAAAAAACATGTCAGATCGCCGCAGCGATCGCTGTATAGTGCCCAAACATGCCCAAAACATGCCCCACAGCACACAGCTTCCCACACTGACAAGGCTGACACACACAGTGTCACACAGCTCCCCCCCCCCCCCTTGCAGCCCACAGCATGCAGCCGAGTGATAGGGAGACAAACAGTGTGAACAGAGGCAGGTTACACAGTCCCAGACTGACACCCCCCCAGACAGACAGGTCCCCACATAGATACACTTACCTCACAATGGCGTGGGGGACCCGCACAGGCGAACAAGCCGCTGCACATGAGGCAGGGAGAGTCGCATACAAGACGCACAGAATGGGGGGTTAAGAAACCGCACAGCGTCCAGTGAGGTAGCCACCTCACCAATCATCCCTGCACCGAACAGGGATGGGTCGTTCACTGTGCCAGGAGCGTTACCTGGCTGAACGCTCGATGGCAGGCTGGGAAGCCACTGACCCACGACCTGCGACCAGGGGGATCAGCCCGAGACCCAGCCCGCATGATCCTCTTCATCCGAAGAACTAACTAACGCTGACAAAAAGAACAGCTAAGTAAAGGTAGAGAGAAAACTCAAACAAAAAATCAAAAAAGAAGAAAGAGTCTGGGGCACAAAGCCCCAGCACAGAGAGAGCCAGCCACTCCTGACAAGCTAGACATTGAAACTGAGATATGGTTGCAGGAAGTAGGAGGGTATTGACTGAGGGGACCACCCCTTGAGGGTGGGATATGTTAAAAGCTTTAATGTTAACATATTCTGTTGCCTAGCTACTCCTTCGGAGCAAAGTCTAATACCCCATATGTGACGAATATGAAGAGGTGGCGACTGTCGGAGGACGTAAGAGAAAATATGTTTTATTTTTTTTAATAATTAAAAAAAAAGAAAAAATTATTATTTATTTTTTTTTAATTTAAAAAATAAATTAATACTAATAACCACACTCCCTGTCCACTTACCTTTAAGCAAAGGTAACTGGACAGAGAGATGAAGCCTGCAAAAACTTCCCATCTCCTTCCAAAGAGGCATTGAGAACATGCATTACTCCCGGCCACCACAAGAGGGCGCCAGTTCCCCTAGCCTCTCATCTCACAGAAGAAGGCCGAAAAGCCGGGGCCTCAATTTTTGGACGGCGTTGAAGTCCGTGCACTCGGGAAAGAAGGTGGGGGCGCAAAAGGGACAGGACACCTCCTGCAGGGCACCCCAGGCGCCAGGTCGCTAATTCTAGTCGCAATTGCGACCTGGCGCCCGGGGATTGTCGAGCCCTGGGTTAGTATGGTTAGTATGTATATGTAGCTGTTGTACAGGGATTTTTGTACTTAACAAAAATCATCCACTAGAGTTGCAGACAGTAATGCATCTAGTTCATCCCGGGATGAATAGTAGCTTAAATATTAAGGGTTCCACCCCTTAAGCTCTGTTTCTACTGGTGCGACTTGTTATGTAACCCCTGGTCCTGTGCAACTTAGAGCTGCAGTGACTCTAACAAAACAGGTGCTTGCACTACCCAGGCACGCCCTCTAGTCAGAGACTGCAAAATCAGATCCAAATTTGCATTAACAGGCGTATCCAAGTCGCACTGCAAAGTTGCACTACAAATAGGGTGATTTTGGGGTTGTACTGGCGTACAAGTAAGCTTACACATTAATGCTATGGTTGTTATTAAGCCCTTGAAAATGTGTAAATTTTCTCTCCTGCCCGATTGCATACCTTTGACTCCTATTATATGGTTTTTGGCAAGTCTAAAGGAAAGAGTCTTCAGAAAATCTTATAGTGTGTATGGCCCATAAGAGTGTGTTTTTTTTTTTTTGGGTTATTTGTTCCCAGCTAAAGAGAAACAGATAGTATCACCCTCAAGGGAGGGAGTACAACCAACAAGCCGAGAAAAACCCACCTGGCTGCAATCAGGGATACACCGTTATCCTCCCCAGGTAAAAGGAGGTATGCACCACTGTTGCTTTACTCCTTCAGATTTACCCCGGCCCCAGGCTTCCTTAATTGAACTCCTGAGCATATGTAAGGAGGGGTCTTACATTGAACCTGAGGCCTTATCAGCTAGTTTAATATCCCATCTGGGGATCCTGCAGGAGAAGAGGAAACCACCACCAGATCGCTCTTCCTGCTCATCTTAAACTCTAAAAGGGCTTTTCCCTAGTCCTTTATAGAGCTTATCCTGTGCTGAGGTCTCTTTTGGCAAATCAGGTATCTCTTCTAAGGCATAAATGGCCTGAAGGAGACCCTGCATGTTCTCCAAACCAAATAGGTTTTTAGATGGTTCTGCCTCATCTGGAGCATCTGGGTCCCTGTCCCCTTCACCTTCTGAGCAGGTTTGGGGATCTGAGCGGCTCTCCTCTGGTGATAACCTTGTTCTTCCCTCATTTGTGCTGAATGGATACTTTGGGAAGATGGTAGAGGACCTGAAAGTCCTGTGCTAGGTAAAGAGCTTTCTTGTGAAGAGGTACCTTCCAATGAAGAAAGATCTTTGGGTTCTAGGATACTTGGGTTTCCTACCGAAGAACGTACAGTTTTAATGGTAGTTAACATTTCTTCCTGTACTGTCTTAAGGAAGTCTTTTATTAACCTTGAAGCTTCTTTTTCTGCTACCTTGTAAATACATTTAGGGCAGAAAAGCCTAGTGTAGGAACTGGATAACCTATCCCCACAATTACCACACTTCTTTATAGGTAACAGAGCCTGATAAAGCTGGGGTAGGCGCAGAGGTTTCTTGTGAACCGCTCAGGGACTCTGGAAGACAGGATACAAAGCAATATAAGTATCACTCTTCCCAAACAAATAAACTTGAAAACCATAGAAAGGACATAGCATAGTCCGACTAAGGTCAGGGGAAATGGGACAATTTCCAGGCCTTTTAAGTCGGTTCCAGCAGACTTTAGAAGGAACAAATCATGAAGGGTAAGTTGTCCGCACTTACTTGGTTCCGACCTGGGTTTCGCCACCGACACCTGGACCGGCCTTGGAGTCTGCTCTACCGCTAGGAAGCAGTTCCGGCGTCTCCTCCACATTTCTCTTCATGTTTGCATGCGCACGTCTGACGTTGTACCAGAATTTACGGTTTGAAGATGAGGCTTGAAGCGACCGTCCGGCGGGAAATTCGAAATCCCTTCGTGGAGGAGAGCTGCTGGTGCCGGAGAACAGGCCTGGAAGGACACCTCAGGTGACCGACGGCCTGTATACCTGTGGGCGACCTGTGAGAAGCCTACGGAGGCGGGAGGTAGGGCTCAGCTCTTCAGAAGGCCCTTTGCTGAACCTGGCTCACAGGGGTACCGTTCGACTCTGAGAGTCTGCAGGTCAGTGAACATAACAAACGTTTCGTTGCAGGAAGAAACACAATCTAAACTGAGGGCCAGAGGGAAGGGTGGGGCCTTTTAACAGATCGTAATTGATTGTGTTTCCTGTGGGGAGGAGCCTATCATCCCTCACTGTTTGGGCCGTCCTGGAAGGCGAGGAGAGAAAATATAAATTTCAAATTCATCGCAGTATAGGCATAAAAATTGTCGCATAATAAAAAATTCGCTTGTCATCCTAACACTCTACGCATTTCGTGGAGCTGGTCCACTCATCAGGAGTAGATGCAGGAAATATATAGATCAGCTCAAAAAGAATAGAAAAAAAAAAAACTGAAGGAAAAAATAAAAATAATAATTCTAAAAATAATAAAATCAGCAGCCATGGTGCAGGGGATCAACGATAAATGCCTATCCCGGGGACTGTGGCGGAGTAACCGAATTGGACTCCCGGGCAAGCAGAGGGCGGACCAGGTAACAAGAGGCCAAAGTATGAGCATGTATAATAGTGCCTCCAGGCTGTATCATCTGCAAAAAAAAAATATATATATATATATATATATATATATATATATATATATATATATATATATATATATATATATATATATATATATTGAATAGTATTACACATGCAGTGATATAAATGTATCCGGAGGCGCACAAGAAAATTGGCAAGAATTGACCCAAGAAAGGGGACACTGATACCCCAAAAAAAGAAGGGGGTGGAATTAAGTGTCTATATGTTAACCCAAAAATGAAGACATATGGTCAGTAAAAAAAATGTGAAAATCTCAAAAAATGGGATTGCTGATGGTGAGGGAGGAAAAACCAAAAGGATAGTGATTGAAAGTGAGGTCAATTAAAAAAGGCAAGTGAGGCTGGCCGGGAACCGAGATGGTGGCGTGAACTCTCAGGTCCTGCTCTGCAAAGGACACAAGCGGCCCGTACAGGTGAACACGCTACCCGAATGAGCAACCAAGTGCTCACTCCCAGTCCCTAGGCTTCAGAGACCACAGCGGCAATGAGTAGAAAGAGGAAGGAGGACGGGAGGCCGCAAAAGTTAACGGCCTTCTTCATCCAAAAGCCACATGGGGAGATGAAAGATGGCGCTGGCTCGTGTCCGGCGGCGGCCACCCGCTCTACACGCTACTCACCAGGCCGGGACTCCCCTGAAAGCCAAGAAAACTGGCCCCAGCATACACTCAGCTCCACACCAATCTTGGGAAGCCCAGCAACAGCGAGATTCCGGCTGGATGGCGACCACAGGAGACAGGAGGTGAGTCCTGGGGATAATACAGGGGAAGACACCAGAGACTTGCCTGAACATATTGAGGAATTCCCCACTAATAACAAGCCTGTCATGGATATAGTTTTAAAAGACATGCTAATGTCCCTCAGATGCTCTCTGCAATCTGATCTAGCCTCATTTATGAATACATTTGGTAATGATCTGCAATCTGTTGCTAACAGAGTGGATCACGTGGAGACCAAAATGGGGGAATTTGCTATCACAATTAATGACCTCGTGGACACAAACGACAAAAAGGAGGACGAGATGGAATGGATTAAGGCAAGGCAAAACATCTGAACTTGTGTATAAGTGGTATATATACACACAATTATATGTATATAGACACCTAGCCATATATAGGTGTGATAGTAGCAGAAATATATTACTGTAAATGATTTCATTAGCACAAGCATATATTTCTGCTACTATCACACCTATATATGTATGTGTGCATATACACCACTATACACAAGTTCAGATGTTTTGCCTGCCTCAAAAGAACCCCAAAAAATGCCAAAAAAAACCCTAGCGTCAAAAAAAAAAAAAAAAAAAATGCCCAGGTGTGTTTTTGCTGGCATTTTTTGGAGGCAGGCAAAACATCAAAACTTGTGCGCAGTACCACTATACACAAGTTCAGATGTTTTTCCTGACTGCAAAGAACCCAAAAAAATGCCTGCTTTGAAACCGGCAAGGTGTGAAAACCGAGAAGAGAAGCTAACCCCCTGAGCTGAAAGTATTCTAATACAAACGATCTTTTTTTTTATGGTTCTGGACATGCTACAGAGCCGAGACTTCACATGTACACTTTTTAGACCCCCCAGATACGAAATCCAAAGTAAAAATCAAAAAATCTCTCTTTTTTTTTTTTTTTTTTTAATTTTTTCAATAATTGGCTTTTTTATCAAAAATTACAGTTTTTAAGAACTTTTTTTTGTGTGATTTCGTGTCTGGGGGGTCTAAAATGTGTACCTGTGAAGTTTCAGCTCTGTAGCATGTCCAGAACCATAAAATAAAAGGATTGTTTGTATTAGAAAACTTTCAGCTCAGGGGGTTAGCTTCTCTCCTCGGTTTTCACACCTTGCCGGTTTCAAAGCAGGCATTTTTTTGGGTTCTTTGCAGTCAGGAAAAACATCTGAACTTGTGTATAGTGGTACTGTGCACAAGTTCTGATGTTTTTTCTGCCTCCAAAAACTCCCAAAAAATGCCAGCAAAAACACACCTGGGCATTTTTTTTTTGACGCTAGCGTTTTTTTTGGCATTTTTTGGGGTTCTTTTGAGGCAGGCAAAACATCTGAACTTGTGTATAGTGGTATATATACACACATAATTATATGTATATAGACACCTAGCCATATATAGGTGTGATAGTAGCAGAAATTTATTACTGTAAATGATTTCATTAGCGCAAGAATATATTTCTGCTACTATCACAACTATATATGTCTAGGTGTGTATATAAATATATGTATGTGTGTATATACACCACTATACACAAGTTCTGATGTTTTGCCTGCCTCCAAAAACCCCCAAAAAATGCCAGCAAAAACACACCTGGGCATTTTTTTTTTTTTGACGCTAGCGTTTTTTTTGGCATTTTTTGGGGTTCTTTTGAGGCAGGCAAAACATCTGAACTTGTGTATAGTGGTGTATATATACACACATAATTATATGTATATAGACACCTAGCCATATATAGGTGTGATAGTAGCAGAAATATATTACTGTAAATGATTTCATTAGCGCAAGCATATATTTCTGCTACTATCACACCTATATATGTCTAGGGGTATATATACAGACATATATGTGTATATATACCCCCTATACACATGTTCAGATGTCATGTCTGACATCAAACATGTCCTCAAAAAAGCACTGGCAGTGGCAGCCCCTGCAGCATGAAAAATGCTTGCTGGTGAGAAGCCATATGCCTGTGCCGAAGCAACTCAGAGAAATGATCATTTCTCTATAGCGGTCACCCTCCTATGGAAGGGTTTTGTCACCCTTCCATAGCAGTCACTGTCAGTTAACCCTACACTACACTACGGTCCCCTGACACTTCATACTTTCCCTACAGAAACTAAATTTTTGAAGCTAACTTAAGTGTAAAGGAGCACTCTAACTACACTAGATATCCCTTTCCTCACACTAAAAATAGCTAAATGACACTTTGTAACACATTAGAACAGAACAGCATTCCACTCTCTTCCATGTCCCATACAAGAATGCTAGGAATTTGGCGGGGGCGATCTTATATACTGGGGGCGTATTCACTAATGATTGGTCTAGGGACCCCCTAGTCACTCCAATCACATTCCTAGCATTCTCCTGCCCCCTCAATTGGCTTTTGCTAATGGTTCTGGTCCAATCACGGGCTTTTAAAGCCCATTTCCTGAAGCATTGCATTTTGGTCGGTTCTGGTTGCCGAATTCCGAACTTTTTGGGCAAAAAGTTCTAAATTCGGCCGAACCTCGAACACCCAATGTTCGGGCCGAACCGATGGTGGACCCGAACCGTTCGATCATCCCTAGTAGTCACACCAGGTTCTGGACTTCCAACGGCCAGCTGTTAGACGCCTACTGTTATTCGCCCCAACTTGAGCAGCGACCTAGCTGCTCCTGACTGTTCCACTCTCTCCTCCTGGATAGAGAGGAAGATAGAGACAGAAATAAGTTATTGTTCTGAATTGTTGTTATTTTTATCTTCTTCTTTGTTTCTTCTTTTGTACCCCCATCGTCTTCTGAGAAAGTCGAAGCCCTGCAGCATTACATACTACTTTACATTCTTCTGAGCCAAGCAGCTCCTTCTACAACCTACAAGAAGATTGGAGGCATCTCCTCTATCTACTTGGTACAGTAGCCCACTAACTGCGAGTACAGCAGTCACTTTTTTCAATTCATCTCACTACCACACAGCCGCAACATGGGAGTCACCTTTCGAAGTATCAATGTTAAAGGTCTCAACCATCCTGTCAAACGCAAATCATTGTGGCAAGAAGCAATGCAGCATAAATGCGACATTCTGGCTGCTCAGGAAAGACATTTCTGTAAACAGGCCCTGCCAAAATGCACCCATAAAAAATTCCCCTACATTTTCACAGCAAGCGCTGATTCTAAGCATAAACTGGTATTGATAGCCGTGAGGGACAAGGTATCATTCAACTTGCTAAAAGAAATTAAAGACCCTAATGGTCAATACCGGATACTCGTTTGTGAGCTCAACTCTGCCACATATACTCTGGTAAACGTATACTCCAACACCCACCAATTGAGCTTCCTCCACAAACTGATGCGTACAGTTGGTAAGGAACAGAAAGGCTCCTTGCTCTTATGTGGCAATTTCAACTTAACGGAGGGTTAGATCGGGAGGTAAATGGCGCTGCGCAAAAAATAAATATATAAAATAATTAAAACTATCAATCCGTGAAAAAATGTATATAAATAATCAGTGCTGCAAAAGTGTTATTAAACAGATATGATAAATATCAAACAATAAATATGCAATAATGCAAATATAATAAAGTGCAAATGCAAAAATTGTGCCAGTAAAAACATATATGCAATATATAAAAAATGTGCAAACTGTATAAATGTGCAAATAATGCAAAAGGAAGTCCAATAATAAATCCACGTGAATAATAGTACTGAAAACAAACAGTCCTATAATAGTGAATCAGCCAGCTGCAGGTGGCTAGTGCTTCCCAGTGGTGAATGACCTGAGTGTCACAGTATACAGCAACCGTGCACCCCCTTGTGTCAGTCCGGGCTACATACCGTTCTTCACGGCGGTTCAGATGGTCTTTGCAGTGGAGATACGGCATAACAGCCTTGGTTATCTCGGATGAGAGGAGTCAAAAGGATCCGGATGGATGTTCATTAGGATCTCTTATATATACGCTTTATTGTATATATTTTAAAGGTGAGCACCCATTTCACAAGGGGGTGCACGGTTGCGGTTTACTGTGACACTCTGGTCACTCACCACTGGGAAGCACTAGCCACCTGCAGTTGGCTGATTCACTATTATAGGACGGGTTGTTTTCAGCACTATTTTTCACGTGAATTTATTATTATTATATTTGCATTATTGCATATTTATTGTTTGATATTTATCATATCTATGTTTAATAACACTTTTGCGGCACTGATTATTTATATGCATTTTTTTCACGGATTGATAGTTTTAATTATTTTATATATTTATTTTATTTGCTTACACTGTTATGAGAAGTGGAGTGTCTGCAGCAATTTATTTATCTATCACGAAGAGGTTGCTCGCAGGATCCTTTTTATCATTCTTGGGAGGTAAATGGCGCTGCCAAATGTATGAAGTGAAGGTGTACACAAATAAATATAAGTGTGATCACACTATCCAATAAATGTAAAATAAATAGCTAAGTGATAAATACCTGCATTAATAAGGGACTTAAAAAATGTAAACGCATGGGCCTAGTGATGGCGTGTGCCGTGAGCAGGTGCTGAGCACCTGGGAGCTGCCACCTGGGAGAGATGATTCCTAGATTCCCCTCTGCAACGATCGAGGATGCCTGATCCAGATCCCTGAACCCTCCACCATCACCTCACCTCCCCCCTAGCTACAGCACGGAAGCCAGACGCTGTGTACAGACTCACCGGACCCCCCCCCCCCACACACACACAGACGAGCACAGTCTAGCCGTGTAGATAAGGACGAGAGGAGCGCCCCCCTCCTAGAAAGAGAGACGGAGAGGAGGAGGAGGAAACGCAGGGAGGTCACGTGGGCCCGGCAGTAGCAGACGCTAGTGCAGTCTGGCCGGTCGGTTGATCGGCAAGTCGGGAGCAGCTTGCTCCAGGTGGCTGGGGACAGACATAGTCCGGAGTTACAAGATGCAAGCACAGCTGAACCGGAAGAGAGAGGGGGAGGAGAGCCCAGGGAGGAAATCCCAGCAGAGGAGGTGAGAGGGATAACACCCCCCTAGGAATTCTATTAAGTGCTACAAGTTGCAGACTAAGGGCTCTTTCACACGGGCGGTCCGATCAGACCCGCCTGTCAGTTTTTTAGGCGGATCTGATCGGATGCCCCATTCAGCCCTATGGAGCAGCGGATGTCAGCGGTGACATGTCCACTGCCATCCGCATCCGATCCTGTCCGTGAAATCCGGACGGATGGAAACCCTATTTTCCATCCGTCCTGGGGATCGGATCAGATGAGAGCGGACAGGCGGTCCGCTCTCATCCGATTCCCCATAGAGAGCAGCGGGGGCTGTGACACCTCCCTCTCTGCTCTGCAAGCGGAGACGGAGCTGTCATCCGCCGGCTCAGCGGGGATGGCGGATCGATCCCCGCTGAGCAGCACGGATCCGCCTACGGAGGCAGATCGTGTGAAAGAGCTCTGAAGCCTCGTACACACGCAACATATTTCCGCCGACCGGTCGTCCGTCTTTTGTCCAGAGTCATATCTGTTGGTTGGAATGTGCTCTAGACTGCACACGAATTTTCCCGCACAACAGAATTCTACTTCAGAAGTGATATGTGTTGGATTGCTTTCTTTGTGTTCTTTCATCTCTGAGCATGCCTAGTCTTGCTCATAAGATTTTTCCCCATCGAAATCTGTACTAATGAGACGAAAATCGGACGTGTTTTGACGGTCGACAAAAATTATATAGCCTGCACACCAGGATTTTTTCGGAGTCGGTTGTCGGACGAAATTTCCCGGCCGAATTTCAACTTGTGTGTACGGGGCTTTAGGCTGTAAATATTGCAGGACTGTATTGATAGCAATAGAGGCAAAAAAGAGCTGGATAACATTTGCTTGTTTGTGAAGTTCTGTTGTAAATTTTCCTTAAAAAAGACAGAGGACTGAAACCAGCTGGTAAAATGGATTGTTACAGACATTCAGACTAAACTGAAAATTAGAATATATCCAGTATAAAGTGGAAACTCCGCTATAGGCTGTGTCCCTAAATAAAATAACAGGAATATACCTGAAAGAAGATAGGGAGTAATTGAACAGAAAGGTTGGAATAGAAAAAAGGAAAAAAAATGAAAAATAAACAGACAAAAGGAGGAGGGAAAGCAGAAAAATTGAGTGCAAGCCCATGGAACATCAAAAAATATATGACAACATATGGGACAGGAGAAACCCCCAGTATGGAAAAACAACAAGTTGGGAAATCAAAACAAGATGTAGATAATAAAAAACCCCGAAAGCAAAAAGAAACAAATACTGCTGGAGGAGAAATCAACCCAAATCTCTCCAGAGACAGCGCTCAGTGGGATGTAGGGGAATCAGGAAGAGAAGGGGATTCAAGATCAAAAGACCAACCCCCAACAAAAAGTGAAATGGCAGAGATGTTTGCAAACCTAGAGCGTTCTATCAGAAGGGAGATGGAAACATTGCATGGGGACATGGGCCAGATTTTGATGAGAGTGGAAGATACAGAAAAGAAAGTAAATAAAAATGAGAAGGATATAAAACCACTGAAAGAACAAATGAGGAGGATCTAACTAGAATTTAGAAATAGGTCATACAGGATGGAGGACCAAGAAAATAGGAACAGAAGGAAAAAACCTGAGAATTAGAGGTCTACCCGAAGCTGAAAAAGAAGAAAATCTAGGAAAAATTATTGAAAAATTATTCAACCCTCTTCTGGAAAGGGCAGAGTCAGAAAATATAGAGCTGGAAAGAGTTCATAGAATTAGGAAACCACAGAACTTACCAAAAGAAAAAAACAAGAGATGTAATTGTCAGATTTTTTAGGTATGAAACAAAAGCACAGATTTGGGAGAAATTGAAAACTAGACCCCCTTTGAAGTATGAAGGAGTGGACATACAGGTATTTCCAGATCTTGCCCAGGATATCCTACTTAGAAAAAGAGCTTTAAAACTGTTAATAGAGGTTCTGAAACAACATGACCTGCAGTACTTCTGGGGGTACCCGGCATGTCTGGGGGTAAGAAAGGAAGGGAAGATAGTTAAGCTGACATTCCCTGAGGAACTGCAGGCTTTTTGTGAAATCCTAAAAATACCAGAGATGGAGATAACTGGATGGACTGTCCTTAAAGGGAAAGCCTAGAGACAGAAGAAGATGAAGATCATTGGCAAACAATCCCAAAGAAGACTTCCCTGTTAAAGAAGAAGACAAAGAACTAACTGACTAGAAAAGATCATGCCTTAAGGGGGGTGGAGAGGAGATTTAGATACTGAAGTGGGGGTGGGAGAGGAGGGATTGAAGGATTAGGAGACTAGGCGTTCATAAGAAAAGGGAAGATATGAAGAAGTTGTAAGACCCAGTGGGACCCCTAGAGATCAGCCATGCTCTTGACTTCCTCCCCCCCCCCCATTGTTAGGGGTAAGGAAGAGATGGCAGGCGAGCAAAGCCAGAGCTCAACCCTAGGAAAAGTCAATCTAAGGAGGGAGGGAGTAGTAGTAACTGATATGACCCCAGAAGAAAAGGGGTCAGGTTTCCAAAAGTGGGGGGTTTCTGTTTTTTTTTTTCCTTTGGGAGGGGGGAGGGAGGGAAGGGGAGAGGGGAGAGGAAGGGAGGGAGGGTAAGGGAAGTAAAAGGGAACTCTCCTGAAAGGAATTGTAAGAGGAGTGTTGTCTTAGTCTCGGGGGTATCTCTCCGCTCTCTCTGACAGGAGTTGATCTGGGGCGACCAGACCTGTATAAGATGGGTCGGGATCCTCTGATAAGGAGAAAAGGAGAGGGAGGAGGGAAGACCCTAGGGGAGAGAGAGACGACAGAAATAAAATATTAAGATGACGGAAGTAAAATTGGTTACATATAATGTGAAAGGGATGAACTCACCAGAAAAAAGACATAAGATACTTAGAGACTTAAAATATTTGGGATCAGATTTAGTATTTCTACAGGAGACCCATATTACACATGCATCTAATGTAAGACTATACTCCAAAGAACATCCCACTTGGTAGGAATGCACTGAAATTTCGGCCCACCGAAGTGGGATAGGCCCATTTTCGGCCGAAAATGGGTTAAACATGCCGAAATTAATGGCCACCGTGAGGAAGGAGGAGGGCGCAGCGCAGGTTTGAAAAGTCCCGCCTCTGGCCGGCCACCCGCCTCCCTGTGATGTCCCTTCTACTACGATGTGTATGAATGAACTAACACACCGGGCGGGAGGGCGGGCGAGCGGCCGCTAATAGCTATAACTATGTGAGCGCTTCACTTCCCTGTCATGCGGGTATCTCCTCTGACAGGGAAGTGAAGCGCTCACATAGTTATAGCTATTAGCGGCTGCTCGCCCGCCCTCCCGGTGTGTCAGTTCATTCATGCACAGATCATAGTAGTAGTAGTGACATCACCGGGAGACGGACCGCCGGCCAGAGGCGCGTCTTTTGAATGAAGGACACCGGAGGAGCAGAGTGTCCGACAGTAAGGACGCTGAGGCAGGGGGGGGGGGGGCGCTGAGGCAGGGGGGGGGGCGCTGAGGCGAGGGGGGGGGGGCTGAGGCAGTGGGGGGGGGGAAGCTGAGGCGAGCTTACCATTGGTATTAGCATTTTGCAGCATGAGGGGGTTAATGTATTGCCACTGCTGGTCACTGATGCATTAGTGACCGACCAGTGGCAGTTAATTAACCCCTTTGTGCTGCATTAGTGCAACCAGTATCAGTGCAACCAGTGTTAATTAACACTGATACTGATATGCTGCATAATACAAATACCATTGGTAATTAAATTAACCTCTTGCCAACCCGTCACAGTACACCTGTGACAGGGTGGCAGCTACAGGTGTACTTCGCTGCCTGTTTTTGGTGTATGCCCCTCTTCTATCGATTTTAAAATTATTTGGGGGAAAAAGTAATTTTTGGTTTTCGGCCAAGGGCATCCTGCATTTTCGGTTTTGGCCCAGAATTATCATTTCGGTGCATCCCTACCACTTGGTTTTATGCAGATTCTACAACAAATAAAGCAAAAGGGGTAGCTATAGAGGTTGACAAAGGGGTGAGATTCTCTCTCGAAGAGAGGTTGACAGACCCAGAAGGGAGGTTCCTCTTTTTGAGAGAGAAGCTAGTAGACAGAGAGGTAACATTGGCAAATGTGTATTGCCCCAATAAAGACCCTGAGAAATATTTAAGAAACCTATTTGGGAAATTAATGGAGTTTAAAAGGGGAAGCGCGATCTTGGCAGGGGACCTCAACTTTTGCCTTGAACCTGATATAGATAGTACTTCACATAGGCCTGGAAGCAGAAGGTCACAACTCAGGATGATAAAGAAAAAATTTATATCAAATGTCAACTATTGGATATATGGAGAGTGTTAAATCCCAAAGAACAGGATTATACGTTCTACTCCCAGGTACATGGGAAATACTCCAGGATAGACTATTTAACCACTTGCCTACAGTGCACTTTCACCCCCTTCCTGCCCAGACCGATTTTCAGCTTTCAGCGCTCTCACACTTTGAATGACAATTACTCAGTCATGCAACACTGTACCCATAAAAAATTTGTGTCCTTTTCTTCACACAAATAGAGCTTTCTTTTGATGGTATTTAATCACTACTGGGTTTTTTATTTTTTATGCTATAAATAAAAAAAGACTGAAAATATCGTGAAAAAACGCATTTTTCTTTGTTTCTGTCATAATATTTTGCAAATTAGTAATTTTTCTTCACAAATTTTGGCCAAAATTTATACTGCTACTTATCTTTGGTAAAAATAACCCACATAAGTATATATTATTTGGTCTTTGTGAAAGTTATAGAGTCCACAAGCTATGCTGCTATTCATTGAAAATTGATCACACTTGATCACACCTGATGTACTGAAGGCCTATCTCATTTCTTGAGACACTAAAAAGGTCAGGAAAGTACAAATACCCCCCAAATGACCCCTTTTTGGAAAGTAGACATTCCAAGGTATTTAATAAGAGGCATGGTGAGTTTTTTGAAGTTGTAATTTTTTCCCACAATTCTTTGCAATATTAAGAATTTTTTTTTTCTTTTACAAATTGACGTATTAACAGGTTATTTCTCTCACACAGCATATGTATACTTGGAACTACACCCCAAAACACATTCTACTACTCCTCCTGAGTATGGCGATACCACATGTGTGAGACTTTTTCACAGCCTGGCCACATATAGAGGCCTAATATCCAAGTAGCACCGTCCGGCATTCTAGGAGCATAAATTACACATATCATTTCCTGACAACCTATCGCACTTTTGAAGGCCCTGGAGCACCAGGACAATGGAAACCCCCATAAAATGACCCCATTTTGGAAAGCAAACACCCCAACGTATAATTTTTGAGGCATAATGAGTCTTTTGAACGTGTCATTTTTTTTCCACAAGTTTTTGGAAAATGTGGAAAGAAAATGAAAACATTTTTTTTTTACACAAAGCTGTCCATTTATGCAATATTTCTAACACATAGCATGTACATAGCAAAAATTGCACCCCAAAATACATTCTGCTATTCCTCCTGAGTATGGCGATACCACATGTGTAACACTTTTACACAGCCTAGCCACATACAGAGTCCTAACATCCAAGTAGCACTTTACACAAAGTTGTCCATTTATCCACTTTTAAGACTGGGCCTATTTTTGACACTTGGTGTTTACAAGCTAAAATCATTTTTCTTGCTAGAAAACTACTTAGAACCCCCAAACATTATATATATATTTTTTTAGCAGAGACCCTAGAGAATAAAATGGAGATTGCTGTAATATTTTTTATCACACCATATTTGCGCAGCAGTCTTCCAAATGCAATTTTTTTGAAAAATATTCACTTTTTTAATTAAAATATAAGAAAACAGTAAATTTAGCCCAATTTTTTTCCATCATGTGAAAGATAATGTTACGCCAAGTAATTAGATACCCAACATGTCATGCTTCAAAATTGCGCACGCTCACGGAATGGTGCCAAACATTGGTACTTAAAAATCCCCATAGGCAACATTTTAAACATTTCTACAGGTTACTAGCTTAGAGTTACAGAGGAGGTCTAGGGCTCAAATTATTGCTCTCGCTCTAACGATCGCGGCGATATCTCACATGTGTGGTTTGAACACCGTTTTCATATGTGGGCGGGACTTGCGTATGCATTCGCTTCTGCGCGCGAGCTAACGGGGACAGGGCGCTTTCATTTCTTTTTTTTTTTTCCTCCTATTTATTTTATTTATTGTTTTTTTTATTTTACACAGTTTAAAAAAAAAAATGTTTTGATCATTTTTATTCCTATTACAAGGAATGTAAACATCCCTTGTAATAGAAATAGGCATGACAGGTCCTCTTTATTGTGAGATCTGGGGTCAAAAAGACCTCACACCTCACAACTTCACTAAAGAAGGAAAAAAAAAAAAATTGTTGTAAAAAGGAAAAAAAAAAAAAGCAGCCCTTTAAACCGGTTGCTAGGCAACGACTTTTGACGTAGCTCCGGTCCTCCAAGACCATAGAGTCGAGTGAGGGCCATCTTGCCCTCACTCGACTTCCTGTCTCTGAGGATCCGGGACCGGATAGTTTTCCCCGCTGCCGGCGGGTCCGGTAAGCTGGGAAAACGTCTGGGACGCGGCGGGAGGGGGGGGGCACCTCTTCCCCTGCACCGTAAGGGTAATTTCGCGGCGAATCCGCCACTGGGACCACCCTTATCTGAAAGCAAACCGCCCGCCGTTTAAAAAAATACCGGGGTTATGGGGGCTATCTGCTGCCATAACCCCAGTATTTAGCTTTTAATGGCCGACGTATATAGTCGTTAGGCGGTCGGTAAGTGGTTGCATGTATATAGCAAAAATTGCACCCCAAAATACATTGTATAAAGGAAAGTGTACAGGAATAGTCTGAGTCCATCTCCGATCCGCTACTATTAGCCATTTTAAATTCCAAATCGGATTCGGAATTGGATTCGGATACTGATGAGAGCTCCCCGGTGCTCTCATCAGTCATGGAGAGGACCTGAAGGGCCTCCTCGCTGCTGTACATCCTTTTTGACATGCTGGCTGTGATGGGCTGTGCGACGGGTGACGGTTGACTGCGGATGATCACTGATCAGTGGCAGGTGACTGATAGGTGGCAGGTGACGGTCACTGATGGGTTGACAGATGACGATGACTGATGGGTTGACAGGTGACGATGACTGATAGGGTGACAGGTGACTATGACTGATGGGGTGACAGGTGACGATGACTGATGGGTTGACAGATGACGATGACTGATGGGGTGACAGATGACGATGATTGATGGGGTGACAGATGACGATCACTGATGGGGTGACAGATGACGATCACTGATGGGGTGACAAGTGACGATGATTGATGGGGTGACAGATGACGATCACTGATGGGGTGACAAGTGGCGATGACTGATGGGGTGACAAGTGGCAATGACTGATGGGGTGACAAGTGGCAATGACTGATGGGGTGACAGGTGACGGTCACTGATGGGTTGACAGGTGACGATGACTGATGGGTTGACGGGTGACGATGACTGATAGGGTGACAGGTGACGATGACTGATAGGGTGACAGGTGACGATGACTGATAGGGTGACAGGTGACGATGACTGATGGGGTGACAGGTGACGATGATTGATGGGTTGACAGGTGACGATCACTGATGGGGTGACAGGTGACGATCACTGATGGGGTGACAGGTGACGATGATTGATGGGGTGACAGATGACGATCACTGATGGGGTGACAGATGACGATCACTGATGGGGTGACAGATGACGATGATTGATGGGGTGACAGATGACGATCACTGATGGGGTGACAAGTGGCGATGATTGATGGGGTGACAAGTGGCAATGACTGATGGGGTGACAAGTGGTGATGACTGATGGGGTGACAGGTGATGATCACTGATGGGGTGACAGGTGACGATGACTGATGGGGTGACAGGTGACGATGACTGATGGGATGACAGGTGACGGTGATTGATGGGGTGACAGGTGACGGTGATTGATGGGGTGACAGGTGACGGGTGATGGTGCACGGCGGTACTGATGGCAGTCTCTGGTGACAGGTGCACTTTAGGCTATGTTCACATGTGAGCGTAACGATCATGGGCAGAATCAACGTGATTCTGCCCGCAATCCGGAAATCATTGCAAATCGCGGGGCGCCTGTGCGTTGCCCGTGATTTGCAATAGCACCCCAAACGCTGTGCGATGTTGCCGCAATTTCCGCCTGCCGAATCACAGTAACATCGTGCAAACAACGCATGATGCCCCAAAGAAACTCTTGTACCTTTTTTGGGCGGCATGCGTTGTTTGCGCGATGTTACTGCGATTCGGCAGGCGGAAATCACGGCAACATCGCACAGCGCTTGGGGTGCTATTGCAAATCACGGGCAACGCACAGGCGCCCCGCAGTTTGCAATGATTTACGGATCGCGGGCAGAATCGCTGTGATTCTGCCTGCAATCGCTACGCTCACATGTGAACGTAGCCTTATGGGTGTCAATTTCTGGGCACTGATGAGGTGACTGTTGGGTGACAGATGCAATTGGGGGGGGGGGGGGGGGCTAAGGACTGTGTGGGGACATTTGTCTGCTTTTACATTGTGACATGTGTACAGAGCAGTAACTCACTATTTCTAGCTCTGCTCTCCTCACACTGGAAACTGTGTGACGGGAGAAGAGCTAGTAACAGTGAGTTACTGCTCTTTGTTTACATTTTGTGACTGTTTACTATGTGATCGGCTGTGAATCCATTCACAGCCGATCACATAGTAAACAGTCAGTGACTGTTTACTACCGCCGGTGACTAGCTGTGTTCCTAGGGAACACAGAGCCACTGACATGACTGCGCTGCGCGCTCCCGATCGCGCATGCGCGGTCATCTTGTGGGCTCCTCTATTGTGATCGGCTGTGTCATTGGAACACAGCCGATCACGTGGGAAACAGCCATGCCCATTGGCTGCTTCCCCCCTGCCGGTGACGGGCTGTGTCCCGGGGACACGCCGACACCGGCAGTGCAGGGCGGCGCGCAAACGATCGCGCGCCTGCCCTGCTGAAAGTGCCGCCGTCATATGACGGCGGCCCAGAACAATAGTCGCACCGCTCCGCCGTAATATGACGGCGGGCGGGCGGCAAGCGGTTAATGATAGAACATAGACTGGTGGAGACAGTAGTAGAGGCAAGAGTTGGGGTCAAGACCTGGTCGGACCACGCACCGGTGGTAATGAGGTTAAAAGGGAAACAAATTAATAAGAATACATGGAGAATTAACGAAGAGCTGATAAAAGATAAAGTCTGGGCGGCAGAAATGGAGAAAGAACTGGAGCTTTTTTTTTTCAACTGAATGAAACAGAGGGAATCTCAGAAAACAACTTATGGGAATCGCACAAAGCATACATACAGGGTATTTTAATATCAAAAGGGGTACAAAGAATTTTTGTAAAATCTTACCGTAAAATTCCTTTCTCCGAGTCCTCCGACAGTCGCCGCCCCTCATATAGTCTTCACCAATGGGTATTGACCTCTTATCCTCAGGAGTAAGCTAGGCAGAAGATTTTGTTAAAAACACAAAACTTTGCATAGACACACCTACAGGGGGCTGTCCCTCTGGTCCAATACCCCCGGCTAGCCTCATTCCCAATTCAGTTTGGTAGCAAGCAGTAGATAGTCCATGAACCCCAAAAGAGGGGTGGGGGCGGCGACTGTCAGAGGACTCAGAGAAAGGATTTTTACGGTAAGATTTTACAAAAATTCAGTTTTCTCTTACGTCCTCTGACAGTCGCCGCCCCTCATATAGTCTTCACTAATGGGATGTCCCAAAGCAGTGTAAACATGAGGGGTGGGAAACGCAACCGTCTCAAGGTAACGAAACACCCAAGGTCAGATAAAAGAACCTTATCTGAACCAAAAAGGTACCCACTGAGTAACAGGAAAGCTCAACAGGAGCGAACACCCCAGGAAATTAAAATAACCAAGGGGGAAAAAACCCCCACAGGAGGGGACAGGCTAAAAACGCCATGTCTCCCCCAATGTACTGCCGCACCCAGAACTTTGCGGCCAAAGGAGGCATCTGCCGATGCCGAAACATCAAGTTTGTAAACTTTGTAAAGGTGTGCAGGGACAACCATGTCGCCGCTTTGCACATCCGGGACACCGACGCCTAATGGCGAAAGACCCAAAACGCACGCTCCGCTCAGAAGAGTGCGCCGTGACAGGGAAAGGCGGAATACGATCCCCAGGCGAATAAGCCTGTACAATCGTCCATTGGAACCAGACAGGAATGGTTGCTCCTATCTAGGCAAAAGACAAACTGAATTGGGAATGAGGCTAGCCGGGGGTATTGGACCAGAGGGACAGCCCCCTGTAGGTGTTGCTATCCAAAGTTTTGTGTTTTTAACAAAATCTTCTGCCTAGCTTACTCCTGAGGATAAGAGGTCAATATCCATTGGTGAAGACTATATGAGGGGTGGCGACTGTCAGAGGACGTAAGAGAAAGATGGATTAATAAAAGAGATTTATAAATTAGAACAAAAACACAAAAAAGTATAAGAGGAAAGGATACATCACCAGCTGGTAATTAAAAGAGATCAACTGAAAGAATTATTAGATCAGGAAACTAGACAAGCGTTTAATAGAGTAGGTAAAGAAAGATATTTATGGAGTAATAAAAATCGGGAAGAAACTAGCAGGGATGGTTAAAAAAACAGAAAGCAATCAATTTTATAGAAAAAATAAGAGTCGAGAAAGAAAAGTTAAAGTATTCAACACCGGAGATTGCAAAAGGGTTTAAAAAATACTATGGGAAATTATACAATGTTAATGGAGAAGAGGGACCAGAGCCAACAGGTAAAAAGAATAGAGTTGATTAAAGAGTATTTGGAGAACGCAGGGCTGCCTAAAATAGAAGAGAATTTAAAACATATGGAAGCACTCATAAACAGGAGAGGAAATAGAGAAAACTTTAAAAACGACAGCTTCGGGAAAAAGCCCTGGCCCTGACGGGTTTACAATCAACTATTGCAAAAGGTTTAAAAATCTGCTGAGCCCTAGATTAAAAGGGTATATAAACGGGCTAGGCAGTCAGTATAAGATGAGTCGAGAAGCCTTAGAGGCCTCGGTCACAGTTATACTGAAAGAAAAAAAGTAGGGATGCACCGAAATGAAAATTTTGGGCCGAAACCGAAAATGCAGGATGCTCTTGGCCGAAAACCGAAACCGAAAATGACTTTTTCCCCCAAATAATTTTAACAGATAGAAGAGGGGCATACACCAAAAACAGGCAGCGACGTACACCTGTCGCTGCCACCCTGTCACAGTATATGTACTGTGATGGGTTGGCAAGAGGTTAATTTAATTACCAATGGTATTAGTATTATGCAGCATGAGGGGGTTAATGTATTGTCACTGCTGGTCACTGCTGCATTAGTGACCAACCAGTGGCAGTTATTTAACCGCTTTGTGCTGCATTAGTGCAACCAGTATCAGTGTTAATTACCACTGGTTGCACTAATGCAGCACAAAGGGGTTAATTAACTGCCACTGGTTGGTCACTAATGCATCAGTGACCAGCAGTGACAATACATTAACCCCTCATGCTGCATAATACTAATTCCATATGTAAGCTGCCTCAGCAACCCCCCCCCCCCACCCCCACTGCCTCAGCGTCCCTCCGCATCCCAAGGATGCAATCTCCTTACCCTCACTCTGCTCCTTTTTTTTTTTTTTCTTCTTCAGCATAATGATCAAACAAATAAAAAAAGCAGTCAATGTATGGGTTGCATAAGTGCTCAATGGAACTTGGAAGAACAGAGGGGGGGGGGCAGATAGGGGAGACAAGGGAGGGAGATAGGGACAGTTATGTGTAATGAAAAGTGTAAATGCAGTGCTCAGTGCTCACTCGTTCAAGGTCCGAGGGCGAGGAGAAGGCTGGATGGCTCAGGTATCATTCACGAGGCTTGGAATGTGTAGCTGCTTGCTGTTCTTCATATTTCCCGCCCACATCCCTCTCTCTGTCCTGCACATACGCCGAGATAGGAGAGTGGGCGGCCCCGGCCAGACACAGAAAACCTGGGGTGGGAGGGGGGAGGAGGATGAGCTGCATGCCTTTCTCCTCTCCTGTCCGTGTCTGGGAGGGGTGAGTACTGCTCGCTGCTGGGCTGTGTGATAGACGAGATGACACAGACGCTCTGCTCGGCTGCAGCCCCGGCCCGTAATTGAAAAGACTGATTCTCTTATCCTACGGACGGGAGAATCAGGGACTTTTCAAACCTGAGCTGCGCCCTCCTCCTTCCTCACAGCGGCCATTAATTTCGGCACTTTTAACCTATTTTCGGCCGAAATGGGATAGGCTCATTTTCGGCCGAAAATTTCGGTGGCCGAAATTTCGGTGCATCCCTAAAAAAAAAGGATCCAACAGTTTGCCCAAGTTATAGACCCATTTCCTTATTGAATGCGGACACAAAGCTTTTTTCGAAGATCCTAGCCACAAGGATGACAAATTTAATGACAGAATGGGTCCATAAGGACCAAGTGGGATTTGTTAGAACAATTCTTTTAATACAACAAATGGCGGTACAATAAAAGCGGAAACCCAGGGTTGATACAGTCAATAGATGCGGAAAAAGCATTTGACAGGGTCAACTGGGAATTCATGATTAAAACCCTTGAAGAACTAGGGCTAGGGCAAAGGATGGCCTGGATTAAAACACTATATGAAGGCACCTCTGCAAGAATAAGAATAAAAGGAACCCTCTCTGAACCGTTTGAAATGTTCAACGGAACAAGGCAGGGATGTCCACTCTCGCCATTGTTATTTGTGCTTTCTTTAGAACCCCTCTTGGCGACAATAAGGAAGAGTCCAGACGTGATGGGAGTAGTGGCTGGAGGGGTAGAGCATAAGGTTGCCGCATATGCGGACGACGTTTTGCTATACGTTTCCAGACTTAATCTGATGGAAGTACTGAAAAGGTATGGAGACCTGTCTAACTTAAAAATTAACCCATCAAAATCTGATATATTAAAAAATCAATCTCCCACTAAAGGAAGAAGAGGCATTAAAACAAAAATTCCCCTTTGTATGGAGGAAGTCGGCTCTAAACTATCTAGGAATTAAGTTGACTCCATCCCCTGAAAATTTATACAAGGTAAACTATATTCCTCTCTTAAAATGAAATAAGAGCAGAAATTAATAAACTAGCACCTAGGGTCCTATCGTGGATTGGAAGGATAAATATCATCAAGATGACTATCCTACCAAAAGTGATGTACAAATATCAAATGCTACCAATACCTCAGACATATTTTAGGACTCTGAAAACTCTAATGACAGGATTTATATGGAAAAAAAAAAAGCCTAGGATACAATATGAAGTACTAACAAGAAGTAAGATACTAGCAGTACCGGATTTAAAAAAATATTATCATGCTTCAATATTAACACGGGTGATGGAATGGGGGAAGATAAACGAAAAAAGTTGGGTAAATAGAGAGAACACTAGGAGTAATACACAATTAGCAAAAATCATATGGATACCACCACAATACAGAAAATTAAATAATAAAATACACATTATAACACGACATGCAATTTGGGATTTAATTTGTAAAAAAGAAAAAATGAAATTTAATTCACCATTGATACCTTTAAAAAACACTTTATTTTTTCCACCAGGAATAGACAATGTTCAAGGGAATTGGTTGGGAAGGGAAGACACACGGTTAAAGGGTATAGTGGAGAAAGGGAAAATGCACACTATTGTAGATTTAAAAAAAAGATTCGGGAAAACAGATGAATGGCAATATAGCCAGCTAAAGCACTTTGTAATGACACTACCACAACCATTAGGATCAGAAAAATGGATTTTTGTAAAATCTTACCGTAAAATCCTTTTCTCTTAAGCTCATTGACAGACGTAGTCCTCCTTGATTAATATCAACTCGGGTTATACTGCCCTCTACAGGAGTAGGACTAGACAGGAAAGAAAACGTTCTGGCCACACCCTAGGGGCAGTCCCAGAGGGTATATCCTCTCACTTCCTGCTACAGCAAATCAGTTTTTTTCTGTCTAGTTAGGAGTAAGGACCTAGATTCCTTGCTAGGATCTTCGGTCCTGGCAGGATTTTTTTTAGAAATACTTTTTTTAGACAGCTTTTTTTTTCTCCAGTGTTCCTGTGAGATCTTCAAGCAAGTACGCTGAAACTGGGCGACGGGCTGGATGTTGAGATCCAGTGGTCACGCGTTTCGTCATTTCCAACTTTTCAAAGGGCGTGAACCTTACGGCGCGGCGTCCGGCTATATAGGAGTGTTTGCTGACGGATTTGACAAGGATGCAATGACCCGCCCTCATATGCAAATTGGGCCGCTCGATAACTACGAGCTCTTCCGCCCAAACCGGACCGCTGAAAGGTCCTACATACTGCCGATCTTGCCCATACTTAGGTCCTACTCCCGTAAGGCTAAACTACATTATTTTATGGTTTCCCATTGATCATACAATATACAGTGGGCGGTCATACACTATATAATATACAGTAGCCGTTATCATAAATTATATTATATTAATCTATGGTGTCCCATTTATTAAAATGATGTGCATTAGGTGGTCTTGTAAATACAAGACCTACCCTTATTCTGTCAGCATACTCCTCCCATATTCATATAATAATAAAATACATACATAAAATGCAAGCTCATTTTCCTTATACAACACAAATTAATGTGCATATAAATAGATAAAAATCAGTTGAATTCCACGTTATCAATCTAAACAAAAATCTACTAAAATACCCATAGTAGATAGTATAAATATAAAATTTAAAATTTCATAGGTTAAGAAATATAAATGTACAACTCTCAATGTCCAATACCACATGTGTGGTCACGAACGATTTTCCAAAAGATGCCAATAAACGCAACACATCAGAAGTCAATATGGATGATTCTGGGATCCCATAGGAATCCACATAGAAAAATTAAATTGCATATAAAAAAGTGTCTAAAAGATGCAAAACACTTAGAGTGTCTCAACATATATCCCAAAATCAAAACTCATCCTAAAACCATAAATCAAATGTTCTAAAATGATCTTTAAAAGGGTTAAAAAAGATTAAACAAAAGAAAATTATTAGCAAGATTATAAAGCAACAAAGGCCCATTCTCCCCATATATACTGTCCATCACAGGTCACCGATGAAACAGTTAAGGTCCAAATCTATGTTTAGCCCTTTAGGGATCAAAGCCTGGGTGAGAAAAATCCATCTGGTTTCGCATTTGGATAGTTCTCAAACCCAGTTAGATCCCCTCCAGGATGGAGTCACCCTCTCTACACCCCAAAACTGTAAATCAGTGGGGTCCTGATTATGATGCCTCCTGAAATGCTCCGACACGCTGTGGTACTTGAAACCATTTATAATGTTTGTGATGTGCTCACCAACACTTTTCTTAACGGTCCTTTTTGTTCTACCAATGTAAATCAAATTACACGGACACATTAAGGCATATACTACGTGTGTGGTGTCACAAGTTATTAAACTTTGGATTTTGAACTGTTTCCCTATAGCCGGGACCTCAAACACATCCCTTTTCTTCAGATTGTTTTTAGTGAATGAGCATGCCCGACAACGCCCACATTTGTGGAAGCCTTTTCTGTCAGGGAAGAAGGTAACATTTGGGGGGTCCAAAACCTTCTTAACCACTCTGTCCCCAAAATTGGGGGCTTTGCGGTATATGAAGGAGGGGTTAATTGGAAGAACTGGACCTAGTACCCGATCTTTTAGAAGCACAGGCCAGTGCTTCTCAAAAATTGCGTCAACATTCCTGTAGTCGCTTGAAAAGTCAGAGAGGAAACTCCATTCTTTCCCATTATCTACAGACTTAGTTTTATTCTTTAAAACTTCTGATCTAGGCTGTGATGTGAGTCACTTTGGTTGGGGGGGCTTGTGAAACCCCAATTGCTTTAGGGAGGGTGGGAGACTCCTTGTCCAGCATCCCCAGTCCTTCTTATGTGTAAATCACCCTGTGTCTATAAAGGGGCACAGGGTGACCAAAAACTACAGTACAGGCCGGGACGACAAAATGGCAATGCAGATGGACTTTCTCTGCAAACTGAACTGTGATTGTAGTATGGCTCCCGGACATCCCCAAGCTGACCCGTATTGGATCTAGCTGGGTCTGCCGGACTATGGAACAGGGGGGAAGTATTGTCACAGAATTAGGAAGCTAGACTCCTGGCCACTGTCTGTGTGGAGCAATTCTTTTTGGTAGTCTCATCAACTCAAGCCATCTGTCTTTCACACAGCAGCCCATTGTCTGCTATGGGGATGTGTCACACTTTAATGCTGTCTATTGTTCTTTGGGATCTCGATGCCGGTGTGTCTGGCCTGGAATGAGATTCCTGAATGTTCAGGTGTTTAATTGTGTCATATATTGTTTACCTGCTAGCATTCTGTGCATTCCGCCTAGGCTGATTTAAGTGCTCAGTTAATTGGTATGTTAATGATATCATGGTCAGCCCTACCTCGTTATCGCAGCTATTGTGTGATATTTTGTGTAAATATTTGACTGGCCAATGACATACTTCTCCAATGTATAAAAGTCTGTGAGTTGGTTTTAATAAACAGTTCATTCTGGTTTGACCCCAAAACTTGTACTGTCTAGTTCTTGGGGTAACTATAGCCAGATTCACGGATCCCGTGTTCCAGATTTCTAAGGAAGCAGTCTTCTTGGCGGAGATACCCAGTCGGGGTGTCCTGTTCCGTCACATAGGCAACTCGAGAATCTTTTTAATCTCTAGATCCAGCTTATCTTCCTCATATTCTTTTTGAAGGAACCTCTCTTTGAAAACTGCTGATTGTGTCATAAAATCGTCAAACGTGCAGTTACGCTTAACCCTCATGAGTTGGCCCCTGGGAATGTTCTTCAACCACGTGGGGTGGTGGCCACTCATGATTGAAAGGTAACCGTTACGATCCGTTTGTTTAAAATAGACCTTTGTTGCAAACCCTTTAAAATGTCTAAAAATGGTCACATCTAAAAATTGTATACTTGTCCTGTCCCAATGGAATTCCAACTTGATGTTGTTGGAATTCGAATTTAAATGGGACATAAATAATAACAGAGACTCCTCAGAGCCTTCCCATATGAACAGGATATCATCAATGAACCGTTTGTAATAACGTAGTTCATTTTTTTGTTGATTGAATACAAATTTGTCCTCCCATTCAGCCATAAAGCAAATTTTGCTCCCATGGCGACACCTGTCTTTTGACTAAAAAAACAATTCTGAAACCAAAAATAATTATGGGAGAGACAAAAATCTAACGCTTTATGGATGAATCTCTTTTGTTCAAAGGGTATCTCGTCCCTCTTGCTCAAAGCCCAATTAAGGGCCAACAGAGCATCATCATGCTGGATGATGGTATAGAGCGAGGACACATTGGCCGTCACTAGGAAGGCCGACGAGTCCTCGCTCAACAACACATCATCCAGCGTTAACAACAAGTCTTTAGTGTCCTTCAGAAAGGCTCTCGTGGTCAACACACTGGGTTGGAGAAATTTGTCGAGATATTGGCCCAGCCTAGCAGTAACAGACCCGATCCCATTAACAATAGGGCGGGCTGGGGGACACTCCACGTCCTTATGTATTTTGGGGAGCGTGTATATTGTGGGTATCCTACACACGCTCGGGGTCAAATATCTTTTCTCCTTCTTTGTTAAGGCATATGTCCTGTAACCGAACTCAACCAGATTTTTTAGTTCCTCATTGAACCTAGATGTCGGATCGGCGGATAGCTTAATATAAGTTTTCTCATCATTAAGCATACTGGACAATTGTTGGTGGTAGAAGCTTTTATCAAGTATCACCACTCCCCCTCCCTTGTCCGCTGGTCTGATAATGATTTCTTTCCTTTTTTCTAAGGATTCAAGACCTTCTGTAATATGCCTCATACTATTCTGAATTTTTTTGGTGTTGTGTATTAATTCTTGCAAGTCTTCCAGAACTGAATTTTTAAAGACTTCCACATAATGGTTGTTATTAACTTGAGGGTTCATGGTGGATTTGTTTTTGAAACCACTATTCAACATAGATCCCCTATTCCCATTACTCACAGAGGTGATGGGATTATTACTCACAGAGGTGATGGGGTTATTCAAAAAGTGCTTTTTCAGGTTCAATTTTCTAATAAACTTATGAGTGTCAATGTACACGTTAAACTTATTAACGGCCCATTTTGGTGCACATTTTAATCCCTGGTCCAGCACATATAATTCTTTCTGAGTCAGTTCAACTTGGCTAAGATTGAAAATTCCTTGGTTTAGAGTTCCCTTCTCCTTTTTCTTGTGCTGGACCCTTCGTCCAGCTCTGACTCCTCTTCTTGTGTTTTGGACCCCCCAAATGTTACCTTCTTCCCTGACAGAAAAGGCTTCCACAAATGTGGGCGTTGTCGGGCGTGCTCATTCACTAAAAACAATCTGAAGAAAAAGGGATGTGTTTGAGGTCCCGGCTATAGGGAAACAGTTCAAAATCCAAAGTTTAATAACTTGTGACACCACACACGTAGTATATGCCTTAATGTGTTTGTGTAATTTGATTTACATTGGTAGAACAAAAAGGACCGTTAAGAAACGTGTTGGTGAACACATCACAAACATTATAAATGGTTTCAAGTACCACAGCGTGTCGGAGCATTTCAGGAGGCATCATAATCAGGACCCCACTGATTTACAGTTTTGGGGTGTAGAGAGGGTGACTCCATCCTGGAGGGGATCTAACTGGGTTTGAGAACTATCCAAATGTGAAACCAGATGGATTTTTCTCACCCAGGCTTTGATCCCTAAAGGGCTAAACATAGATTTGGACCTTAACTGTTTCATCAGTGACCTGTGATGGACAGTATATATGGGGAGAATGGGCCTTTGTTGCTTTATAATCTTGCTAATAATTTCTTTTGTTTAATCTTTTTTAACCCTTTTAAAGATCATTTTAGAACATTTGATTTATGGTTTTAGGATGAGTTTTGATTTTGGGATATATGTTGAGACACTCTAATAAGTGTTTTGCATCTTTTAGACACTTTTATATGCAATTTAATTTTTCTATGTGGATTCCTATGGGATCCCAGAATCATCCATATTGACTTCTGATGTGTTGCGTTTATTGGCATCTTTTGGAAAATCGTTCGTGACCACACATGTGGTATTGGACATTGAGAGTTGTACATTTATATTTCTTAACCTATGAAATTTTAAATTTTATATTTATACTATCTACTATGGGTATTTTAGTAGATTTTTGTTTAGATTGATAACGTGGAATTCAACTGATTTTTATCTATTTATATGCACATTAATTTGTGTTGTATAAGGAAAATGAGCTTGCATTTTATGTATGTATTTTATTATTATATGAATATGGGAGGAGTATGCTGACAGAATAAGGGTAGGTCTTGTATTTACAAGACCACCTAATGCACATCATTTTAATCAATGGGACACCGTAGATTAATATAATATAATTTATGATAACGGCTACTGTATATTATATAGTGTATGACCGCCCACTGTATATTGTATGATCAATGGGAAACCATAAAATAATGTAGTTTAGCCTTACGGGAGTAGGACCTAAGTATGGTCAAGATCGGCAGTATGTAGGACCTTTCAGCGGTCCGGTTTGGGCGGAAGAGCTCGTAGTTATCGAGCGGCCCAATTTGCATACGAGGGCGGGTCATTGCATCCTTGTCAAATCAGTCAGCAAACACTCCTATATAGCCGGACGCCGCGCCGTAAGGTTCACGCCCTTTGAAAAAGTCGGAAATGACGAAACGCGTCAGGGCATGAACCTTACGGCGACCGGAAGTGCACGGGAGACACAAGCGGCGGCTTTGGAGATCCGAGACACCAGCGTGGAGAGGGTGAGCAGGATCGACACAGCCTACCACGGTACCCGTAGCACTGTGACCTATTAGGATACTGAAGGCTTATTGTTATATTGTGTTTGTGAGTACATTTGTATTGGGGTTGTTCTTAACAATAAAATCTGATGGGTGAAACAATATCACGCTAGTGCGGTTCCTTCTTTCCCCCTATGTTTACCATTTGAGCAATTGCCGGGAGGAGAAGGGAGACACGTGACCATCCGAGATTGAGGTCCAGTAATAGCAGCAGCAGTCGCTCCTGAGTGGGATTTATTATACAGCAGCCTGTTTGCCTGTCCTATGCAAATAGGGAGACCATAGCTTCTGGTGAGTTACCATTCCCCCCATTATCACATCGGTGGAGGTGTAGAGCTGTGGTGACCCCAACACTTGGTGGTGATTCCTACTTGGTGGATTGGACTATTACTGGAGAATTTAACCCCTTGTTTTGAATTTTTATTGCATTGATGGACGTTTAAGGACTTTATTAAGATTTGACTTGTTTCATGTTGTGTGACCCACGTCATTTCCCCTCGATTATACCTGCGCTACTTATACCATTTTATCTGTTCTAAGTGACGATTTATTTCAATAAAAAAGATTACAAATTTAGAGATACCTGATGATCCGTGGTTTTGTATGTTTCATCGGATAAAAGGCTCGATTAACCACTTGCCGACCGCTCACATTGAGCGTACTGCGGCAAAGTGGTTCGTTATCGTCCAGCGACGTAGTACTTATCACTAATTTGGTCGCCTCCCTCGACGCCGAGAAAGCATTCGATTCTGTTGAGTGGCCATTTCTCTGGAAGATCTTATCTAGCTTCGGGTTCGGCCCTAATTTCGTCTCATGGATTAAGCTTCTCTATGAGAACCCTACAGCTAGAGTTCGTACTAATACATCTCTATCGGATAAATTCCCTCTATTGAGGGGTACCCGACAGGGATGTCCGTTATCCCCAGCCTTGTTTGCCTTGGCTTTGGAGCCGCTAGCGATTATGTTGCGAGCGGACCCACAAGTCCGAGGCATTAAGGTGGGGGTCATTGAAGAGAAGTTGTCTTTATATGCAGACGACACCTTGATTTATTTGGCGGATGCATCCACATCATTACATAGGGCCTTACAATTATTTGACATCTTTGGCCGCTTTTCAGGTATAAATATTAATTGGTCTAAGTCCGTCCTTTTTCCACTACACCCATCGATATCTTTAATTGATACTCATACACCGTTGAAATGGGTACAGGATATGGTGTACTTAGGCATCAAAGTGGGTCCAACATTGGAGGTATATCAGCAAAATAACATTGACCCTTTAGTTTTACAATTAAATAAAAAGTGCGCGTCTTGGCGCATGCTTCCCTTGTCCCCCGTTGGCAGAATTAACTTAATAAAAATGAACTATCTTCCGAAATTTCTGTATCTTTTTCGTAACTCCCCCATTGATATGACTAGAACCTTTTTTTCGAGATTAGAAAGTATTATAACAACTTTTGTATGGGCCGGGCGTACTCCACGAGTCGCAAGACGCACGCTATACCTTCCTCTTGCAAGAGGAGGATTAGCGCTTCCTAACTTTAAATTGTATTTTTGGGCGGCTGTCCTGGTGACGGTCCGGTGGTGGTTCTCTCAGCCCAAAACTAATTCTGCAGTTACACTAGAAGCAGCACTATTGGGTTCATATGCGGCCCTTAGTAATCTTGTTTTTCGGGGGGAACAGGCACATCCTCAAATAACCAGTCTGATGAAGACTGTCCTGCGGATATGGACTCGGGCGCGGGTGATATATAACACACCATTGCATATATCCCCCCACACTCCGTTGTGGGGCAATCCTAATTTAAAACATTTATATCATCTCCCTGATCCACAGTTATGGGCTGCTAGAGGGATTGTGACTATGAAACATGTTATTAAAGATGGAAGACTTCAAGGCTTTAATGCTCTTCAGTCCACCCATTCATTACCTTCCACCATGGGGTTTCGTTACCGCCAGCTTAGTCATGCTATGCGGGCTCAGTTCCATGGCCCTGTTGTCCTGGAATCAGACCCCTTGGAGAAAATGTTAACTTTTAAGGTAATAGGGAAATCTCTCTCTGCTATATACTCCATACTCTCAACAGATCATAGTCAGTCCCTTGAGAAAACCTATAATAAATGGAAGGAGGACATTCCAGATCTGACTATTGAAGAGTGGGAGGATTCGGTTAATAATTATATCCCCTCAATGATAGCGGCTAGGGACAGATTTATACAACTCAAATTCTTACATAGAGCATATTATACGCCACAACGTCTTGCCAGGATATTCCCCACGAAAGATCCTTTGTGCATTAGATGTGGGCATGAAATAGGTACATTCTTACATGTTGTTTGGTCGTGCCCTGACCTGGCAACTTTTTGGAAAGAAGTGACGGACACTATTGGCGAAATCTTTGACATCATGATTCCTTTGGACCCAAAGGTAACTTTATTGAGTAACCTTACAGAACTGGCTGGGGACAAATATGCTAAAATGTGCATTACATATATCCTGTTTTATGCCAGGAGAGAAATCCTTTTGCGATGGAAGTTACCCGAACCTCCCACCCGATTATCCTGGATAGTTGCCGTTACTAAGACACTCCCATTCTACCGTTTTACATACGGTAGTAGGAACTGTCCAAAAAAATTTGATAAAGTCTGGTCAGCCTGGATCGACGCAGTAGGTGAGCCAAAGTCACCGGTTCCATAATGATATAAGTAGGCTCTTATTATTATAATTAAGAACTTTTTTTTTTTTTTTTTTTTCTCTCCTTGTTTCTAAACTGGTTTATTGACATTCCCCTTCCCTCCCTCTCCCTAAGAATTTTTTTTTTTTCTTTCTTTTTCTTTTTTTTGTGTGTGTGTTAGTAGGTATGGATAAAACTATTCCTTGTGCAGAGTAATGTATTGTATTGGAATGTTTGTGATGTTTATATGTGTAACAATAAAATAAAAATTTAACTGTTAAAAAAAATTTGGAGGATATGTTAGCAAGACCTTAAAGAGGTAGTCCAAGGATCTTCCTCTCATGCTTAGCACAATGAGGTGCTGGGAGGATACGTTGCCAGGAAGGAGAATGTAATTGGAAGATAGAAGAAGATAGAAGAGAAAGACATTTTGGACTTTATTGGCACCGGTATTAAAAATGTGTCTATGCCTTAATGGGGTAGTCAGAGGTTCTCCTGTCCACTATTTGTAGCCACAAAGTTACTGTGAACACTGGATGCAGTTACCATTCCCAAGTGTTTGCGCATAGCTTGCGCTGCTTTACAATACTGTTGCTACCTGCTGCAGAGACAAAAACAAGGTTACTTCTGTTTGTAGGCGACAGACAACAGCATAAGCTGGCACTTTGTGCAGCCTGTGGCTATCCTATTAGTCCTTATTGCTTAGAGCAGATGAGGTTCTCCATGTGGAGGAGAAAGGGCTCTGGTTGGGAAGCTTGTGTAAAGTTTTCTCAGTTCAGGTAAAGGCTTGTTTGCCTGGCTCTTGGGGATGGCCCAGGACTACAGCATCAGAGTTGCCTTAGTGGGGATAGCCTACGCCACACCACACCACACCACCCTGTATGTGCTTGATCTCAGAAGCTAAGCAGGTTTAGACCTGGTTAGTGGATGAATGGGGGACCACCTGAGAACACTAGGTTCTGTACAGCAGCGCATATACCTCTTAACCAGCAGAGGGCAGTAATACTGATAATTGTGCACTTAGCTTCTCTAGGATTCTGAGTCAAGCTGCCCCAGTGCTGTGGGGGACAGTTCAGCACTCTAAGTCCATGGGGGGCCCTTGCATGTTCTGCTTTCTGAGGCTTTGCAGAGTCTAAAAGCCATAGGCATGCTTCCTCAAAGCAGAGGCAACAGGGGGCTTGTGGTTTCAGAAGCCTTGGCGCCCCGGATGTTTTGGGGCTGCATTTCCCATGATGCTCATACACTCTGAGGTATATTTGGGCATTGTGGGAGGTGTGGTTCTGGGCTGCCGAGGTTCACTATCACTGCTCTAGAGCTATGGTCAGATGCAGGTTTTAAAAAGAAAGCAGTGTACAATGTTTGCATTACCTCCCATACCCTGGAAGACATTTTTAAATGTTTGAGGATCAATGATCGCTAATGTTCTCATCTCTGCAGCAGTTTCCTGCTTCCTTACCATAGCTCCCATGCTCCACCAATCTGTCAACAGTTTTAAGGAGTGATTTTTGGCTCAGGGCATTCTTTCGATGCGGACGCAGAGGTGGAGCATGAATATTCATTCCCTCTCTTGGGTCACAAATGTCAGATGGCCTTTGGATGATTCTTAGTGCTAAGCACATGCAGGAATTTATGAAGGTTCCTGTCTTTATGACAGAATCCTGGAAAACCATTATTCTGGTGGTAAGGAAGGGCTGGTGCCCTTTTCTGAACTTCGCAAATGCTAGTCTACAGATTCCTATAGTCTGGGTTCGCCAGCACGTTTTCTAGCAAACAATGACTTGAACTAGGTCATGGTATGTTTTTTGGTTGGCATTCTCCCCAGAACCCTCTTGAGGGTACTATCAATCTTTATGGCATTTATTTCCTCAAGCGACATTTTGCGGATAGCGAAGTAGGGGTGCTGCTGCTAAGTAACGTTTTTGCCTGCAGGACCCTCTAGATCTTGGAGTAGCTTGTCAATTTTTAGTAGATTCAAATCCAGTCTACTTAAGTCCTGGATCGCTGTTCATTGCAAACAAAGGTCATGTACATCCTTCTGGGTCCAAGTATGTTTTTGGTCACGGCCCCCGCCCCAGAACCCTTCTGGAGGTACTATCTATCCTTGGGGCATTCGTTTCCTCAGTGATATCCTGCTTAGAGCGACGTAGGAGCACTGCTGCTAGTTAACGCCTTAGCCTGCAGGACTCTCGAGAGCTTTCATCTTGTCAAGTTTTAGTAGAATTTAATTCAGTTTACTTACTCCTAGATAGCTGTTCAGTGCTAGTTAAGGTCATGCCCATCTTTCTGGGGCCTGGGATCCTGAGCATTATGTGGACTATATCCTGGTGTTGGCACACTCCAGGGATTTTCTCATAGACCACCGGGATCAAGTCTTGCAGACCCAATCAGAATTTGGGTGGATGATGAATGGGCAGAAGAGCCAACTTGTTCCGTCCAATGCCTAACCTACCTCGGCAGGGGGTTTCAGTACAGTCGAATACAAGATTTTCTTGTGAAGAGAGATTGATCGAGTCTGTGCGGGGACCAAGGGGATTAGGTCCTCAAAGGAAATCACGGGTCGTCGATGCATGAATTTTTTTAGGTCTTCTTAAGGCCTGTATCCCTGCAATGCCTTGGGCACGGTGGCACAGGAGAAGGTTTCAGTTCTGCCTTCTAAGCCTGTGGCGCCGCGGTTCTCTCAGCCAGAGGTTCCAGGTTCCTTGCTTAGTTTCCAACAACCTTCTGTGGTGGACCAAGAGGAGCAACCTCTCCCTGGGCGGGCCCGTCAGCCCTGGAGACTGGATCACGATTACTGCGGATGCCAGTCTCCAGAGTTGGGGGGCACATTGCCTACAACTGAAAGTGCAGGGAGTGTGGGACCAGAGTTTGCCATGTTCCTCGAATCTCCTAGAACTAACAGCGGCCAGGGAGGCGCTGAAGACATTTTTGCCCGTAATGCAAGGCAGGAGAGTCAGACTTCTCATGGACAATAAAACGGCAGTATCGTACATTGTGAAACAAGGGGGGACAGAAAGTCTGATACTTCTCCAGGTAACTGCGGATATCTTCTCCTTGGCTGAAGCCCATTTGTTGGACTGTTCAGCATCATGTCTCCCGGACCCTCAGAATACCCTAGCAGACCAGTTGAGCAGGAATTTCGCCAACTACACAGGATGGATGCAAAATCCAAAATATTTGTCGAGCAATGGGGGTTCCTGAGATAGACTTAATGGTGACACATTTCAACTGTCAAGTTTTTTTTCCCACTTCTTCTGCCCGCAAGCTCTGGCCCAGGATGCTTTCTATCAGAAGTGGGGCTTCAAGCAGGTCTACCCATTTCCCCCAATTACTCTGATCCTCAAATCATTGGTGAAGATCATGAATGAGGGAGTACCCACTATTGTGATAGCTCTATTCGGGCCGAGGAGGCCATGGTTTCCCCTTCTTTGCCTGGCTGTGTGTCCTCCAATAAGGCTCCCTCAGGTCAGGGACCTTCTCATCTGCAACGGCCACACTCACCCCAACTCGGCCTGTCTGGCCTTGACTGCATGGAATTTGAGAGGAGCAAGCTCCAGAATCTAAATCTCTCTGACTCAGTAATGTCCACCATTCTGTCATCCAGGAAAGAATCTACTAAAGGCCACTTATTATAGAGTGTGGCAGAGGTTCGAGGATTTCAGTCCAACAGGGATTTTCTTTCCGTTTACCCTCAGTGGCGAGCAGTACGGCCTCGACTCGGGACTAAGCTTCAACATGCTTAAAGTACAAATTTCAGCACTTTTGGCTCTTACCAATACCTTATGGTCAAAAGAGTCTCTAGTAGTTTGATTCCTCCGTGCGGTAATCAAGATATACCCGCCTTTTCGTCCTTTTCTTTCCAAAATGGGATTTACTGTTAGTATTAATGGAGTTGCTAAAAAGCCCCCTTTTTTTCCCAGATTCGGACAGTCCTTTATGGTACCTGACATTAAAGACGGTTTTCTTGACAGTTTTGGTCTCAGCCAGATGAGGCTCAGACACTGCAGCCTTCTCCTACAAAGAGCCGTTCTGCACCTTCCTTCAGGACAGCGTAGCGTTACAACCTTCTCCGAAGTCCTTTCCGAAAGTCTCGTCGGACTTTATTGATTTCATTTTAATTGGGAATCTGTTCTCCTGGCCTTTTCACCTTCTCATCAGACTTGGAGGAGCCTAGATGGTATGATCTGGATATGAAGTCTCTCCCACAGACATAGCTGCCCAGAGCGGTCTCGTTCCGGAAAACAGATGCTTTTTTTTTTTTTTTTGTATTCCCAAAGGGTCCCAGGATGGGTATGCCGGGCCCTCCAAGAGTCCTCTCGACAGGGATAGTTAAAGCAATCCAAACAGCTTACTCCCTGGAAGGCCTCCCTCCTCCTCAGGAGATCCGAACACATTCCATAAGAGCGGTGTCATCCTCCTGGGCAGCTTGGTCCAAAGTATCGGCAGACGTGGTCTGTAAGGCAGCAGGTTGGAGATCTCCTAATACCTGCATAAAACACTAAGCTGGATGTGATGTCATCCCAGTATGCTCAGATGGGAGCTTCAGTAGTGTCTTCTGCTGTATCAAGATATTACAATTAGTTTCTTGCAGCAGTACCTGGTGTTTCTAATTTATTCTTCCCACCCTGTGTTTTGGCTAGTTAAGTCCCGTAGTATGATGGCATGACGCAGAGCCAGGAAAATGGAAAATTGTTACCAATACTTAACGTAATTTTCCTTTCCTGGCTCTGCGTCATGCCAGCACAAAACCCTCCCTGGTCCGTCACGAGCTCATACAGAACACCTCCACCAGGTACTGCCTGCCTTTTATGCTATTTCAGGGATGTCCTATGGGGGTCAGAGGCCGGAGTTGACCCGTAGTATGATGGCATGACGCAGAGCCAGGAAAGAAAAATTACGGTAAGTATTGGTAACAATTTTCCATTATTTCTTCTGTTATATCTTTGAGGATCTCCTGGGTCTGTAATAAGCTCTCATTTAATCTCCAAAATCTATTTGTAAATGATAAAGTATCAGAAAGTGAATAAAGTAAAGTAATTGGGGCATGGTCGGACCAGATTATACTTCCAATTTCAATTTTTTGTATTGCATGTAACTGTCTATGAGGAATTAAAAAATAGTCTATTCTTGTATAGCGCCCATGAACCGAGGAAAAATATATGTGTAGTCTTTTTCTCCAGGGTGTATTAAGCGCCATGCATCTACAAGTTGATGTTTATGTAATTCTTGCAACTCGCGTTTACAGAAGAAATACAATATTTTCAAATAAACGAGTCCCCAGAAGGAGATCCAGGCATACTATGGGAAGCACACAAAACAGTAATCAGGGGTGTATTGATTAAACATGGTTCCAGGGTTAAAATAGAACGAGAGAAAAAATTGGCATCGTTGCTCTCTCTACTACATGAGATGGAGATGAAACATAAAAGATCCCCATCAGTTAACACTGAGATAGAGATGATTTCTGTGCAGAAACAAATTACTGAATTTCCAAGTTATAAGGCCAAAGCTTCCTTACAAAGGAGCCGTAAAATTGGATATGAATCTGGTAATAAATGTGGGAGACTCCTTGCTAGAGCGGTAAAAGATATCAAAGCAGCTACATATATCCCTCAAATCTTATCTCCTTACGGAAAAAAAATATCACTACCCAAACAAATTGCTCAGACATTTCGAGACTTCTATTCTGATTTATATAACCTTCCAGATCAATTTTCTTCGGCAGCCCAGATGGAAGACTATATAAAATTATCTCAAATTCCTAAATTATCAGCGGAAATCTGTAAAGAATTAGGCTCCATGTACACGGGACGTTGTTAAAAGTCCCTTTGAATGCTGGAATTTTTAGGACGTTTGAAACGTCCGTTCGGTCGCGTTTGTACCCGCGTTTAGCGGGCGTTTAGGGGCGTTTGCGTTTAGAAGCGTTCCTAGAGGTCAAAAAAATTATTCCCCTTTAAAATGGAAAAACTTGAACGCTAAATGCGGGTCATCACGTTCAGACGCGTTCGGAGGCGTTTAGACGCGTTCGGACGCGTTTGTGCGTTTGAAACGCCGGGAAACACACGTTCGAACGCAAATAATTGCGTTCTAAAAAAAGTCCCTGAACGCAACTGCCTGCAAATGACTGTAAACGACCTGGTGTACATGGACAGATAAGATAAAATGTAGATGGGTTCAGGGGCTTCTGAAAAAAACGCCCAACTGCTCCTAAACTACCATTTCCAGCGTCCCGTGTACATGGAGCCTTAGATTCACCAATAAAATTTACAGAAATTCAACAAGCTCTGAATGCGATGAAAGCTGGGAAAGCTCCAGGGCCAGATGGCTTTACTCTTCAATACTATAGGGTTTTCTTCCCGATTCTGGGACCATATTTACTGAATGTGTTTAATGGTGTAGGACCGAATACTATATTTTGTAGAGATACTTTTGAGAGCACACATTGTAGTTATACCCAAGGAGGATAAAGACATAATGTTATGCCGGGAGTTACAGGCCAATATCATTGCTCAATATAGATTTAAAACTTTTCACTAAGATATTAGCAACCCGATTGACGCAACATTTACATTCCCTAATTAATTTAGACCAAGTAGGATTCATAACAAACAGAGAAGCGAGAGACAACACTACAAAAGCATTGAACTTATTATATGCCGCAGACAAAACCCAATTTCCATGTGTCTTTTTAGGAACTGATGCAGAAAAAGCATTTGATAGAGTTAACTGGAAATTTATGCTATCTACACTTAAACATATTGGCTTAGGAAAGACTATGCTACAATGGATATCTTCCATATACTCTGCTCCATCAGCCCAAGTTAAGGTTAATGGGATTCTCTCTGAACCTTTTCTGATTAAGAATGGGACGAGACAGGGGTATCCCCTATCACCCATACTCTTTGCTCTTTCCCTGGAACCATTTTTATGTAAAATAAAACAAAAACTGAATTTTTGTAAAATCTTACCTGTAAAATTCCTTTCTCTGAGTCCTCCGACAGTCGCCGCCGCCTCTAAGTCATCACTGTCGGGTATTGACTTCTGCTCCGCAGGAGTAGCTAGGCATATAGACTTAGTCAAAAGACAAAAGGCATTAGCATATACACACCCATGGGGGCTGTCCCATCTGGTCAATACCCCCCTGCAGTGACCACTCCCAACTCAGTTTGGTAGCATAGCGGTAGGTAACAAGAACCCCAAAAGAGGGGCGGGGGCGGCGACTGTCGGAGGACTCCGAGAAAGGAATTTTACAGGTAAGATTTTACAAAAATTCCGTTTTGTCTTACGTCCTCCGACAGTCGCCGCCGCCTCTAAGTCATCACTGTTGGGATGTCCCAAAGCAGTATAGACATGAGGGGTGGGAGACGCAACCATAGAAAAGGCAACGCAGTACCCACATCAGAGAAAGGAATCTTACATGCACTGTAAGAGAACCAACTGGGCAACAGAAAAAAACAATGCTCAACAGGAGCAACAGCCCAGGAAAGCAAATGCCAACAGCCAGGGCCCCAGAAAAAAAACACAAGGGTCCATCATGGCACTGCCGCACTGAGAACCTTGCGGCCAAAGGAAGCATCAGCTGATGCCAGAACGTCTACTTTGTAGAATTTGGAAAAAGTGTGCACCGACGACCAAGTCGCAGCCTTGCACACCTGGGCCACCGAGGACCTATGCCAATAGGCCCAGGACGCACTCGCAGATCTGGTAGAGTGCGCCTTAACAGGGAAGGGTGAAACCCGTTCCTTCAAGGCATAGGCCTGTTCAATGGTCTGTCTGATCCATTTGGCAATAGTTGCTGTGGATGCAGCCATGCCCTTCCGAGGTCCCTCAGGAAGGACAAAGAGGGAATCCGTTTTCCGAAAAAGATTCCGTAGACGACAGGTAAACCCTGATCGCCCTGACAACATCCAAGGAGTGCAGAGCAACCTCCCTAGGATGCTTAGGTTTCGTACAAAGCGAGGGCAGGACAATGTCCTCATTAATGTGGAACTCAGAGACCACCTTAGGAATAAAGGAGGGATGCGGACGCAAAACCACCTTATCCCGGTGAATCACCAAGTACGGAGAACGGCAAGATAACGCTGCCAGTTCCGACACCCTGCGAGCCGAAGTGATCGCCACCACAAAGGCAACCTTCTTAAGACCGCAGAGGCAACGATATTTCCCGAATGTTTTCAAAGGGAGCACTTTGTAAGACGGACAGAACCAAGTTCAAGTCCCATGGAGGTAAGGGCTCCTTCCTGGGAGGATGTCGCACACCTTGAATGAAGGTGCGAACCAGGGATAGTAACTGAATCGGAGGAAAGGCATACATCAGACGATACTGATGCCAAGAGGCTACCAACGCATCCGAGGCGTCCGCCAATGGATCGCGCGTTCTTGCCACGAACCTTTCCACCTTTTGATTTAGCCGGGATGCGAACAGATCCACGTCCGGGGATCCCCACCTCGTACACAGCTTTTGGAAGACCTCCGGGTGTAGGGACCATTCCTCCTGGTCCAGGGTCTGGCGGCTCAGATAGTCGGCCTGCCAATTCTCCACAACCGGAATGTGAACTGCCGAGATCGCCGGGACATGAGCCTCGGCCCAAGACAGAATGTCGGTCACCTCCCGGGCCGCCCGAGCACTCCTGGTGCCCCCTTGGTGGTTGATGTAAGCCACCGCGGTAGCATTGTCCGTCTGTACCCGGACAGGATGGCCCCGAAGACGGTCCGACCACTGGAAGAGACAGAAATTTATCGCTCGCAATTCCAGCACATTTATCGGGAGGGAGGACTCGTCCTCCGACCAAGTGCCCTGGGCAGACAGGTTGCCCAGGACTCCACCCCAGCCCGACAGGCTGGCATCTGTGGTAATCACCGTCCACACCAATGGACGGAAGGACTTGCCCTCCACCACCGATGGGGACTGGAGCCACCACAGAAGAGCTAATCTGACTCAAGGAAACACACAGATCCAGGGACTGAGGCAGTCTGTCCCACCTGTCCAGGATCTCCACTTGGAGAGCCCGCGTGTGAAACTGAGCAATGGGTATCGCCTCGAAGGGCGAAACCATCAACCTCAGGCCCCACATACAGGCCCTGAGTGACGAGGACGGGCTGTCCTGAGGGACCTGATCTCGTCCCGCAAAGTCCGGAGCTTGTCCTCCGGAAAGAACACCTCTGCCTGAGCAGAGTCCAGAATCCTTCCCAGGTAGGGAAGACGAAGCGATTTCTGAACGTTGATGGTCCATTCGAACTCCTGGAGCATCAGTACCATGGTGGACAGATCGCGCACTAGGTCCTGGCTGGCACGCAATCTCAGAAGTAGATCGTCCAGGTAACCCAAGACCGCAATGCCCTGAGCCCTCAGCAGGCCCAGAGCCGGCGCCAACACTTTGGTAAAAACCCTTGGTGCCGAAGCGAGACCGAAAGGTAGCGCCACAAACTGGTAGTGGCCCTCTGCGATAGCAAAACGAAGGTACCGCTGATGACCCTCGAAAATGGGGATGTGCAGGTACGCATCTTTTAGATCTATCGAGGCCAGGAATTCTCCTGGACTCAAGGAGGCCACCACCGAACGGAGAGACTCCATACGGAACTTCCGAACATGCACAAAGTGGTTCAGCGCTTTCAGGTCCAGAATAGGACGCACTTTGCCCTCCTTTCTGGGCACAGTGAACAGATTTGAATAAAACCCCCGAAACCTGTCCCCGGGACAATCACACCCTGGGCAAGAAGGTCCTGCACCGCTTGATGCAGGTCCTGTAGACGCCCCGGAGGCAAATGAAGATTTGAGGGAAAGAATCTGTCCGCCGGCCGGGAAAGGAATTCGATCTTGTATCCCGATCGAACAATTTCCAGAACCCACCTGTTCGATATCCGGAGTAGCCAAGGTTGGAGGAAACCGCGCAATTGTCCCCCCACCCCTGAAATGGGTGAGGGCGCCCCTTCAGGCAGAGGCGGATTGCCAGACTTTTGCTTACCCGCCCAAGGCTTCTTCTGACTGCCCTGGGCCTTGAAGGGCTTGCCCTTGGATTGGTTCCGAAAGGCACGAAAGGACCCCTGATTGGATCTAGGCGCAGAACCCCGCTTGCCTCGAAAGGACTTGTTCTTCGGGTTCTGGGGCAGCATAGTGCTCTTGCCCCCCCCCGTGACGCCTTTCACCAGGGTATCCAATGCCTCGCCAAAAAGGCGAGAGCCAGCATAGGGAAAATCAGCAACAGTTTTCCGTGAGGACTGGTCGGCCGACCAGCTCTTCAGCCATATCAGTCGCCGCGACACTGGAGAGGCGTGCCACTAAAGGGGCCTCATTCAAGGCCACATCACACAAATACATGACTCCTTGGTGGATTTGATCCACCATTTCCAGCCGGGCAGGCAGAACACCATCAGACACGAGATTGCTCCTAAGCATCTTAGTCAAATCAGCCACCGCCTGAGCCACCAGAATGGACGCGAAAACGGGTTTGAGCTACGAACCCGCCACCGTGTAGGAATGACGGGCTAGAGACTCACACCACCGGTCCGTGGGATCCCGGAAAACCGGGGTATCCTCAGTAGGAACCAAGGTAGCCTTGTTTAACACGGCCACAGTGTGATCTACCTGTGGAGGCACACACCATCGTGATTCCGTAGCCGGCGCAAAAGGATAAAGCAATTTGAACCGACTAGGTACCAGGAATGGACGTTTTAACGTGCGCCACATTTCATTAACAGTGTAATGAAACTCAGCTGGGCAGGGAAAAACCTGCGCCGACTTGCGGGTCCTGTGCGTCCCAAATGAGGACACAACGCCCGGAGGACAGGGCTCATCCTCCAAATGTAAGGTTTCCTTAACAGAAACAATTAACTCATCCATGGTCGCCCGTTCTTCAGGTGACCCTGGGGAGGAGGTATCAACCCCCTCCACCTCAGCCTCCCCCTCAGACTCCGGGGGGGTCCAAGGATAAGCGGGACCCTGAAAAGGGCGCGCTCGCAGCAGCAGCCATATCCCCATCTGAATCAGAAGAGAGAGACAATCTGGGCCTCTTTTTTGCAGCACATTCAGTCATCAGCATTTCCATATTAGACACCAAAGTCGCCACCACAGCAGCCAAATCGGGTCGCAGCGGGGCCACAGGAGAACTGGGGACCCCCACCAGAGCTGGGGGGAACTTGCTATCCTGAGAATCCATTGCTCAAGGTTACAGAAACAAAAAACAGTGCAATAAAATGTGTACTGCCCCTTTTAAAATCGCTGCGGTATGCGCAGCCCACCGCTACAGCTACAGTGACAAAGACCCCAAAAGGAGAAGAGAAAACTGAGCCAGAAGCGATAATACAGAGGAATATTGAGAGCGATAACCTGCAGAGCCCGCAGAGTGTTGCTACTGATGTCCTGCTGCAAATGGAAAGGAAGTGCTGCTGAAGTAGGCTGGACTATAGACTGCCAGACTTAGGGAAAATGGCTGCCCCATAGGAATGCATTGGAGGCTACGCCAAAATGGCTGCCGAACATGCGGTCGGACCGATCGTCCACCTCCCACAAAATGGCGGCGGATGGCGCCAAAATAGCATGCAGTATGCACCCCCAACAATGCACCGAAGTGACACAGGGAAGGGGACCCCCAGAAAACATACAGTATCTGCACAAGCGATCCCCACAGGGACCGCACAGGGAGTCACACAGGCACAGACATAGGGAACACACAGCAACACAGACTGCCACCCCAGACAGAGGCCCCACACAGAAGTACTTACCTGTACCCGATGGCGTGGGAAGCCTCTATGAACGGAAAACAGCTGTCCTCAACTGACAGGGAGTGCCGTGAGCCAGGGACATGACACTGCAGCATCGCAGATGTGTCCTGTGAGGTAGCCAACTCACGGCTGCATCCCTGCAGCGAGCAGGGATGGGTCGTTCGTAATGCCAGGGCGAACCGTAGCTGAACGCTCGAAGGCGGGCTGGGGGTCCATCTGACCCTTCTGCCCTGGAGAACCAGGGCGGTCAGTCTGAATCCCAGCACCGCATGATCCATCTTCATCTGAAGATAAGACTAACACAAGAAGCTGACAAAATAAACAGCTAGTAAAGTAAGAAAAAAACTGACATTTTCAAAGAAAATCAAATAAAAGATTAGGAAGGCTGAGACTGAAGCCCCAGCACAGGGAAGCCTGACTACTCCTGACGCTAGGCAGATTAAAAACGGAGTTGGGAGTGGTCACTGCAGGGGGGTATTGACCAGATGGGACAGCCCCCATGGGTGTGTATATGCTAATGCCTTTTGTCTTTTGACTAAGTATATATGCCTAGCTACTCCTGCCGAGCGGAAGTCAATACCCAACAGTGATGACTTCGAGGCAGCGGCGACTGTCGGAGGACGCAAGAGAAATGAAGATGTTGAGGGCATCCCAGTGGGGAAGAAACAATATAAAATTTTGCAGATGATCTTTTTTCAATCGCTTTTCAAGACGTCATCTGTGACACAAGGGGGCGTGGTCTCCCGATGACGTCATCTGGCGGCCACGCCCCTAATGGCTATATAATAAGCTGCAGAGACCAGAGGCCGGCATAATCGCTGAAGACGTCGTCGGAGGAGGACCGGAGGAAGAAGGACAGCCGACAGCAAAAGAGCAGAAGACCGGAGAGGAGAAGACAAGAAGATTGGACAGCAGAAGGGCGGACAGCAGAAGACCCTCGGAGAGGAGAAGACAGCAGAAGACCCCCGGAGAGGAGAAGACAAGAAGGGCGGACAGCAAAAGAGCAGAAGACCCCCGGAAAGGAGAAGACAGCAGAAGACCCCGGAGAGGAGAAGACAAGAAGGGCGGACAGCAAAAGAGCAGAAGACCCTCGGAGAGGAGAAGACCCCTGGAGAGGACAAGAGCCGGATGAAGATTTTTAATAAATTTTCCAAAACGTCTCCTGTCGTTATTTCCATACACTGCATTTTATGGGGTGAATGAGTAGGGGTACAGTGTACCCCATACCCATTCACATAGGGAGGGGGTCCGGGATCGGGGGCCCCCTTGTTAAAGGGGGCTTCCAGATTCCGATGAGCCCCCTGCCCGCAGACCCCCACAACCACCGGCCAGGGTTGTGGGGATGAGGCCCTTGTCCTCATCAACATGGGGGCAAGGTGCTTTGAGGTGCGGGGTGCAGAGCCCCCCCCCCTGCCCCAAAGCACCCCCCCCCCCCCATGTTGAGGGCGTGTGGCCTGGTATGATCCAGGGGGGGTGGGGCCGCTCGCTCGTCCCCTCCCCTTTCCTGGCATGCCGGACTGCATGCTCGGATAAGGGTCTGGTATGGATTTTGGGGGGGACCCCACGCCGTTTTTTCGGCGCGGGGCTACCCTCAAATTCCATACCAGATCCGAAGGGCCTGGTTTGGAACCTGGGGGGGAACCCCACGCCGTTTTTTTCCCCATTTTGGCGTGGAGTTCCCCCTCAAGATTCTCACAGTGCAGGTCGCACCGCAAGTCGGATCACCCTGATCCGACCTGCGGTGTGACTTCCATTCAAATCAATAGGCTCCCATAGGGAACCATTGATTTTGAATGGAGGCAGAAAAAAACGCTGCTAACAGCTACTGTGGCCAAACGTGCAATAACGCTAGTAGAAAAAGCTACTGAAAGCACGTTTTTACAGCTGCTGTTTCCCGGCGTTATGTAAACAGCTTTGGAGCACGTTTTTATGACGCCCTGTGTGCATGGAGCCTAAAAGATCGGGAGGAGCGTCTTTACCAGATATGCGTAAATATTTTCAAGCTTCACACCTTTGAAGACAAATTGATTGGTGTCGTCATGGAGATTCTAAGCTCTGGGTACAAATTGAGCAGGCACATACACTTATTCCACTTAATAGAGCACCATGGTGCTACGATTAATTACCAACAGAGCTGAAATCACATCAGTTAATTGGTACAACGTTACAAATTTGTTCACAACTATGCATCCTGAATTCTTTATCTACATATGATTCGCCATTACTCCCAATTTTGGGGAACCCAAAATTTCCCATAGGCATGGAGGCACAATCTTTTAGATCTCTCAGTATGACAGGTCATTTCCAAGCCGTAAATTTCTTAAGGGAAGATAAATGGCCTTGTCTGGAGACATTAATGGATGAGATGGATGTTTTTAGACTTCCCTTCTGGAACGCACTTCAATTATCACATTTTCTTCGCTCAATCCATAACCCTCAGAATTATAACCGTCAATTGACAACCTTTGAAAGATACTGCTCAGATACAGGAAATATTTATCACGTGATATCCAAAATATATGATCTGATAAATACACCTGAAAGGCAATATCAATTATCGTATTTTGACAAATGGGAGAGGGAGTTGTCTCGTGCCTTCTCACCGGAGCAGCGTCAGAGTATGATCAAACTTGTCCATAAATCCTCTATATGTACTAAATATCAAGAAACAATTTTTTTTTTAAATATTGACAAGGTGGTATTACACTCCATATAAATTACACAAAATCTCGATTAATAACTCGGATCGATGCTGGCGCTGCTCGGTAGAAGAGGGCACGTTAATCCATATTTTTTGGTCTTGCCCCAAATTGACGGACTTTTGGAAAAAGGTTAGAGTGATCATGCAAAAGTTTACAGAAGTTGAGATTCCGGAAGATCCGGCTTTTTTTCTTCTACATTTAAATAACTCATCAATGAGGAAATATAGATGATTGGTAATATGTCATCTTGAAAAATGCGGCCAGACTTTGTATACCCCTTAACTGGAAAAAACAAACATCTCCAACAATAGCAGGCTGGGTTCGGAAAATAGAGGAAATAAACAAAATGGATGATTTAGTAATGACAGCTCAACATAAGAGGGAAAAATATATAGAGATGTGGGGAGCATGGAATTTATTTATCTTATCGAGAGAAGGTATAGCACTACTAGATTGAAAAATTGAATAGAAGTATGATGTAAGCGTTGAGTATTTTTCTTTGGGTAGAGGTAACATTTGCCCGTCAGGAAATGGTAGGGATCAATATCCTTCCCCCCCCCCTTTTTCTTTTCCCTTTCCCCTCTTTCCTTCCCCTCTGGTTTTTTTTTTTTTGGGGGGGTTTGAGGGTTGTTTATGTAGGTATAAAAGAAGGAAAATTGGGGTGGGAAGAGACTGTACTATGTGTAGCTTTATCATGAAGACAAGTTGGCTGTATAGGAATAGAAGTAGGGTACTGCAGATAAATTGGGATAAGAGATTGTGATTGCTATATATTTGTATTAAAAATGATGTAAGAACCCTACTTTTTCCTACATTGTTAAATTGCATGATTATAATGTATACTTTTGTTGTACAGACTTATCTCATACCCTTAATAAAAAATGTATAAGTGAAAAAAAAGAAAACGCCTTCTCTGCTCTTGGTTTTGGATGCAGAAAAGGCGTTCGATCAGGGCTTGAGAAATTTGCCTGAAATCTAGGAGCCAGCTAAAAAAGTTAGGAGCCAGTTATTTTTTTTTTAAACTAACAACCAAGCTTTATTTAATAAAACTGATAGAACCCTACTCTCCTCTATAGCGCAATTGGATGGAAACAGACTGTCTGTCTCTTTCCATCCGATGCCATCTGATCCGATCCACGGGATGGATAGAAAATAGAACCACCATCCGTCTGTTTTTGGCGGACAGGATCAGATGGCGGCAGATTACTGCTCCATAGAGGAGAATGAAGGGTCCTATCAGGTCTGCCTGAAAAACTGACAGGCGGACCTGATCAGACAGCCCGTGTGAAAGGGGCCTTCGGCTGTGGCACGGTGATGAGAAAAAAAAAAAAACTACCGTTGGTTCACCGGTAACGGTCTTTTCTTACGAGCCTTTCCAGGACGGCCCAACATGAAAGATGATAGGCTCCTCCCTACCGGAAACATAATCAATTAAGCACATTTAAAAGGCCCCACCCTTCCCCTCTAGCCCCAGTTGTAATAGAGTAACTTCCAACAACTGAAATTTAATTGAGGGAAATGTTTTAGACAATATTATAGGCATTTATCACCTACAGTCATGCATAACATTATGCACCCCTTTAAATAGGGTGGGTAGGCGGGCCGTCCTGGAAAGGCTCGTAAGAAAAGACCGTTACCGGTGAACCAACGGTAGGTTTTCTCTCCTCACCTTTCCAGGATGGCCCAACATGAGAGAATAATAATAGAGACCTGCCTACCTTAGGGTGGGACCACTGCCTGCAAGACTTTTCGGCCAAAGGCTAGGTCTTGTTGAGACAGTATGTCAATGCGGTAATGTTTCAGGAAGGTGTCGTGACTGGACCAGGTGGCTGCCGTGCGGATTTGTTCCCATGAGGCTCCTGCCTTCTCAGCCCAGGATGTGGCGACGGCTCTTGTTGAGTGCGCTTTTATCTTGGTTGGAGCAGGAAGGCCTGACAATTCATAAGAAGTGGTAATTGTTTGCCTAATCCACCTTGCTAGTGAAGGCTTTGAAGCCTGCAAACCCTTCCTAGGCCCTGAATGAAGGACCAGTAGATGGGTTTGATCTCCTGAAATCTTTTGTTCTTTCTAGATAGGTGAGGAGAGCTCTTCTCACATCAATACAATGGAAAGTTTTTTCCTTGTCATTTTTTGGTCTATCACAGAAGGAAGGTAGATTTATCTCCTGCGTCCTATGAAAGGAGGATGCTACCTTAGGTAAGTATAAGGGATCTGGTTTTAGGACTATCCTATCTGGGAAAACCAACATAAAAGGCTCTTTAATAGACAGAGCCTGTAAATCACCTATTCTTCTAGCTGTAGTGATAGCTAACAAAAAGGTTATTTTTAAGGATAGAAACTTTAAAGAAATTTCTTTTATTGGTTCAAAAGGATCTTTAGATAATGTCTAAGACCTTATTTAGGTTCCAGGGAGGGAACCTGTCTTTTATAATAGGAGTAACTCTACTCCTGGCTAACAAAAATCTCTTAACCAGTGGATCTTTTGCCAAACTGGTGTCTAGGAAAACGGAAAGAGCTGCGATTTGCACCTTGAGGGTGTTAACTGCCACACCCTTATCTACTCCAATACTCCTACTTATCTTGCAAAAACTCTAAAATTGCAGTAGAGGTGGAAGCAAAATTCTTTTGTTTCTGCCAGGTACCGAATCTCTTCCAAATTTTAGTGTAGATTTTTCTGGTTACCGTTTTTCTACTCAGTAAGAGTGTATCTATCACTCTGAGCATCCCTTTGCCTTGAGTATTTTTCTTTCAGTAACCAAGGAGTCACAGGACGGAACTCTGGGTACTGATGTTGTACTAGACTCTGGGATGTAAGGTCCGAGGGAACTGGTAGATGCCACTGGCGAGCCATGGGCATTACCTCCTGGGATAGGGATCCTGCTCTTTGGAGAGGTCTGGGAGTGGACCGAATTAAATTCCGTCCTTGATCCCCGGTCCATTTGTGGATTCTTTCTGGAAAGGGTATCAGAGGAGGGAAGACATTGGCTGGTTTGCGTAGCCGCTGTCTGTTTCTGACATGGTTGGACCCCCACTTCAGAGAGTTCTGGGCCTGTGGAAGGAAGATGGGTTCCTTGTGCAAGGTTTTTATCCTTCTTGCCCAGAGGCGTTTTTGGAAGGACCTTATGGCGCTTTTCCACTGCATGGAACCGTACCAGTTCGGCACCCTTTTGTGCTTTTCCACTGCGGTACCGCATGGTATAGGGTTTGAACGGTTCGGTACGGTACGGTATAGGTTTGCTTTTCCACTGCATGGAACCGAACGGTACGGCTCTGAAAAAACAGTACCTACTCGATTGTGGTTCCAACAGGTACCAAACTGGTACCATATCCCACAATCCTTTGCATGCAGTCACTACTAGCCACTGATTGGTCAGAGAATCCCACCCACCCCGTTTTTATCCCACCCACTTAACTTAGTACTACTTTAGTGGAAAAGCAAACCTATACCGTACCGTACCGAACCGTTCCGACCCTATACCATGCGGTACCAGCAGTGGAAAAGCAAACCGGGCCAAGCAGGGCCGAGTAGAGCCGAGCCAGTACTAGCCGGTACTTGCAGTGGAAAAGTGCCATTAGTTTTCCTGTCAGGGGTTGATCCCCTGAAGTGGCCGGGATGCTTCCTGTATTCTTTTGAGTTTTGATCTGGTAGTGTTTTTCCATGGGTCTTGATGCCACCAGGAAGTGGGAACAAGGCCCTCGGAAACACCGGGCTTTTGGTGCTGGTATGCGCACCAGTAACTTCCCCAGTCTTTGAATCCTTGGAAGCATCCTGGGTTTTTCCCTTGCCTTTCTTTTGGTAATGTGTATAGGGGTCGTTAGAGGGACTATAAGAGCAGTTTTTGGATTGTAGTCTGTTTGCAGGGAGTTGGGGGAGAAAAGGGAGGTTGTCACTCTTTTTGTTAGAAAAAAGGGATCCAGTCCAACCCTTCTTATGACTGAAAAGTCATTTTTTGTCCCTAATAGCTGCGTTGGAGGAAGAAGGAAAATTTCTTGTCTTATCCATCCGGAAGCTCCAATTTTTTGTAGCTTCTCTCCTGTTTGGCTGCTTATTATCCCTAGGGCCACGAAAAAACTTTTTATTGGTTTGTTTTGTTTTTGTGGGAAATTTAACCCCTTTTTCTGAGGATCTAGAGAGGACTTCATTAAGCCCTGAACCAAACAAGAGAGATCCCTCGAATGGAAGACCACAAAGCTTGGTCTTGGACATGATGTCTCCTTCCCATTCCTTAAGCCAAATGGCCCTTCTGGCTGAGTTCATAAGTGCCCCTGTCTTTGCCGTGGCTTCTACTGAGTCTACTCCGGCGTCTGCTAGATATGCTACTGCCTTGGCAATTGTTGCCAGGGCGTCTTGGATATCCTGGGCTTTTAGTTGAGTAAAACTTCTATTTAATTTAATTACCCAGGAAAAGGCATTTCTAGCGACACAGGAAGCTGCTAGGGCTGTCACCATTGCTTTAGCATTGGAATCCCAAGCTTTTCCCAGCAATGTCTCTACTTTCCTATTCATAGTATCTTTGATACTACCTGCATCAAGAAAGGAAAGGTCTGATTTCCCGGAGACCTGTGCTAGGGGGGCATCTATTCTTGGCCTTTTAAGGAATTTATCCGCATCCTCATCTTTAAAGGGAAATCTTTTCCAAGAATTCCCTTTGCTTAACCTGTTTTCAGGCACTTGCCATTAGTGAAGGATTAGACTCTTTAGGGAATGATGAATGTGAAAAACCCTAGAAGGGTTTCTTCTGATCCCCTTGTAGTAGAGCTTGCCCTGTGCTGAGACCTCCTTAGGTAAATCAGGAATCTCTTCTGTAGCATATATAGCTTGAAGAAGACTCTGCATGTTTTCTAATCCAAACAGGTTTTTGGTAGACTATCTCCTGAGAGGTATCTGAGTCCCTATTATCCCCATCCTCTGAACAGGATGGGGAATTTGAGCGGTTATCTTCTGGGAATATACTATCTTCATCTTCCACCTGTGCTGATGGAAGACCTTGTGTAGCTGTTGTAGTGGCTGCAGGCCCTGCTATACTGAGAGGGTTTTCCTGATGAGAAGTCCCTGCTTTTGCTGAAGGATCTACCTGTTCCACTCTGATAGCCGTAACTAAACTAGACCGCACTGCTGACATAGTAGAAAGCATTTGTTCTTGCATACTATTAAAAAAGTCTTTCATAAAGTCTGAAGTTTCCCTTCCTGACAATTTATGAATACACTTATAGCAGAATGGTCTAGTGTGGGAACTGGGTAACTTATCTGAACAATAACCACATCTCTTATGCACAGCAGGTACTGAAGTAGCCTCTTGTGAACCGCCCTGGGACTCTGGAAGACAGGATACAATAAACATTTTAGTATCACCCTTCCTAAAATAACATCAAAAAGTAGGGACCATAGCAGGAAGGTAAAACAAACTACTAGGGTCAAGGAAATGAAATAGTTCCAGGCACATGTCGGCTACTAGCAGGCTTTCCCTAGGTCAGTAAGGATACGAAATATCACTTACCTTGTCCGACCTGGTTCTTAGCTGCCGACACCTGGGACTGTCTCTCCTCCTCCTTCCCCGGAGGTTGAGTCATGGAGGACCTCATTTCCGAAGCAGGAATCCTAGCTGTGGAAGTCTTGGAATCTGCTTTACCGCTGTCTAGCGGTTCCGGCGTCTCCTCCATGCTTCTTTTCCTTCCCATGTTGCGCTCCTCTGACGTCTGCGCCGGAAGTTCCGGTTTGAGAGCGAGGTCTGGAACGCCCGCCCTTTTGATTGCGGCGGCGGGAAATTCAAATCTTCAAACAGGAGGAGAGCTGCTAGTGCCGGAGAACAAGACCTGGAACCACTAGGAAGTGACCGAGGGCTTGCCAATGGGCGACCTGTGAGTTCCCTCGGACGGGAGTGCAGGGACTGCTCCGCTCGTAAGGTGTCCCCCCCTCCACTCCAGAGAGTTTCAGCGAGGGGAGCCCGTGGCTTTCTGCCGAACCTGGCTCACAGGGTACCTTCGTCGACTCCTACGAGTCTGCAGGTAAGTCTTTGTGCTGCATTTCTTTGGTAGGAAGAAACACAATCTAAAACTGGGGTTAGAGGGGAAGGGTGGGGCCTTTTAAATGTGCTTAATTGATTGTGTTTCCGGTAGGGAGGAGCCTATCATCTCTCATGTTGGGCCGTCCTGGAAAGGTGAGGAGAGAAAAAAAGATATATATATATTTTTTTTTTTTTTTATAATTGGAAAAAAAAAATTTTTTTTTTTTAATAATAAAAAAAAAAAAAAAAAAGAAAAATTATTTATTTTTTTTAAATTTAAAAAAATTAATTAAATTAATAATAATAACCCCACTCCCTGTCCACTTACCTTTAAGGTAACTGGACAGAGATGAAGCCTGCAAAAACTTCCCTCTCCTCTCCTGTTTGGAAGGAGATAGAAAGGCATTGAGAACAGGCATTACTCCCGGCCACCACAAGAGGGCGCCAGTTCCCCAGCCTCTCTCATCTCACAGAAGAAGGCCGAAAAGCCGGGGCCTCAATTTTTGGACGGCGCGGAAGTCCGTGCACTCGGGAAGCAGGTGGGGGCTCAAAATGTTGGTAATTAATCGTAGCACCTTTTGCCCAAGTACTCGCGTCGAGAGTTCTCTCAAAGTCGTTCCCTTATGGCACACTGGAGGGTTGCCCTCTATCGCCATTTATTTTCAACCCCTTTATGGAACCTCTGGCGATCTATATAGGTTCCCACCCTAATATACATGGCTTCAGCGTCAAACAAAGGAACCACACCATCAGTTTATTCGCAGACGACATTATTTTAATGTTAACCGATGTGGAAAAATCCCTGGCTTCGGTAAACAAAACATTGGTCCTGTTCAATCAGGTATCCTACTACAAGGTTAACAAATCCAAGTCCCACATTCTGAATATAGGTACTGTATTTCCATGGATGTTAGAAAGAGACTGATGTCTACCTTTGCCTATACATGGCAACAGACGGGGATTAAATACGTACTTGGAAATAACACTCACACCTAATACAAAGGATTTAGTATCGGCTAACTACCTCCCCTTTTTATACACACTAAAATTACAACTGCAGAAAATGGCAGGGGTGGAATTGTCCTAGTCGGCAGATTGGCGTCATTCAAAATGATGCTACTTCCTCAGTTGCTCTATCTATTTAGGATCCTACCAATACTGATACCCAACACCTTTTTCACGAGAGCCCAAACCCTTTTAAATCTTCACCTTTGGAGAGGCAGGAGAGCAAGATGCGCCTTTAGCAAACTAATCCTCAACAAAAAGGCAGGGGGAGTAGGCCACATACTTTTATAAAAGACTACTACAACGCTTCAGTACTCGCTCAAATGAGACCATGGCTCCAACCCACGAACACAACTTTATGGGCAGAACTGGAAAGCTCCCAAATACCGGGGGGAAGCCGTTTCCACTTTTTTACTTACAAGCAAATTTAACTTGCGCCGACCCCCTTTAGCATCCCCAACTATTAAAGCAGCAATGACATGGCTTCAACTATTAAATCTACCCCCAGATGACACACCACAGTCCACTATCCCTCTCCCTATAGCTAGCTTATCAAATATCATACCAGACCTCAACATCTCCACATGGCCATCCAAAGGCTTAACCAGTGTACAGGACCTTCCGATTGGACCTGCAATGAAAACTTTTAGATCCTTGCAAATAAAATACGATATTCCTTCCCAAGACCACTACAAATATTCACAGATAAGGCATTTCCTACATAGCAATAAAGATACAAATTTAACCCTACCATGGAACATAGTTCAATTTTCACTACCGACGCCAACAAAAATAGAGAGATCTCCTTATTTTATAACACATTAAACCACAAAGGTAACTTTATTAAATCCACTCCCTACCACCAATGGGAAAATACTTCAATGAGACATAGCAAACGGTAGAATGGCAAAAAGCACTTTCAGCTACCATAAGCTCCAATCTCTGGGAAATTACCCAAAAAATGAATCTAAGGTGGTACTTAATACCCCAGCGTGTGGCTAAATTCTCGCCGCATCTGCCCCCCACATGTTGGAGAGGATGCGGGGAGGTGGGCACCTTGGTGCACATACTGTGGAGATGCCCCAGGCTCTCCGCACTGGTCTGGGGTGTCGGGTTTAATCTCCCGGACCATAGGAACCCAGGCTCGACTATCCCCAGGATTGGCACTTTGCTCCCTTGAAATTGATAAGATTCCCTGCCCCTTAACCACTTGCCGACCGCCGCAAGTACATATACTGCGGCGGTCAGCCCCGTGCAGGCAAAGTAACGTACCAGTACGTCACTAGCCTGTGAGCCAATAGGGAGTGAGCGTGCGCCGCCGGAGGCGCGATCCCGCCCCTGCTTGTTCACGGACACCCCCGCGCGAGTGACCGGCGGACCCAATGTCCGCCGGTCACTCGCGATCGTCAGTTACAGAGGGAGAAAGGCAGGCAGCTAATGTAAACACAGCCGCCTGTCATTCTCCCTGGTGTAACAGCAGAGGTCAAACGGTCCTGCTATGTAGGACCGTTGATCTCTGCTGTTACACACACAGCCACATCCCTGCACAGTTAGAAACATGCCCCTAGGGAAACACTTAACCCCTCCCTCTCCAATAAAGTTAACCCCTTCCCTGCCAGTGTGATTTTTACAGTAACAGTGCATATGTATAGCACTGATTACTGTAGTAATGTCACTGGTACCCCCAAAAGTGTCAAAAATGTCAGTCAAGGGTCTGATCTGTCCACCGCAATGTCGCAGTTCTGAGGAAAAAAAAAAAAAAAAAAAAAAAAAATCGCACAGGTGATCAAATACCACCAAAAGAAAGCTCTGTTTGTGGGGAAAAAAAGGATGTCAAATTCGTTTAGGTACAGCGTCGCACCACCGCGCAATTGTCCGTTAAAGTCACGCAGTGCCGAATCGCAAAATAGGCCCTGGTCAGGAAGGGGGTAAAATCTTCCGAGGCTTAAGTGGTTAAGAACAGTTCTGATTCATATTTTATTAGCTACCGGCCTATCAATACTCAGGCAATGGAAATCAACTGAACCCCCTAATATAGATGAAGTTGGTCAGTTCCAGAGAGAGGCTTGACACACACGCCGCCTCCTCAGATTATGATGCTTGGCAGCTTAATACAGGTGGAATCCGTTTTTTCACTAATCATGGAGCCTTTATAAGTGTATGGATTCCTTAATAGCTTGCTGGTCAAATCCTTTGAGAATGTCCTGTGGGACGAAATGCATCAGGATCGTGTATGTTTAGCCAGACTTGGATTTGTTTCTGCCTTTACCATTGGAAATTTTGTGAGTGTTATTCCCCTTTTTTAATAAACTTTTTATTTGGGTTTCACACTATGTCTGTTTCCTTTGGTTTATTTCCACATGGGTTTGGATTTCTGTGAGTGATCCTTTCTAACTACCCTGCTGGATATACACCTGGGAGACATGAGTGGTTGCAGATCGTTTCAGGAATCCTATACCATCCTAACAGCCTTTTTGACCCTCATGCTATATGGTATTCAGGGTCAACAGCATCTGTTGAGCGCAATTTTATTTGGTGTTGGTGATGGGATATCAGTATCAAGATTCACCTCTCTGTTTTGGATTACTCCATGTGCACTTACCACTGTGAACTCTATATGGACTTTTTTGAATGTATTCAGTTACAGATTTTCACATTTACTGATCACATATGTCATTTCATTTGTTTGTATTGAGAACTGTTGCAGTTCCTCACCCATTAGCACTGCACTTTTATTTTATTTTCCTTTGCATCAACCTTTTTGACAGTTGTTTGTGTCAGCAGCTTATACACTTGATTGGTTAGCGCAGTTTATGCACCCCTTTTTTTCCCCACTAATATAGATGAATCATCCAAACACATGCCGCAAACAAACAAAATGTTTGCCTCATCACTATGCAAATTCCCAAAACTTATAGTCATTGGGAACCATGGACGAAGTGGTACACCAATATCCACCAGACCCCCACCAGGAACATCTAGTGAAGACAGACTTTTATGCCCTACTCATTCTCCCAAGACCCAGGGCGGTAACCCTATCTGAATTGCTAACTAGCACCGGAGCCAGGGGTCCTGGGTTTGGGGATGCGCCTCCTACCCCACGGCACAGTGTGTCCCCAAAGGGGTGCCTGGGGGGGCGGGTGGCGCCCTCACCACAGGATTAGCATCTGGTGTTCATATGTATTCAAAACTACATTCTGCATTTGTATTCAAATATGCAAACCTGTTGAGCGCTTACAATGCTAGACAGGGTAAGGCTCCATGTACACGGGACGTGCGAAATGGCTGTTTAGGAGCAGTTGGGCGTTTTTTTCAGAAGCCCCTGAACCCATCTACATTTGATCTTATCTGTCCATGTACACAGGGTCGTTTACAGTCATTTGCAAGCAGTTGAGTTCAGGGACGTTTTTTGGAACGCAATTATTTGCGTTCGAACGTGTGTTTCCTGGCGTTTCAAGCGCAGAAACGCGGCCGAACGTGATGAACTTACGTTCAGCCACGTTATAAGTTTTTTTTTCTTCCATTCAAAATCAATGGTTCCCTATGGGAGCCTATTGATTTGAATGGAAGTCGCACCGCAAGTCAAGATGATCCGACTTGCGGCGCGACTTGCACTGTGAGAATCTTGAAGGGGAACTCCACACCAAGAATGGGGAAAAAACGGCATGGAGTCCCCCCCAAAATCCATACCAGACCCTTATCCGAGCATGCAGCCCGGTAGGGGAGGAAGGGGGAGGGGACGAGCGAGCGCCCCCACCCCCCCTTGACCATACCAGGCCACATGCCCTCAACATGGGGGGGGTGTTGGTGCTTTGGGGCAGGGGGAGCTCTGCACCCCCACCCCAAAGCACCTTGCCCCCATGTTGATGAGGACAAGGGCCTCATCCCCACAACCCTGGCCGGTGGTTGTGGGGGTCTGCGGGCAGGGGACTCATAGGAATCTGGAATCCCCCTTTAACAAGGGGGCCCCCCAGATCCCGGACCCCTCCCTATGTGAATGGGTATGGGGTACACTGTACCCCTACCCATTCACCCCATAAAAGGCAGTGCATGGAAATAACGACAGTAGACGTTTTGGAAAGTTTATTAAAAATCTTCATCTGTTCTTCTCTGCTCTGGTCTTCTCCCTCTCCTCGGCCAGGGTTGTGGGGATGAGGCCCTTGTCCTCATCAACATAGGGGCAAGGTGCTTTGGGGTGGGGGTGCAGAGCTCCCCCTGCCCCAAAGCACCAACCACCCCCCCATGTTGAGGGCATGTGGCCTGGTATGGTCCAGGGGTGGGGGGGGGGCGCTCGCTCGACCCCTCCCCCTTCCTGCCCTACCGGGCTGCATGCTCGGATAAGGGTCTGTTATGGATTTTGGAACCTGGGGGGGGGGACCCCACACAGTTTTTTTCCCATTTTTGGCGCGGAGTTCCCCCTCAAGATTCTCACAGCGCAAGTCGCGCCGCAAGTCGGATCATCCTCATCCGACTTGCGGTGCAACTTCCATTCGAATCAATAGGCTCCCATAGGGAACCATTGACTTTGAATGGAGGCAGAAAAAAAACGCTGCTGAAAGCAACGTGGCCAAACGTGCAATAACTCAAATGGAAAAAGCTACTGAAAGCACGTTTAACCACTTAAGCCCCGGAAGATTTTACCCCCTTCCTGACCAGGGGGTTTTTTGCGATTTTTTTACTGCGTGACTTTAATGAACAATTGCGTGGTCGTGCGACGCTGTACCTAAACAAATTTCACGTCCTTTTTTTTCCCACAAACAGAGCTTTCTTTTGGTGGTATTTGATCACCTGTGCGATTTTTTTTTTTTGATCATGCGCTATAAACAAAAAAATGCGTAAATTTTGCAAAAATAACAATATTTTTCACTTTTTTTATATGAAATTCCCCCCCAAAAAAAGGAAAAAAATCAAAATGTTTTAACATTTTTGGCCAATTTGTTTTATGCTACATATGTTTGGTAAAAAAAAAAAAAAAAAAAAAAAAAAAAAAAAAAAAAAAAAAAAAAAAAAAAATCGCAAAAAGCGTATTTTGATTGGTTTGCGCAAAAGTTATCGTGTTTACTAACAAAGGGAAAGATTTTTGTCATTTTTGGTGTTTTTTTTTTTTTTTTTAACGAGTAATGGCGGCGATCTGCAATTTTTTTTTTTTTGCGGGACTGCGACATTGCGGCGGACAGATCGGACCCTTGACTGACATTTTTGACACTTTTGCGGGTACCAGTGACATTACTGCAGTAATCAGTGCTATATATATGCACTGTTACTGTAAAAATGACACTGGCAGGGAAGAGGTTAACTGTATTGGCGAGGGAGGGGTTAAGTGTGTCCTAGGGGCGTGTTTCTAACTGTGATGGGACATGTCTCCTATTGTAAAAACAGAGATCAACGGTTCTACATAGTAGAACCGTCTGATCTCCATTTTTAGACAGGGGAGAATGACAGGCGGCTTGTTTACATAAGCCGCCCGCCTTTCTCCCGCTCTACCGATGATCGTAGAGTGACCGGCGGACATCGGGTCCGCCGGTCACACGCGCGGACTCCTCTGTGAACGGGGCGGGCGCTATTGGCTCAAAAACCGGTCACAGACTAGCGACGTAGATCTATGTCACTCTGCCTGGCCGGGGCTGACTGCCGCAGTAAAAATACTGTGCGCAGTCGGCAAGCGGTTAACAGCTGCTTTTTCCCGGCGTCAGAACTAGCTTTGCAGCACTTTTTTTCTAACGTCCCGTGTACATGGAGCCTAAACCTGTGTTTAGGTTTTTTTCTCCTCCTACCTGCTGTACTTTTGCCAAAGTGACGAAACCCTTGTTGATTCCAGTTTCTGATGTCACACAGAACATCTGTTCTTTTCACTGTGTCCAAGGAACCAGATGCCACCAGTCACGTCCCTACCAGGCAACCTGATCGTTCGGGAGAGTCTGGTAATTCTTTGGCTCTTTTGCTGCTCAGATTGCTTATACTTTGTTCAGCATCGCCGGCTCTAAAAACATGATCTCTCTGTCATCGTTGCAGAGATGAAAGAGACATTAGCCTTGCAATTCAGCGACGTACTGGTATGTTGCTGGTCAGCAAATGGTTAAGTAGATGACTATGGTTGCTTTGCTGGTTCTTTCTGTTGTGTTTCAGGTGACAAGCTGCCTGCTGTTGCTAGGAAGGTTTACCTCAGCTGCTGAGCAGTGAATTGATTCACCTCTGGATTATCTTAATTTTGGATCTTTTGACGTGCTCCCCTTGCCCACCATGTTATCTTCCCTCCTTATCTTGTTATTTTCCCTCATCACAGTCTACCTTTATGCGTGTTACTGTTGCCCACTTTGAGTGTGGACAGCGGTTGGTAAACAGTTATTTGGTTGGTGTAAGATATTGCTGCTTCAGTCTTACTAACTAAGCACGTTAATGGTTAACAGCGGTTTTGCTTGGTATTAACCACTTGAGTCTGAAAGATTTACCCCCCTTCATGACCAGGCCTTTTTTGTGATACAGCACTGCAAAGCTTAAACTAAAAATTGATCAGTCATGTGACGCTGTACCCAAATAAAATGTATGTCCTTTTTTTTCCCCACGAATAGAGCTTTCTTCTGGTGGTATTTGATCACCTGTGTTTTTGTATGTGTATTTTGCTACATACTTTTATAAAAAAAAATCCCAATAAGCATATATTGATTGGTTTGAGCAAAAGTTACAGCGTCTACAAAATGGGATGTATTTATGGATATATTTTTTTCTACTAGTAATGGCGACAATCAGTGACTTCTAGCAGGACTGCAATATTGTGGCGGAAAAATCAGACACTAACTGACACTTTTTGGGGACCAGTGACACTAATACAGAAATCAGTGCTAAAAATATGCACTGTCACTGTACTAATGACACTGGCTGGGAAGAGGTTAATATCAGGGGCAATCAGTTTGCCTAGCAGGAGCACAGAATCCATTATTTTCCTACTGACAGTATGGTGATCTGCCTTGTTTATATAGGCAGAACAAAAGGCAGACATTACAGTTAGAATACACTTGGTACAAAAGGAGTCAGAGGGCCCTTCTCGTTAGAGCTTACAATCATGTTCAAGCACTAAAAGTTTAGCAGCGTCAAGTGGTTATTCTACCGCTGCTGCTCCTAGACGCACTGGCTTTTGCTTTTTTCCTGCCTCTAAAAGCTCTGGTAACTAAATGCTGCTAAAAGCCTAATAGGGTGCATGGACACATGGGCTAACATGAAGGGACACTTAGAAGCAGGAGGGGTGGACACGCCAGAGGCTCCTAGAAGCGTCCAGTGTGTGAGGCCTAAGTGCCGAGTCCCACTTGTGCGATGCGGGAAGGCTGCGAATTTGCAGCCTGTTCCCGCATTGCAAACGCACATCTGGCAGTTCACAATGCCATATGCGATACGCAGGGGGTGTCAATGAAATGTTAAAGCGGAGTTCCACCCTGGGAATACTTTTTTAATAAAAATACCCCCGGGACAGTCAGGGCTAGTACATTCCACAATGGCTAGCCTCTGATCTGTCCCGGGTTGCACTTACCTTTTAGAAGAAATACTTACCTTGAAAATGTATTGTCCAGCGCTGCCATCTCAGGTGTGGGCAGCATGAAGCCAGCGCGATCCTCTTCTGTGTCCTCTTCCTTCTTCTTCGGTCCCACGATGCACTGCACCGGCCCCGCCGTCACTTCCGGGGCGCGCGCGTCATCCCTCCACAGCTTCTGGGCATGCCCAGAAGCTGTTTAGAAGGGAATGACGCGCGCGCATCGGAAACCGACGTCGGGGCCGGTGCAGGCGCAATGATTCCTGGGAGCGATGACGTTCAGCTCCCAGGAATCATTGCATGCCAGGAATTGACGAGGGGAGGAAGAAGGAAGTAAGGCAAGTATATTTTCTCTACAAGGTAAGTAAAAAAAAAAAAAAAAATTGTGATTATCCATTTGTTTTTCAGGTGACCCGGAGCGAGAAGATGGAGGCAAGTATAAATTTAGGGTGGAACTCCACTTTAACGACACCCCCAGTTTGATCGCATATCGCAGTGCGATCTGACAGGTGTGAACCACTGTGCGATCCGATCCTGATGCGGCTGAAAAAATGCCTCATGTGCGACTTTTGTGCGGGTGCAGTGCGAATTTTAGCCATACAAAGTGTATGGCTGAATTAGCACTGCACATCCGATCGCATGTAATGAAGGAGCAGTGCGCTCCGATATTACATGCGATCGCCGCACACGCGGAAGTGTGAACCGGCACTAAAGGGGCCCAGGCTAAAACTTTTCCACAATCCTTGTGTGTTTACATTATTATTTAGGTATGTTCTTATGGAGTACACAATACAAAAAGGTACTGCAAGCACGATGTGCGTTTTGCAGCGTTTTTCCTGCATCTCTTGCAACATTCATGAATTGCATAGGTGTGAATGCAGCCTAAAAAATACTCAAAAACCAACAATTCGATGCACATTTTTATTCCCCAATTTACATCTTTCCATGCAAAATCAAAGACAGGGACTTTCATAGGGACCAAGGCAACAAAGGGGCATATGAATTTCCTTCTTTAGCCTCATCAGCAAGCACAACACAACAATCAGTCCATTTTAAAGCGCAGACATTTAAGGCCAGCCCATTTCCTCTCAAGACCCCTCGTATACGAACCCGAATAACATGTTAAAAAACAGAGCGCCGCTGATAACAATTGGAAAACGCGTTAACTCTCCACATTAGCGTTCTAATAGAAGAGCGCACATATGTGGTGACTAGCACTCTTCACGTTCAGGGACATATACAAGCTATTTGCTTTTTACGTACGTTTTATCCTGCGGTACTCCTCTTCTCCTCCAAATCCGGTTCCCAGATCTCATTTACTTCCGCCGCCGAAAACGCCTGGAAGCCCACACAAGGCCGCATCTATTCCCCAGTACCGCCCACCGGACCTGCACATTGGCTGAGCTCCGGATCGGGGTCATTGGAGAAGGAAAGCGAAGCTTCATTGGCTGCTAAGAAATTATGTCAGCAAATAACACCCGCCTCTCCTTCCTGTAACGTGACGAGGGCTGCAGAGCTAAACAAGAAGATAAATGCGCGCACCCTGCATGTCTTGTATCGATCCCTGCGGAAAATATCATGGCTTTTTTTTTTATAACAGCGCAAAGCTTTACTTAGATATTCATGCCCAATGTGTGATAACATATCCAAAACCTTAACGCTGTCGTGGCAAAAGCTGATGGTTAAGCATATAATCCAATATGAACAAAATGGCCACAGTAGGCAAATGTAGCCTTTGTGTTCTCTTCCATCTGTCACAATTGTCAATGCACAGTCACAGGCAGGGCCATAAATTACAAACATTAGGCTTTGCTTTCATAGTTGTCTTCTGGGGCCATTTTACATTTTTCACATACATTTTATTTTTTTGCTAGAAATTTATTAAGAAGCCTCAAATGTTAGATATTTTCTGAAAACAGAGGCCATGGAGAATAAAGTGGGGCGGTTGCAATTTCCTTGTTAAATAGTTTTTATTAAGATTATTTCAAATGGTAACAAACAGGGAAAGGAAATCCTAATAATAACTGAGGAAAGCAAACTCATAAAACATTGATATTATGGCCAGTAGCACATAGGTGCAGATATGTAATCTAACTTCATGCCCATGTAGATAAGCCATCCAAATATACAAATAGCATTAATACTTAGAAGATGGGGTCGCTGATGGCCATTCTCTAATAGGGCCACCCTGAACACCCCAAATGGGTACACACTGTGTCCAGTTGGGGGGGAGGGGGTAGACCCTCCGACAGTTAAACATCCGCGGACCACCATATATTAGACCAGGGGTGTCAAACTAGATTTCATCATGGGCCGCTTCACCATTATAGTTGCCCTCAAAGGGCCGGTTATATCGGTGAGATTAGCTGTCCAGCGCACCCCATGCCCCCTTACATGAGAAGTCAAGATCCCCCCACCATAAAAAGTCAAGAGTTGCCCACCCTTTCTTACATCACAATGCACCCCCTTACCTTGTGCTGCTGTCAGGAAGAAGATGTGGGTGGATCTGGGAAAGAACGTGCAGGGTCTGGAGGAGAACCAGAGGAGGTCTGGAGTCCGCTTGCAGAGTCTGTTGAATGCTAAGACCAGGGGGGGCAGAGGCAAGTTGGTGTTGCAGCTGCACAGAGAGATGCGGGATCTGTAGGAGGAGTTCTGCCCTCCTCTCTGCTGTGGACTGCAGAGAAGGGGGGGACAAAGACAAGCCTTTCTGCAGATGCACAGAGGAGTGCAGGATCTGGCAAAGTAGTTCTGTCCTCTCTGCTGATGAATATTGAGACAAGGTGGGAGCAGAGACAAGGGGGGTGCCGCAGCTGCAGGAGAGGTGCGAGGGCCACATGAAATGGCCTGGGGGGCCGCATTCGGCCCGCGGGCCTTGTGTTTGACACCTGTGTATTAGACTGACATGTACATAATTCTACAAGGTGTTATTTGTGACACTAATAGAGAATACATGAAAGGTAAAGTAAAGGGAATACTCTTTGGTAGTAAATCAAAGCAGGCTAATTGGGCTTTAGACCAGGAGCGGCATTAGTATGCTTTAACCAGTGAATCTATCGTTTGCTAAAGGTAGGCATTCTATGATCTTTAACCACTTTACCACCGGAGGATTTTGCTGTCTTAAGTCCAGGCCACTTTTTGCGATTCGGCACTGTGCGACTTTAACTGACAATTGCGCGGTCATGCAACGCCATAGCCAAACGAAATTTACTTTTTTTCCCACAAACAGAGCTTTCTTTTGGTGGCATTTGATCACCTCTGCGATTTTTATTTTTTGCAATGTCAATAAAAAAATGCGACAATTTTGAAATAATAACAATATTTTTCTACTTTGACAGTTAAAAAATATCCAATATATTCAATTTTTGTCATATATTTAGGCCAAAATGTATTTAGCTACGTCTTTGACAAAAAAATTCTCCATGAGCGTATTTTTAACCGCTTTAAGACGGGAAGATTTTACCCCATTCCTGACCAGGCCATATTTTGTGATTCGGCACTGTGTTACTTTAACAGACAATTGCGCGGTCGTGCAATGCTTTACCCAAATTAAATTGACTTCCCTTTTTCCCCCACAAATAGAGCTTTCTTTTGGTGGTATTTTATCACCTGTGCAATTTTTACTTTTTGCGCTATAAACAAAAAAAGAGCGACAATTTTGAAAAAATAACAATATTTTTCAAATTTTTTTATATAAAATTCCCCCCCAAAAAAGTGTAAAAATCAAAATTTTTTAACATTTTAGGCCAATTTGTTTTCTGCTACATATGTTTGGTAAAAAAAAATCGAAATAAGCGTATTTTGATTGGTTTGCGCAAAAGTTACTAACTACGGGAAATTTATGTCATTTTTATTGTTTTTTTTTTTTAACTAGTAATGGCGGCGATCTGCGATTTTTTTTTTTTTTTTATTTTTTTGCAGGACTGCGACATTGCAGCAGACAGATCGGACACTTGACTGACATTTTTGACACTTTTTGGGGTACCAGTGACATTACTACAGTAATCAGTGCTATAAATATGCACTGTTACTGTAAAAATGACACTGGCAGGGGGGGTTAACTTTTATTGGTGATCAAGGGGTTAATGTATGCCTGGTGCTTACTGACGTGTGTGGGGGGAGGGGACTATGTGACACAGGCTCAGATCGCAGGTTCAGCTATGCTGAATCCTGCAATCTGACCCTGCCAGTCACTTAGGAGATCCGCCCGCTTTGTTTACACAAGCGGGTGGATCTCCACATTCGATCCCCGACGATCGGAAGAGCAGCGGTGATCACCGCCTCTCTTCCCCTGGCCCGACTCCCGCTGTGACTGAAAACAGCGGGAGCGAGCCTCCAGCGCCGCGCGCGCGCCGCTGAGAGAGGGGAATGTCTGGTGACGTAGGTCTACGTCGCCAGACGATAACGAGCCACTGTGCCGCAGTAGCAGCACAGTGAGCAGTGCTAAAGTGGTTAACAGTTAGTAACTTCTCAAAATGACAATGTGTGTTTACCCATGAAGTAAGTTCCTGAATTTTTGGTGACTCAGGTGATTTCCAATGGTGAGTGATGGTCAATCTAGCAGCAAACAAGAGGTGGAGTACTATAGTCTGGTACTTCGGAGGGATCAGATCTATTCCCAAGTTCAAAAGTGCCAAAGCCGGCTAGATTGAGAAGGTCGTGCCCAGAAAAACTCCAAGCAAAACCTCCACTTCCTTCCAAAAGGGTTGAGCAAAGGTGCAATCCCAAAGGATATGATACAGTGTTCCTACCTTAATGCACCGTCTCCAACACAACACACTGGAGGAGGGATAGATTTTAGATAGCCTATGAGGCGTTAAGTACCATCCATGGTATATTTTCAGAAATTGTTCCCAATGATCAATACATTTAGACAGTTTATAGTTGACCGTGATGCCCTTATGCCATTGTGAATCTGTAAAGGTCAATTGGAATTCAGATTCCCATTTAGTCCTACTTGGGTCTAATGAAGGTGCTTGGGTATTCATATACAAGTTGTAAAAAAAAGATATGCCCCGTGTGCCAGATATAGCGCGGCCCCTAAAGGAAGTCCCATGCCGTAGCAGGGATGGATAACTGGAAGACGAGTTTGTTAGTTTTGTGAAAATGGCAAATTTGTGCAGTTTTAAAGCAGTCGGCGGGGAGAGAGCTATCCTTAACGCCGAGCCAATAGTTGTGGCCATTCTTTTTCCAATCTAACGTCGAAGGATGGAATGATCCATTCGTAAGCCCCCAATGCAATATCTAAGTTACGCCTTTCAAGGGTCTGATGGCGAATGGACAGTAAGGATCGCCAGGTAGTTAGTGTGGCCGTAATAGTAGGATGATGGCTGCGGTGGGTCGAGGAGGACAAGGATGAGGCAACTAATAGTGCCCCTAGATCCTGGTGCATTAGAAGGGATCTCTCTATGAAAACCCAAAGTTTGTCCGGTGGTTCCTGTAGCCAATATTGCATTTGGTCAAGGAGTGAGGCGGTATGATAAAAGGGGATGTTGGGGAGCCCCGCGGGTTCTCTGGCTCACCAGCGTTTTAAGGGCTATTCTCTGTCTTTTGCCAGACCATATCAAGGTCTTAAGAAGGGTTTTACATTTCGCAAAGAAACTAGATGGTAGTGATATTGGGAGGGTGCGGAAAAAATATAAGCTTTTGGGAAGAAGCTTCATCTTAAATGCAGCCATTTTACCTAGCCAGGATAGTTGGGCTTTATTTATCTGCTTCATATCATGTTCTATGTTACAAAGTAGAGGCGGGAAATTAGCCTCATATAGTTCAGAGGTGGATGGTGTCAGCAGGAAAAGGTGCTATGTTCCCATTGGAAAAGGAATTGAGCTTTCAAATGGGCCAAGTTATCTTGGGTTAAATAAAGTGGGAGTGCTTGGCATTTGGTTGTGTTAAGTTTGTAGTACGATACTTGGCCAAAGGTGTCTATTACTTGTTGAACTTGGGCGAGAGATGTTTGTGGATCGGAAAGCGACAGAATAACGTCGTCTGCAAAAAGCCCTATTTTGTGCTCCTGGTTACCTATTGTTATCTCTCTAATAAGAGGGTCTGCTCTAATAGCTGCCGCTAACGGTTCGATGGCTAAAGTAAATATGATTGGGGACAACGGACAGCCCTGTCGGGTGCCGTTGGATAGGTCAAAAGATCTAGATAAAGAACCAGAGGTAAATACCTTTTGCAGAAGGGTTTTTTGTATAAGGTCATTATGGCAGAGTAAAGCCAGCCTGAAATGCCGAATGTATATAAGACTCTGTCCAGGTACTGCCAATGGACCCTATCAAAAGCCTTTTCCGCGTCCAAACTAAGGAGCACGGAAGGCAATTGACGGGTCCCAGCCTGGTGAATTAAATTAATCATCCTCCTATTGCCGTCCAGTGCTTGTCTGCCTTTAACAAAGCCGACCTGTTTAGGACTTATAAGAGTCGGGGTAACTTCCAAGAGCCTATTTGCAAGTACCTTTGCGTATATCTTCACATCAGAATTTAGTAAAGATATAGGCTGGTAGTGTTGAGGGAGAGTGGGGTCTTTCCCCGGTTTCAGTAGAGTAATAATAATAATAGCTTCCATCATTTCCTTGGGAAATTGCTCGGTGGAGACTGCCTCATTAAAAAGATTAGACAAGTGAGGAGTGAGAATGTCAGAGAACGCTTTATAATATTCCGAGGACAGGCCGCCTGCGCCAGGCGCTTTATGGGATGGAAGATCTTTAATTACCTTGGTGATTTCTTGAGGGTCTAAAGGTCTATTTACTAATTCTAGGGTCGATGCATCTATTGCGGGTAACCTCAATTTGTCCAAGAAAGTGTTAATTTCCTCTAGAGAGGGCTGATGTACACCAGGGTACTCCCGCAAATTATACAATGAGGAGTAGTAATCGCTAAAGTTCTGTGCTATGACATGTGGGCTAATAGCCAAGGTACCTTTGGCGTGATGAGCCAGTTGGGAGATCCGGGTTCTAGAGCGTTGTTGCTGCAACTGTCTGGCTAACCATTTCCCTGCTTTGTTTCTCTGCAAATAGGAGGATGCTTTTAATTTCAGGATATACCTATCATGATTATCTAACAGGGCCAATCTAAGATCAGATCTAACTTTAGTGAGTTCTGCCAGTACCGAGTCCTGTAAATTAATTGTATGCAAATTCTCCAGCCGAGCAATCTCCGCCAGAAGAGACGATATATATTGTGTTTTTTTACGTTTAACTCTGGCATTCATCTGTATTAGCAATCCCCGAACGAATGCTTTGTGAGCACACCATAGATAAAATATATCGACCGAGCCCCCTGCATTGAAGAAAAATAACTCCTGAAGGCGGACTTTCAATTCCCCAGTGCAAGCCGCATCAGCCAGCAAAAAGGTATTATTCCTCCATAAAGAGGTATTGAACCTGGGGTGACCATCCGCGATCTCAAGAGAGATCGGCACATGGACATACTAGGAAATGTTATCAATTGTTGCATCAGATACTTTCAACAACAGCTTACGATCAACCATGAAATAGTCAATTCTGCTATAAGAGGAATGCGGATTAGAAAAAAAAGTGAAATCCCATCCAGTGGGATTCAAACACCGCCAGGGATCGTGGAAGTCCTCTTGAAAAACATAGGGAACCAGACCCAACTTTTTCTTGTGAGTTCTAGCTGTGGAATCTATAGATGGGTCCATGGTGATATTATAGTCTCCACAAAGAAGAACATACCCCCTCTGCACTGATCTCACCTTCTTCATCACTTTCCGAACAAACTTTTGTTGATGGGTATTAGGAGCCTATAGTGTGACCAGGATATAGGTAATATTTTTGACGGTTGCCACAACAATCAGGAACCGGCCATTGACATCCATAACTAGGTCCAGTAAGTGAAAGGACAGAGTGTCCCTGAATGCCATCAGGACACCCCTTTGTTTTTTTTAGAAAAGTTTGCCTGAAAAATATGTGGAAAAGATCTGTGAGAGCACTTAGGTGGGTTCAATGCTGTGAAGTGCATCTCCTATACGCATAGAATATCTGCTTGTTTGTTAACAGCGTCTTTCCAAAGAGATCTCCTTTTGTGTGGGCTATTTAGCCCCTTTGTATTAAGAGATACTAGTTTCAGTACCATGGCAACACAATAGAAAGTATACATAGGGAGTGCCACAAAGTCACGTCAGGTGATAAAGAAGTGCACGGTGCACCAACAAAAGGTTTGCTGATGAAATAAAAATAAAAAGAATAATAAGACAACAAAAAAGGGGAAAATTTGAACATACAGGCAGCCGCCCGGGCAACGGAGGGCCTCCAGCGGCCCATTATACAGGGGAATCCTATACGCATCTCTAAGGGGTTAAGATCAATAGTCCAGCCGGACGGGATCTGTCAATTTAGAAGGGGAAAAGCCAGAGGCGTAACTAGAACCTTCAGGGCCCCGATGCAAGAAACCATGAAGGGCCCCCCAGACCCCTGGCCGGGGCCCTTCCCTTCAAGCCCGGGGCTCTTCCCACTAATCCTGGGGCTCTTTAATCTCATTGCATGGCCTTTTATTATGGTCCCGCATCAGGATCCTTTCACAAGTTCTGCAGTGGGCCCCCTTCCTGCAATCTTGGGGCCTCCCCACAGTGGTGAAATGCCAGGGCCCGGTCGCAAGTGTGACCTTTGAGATCCTAGAAGTTCACCCACTGGTTTGCTACCGGGCCCCCTGGAGCATGGGGCCCGGTAGCGATTGCAACCCCTGCAACCCCTGTAGTTACGCCCCTGGGAAAAGCAACTCAAGGGAGTACGGTCAGGTAGGGGCCCAGAGAGCTTGGTGTAATAATTCCAAGGTGGAGGAACCACAGCGTGGTGTGGTAGGAGGGTCAGCGACCTGAATTGCCCGCTTGAGAGGGTTGGTCCGCGATGTCTTCATCATCCTCTGGGGGGAGTAGTCCCCATTTTCTCATTAAGAGGAGGCCATCATCCAGGTCAGAAATCCAAAAGGCCCTGTTGTTCCTTTCAATTTTAAGTTTTGTCGGGAACTTCCACCTGTACTTGATGTTATTGTTGCGCAGGATTTTTGTGATGGTGTTAAGATTTTCCCTGGTAGCTACAGTGGCTTGGGAAAGATCTGTGTAGAGTGAGATACTGTACCTGCATATGGTTCAGGCAGGGAGGCACGTTGTCTTGCATATTGCATCAAGCGATCTTTCACATGAAAGAAATTAATTTTTGCAATGACGTCTCTAGGTACTCTCTCAGGCAAAAAGGACGGCTTAGGGAGCCTATGAACTCTGTCAATTGTCAAATCCTGGCCTTGCACATCAGGGAGGAGTTCAGCAATCATCTTTTGTAGATAGGAGCTGTCAGGGAACTAGTCGGAGAATAAACACTCATAGACCTGACACATTAGCCAGTTCTCAACATGGCCGCGCCCGCATGAATACGCACACACGTATTGCAAACGCACGTCCGCTAGGGCGAAGACGTGTGCGTGCTGGCGCACAAAGTGGACGTCCAATCCCAGCACCCTCTGGCTTTTAAAAGGATATTTGTGGCACATGAACATTGCTGACTGGTCTTCAGCTTCCTGTTTCCTGTGTTTGCTGCTGCTTCTGATCACCTGTTGTCAACCCGGCTTGTTCTTGGATTCCTCTTGTCTCGTTTCCAGCTCTGACCTTGGATTGTTCACGGATCTTCTCTTGTCATCTGCCCTGTGTATGACCCCGGCTTGCCTAACCACGACTCTGCTATCTGATCTACTGACCTCTGCTTCTGTCCCCAACTACGCCTTCGGCTGTGCCTTGTCTGCTGTGATCTGCCTTGGTGCCCGCCTGCTGTACCCAGCCTGCAGAACCTGCTTCAAGTACTTACCTGTTGATCCTGCCAGCTGCACTCTTCATTACAAACTACTTCCAGCCATGTGCTGTCTGCAACTTCCACAGCACTCCTGGGTCCTAGTGCTCACCTCCTCTGGTGTTCACCTGCAGAGAGATCTACCTACCACCAACCCTCATCTGGGGCACAGCTGGCAATCCCTGCTACTTTGGGCTTCGTGCTTCCTGTTACCACCTTCAGGGACACCAAGCACTCAGCCACAAGGAGAGCCCTCTCAGCATTTCAGCTTCAGGACCAGGTACGTGACAGGAGCGGAGTTCCGCCACAGGAACCGACTCAGCAATGCCGCAAAACTTAATATTGTTGCGGCAGGAGCGGTCCTCCAAGTCATTTATTTTCATGGTGCGCTTTTCATCCAACAGAGCATCATGGGCATCTACTAATTCATTGTAAGCCTGAGCATAATCACTCATATTAAATTCCACTTGATCAACCCTATTACCTAGAGCGGTGGTCCTCAACCCTGGTCCTCAGGGCCCACTAACAGGCCAGTTTTTTAAATCCATCCCAGGTGATAGAATTTGCTGCTTAGGCTCCATTCACACCTGGGCGTTTTCAGCTCCAAAAACGCTCAAAAGAAACGCTTCCAAAACGCCCAACAAGTAAAACCCCATTCATTTAAATGGCCCCTGTTCACATCTGAGCGTTTTGCAAAATGCCTGTAGCTGAAAAAAGTACATGAGCTTCTTTTTGGGCTGATTACCAGCGTTTTTGATAGATGTCAATGAAAAACGCCTGACAAAATTGCGGTAAAATCGCGGTAAAAATCGCGGTAAAAAACGCTACGCTCAAGTGTGAATGCAGCCTAAGTGATTGCAGTACTGTAGTCTGCATCTCCCCAAGGTAATACCTAAAATCTGGCCTGTTAGTGGGCCCTGAGGACTGGAGTTGAGGATGAGGAACCTAGAGCTTCCATTTCAACTCTAGTTTGTTTCATAAAGCTTGACATGTCATGTTGCAAAGCTCCCTGCAGTGTAATAAGCATATCCTTCCTTGTGGAATCAATTATGGGCTGGCCAGCAGTGGGAAAAGCGTCCAGTTTTTCCCCAAAGAGATTTGTGTCAGCTGGAGTAATTATAGAAGAGGGAGAGGTACTCACTTGAGTAGTTGTAATGTCCAGCTTCCTCTGTTTCACCGGGCTCTGGAAAATCAAGGTGCCAGGGTGACCATTCCCCTCTTGTGTATATTTCTGCCTTAAGAAATCTTTCTCATGAGACACAGCTGCAGCTGCTGTGTGTCTGTGTGGCAGACAGTGCTGTGAGGCTGGTGCCATTTTGACTTCTATGAGGCCCCGCTGTACTGAAGAAATGTATACGTTTGCGGGGTCCTTCCCGCGACTTGCGTTTCCCCATGTGAAAAGTAAAGTTGTGGGGTAATAGTAGAGGTGTCTAGGGAAGAATTTGCTACCTTCCCTGTCGCTGTGAGCTGCCTAAACGATCCCACTCATTCAGAGCTCAGAACCAAGCATCCATCACCTCAGGATGCTAGCCACGTCCGCGGTTGCAATTTTCTATGGTCATAGGATATTTGATCAGCTGTTTATTAAATGCAAATTTATAAGGTGAAAAATACACTCCAAATTTACTATACACAATACAGTACCCAGGGCCGCTGATAAGGCAGTACAGCCAGCCCTGTTGTACCGGGCCCGGCCTCAATCAGCTCAGCAGGGGGGCCCGAGCAGCTTTGTAAAACATTTCTGTTAAAAAAAATATATACCTTCACCAACTTCCATACATTTGAATATGAGGGTGTATAATAAATTCCTGGGCCCCATCAGAGTAACAGAGGGGCCCTGGAGGTGACAGAAGAAGAGGGACCTTTTATCCATTTTCGGGCGCATGCTGCCTGCTGCTCTGCGCCAGTGTACCAAACTAAAGTTCCGGCCGCTCATAATGTGTCTTCCCTGGCGTATGGATTCCATTGTAATGCGGCTCCCGCTCTTCAGTAAGTAAACCGACAGCTGCAGCCTGAGAGAGACACTGATCGCTGAGATGGCTGAGACAGCACAGCAGGAGTAATCCCGGCGGCGGTGCACAGGCAAGCAATCATCTGCACACACACAGTCACGCACTGATGTATCACACAGGCTATTCTTGAAGGTGCAGTCCCCAGACTCCCCCTTGTCTGCTCATAGTTATCATCATTATGGGGATCTCCACACAGCAGGTGCTCTATGGCTCTGTCAGTGTCACATGGTTGTTGGGTTTTGACTGTCTTAATTTTTGTCTGTACTGTGTGTTACAGACTATAACACAGTACAGCCATAACAAAGTCAGCACCCAGCAGCCATGTGACACTGACAGAGCCATAGAGCACCTGCTGTGCTCAGATCCTCATAATAATGTGATGACCATGAGCAGACAGTGAGATGCTACTTTACACGTGTCTTGAGGGGAGGAGAGAGACAGTAAAAACACACAGCCAAGCTGCACTTTTACCACCCCCCAAACCACTTCCCTTTGAGAACCTTTCACCTAGGCTTTGCAATTAAGTCCGCCTGTCAGTTTTTCATGCGGACCTGATTGAAATCTCCATGTAGGTCTACAGGAGTCCAGATATGAATTGACTTGTGTCAATTTAGATCCGCCTACCTCTGTGGCCATTCAGGTCCAAGAAAAAAAAAATGGAAAAGGACATCCTTTTCTATTTTTCCAGACCTAAATGTGACAGATTAGAGGTAGCCTGATGTAAATGGACACAATTCTATCTACATCAGGTTACCCATAGAGCCACCACAAGTCCGTGGTGTATGTCAAAACACTGACATCTCGCCCATTCTGCTCCAGTTATGATTGGTGGGGTGCTGTAAAGCTTCCTGTTGGTATAGATAAGGTGGGTTCAGACTACGGTCCAAACATGACTGAGCTTATACTTAATAATTCGTCAAAAAAAGTTCTAAAATAAGACATCTCTGTTACTTTATAATAGTGTAAAAAGTTTAGAGTAATAATGGCTACTAAAGGTTCACCTTTTGGAACATTTTACATGTTCCAGCTCCTGCCACCTGTCCCCCAGATCCCCCTCCCCCTTGTGACAGTGTGGGGTAAGGGGTGGAGCCAGGGGTGGAGTTGTGGGGCAGGGTCTAGGGGGCCCCATCATGTAGGCTGTATGGGGCCCCATGATTTCTAACAGCGGCCCTGACAGTACCAATACCAATTTTTTTTACAGTACAAAAGATAATGTTGTGCAGAGTAAATAGATAACAAACATGGCAAGATTTCAAATTTTGCACACACGTGAAATGGTGACAAACATCGGTACCTAAAAACTGGCAACACTTTAAATGCCTTTTCAGGTTGCCAGTTTAGAGTTAAATGTGAAGTGCAATGCTGGAATTATTCCTTTTAAACTGATGCGTTGCATCTCACATGTGTAATGCAATCAGTGTTTAACCAGTTGCCGACCGCCCTATAGCAGTTTTACTGCTACAAGGCAGCCGCGCTGTGCAGGACCATGTATACAGTGGGGGAAAATTATTATTTGATCCCCGGCAGATTTTGGAAGTTTACCCATTTACAAAGAAATGAAGGGTCTATCTTTTTTTTTTATCATAGGTGTATTTTAAATGATAGAGACAGAATATCACCCGAAAATCCAGAAAAATAACACAATACAAATCTTATAAATTGAGTTGCAGTTCAGTGAGTAAAATAAGTATTTGATCCGCAACAAAAACATGACTTACTACTTGGTGGAGAAACCCTTGTTGGCAAACACAGAGATAAGATGTTTCTTGTAGTTGGTGACCAGGTTTGTACACATCTCAGGAGGTATTTTGGTCCACTCTTTTTTACAGATGTTCTCAAAATCCTTAAGGTTTCTTGGCTGTCACTTGGCAGCTCGAAGTTTCATCTCCCTCCATAAATTTTCTATAGGATTAAAGGAGTTGTAAAGGCAGAAGGTTTTTTTAGCTTAATGCATTTTATGCATTATGATAAAAGGCCTTCTGTGTGTAACAGCCTCCCTAGCACCCCCTAATACTTATCTGAGCCCCATCTCTGTCCAGCGACATCTACGAGTCCCTCAGCTGTCTAGGGCTCTCCCCCCTGATTGGCTGAGACACAGAGTCCCTCGGCTGTCAATCAAAGTCAGTAAGAGAGGGGGCAGGGCCGAACAGAACCTTCATGTCTGCATTGACACACAGGAGGAAGGGGCCAGGAGCAGCAACTAGGGGCCCAAGAAGAGGAGGATCCAGGCTGCCCTGTGCAAAACCAACTGCACGGAGGAGGAAGGAAACATGTTTGTTGTTTTAAAAAAACACACGAGACTTTACAATAATTTTAAGGTCTAGAGACTGGCTAGGTCACTCCATGACCTAAATGTGCTTCTCTTTGAGCCACTCCTTTGTTGCCTTGGCGGTATATTTTCATGTCATTGTCATGCTGAAAGACCCATCGATGACCCATCTTCAGTTTTCTGGCTGAGGGAAGAAGGTTCTTATCCAGGATTTTACAATACATGGCCCCATCTATTGGCCCCTAAACGCTGCAAAGTCGGTCTGTACATTTAGCAGAGAAACAACCCCAAAGCATAATGTTTCCACCCTCTTGCTTGACTGTATGGATGGTGTTCTTAAGGTCGTAGTCAGCATTTTTCTTCCTCCTCTTCAAGAAGGCACATGCACAGTCATGCCAATGATCATCTAAATGATTCGGAGAAGGATTGGGAGCATTTTTAGTCAGATGAGAAATTGAGCTCTTTGGCATTAAATCAACTCCCTGTGTTTTCAGGAGGAACACCATCCCTACAGTCAAGCACAGAGGTGGAACCATGATGCTTTGGGGCTGTTTCTCTGCTATAGGTACAGGTCAGCTTTGCCACATTGAGGGGCCAATGGACTGGGCCAGGTATTGTAAAATCTTGGATAAGAACCTTCTTCCGTCAGCCAGAACACTGAAGATGTGCCATGGATGGGTCTTTCAGCATGACAATGATCCTAAACATGCTACCAAGGAAAAAGGGAGCAGCTTGAGAAGAAGCACATTAAGGTCTTGGAGTGGCCCAGTCAGTCTCCAGACCGTAATCCTTTAAAATATTTATTGAGGGAGCTGAAACTTTGAGTTGTCAAGAGACAGCCAAGAAACCTTAAGGATTTAGAGAAGATCTGTAAAGAGTGGACCAAAATCCCCCCTGAGATGTGTGAAAACCTGGTCACCAAGTACAAGAAATGCCTTACCTCTGTGCTTACCAACAAGGGTTTCTCTACCATGTACTAGGTCATGTTTTGCTTGGGGATCAAATACTTATTTTACTCACTGAACTGCAACTTAATTTATAGCATTTGTTTTATGTGTTTTTTTCTGGCTTTTTGGTTGATATTCTGTCTCAAATACACTTATGATAAAAATTACAGACCCTTCATTTTTTTGTAAGTGGGCAAACTTACAAAATCTGCAAGGGATCAAATAATTATTTTCCCTACTGTATATATACGTGATCCTGCACTTCCAGATATCAGGCAAGAGTGTGCACAGCCGACAGCTCTCTCCCACTGTGATTCTTCACAGCATGACTTGAGGACCTGATGTCTCCTGACACCCGCTGGTCGTACGGTATACAGGCAGATTTGCTGTTCTGTCAGTACGGGAAGCATTGATCCCGTGTTTCTGCAAAGCAGGAACATAGATCAATTACATAGTTGCATAGTTAGTCAGGTTGAAAAAAGACACAGGTCCATCTGGTTCAACCAAAAAAAAACAAAAAAACTATTGAAAACCCAACCATACAATCCCATATACACAATCCTATACCCGCAGTTGATCCAGAGGAAGGAAAAAAAACCCAGAAAAGCATGATCCAATTTGCTACAGCAGGGGAGAAAAATTCCTTCCTGATCCCCCGAGAGGCAATCGGAAATTCCCTGGATCAACTTTACCTTAAAAAAATTTTAGTACCCATTTATATTATGTACACCTAGGAAAGAATCCAGGCCTTTTTTAACCACCGAAGGATTTTGCTGTCTTAAGTCCAGGCCACTTTTTGCGATTCGGCACTGTGCGACTTTAACTGACAATTGCGACTGCGACGCCGTACCCAAACAAAATTACGTCCTTTTTTTCCCACAAACAGAGCTTTCTTTTGGTGGTATTTGATCACCTGTGCGATTTTAATTTTTTGCGATATTAATAAAAAAAAGCGACAATTTTGAAAAAATAACATCATTTTTCTACTTTGACAGTTAAAAAATATCCAATACAGTAAAACCTTGGTTTGAGAGTAACTTGGTTTAAGAGCGCTTTGCAAGACAAGCAAAATTTTCAAATAAATTTTGACTTGATATACCAGCGATGTCTTGATATACAAGTAGCCTCAAGTCACAGCTGAGTATAAAAGAGAAGAGAGGTGCCTCTAAGTGTAGCAATATGGTTAAATTTAATGAAGGTACAACATTTAGCAACTCGCATGGTTGATGATTGGAACAGGCACATCTAAGGATGCAGGCATCAGGGGTAAAGCTGTCCACATAGGACCAACCTCCGCACCGCCATCTACGTCATCCTTTCCATGCTGCCCCTTGCTTTGAGATCGTTTTACTGCATGGTGGTCTTCCCGGTCAGGATTACAGACTAGCAGCAGGTGGTGCAGAAGATGGTCTATGTGGACAGCTTTACCCCGGATGCCTGCATACTTAGATGTGCCTGTTTTATTCATCAACCATGTGAGTTGCTAAATGTTGTACCTTCATTAAATGGAACCATATTGCTACACTTAGAGGCGCCTGTCTTCTCTTTTATACTCTGTAGCTCCTGCTGGATTTTGCTTCCAATCCCCTTGTGGAAGCGGCTATTTGTGGATGGAAATTTTATGGTTATATAACCTATCACAATGCTATAATCTTTTTATATGGACTATAAATTGAAGGATTTATGAATAAATGGTTGTGGAACGAATCATCTGAGTTTCCATTATTTCTTATGGGGAAATTCGCTTTGATATAAGAGTGCTTTGGATTACAAGCATGCTTCGGGAACGAATTATGCTCGCAATCCAAGGTTTTACTGTATATTCAATTTTTGTCATATATTTAGGCCAAAATGTATTTAGCTACATGTCTTTGACAAAAAAATTCTCAATGAGCGTATTTTTAACCGCTTTAAGACCGGAAGATTTTACCCCATTCCTGACCAGGCCATATTTTGCGATTCGGCACTGCGTTACTTTAACGGACAATTGCACGGTCATGCAACGCTGTTCCCAAATTAAATTTATGTCCTGTATTTCCCCACAAATAGAGCTTTCTTTTAGGGGTATTTGATCACCTGTGTGATTTTTACTTTTTGCGCTATAAACAAAAAAAGAGCGACAATTTTGAAAAAATAACAATATTTTTCACATTTTTTTATATGAAATTCCCCCCAAAAAAATGTAAAAATCAAAATTTTTTAACATTTTAGGCCAATTTGTTTTCTGCTACATATTTTTGGTAAAAAAAAATTGCAATAAGCGTATTTTGATTGGTTTGCGCAAAAGTTATCGCAGCTACTAACTACGTGAAATTTATGTCATTTTTATCGTTTTTTTTTAACTAGTAATGGCGGCGATCTGCGATTTTTGTTGCGCGACATTGCGGCGGACAGATTGGACCCTTGACTGACATTTTTGACACTTTTGGGGGTACCAGTGACATTACTACAGTAATCAGTGCTATACATATGCACTGTTACTGTAAAAATGACACTGGCAGGGAAGGGGTTAACTTTTATTGGTGATCAAGGGGTTAATGTATGCCTGGTGCTTACTAACTAACTTACACAAGCGGGTGGATTTCCACACTCGATCTGGGGAAGAGCAGCGGTGATCACCGCCGCTCCTCCCCTGTCCCGACTCCCGCTGTAACTCAATACAGCGGAAACGAGTCTCCGGCGGCGCGCGCGTGCCGCCCACAAGGGGAGGAATTCAGCGACGTAGGTCTACATCGCTGGATGATAACGAGCCACTTTGCCGCAGTACGGTCAACGTGACCAGTCGGCAAGTGGTTAAAGCAATCTAGTGAGCTAGCCAGAACCACCTCTGGAGGGAGTCTATTCCACATTTTCACAGCTCTTACGGTGAAGAAACCTTTCCGTATTTGGAGACAAAATCTGTTTTCCTCTAGACGTAAAGAGTGCCTCCTTGTCCTCTGTGTTGACCTTAAAGGGAACAACTCAACACCCAGTTCACTATATGGACCCCTTATGTATTTATACATGTTGATCATATCCCCCCCCCTTAATCTCCTCTTCTCAAGAGAATAAATTCAGTTCCTCCAATCTTTTCTCATAGTTGAGGTCCTCCATGCCTCTTATCAGTTTGGTTGCCCTTCTCTGCACTTTCTCCAGTTCCCCAATATCCTTTTTAAGAACTGGTGCCCAAAACTGAACTGCATATTCCAGATGAGGTCATACTAATTATCTGTAAGGCTCGGTTCACGTTTATGCGATGCGGGAAGGCTGCGAATTCGCAGCCTGTTCCCGCATCGCACACGCACCCCCGGCAGTTCACACTGCCATATGCGATACGCTGGGGGTGTCAATGTAATCTTAATGACACCCCGAGTTTGATCGCATATCGCAGTGCGATCGTGCAGTTCGCACAGGAGCGGATCGCACAAGTGTGAACCGCTGTGCGATCCGATCCTGATGCGGCTGCAAAAATGCCTCCTGTACGTGTTTGCTGCGGGTGCCATGCGAATTTAGCCATACAAACTGTATGGCTAAACTCGCACCGCACAGCTGATCGCATGTAATGTCGGAGCAGTGCGCTCCGATATTACATGCGAACCCCGCACACGCACAAGTGTTGTAAGTTGGAGACATCCTGTAAAGAAGTTATTCCACTGCAAAGCGTGGTGTCATCTGCAAAGACTGAAATGGTACTTTTAATCCCAGACCCTATATCATTTATTTTTTTTATTAATATTTCTTTATTGTTTTAAAAAAAAAAAAATTTGTATAATACATCCATATATCCCAAATACATTTAAATATCATTATAAAATCAACACAGATTACATTGTAGCTCAATACCTATTTCAAGCCAAATCCCTAGCATTCCTCCCTCCCCTCCCCCCCTACCCACTCTAATTCCCACTTTCTCTTAAAGCTTTATAGTCCCTTGTTTCTTTAAATACTTTCCACTCTTCCCAAGTGTCCGCCCCTTCTCCCTGTTCCTCCTCTCCTTTCTCAGGTATTCCAACTTTCTCGTTGTTTCCACTCTCCTAATCCAATCCCCACCCGAGGGGACTTCTTCTTTCTGACAGTTTAAGGGGATTAGACTTTTTGCTGCATTCAGAAAGTGTGGGATCAGTGTTTTCCTATACTGTTTTGTTGAGTATTTTGTACCGTGAAAAAGACACACCCACGGGTCTATTGGGATATCTATATTTAGTATTTTCTTTAAGGTTATCACTTCCCTCCAGTATTTTTAAATTTTAGGACAACCCCACCAAACATGTGCCATAGATCCCACTTCCCCACATCCCCGCCAACAATATTGCGTACTCCCGGGTTTAAACCTATAGACTTTATCCGGAGTATTGTACAACCTAGAAATACATTTATAATTCATTTCCGCGGTGTTAATATCTGCCGCGGAGCTATGAATCAACTTCAGACTCTTTTCTAAATTGAAATCTTCTCCTCGTGCCCCTAATTCCCTTTCCCATTTTATTATGAAGGGCAGTACTGCTGGCCCTCCTGCTGTTATCAAAATTCTATACACATTTGAAATATTATTCTTTATCTTATCTGAAACACACATTTGTTCAAATGGTAATAAATCCTTTACCTCTCTTAATGGATGAGGTAATGAGGCCAAAAAATGCTTAAACTGGCAGTAGCGCCATTCATTTACCCTCCAATTCATTTTTTCTTGAAAATCTAATAAAGCGATAATTTTCCCATTCACTACTATATCCTTTAATCGTGCGTCTACATCTCCAATCCATTTCCCGTGTATCCTTCCTTCTCCTGGCGGGAAGAATTTTGTGTCTCGTAAAGGAGTGAGCGCTGAATTGTATTTCCAATTTTCTTTTTTAAATATTAGGTCCCATATTTTCAGTGCCTGACTAGGGCAAAAAGTTCGGTTCGACCAGAACACCCGAACTTCCCGAAAGTTCGGCCCGGATTTCAGAACCCCATTGAAATCAATGGGACCCGAACTTTGGTAATCAAAAAACACTATTTTGAAGCCCTAAAACCCAATAAATGCCCCTAAAAAGTGCCTAGGATTCTGGGTCATGCCCCAGGGACTATTAATCACACAAAAAAAAGGTTCTTAAAAATTGTCATTTTTGATAGAGAGACAATTATTGAAAAAAATTATTGAAAAAAAAAATTAGATTTCTTTGGATTTAGTGTCTGGGGGGTCTAAAAAGTGTACCTGTGAAGTTTTAGCTCTGTAGCATGTCCAGAACCAGAAAAAAAAGTTTGTTTGTATTAGAATTAATATAGAACAGGGATATGGCTCCGCTATTTTCACACCTTGCCGGTTTTGTAGCAAGCGTTTTTCTGGGCATTTTTTGGGGGACTTTGGAGGCAGGCATAACATCAGAACTTCTGTGTAGGGGTATATATACACACACACACATGTATGTATATATACACATACACATATATAGGTGTGAAAATAGCAGAAACCTATGCTTGCGCTAATGAAATAATTAACACCCATATGGCTTCTCTGCTATAACACCTATATGTGTGTATGTGTATAAATACATTTAAGTGTGTGTGTATATATACCCCTATACAGAAGTTCACATGTTTTGCCTGCCTCCAAAGACCCCAAAAAAATGCCCAAAAAAAACGCATGCTGCAAAAACACACCTGGGCGTTTTTGTAGCTGGCGTTTTTTTGGGCATTTTTTGGGTGTCTTTGGAGGCAGGCATAACATCAGAACTTCTGTGTAGGGGTATATATACACACACATGTATGTATATATACACATACACATATATAGGTGTGAAAATAGCAGAAACATATGCTTACGCTAATGAAATAATTAACACCCATATGGCTTCTCTGCTATAACACCTATATGTGTGTATGTGTATAAATACATTTAAGTGTGTGTGTATATATACCCCTACACAGAAGGACAGATGTTATGCCTGCCTCCAAAGACGCCCAAAAAAACGCCAGCTACAAAAACGCCCAGGTGTGTTTTTGCAGCAGGCATTTTTATGGGGCATTTTTTTGGGGTCTTTGGAGGCAGGCAAAACATCTGAAATTCTGTATAGGGGTATATATACACACACACACTTATATGTATTTATACACATACACACATATAGGTGTTATAGCAGAGAAGCCATATGGGTGTTAATTATTTCATTAACGCAAGCATAGGTTTCTGCTACTTTCACACCTATATATGTGTATGTGTATATATACATACGTGTGTGTGTGTGTGTATATACACCCCTACACAGAAGTTCAGATGTCATGCCTGACTCCAAACATGTCCTCAAAAAAGCCCTATAAACGCCTGCAGCAAAAAGCAGGGTGACAGGAGCGAAGCCATATCGCTGTTCTATAAGTGACCTAAGAGAAACGATCTTTTCTCTATAGCGGTCACCCTGACATGGAAGGGTTTGGTCATCCTGCCATAGCAGTCAGAGTCAGTTAACCCTACACTACAGTACGGTCCCCTTACACTTAACACTTTCCCTACAGAAACTAGATTATTAAATCTAACTATAGTGGAAAATAGTACCCTAACTACACTAGATATCCCTTTCCTCACACTAATAATTGCTAAATGACACTTTGTAGCAGAAGTAACAGAACTGCTTCCACTCTCTTCCACGTCCCTGTATTACAATGCTAGGAAATTGGCGGGGGCTATCTTATATACTGGGGGGCGTATTCACTAATGATTGGCCTCTGGACCCCCTAGTCACTCCAATCACATTCCTAGCATTCTCCTGCCCCCTCAATTGGCTTTTATTGATGGTTCTGGTCCAATCAGGGGCTTTTAAAGCCCATTTCCTGTCCCATTGCATTTTGGTCAGTTCTGGTTGCCGAATTCCGAACTTTTTCAGCAAAAAGTTCGCAATTCAGCCGAACCTCGAACAGCCAATGTTCGGGTCGACCCGATGGTCGACCCGAACCGTTCGATCATCCCTATGCCTGACGTGTAATTACATGTGTTTTTGAATTTAATTCCCTATATTGTGGTGGTATCCACATAATTTTTCCTAATTGTGTATTACTCATAGTGCATTCTATCTTCACCCAGCATTTCTCACTTTTTTCTTTACCCCATTCCAACACCCGTGAAATTACTGAAGCTTGGTAGTATTTCTTAAAGTCGGGGATCGCTAATCCCCCTTGTGCTTTGCTTTTACTTAATACTGCATATTGTATTCTATGTTTTTTATTTTTTCCAGATAAACCTTGTTATAATTAATTTCATTATCTTAAAAAATTAATGAGGTAATGGGATTGGGATCATTTGGAATTTATATATTATCTTTGGGAGTATTGCCATTTTTACTATATTTATTCTTCCCATCCACGACAGAGCCCGATTTGTTACTTTAAGAGTGGGATATAATTTACCTTGTACATTTTCTCTGGATTTGTCGTTAATTTAATTCCTAAGTAGCCCAATTCTGATTTTCTCCATACAAAGGGAAACTCACTTTTTAGATCCTCTTCCTCCTGTTTTCTCATTTTAATACTCAGGATCTCTGATTTTGTGGGATTAATTTTTAGGTTGGATAGGTCTCCATATTGTTTCAGGGCTTTCATCATATTCGGGAGGGTAATCCTTGGGTTGGAGACGTAGAGCAACACATCGTCTGGGAAAGCCAAGACCTTGTGCTCTACCTCTCCCACCTTTATTCCTCTAATATCCGGACATCCCCTTATTTTTGCCAGCAAGGGTTCCAGGGCTAGGACAAATAGCATCGGTGAGAGTGGGCAGCCCTGTCTTGTTCCATTATACATTTTGAATGGTTCTGATAATGTCCCACTAATTTTTACTCTTGCTGTCTGGAAGCTATATATTGTTCTTATCCATGCCATCATTCTTGGTCCTATTCCTAGCTCCTCCAAAGTTTTTATCATGAACTCCCAGTTGACCCTGTCAAATGCTTTTTCAGCATCTATTGACAGTATCAAACCTGGGTGTCCATTTTTATCATCTGTTGTATTTTATCATCTGTTGTATTAAGAGGATGGTCCTTACTCCGTGTAATGTTCTGGTACCTCTGGTACCCTTATTCCACTTTCCAATTCAGTGTATGCGTCCCACCATTCTCTTCTGGTAGGTGCGCATACACCTTTAAGACCGATGCTGTCATCACTGAGCGCCGCAGAGCGGCTATTTCAACCGCCGGCGTTCTCACTCACATGTTCGTTCAACCTGCCTTGAAGCTCATATGCTTACAAGCGTACCTCGCTGTCGGAACCTCGCTGCTGATCCCTGTATCCCGCTACCGGATCACTCGCTCATACCGAACCTCTCTACTACTGCTTGCTATTAGTGATAAGTACCCCGCAGGGGAATCCTCCATAACCTTCCTACTAAGCTTACACTATCTAGCTCTGCATATTAAGGACTGTAACTATCATCTGCACTGTTGTTTAGATTGCTAGCTCTTGAGCCTTCTAACATCTATCCTTGCACTGGGTTAGTCTCTCCTGTATGTCATCTGCTGTCCTACCACCTACTACCATACATGATTGCTAACCTATCTGCATCCTACCTGTTACCATCTATACTCTCATGAACATTTCTCTCAAGTGCTGTTCACCTATTGTCACTGTTCATACCTGTCTCTTCAGCTCATCACCACTATACTGCTATATACATCTATCACTCCAGGAACATCTTATTGAGTGTGTATATTTGTATGCTGAATCAGACAGACCACAGTGAGGAGTCTTGGGAGTTGGAATTGGTATTTCAACGTATCTCTACATGACTGCTGAGTGGAGTTTTTCTGCAGCTGCAAATCCATCTTGTTTCAGAAAACGCAGGAGCGTTACAGATTGAACGAACCCTAAAATGGATTCAGCAGATTTACCCACTCAAGTGACACAATTAAAACAACAAGTGACTGCGTTAATACACGCTCTTACTGAATTAAAAGAAGACAATCAGGCTCTGAAGCAGCAGGTAACCCGTCTATCACAACTTGCCGCTGCTCAGCCCCCTGAACCCAAAATAAATCCTCCTCTAGTGTGATCGCAAAAAATTTTGTGAATTCAAAAACGCCTGTCAGTTACTTTTCTTGCTAAAACCTCGTACCTACCTTACTGATCATATCAAAGTCTGTACTATTATTTCATACCTAACGGGTGATCCACGGGCCTGGGCAGACTCTCTCTTTGAGAAAAATGATCAGCTTCTCAACTCCTATGCTTTATTCCTAGCGGAACTCGCTAGTCTATATGATGACCCCAATAGGCAGAGTACTGCCGATATTCAATTGAGGTCCTTGAAACAAGGTAGGAGACCTGTAGAAGACTTTGTAGCAGAGTTCAAAAGATGGACCCTTGATTCAGGGTGGAATGATACATCTCTGAGAACTCAATTTAGACTCGGCCTATCAGAAGCCGTTAAAGACGAGCTCGCCCGAGCGGATTTACCGGACACCCTGAATGCTTTGATACAACTCAGTATCAACATAGACAGGAGGCTGCGAGAAAGAAAGGCTGAAAAAATGGGAATGCCATTGTCCAGTCCTTCTCGGATTTCGGCCGTTGACCCTACTCCTATGGAGGTAGGAACCATACGCCCACCTTTATCAACTACTGAAAGAGCCAGGAGACGATCCAGTAATCTTTGCTTGTACTGCGCATCCCCGGATCACATGATAAGCGTCTGTCCCCTTGTCCGCAAAAAAGAGGGTGAGTGTTCACATGTCCTCCTAGGGGGATTGACAACTTCATTTACTAACCCTTATCTTTTTGTTCCTTTGACATTGCAGTGGGACCAGACTAGGATTACCACTAAGGCCATGATCGACACAGGATCTTGCGGAAATTATATCGATATACGTTTTGCTACTTTAAATAAAGTACCTATTATTTCAAAACCTAAGCCTGTCTCTGTGAGTCTTATTAACGGTATTCCGTTATCTTCTGGCCCAATCACTAATCAGACACAAGCGCTCCTAGTCACCACTAACGAGTCTCATACGGAGACCACTACCTTCGACCTATTGTCTTCGCCCCACTTTCCCATTGTTTTGGGACTTCCCTGGTTACACACACATCAACCAACCATAGATTGGAAGAAACGGACCCTAACCTTCCTCTCTTACTATTGCGAGAGTACATGTAACCTCCCGTCTTATGGAAAGATCCTGTCTGTGGTGTCAGATGAGATTGCACCACTATGCTATCAGGATCTGTCCGAAGTTTTTCTTGAGAAAAATGCTCAAGTACTGCCTCCCCATAGGGATTATGATTGCACTATTGATCTACTCCCTAATTCTAAATTGCCTTTTGGTCATGTTTATCCTCTTTCGCAGGATGAACTTTCCCATCTCAAGGAATACTTGGATGAGAATTTGACAAAAGGTTTTATTACACCTTCCACTTCTTCCACAGCTGCAGGACTTTTTTTTGTCCGCAATAAAGACTCAAGTCTCAGGCCTATTATCGACTATAGGCAATTGAACGCCATTACAGTAAAAGATCGTTATCCTTTGCCGCTTATCCCTGAACTCATTGAACAAGTGCGTGGAGCTACCTACTTTTCAAAATTGGACCTGAAAGGGGCATACAATCTAATCCGAATCCGTGATGGAGATGAGTGGAAGACAGCATTCAGAACCAGATACGGATTGTTCGAATATCTTGTAATGCCATTTGGGCTATGTAACGCTCCCGCAGCCTTCCAACGATTCATAAACGATATCCTTAGAGACTTACTTGATGTCTGTGTTGTGGTATATCTGGACGATATACTTATTTATTCACGATCCTTGTCTGAACATATAAAACATGTAAGACTTGTGTTATCCAGATTACTCACACACAATCTATACGTGAAACTAAAAAAATGCTTATTTCATAAAGAAGAAGTATTATTCCTAGGATACATCATATCCAAAACAGGAATCAAGATGGATATGAGTAAGATATCCTGTATTCAGGATTGGCCTATACCAACCACCCGCAAAGCACTACAGCGATTCCTTGGATTTTCAAACTTCTATAGGAAGTTCATCAAGAACTTCTCTGCCATTGTGAGACCTCTCACACAACTCACAAGTATTAAGAAACCATTTAAATGGTCAGATGAAGCAAATGAAGCTTTTCGCTTGTTAAAAACAAGCTTTACCTCTGCTCCCATACTACGCCATCCAGACCCATCCCTCCAATACATTCTGGAAGTAGATGCGTCAAATATGGCAGTAGGAGCAGTACTCTCCCAACGACCAACGAATACTTCCCCACTCCATCCAGTCGCCTTCTTCTCTAAATCTCTAAGCAGCCCAGAGGTGAATTACCCAGTGGGTGAAAAGGAACTGCTTGCTATAAAACTGGCTCTGGAGAATTGGCGACATCTACTTGAAGGCACCCGATTACCAATACTCATATATACAGATCATAAAAATCTTCAATATCTTCAGACTAACAAAACCCTCTCCCACCGGCAGGTACGATGGTCACTATTCTTCCTAAGATTTAACTTCCTAGTGACCTACACACCTGCAGACAAGAATAAAAAAGCGGATGCGCTATCACGATTAACTGAAGATAATTGCTCCGAAATCCCTTCCGTTCCTATAATACCCTACAAGCGTATTATTGGGGTTGTCCGTTCCTTGAAGGAAGAGATTCTGCACAGTATAGGTTTGGATTCACCTCCACCACAACTAAGTGCTGATGCAGAAGGCTTCCTCTACTACAACGACAAACTCTACATACCCCCTATTATGCGCACCAAGATCTTGGAATTGTCACATGATGTGCCTATGGCAGGACATATGGGTATGACAAAGACCCTTAATTTGCTTACCAGGCAGTTTTGGTGGCCTGATATGAAGACATCTATACAAAAATTTGTCTCTTCATGCAACGTCTGTGCCAGGTCCAAAATTGACACTACAAAACCATCCGGTCTACTATGCAGTCTACCAATACCCCAGACTCCATGGGAAGTTGTGTCCTTGGACTTTATAGTAGAACTACCACCTTCCAAAGGATTTAATACCATTTTAGTGTCAGTGGACCATCTGACAAAGATGGCACATTTCGTTGCTATTCGCAGACTACCTTCGTCCAAACAAACAGCGGAACTACTGATGAAACATGTCTTTAAGTTACATGGTATTCCAAAAACTCTTTTGTCTGACCGTGGATCACAATTCATCTCCAAGTTTTGGTAAGAATTATGCCACATACTACGAATTGAGCGAAAGCTCACTTCTCCCTACCATCCTCAGACCAACGGACAGACTGAAAGAGTCAACCAGTGCATCGAGCAATATTTACGTTGCTATACATCATACCTAAAGGATGATTGGGTGGATCTCCTCCCTCTGGCAGAATTTGCCTACAACAACGCAACCCACAGTACGACCAAACAGAGTCCGTTCTACTTGAACTATGGGTTTCATCCCACTATTCTTCCACCACGCATCCTTCCATCAAGTAACCCAGTAGCCTCAGACTATCTTACCCAAATAAAAGACTCTCTGGGTTTACTTAATACTACCATCTCACACGCTCATAGTCAACAAAAAAAGTACTATGACCTTCGTAGAAGACCTTCTCCTCAGTATGCTATTGGGGACCTCGTTTGGCTATCAACAAAAAACTTAAGATTAAAGATCCCTAGCAAAAAGCTTGGGCCTCTATTCTTGGGACCCTTCCCAATCAGGAAACTTATTGGAAAAGCTGCAGTACAGCTCACATTACCAACAGACCTCAAGATACATCCCATCTTCCATGTGTCGCTACTGAAGCCCCATGTTCCTGACCAAGGAATAAGGCCTACCATCCCACCTCCACCTCCTGTACAAGTTGAAGGCGGAGAAGAATATGAGATAAAGGAGATTCTGGATTCTCGTATCCACAGAAGAAGACTCCAATATCTAGTACGATGGAAGAACTATGGGCCCCAAGACGACACCTGGCTGGATACCTCTGATATACATGCCCCTAGGCTGATTCGCAATTTTCAAGCGAAATACCCGGAAAAAACAGTTCTAGAGGCCTTCCGGAGCCGGCCTTAAGGGGGGGGGGTACTGTAATGTTCTGGTACCTCTGGTACCCTTATTCCACTTTCCAATTCAGTGTATGCGTCCCACCATTCTCTTCTGGTAGGTGCGCATACACCTTTAAGACCGATGCTGTCATCACTGAGCGCCGCAGAGCGGCTATTTCAACCGCCGGCGTTCTCACTCACATGTTCGTTCAACCTGCCTTGAAGCTCATATGCTTACAAGCGTACCTCGCTGTCGGAACCTCGCTGCTGATCCCTGTATCCCGCTACCGGATCACTCGCTCATACCGAACCTCTCTACTACTGCTTGCTATTAATGATAAGTACCCCGCAGGGGAATCCTCTATAACCTTCCTACTAAGCTTACACTATCTAGCTCTGCATATTAAGGACTGTAACTATCATCTGCACTGTTGTTTAGATTGCTAGCTCTTGAGCCTACAAACGTCTATCCTTGCACTGGGTTAGTCTCTCCTGTATGTCATCTGCTGTCCTACCACCTACTACCATACATGATTGCTAACCTATCTGCATCCTACCTGTTACCATCTATACTCTCATGAACATTTCTCTCAAGTGCTGTTCACCTATTGTCACTGTTCATACCTGTCTCTTCAGCTCATCACCACTATACTGCTATATACATCTATCACTCCAGGAACATCTTATTGAGTGTGTATATTTGTATGCTGAATCAGACAGACCACAGTGATGAGTCTTGGGAGTTGGAATTGGTATTTCAACGTATCTCTACATGACTGCTGAGTGGAGTTTTTCTGCAGCTGCAAATCCATCTTGTATCAGAAAACGCAGGAGCGTTACACTCCGTTGTCTCTTCCCTGTCTCCCAGAGACAAAACCTACATGATCACTATGGACCCAGTCTGTCATTAACCCCTTTAACCTTGTTGCTAGGATTTTTGTAAATAACTTAGTATCTGCATTAAGGAGTGAAATGAGCTTGTAACTCGAGCATAATGTTGAATCCTTCTCTTCTTTCAATATGACTGTAATGGAAGCCAACAGAGCTTCTTTACTCATCTCAAATTTTGATCCCAGTCCATTTAGATATCCTTTAAGTTTAGGGATTCAAATTTCTCCAAACCTCTTATAATAGCTAATTGTGAACCCATCCGGGCCTGGACTCTTTCCTGCTGTGGTGTTTTTTATCGCTCTTCCTATCTCTTCTTCTGTAATCGGGGCTTCTAAGTATGTTATTTTCTGATCATCTACTTTAGTCAATCTTGCTTCTCTCAAGTATTCCTCAATTTTACCTACTCTATTTGATTCCTTTTCCTGTTTGTCCTCTCCTCTTACTGCATATAAATTCCCGTAGTAGCTCTGGAATTCTCTCGCTATCTCCGTCGTTGAATGGACTATATCTCCATTTTTGGTCTTTATTTTATCTATAAAATTTGCTGTTTTCTTTTTTCTTAAGACTCTTGCGAAGTTTCTTCTGATTTTATTACTTTCTAAATACCTCTCTTTAGCTACTCTGTTAAAACTCCTATCTGGTTTCCTGATCCAATAGTTCCTTTAGTTCCTCCCTTTTTGGCTTTAGTGATTTTGTTAATTCTATTTCCTGAGTTTTCTTATGCTTTTTTTCTAATTTGAAGATCTCTTTTATTAATCTATCTTTATTTTTAGTTTTTTCCCTTTTTTCTTTGTGCACCCTTTGCAATTAATACTCCCCGGATATAAGCTTTGTGGGCCTCCCATACGATGTTTGTTTGGGGCTTCCTCAGTTTCATTAATTTGAAAGTATAGTTCCAACTCTTAATTTCCTTTCCCCAGATTTTATCCCTTAGTTCCTCATTAATTCTCCATGAGCTCCCTCTAGGTTTACCTCCTGGGAATCTAATTTCAATGTAACGGGGGCGTGATCTGACCAGGTCCTGACCTCTATCCTCGTTCCGATTACCCTTCCTATCCATCTGTGTTCGATCATCATATAATCGATTCTTGAGTATGTCCCGTGTACAGCTGAGCAAAAGGTATAGTCCCTTTCCTTTGGATGGAATATTCTCCAAATATCAGACAATTGACACTGAAATAATTTTTTTTAAATCTCTTTATTTGGGAATTTCTGCTTCTCTGAACACGCAAAGTACTATCCTCTTCTGAATGTAGGCATACGTTCAGGCCCCCGGCCAGAATCACTCCCCCCTTTCTAATTGTCCCAGTACCTTCCCCAAGTACTCTGCAGAACCATTGTTGGGGCAGTATACACTGACAAGAGTTATTTCCTCTTCGAAGAGTTTCCCCTTCAGAAAGAGGAATCTCCCTTCTGGATCCGTTAATCTTTCTTCTAAGGAGAACCTCACTCCTTTAGCCAACCCAATAGCTACCCCCTTAGATTTTTTGTCAAATGAGTCTGCATAGTACCATGTGGGGTGATCTCGTGAGTATAGCCTGATGTTCGATGTATGTGTAATGTGGGTTTCCTGTAAGAAAATTATGTCTGCAGCTAGATATTTGACTTCCTTCATGATTTTATGTCTTTTTTCTGCTGAGTTCAGACCTCTTACACTATATGTAACAAAATTTACTGCTGTCATTTATCTTTTTTCATTTTCTATAATGTTACTCTTCCTTTTTCTCCCTCTCTTTCCTTCTTCCTCCTACTCCCTCATCTCTAATTTGGTATACACGGGGTCTATATTTCATAGGTCGCGTCAGAGGAGGTAGATCGGTCTATGAGAGGACTCTGCAGGGTCCTGACAATGACTGTTTTTTCCTGGGATTTTTTCCTACTTTCCCCCTCCCCCCACGTCCCTCCCCCCCCCCCACGTCCCTCCTCCCCTCCCCCCTCCTCCCCAGCCCCCCCTCCCATCCCCCACACTACCCCCCTCTACTCTCCATAATTGGGACCATTTGGGTATCTAGGCCCTTTCCCTTAGGGCCCTTATGGTCAATATTCTTCCTCCCTCCTTTTATTGACTTACCCCCTGGGGTGAGGCTCTAAACCTGAGCACCTAGTTTCCCTCTCATCACCCATGTTTTCACATGGGAGAGAATTGCTAGGTTCCCCGGGAACCCATCTGGATCTAGTCTCTCTCTTTCCTTCTAATTTATATAAAATATTTCTTTGTACTATCTGGGATCTCCTCATTTCCTCTTTAAGGACCTTCAGTTCTTTCCCATGGCTGTCCGTTCTCTCCTCTACTTCCTCTACTCTTTTCAACATTTGGCCCAGGTCTCCATGCAGAATTTCAACATCATTTTTAATAGACTGTTCCAGTTTTGCTAACATTTCCCTCATTTCATCTTTTGTAGGGAGTTGGTCATTTGTTCTCAATTCTTCCTCTTCTCTTATATCTGGCTCTCTGTCCATCTGCGCACTATCCATATGTACACTTACTATAGAAAGGTCAGGGCTGTTTTCTTCCGTTTCTGTCGTTCTCTGACTCCGGGATTTTTTACTTGCTTCATTGCTTTGTTTTAGGTTTAGTTGAGATTTGTTTTTCACTGTTTACATTTTCCCCTCTTGTCGCCGCAGTCATATATTTTTTAATATTTCCTGGCTTACACTAAATTTTGGAAGTTTTCCTCCCATCTTTTCCTGGTTTATTTTTCATTTTAAATCCTTGCTCCTTTTACTTCCCCTCTATATCTGTGTTCCACTTTATGGATGCTCTGCTTTGATATCCAAATGTTTAAGGGGGGGGGGGGGGGGTTGACCCCTGCTTTTATGCCCTCCAGCTGCTTATATAGGAAATTTCCCTTCAGATGTCCATGATAGAGATCCTAGGCGATCACCTTTTTCTCAGTAACAATTTTCCCCTTATAGGTTCATCTGAATAATCTCTTAGTGTTCTCAATATTGTACTGGCTTCATAGGTTCAGGTCTTTATTGGACCCCTAGTCCATTTTTTGCCACATTTCCAATTCAATCTTGCTTCAATGTCTATAACAGTCTATAGCACAGTCTTTAGACTTAATAGTAGGAAGGGGGGGGGGTAAAAGCCCCTCTCACCCCTCCGGACCGGTCCCCGTATTGCAATCCTTTTGCTTCCACCCGCCTGGTTGTCCTGCAGGTTAGCTGCTCCGTCTGTCCGTCTGAGGCATGCAGTGTCTCACGATCTCAGCGCTGTCTCCCAGTACCCAAACGCCGGGCTCACGTGTCCTCCCGGCGTCTCACGGTACTTTCTCCCACTGGTCTCTCCGATCCTGAGTCCTACGGCACAGCTGCCTCCAGATTGCTCGGAGACCGGTCTCGATTCCCAGGGCTCCTCGGAGCAGGGGAGGTGGGCTGATGGGGGGCTAGTGGCTAGGCAGGGGTACAGGGTCGGCGGCAATCAGCCTCTCAAAGACAGGCTGCTCTCCTTAATCCCAGATGGGTGCTTTCCCGAGGCTCTGCTTAGCTCAGCATTCAAGCCCTGCTGGCGCCATTATCAGGCCCCTCCTCCCTATATCATTTATAAAGATATTATAAAATAAGGGTCCCAACACTGAACCTTGGGGTACACCACTGATAACTTTAGACCATTCAGAGTAAGAATCATTAACCACTACTCTCTGAATTCTATCTTTTGGCCAATTTTCTATCCAATTACAAATCGATCTTTCCAAGCCAGTAGACTTTACCTTACACATTAGCCGTGTGTGGGGAACTGAGTCAAAATCCAAGTATACTACGTCCACAATTAATAATAGTGATATAATCAGCGCAAACCATAAACCAGTTTAAAATAAAAAAAACTATATAAATGCACGCACAAGGCTGCCAACAATCGGTGCCAAACACAAAACACCAGTGACTAGATAAATAATAAATATTGCAGCGCCAAGTGAATCAATCAAAATAATAATAAATCAGTATGCATATAAAACTGGTCATCAGAAAGCAACCTAATGCTTATATACATAAATCGTATCAATCCAAGTGTTGAAAAATTAGTGATAAATAAAGTCCCAATGGTGAAGAACTATAAGTGAGCAATAAAATCAAATAAAGAAATCAATCTTCATCTGTGATCAAAACAGTGTAAAGTGCTGCATGCTTCACTCCAGTGCTCCCGGTGGTTAGTGCAAGATTAGCAGCTCACCTTAGGGATAGACTCATAAGAGTCATACACGCTTTGGGATGTATATGGATAACAGCCTGGTCTCCCCTCTTCCTCTGCTCTGGCTAACACTCCACGTGGGCCAGGAACCCAGGGTGAAACAAAACAAAATGGAAGAAGGGATCTAGTCTCCTTGGAGGTACACAGACCCTACACAATCTGACTGTCTGACGCTTTAAGCCCGCACTGCTTGTGCATGAGAATGTAAGTGGATTTCTATTTATCAAATTTAATAAAGCATTAAAAAGCAGAGAGCACTAGATCCCTTCTTCCATTTTGTTTCACCCTGGGTTCCTGGCCCACGTGGAGTATCTTTAAGTGTTGTTTTAACGGGATACAACACCCAGCACAAGGCCTTAGAGAAAATTGTAAGAAAACACTGGCCAATCCTACAAGCAGACACAACACTTAAAGATATCCTCCCTTCCAAACCCACCTTCATATACAGAAAAGCACCAAACCTGAGGAATAGGTTGGTGCATAACGTTATTGACCCTCCTAAGAAAATAAATCTCCCAACCAGTTTAAAGGGTTTCTTCAGGTGCGGAAAATGCCTGCCTTGCAAAACGTCCAAGGAGAAGAAAAGAAAAACAACGTCCTTTATGGCACAAAGCACAGGAAAAACATATGAAATAAAGGAGACCATTACATGCACCAGTACTCATGTAACCTATGTGGTAGAGTGCCCTTGTAAATTACAATATGTAGGCCGCACCACCAGACCCTTATTTGTCCGCATAAGGGAGCATGTAAAGAACATCCGTAAGGGATTTGAGAAGCATAGTTTATCACGACACTTCAAGTTCCACCACTCTCAAGACCCCACGGTAATGGTTTTCTATGCCATTGATAAAATCAAAAATAACTGGAGAGGTAGCAACAAGAAAATTGATGTGTCAAAAAACGAAACGAAGTGGATATATCAAATGCAGACCCTCCAACCCAAAGGCTTGAATATCGACATTGATCTGAACTGTTTTATCACTGATTTTTAAAAACTCCCGTTTTTTGAGCCTTGGATTTTTATCTTTGGAATTTTATTTCTTTTAGTTTTATTTTTATTTTAATATACATCCAAGCAAGATAACATTCTCCTCTGATGCAGATTTAGTCCTCCTTAAAGTTCTCCTTTTATGGATAATCGCAATTTATAGATATGTTTTTTGGAATTTTTATATATATTTTTATATTTTTATATATATTTTTTGGAATTTTATTCTTATATTTTTTCTGTTCCAATGTTTCTCCTCATCATATAAGAATATTCCAAGTGTCCCACTGCAATGGTTTCCTCACTTTAACGTCCTCCCCGTTTTTTCTGGATTTTTCTGGATTTTATAATGAATATACATTGTTATTTTATTTTCATTTTATTGATTTTCGTCTAAAAACGTGAGAACCGTCTTTGGACTTCAATTACAAAAAATATAAACTATTTTACAATTTAAAAAAAAAAAAAAAAAAAAATTTTTTCAGCACAATTTCATCTCACCGATTAATTGTTACATGTATGGGCACTTCTTTCATAGTCTAGCACCAATTGTATAGACACATGGGCCCACGATTTTATACATTATATTTTATGTATTGAGTATAGTTAAGGCACGTATCACTTTGTCACATAATAATAAAAATATTTTAATCAATATCTATTTATTTCCCAATCACGGCACATACTGGTTATCAGTTCACTCCGATTAAACCAGACACATCACTATTTGCACAAATGTATTTTAAACATAGTAATTGTTTTTAGTCGTACGCTGTGGTTAATAAAGTATATTGTTGTTTTTATGTACGGCAAACACAACATGAAGGGAGTTCACATGATGAATAAACATTCTTTAGGATATGGGATGGGTGCACCAAGATGGCCGCCGTATCCGGCCTCAAATTAGGTACACCAAGATGGCGCCATCCCAGCCTATAAAAAGACCGGGAGTAGTGAGAGATGGCACGCTCCAGATGACGTCGTATGACGAAACGTGTAGGGCGTGGTTTGTGTACGTCAATACGTCACTTCCGGTTTTGGTGGTTTGAGCCAGTGGAACGCGGAAGCGACCCGGCGAACACCATTCAAGCTGATCGTGAACTCCCCAAACTGTGAGTGGATGCTAAATATTTTCGCTTTATACAACAAATGCTACGCAATGGAGGTTTATTCTTTGTTGTAGTGACCAAGAAGTGTTGAGTCAAAGGCTTAAGAGTGCGGTAAGCAGCGGTGCTTTTTCTGGTGGAACATCCGCCGGCGCCATATATTGTTTTAGCACGGATCACAACACGTGGCACTTGGTTTTATCAGCACTTGGCACTTTGTATAAATGTATGGTATATGACATTTTAATGTGGCACAATGAGCACAGCCCAGGTTAATACCTATTGCTGGTTTTAAACGGCACGTAGCACTTTTCACTTTGTTGATTGCAACACATGCACTTTCATAGCACATATTTGCACAATACTATTTTAAAGTGGTAGCGCCGGGTCCAACATTTCTTGCATTTTTTCTAAGCGTATGGTAGACCCCTCATTATCCAGTGGACCCCTCACCCAAGCTTTCCTCATAATCTCTTCCTTGGTAGAAAAAAAGTGTACTCTTGCCAACACATCTCGTGGATAGTCTTTCCCCAAACTTCGGGGGGCGCGTGCTCTATGAACCCGGTCTAGTTCTATGACCTCAGTAAAGGGTCGCTCCAGAAGCTCATTGAAGACTGCCGTTATTTTAACCTTCAAGTCAGGGCCCTGAATCGCCTCCGGGAGACCGCGCAAGCGGACGTTGTTTCGTCTGCTGTGATTCTCTCCATCGTCCTGTTGCAATTGGAGCACAATTAAATGCCTGTGTAAATGCTGTATGAGAGGTTTCTAGTGCAAGCACCCTGGAAGACAATAGGGTATGTCCTGATTCTACCGCTTCCACTCTGTTTTCTGTGTGGTCTATTTGCTGTTTAAGGGAATTAATCTCTTGTGTAAGAGTACTTACAATGGATGCTGCCATCTCTGTGAAGTCCTGTTTAGTAGGTATGGAAGAAAGGATCTCTTGCCATTCAGGAGTGTGAGGCCGCCGTGATTGAACAGGCTGGATCGGGGACACCGACGTACTGGCTGGGTGAGATACCAGTGTGGAGGTAGGATGAGATGGACTTTTAGAGCTGAAATCCTGTACCTCCATCTGACTGATGTTGCTTTTCTTGGTCCGTTTGCTAGTAGCGTGTCCCGCCACAGTCGGGCGGGTCGGCGCCATTTTGGAATACACCTTTGCTGTCGGCAGTAGGGGAGTACGCCGGAGGAAATATGCTGAAATATCCGCTCTGCCGTTGTCTGCTTTAGGTCCCTGAGGCCTCGCACCACTAGGCATAGAGGAGAGAGAGAGGGAGTCGCTGGCTGTAAAGGGCTGGAACACCACTATGGGTCACAGAGCTCTGTAGAGTGTGTCTTTACGGCGCCATTGCCTGACCACGCCCCCCCTGAAAAAAGTAATATAGTGTTTTACTGTATTTTGCATTAGTGCGATTGTGACTTGAGTTAGCGTTAGCGAGTTCGTTTCTGTCCCAAGGAGGTTTAGGGTTCCCGCCACCCCCCCAATAAATATTTAACCCCCTGATCACCCCTACACCCCCTGTCACAACACACACTGTATACAGTATATAGCATTTTTACTATATACCCGTAAAAGTGTGACTTGTGACCAGGTTTAGCGCTTGCCGCCGTTCCTTTTATACTTAGGATACCCGCCACCCCCCCAATAAAGATTTAACCCCCTGATCCCCCCTGATCACCCCCAGTTAACCCCTACACCCCCTGTCACAACACACACTGCATACAGTATATAGCAGTTTCCTATATACCTGTATCAGCATGACTTGTGACCAGGTTTAGAGCTTGCGGCCGTTCCCATTAGGTTTAGGGTCCCCGCCACCCCCCCAATAAAGATTTAACCCCCTGATACCCCCCTGATCACCCCCAGTTAACCCCTTCCCCCTGTCACATTGCACACTATATACAATATATACACACGTAATATAGTGGTTTACTGTATTTTTGTATTAGTGTGATTGTAACTTGAGTTAGCGCTAGCAAATTATTTTCTGTCCCAAGTTGGTATGGCGCAGATCCCCGGCGCATAGTTGGAAATAACCCCTTGATTACCACACGCACACACACACACACACATACACTTCCATTACTAGTATAGTGTTTGAACAGATCAATATCTGATCTGATCAGAACTATACTAGCATCCCCATAGTTTAGGATTCCCAAAACGCAGTGTTTGCATGATCAGCACTGATTCCTGCCAGCACCTGCCTTTAACCCCTCTGCCCAGCCCACCTGTCAGGTCACCTGTGGCCAGGTGACAACTGCAACCTGTTGGAGGCAGGGGTGCAGAGCAAGGTAGTGAACCCGATAGCAGACTGCTGCGGATGGACCGGAACGTGAGCCCAAGATTCCCCAGGGCGCGTAGTCTAAGACCCAGCAGGTGTTCACCAGAGCCTCTAGTGGTGAGGATGGACTTGGCTGCAGCTGGGCCCAGGTCGCGGCCCCTGGGGTCCCCCGGGTCACTCTATATGGAGAGAAGGGAAGCAGCCACTCAGGACACACAGAATGGTGATGGGTACGCCGATGTTGGGGTAAAAGGCAGACGAGGGTAAACAAGGGACAGGACAGAGGTCAGGGTAACAGGCAAACCGTAATAGTCAGAGACAAGCCAAAGTCAGTACACAGAAAGGTAGATCAAGCACACGGCAAACAGGAAACAGGAAACAAACACTGTTGAACAGCAAAGCAGACCTGCAGTGCACTGGTTAATGGTTTTTGGTAGCGGTTGAAATAGTCCTTGACAACCAGGTGCTTTTTTTACCGCTGAGTCACACACTACTGTACCGGTAAATTTAGTTACTAAAATTACCAAACGTTGGTACAGTAGTGCAGAGGCTTACAGTATACTGACCATGTCAGATGAGAGTGATGGGGAAGCCTCACTGGCAGAATCAGGGTCAGTATATTAACCTGAACAGAGCAGCGGCTCCCTGACAGATGGCTCCAACGTCGGATGAGTCCCTGTTAGAATCAGGCGTACCCGACCCCATTCTGGAGTTGCTGAGGTGCAGAGATCGCAGCATACTCGTATGGAGCAGAGTGTCGGTACTAGTCCCGCTCATCCTTCTGGTGGCCTGGCAAGCGCTAGCGGCCTAGTACACCCTGGACCTAGTACAACCAGCACTGCAGTAACACTTGGTGACGTGGCGAGTCCCATAAGTGCAGTTGAAGCTGGTGCGGTGGCTAGCACGAGTAGTGGCCCGCAGCCACCGCGTATTCGAAGACAGGCCCGTAGAGCCCATAGTGCCCTCCCTGATGCGCTGGCATATCCCAATTGGCAACCCATTGATACTACAGCGCCAGTACTTCCCCCATTCATTGCCCAACCTGGAATCCACGTGGAAACAGCCAATTTTACGCCCCTGAATTTTTATGAGCTGTTCTTCACAGAAGATCTTTTCAGATCTATTGTGGATCATACAAATTTATATGCACGCCAATTCATCGCCGCCAACCCAAATTCGCCCCTTGCCAGACCATTCGGCTGGAAATCTGTAATGATTTCCGATTTTTAAAACATTTCTGGGCCTTTCCCACAACATGGGCATAACCAAAAAGAGTGAATTGTGGTTATATTGGTCCACTAGCCCATTTCACCATATGCGCGTGTACTCTGCCTCCATGTCGAGGGCGAGATACGAGCAAATTCTGCGATTTATGCATTTCAACTAAAATGAAATCTGTCGTCCTCGGGGAGACCCTGAATATGATCGGCTCCACAAAATTCGGCCCCTCATAGACCACTTCAATCAGCGGTTTGCAGCCTTGTTTACCCCCGAACAAGTTGTCTGCATTGACGAGTCCCTGACTAAGTTTACTGGCCACCTTGCTATGAAACAGTACCTCCCCAGCAAGCATGCCAGATACGGGGTCAAACTGTACAAGCTCTGTGACAGGGCCACAGGCTATACAGTTAGTTTCCGGGTCTATGAAGGAAAAGATAGCACTGTGGAGCCCCCCAACTGCCCAGACTACATAGGGAGCAGCGGCAAGATAGTTTGGGACTTGGTGTCACCCTTATCCGGAAAGGGGTACCATTTGTACGTGGACAACTTTTACACAAGCGTGCCACTATTTAGTCACATGCTCGAATTACAAATTGGCACATGTGGCACCGTGCGACCTAATCGCCGGGGCTTCCCCCAATGGCTTGTAAATTCCGGTCTTAGTCGGGGGGAGAGGTCGGGGGGAGAGAGCCTACTTGAAAACGGACAGATTGCTTGCAGTGAAGTGGAGGTATACACGGGATGTTTTCATTCTGTCCTCCATTCACCCAGACACGACGATCCAAATTCCTACGGCAACTGGCGTTATCGAGAAACCCCTCTGTGTCCACGACTACAACCTTAATATGGGAGGGGTGGACCTTAACGACCAGCTTTTGGCGCCGTATTTAGTTGCCCGTAAAGCCAGACGCTAGTACAAAAAAGATAAAGCCTAGATGTTAGACCAGAGATGTCCTGGGGGAATCCATTTCAGAAAAACATATCAGGAGGCTGTTATTACTATCGGGGTTAAATATGCGCTGATGAAGGAAGGAGAAGAGAAAGAAGGAACTTGAATTATTGTATATGAAGATATGGATGGCGTGTTTTTTTTTTTTTTTTTTTTTTTTTTTAAGAGACTCAATTTTTGCTGCACTCGATTAAGGTTATAAGAAATGTAATACGAAGGTAGAAAGAAAAAATGGTTGGTACAACTATAGTTGTCCAGTCTGGAGTTGCGGACTTTAAAGGCACAAACTGAGTAGGCACAAATTGATTTGATTAAAATCTATACATTTTATTAAAGATTACATTAAAAAGGAATACAAGTTTACAGCATATTAAAAAGATTGCCCTTTGTGGAGAAACACTCCATGTAGGTTCAGAGTGAATATACAAGCATTATACACAATTGGTTTGCAAGAGATACATGTGTTGTACTGCTCTTGCAAGGTCAACGCGTTTCGCATTACGCTTCTTCAGGACCCCAGATGATTGAGTAATCTCTTGACAAAATAAACAAAATATATAATAATTAGTCATCCATACATACAATTGCATTTATACAGAAAAAACTTTACAATTGTGACCATGAAAACTAGAGAGCCAATGCATAGACCAACCTCCTCCAGTGCAATATGCTGCGTCATCCACAGTGAGCTATGGCCGATGGGGGGCAAACAAAACCCACCTATATTGCAAAATAATAATAGTAAGGACTATGATAGTCTTCCAAAGCATTTTGGCTAAAGACATTATTGTAGATGGGTATTGGTTTCATAGTTACCTATAGTTGTTGACAGGTATCAGAGAAGGAGAGCGGCTGGGCGGCAGATAGTATTTATGTTGTCAGGTGCGCACTCCACACCTTAACATAAAAGATGTATATATGTTATCTTATTCTGTGATCTACTGATGTTAATTTGAGATATTTTGAACTTGTATTTACTTTAAGAACTATGTGAAGGAAAGTCGTAACTAGACTATTCTATGTGTTCCATATACCACAGAGGGGAAGAAAGATAGTTTTCAATATTCTGAGATATAGGTATCAAGACATTTTTCTTCATATAGTCTAGAACAAGATCAGTCAAAAGTGTAAATTCTAGTGACTATCAATGCCATAATAATTTGTTCTCCAGTATTTAGCAATAAATACTTACAGGTAACTTATGACTCAAGGTGTAGTTGATGTAGACTGGCAGCGTTTTAAAGGAATTGGCATCTCACCAGGGAGGGAGAGGAACAAATCCCCATATCTCATATAATTACCAGAAAGTCCTTTGGCACTAAGACAGGTGAATAACATATATCTATCTAGTGCTTTGGAGGGCTCTAGAAAAGAATTTCAGCATAGTGTGTGTCATGGCCTCAGCTCAAGGTATGAATTTACTCACGTAGTTGTCTGCCTATCTCCGCATCCAGCCATCCTGTTTGGTTCGGTGGTGGTATAATGACCTATATAGTCCCAACGCACTGGCCGCTAATCGGCACAGGTGCCAAACGTAGGCTGTGGCGCACCGGAAGTGCGTCAGTGGACCTCCGCCGGAGATGACGTTCAGTGGAACGCATCTCCATCGGAAGCGGGAGGGGCCAGGCGGAAGTGTCAGACGCTCACCATCAACTCGGAAGGGGTGGGTCATCGCCGTCCAATCACCTCCAGAGAGGCCTCCCCGATAGCGTTGGACCTGTACAGTGTATACACAGCGTAGACAGTGGCGTCACTATGGGGGTGCGGGGGGCGGTCCGCACCGGGTGACACCCGCCAGAGGGGTGACACCAGCCCGGGATGTCTCCCCAGCTGCCTCCAGTCTTCACTTCTCACTGTAGTGTATGTACGAATGGAGTACACTGAACTAAAGCCGCCCCTCCTCCTTAAGCTGTGATGTTTACTTCCTGTGTACACAGAGGAGGAGGGGGAGGAGGGAGAGTCGGAGGGGGAGGAGGCACACCACGCTGTTGATTATGGCATTCTCTGTCAGGATAGAAGAAGCTACCGTAGTAGGACAAGGTAAATTGCAGGTAACCCTTGCACTGCTGGCACATTATCACTGGAAGGATTGTTCATGTTCTTTTTAACTTCAAGAAAATTGAACTTCAACAGTATTTTATGTTTTAGGAGAGTGCTGCTGTAATATACCATGTACTATGTGTCCAGTCTCTTGTAAACTACAGAAGCATGCTCCCAGTCTCCATTATCCCCTGTACTATAATGTATGTGGAAAAGTGCACTGATAAATGTATGTGAGCTGCAACCAAAGATCCAATAGGAATAAATAGTGATGAAAAAAGTCTGGTGCACTAAATGGTTACCATCATGAACAAGTGTTATGTGATACCAAAACTGGACCTTATTAAACAATTGTGATGATTACAAAAAATAAAATACAGAGTGAATAAATATTCCTTGAAAGAATATTACTTAACAGCCGGTGACAATTGCATAATTTTTTTTTAAGTAATATTCTTTCAAGGAATATTTATTCACTCTGTATTTTATTTTTTGTAATCATCACAATTGTTTAATAAGGTCCAGTTTTGGTATCACATAACACTTGTTCATGATGGTAACAATTTAGCGCACCAGACTTTTTTCAACCCCTGTACTATGTCCGCAGTCTCCGACAACCCCTGTACTATGTCTGCAGTCTCTGATCATCTCCTGTATTATTTCCACATTCTCTGACCATCTCCTGTACTATGTCTGCAGTGTCTGACCATCTCCTGTATCATGTCTGCAGTCTCTGACCATCTCCTGTATTATGTCTGCAGTCTCTGACCATCTCCTGTATTATGTCTGCATTCTCTGACCATCTCTTGTATAATGTCTGCAGTCTCTGACCATCTCCTGTATAATGTCTGCAGTCTGACCATCTCCTGTATCATGTCCACAGTCTCAGACAGTCTCTTGTATCATGTCCACAGTCTCAGACAGTCTCTTGTATCATGTCCACAGTCTCAGACAGTCTCTTGTATCATGTCCACAGTCTCAGACAGTCTCTTGTATCATGTCCACAGTCATTGACAGTCTCTTGTATCATGTCCGCAGTCTCTTGTATCATGTCTGCAGTCTCTGACCATATCTTGTATCATGTCTGCAGTCTTTGACCATATCTTGTATCATGTCTGCAGTCTCTGACCATATCTTGTATCATGTCTGCAGTCTCTGACCATCTCTTGTATCATGTCTGTAGTCTCTGACCATCTCTTGTATCATGTCTGTAGTCTCTGACCATCTCCTGTATTATTTCCACAGTCTCTGACCATCTCCTTTATCATGTCTGTAGTCTCTGACCATCTCTTGTATGTGGGAGGAATTTTGCCCTTTCCTTACCCCTACACTGAGTTACACACCCCTGTCTCCTGCACTCTTTGTTTTGTACTCCTGATTTTTTTTTTTTATACATTACACACTCCTGAGCCCTGCGTTCTGTGCATTATGTACTCCTGGACCATGCTCTCTGTGTGTATCATGTACTCCTAAACCTGGCACTGGCTACAGCCTTCTGTGCATTACATTCATCTAAATCTTGAACCCATTGCATTACACACCCTGGACCCCTGCAGCCTGCGCTATGTATCCTAAACCCTGGCTGCAGCACTCCCCAACCCCTGTGCTCTGCTTTACACACTCCCGCACTATATACACAATACTGTACATTATATATTTCTCACCAAAGTCTTCATTGTCTCAACAGTTGCTGGTTGCTATGCAGTCCCTGACTATTTTATTGAATTTATTCTTGAAGGTAGGCTCAGACAAAACAATCAAAGCATATTTTATAGGTACAAGGAAGCCTGGGTTTTGTTTAAACATATCCCTTAAGCTCCTCCCACAATTTACAGCGACCTAGCATGCCGCAGAACTTTTCACTCCTCCAGTGTCCCTCATTCTGAAGTTCAAAGTAGGGAGGTATGATTAAGCAGTGACAACAGGCTCTTTTCCTCGCTCAGTCCACCAGAGAACAGGTAGCGAGCTGCAGGCTGTCAGTTTATCTTCCCCCACTTCCCCCCTCTTTTCTCCTGTCAGCAGTGCAGGAGAAGAGAGAGCGGCTCTCATCTGATTGCCGCCTAGCTTACTGCCCAGTCTTTTTCCCTTCCCATTGGCCACCGCTCAGGGCCAATCAGAAGAGACTAGGGGGGCATCATGGGACATGTAGTCCCGGAAGATTGGCGGCCCCATTTGTAGTCCACAGGGAGCAGACCACAGCCCCCAGCATGCACTCTGCTACGGGGAGAGATTGAGGACTGGGAACCTGGGAAAAAGCCGAGGGAGGGAGTGCTACACCATAAAGAGAGGACTGTGCTAGGGGAAGTCAGAAAGAGCCACACTGCCCAGCACCACCAGAGAGAGAAAGACTTTGTCATTGCCAGAGTAAAGACGGGCTACATTACTGACCAAAGTCAGCCTGGTCAACCCAGAGGGAGCGAACGTCTAACCAGAGGGATCACTGCTGCATTTTTGCTGGGTCTGGCAGGATGGCCTGTCAGCCATTATCCGTTACTGCTCATAGGGACTGAGCCATTAGGAAGTGCCTAACCTGCTATCCTCTAGGCCTTATTGACCGTCGCAACCTGCTACAAAAAACTCCCAACGCTGAGCTGCTGCCCGACCCGAATATAGGGGGGGGGGGGGGGTGTGACACCATGTTTTACCGCACCAGGTGACACCAACCCTAGTGACGCCACTGAGCGGAGACACAGCAAATACAATGTGGGAGGAAAGATCAATACATCAGCAGTTCCCATGGGCATATGGACCAACATTATCCGTACAATAAGCCTATTTATCACAAACAATGATCCTAGGCATACAAGCATGTCATTTATACGTATTTTGCCTACTCATTTAATACAATATTTTCATTTCTATTGTGCCATTTAAGGCACAATATGATATTTAAAAAAGTTCATGTAACAAGGATGCCTTGAATATGAGCATCTTTGAAGCGGACATATTTTCATGGAACTTGGTCAGGATATTATGCACGAAAGTGCCAAGAACGAAGAGAACAGCCATCCCTAAGGAGACAGGCATGTGTGAAGTACATAGTTACTTAGTGAGGTTGAAAAAAGACATCAGTCCATCCAGTTCAACCTATGATGTGTGTGTGTTTGCTTTTAACCGTACATTGTATACCCCTGTATGTTGTGGTCTCTAAGGTGCCCGTCTAATAGTTTTTTGAAACTATCAATGCTCCCTGCTGATACGACTGCTTGTGGAAGAGAATTCCACATCCTTACCGCTCTTACAGTGAAGAACCGCTTACGCATTTTAAGGTTAAACCGCCTTTCCTCTAGTTTTAGTGAGTGGCCACGTGAGTTTTAGTGAGTGGCCAAGTATGGTTAGTAGTATGCAAACCCATCCCACTGTGCGCTAAACGTCGCCATGCGGCCCACAGGGCCGCAGTGCGACCTGCGCAGAATGGGATGGGAGCAGCTTTGAGGAGAGGAGGTTATTTAACAGGAGGTGATTGTCTTGACCCACAAAGGATCCCCAGTTTTCATAATAGTTATATTATCTTTAGAGGAAGGGTTTAAAGCTTAGGGCCTCATTTAGACCTGGACTAGAGGTGGCCCGAAGGACATAAATCCATCGTACCTCGCGTTGAAGTATGACTTTGTCAAACCCCCCACCTCTAGTGTCTTCTAAGATCCGTTCGAGAGCCGCAAATTTGACAACTTTTGTGTCGTTTTTGTAATATAATCCTAGGTGTCTACCGGCGTTGTGGTAGTTTAAAATTTTGCAACTGGATATACGAAAATCAATCATTATATTTACCCAACGACCAACTCCATGCGATTAAACACTATGTAGATTGCCAAACTGTGGGCATCGTATACATCATGTTCTGTGAATGCGGTGCCTACTACATAGGCAAGACAAAGAGACAATTTTGGCGTCGTATCAAAGACCACATAGGCTATGGGAAAAATAACCTTCTCTCAACACCCATCAGTAGACACCTAGGATTATATCACAAAAAACGACACAAAAGTTGTCAAATTTGCGGCTCTCGAATGGATCTTAGAAGACACTAGAGGTGGGGAGTTTGACAAAGTCATACTTCAACGCGAGGCACGATGGATCTATGTCCTCCGGGCCACCTGTAGTCCAGGTCTAAATGAGGCCCTAAGCTTTAAACCCTTCCTCTAAAGATAATATAACTATTATGAAAACTGGGGATCCTTTGTTGGTCAAGACAATCACCTCCTGTTAAATAACCTCCTCTCCTCGAAGCTGCTCCCATCCCATTCTGCGCAGGTCGCACAGTGGGATGGGTTTGCATACTACTAACCATACTTCACACATGCCTGTCTCCTTAGGGATGGCTGTTCTCTTCGTTCTTGGCACTCTTGTGCATAATATCCTGACCAAGTTCCATGAAAATATGTCCGCTTCAAAGATGCTCATATTCAGGGCATCCTTGTTACATGAACTTTTTTAAATATCATATCGTGCCTTAAATGGCACAATAGAAATGAAAATATTGTATTAAATGAGTAGGCAAAATACGTATAAATGACATGCTTGTATGCCTAGGATCATTGTTTGTGATAAATAGGCTTATTGTACGGATAATGTTGGCCCATATGCCCATGGGAACTGCTGATGTATTGATCTTTCCTCCCACATTGTATGTGCTGTGTCTCCACTGTGTATACACTGTACAGGTCCACTGCTATCGGGGGGGCCTCTCTGGAGGTGATTGGGCGGCGATGACCCACCCCTTCCCGGTTGATGGTGAGCGTCCGACACTTCCGCCTGGCCCCTCCCGCTTCCGGTGGAGATGCGTTCCACCGAACGTCATCTCCCGCGGAGGTCCGCTGACACACTCTTGGTGCGCCGTGGCCTACGTTTGGCACCTGTGCTGATTAGGTCTATATAGGTCATTATACCACCACCGAACCAAACAGGACGGCTGGATGCAGAGATAGGCAGACAACCACATGAGTAAATTCATACCTTGAGCTGAGGCCATGACACACACTATGCTGAAATTCTTTTCTAGAGCCCTCCAAAGCACTAAATAGATATATGTTATTCCCCTGTCTTAGTGCCAAAGGACTTTCTGGTAATTATAGGAGATATGGGGATTTGTTCCTCTCCCTACCTGGTGAGATGCCAATTCCTTTAAAACGCTGCCAGTCTACATCAACTACACCTTGAGTCATAAGTTACCTGTAAGTATTTATTGCTAAATACTGGAGAACAAATTATTATGGCATTGATAGTCACTAAAATTTACACTTTTGACTGCTCTTGTTCTAGACTATATGAAGAAAAATGTCTTGATACCTATATCTCAGAATATTGAAAACTATCTTTCTTCCCCTCTGTGGTATATGGAACACATAGAATAGTCTAGTTACGACTCTCCTTCACATAGTTCTTAAGGTAAATACAAGTGCAAAATATCTCAAATTAACATCAGTAGATCAGTAGATCACAGAATAAGATAACATGTATACATCTTTTATGTTCAGGTGTGGAGTGCGCACCTGACAACATAAATACTATCTGCCGCCCAGCCGCTCCCCTTCTCTGATACCTGTCAACAACTATAGGTAACTATTAGTGTTGAGCAAACACGGACTGTATTATTCGTGTCGTACCGAATAATTGGATTTTTGTTACCCGAACACGGACCCGAAAACTTTACTGTATGTTCGGGTTTAAAATCCGTGTTCGGTCATTTTATTTTCGGGTTTGTATGTAATGGCGCGCTTTTAATGGCGGGCTTTCAACAGCCAATCAACAAGCATTTAACTGGTGTGCCTTAAGCCATCCCAGCCATGCCTACTAATGTATTAGTAGCTGTGATTGGCCATCTGAAGCATGTGACCATGTTTTTATAAGTTCAAGACCCAGCGCCGCTGCGTCATTCTGCTGTAGTATAGGGACAGAGCACACATCATACGTGCTGGCTGCTGATTAGGGACACACAGTGAAAAATTATATTGTGTCCGAAAAGAATTCAGGGTCAGGTCGGAGTGCAGGCAGGGCGAGTTATTAGGGCATTTTAGGGCGAGGCTGGAGAATAGGCAGGGTCAGTGTTCTAGATCGATTTTGCTGTGTGGGGGGTGGTGCAGTGAACACAATCTTTTTGCCTTTTTGCCCGCTGAGGAGGAGGGAGAAAAAAATATTTTTTATCAGTCAGTTGTGTGCAGCGTTTTTCCTTCAGTGCTGCTGACTGTGATAATACACTGCTGTGTTCACATGTGCTATTATTGAGTGATTTTAAAATGTATACACTTTTTTTCTATTCCACTATTCAATATACACCCTTTTGGGTTAAAAAAATTAAATTGTGGCATAGTCTGTACTAATCTATTTAAAAATTACAAACTTAAAGGGGAATTTTCTTTTTTTTTTTCCCTTCATAGCCTGCAGCAGAGCTGACTGATATAAGACACTGCTGTGTTCACATGTGCTATTGAAAAATCACCAATTTTATATCATATTTTCTATTCCGCTATTCAATCTACACCCTTTGGGGTAAAAAGAATTAAATTGCGGGATAGTCTGTATCGGTACGTGTGAGATACACCTTTCCAATTTTTGGGGCGCATCTCATATCGCCGAGGATTGCAGGGTGCTTCAGTTTGCCTCCTGCCTGTTCCGAACTCCTCCTACTCCTCATCCTGCCTTTAGGGGTACAAAAAATAGTAATCGGGGCCTAGTCTGGGTCTGTACGTGTGAGATACATACACCTTTTGATATCATATTTTCTATTCCGCTATTCAATCTACACCCTTGGGGTAAAAACAATTAAATTGCGGGATAGTCTGTATCGGTACGTGTGAGATACACCTTTCCAATTTTTGGGGCGCATCTCATACCGCCGAGGATTGCAGGGTGCTTCAGTTTTCCTCCTGCCTGTTCCGAACTCCTCCTACTCCTCATCCTGCCTTTGGGGTACAAAAAATAGTAATCGGGCCTAGTCTGGGTCTGTACGTGTGAGATACATACACCTTTTGATATCATATTTTCTATTCCGCTATTCAATCTACACCCTTGGGGTAAAAACAATTAAATTGCGGGATAGTCTGTATCGGTACGTGTGAGATAAACCTTCCAAATTTTGGGGGCGCATCTTCCACCGCTGAGGATTGCAGGGTGCTTCAGTTTGCCTCCTGTTCGGACCTCCTCCTACTCCTCTTCCTCATCCTGCCTTTAGGGTACAAAAAATTGTAATCGGGGCCTAGACTGTGTTTGTACGTGTGAGATACACCGTTTTGTAAATTTTTTTCTATTCCGCTATTCAATATACACCCTGTTTGAGTGTAAAAAATTTAATTACGGCATAGTCTGTATCGGTACATGTGAGATACACCTTTTTAAATTTGTTTGGCGCATCTCCTACCACCGCCAAGGATTGCAGGGCGCTTCAGTTTGCCTCCTGTTCCGAACTCCTCCTACTCCTCTTTCTCATCCTGCCTTTAGGGTACAAAAAATTGTAATCGGGGCCTAGTCTGTGTTTGTACGTGTGAGATACACCGTTTTATAAAATTTTTCCTATTCCGCTATTCAATATACACCCTTTTGGAGTGTAAAAAATTTAATTACGGCATAGTCTGTATCGGTACATGTGAGATACACCTTTTCAAATTTGTTTGGCGCATCTCCTACCACCGCCAAGGATTGCAGGGCGCTTCAGTTTGCCTCCTGTTCCGAACTCCTCCTACTCCTCCTCCTCATCCTCCCTTTAGGGTACAAAAAATTGTAATCGGGGCCTAGTCTGTGTTTGTACGTGTGAGATACACCGTTTTTATATCCTTTTTTCTATTCCGCTATTCAATATACACCCTTTTGGGGTGAAAAAAATTAAATTTGCATCATACTTTGCATATTTGACTGTGAGATACACCCGTTGTATTTGTATACTGTTTTTCTATTACGCTATTTAATAAACACCCTTTTGGGGTAAAAAAAATTAAATTACGGCATAGTTTGCATATTTGACTGTGAGATACACCCGTGCGATACTGTTGTTGTTTTGTTCCGCTATTCAATAAACACCTTTCTAGGGCAAGATCATAAATTACAGAAATATGAGGAGACCGTCAAATAGGGGCCGTGGCCTGGGTCGTGGTGCAGCTGGTAGAGCTCCTGTTGCAAGGAGAGGACGTGGTCGATCTGTGCCAGCTACACGCACAAGTGAAACGCCTTCCTCAAGTGTGAGTAGGCGACAGAACCTGCAGCAGTATTTGGTAGGGCATCATGCGCCTCTAGAAGTGATGAGGCCAGAAGAAGTACAGGCGATAGTAGATTGGTTTGCTGCTGACAGTGCCTCCAGTTCCTTCACATTGTCTCCCACCCAGTCTACTGCAGAAAGGTCAGAGTTGGCACCTGCAGCCAATGTCCAACCACCTCACCCCCTTGCAAATCAGGCAAGCAGTCTGAGCCCCAAGTCATGCAGCAGTCTCTTCTTCTTTTTGATGACTCTGTCAGCAGGGTTTGCCAGGGCCATCCACCTAGCCCTGCCCCAGAAGTGGAAGAGATTGAGTGCAGCGATGGCCAACCACTTATTTCTCAAGATGAGTACATGGAAGGACCATCGCAGCACGTCTCCGATGATGACGAAACGCAGGTGCGGCACTCAGAATTGTGGAGACCGACAAGGAGGGCAGGGGTGAAGACTGGGTGGAAGATGATGTGGAGGACGATGAGGTCCTCGACCCCACATGGAATGAAGGTCATGCAGGTGACCTGAGTAGTTTGGAGGAAGATGCGGTGGTCGCACAGAGCCACCAGCACAGCAGAAGAGGGAGCAGGGTGCAGAAGCGGAGCTGCCGTGCCCTAAACACTACGCCTGCTACTGCCCAACGCAGCAAGGGAACGAGCGCACCAAAGCCAGCTAAAAGGAGTTCTCTAGCGTGGAAGTTCTTCTACAGGACACGAGTGGTTTGCACCCTGTGCAATCAGAGCCTGAAGCGAGGCATAAACCTTCTCAACCTGAGCACAACCTGCATGATCAGGCATCTAAGTGCAAAGCACGAGCTGCAGTGGAGTAGACACCTTCAAAACCAAGAAAGGTCTCTGGCTCCTCCTGCTTCCCCTTCTGCTGCAGTCTCGGCCTCTCCATCCACCTCTGTAGTGATACCGGCACCTGCCACCCCGCAAACAGACGATCTGTCAGCAACACCACCACCTGGGTCACCAACCATCTCCACAATGTCCCGTGGAAGCGTTCAGCTTTCCATCTCCCAAACACTTCAGAGGAAGAGGAAGTACCCCCTACCCACCCGCGATCCCTGGCCCTGAATGCCAGCATTTCAAAATTCTTGGCCTTTGAAATGCTGCCATTCCGTCTGATGGAGACGCACAGTTTTAAAAGCCTTATGTCGGTGGCTGTCCCACAGTACGTTGTGCCCAGCCACCACTACTTTTCCAGGCAAGCCATCCCTTCCCTGCACAACCAAGTGGGGGAAAAAATCAGGTGTGCACTGCGCAACGCCATCTGTGGCAAGGTCCACCTAACTACCGATACGTGGACCAGTAAGCACGGTCAGGGGCGTTCTATCTCCCTAACGGCACACTGGGTAAATGCAGTGGCGAATGGGCCTGAGGCGGATAGCAATTTGGCGCATGTCCTTCCACCACCGAGGATTGCAGGGCGCTTCAGTTTGCCTCCTGTTCCTAACTCCTCCTACTCCGCTTCCTCATCCTCTACCGCCTCCTCATCCGGTCAGCGTAATACCTTCACCGCCAACTTCAGCACAGCCAGGGGTAAACGACAGCAGGCAGTTTTAAAACTTGCCTGTTTGGGGGAAAAACCACACACCGCGCAGGAGTTGTGGAGGAACATGGAACAGCAGACAAATGAGTGGTTGCTGCCAGCGAGCCTCAAGCCCGGCCTGGTGGTGTGCGATAACGGGCGAAATCTCATAGCAGCTCTGGGCCTAGCCGGTTTGACGCACATCCCTTGCCTGGCGCATGTGCTGAATTTGGTGGTGCAGAGGTTCCTTAAAAATTACCCCGATATGTCAGAGCTGCTGCAGAAAGTGCGGGTTGTCTGTGCGCACTTTCGGCGTTCTCACCCTGCTGCTGCTCGCCTGTCAGCGCTGCAGCGTAACTTCGGCCTTCCCGCTCACCGCCTCATATTTGACGTGCCCACAAGGTGGAACTCCACCTTGCACATGCTGGAAAGACTGTGCGAGCAGCAGCAGGCCATAGTGGAGTTTCAGCTGCAGCACGCACGCGTGAGTCGCTCTGCAGAACAGCACCACTTCACCACCAATAACTGGGCCTCCAATGCGAGACCTGTGTGCCTTGTTGCGCTGTTTTGAGTACTCCACCAACATGGCCAGTGCCGATGACGCCGTTGTCAGCTTAACTATCCCACTTCTAGAGGAGGATGAAGAGGTAACATTTCCAAGGCTTTCAGGGCAGTCATTCGCAAGTGGCTCCGAGGGTGGGTTCCTGCACCCACAAACGCCAGGGACACAATTGTCCAGCAGGGGCACAGTTCTGGAGGATGAGGAGATGGAGGAGGAGATGGAACCATGTTCACAGCAGGGTGGCACCCAGGCCAGCTCATGGCCATCACTGGTGCGTGGCTGGGGGGATACAGAGGACACAGACGATACACCTCCCTCAGAGGACAGCCTTTCGTTGCCTCTGGGCAGCCTGGCACACATGAGCGATTACATGCTGCAGTGTCTCCACAACGACCGCCGAGTTGCCCACATTCTAACTTGTGCTGATTACTGGGTGGCCACGCTGCTGAATCCCCGTTACAAGGGCAACGTACCGTCCTTAATTCACTCACTGGAGCGCGATCGCAAGATGCGCGAGTACAAGCGCACGCTGGTAGACGCGATGCTGCTGGCATTCCCACCTGACAGCGGGGCCACAGTGGAAGCACAAGGCCAAGGCAGAGGAAGAGGAGGAGGAAGAGGTCGCCAACGCAACCAGGGCACCGCCAGCACCTCAGAAGGCAGGGTTAGCATGGCCGGAATGTGAAAAAGCTTTGTCACCACGCCACAACAAACAGCAGCACCAGCAGCTCATATGGAACATCTTAGCAGGAGGCAGCATTTCACCAACATGGTGGAGCAGTATGTGTGCACACGCCTACATGTAGTGAATGACGGGTCTGCCCCCTTTAACTTCTGGGTCTCCAAATTGGGCAAATGGCCTGAGCTTGCCCTTTACGCCTTGGAGGTGCTGGCGTGCCCTGCAGCCAGTGTATTATCTGAACGTGTATTTAGCACGGCTGGGGGCGTTATCACAGACAAGCGCAGCCGCCTGTCCAGAGACAATGTGGACAAGCTCACGTTCATTAAAATGAACCAGGCATGGATCCCACAGGACTTTTCCGTACCTTGTGCAGAATAGAGATGGATACCGACCTTACCCATCCATTGTTCTATTTTTGATCTTTCTCACTCTTTTGGGGTGTACCCTCATTTAAAATGACTGAAAAAAAGCAGTGTTGGCTACCTCGTCCTCCTCCACCGCCGCTTCCACCTACACCGCCCATAGGTGTGCGCAGCCTATTGTATTAGGGTGTGCACCCCAAAGTTTAAATACACATGCATGTGTTTGCCTACATGTATATGGCCCCGGTACATTACTCTCCCTGCTGGCAAAGTGAAATAGAAGTGTGTGGCACTTCTCTTATGGCAGAGCAGGTCCGAGGGAGATCTTTCCCATCTCCTCACTGGCAAACAGAGCGATAATGCTAATGTGCCCTAGGTGATTAGGGTGCTGCCCAGACACACCTGGCACACCTTGTGCGCATGCCTATGACACCGCCACATCCACCACCACCTCAACCTCCCTCCTACTCCATATGGGCCTCGTCCTTCACAGATGAAGAACATTGTTTTATTTTTCTGTTTTTTTTTGTTGTTTTAAGTTATTTCCCTATCCACACTTGCCATGCTCTTAACTACGTTTTGCTGCCATTTGCAGCACTCTAGCCCTTTCCATTGGTGTTTTAGAGCCATTTTAGTGCCTGAAAGTTCGGGTCCCCATTGACTTCAATGGGGTTCGGTGTGCGGGTAAAGTTCGGAAAAAGTCCGGGACACGGACCCGCACTTTTTTTTCAAGTTCGGCCGAACCCGCCGAACACGGACATCCAGGTGTCCGCTCAACTCTAGTAACTATGAAACCAATACCCATCTACAACAATGTCTTTAGCCAAAATGCTTTGGAAGACTATCCTAGACTATTTTGCAATATAGGAGGGTTTTGTTTGCCCCCCATCGGCCATAGCTCACTGTGGATGACGCAGCATATTGCACTGGAGGAGGTTGGTCTATGCATTGGCTCTCTAGTTTTCATGGTCACAATTATAAAGTTTTTTCTGTATAAATGCAATTGTATGTATGGATGACTACTGTATTTTCTGGCGTATAAGACTACTTTTGAACATCAAAAAAATCCCCCAAAAATGGGGGGTCGTCTTATACGCCGAGTATAATATCTCCAAGGTAACCTAAGTATTAGTATTACCGGTAGATGAAAATTAGGGGGGTCGTCTTATACGCCCAGTCGTCTTATACGCCGGAAAATACAGTAATTATTATATATTTTGTTTATTTTGTCAAGAGATTAATCATCTGGGGTCCTGAAGAAGCGTAATGGGAAACGCATTGACCTTGCCAGAGCAGTACAACTCATGTATCTCTTGCAAACCAATTTTGTATAATGCTTGTATATTCACTCTGAACCTACATGGAGTGTTTCTCCACAAAGGGCAATCTATTTAATATGCTGTAAGCTTGTATTCCTTTTTAATGTAATCTTTAATAAAATGTATAGATTTTAATCAAATCAATTTGTGCCTACTCAGTTTGTGCCTTTAAAGTCCGCAACTCCAGACTGGACAACTATAGTTGTACCAACCATTTTTTCTTTCAATCAATACTAGGATTATGGCACACAAGGGTTAGCTCATCCCTTTTGTTTAGTAATACGAAGGTAGTTTATACTTTTAGGACACATCATGGTTCATTTTTTTTTTTTTTGTTCTTCCTCACGATAGGTTTTGTTGGGGTGTGAACTGTTTTTGTCCTCCGGCACTTATCAAGAGTCACAAGCATACACTATTAAGACACATTCACTAAGGTTTAGGGGAGAGGGGTTTGAACTGAAATTATCAAACCATTGACTCTCCTATCCCTTGTGTGGGTTTTTTTTCTGTTCGCACTTACCAAGACTCACAAACTCACAAATTTACATCACTAGACACATTCACCATGGTTTAGGGGAGTGGGGTTCGACTGAAATCACCGGTTATATACATCGGAGCGTCATTGGGTACCCTTAACCCTCCTATCCCTCTCCCCCCCCCTCCCTTTTTTTTTTTTTCACAAAAGAGGTATATTTTTAGAGTTTTGAGTATAATAATTGTTACAAAATGTAATATGCAGGTTGTCAATATTATTAGTAAGCTTAGGGGTGTTGGGAATGAATTGAGATTACCAGTATTATATATGCTGGGATGATAAGTGGAATTTCTGTCTTCCTACCCCCTTTTTTTTACTTCTTTTCCTCCTCTTTCTTTATCTTTATATAAACAGTATAGGAGAAAGGGTGAAGATATGTGTGTGGGGAATCTTCTTGTTTTAACAGACATGATATAGTCTAGAAGGTTCGGAACGGGAGGGTCTGGGAACCTCACCCCGGTAAATGCCCGGGTTTAATCCTCAGTAGGACCGCACGCAGTAGGGGAAGGCGTGCTGTATATTAGGTCAAGCCTATCGACTTAGTATTTAAGGTCTCCTTGCTTGGAGGCCTTTTTTTGTTCCTTTTTATTGGGTTTTTTTTTTTTTTTCCTTTTTCTTCTTTCATTTGATTGCTTTTATCCAATGGCACCTATAAAAGTTATTTCATACAATGTAAGAGGAATTCATATTCCAGAAAAAAGAAGTATGCTTTTCAATGAATTGAGACGCACACATGCAGATATAGCATTTATTCAAGAAAAGCACTTCCGAGAGAATAAGATCTCAGTTATGAGAAATAAACAGTACCACCGAAGTTACCACTCCGTAAACAAAACAACTAAGTGAAAAGGGACTTCTATTTTTATTTCAAGTAGTTTAGCATGGGAACATAAAGAGTCTTTAGTTGATGCAGAATGGAGATACATACTGGTTAAAGGACTGATTGAGGGAATAAAAGTTACACTGGGTTCAATCTATGCACCCAACTCCCAACAAGATGTCTTTTTTTCCCAGACCCTAAAAATCGTGTCGGATTTTATGGAGGGACAAATTCTGTTGGGAGGAGATTTGAATATCCCCTTAACACCAGAGTTGGATACCTCTATTCCTAACAGAATTAGGAAAAAAACTGTTAGCGCATTCTATGATCATCAACTAATTGCTGTTTGGTGTTTATTTCACCCAACGGAGAGAGACTACACCTTTTTTTCCTCAGTACATAAGACCTATTCTAGGATAGACCAGTTTTTGATCCCCCATAGATATTTACATGCGGTCCAAAACACTGAAATTGGGAATATAACCTGGTCAGACCATGCACCTATTATGCTGTGGTACTCATTAACAGAGAGATCAAATCTGACGAATAGATTCTGGAGACTAAATGAAAGTTTGCTGCAATATCCAGATGTAAGAGAAGATAAACTAAAAGAATTAAAAGACTACTTCAAAACTAATGATACATCAGAATGTGGGACTGGAGTTCTATGGGAAGCACACAAGACTGTAATTAGGGGGGCATTAATTAAACACGGATCTAGAATAAAAAAAGAAAGAGAAAAACGATTAGACTCACTTTTATCATCTTTACAAGATATAGAAAAAGAACATAAAAAGACCCTAGCTACAGAAATTGAGGAAAAAGTATATGCGATACGTATGCAAATTACAGACCTTCTGCAGTATAAGACCAAAGCGGCCATACAACAAAGTCGAAAGGTGGGATATGAATCTGGTAATAAGGGTGGGAAAATGTTAGCAAAAGCAGTTAAGGAAATTGAGAAATCCAGATACATAGCTCAGATAACATCCCCTTCGGGACAGAAAATGATGCTCCCTAAACAAATAGCGCAAGCTTTTGGAGATTTTTATGCAGCCTTATACAGCTTACCAAATAATCAAATAATTAACTCCAAAATAGAAGAATATATTATTAACTCAAACATGCCTACACTAACTAGAGAGATGATTGAGGAATTAGACTCCAAAATATCGGAAAGGGAAGTACAAGAGGTCATTGAGTCAATGAAGCTGGGTAGATCCCCTGGCCTGACGGCTTCACATTACAATATTACAAAACCTTTCTTCCGGTCTTGGGACCCTACCTGACTAAATTGTTCAATGAAGTGGGATTGGAAACTAACTTTTGTAGAGATACATTGGGAGCACAAATAACGGTTATTCCTAAAGAGGGGAAGGACTTGACATTATGTGGAGGTTTTAGACCAATTTCACTATTAAACCTGGACCTGAAGTTGTTTGCTAAAATTATTGCAAATAGATTGACAAATTATATAAATAGCCTTATACATCTGGCTCAAGTAGGATTTGTCCCACAGAGAGAAGCAAATTATAATACAATTAAAATATTGAATTTAATACATCTAAAAAAATAAGTCTCAACAACCTTGCGTTCTCTTAGGAACGGACGCAGTAAAAGCGTTCGATCGCATAAATTGGGAGTTTGTTTTCTACTCTTAAATATATAGGTTTGGGACATTGTATGATGCAACAAATCCATGCTATATATTCTAAACCTTGGGTTCAGGTTAAAGTTAATGGCATTCTGTCAAACTCTTTCCCTATTACTATCAAGCTTCACATTTGTGTAGACAGATTTGTGTAAACCTAAAGAGGGTAAGCTATGGGTACAGCTGGAACAAGCTCAAATGGAAATACCACTAAAAAGGACCGCTTGGTGTTTTAGTATTCTGCCATCGAAGTTGAGGACTCATCCCTTGATAGGTAATACTCTAAAAATAGTCTCAGTGAGCGGCCCTCGGATTCTGGGCCAAATGGATAGATATCCCTTATTCCCTATTGTAGGGAATCCAAGTTTTCCTGTAGGCCTAGATGCACATCCCTTTAAAGATATGCGGGATAAAGGTGTGTTTCAAGTTTTACACTTTCTGGTGGGGAAAAATTGTTGATGGACAGGGAGGGTAGATATAGGCTACTATTTTGAAATGCGATACAGTTACACCATTTCTTGTACTCTATCCCCAACCCCCAAGACTTTGACAGACACTTGACTCTTTTCGAAAAATATTGTTCAGACCCAGGTGACATGACCCATACTTTGTCCAAAATGTACAACTTATTAATTACACCTCTTGATCAATTGAGCTCAATTAGGTTTGATAAATGGGAAAGTGAATTGGGGTGCTCTTTCTCTCCCATACAGCGCTATAAGATAATAGAACGAGTTTTTCATTCTTCAATATGTACCAAGATCCAAGAGACTAATTATAAAATACTGACAAGCTGGTATTATACTCCAGATAGTTTAAATAAGGTCTACCCTACAGTATCGGATAGGTGTTGGCGCTGTCGGACAGAGCAGGGCACTTTAATTCATATATTCTGGACATGTCCTAAGATAAGGCATTACTGGGAAGAGGTTAAAAGAGTGACACAAAAATTTACTGAATTAGAGATTACAACAGACCCTGCTTTCTTTCTCCTACAATTGTTGGAAACTTCAACCAAAAAATATAAGACCTCGATAGTGAATCATTTATTAAATGCAGCAAGAGCATGTATTCTGAGAAAGTGGAAGAAAGAGTTAGCACCCACGGTAAAAGATTGGGTAATGAAGGTTGAGGAAATAAATAAGTTTGAAGATTTAATTTTCACCTCTAGACATAATAGGGAAAAATATAAGCAAACCTGGGAAGCCTGGAATCTATTTATTCTCTCGGAAGAAGGAAAAGCTCTCATGGAGTATTGACCTATGGGGAAAAAAATTGGTGCCATTGGGTGAGAGGAAGGTTGGGGGGGGGGGGGGGGGAGTGAAGGAAAGGAGCAATTTTTTTTGTCTTGTTCTGCTTTTGGTTTTATGGTTTGTTTTGGGGTAAATGAGGGATAAAATAGGTGAAGGCATCATCAGGTTTTTTTTTGGGGGATAATAAGATGTGACTACAATGTTCTCATTATTATGGAATTATATTATTGTCAATATATGTTTGTTTATCAATGATGCCTTTAATTAAATAGATTAAAATTGAAAAAAAAAAAAAGTGTTTGTTTATTTATTCCAATTGGCTATGCTGAACGCCTTTGTCCTATACAGGGCGTCAGGACGAACCGGATCCTTCCTAGAATTCCAGGAAGCGATCATCAATGAATGCCTACCTTTACCCAGGAGGTGTTCCTGTCCAACTTCCCCTTCCAGATGCAGTGAGCCGGTTGCATGAGGCATTTTTCACATGTCCTCCTGTGTACCCCTACCCAAAGACACCCCCAAAGAAGATGTCATGTCTGTCGCAGGCGCGGATTTAAGCGTGACACCCGCTATTATTGTCCCAGATGTCCTGACCAACCTGGTATCTGCATCGGGGAATGTTTTGAGCGCTACCACACACTAGTAAAGTATTAGTGTACGGTACAGCATGACATAGTATGTCGAAAGATGTTCGATGGCTATCGACATTTTGAGAGACCCAAGCTGGAAAATTGCAGTTCACCGAAAAAACAGTGTTAAAAAAAAAATACAAAAAAAATAAAAAAAACAAAAACAGTGTCCGTTATTTTATGTTCTTCTACTCTTCCTACTGTACTTTTACTGTACTTTGTTTGTTTTTCATTCTTTTGTTAACTTGTTTCTCTTGCAGGTACCCGTCAGCTGCCACACTGATTTAATATATTCTGACACAAACAGCATTTGTGCTCAGCATATATGGATACCTCTGATGGCAGCAGCTGTGGTAGGCTGATTTCAACACTGCAGTCAAAATATCTTTAGGTATACGTGGAATATTGTCATGTATACCCACCATTAAATCAGTGGGTTTGGTTGTTGGGCGGTTAATGGTGTGTAATACTACACAATATTCTTGTGGTGATTTCTGTTAGGTTCTCTTTTTTTTTTTTCCTTCAGCCCACAGGCTGCATGAAAAAAAAAAAACCTACACTATATGCCAAACAAGGACCAGCAATGTACTGGTACGTTGCTGGACTTTGAGTGGTTATACCAGGATGATGCCTGCAGATTCAGGCATCACCTTGGTATTGTTTTTTACAGCCAGCGGTCAGCTTACATGTAAAAGCAATCCTAGCGGATGATTGACCGCTAGACTGCTTGTACATGCAGTGGGAGGGGACTTACCCCCCCCCCCCTCCGGCTGCCGTCTTCCGTGGTTTTTCTCGGGCTCTCCTGTCCCACTGGTTAACCCAAGAGTGCAGCCGGTGGTTCAGTTATCTAACCATAGAGCTGATTGGAGATGAGAATAGCTCCAATCATCTCTATGGCCTAAGATACCGGAAGCTACGAGCATTTCATGACTTCTGTTTCGCCAGAAATAAACAGCGCCATTGGGAAATTGGGAAAGTATTTTATCACACCAATTTTGGTGTGGTCAGATGCGTTAAGGTCAGAGGAGAGATCTAGAGTCTAAAAGACCCCAATTTTTTAAAAAAAGAGTACCTGTCACTACAGATTGCTATCATAGGGGACATGGGCGTCCGCAGGAGGGGGCAAGGGAGGGCGAGTGCCCCCCCTGGAACGTCAGCTTCCTTCCCCATTATATCTGTTTTAATTCACACTGTCACACACAGTGTTTCTGCCTGTGCGGTGGCCGGTTTGCTGATCACCGCCAAGTGATCTGCCGGCTCCCTCCTCTCTCTCTCCCCCAGGGGTGGACTGACCATTCAGGGCCAGTAAGGGGACCCACGACAGCTTTCACTTCACCCAATCTACCCGTCGTCTAGCTGTGATTGACAGGTAGATCGGGTCTGTGCTCCCTGCTGGACTGTAGTGTAAATAGAGTAAAGACAAGAGAACGGTCGCCCAGGCGGGACTTTATATGAGGTTGCCACAATAGTCATGAAGAGTCAAAAAGTAAAATTTATTAGTAGAGTAAAAGCATACAATTGATATAAATGTATAGCCATAAGCATAGTTACAAAACATGTACAGCATGTAGAAAACAATTGACAAAATAGCAGCAAATTGCGCATGATGACAGCATTGCAGCATCCGTGTAGCATAGTATTGGGTATATCTGTATTGAAAACTCTACGCGTTTCGTGAGTCTAATATGCCCACTCATCAGCAGTATATAAGTAGATCTGTCTAAAAGTAAATAATAAAAAATAAAATATCAATATTTGCTGTGCGTTTATAATGGCCAACAACTGTGAAGTTTCAACAAATGTATGACCCAAGTGGGGAAACAACACTTACATTGGGCCAAATCAGATTGAGAAATGCTGCCATCAGGTGGGGTGCCAACGTCTGATCCGGGAGCTGAAGAGACAAGAGTACCCACAAGAAAATGGGGAGCCGGGCAAGGAAACATAAGTGATGGAAAATGTGATATGACACTGGCTGAAAATGCAAGAAATAATATATCAAAGTATTAGAATATGGGCTGTATCACATAGTGAAACATGAAAGTATTCAATGTACAAGGTATGTTCCAGCAGAAACAGTGTCAACATTAGAGAAGGAAAAAAAAAAAAAAAGTGTAAATAGACCTCTCGTGATGGGCTCCTCCCCGCCGGCCCCTCCTCTCCTCCTGTCCACCCCACGTGCTTGTATTTGTCATCACCTCAGAGGAACAAGAAGAGAGGAGGGTGCAGTGGGGAGGAGAGCAGCATGAGAGGTTTAATGAAAGCCACTTCCCGCGCTAGTCTACATGGTTGAAAGTGCAGCCTGCCTGTATGCTGTTGTGTGCCTTGTGTCCCGTGTCCCTCTTTCTGCCCAGCGACCTATGTGCCCAGCTGTGTACTCCCCTTGCCCAGCTGTGTGCCCCGATGCTCAGCTGTGTGTCCCCATTGCCCTGTGTGCCCCCATTGCCCTGCTGTATGCCCCTATTGCCCTGCTGTGTGCCCCCATGCCCAGCTGTGTGCCCAATTACCCAGCTGTGTGCCCATATGCCCTGCTGTGTGCCCCCATGCCCTGCTGTGTGCCCCCATGCCCTGCTGTGTGCCCCCATGCTCTGACATTGCCCCATTGCTCTGATGTGTGAACCCATGCCCAGCTGTGTGACCCATTGCCATGCTATGATGCTGTGTGTCCTCATTGCCCTGATGTAATCCCCCATGCGGTGATGTGTGCCCCTATGCCGTGATGTGTGCCCCAATGCCATGATGTGTACCCCCATGCCGTGATGTGTACCTCCATGCTGTGATGTGTGCCCCCATGCCATCATGTGTGCCCCCATTGCCCTGCTGTGTGCCCCCATTGCCCTGCTGTGTGCCCCCATCGCCTTGTGTGCCCCCATACTGTGATGTGTACCCCTATGCCCTGCTGTGTGACCCATGCTCTAATGTGTGCCGCCATTCTCTGATGTGTTCCCCATTGACCTGCTGTGTGCCCCCATTGCCCTGCTGTGTGCCCCCATGCCCTGCTGTGTGCCCCATGCCCTGCTGTGTGCCCTCATGCCCTGATGTGTGCCCCATGAAGTGCCATATGGTGTGCCCTGCTGTGTGCTCTGTGATGTCTCCCATGACCTACTGTGTGCCCTGTGATATGCCCTACTGTGTGCTCCATGATGTGCCCTACTGTTTGCCCTACTGTGTGCCCCATGCCGGGCCGAGGATTCCCTGCTGATGTCAGTCAGGAGGGGCGGATCTTCAGCCAGCGGAAGAGAGGAGCCTGGAGGAGAGAGGCAGCGGGAGTCGGGACACAGAAGAGTAAGTCTAATTGATTGTCAGAAGATGTAGAACTAATGGCAATGGCAAGATAAGACACAGTGAGGGGCAGTGCCAGTGTGGGGCACCGCCACTAACTCACAACATGTTGATTTGAAGGGAAGGATATTAATCCTAGGGAATGGGACTGGGATATTGGTGGGTTATGCACCAGACCAGAGGCAGCCAGAGAAGTATATTTCCTGCGCTTTATGTGATAATGACTAAGCCCTTCCCCTTCATGCCCCCCCCTGAAAAAAGTTCTGCGGATGCCCATGATAGGGGATATTTAAATTCACCGTGATAACAATAAAAATTATTAAAAGTAGACACCCAAAGCTATTTGCTGAGAGGCATATTGAGTCCATGGAGTATTTTATATTTTGCCATGAGTTTTCGAGAAGGTGACAATTTTTTTTTTTTTTTTACACAAAGTTGTCACTAAATGATATATTGCTAACGCATGCCATGGGTATATGTGAAATGACACCCCAAAATACATTCTGCTGCTTCTCCCGAGTACAGGGATACCACATGTGTGAGACTTTTTGGGAGCCTAGCTGTGTACGGGACCCCGAAAACCAATCCCCACCTTCAGGTTTTCTAATGGCGTAAATTGCTTATTTTACCTCTGCACTACCTGTCACAGTTTCAGAGGCCCTGAAATTTCAAGATAGCACAAAACCCCCCCAAATGACCACATTTTGCAAAGTAAACACTCTAAGCTATTTGCGGAGAGGCATGGTGAGTCCATGGAATATTTAATATTTTGCCACAAGTTTCAGGAAAATTATTATTTGTTTTGTTTTTTTACACAAAGTTGTCACTAAATTATATATTGCTCACACATGCCATGGGTATATGTGGAATGACACCCCAAAATACATTCTACTGCTTCTCCTTAGTACAGGGATACCCCATGTGTGAGACTTTTTGGCAGTCTAGCAGCATACAGGACCCCGAAAACCAATCCCCACCTTCAGGCTTTCTAAGGGCGTAAATTGTTGATTTCACTCCTTACTACCTATCACACTTTTGAAGGCCATGAAATGCCAAGATGGCACAAAACGCCCCCAAATGACACCATTTTGCAAAGTAGACACTCCAAGCTATTTGCTGAGAGGCATGGTGAGTATTTTGCAGCTCTCATTTTTTTTGGAAAATTAAGAAAAAACAGGAAAATGCATTTTTTTCCCTCTTTTTTCAATTTACAAAACTTTGGGCCTAATTCATTATAAATCCAGCCTAACTCTGCTTTGGCTTTTTTTTCTCTCGCCACATTCCAATAAATTAACTCCTGCAGTGGTGAACTGGACAGCGTGACAGCAACAGTGAATTCCACCTTCAGCGGTGTTGATGTAGGCTTAATTGTGATCGCGGCTTCTCAAATTCTCATACTTATGTCAATGTGAATGCAGCACTAACACACAGCACTGTGGTCTAGTGGGATTTTGCACATATCCTCTGGTTCATGCATCTCACACTGCCGTAGGTTCTAGTCTGACCATCTCCACCTAAGTTCTGTTGGGGAGAGATATGTTTTTGTTTAAAACTCTGACAGATTGGATCATTTGTATGGCTCCAAAACTTACATCAATTACATACACTGTGAAGCGCTTGAAAACTCACATTATGTACAGCTATTTCATTATCTCATCTTTGTCTAGATTTGAACTCATGGTTGCACGGTGCAGAGCAAATCATTCTAACCACTACACCACTTGAGGTCCACATTAAAACCTCACACTTTTTCAATGGTCTTCTTCCTTGATTCCCTACAATGTTCAGTACCTTAGCTATATGTGCATTTTAGCCTTAAGACACTCCTTTCTGGGGGGTGTGGCCTGACTGCGATGGTGTGAGGATGCATCTCGTGTGAGCTCCTGCTTTCCTGAGCCCAGCACTTGACCTACAGCGGCTGACTCTCGCTCACTTACCCACTGGCGATGCCACTGAAGAAGCGACCATCCTCCCAACCTCCCGGAGGGCTTTCCGCTCGCTCCACGGACCTCCGCAAACCTCTTTTCAGCGACTCCTCTGAGCCGCCGCGAGGCGGCCAAGTTGGCGGCACCCCGTTCTTCTCCGAGCTCCACGCTGCTCCCAGGACCGCCTTCCTCCTCCGGATTGTCGCTGTCTCAGGTACAGGGGCGCAGCCCCAACCCCTTCTTGCCGTATGCTACAGTTTCACCCCATTCCACTGACTCTGGGGACACTGAGGAGGACTGGGACTGGAAGGCCCACATTAAAGCCTTGCCGACTAAGACAGAGATCATTCATCTGATTACCACTACAGTGGAACACTCGGTTACTCAGGCTTTGGAGGGGCTGTGGGCTGATACTGAGGCCTTAGGTCACAGGGTGGCCTCTCTGGAAAGTGGCCAGGATGAGCTTTTGCATACCCTATCCTCCTTTCAAGAGACTGCCTTTACACATGACACTGTCCTTAATATGCTTATGGACCAGCTTGATGATTATGAGAACAGGGACAGGCGCCAGATCATCCGTATTAGGGGCTTGTAACGCTCTAGCGTTTGTTTAGAGAGTTGGATTTGCAGCTGCAGAATCTCCACTCAGTAGTCATGTAGAGATGTGTTGAATCACCATGTCCAACTCTCCAGACTCATCATTGTGGCCAGCCTGCTTCAGCATACAATATACAAACACTCAATAAGATGTTCCTGGAGTGATAGGTTGTATATGATAGTATAGAGGTGATGTGCTGAAAGGACAGGCGTGAGTTGTGATAGCAATGATGAGTACTCAATAGTAATGTTCAGGAGAGTAGTAGATGATGGTAGATAGGTTAGCAATCGTGTGCAATAACAGGTGGTAGGGGACAGCAGATGGAGTGTACAAGAGAGGCTAACTTAGTGCAAGGATATAGATGGTAGTAGACTCAAGAGCTAGCAATCTATGTAACAGTGCAGATGATAGAAATAGTAATGCATAGAAAGTAACAGTCCTTAGTATGCAGAAGTAGATAGTGTAAGTTTGATAGGAAGGAATCCCCTGTGGGGTACTTATCACTAGTTATATTAGTAAGCTGAAGGGTCCGGTAATGAGTGAATGATCGGGTAGCGAGATACGGGATCAATAGCGAGGTTCCTGTCTATCCAGGTATGGCAATAGCTGGAGGCACCGGCAGCGTAAGACAAGGCTGTATACCATGCGGTTTGAACGAACAATATGTGAGAGAGAAGCCGGCGATTGAAATAGCCGCTCAGAGCGGCGCTTAGTGATGACGTCATGCGGCTTAAAGGTATATGCGTTCCACCTAGCTGAAAAGGTGGGACGCAATATGAAGAAGGAAATGACCTATAAGGGTACCGAAGGTACCAGAATCTTACAGGGCCTCCCTGAAGCTACTAGAGTCCCTGACCTGATCCCCTCCGTCCAGGGTATATTCCGCCAGCTTTTGGGAAACAGAGCCCCAGACGTCATAGATTTTGACAGAGCACACAGGGCCTTGCTCCCTCAGCCGCAGGCTGGGGAGCCGACCCGGGATGTCATTTGTAAGCTCCATAAATATGCTTTGAAAGAGGACATTATGAAAGCTGCTAGACCTATGGCTGTGATTGACTTTGATGGCGCCCCACTTTCTCTGTTTCCTGACCTGTCTCGTCGGACACTCATGCAATGGCGCTCCCTGCGCCCCCTGTTGGAGACCCTGCGCTCTCATCTGGTGGTGTATCGATGGGGCTTTCCCTTCCGCCTTACTACTTCTAGCAATGGCAAATCGGCTGTTCTTCGCACCAAAGATGACCTTCAACGCTTTTGTGCTGCCCTGGATGTCCCCTTGATGGATTTCCCCGACTGGAGGCTGCAGAGCACCATCCCATTGCCGCAACGTCCTGAACGGTGGCAACAGGTCACCCCGCAAAAGGATAAACGTCGCAGAGGCTCGCGGCGAGGTTCTGCCCAGGCCTCCCAGCAAGATTAACCCTTATTTGCCTCCATTGGGGTCTTGCCGGATGGCGGGCCCTGCTACCTTTTGCTGCTCCTGGGGGGCTCGGACATGTCCCTATGCCATTACGGTGGTGTTTGCACTATTTTATTGAATGTTTTGTTTACATGCAAGGGGTTCCCCCTTGCGGTCTGGGGCAGACCCAGGGTTCTTCGTGGCCTTGGGTCTCCTCCAGCCCAGCTGCAGGTTGTGATTACTAAGTTATTGCTTTTATAGGCTCGGAGATGCATTGCTCCTCTCACTGGTGGTTCAGTCACTACCCCACAGTAGGTGGCCCCGTGGGTCTGGGTGATTCCGTATCCTCGAGGGTTATTTTGGTTATTTGGAGTAGCCTTTTTTCTGTGGCTATGGGGGCGCATCCTTTCGGGATGTTTCCCCATAGTGGGGGCGGTTCTTGTCTCCTTTTCCCTTTTTTCTGCTCTTTGCTTCTTCTCTCACGTTCTTTCTTTCTTGTCCTTCTCTGTGTCACCTCTTCTCCTTTCCCTCCTCCCCTTTCCTCCCCCCTCCTCCCGGGTGGTTTGGCTGGGGGGCCTAGGACCCACGGTAGGTGTGTGGAGCAATGTGTCTTGGAGATTCTTTTGATTGCCTTGTTACCGGGGAAAGTGTTCTCCGGTTATCCGGTACCTGTGTGTTCCCCTCGATTCCCTACTGACGTACTATGGCTGACGTGCTACGTGTGACCTCGTACAATGTGCGGGGGCTTTGTTCTCCCAATAAGCGGGGACGGATGTGGCAGGAACTGCGTCACTTGCGCCCTGATGTGCTTTATTTGCAGGAGACGCACTTCACTGCTTCCTCCACTCCCCGTTTACCTACCCAGATGTTTTCCCAATGGTATCATAGCGTGTCTCCAATTGCCAAGGCCAGGGGGGTTGCCATAGCTATCCACAAACAGTGTCCCTTTGTGCTTACTGATTCCCTCACGGACCCTTAGGGGCGTTTTCTTTTTTTGAAGGGTATGGTCCACGGCCACGCATATACTCTTGCTAATGTTTATGCCCCAAACTCGAGGACAGTCTCCTTTTTGTCCTTCACCCTCACTAAACTGAAGGGTTTCCGGGAGGGTATAGTTGTTCTTGGGGGGGATTTTAATGTGGTTCTTGACTCCACCCTGGACTCCTCCTCAGGTTGCTACCCCCTCTCTTTTCGGGCTCAGAAGCACCTCCGGAGGTTGTTCAGGGCCCTGCATTTGGTGGACTGCTGGAGGATCTTCAATCCAGGGGTCAAGGACTACAGTTACTACTCCAAGGTCCACGATATGTATTCTAGGTTGGATTTGCTCATGGTGGATCAGTTCCATTTGGATTCTGTCCGTGCCGCTTCGATTGGGTCTATCACCCTCTCTGATCACTCCCCGGTCTCCTTGTCATTCGCGCCCCCCAGTGCTCACTGTGTGACCCGGTCGTGGCGCCTTAACGAAAACCTCCTGGATGATCCCTCCATTTTGGGACAGGTCACTGAGGCGGTGCGCTCTTACTTCGAGCTTAACTCCTCGTCAGAGGTCTCACCGTCCGCTGTTTGGGAGGGTCATAAGGCTGTGATCAGAGGGGTTCTTATTTCACATGGTTCCCGATTGAAGCGGCAACGACAACGGGAGATCTCTGATTTGCTGGACCGGATCCACGATTTGGAAATCAAGCATAAGCGTGCCTTGGCCCCGGAAGATGCTCGTTCCCTGGAGGAGCTAAGGGGCACCTTGACGTCTTGTCTGGACAGGCGGGCCCGGGACAAGTTGCGCTTCTGGGCTCACCGTTTTTACAAACATGGGAACAAATGTGGCCGTCTTTTGGCCCGTATGCTGCATAAACGTACTGAGGCCCATCATGTCCATGCCTTGGAGACTCTGGAGGGGAAAGTGGTTACTTCCCCTCGGATCGCAAACTGCTTCCAACGATTTTATGAATCCTTGTACCGTCTCCCACCGTCGGGGGGTGGGTCGGTTGCTCGACATCCGTGACTATGTGGCGGACTCCGGACTCCCCAGGCTCCCTGACAGGGTCCTGGCGGAGCTGGAAGCTCCTATTTCCGAGGCCGAGGTGAGCAGGGTGGTATCTGGCTTGCCCGCAGGCAAGAGTCCGGGCCCGGACGGTTTCACGAATCACTATTATAAGGCCCAGCTCCCTGTCCTTGGTGCCCAGATGTGCACTTACTTTAATGCGGTGTCGGATGAGCGGCCCCTCCCCCCGGAGGCGTTGATGGCCCAAATCGTGGTGCTCCCTAAACCGGGCAAGGACCCCCAGCACTGTGCCAGTTATAGGCCCATCTCTCTCCTCAATACTGACACCAAGATTTTGGCCAAGATTATGGCGCTTCGCCTCCAAGACCATGTTGCGGCCTTGATCCACCCTGACCAGGCGGGCTTCATGCCTGAGTCCCTGATTAAGTTTACTGGCCGCCTTGCCCTTTATTGAACAGACTTATATACAGTTTTCACCCACAAGGTTACCACCCAGGTGGACCTTGTTGAAGACTGGACGTGATATTCACAATCCAATAGGAACAGAGATTTACACTCTCATACAGTGTACACAAAAATATACAATGTGGGACAATCCCCCCTCCCCCTTAGCATCCAATCCACATACCTATAAGTTTCTCTTAAGGCAGACAGACAGAACAATGGTAGGTCATTAACACTTAACAATGCGAAAGGGCAATCCACATTCCCTCCCAATACACAACAAAAGGAAAACCTGCCTGACATTGAAAGATATGTAATATACACAGCATTTAGGAAGAACAGATTTTATGGCAAATGGGAATAAATCTTTATATTCCTATATGGAGATATGGCTGGCAAATATGACCGTCCCATCTGAAGCAATTCAAACCATTAATCCTCTTTAACTTCCAGTGATGGTGAGTACTGTCACAACTAGCGCTTGTAGCTCGATCCGACTGCCTGAAGAAAGGAAATGACGTCACGCCGCTAGAGGCCAAAATAGAACTGAGCTAAGGAAAAATTGTTGCCAATGTAATTCTATGGGGAGGCTCCGGGAAAATGGCTGCCAAGCGCATGAATAAACACATTGCCCACACTAAAGATGGCGCCCAAAAGGGCGCAAATATACTACAGGGAAGATGGCTGCTGAATGCTCACACATGAAGCCAAAACAGCCTGCCCACACCCAAAATGGTGGGCCTGCGATTTTCACACCGCAGCGGCCCCCACAAGCATGACTGCACCCCCAAACGTAACACAAAACATTACTGAGGGGCTCAGGGACCCCCGCAAAACCCCCACAGTGCGGCATGACTGCAAATAGCGCCCCCACAGGGACCGTGAGGGACAAGCGGGGACCACACAGACAGACAGGAGGGGGATAACACAGACACCAAACAGACTGCCATCCCCATGACAGAGGCCCCACATACACCCCCGGACATACAATGCCATAGACAGAGGGGGTAGCATGGTACTTACCAATCCAGCGAAAGCGTGGGTGCCTCTCTGCGACGAGAAGCCTCCCACCCCGGGTGGGGGTGCTGTCAGCCAAACAGGATTCTAGCAACACGCGGCGTACCGCAGTTGAGACATCCTAACGAAGTGGCCACTTCGCGGGCTTTGACAGGGACAAGTCGTTTGTGAGGCCAGGGCGTACGCATAGCCTGCTAAATGCTCGATGGCGGGCTGGAATTCCGTAAGGCTCTAGTACAACCAGTCCGATTCCCAGCTCCGCAAACGCTGTAGTCTTCCGAAGTCTGACAAACTAAGCGCAGGAACAAATAAAAAGCAATCAGTGTAAAGAAAAAACACTGAGCAGAAAATAAAATCTAGAAAACAGAGAAAAGGCTGAGACTGTAGCCCCAGCTAAGGGAAGCCTACCTACTCCTTAACTAGGCAAAAGTCAAACTGAATTGGGAATGAGGCTAGCCGGGGGTATTGGACCAGAGGGACAGCCCCCTGTAGGTGTGTCTATGCAAAGTTTTGTGAATGTTTCTAACAAAATCTTCTGCCTAGCTTACTCCTGTGGATAAGACCAATACGCATAAGTGAAGACTGTATGAGTGGGCGGCGACTGTCAGAGGATGTAAGAGAAATAGCAGGTTTACTCAAAATCTGTTTACTGCAGCAATCACACTGCAATTGCAATTGGTTGTCAGAAGTTACAACCTATCATTACTGCTCCCTGATTGGTTGCTAGAGGTTACAACACATAATTTATGCTTGCTAATTGATTGCTAGAGATTACAGCAAATCATTAATGCTCACTGATTGGTTGCTAGAGGTTACTGCATATCATTATTGATAACTGACTGATTGATAAAGATTACAGCAGACTGTTCACTGATTGATTGCTACAGGCTACTTCTCACCATTACTACTCACTGAGCAGTTGAGCAATCACAAATAATTGAGCAGCACATTAAAGTGTTTGATACCCCAACATTTCATATTCCTGATATGTGCCTAATGTACCATGTACATGTATGCAAAAGTATCCTGCTCTTTTTGAATTGCTTCCTGTGTGTGAAATCATTGGCATTCTTGCTAGTCCCCTTGCTTTCCTATTAAAACTGACCACACTAAGCAGGAGAGCAGTCAGTTCTCTAGCTATGCTGGAAACACAGCCTGTTCTCCTCGAATGATCAGACTTCTCCTGACACACCCCACCTACACAGCCTGTCATTGGGAAGCTCAGTGTACTGCTGCTTCTCCTCCTCTCAGCTCTTCTGCAGCTGAGAACAGAGGGAATGTAATCACTTATAGAAAAAAAGGAAAAATTGTATTTATAATCTTTTTTTTTTTCTCTCAATAAAAAAACTTTTATTCATGAGAATGAACAAACAAGGAACATTACAATGGTAAAGTGTGCATAAAATTTAGACAATTTGTTCAGTAACATTCAGGTAAAGCTGATGAGCATTCATATTAGGTATCCACATTCCAGTCTCAAAGAGAAGGTGTGAGATACATAGATGAAAATAAACATGCATATAGATTTCCAAATGTATGAATTTTATAAGCATACAATCTATAAAGCGGAATGCAATTTGGTTACTGTTGTGATTTTGTCCAGCAGACGAGTCACATAAAGTGGCTCAACTGCATAATAAAGAAGAACAGAAAAAAGAAAAGAAAGAAAGATGAGAGATGGAAGATAAAGGAATGGGAAGTAGAGGTAGTAGAAAAATGGGGCGGGGAAGGGAAGTGAGGGGAGATGGGGGACCGGAGTGGGATAGAAGTCATCAAGGTGCCTGCAGTTGAGTAAATGAACTATCGGTTCTTATTGAACTGCCATAAGATCTTTGTACTCTGATGAGACCGTGAATGTTTGCCAGGGGGACCACATTTTTTGAAAGATATAATTTCTCTCCGATTTTATAGCCAACGTCTCCTCCATCTCATATATGTTGCTGATTCTGGCCAACCAATCTTTTGTTGTGGGGACCTCTTTTGTATTCCAGTGTATCGGGATGAGGGATTTAGCAGCGTTAAGTATATGTCTTGTCAATGATTTTTTGTATTTTCTATAGGAAAAGTGGTTAATATGTAGCAGACAACATGCCGCATCCAGCTTGAGCGTGGTTTCTGTGATATGTCATATCCATTTAGATATTTCTTTCCAGAAGCTTTCTATGATGGGACAATCCCACCAAATGTGGAGGAACGTGCCTTGAGATGAGCCACATCGCCAACACTCACTAGAGTTTTGTTCAGACCAACGGTGAAGGACAACTGGTGTACGGTACCATTGGGTTCTAATTTTATAGGATGTCTCTTGTATTTTCGTGCTTAGCGAACATTTATGAGAGATACAACATGCCGTTTCCCATTGAGCTGGTGTGAGTGAACGGCCCAGTTCTTGTTCCCATTTTACTTTGTATGGATCAATAAAGTCTGGTGACGCTATAAGTTTTTTGTATGATTGGGATGTGGCTCCCTCAATCCTTTCTCCTTTCATGCACTGCTCCTCAAAATCTGTCAGCGGTCTGAAAAGGAGTTCTCTATGTTTAGTACGTAAAATGTAATCGTGTAGTTGTAGATATGACCAGAACTTTAAGGGATTTTCGCTCGAGCAGTCTAGTTTAAGATTGTCAAAAGACTTAAACTGATTGTTACGGAAACATTGATTAACCCTCAACGGTAATAGACGTCCATTCTTTTTCACTATAAAAGAGTTATTCTCAATACCAGGCGAAAAGTCTGGATTATTATGAAGTGGAGTAAGTGGACTTGGGAAGGAGGAAATTTTTTGCGCTAATGCTACATTTTTGAAAATGTTAAGGGTATTACTTATGAGTGGGTGCTTCTTGATTTCTGCGGGATAATTTTGTTGGTCTGTCCATAAAAGGTGGTGTGAAGGGATAGAGCTCCATCCAATTTCCACACCCACCCAGTCTTTGCTGTCAGAATGGCAATGCCAATCTAGGACCCTTGTCAGGTGCGTAGCCTGGTAGTACTTTTGAAAGTTTGGCAGTGCCATACCACCATCTAGTTTAGGCAACTGTAAATAGCTAAGTTTAATTCGTGGTTTTTTATTTGCCCAAACAAATGTCCTTTGTAAAGCTGTTATTTGCGAAAAAAAAGTGTGGGTATCTTGACTGGGAGTGTGTGGAAGAGGTAGAGCAACCTCGGTAGTACTGTCATTTTTATGATGGACGCTCTGCCAAACCAAGAAAAAGTCTTCACATTCCATTTTTTAAGGTCTCCTGCTATTTGTTTCAGTATGGGTATAAAGTTTGCTTCGTATAGGTCATCTATCTGTTGCGTAAGTTTGATGCCTAGGTATTTCAGCGCCTTGGGTTCCCATCTATATGGGCAATTTTCTTTCATTAGTTTGAGAAGATCATTAGAGAGGGTCAGGTTTAGGGCTTCGGACTTACTGTGATTAAGGTAGGTATCTATATTTGTTGAATTGGTTGTTTAGATTGGGAATAGAGATATGCGGTTGGGATATGAAGAATAATAGGTCATCCGCGTAGGCTGAGAGTTTGAACTCTCTCGATCCTCTTTGGAATCCATGAATGTCTGGGGAAAGGTTTATGGTGCGAATCAGGGGTTCGAGGGTCAGGATAAACAAAAGCGGTTATAAGGGACAGCCTTGTCTGGTACCATTTCTCAAAGGGAATGGAGAAGACAGGCTGTTATTAACCTTGACCCTTGCTGTGGGGTTGGAATATAGAATTTGAAGCCAGCTCATCATATTCGGTCCCATTCCAATATGCTTACATGTGTGCGTTAGGAAATCCCATGCCACCCTGTCGAAGGCCTTCTCCGCATCTGTGGAGAGTAGCAGGTCCTCGACAGCGGTGTCTCGCACTCCATGAATTAAGTTTAAAGCTTTTATGACGCTATCTTGGTCTCCCTCCCCTGCATAAAACCCACCTGTTTCGGCCCTATGACATTATGTAATAGGGTTCCCAGTCTAGTCGCAAGTATTTTAGTCAAAATCTTTAAATCTAAATTTAGGAGCGAAATTGGCCTATAGCTTGCACATAGAGTAGGGTCCTTGTCAGGTTTGGGGATGACCGAGATGTGTGCCATTAGGAAATCCCTGGTTGGGACCTGATTGTCAAGCATGGAATTTAATGCATTTGTAAGATGAGGAGCTATGGAATCTATATAGAGTTTATAGTACTGGGATGTGAAGCCATCTGGGCCCGGACTCTTTCCTGTTTTCAATTTATCTCTTTTTTATTTAGGAATTCACATGGTTATACATAACATTTCCAACATATACATCTTTTTCATAATATATATTATGATATATAACATCTTTATCTGCCGTTTTCCTAAAAAATTTTCTTCCCCCCCCCCCCCTTCCCTCCCCTCCCCTCCCTCCCTTTCACCCAACACAACAGAGGAAAGAGAAAAAAAAAAAAAATTTTATTGTGGTGAACAGAGATGGGGGAATACTCTCTCTCTTTCGCTATCTCAATTTTCTTCTCATTTTATTTTGTAAAGTATTGTTTCCCTTCTTCAGAACATATAAAGTGGTTCCACAGTTCCCAAATTTTCCTATGTTTCTCCTGTCTATTTTGTGCCGCGGCAATCAATTCTTCCAATCTCCTGTTATCTTCTATCCTTCGTATCCACTCGGACACTAAGGGAGGTTGTGTTTTTTTCCAGGCCTCTGGAATGCATGCCTTTGCTGCATTTATCAAGTGAGGAATTATGGATCTTTCGTATTTTTTTGCTGGTATATCTGATAGGTTTAATAGAAAAAAAGACGGGTTCTCCTCTATTTCATGTTCTACAAATTTCTGGACTATATCCTTCACCCCTGTCCAGTAAGTTTTTATTTTAGAGCAGGACCAGAAGATATGGTACAAAGTACCCACTTCCGTTCCGCATCTCCAACATAGATTAGATTCATTTGGGAACCATCTATGTAATTTCTCAGGCGTGACGTACCATCTTGTTACCAGCTTATAGTTCGTCTCTTGTATTCTGGTACATCTAGATGACCCTAGTGCAAACCTCAATATCCTCTGGATCTGCTCCCCTGTAAAATTACAATTCAAGTCCTCCTCCCACCTCCTTACCCATGGCAATTCCGGTTGTTCCTCCGGATTTGTCAATAGGCCATATGCAGTTGATAGAGTACGTGAGAGATTTCCTGGCTTTACACAAGCTTGCTCGAATCTCGTTAGTGGTCTATCAAAATCCTCTGGACCCGGTATAGAGACTAGGTAATGATGTAGTTGGACAGCTTGCCAAAATGGCACCTTATATGGTCCCTCCCCTTCAGTCAATCTGGTCATCGAAGGCCATTTTTTTTGTGTTAAGAAAGACGATGCCTGTTCCTGCTCCCTTTCCCTTAACATTACAAATTGTCTTTGATCTAGTCCCGGAGGGAATCGGGGATTACCTAATATTGGAAACAAGGGGGATCTATCTGTCGTCAATTTATTAAATACATTTGGTCTCGTACAGATCCATAAAGTATTTCCAATTATTAAATGATGTTTTAGTCTTTTCAGGAGGTCCTGGTAGCACCATATCGCTCTTTTCAGGTTTACCTCTGTTTGTGCTTGTTCCAGGATCACCCAAAGTGGGCGGCCGGATTTAAAGAAACTGCAGCTTCAGACATCCATGACGTGTGTTAAAGTTTCGCCGCTTTCAAATCAATTAGCTAGCGCTGCGGCGAATTGGCTAGTGAAACAGCAATAATGAATTCCGCCGTCAGCGGTATTCACTTACGATCGCGGCTTCGCAAATGAGCATACTTATGTCTTTGTGCTTATAGCAGTTTCACATAGCGATGTGGGCTAGTGGATTAGTGCACACATCATGTCTGTAATTCATCTCCCTCTGCTGTAGGTTCGAGGCTTACCATCTCCACCTAACTTTTTTATTTTCTTTTTTTGTTTATATTTCAAAAATGTAACGGATTACATCATATATATTGCTAAATAATGTTACACTCAGAAGCGCTTACAAATTTACAGCATTTTAAGTGATTTTATGATCTTGTCTGTGTGTCGAATCGATCTTATGATTGAAAGTAGCAAAGTCAAGTGACCAAACCCCTACACTACTTCAGGTCAAGATGAAACCTCACAATTTTACCATGGTCTTCTTCCCAGATTACATACAATGTTTAGTACTTTAGCTATATGTGCTTTTTAGCCTTAACACACTCCTTTTTTTTCACCAAGCAGCTTTATTCTGCACAATAGCTAAGTGTTTTGCAACTTCACTGCAGTTAACAACGTCATGGGTTCAAATCCCAACAATCACTACACTTGGGATCTCATTTTTTTAAGAGTTTTTTTAAACTATCTCGAATTTGGGGGGGGGGGTGGAGGGGGGGGGTGTCCTACCCAAATTTCAAGCACATTAATGGAACCAACACAATTTTGATTTTATGAGTGTGGTCCTAGTTTTCTCGAGATGCAATTCTTTACATATTTACCATGGTTCTTACAATTTCTTGACCAATAAACATAGGTGTCTGATATTGGACTCTCTCCATATTTCAACAACACAGACCCTCATAGTCTAACACTACATTTGCCTCACACCTCAACACAACACTGTCACATCCCTACTCTACATTCCAACCCCTCACATCACCAGTACAAGCAGCATGCAAAGTGCAAAGCTCCGGCCTTGGCAGCTTAATGGGCCATACACTAAGAATTTTTCAAGACTTTTTCCTGTAGACTTAACCAAACCATATAATATGAGGTCAAACCTCAACACTTTCAATTTGTATGCAATCAGGCAGGCCCTTGCACTACATAGAAAAGGTCAATCTGAAGGATAAAGTCTTCTCTAAATCTTACAGTGTGTATGGCCCTTTTGTCTGTAGGCACCCACACAAAACAAAAAACACATGTTCCATTCAAAAGTCTTTATTTATTCTAGAATGACAGCATAAGGAGGGATGCAGTAAGATAATATTGTCAGTCTCCAGTCCGTGTGCCTTTACAGCGCCAGCCCACGATCTTTGCTCCATGGCTACGGGATTCTGATGTCTTCCCCAACTTCATGCAGAGTTCAGAATCCATTCTGCACCTCTACCAGCTCATAGGGGACAGGCATGGCCAGGTTGCTGGTCAGCTTCCAAGCCACTTTGGAAGTTCCAGGGTGTTCATGTTGGTCATCGATGCTGCTTTTGGCCATGTGCCTTACCAAATATCCACTGACCACAAAAGAAGATGAGTGGAGTCCATCAAGGTGGGTTTCTACCAGCTACAACCGCAAGCAGTACCACTCCTGGAAAAATAAAACAAAGGATAAGACATTTCATTATGAAAATCACATCTTAATGCCTGTTTTCTTCATTCTGAACTTCATTTAATTTCGACATCACGAGTGAAATAACACATTTTCTGCCAACTTACACAAACCAGAAATCATTAATGCAAACATTTGAATACACACCTGTGACGCCAGACAGCCCATCACCACAGGCTTCTCATGGTACATGCCATGATTCCAAGATGTTCACGTTCTGGAAAATTAGAACACCATAAGATACCAAGCAGCCGTTCATGTTATCAATAACTACACAGGTGGCATAGACACAACTAAACACCTGCCAGCTCTTCTCAGCCCTTTCCACTATTCACAATACCAACATGTTTATGGTTAGAGGTGCATGTTTTTGCTCAAGTAACACAATTTTACCAATGTTGACTACACTTTATCTACAATGGCAAGTGTCATTGTCAGATGATAATTACCCTCTGTCTCCCTGTGAGTGGCACCTCTGCTAACTAGCAAATTAATACACATGCCCTATCTTGACCGGTTACAGTATGTAAAGTGGCTAGCAACCAGGGTATTCCGGGTGGCAAAACCTGCAGCGGTGCTCCGCCGCCTGGGGGCAGCCGGCTGACGGACCTCTGGCTCCCTCTCCTCCGTCAGCTCCCAAGATTCATCCCGGGCAACGCACATGTTGTGTAACACGCAGCACGCCAGGATGATCTTGGAAGCCTTTGTAGGAGAGTACAGGAGTTCACCCCCAGGCCAGGCCAAGCAGAGAAACCGGGATTTGAGAAGACCTATGGTCAACTCGATGATACTCCGGCTTCTCCGCAAGGCCCTGTTGTAATTCATTTCTGCTGGGCCCTGGGGGTACCTGATTGGAGCCATCAGCCACGTCAGCTGCGGGTAACCAGCATCCCCTGAAAAAAATGAAAAATATACATTAATTCTTCATATCATGTGACTTTAGATGACTCCTCAAAATGGGAGACAATTATGCATTTTACTAAACAACCTGCTCGTCTGTTTGCAAAAACTCATATGAAACATCTCAACTCTGTCTAACTGCCTAAATCACTAATACAAATGGGAAAAAGGACACACAAAGTGGTGTGTTTCTCTTGCAAGTTCCAACTTGGCCCCTATTTTGTTCCTATTACATTAGCCTAGGTCTTACTTCTGGAATATATCTGCAACTACAGTGAGGAAACCAATATTGACTCACTTATGCAAAGTACTTTGGGGATATGGCAATACCATTGGAATCATTTGTAGGTTTTGTTTGGGTGGCTAGAGGACACCATTTACACATTGGTTAACCACCTTCATTTGACTCAAAGACAACTTTGGAAATCTTTCTTTTGTGAGCTGCTAAGCTGTTGATCTGGTTGTGTGTGAACAGCCTGCCAACTCCTAACACATCCATTTTAGGTAGGCTTTGCTTAAATCAGGGTGTACACCGATGTAGCTTATTCCTATGTCTATGTAATCTTACAGTTTATGTTGTTAAGACAAAATACTTTACCAATAAGCCACCCTTGGGTCATTTGGCCACTTTCAAACGCCTCGTACAGAGTACTGGTTCGTAACATACTGGAATCATGGCATGACCCTGGGTGACCAGTGTTGACACTCATGATGCGCTGTTTGGCGTCACAAACTAATTGGACGTTCAGGGAGTGGTAATGCTTGCGGTTGCGGTACTCCACTTCGTGGCTCCTTGGTGGCCTAATGGCTATGTGGATGCCATCGATTGCCCCTAGTATTTGCGGCATGTGTGCCCGCAGGTAGAAACCCAACTTGACTTCATTCCACTCATTTTCATTCTGTGGCCAGTGGATAAAATTGGGCACTATATCGACTATGGCATTAATGACCAACATGAACACCCTTGAAACTGTGGGCTGGCTAATGCCCATGATACTTCCCGAAGTGGCTTGGAAGCTGCCACGCCCTAAAATATACAAAGTGGCCAGCAATCTGGCCATGCCGGGCACTGCATGGCCGCGCTGTGTGTCCGGTTCAATTTTGTCTGCTATGAGCTGGTAGAGGTGGAGAATAGTTCCTCGCTCGAGCCGGAACTTCCTCCTGACATCAGAATCCCGCAGCTTGTCCAAATAGATCCTTGGAGCAAAAATGCGTGGCTGGCGAGGTAAGGGCACACGGACTGGAGGTGCTGCTGGAGGTGCTGCTACTGCTGCTGCTGCTTCCCCACCTTCTGCTGCCTCCTGTGCTAGGGCCTCCTCAAACAAGGCACCAATGAATGCCAACATTGCACCATCTAATGCGTCTGGGATATCGTCCTCCATTTTGAATGCACAAATTCGCGAATGCGCAGATATATATAGAAACGGCCGCTAATTATCACACCTGTGAGCCAGCTATAAAAGGAGCACATGGCCAATATGGCTGCTGGATGTTATAGATCGATGTTTCTTATGTGCTAGCAAGACCCTGTGACCCACAACGTACATTATCTTGAGGTAAGACAATTGTATCTCTCTCTCCCAAAAAAAAAACAACAAATTCTCTCTCTCTCTCTCTCTCTCTCTCTCTCTCTCTCTCTCTCTATATATATATATATATATATATATATATATATAGATCTGTCTGTTTGTGTGTTCTTGCTCACCGTTATTGTTTACTGAAGGAGAGAATTTGTACTTATCTTGGGTGTGCTTAAGTTGTCTATGGTGAATCCCCTCCAACCCACAATAGCTTGTGAACCCCTCAAGTGTCTTTTAATCATTGGCAGTTGGCCCCATGTGCATGTGGTTTTGACATGTGTTTTCTCATGTTTGTTAAAGGTGTGCAGTCTAGATTTGGCATCTAAACCTGCCCCCTTACCTTCCCAGCTTCCAAAGACACCATTTTTGCTTTCCTGATAACTGTAATTTATTATGTGCACGTATGTAGGTCATGCGATTTCTCATGTATGTTTAATGTTTGCAGCCTCCTTTGGCCTATAAAAGATTACACCACCACCACAACCAAGTGTGTTTGTGCCATTAGGTAAGTGTTTGGAGGGCCTCGTGTGATTTGTGCCCATATGCGTTTTCTTATGTGTTTTTTTCAATTTCTTTGCAGCCTCTTCTGCTCTTGGACCACCACCACCACCACAACCAAGTCTGTTTGTGCCATTAGGTAAGTGTTTGGAGGGCCTCGTGTGATTTGTGCCCATATGCGTTTTCTTATGTGTTTTTTTCAATTTCTTTGCAGCCTCTTCTGCTCTTGGACCACCACCACCACCACCACCACAACCAAGTGTGTTTGTGCCATTAGGTAAGTGTTTGGAGGGCCTCGTGTGATTTGTGCCCATATGCGTTTTCTTATGTGTTTTTTTCAATTTCTTTGCAGTCTCTTCTGCTCTTGGACCACCACCACAACCAAGTGTGTTTGTGCCATTAGGTAAGTGTTTGGAGGGCCTCGTGTGATTTGTGCCCATATGCGTTTTCTTATGTAGAAAAAAGGAATGTATACCAGCGCTATGGAGTTTTCCGTATACTGAATCAGGCTTAAAAGGTTTAAAAAGGTGGTGTAAGCTGCCTCCAACCTACCTCTGAGGTAGTAAAATAGAAAGAATTGCAAAAATGTTGGGACCGGCGCTACCACTTATAAAACGTGCATGTGCAAAATAGAAAGTGCATATAGTGCTAAAGGTGCACGCAATGAATATAAATATATATATATAAAGTGCTACGTGCTGTTTATGGACTGTGCCTTGTGTACCATACTGTAAACATCATATGTTATGCATATACTTATACAAATAAAGTGCCGAGTGCTGATATTGCCAAAACCCCGTGTAGTGATTAAGAAATCAAACAAAGTATGGTGTCGGTAGGTGATTCACCGAAAACACCGCTGCTTACCACACTCTTTTGGCCGATACCTCGACACTTCTTCGGTCACTAAAATAAAGGATAAGCCTCCATTGCGTAGCATATGTTATGTCCAGACAAACAAACGTAGCATCCACTCACAGTTAGGGAGTTCACTATCAGGTTGGAGAGGTGTTCGCCGGACCGCTTCCGCGTTCCACCGGCTCAAACCACCGTTCCCGGAAGTGATGTGTTGACGTACGTGAACCACGCCCTACGCGTTTCGTCATACGACGTCATCTGGAGCGTGCCGTCCATCTCTACTCCCGGTCTTTTTATAGGCTGGGATGGCGCCATCTTCGTGTACCTACTTTGCGACCGAACACGGCGGCCATCTTGGTATACCTATCCCGTAGCCTAGATAATATTTACTCATCATGTGAACTCCCTTCATGCTGTGTTTGCCGTACTTATAAAACAATAATCTTTATTAAAACGACAAGTACGACTAAACATAAATGACTATTGGTAATTAAAATGAAATTAAATGTTTATTAAATTGAAATGTGCTAAAAGTGATGTGTCTGGTTTAATCGGTAGTGAGCCGATACCCAGTGGTGCCGTGATACAAATAAAAATAAAAATACTCAAAATAATTTTATTGTGGTGACATTGTGATCTAGTGGTGTGTGTTAATAATACTTAATATAATATAAGCTCGTGGGCCCACGTGTCTGCGCAAAATAGTGCTAGACTATAAAGAAGGTGCCCATACATATACCAATCTAATCGGTGAGATAGAAATCGTGCTGAAAAATATTTTTGTTTTTTGTTTTTCTTATGTGTTTTTTTCAATTTCTTTGCAGCCTCTTCTGCTCTTGGACCACCACCACCACCACCACAACCAAGTGTGTTTGTGCCATTAGGTAAGTGTTTGGAGGGCCTCGTGTGATTTGTGCCCATATGCGTTTTCTTATGTGTTTTTTTCAATTTCTTTGCAGCCTCTTCTGCTCTTGGACCACCACCACCACCACCACCACAACCAAGTCTGTTTGTGCCATTAGGTAAGTGTTTGGAGGGCCTCGTGTGATTTGTGCCCATATGCGTTTTCTTATGTGTTTTTTTCAATTTCTTTGCAGCCTCTTCTGCTCTTGGACCACTACCACCAACACCACCACCACCCCCACCACCAAGTCTGTTTGTGCCATTAGGTAAGTGTGTTCTGTAACTGTTCACTAATTATACTGTACAGTGGGTACGGAAAGTATTCAGACCCCCTTAAATTTTTCACTCTTTGTTATATTGCAGCCATTTGCTAAAATCATTTAAGTTCATTCTTCTTCCTCATGAATGTACACACAGCTCCCCCATATTGACGGAAAAACACAGAATTGTTGACATTGTTGCAGATTTATTAAAAAAGAAAAACTGAAATATCACATGGTCCTAGGTATTCAGACCCTTTGCTGTGACACTCATATATTTAACTCAGGTGCTTTCCATTTCTTCTGATCATCCTTGAGATGGTTCTACACCTTCATTTGAGTCCAGCTGTGTTTGATTATACTGATTGGACTTGATTAGGAAAGCCACACACCTGTCTATATAAGACCTTCCAGATCACAATGCATGTCAGAGCAAATGAGAATCATGAGGTCAAAGGAACTGCCTGAAGAGCTCAGAGACAGAATTGTTGCAAGGCACAGATCTGGCCAAGGTTACAAAAAGATTTCTGCTGCACTTAAGGTTCCTAAGAGCACAGTGGCCTCCATAATCCTCAAATGGAAGACGTTTGGGACGACCAGAACCCTTCCTAGAGCTGGCCGTCCGGCCAAACTGAGCTATCGGGGGAGAAGAGCCTTGGTGAGAGAGGTAAAGAAGAACCCAAAGATCACTGTGGCTGAGCTCCAGAGATGCAGTCAGGAGATGGGAGAAAGTTGTAGAAAGTCAACCATCACTGCAGCCCTCCACCAGTCGGGGCTTTATGGCAGAGTGGCCCGACGGAAGCCTCTCCTCAGTGTAAGACACATGAAAGCCCACATGGAGTTTGCTAAAAAAACACCTGAAGGACTCCAAGATGGTGAGAAATAAGATTCTCTGGTCTGATGAGAACAAAATAGAACTTTTTGGCCTTAATTCTAAGCGGTATGTGTGGAGAAAACCAGGCACTGCTCATCACCTGTCCAATACAGTCCCAACAGTGAAGCATGGTGGTGGCAGCATCATGCTGTGGGGGTGTTTTTCAGCTGCAGGGACAGGACGACTGGTTGCAATCGAGGGAAAGATGAATGCGGCCAAGTACAGGGATATCCTGGACAAAAACCTTCTCCAGAGTGCTCTGGACCTCAGACTGGGCCGAAGGTTTACCTTCCAACAAGACAATGACCCTAAGCACACAGCTAAAATAACGAAGGAGTGGCTTCACAACAACTCCGTGACTGTTCTTGAATGGCCCAGCCAGAGCCCTGACTTAAACCCAATTGAGCATCTCTGGAGAGACCTAAAAATGTCTGTCCACCAACGTTTACCATCCAACCTGACAGAACTGGAGAGGATCTGCAAGGAGGAATGGCAGAGGATCCCCAAATCCAGGTGTGAAAGACTTGTTGCATCTTTCCCAAAAAGACTCCTGGCTGTATTAGATCAAAAGGGGGCTTCTACTAAATACTGAGCAAAGGGTCTGAATACTTAGGACCATGTGATATTTCAGTTTTTCTTTTTTAATAAATCTGCAACAATGTCAACAATTCTGTGTTTTTCTGTCAGTATGGGGTGCTATGTGTACATTCATGAGGAAGAAGAATGAACTTAAATAATTTTAGCAAATGGCTGCAATATAACAAAGAGTGAAAAATGTAAGGGGGTCTGAATACTTTCCGTACCCACTGTATATGAAGAGAAATCTGCAAATCATGTTTTTTTCTGTTTTCTCTTTTGTCATTTCAGATTTAGGCGTTTGGGGCTATTTGCTGCTGCTGGACAGCCAGATTCTCTGCCCACCTCGTGCTCCCATGGCCCCACCCACTGGAAGGCTGAGGAGAAGGGGCAGGGTGGCCAGGGGGGGCAGGGTGGCCAGGGTGGCCATGGGGGGCAGGGTGGCCAGGGTGTCCATGGGGGGCAGGGTGGCCAGGGTGGCCAGGGGGGGGCAGGGTGGGCAGATCGTCTGGCTCTGGTGTGAGGGAGGCTCCAGCTGTATCCATGAGGGAGTCCACCATCCCCATCCCGGAGGAGGAAGCTGGGGGAGGTGGTAACACACCAAGTGGACAAGCTGGCTCTTCTGACAGTAGTCCTGAAGAGTGTCCGTCCACCCGAGTCAGCTTGTCCACATTATCCCGGCTTCCCCGTTTCTCCCACAATCAGTGCTGTGTCCTGGTCCAGGCCTATATGGCCAGATATCAGGCGATACATGGGACCAGGGTCGCGGTTAGCTCTGTAACCGAGAAGCGCAGATTGTGGGATGAAATCCGGGATGCTGTAAATGCACTGGGTGAAGCACCTCGCCACCGTGACAATGTGCGGAAGAAGGTCACCGACATCTGTGTGTCCGTTCGGAAGAAGCTAATTGCATGGGCTGCGTAGGGTCTTTATGACCGACAAGTTCGGCTGGATGAACGTGCACGAAGTTCTCTCTGGGATTATCAATTACCTTTCTTGCAGATCATAGGACCCGATACCATCTTTCCCAGAGAGGACTTAGATTCGGATGCTTTGCACCGAGGTAGGATATTATCTTGGATGTCAGTTGTGTGAGTTGTTTTGAAAAGATGAACTACTATCCTATGTGTGACATGAATAGAATTTGATACTTGCCCTTCCAATTGTCCTTTTTTTGTTTTCCCCAACCTGCAATTTGTTCATCTGTAGCACGGATCTCAGCCCCTCCACAGCCCATGCAGCTTGGCGACCCAGACGGACTCACGGGTGTTGACATCAGTGCTGACCCTCCTCCTGGTAGGTTCCCATATCATACTGTGCCAAACAATGTAGATGTATATTTTATTCTTTCCAAGATAGCTCATATTGCTATGTCCTTTACAGAAGATCCGCAGCAGGGAACACACCCAGTGCAGCAAGGCCTGGAGGAAGGTGTTGGTATGTCTAGCAAATTTATTTTTTTTTTTGGAATCTTATTAACCCCGTTAACACACATGTTTTTTCTTTTGAAAGAGTGTTGCCTTTTAGATGTTTACCCTGCAAAACACCGTTGACAGCATTAATGGGTGCCGTCATTAGTATTCAGACCAAGCCTTCTTAACCTTTTGTGAGGGTTTAGCAAGTGTCCTATGAGGCCAGGAAAGCACTTTTGAATGTTTGGCCTCAATGCTTCATTCCTGAAGCTAGGAGGGCAATCTGGCCATAATCATTACTGCCTAAGGTTATGTACTAAACATGTTTTTTTTTTTTCCAAGAACATCAGGCCCCTCTTGACGTAGCAGCTGGAGTTTGATCAGGAGCTGGCGACGATTCTGCATCCAGTGCTGTGGTATGTGATATAAGGGAACAAGGTGCACATGTAACATTTCAATGGTAGTAATGATTTTGGGCTAGATGTGGCTTACATTGTGTGTGTTAAATTAGTGCTATGACATTCTGACGATGCACCAGCACAACAAGAGTTCGATCTTGAACATCAGGGAATTATGTTATAATTTGTTGTGCCACTAATGTTCCAAAAACATCCAGGACCTTTAAAGTCCGGCCAGTCTTTGATTTTCCAGGTCCAAATTCATGTGTATCGTTTTGTTGGGTTGTCCTGTAGCCGATTGATGGCGAGATTTTAGACAACATACGTAGATGTAGAAAGTCATTGGTGTAGTAACAGATTTACCAAAAGCATAAACAACCTACCACACCAGGTTTAATTGGGAACACCTTCATGTCGAAACTTTTTTGCCTTTGTCATATTAGTCCTACCAATATAATATGTACCCATTATCAGAAGTGTTGCTAGCTTGGATAATATTACAATGAACAAACTTTTCTACGTTCTGCTTGGGGTGTTAAGTTGTCAAACTAATCTGAACTATTTAGTCATGATGTTTGATAATGATTTGGTCTATTTCTTCTGCTTTCAGGTATCCTTCGATGCAGAGGGATTGTCACCTACCCAACCTCGTCCATCTATGCTGGATGTAGCCGAGAGGCTGCTTGATGAGTATCGGATCCAAAATGAGTTAAGGAGGCGTACTCAGCAATCTATTGAGGTAGTACGTCTGCTCGGGCTCATACAGGAATCTGTAGCAACAATGGTACAGGTTCAACAGGATATGCGTAACAGCTTGGTAAGTTTAGCAGACCAGCATCAACGGGATCGGCAAAGTGTTGACACTCAGGTGCTGGCCACACGCCAATGCCTGTTTGGATCAGAAGATGCCCCATTGGCAGAGCCCTCCCAAACATCTCACTCACCTGCCACTGCAGGTTGTGGTAGTGGGAGGGTAATGCCAGTGTTGGCCACTTGTCAGGCAGCTGGGGATGGGACAATTCCTCCTGTAGCCACTCCTAGCACTTCACACTCCGTTCGGACTCCCACACCCCTCAATGAGCAATCCTCCTGCACAACCTCATTGCGCACTGGTTCCACAATGCCTCTTCCATTTGACTACACTCCCTACACACCTTTAGAATTTCACTCCTACCCAGGCCATCACCCTTTGTCAACAGCCCCACATGCCATTTCCCCCCGCACCGTGGACCACAACAACCAATCAACCACCACTCCCCACACATCTTCACAACCCTTGCACCACCAGCAGCATCAAATAGCCTCGGGGCAGCAGTTAACAAATTTACTAGTAATGGCACACGTTCCCCAAATTCTTAGGCTGAGCACAGAGCAGATTGGACTATTGGCACAAGATCTTATGTCTGGGATATTTCCAGGGTTCACCACCCTGCATCAGCAGCAGCCTCATGCACAAGATCTGATCATAATGGGCCACTATACCACAACTCTAAGGCTGACCCAAGAGCAGATGGGACTATTGGCCCAACATTTGATGGCAGGAACCTTTCCAGTGTTCACCACACTGCATCAGTCACCACCACCACCACCACCACCAACTTGATTTGATTTTTTTTTATTTATTTGTGTTAGTTTTGTTAATGATTGTTACATTGGCCGATTTGTGGGGCCATTTTTTGGTTTAATTTGAGGGTGGCACAATATGATTTATTATAGTTTTTTTTTTGGTGATGCAATTAAATTTTATGCAAAATGATTAGTTTGTGTTTGATCTTTGGTTTTTTAGGAGTGTTGGTGGCCAAGTAAGGGCCCTGGTTAATGTAGGCATTTATACACACGTGCTTCTCTATCTCCAAACATATGATTTCATTTAAATTTGGAAAACTCAATGTTCACATAATGACCCAAGAAAAGGTCTCCCTTCAAATGTAGCTTCAAAACAAGTCTCAAGGATAACATAAACCAAAGCCAACATGCTAACAATTACAGACCACACCACTCGACTAAACAAATACAACACAAAAGACATTCGATGTGTACACCAAAAAGAAGACTTTGGTAATAAAAGATAAACTCTTTTTAATAACACATGTAGGTGTCTACCAACTGTAGCGTCAAAAAAATATATTTTTAAAATATATAATATAATGAACAAAATTTCAAATGTAACATTTGTGTTGCAACGTGCAACATACAATTTTTTTATTTTTCTTTTTATTAAAATTTTTTTTTTTTTTCCAAAATTATGTTTTTTTGTTTTTTTTTTTTAGTAAACATTTTTGGTAAACATTTTTTTATATTTTTTTTCCCCAAAAAAGGGTTTTTTTGTAAACATTTTTTTATATTTTTTTCCCCAAAAAAGGGTTTTTTTTTGTAAACATTTTTTATATATTTTTTTCCTCCAAAAAAGGGTTTTTTTTGTAAACATTTTTTTATATTTTTTTCCCAAAAAAGGGTTTTTTTTGTAAACATTTTTTTATATTTTTTTCCCCAAAAAAGGGTTTTTTTTGTAAACATTTTTTTATATTTTTTTCCCCAAAAAAGGTTTTTTTTTTTGTAAACATTTTTTTATATTTTTTTTCAAAAAAATTATTTTTTTTTAACAACATTTTTTTAAATTTTTGTAGAAAATATTTTTTTTTTATTTTTTTCCTTTTTTTTGGTAAGAACGAGTCAAAGGCGTGACATTACGCACAAATGGCTCCTTAGGGTCCGGATCCACCCCACACAGCTGCTCCAATAACATAATTCGTTCTCCGCACCACTTTAAATACTCCAGCATTACCTCGCTGGTGAGGTGGGTGTGCCCTGGGTAGAAAAAGACATGACAATTAGTTTTATGCAAAATGATCCTAACAAGGATTGTAATTAATGTGCCTCAACAAATATGCTTAGGAGTCTATTGGTTGGCTTTTATGAACACTCTGAAGCAAATATGCTAAATTGCTGTTGTAAACCTTGAACTCAAACTTTCAACTCTAATTGTTCAAAAGGTTACATAAGATGGCTTGGAATGTTAGTAGCAGTTCCACCAAAGCTAAGTAAAAGGCTTTTCTGGATGTAAACACAAGCAATCATTTTGAAGAATGTAAGGTGTTTTGGGTTCAATTGGTCAACACGATACATGTGCACACATTTATCTCTATCACCATTGGAATCTGTGGAGCGTTCTCTCTCTGTCTATAGATTGAACCTGACACATAGTAGAGACTCACCCTTTGGAAGTTTGAGGGACAGTTCTGGACGGAGCAGATGTGTCTGCTCCCCTGATCTCCTTTCCGCCATCCCAGCTGTGTTAAGAGAGAAGAAAAAGTTTCTCAACAAATGGACTCACGCTAACTGTAGGTTACGCAGTCATGAAAACGCTCTAACACCCACTCCTTACCCCTCCACACTTCCCTGAAAGTTTTATTTAGACATTGATACGGTGGTGATGCAGATTTGTACAGTGCAAGCGTCATTCTTCTGGGTGAAGCTTGTAGCGTTAAGGATACGTACTCCCTGCTTTTGTGCTGATTGTGTTTCTCTGATGTTTTTTGTGCCTCAGCCCTGCCTGTTCTAAGTGTTGGAAACATATCATTTTTGGAGGGCTGCGGAAAACTAATCAGGTTAGACTTACCCTATCTAGGTTTTTGGGGAGGAGAGAAATCACAATCCTCCTTTTTACATGGCCCCTGTACACACCTCTAGGCACCTCCCTCCTGTTGGTTGACCCCACAGCAGGCAGCTTGCTATGGAGGCACATGAGATGAAGCCAAGCACCCTGTGCCTGTTCAGGCACTAGGCTGTGAGCCAGCCTTGCCCCCCTCCCTTCCGATGGTCTCAATGATTAGGAGTGACAGCATCAGGAGGCAATATTGGCATGCTGTCACCTCAGTTAAGGAGGAGGGGGAGTCTGTTCCAGACAAGTATTTGTGCAAAATTTTAGACAGTAAGAAAATGGTCCCAGTAAGTCTTAGGGGGAATATGCACACCTATCACTTGGAATACTAATGCATAGAATGCATTCACATAAAGAACCTGCTGCCTTTAGAACAACTTGAAGCCTGATCGGGGACATACACAGTTAGCATTTCTCCACTTACTAAGTAGACACATTACTGCAAAAGCACACAACTTACCATCATCACGGTTTTTTTGGCCCCCCGAACAGGATGGGCTTGCTGGCTCAGGAGAAACTGCACAAAAAGAACACAAATTGTGAACTGGAATGTGGTACATTACCGAGGAAGAGTATTTATGAAAGATTGATAAACACACATTTTCAGTGTTGACTAAATCAGGACATGAGTAAATTACAATGTCCCCCAAAAATTTACAAGTACAAAGCACACCATTTCCAATGTATAGAAACTAACACCAATTTAGAAAAGGGTGGCTTGAGAAAACTTAAAAAAAATAACATGTCCTGTAATGCTCCCCAAAACCACCTTTCAAACATGAAGGTTAAGCAAGAGTGTTTCATGACCAACCTTCCTGTCACATATAGCAAAACTACACTTGCTTTGACTCCAACTTAGATTATCCTAGATACACATCATCCTAGCACACACAATACATGTGATAATCTAATTTTAGGTACTTACAGACTAGTTCAGGGGAGCCACTAACATCATCTGCCTCCACCCCTGGAGTGGGGGAGGATGGGGAGACCCTTCATGGGGGGATGGTGTCCCTTCATGGGGGGATGGTGTCGTATCTCCTAGAAACACAAAGACACGGATACAATCCTTGAACAAAAGCTATTTGATAAAGGCACACAGAAAGTAGTCGGGAAACATTGAAGGTAGTAGTTACAGTGGACTGGGTAAGCAGCGGCCCCTCTTCCCCAGTCCTCCACAACAAACATCCTCAATGTCAGCTGCTACATAACCCCAATGTCAAAATATATATATTACAGCCCTTATATTTCCCAGGACACATTGAACACACAAACACATGTAGAATACTTACTTCCCATTTGAGGAGAGCCCAGGTCCTCATCAGTCTCTGACCAATTGGCCTCTTCTTGGGCAACAGTGTCTTCCTGGCCCAGATCCAGGCGACTTGGCCCTGCCTGAGGCTCCTCTCTTGCTGAAGTTACATCAACCACAAAAGAAAACAAAACAAACAATCATTCCTCCAAGTTCGACCTAATACACAACACAACAGCACATCCACATTACTTACAGTGGGCCTGAGAAGTCTGAGGCTCAAGATCCTCATCACTGGTTTCTAAAAAAATTAAAAAAAAAAAAACATCAAAAATAATACATTATATATTATTTATGGACACAAATAGGCAGTAACCTCTCATCATGCTAGCACCATACTCAATGCCCCTACAATTCAGAACATAGAAGTGCACTTACACCAATGAGATGCATTGAGCATGTTTTAAAACAGGAGGGCACCATGCAAATTAAGCGGTCGCCTAAGGCCTCGCACCTACAGGGGCCTTGCGGCCAGTGGCGGAGCACCAACATTTCGAAGGGCGCAGTCAGGGAAATCGCCCAAGTAAAAGATTGCTTTCAATCCTCGGATCTAAAATTTGCAGCAGTGTGCTGCAGTCCCTTCACTGCGTCTGCCAGGTGTCTGTTGTCCGCTGACACTTACTCCTCCTTCTCTGACTGGGGATTGGCCGTCTGATCATGTTATCCTAAGATGTTGAGGAATCGGTAGGTGTGTACCTGCACCAGTAGGAAGTTACTGCCTGGTCAACTCACTCTGCTATCATCGGTTATTGCTCTGGGAGGAGAGCTCCGCCCTGGATCCAGAACATACAGTTAACCAGGCCCAGACTTGATATTTTGCAGGCTGCTCATAGATTTGTGGTGTCTACTATGCAAAGGGGTGAGTAGCCCCAGGGAAGTTGGAAGAGTCCGAAAATGGTTGGTGGAGGAGGAGGAGAAGAAGGCCCTGGGTGGCTGGGGGACAAGGAGAGGGCCCCTGGGTGTTTTCTAGAGGAGGAAAGACCCCCAATGACGCCAGAGTCAGTTGCCAGGGAAGAGAGTGGAGCTGAGCAAGTCCTGCATATCTGACATGAAAGCCAAACATGGTGGAGATGGAGCCCTCTGCCCTACACAATGACAGCACCCGAGGTGGAAGGTGAGGGGTAGCGGGTCTTTGACATTATAGAGCATATGGACTCTGTCCATTATTGTTAGTTTGGTTTGGAGTTATCCTTTAGATGTTTAACTCTGTTGTTTTTGCCCCGAGCTGTGAGGGACTGAGGTATGACAGCCCACTATGCTGGGACTTATAGTGCCCTAGAATGTGGAGGACTGAGGAATCCTTAGTCCCTAACAGAGGGCACTACAAGTCTTAGCATAGCAGGCAGTAGTTCCTTAGTCCCCTACAGAGAGCAGTACAAGTCCAAGCAGGTAGCCTTCTGCGTTGGGACTTGTTGTGCCCTTGACTGTGGTGGACTGAGGAAGGGAAGTGTAAGGGGGTCTCTTTAAGCTCAGATGTATGGGGGAGCTTTGGTGACCACAGAGTTCCCTTTTACACCAGAGTCCCCAGCTTTCCCCCTCAAATAATGGTTCCCAGAACTCTCCTTACATCAGAGTCTTCACACTTCCCTCTTACAGTGTAGTAAGTCTGGAGACTCTGATGTAAAGGGGCCTCTGTGAAATGTGATTAGAGATTAGACATTTCTACAATGTACATTTTTCTACTTACGATCCACAATTTGTAGCAGCTCAAATGGCTCGCTGCCTCTGAAGGCATAGTTCAATGTGGCAGTCCTCTTCCTCCCCTTCTTCACCAAAAGTACAAGAGGGTGTCACCCGTCCGCTTTTGCTAGAAGCAGAAGAGAAAAAATAAACATAAAAAAAATCATGTACATAGTAGTATTAAAGGTTGTGAAGAGACACTTGATGGAGGTAGGAAAGGTAGGAGCGAGAGGGAGGGGAGGGGGGGGGGGTTGTTGGTATTTGTGTTGTTGCATACTTAAACACATGTCCACCTACCCACAAAATTGTAACCTATCTGGTCACATGTCATGTATATTTTTACTTACCGGAGATTTGCTCCACAGCCTTTTTCAGGAGCCTGGGTGAGCGCCTTTTGGCATCACTCCAGGCCCGCTGAAGATCCACCACAAGAGGCAGGAAGTTAAATCTCCGCAGCAGCCTCATCCGGAGACGACACATCATCTTGTACTTTTGGTGAAGATGCATGTTCACCTGATCATACCCCCAGAGGAGGAGGAGCTGTGGAAAGAGCAATGTATGTTTGAGTCCAAGTATGTCCAAAAAAGTACAGTCTTACACAAACATGCTAGGTCGTCTTTGAGATTTTGTAGAACAAAGAATCCCATTTCTGGTGATACATAGACATCGATGTCCAAATCTACCTCCATGACATAGGTTGCCCCAACTGGTGATTTCCTCTACATGATCTAGACATTTTGACAATTGTCCTTTCATTACACACCCAGGGCTGCCATCAGGGGGGGGGGACAGTCAATACACATGTAGGGGGCCTGAGTGCCTGTAGGGGCCCCGGACCCGCCATCCATGAAGTGTGCAGGAGACAGTAGCCAGTTGACACATAAGGCAGGAGAAGCGCCGAAGGATAAATGCATAGTAAGCACACTAAACTAGCTGGAAGGCCTGGGACTCAGGAGATGTTAGGAGGAAGGGACTTAAGAGCCTTTCAGCTACTCATTGGCTGAGGAGGTAACAGAAGGCAGGCTGATCCACTTCCTGCTGCCTCCTTAGCCAATGGGTACACAGGGTGCACTGTCCATCACTGCACAGCCTTGTGCTTCCTCTGCTGATGGGATAGAATTCCTCTGCCAAAATAACACGCAGCAGAGATGGAGATAAGAGAGATGTAAATTAAATCTTTCCTAATGAAGCTGCTATATTTAGCTAGAATACATGTACAATTCATAGCCCTTGGCATGTTAATTACAGTCACTGTATTTACAACCTTATTGCTGTCCATTTAGCAGGGTGCAAGTAACTTTACACACATGTAGCATAGGTATCAACTTTTGTCACCATGTTAAAGGGACAGCAGTATGGGTAGCATTACAGTGACTGTTATTAGTCCAGGCTCACTAAACTAGCCAATGCTTGGAAAAGCAAGCCATGCAGATTGCTTTTCAGGTCCCTTTTAACATGAGCTGTCTGATTGGGTGTGTCTGTTCATTATGCTGTGCTGAATTACCCTGGAATCGCAATTCCTGCAAGAGCAGCACATGGGATGTGGGAGATGTGAATTTAATGTGTCAGAATTATCCACACAATCACACATAATCCTTTTTAAACGTCCCCAGCAGAATTTGATGGCATAGTGGTGGCCAGCAGTGCCATCAGATTCCAGTTATATCTGTAAATTAACAAAGCAATGGGATCTGGGGGCGTATTTAACTTGCAATGGACACCCCCATTGAAACACATATGGCAGTGTGAGATGCGTGTGTTGGGAATGTTATCCATTAAGACAAGTGATTATACACTCATGTGTTTCGTTTAGAGGTGATTTGTCCAATGCAATCCTTTGAAGACATGACCAGTCCAGATTTTTGGGAGCACTGATTCCATCTCAGGTGAACAAATTAGCTGCTGTGTGCAGATCCAGCTTATGATGGCGAGTCTCCGACAAGACAAACGGTGCAGAGCTTGCAGTGTGTATGGATGTATTTAAGGCAATAATTTTTGGCATTATGTATTTAGGGAATATAATATTTATAATCTTGCATATATGAAAAGGGGCAATACATTTGTCTTTATCTAGACAGATTCCAAAGCGTCATAGCAATCTGTCACAGATAATTGTGTTTCATTTTGTGTAAAAGTATAAACTAATCAAATCTATCTATATACAGGCATACCAACTTTAAGTACACAATGGGACCAGGGCATGTATGTAAACCGAAAATGTACTTAAAGTGAAGCAATCCCTTTTTTCTTTTCTCAATGCATGAAAATACACCAGCTCCATAGTAAATTTTGGCCACATTGACATGGCCTTGCTCCCAAACCATGTGGGAGCATGTTAAGGGGATCCAGGACTATGACATGATAGATTACCTAGGCAAGCTGGCCAGCCACAAAATGGATATGGTGTAGTCCTGGGTACCCTCTCGTTGCTCCCTAAGTTTGTTATCCCTGTCAATTATGGTTTGTGAGCAGTGTCATGACAAGCTGAACAAGCTGTGTCCTTACTCACGAGTGTATGTAAAGTGAGTGTACTTAAAGCAGGGTATGCCTATCTATATCTATATAGAAAGTTCAGAGATGTGAACCTGTTCCCTATTATATACACTAATATATGGTATATAATATATTCTATATATGTATAAAATATATAGATTTTATATAATGTATACATATTGTATATAATGTATATATATTGTATATAATATATACATAGTATATATATATATTGTCTCTAACATATATTTTTTGTGTGTGTGTGTGTATATATATTCACACATATATATACACACACACACATATATACATACATACATACATACATACACATTATATACAATATATATATAAAATATATACATAGATTATATATATATACTATATACATATATACTATATATATATATATATATATATATATATATATATCCAAAAATAAAATTAAATATATATTAATTATATATATGTGTAGGGAACAGGTTCACATCTAGGAAGTTTCTATAACAGGAAGCTTCTAGATCACATCTAATAGGCAGAAAGTGCATGCGCAGATCAGCAGACCAAAAGTTAATTGCACACCCGCTAGATAAGCGACCCACCCAGCCCCCCAGCCACCATCCCCCATCCCTCATCTCGCACATTCACCCCCCCCCCTCCTTACCTTACACACAAATGCCACAATTTCGGCAGTAAAGAGTGCAGGAGCCATGATGCATAAACTTGCGAGAGGGCCTGCACAATTTCCGGAAACGTGTGCACTCACCAATAGTTTCGTTTCCGGTTACATGTACAAATGTGAGAACGCGGTTTTGTATATTAGCGAATTCGCAAACAATAGTCACCTTACACAACCATTAAGCATATTTAACTTAAAACAATAAATACAAATGCATACATTTGTGGACACCAGAAAACTTTATTTAGACACATGAAGACATTTGAAAAAAAGATTTGAAACATGCTGTTTATTACACAAATACACAGCTCAAACATTTCACATAACATATTTTTGGCACAGTCTTCACAGTATCCCATTGAAGCCACAGATTTGGATTTTTAAAACAAAAACGAAAACAACCTTTGTACAACATTTAGACCATATACATCGACAAAGAGCCCATAATCTACAGATGCATGTGCAGATTGACAGAACAATACACAATTATGTTAACAGCAATAAATACTTACAGAGAGTCAACACACAACACAGCCAAATCCCACCTCCATAAATAACAAAGGCCCCCAAATGTTAACCATAAAGTATGTGACACACAATATATTGGACCTCTTCCTAGGTCAAATCTTTCCTGCTGTCTGAGTGAGCTATATATAATCAAAGCAAACACACACCCAGAATGGTAACTCCCAGGCAAAAATTTAACTGTGTGTGTCCTGTGTGTTTTGGAGCATGCTCAGTTGGCAAAAAAAGGGAAATAGAAATGAGGAGGAGGAGAGAGACCTAAACAGCCCAAATACATGTATGTATGTATGTAGGTGTGTATATATGTGAATTGATAAAATTCTCTCTTCAAGTTTGCTAGTCATTATTTAGAATGTTTAGATACAGGAATACATACATATATATACAATTACATGAGAGAGCGAGAGAGAGAGAGAGAGAGAGAAATATATATTTAGGGAAACAATTGAAACACACCTTTTGGGATTTGGGAAGTGAGATTGTGTCGATTGAACAGATATGTAAGCCAACAATCTGACTCATCACTCATGAACATCCCTAATCTTGGCGTGGCAATTATATCAGGCGTTCTTAAGGGCGTTTTGCCAGGCGTTTTGACATGCATTTTTTGGGCAGGCATTTTTATATGAAATCACCTAAAAAAGCCCCAAAAACAGACCACGAACACCTACATGTGAACGTAGCCCGTTTGGGGGCGTTTGAGGGGGATTTGTACAGCTGCGACTGACAGACTGCTCTGCGACTGACCGACGGTGCTCTGCGACTGACCGACTGGTGAGTATATTTGCGACTGGTGAGTATATTTGCGACTGGTGAGTATCTGCGACTGGGGAGTATCTTTGCGACTGGTGAGTATCTTTGCGACTGGTGAGTATCTTGCGGGAGTGATTCTTTGCGACTGGTGAGTATCTTGCGACTGGTGAGTATCCTTGCGTCTGTGCTATCTTTGCGACTGGTGAGTATCTTTGCGTCTGTGCTATCTTTGCGACTGGTGAGTATCTTTGCGACTGGTGAGTATCTTGCGGGAGAGATTCTTTGCGACTGGTGAGTATCTTGCGACTGGTGAGTATCCTTGCGTCTGTGCTATCTTTGCGACTGGTGAGTATCTTTGCGTCTGTGCTATCTTTGCGACTGGTGAGTATCTTTGCGTCTGTGCTATCTTTGCGACTGGTGAGTATCTTTGCGTCTGTGCTATCTTTGCGACTGGTAAGTATCTTAGCGACTGGTTAGTTTATTAGAGACTGGTGAGTACCCCAGGTTTAGTACCAGGGAAGTTAGAGGTAGGGTAGGTAAGGAAGAGCAGGTCGTTAACATTATCCCCATAGAGTAGTGGGTAATAATGTCCGACAGGATTGGGGGTGCCACTCAGTGCACTTCTTGCGGCATGTATGCGTTCCTTGATGATCCAATCGAGGACGAATACTGCTGTGCGAGATGTGAGCAACTGGTTGCTCTGGAAGCCCACATCGTGGATCTAAAGAACACAGTGACAAGACTGCGTGGCATCTACAACCTGGAAAGGAGCTTGGACTTTACCCATCAGGCGCTGGCAGGGGTCAGCATAGAGGAGGGAGGAATGGAGGAGACGCAAGCAGCAGAGGTACGCAGCTGGGTGACTGTTAGGAATGTTAGGGGGAGGAGAGTCAGGGAGGCCAGTCCTGAATTGATAGACCCCAACATGTTTGCCGAGTTGCAGGTTGAGGGGGATATCAACTCAGGGGTGGCAGTGCTGGAGCATGCGCCCTCCCCCAGCTGCCAGGGGGGGGTCGGCTCCAGGAAGAAGGGGGGCCGTAACTCAGGAAAGGTTAGAAAGGTTGTGGTAGTGGGGGACTCAATTATCAAGAGGACAGAGAGGGCAATCTGTAAAAAAGATCTCGTGAACCGAACAGTATGTTGTTTACCGGGCGCCCGCGTTCGGCATATCGCAGATCTGGCAGACAGATTGTTGTGCGGGGCTGGGGATGACCCAGCGGTCATGGTGCATGTGGGCACTAATGACAAAGTTAAAGGTAGGTGGAGGATCCTAAAGAACGATTTCAGGGACTTAGGTAATAGATTGAGGAAAAGGACCTCCAAGGTGGTTTTCTCTGAAATACTGCCTGTACCTCGAGCCACACAGGAGAGGCAGAAGGAGATTAGGGAACTTAACAAGTGGCTGAGGAACTGGTGTAGGAAGGAGGGGTTTGGGTTCCTGGAGAACTGGGCTGACTTCTCAGTCGGCTACCGGCTCTTTAGTAAGGATGGGCTGCACCTTAATGGGGGCGGTACAGCTCTTTTGGGGAGAAAGATGGCCACCAAGTTGGAGGAGCTTTTAAACTAGGAGACGGGGGGGAGGGCTCAGAAGTAGAGTCAGTTAGGAGGGAGCAAAGGACTGAAGGCAGCTGTAGGGTCAGCAGCGACAGTAGGTCCACAACGTCTATTGGTAGGTCTGTGCGGGAGAACCGCAGACCAAACAGGAATAAACATAACCAATCACGTTTAACTTCCGTAAAACTAAGAGGGGTATATGCTAATGCCAGGAGCCTAGCTAATAAAATGGATGAGTTGGAAATGTTAGTACATGAGGAGGACATAGACCTAGTGGGAATAACGGAGACTTGGTTCGACCCCTCACATGACTGGCTGGCAAATATCCAAGGGTATTCAGTGTACCGGAAGGACAGGGTAGGAAAAAGAGGGGGAGGGGTATGTCTCTACGTCAAGAATAATGTAAGGGTGATAGAGAGGAGTGACATTACGGAAGGGATGAGTATGGAGTTAGAATCCGTGTGGGTAGAACTCCATAGGGAAGGAGAAAAGGGAAAAGTAATTGTGGGGGTTTGCTATAGGCCACCTAAACAAGGGGAGGAGGTAGAGCTGGAATTTTTAGCACTTTTGGGTAAAGTGGCAAAGCTAGGATCAGTCATCATATTGGGGGACTTCAATTATCCCGACATTGACTGGGGAGAGGGGACTACACACTCACATAAGGGCCGTCAATTCACGGAAACCTTACAGGATAATTACATGTCACAGTTGGTGGATTCCCCTACCAGAGAAAACACAATCCTGGATCTATTGATCACTAATGACCCAGACCTAATCTCGGAGGTAGGAGTCCAGGACAACCTGGGCTCTAGCGATCACAGGATGATCACATTTAGCGTAAATAACAATATAGCAAGGCAAGTGGGGAACATAAGAACCCTTAACTTCAGAAGGGCAAACTTTCCAAAATTGTACTTGTTGATGGAAAGGGTAAACTGGGACCAAACCCTGGGATCACTGACCACAGAGGAAAAATGGGAATGCTTTAGGAACATATTAAGCAAAGGCATCTTGCAGTGCATTCCTATGGGAAATAAATTTAGAAGGGACAAAGCCAAACCTGGCTGGCTAAACCGGAGCGTTAAAAAACTTATTAGGGGAAAAAAATTGGCCTTCAGGAAATATAAATCAGAGGGCACAGTATTGGCTTTCGACCAATACAAGGAGGCAAATAGGAAGTGTAAACACAAAATCAAGATGGCTAAAATAGACTTTGAGAGACAAATAGCGGAGGATAGCAAAAAAAACCCAAAGAAATTCTTTAAGTATATCAACAGCAAAAAAACTAGGGCAGAGCATATTGCACACATAATTAACAATGATGGGAGGATGGTTACAGAGGACACTGAAAAAGCAACCGTACTGAATGCCTTTTTCTCATCAGTCTTTACACAGGAATCGGAGGGGTACACTGACCATGACTGTATAGTTAGTAGTAATACACAGGACTTGCCACTATGGCTAACAGAGGGGGAAATCAGGGAAAGGCTGGATAAACTCAACACAAACAAATCACCAGGCCCGGATGGCGTACATCCGAGAGTACTCAAGGAACTCAGTAAGGTTATATCCAGACCACTGTTCCTGATCTTTGCGGACAGTATTAGGACAGGAGATGTACCAGGGGAGTGGAGGAAAGCTAACGTGATTCCGATATTCAAAAAGGGTCAGAGGCATATACCGGGAAACTATAGGCCTGTCAGTCTGACATCAGTAGTATGTAAACTTCTGGAGGGGATGATAAGGGACTATATCGTAGAGTTTGCTAAGAACAACAGCATCATCAGTAGTAACCAGCACGGGTTTACAAATGGGCGTTCTTGTCAAACCAATCTCTTAACATTCTACGAGGAGGTGAGCTGTGAGCTAGATAGGGGCAGACCAGTGGATGTGGTGTACCTAGATTTTGCTAAGGCGTTTGATACAGTTCCCCATAAGCGCTTAATTTATAAAATAAGGTCTGCAGGTATCGACAGCAGGGTTTGCTCTTGGATACGGAACTGGCTAAAAGGGCGTATCCAAAGGGTGGTAATAAACAGCACATACTCAGACTGGTCTGAGGTAGTAAGCGGGGTCCCCCAAGGCTCAGTCCTAGGACCAACCTTGTTCAATTTATTCATAAACAGCATTGAGGACGGGATCAGTAGTTCAATATCAGTTTTTGCAGATGACACAAAATTAGGCAGGACAATAACAGCACAGCATGAAGCAGATATCCTACAGAATGACCTGGACAAAATAACGGAGTGGGCAAAGACATGGCAAATGAGGTTTAACGTGGAGAAATGTAAGGTTTTACACTTGGGGACTAGAAACATAAAAGCACAATACACGTTAGGAGGGGAACCCTTGGGAGAATCAAAAATGGAGAAGGATCTGGGAGTCTTGGTTGATGATAGACTAGGCAACAGCATGCAATGTCAAGCGGCAGCTGCCAAGGCTAGCAGAATATTAGCATGCATAAAGAAAGGGATGTATTCCAGAGATAAAACTATAATCCTTCCACTTTATAAAACTCTGGTCCGACCTCATCTGGAGTATTCGGTCCAGTTCTGGTCACCAGTCCTCAGAAGGGATGTGTTGGAGCTGGAGAGAGTCCAGAGAAGGGCAACTAAACTAATTAGGGGATTGGAGGACCTTGATTATGAGGAGCGTCTGCAATCGCTTGATTTATTCTCCCTGGAGAAGAGACGCCTGAGGGGGGACATGATAGCAATTTTTAAATATCTAAATGGGGATCTAGGCTTAGAAAAAAAGCTGTTCAGTCGAAGGGATTGCATGAGAACTCGGGGGCATACAATGCGATTAGAGGAGAAGCGTTTTAACCTCAGGCAACGTGGGGGGTTCTTTACTGTTAGGGCTACAAGATTGTGGAATTCTCTACCACATGAGGTGGTTTCTGCGGGTAGTATGGTGGCTTTCAAAAGACTCTTAGACGTACATCTCAAGGATCAGAACATTCAGGGGTATGCAAGATGATTACAGCCACACACATCTACACAGGTTGAACTGGATGGACTTTTGTCTTTATTCAACCTCACCAACTATGTAACTATGTAACTATGTAACTCCCAAAACAGCCAAAAAATCCAATCCTATTCAGTTCAATGGCCCCTGTTCCCATGTGAGCATTTTGACGGCATGAGGAAAACACCCAACGCTCACTGAGAAATAGCACAATCATTAGGGAGTCTGCCTTCCTGCTGTAGGTTTGTAAGTTCGAATCCAGAAGGAGCCCTCTGTATGGGCAACACTTGGAGGTCTCCAAATGTTCACATCATTAATTTTTTTCATGTTTGAAAAAGGCATGTGTATCAGCAAACTTTTAATCTAAAGACATGAACAAAATACAAAAGATGCCACATAAAGTCAATATGTAGCAATATTGTGAGCTAAAGCTATATTTGTTTGTTGGGCATACTTTGCTAATTAGCCAAGTATGGGGATATATATATATATATATATACCTTCAGTTAAATGTGTAGTCAAATGCTAACACTTGGCCATACCCATATGGAAGAAAAGGTAGTATTTGCAATATATTTAGAAAAACATTCTTTTGAATCACATAAAATATTGGCAAAATTGTGACATTTCTTTGATATGTGTGAGATGCTTATAATCTGTCTTTTAAATATGTTTTACATCTATTTTTGTTCTATCTGAGTACCCGTTCCCCAATGTAATATTTTGTGGGTTTTTTCAGATAATGTGGAGGTTCTATATAAACACTGTAGATTTCACTGTTATGATTTCAGAGTTATCAGGAAAGGTGTATGGAATGTGATGGTGTTTACTAACGGATCCCTTGTTGGAAGTGTGCATGTTTTTCCAATTCCGCCGGTTTTTTCCATTTTCTATGGGCGAGCCAGCGGATTTTCAATCGGTATTCATAAAAAATATTGCCCAAAATCGCGCTGGCGGAATTTTTTGAGCCTATTTGGCGTTGCGCATGCGCACATTCGCGCGTTCGCAGCTCGGGGCTGGAGGAGCTTTTTAACCTTTCTACACTTTTGCAGATATCTCTCTTTCTAAGTCAGTTTTTGACATTTTTTAAAAGCCAGTCATCTCCAAATTGTTTTCCACACCTTCCACAGTGATTTGGGATTTTTGGGGGTACAGGGGAAAATTTGGCAAAACTTTAGTCGAGCTTTTAGCTGGCGTGTTTTTAAGTCGCGCTCTGACCTTGTTGCATCTTAATGAATCTCACACTAGGCGTTATTGTCCGCCCGCCGTTCTCTGAATACCAATTTTGACGTACGAATTCGCAGGTTCGCAAAAAACCCGCCAAAACGCCAATTCGCTGTACTATGAATCAGGCCCTTAGTCTCTGAGTGATGCCACCAGTCCAAAATCCTACTTATGTGAGCTGCCTGGTAATATGCTCGTACGTCTGGCAGGGCTAGACCCCCCTTTTTTTTAGGCAAAGTCAAAATTCCCCGTTTGTTTGACCAGATATATTTCACAAGCAATGAGTGTATTACCTTAAAAAATCTACCTGGTATCTTCACCGGTAGCGCTCGGAAAAGATATACAAATTTTGGCAATATTATCTTCAATAAATTACATTTACCAAACCACGACTGCATCCCCCCGTGCCATTTTTCTAATAATCTCTTAGTCGTTGCTATCATAGGCAGGAAATTGAGGTCATACACCTGTTCTATTTTCGCCGGTATGTATGTTCCCAAGTACCTCACCGCCGTCTCATTCCACTTGAAACCAAAGCTATTTTTCAATAATTGCACCTGAGTCGTGGGCATCTCTACCCCCATTGCCTCTGATTTCCCAAAGTTGATTTTTAAATTTGATAAGGCCCCATATGCTTTAAGTTCTTGAATCAGGTTCGGCAATGAGATACTTGGATTAGTTAGAGAAAATAACATGTCGTCCGCGTAAGCGGCTATCTTGTATTGTTTCCCCTTTACGCTTACTCCTTCTATATCTGAGTTCCCTCTGACTTTACAGAGGAAAGGCTCTAGTGTAAGGGCGAACAAGAGGGGTGATAACGGGCACCCTTGCCTTGTGCCATTTTTTATCGGGAATGTTTTTGATAATGTCCCATTAGCTTTCACCCTAGCAGTTGGATTTGTGTAGACTCTAGTTATTCTGTCTGTCATTAGGTTACCCAACCCGATATATTTGAGCACGGCAAACAGGAAAGGCCAGCCCACCCGGTCAAAGGCCTTCTCTGCGTCCGCGCTCAACACTACACACGGGGTCTTCTCTTCCTTTACTATTTGTATCAAGTTGAGTATTCTTGTTGTATTATCTTTCGCTTCTCTTGATGTCATAAAGCCTACTTGATCTAAGTGTATTAATTTTGGTAATATTCTTGCCATCCTGTCTGCCAGTACCTTTGTGAATATCTTCAAGTCCACGTTTAATAGGGATATTGGCCTATAGCTGCTACAAGCCGCTGGGTCCTTACCCTCTTTTATTATTAATGAGATATGTGCCGTCAGTGTATCTCTAGTTAGCGTCCCGTCTGACTCTGTTGCATTAAATAACTTTACCAGGTATGGGCCTAGAATGTGGAACAGTGACTGATAGTATTGTGCCGTTAGGCCATCTGGCCCTGGCGCTTTTCCTGGTTTCATTAGATTCATTGCCTGCTGTATCTCCTCTATAGTTATTTCTGCTTCTAGTGAGTCCCTTTCTTCCTCTGATAGCTTAGGTAATTGTGACTCGTTTAAATATTTTTCAATTTCCCTTTGTTTGGGTGGCTCTCCCTTTAAGTTATACAGTGAGGCATAGTATTTCTCAAATACTTCCGTTATTTACGTTGGTAATGTCCTTTTATTCCCCTCGGCTGTTACTATATGCGGTATGTATGACCTCAATCTCTGTTACTTGACAGTCCTAGCCAACAATTTTCCACATTTATTTCCTGCCTCATAATTTAATTTGCGGCATCTTTGTATATCTGCTTTGGCCTTATATTGTAACAGGTCCGTGATCTGTTTCCTAATCGCTGTTAACTCTAGCAATATTCTATCTGACGCTGACTGCTTATGTTTTGTCTCTAGTTCTCTAAGTTTATCTAACAACTGTGTCATTTGTTCATTTCTCTCTTTTTTGATACGCGCCCTGTTCTTAATAAAAATCCCTCTTATTACTGCCTTATGTGCTTCCCAGAGGGTGCCCATCCGGCAGTCCTCTTGATCATTAATCTCAAAAAAGTTTTTCAGTTCTTGAGCCACCTCTTTTAACACTTCTTCCCTCTGCAATAAGCTCTCGTTCAGCCTCCAGCATTGCTTATTCCTTAATGGATTTAATGTGAGGCCATACACCATTGTTATAGATGCATGGTCTGACCATGTGATATTATCAATATCCGTTGCCTGTAGCTGCCTGTAGCTGAGCGTGAGGTATTGCAAAGTAATCAATTCTAGAGTAATTCTTATGCGGCGTCGAAAAGAACGTGTATTCTTTCTCAGAGGGGTGTTGTAGGCGCCATACGTCTATCAGCTGAGATTTATGCAGTATTTTCAATATGCGTCTATTCATTCCGGGGGATACTGCTGTAGTCCCGGATGAGGTGTCTACTGCGGGTATCAGAGGAGCATTAAAATCCCCTCCCAGGATCAGTTGACCCTCTGTGAAACTCTCCAAATTAGCCAGGGTTTTTGATATGAACCTATCCTGTCCATTGTTAGGCGCATATAGTGTTGCTAGTGTTACCCTTAATTCTCCTATTAATCCTTTCACAAATAGGAACCTTCCCTCTGGATCCTGTTTACTGTCTTGCAGAGTCCATGGGACGCTTTTTGCTATCAATATAGATACCCCTCTCGATTTTGCTTGCATATTCGTGGAATGATATGTGTATGGAAAAAAACTATTTTTAAGGTATGGTATTTTATCTGTCCTGAAGTGCGTCTCTTGTATAAATGCAACGCTAATTCTTCGTTTTTTTAAGTCATTTAATAATACCCGTCTCTTTTCTGGAATGTTTAGTCCCCTGACATTATGCAATATGATTTTTAGATCCTCCATCTCTGTTCAGTTTACAAACAACAAAACAATCCCCAAAAGAAAAAAAAAAAAAAATTAACAAAACCCCTCCCTAATTGGCGGCGAGAAGATTCCGGTTCCCTGAGGTTCCGGCTCTTCTCCTCTCCAATTTGGATAGTAAACCTATCCTTATCTCACACTGCACTGTAAAGTGCACTTTTGTGTGGATTTCTTAAATAGGGGACTACCCCGGCGTGACTCTCCGCTAATCCCCCACACCTCCCCTCCATACTTCTTCAATTCTATATTAATTCTAATCGCCCACTACCACCCGGGTCCTTTCTAGTGGGTAGTGCAGCGGCAAGAGAAAAATAGTTACATTCTTTCATAACTCTCTCCTTCCCCCTTGTATAAGTGCTGTTAAGTCTTACACTTTCTTGTACTATCACATCCTAGTGTACTATTGCCTTATTCCCCCTTAAATAATGGCAAAAAGTAAAAGATAAATAGAAACACAAAAAAAAAAAAAAAGTATTTACTTTTGTGCTTCGTGCTCAAAGTTTAGAGGGGGAAGAAATCCCAAACACACCTTCTTCCCAAAAAAATGTGGAAAAAGAGGGAAAAAAAAAAAAAGGGTATTTACCTTTGTGCTTCGTGCTCAAAGTTTAGAGGGGGAAGAAATCCCAAACACACCTTCCTCCCAAAAAAATGTGGAAAAAAAAAAAAAAAGGGTATTTTCTTTTGTGCTTCGTGTGCAAAATTTAGCAAGTGAAAAAACCCAATCCTCCCATAAAGTGTGAAAAAAAAAAAGGGGGTGTTTTCTTTTGTGCTTCGTGTTCCAATTTTAGAAGGGGAAAAATCCCAACCATACCTTCCTCTCCAAAAATATGGGAAAAAAAAAGTATGGGAAAAAAAAAAAAGGGGTGTTTTCTTTTGCATTTCGTGTGTAAAATTTAAAGGAGGAAAAATCCCAGCCGTACCTTCCTCCCATAAAGTGTAATGTGCTAAGAAGGGAAAAAAAAAAAAAAAGGGGAAAAGGAGAATCTCCATTCCCTACTAGTATATCAGTAAGACATAGGCTGAGAGTTTGAACTCTCTCGATCCTCTTTGGAATCCATGAATGTCTGGGGAAAGGTTTATGGTGCGAATCAGGGGTTCGAGGGTCAGGATAAACAAAAGCGGTTATAAGGGACAGCCTTGTCTGGTACCATTTCTCAAAGGGAATGGAGAAGACAGGCTGTTATTAACCTTGACCCTTGCTGTGGGGTTGGAATATAGAATTTGAAGCCAGCTCATCATATTCGGTCCCATTCCAATATGCTTACATGTGTGCGTTAGGAAATCCCATGCCACCCTGTCGAAGGCCTTCTCCGCATCTGTGGAGAGTAGCAGGCCCTCGACAGCGGTGTCTCGCACTCCATGAATTAAGTTTAAAGCTTTTATGACGCTATCTTGGTCTCCCTCCCCTGCATAAAACCCACCTGTTCCGGCCCTATGACATGATGTAATAGGGTTCCCAGTCTAGTCGCAAGTATTTTAGTCAAAATCTTTAAATCTAAATTTAGGAGCGAAATTGGCCTATAGCTTGCACATAGAGTAGGGTCCTTGTCAGGTTTGGGGATGACTGAGATGTGTGCCATTAGGAAATCCCTGGTTGGGACCTGATTGTCAAGCATGGAATTTAATGCATTTGTAAGATGAGGAGCTATGGAATCTATATAGAGTTTATAGTACTGGGATGTGAAGCCATCTGGGCCCGGACTCTTTCCTGTTTTCAATTCTTTTATTGCTGTCTTCGTCTCATCTATTGAAATCACCTTTTCTAGTTCATCCAATGCATCTTTCGGCAAGGCTGGTAAACCACTGTTAACCAGGTAATCCCGGATTAGCTCATCGCGGGATCCGTGTAAACCCTCAGGTTTTTTCTGCGGAGGGATATTATATAATTTGGAATAGAAAGATCCAAAGTTGTCTGCCATTTTGTGTGGGTCTCTTATCAATTCACCATCTTTACCTTTGATGCAATGGATATTATTGTCAAGGTGGATTTCCTTCAAGGCCCTAGCTAATAGTTTACCTCCCTTATCCCCCTGTTCATAATAGATTGACTTTCTGAGGAATATTGACCTTTTGATCTTAAATTGTAGGAGATCATTCAAAGCCTTTCTTTGTGTTATTAGTTCTTGCTCTATTTTTTGCGAAGTGCTGAATTTGTGTTGTCCTTCAAGTTCAGAGATTTTCCTTATCAGGGTTTCCGTGAGTTTTTCCCTCTCCCTTTTACATATTGCTCCATGCTTAATGAGCTCACCTCTGATCACACTCTTGTGTGCTTCCCAGAGCAATAGGGGTGAGATATCCTCTGAGACATTATCTTTGAAATAATTTGTTATGGTATTCTGAATGTCATCTTGAATGTTTTTTTTCACTAATAGTGATGAGTTCAGCCTCCATGTGAACTCACTTCTAGCTGGTATGTCCAGTATAAGCGAAATGGAGACCGGAGCATGGTCCGAAAAGGAAATAATGCCTATGTCAGCGTTAGTCAGTTTGAAAAGGTCCCTTTGAGTTATGTAAATGTGATCTATACGAGTGTATCGTTTGTGTGGGGCTGAGTAGAATGTGTAACCTTTTACTGTCGGGTTAAGCGCTCTCCATATGTCAATAAGTGTTAGGGATCTGAGGAGTGTTTTGATTTTTTTAATGATTTTGTATGAGATACAAGATTTACCAGAGGATGTGTCTTGTAATGGGTCTAGGGGTATGTTAAAATCCCCCCCTAGTATTATGCATCCCTTTGCATGTTTTTTAAGTTCATCTATGATCAAATTACAGAATGTGATGTGTGCTGTATACGGAAAGTAGACGTTCGCCAACGTCATCGGATTTCCGTTAAGGGTTCCTATCAAGAGCAGATATCTACCATCTGGATCGGATATCTGTTCGTCGAGTTTAAATTTGCAGTTCTTATGGAGCAGGATTGTCACTCCTTTTGTTTTGGCTTGGGTATTGGTTGCGTGAAAAATCTTAGGATAATATCTAGAACTTAATTTGGGTATGTTGGCGCTTCGGAAGTGTGTTTCCTGCAAGTAGACAATTTGGGCTTTAGATTTTTTGAGCTCATACAATAGACGACTTCTTTTTTCTGGGATGTTAAGGCCATTTACGTTATGAGATATAATAAAGGGCACCTTATCTAGCCGTGAATAGGCCATCTTGTAATATTTAAGGGGAGGGGGAAAAATAAAAAAAAGGGGGGAGGAGGGTGGGATGGGGTTAAGGAAAGAAGCATAAAAGAGAAGAGAGTAAAGTTTGAGGAAAGTAGAGAAAAAAGATACCAAATAGGTAACAACAACCACCTGTGACTAATTAGTCCAGATGGAATATACAGTTTCAGAGGCTACAATAGTATAAAATGGCTCCTGTTACACCTTAGAAACGGTGAACAGTCTGCCAGCCTCTATCTAGGGAAAAAATGGATGGCACACTCAGGAATGACCACTTCAAAAGGGAAAATACACCAGGAAATGGAACAGAAATAATTTTCCCAGATGTATCAAGTTCTATGAATAAATCAGTCATTCCAGGAGGTCCTCCTACTCCATAGAAAAGCATAACATTAAACAGTGAGAACAGGTATACTTTAGGAAGCATACCTTTAAAATACTTACAGCTTGTTAACAAGAATTTGGGTACTTTCGTTGGGAAGATCGGCAATTGAAAAAAGTAAACTCACATTTCGGTACCCTTGTCTGCTAGCTCCTGTGAGGCCGTATTCTAGCATGAATACAATGGTAATCTTCCGTTGTAGATGCTCGCGTGTGCATTATGACAATGATATGGATACATGGATCATTTATCCAGTACTTAGCCAGGGATTCCCCAACATTAGATCCAGCCGTGACATTTCCCTATATAAATGTCTGCTAGAGATCACTAGTCACTTTGCCCATGCAAGCAGAACAAATAGGGTTTCTGCACCAACAAAAGGAAACTATAACTTCAAATGAGACTGAAAAAATGTAGAACACCTATCATTAATAATTGTATATGAACCAGGGTGTTCATAGGAGTGTATGTCACCATATATCTCCACTGCAAAGTCCAACACATTCACATGTATGATACCTAAAGACTAATGACTTAATTCAATGTTAATTCTAACTGCATTGTGTTAGCATAATAACTTGTCGGGATTATTAGGGGTGATTGGTTCAAATAATAATAGGTAAAATAAAAATGATTTTAAAAGCCATGTATATTCATATAATGCATAAAAGGTTCTGAACAGGACAGGATCCATCTTGTTTTTAAGGTGAAAGAAGGTTCATATATGTCTTGTTGCAAAATGTCTCTTACAAGTTTACAAAGGGTCTATAGTTTCAACAGAGATCTTTGTATCTATGTAATCGTAAATAAGGTAATACATACATTTCATCAGATAAGAAACAATTGGCGAGACATCGTACTAGTCACTCATGGCTAGTCTGGCCTGTAATCTTATCTGTATATATAACAATGGTCAGTATATTTCTTTTTTAGGATTATTTAAAAATAAGTTTTAGAAAACATCATCATATGTAAGATGTATATTAACGATAATACATTGTATTCTTATTAATATAGAAGTGTGAACTTGATACTTATATAATATTAGATATATAATATATATATATGAAAACAAAATATGTGTAGCGCTAAAAGTGAAATAATGTCTGACAACATAAGAGTCCAATGAATCAAAAATATAATGTGAAGAGATGGATCCAACATAACATAGTGATGAAAAACCCCCCAAAATCCCAACACCAATGAAGGAAAATAAGATTGCGCTCACCAGATGAATGGGACCCAATTACCGTATAGTAAAAAGGATCAAACAGGCTTGTGTAAGGATGGATGGTCCAATTGGATCTCACCGACCAGGATAGGAAGCGTAACGAACTCCAAAACTTGATCAGTCGGAGGGTCCACTCCCACAAGATGGATGGTGAATTAAAGATAAAATAGGGGGGACATAGCGTAATATTGCTAAAAACAGGTTTATTTTTAAAAGCTGATAAACTTACAAACATCCGTGAAGGAAAGGCATGTATATAAAAAAACAGCTGGGCTGACTTAGTCCTCTTTACATGTTTCGAAATATATACAAGTATTCAGACCCTTTGCTCAGTATTTAGTATTTAGTAGAAGCCCCCTTTTGATCTAATACAGCCAGGAGTCTTTTTGGGAAAGATGCAACAAGTCTTTCACACCTGGATTTGGGGATCCTCTGCCATTCCTCCTTGCAGATCCTCTCCAGTTCTGTCAGGTTGGATGGTAAACGTTGGTGGACAGCCATTTTTAGGTCTCTCCAGAGATGCTCAATTGGGTTTAAGTCAGGGCTCTGGCTGGGCCATTCAAGAACAGTCACGGAGTTGTTGTGAAGCCACTCCTTCGTTATTTTAGCTGGGTGCTTAGGGTCATTGTCTTGTTGGAAGGTAAACCTTCGGCCCAGTCTGAGGTCCAGAGCACTCTGGAGAAGGTTTTTGTCCAGGATATCCCTGTTCTTGGCCGCATTCATCTTTCCCTCGATTGCAACCAGTCGTCCTGTCCCTGCAGCTGAAAAACACCCCCACAGCATGATGCTGCCACCACCATGCTTCACTGTTGGGACTGTATTGGACAGGTGATGAGCAGTGCCTGGTTTTCTCCACACATACTGCTTAGAATTAAGGCCAAAAAGTTCTATTTTGGTCTCATCAGACCAGAGAATCTTATTTCTCACCATCTTGGAGTCCTTCAGGTGTTTTTTTCGCAAACTCCATGCGGGCTTTCATGTGTCTTACACTGAGGAGAGGCTTCCGTCGGGCCACTCTGCCATAAAGCCCTGACTGGTGGAGGGCTGCAGTGATGGTTGACTTTCTACTACTTTCTCCCATCTCCTGACTGCATCTCTGGAGCTCAGCCACAGTGATCTTTGGGTTCTTCTTTACCTCTCTCACCAAGGCTCTTCTCCCCCGAGAGCTCAGTTTGGCCGGACAGCCAGCTCTAGGAAGGGTTCTGGTCATCCCAAACATCTTCCATTTGAGGATTATGGAGGCCACTGTGCTCTTAGGAACCTTATACATTGTATTCTTATTAATATAGAAGTGTGAACTTGATACTTGTATAATATTAGATATATAATATATATATATATATATACATAAGTATACTTTTCTATGATGTGTAAGGACTTGTGCGTCTTAAAAAACGAATTACTTCATGTTAAGGCATGTGGTAGGAGTGTTTATATAAGAATTGCTTTAGTCTCGTCTAAGTGTTCAAGGTGTTGTAAATCCTACAGGCCAGACATCTTAATTGACAGTGTAAGACACAGACAAGTGATTTAATTGCTTGAAATAGTCTTAGGTCATAGGTCATCTTTAATAGCAGGCTATTGTGTAGGTTATGACGTGTGTTTATTCTGAATTTAATAAGTAATGCAACACTGCCCCTAGTGGATGTTTAATTTTAATTTCCAATAATTGATTATAGTAATTAGATGCTTTTAGTGACGTGGAGATTATATGGTAATGAGATCCCCGCCCATACTCCAGGGGGGGTTTAAAAGTCCTCGTCAGCTAAGAGAAAGGGAGGGCTGAGGACTGAAAAGATCGTGAGGGAGTTCTGAAACTCATGGGAGACCATTGATCCTATAACCAAGACAACGTGACTTCTCAGACAATAGAATTTAGCTGGTAAAGTATGTTCCTATTCTTCATATAGATATTTGATCTGCCTTATTTAGATGCACCTAACTGACCCATCACCTAATCTGTTAGCATCAAGATTTGAAGTTAAATCATTCTAACTGCAGTATGATTGGTTTAATTCTTTTATCTTGGGATTTAAGCTGATTCTGGCTTTTAGTAAAAGGGTTCAGTTGTGATGTATTCTTTATGGTAGGTTAAGAAAATAGAAACATATTTTATCAATACAATCTGGACTTTTTAAGGCATGGTCCAACAATGTTGATCCATGCAACTGTATTTAAAACATAGAAATTGAATATCTGTTGGATGAGAGAAGTCACATGTCAAACCTGTCATATTGGTTGCCATCTTTTATGTAGACTGTCACTCATATTTAAAAGTCTTTGGTTATGATCATTTTATTATTCTGAGATAATATTCTTTTGATTTTATGCTCATATTACCTTTGTGATATATATTATTGCATTTTATTGAAACTTTGTGTTATCACCAATTATATTTTTGACATTTATTTTGCACTGAAGTATTTAATAAATATATATATTTTTGCACAGAATTGTATCCTCTATCTTCAGTTTAGTGTCACTTAAAACGATCTTGCATTTAGTATGATTTATGGAAATAAGTGAAGACTCTCCTAATTTACAGATCTTTGCTTCTTTGCATAAATAAACACTGTTATATTCAGAGCAGTATAAACATTCTGGTCTCCGAATGGAGGCCCGAGCGCGAGATAAGTACCTAGTGAAATAGGGGTTATAATTGTGCAAAATATATATTTTATTGCCATTCACATTAATTGATCGTTGCTATTGTTGTACAATACTGAACATGGCTGAATCTGTAGGTGTGTCAGATGAATTACTTCCCCTTGGCACAGACACAGAAACAGAACCAGAATCAGAATTGGGTCTGCACAATGAACAGACTAGAGAAAAGGTCAAATTTAATGTAATGTCTTATGTCAAAGATAGATTGGATGTTAAAGATGAACTCAATAGTTGGGTAGTTGAAATGAAACGAGGAATTGCAGGATATGTAAATGATATCTGGAGTGAAGGATCATGGGTAGCTTCATTTCTTTGTGAAATTGCTGTTGCTAAACATAAGAAAGATAAAGATGGACTGATATATAGATCATGGCCAGTATTTCTTTACACAATTGATGCATTAGCTGCTCAAATGAACAAAATTCAAAATGAACTGAGATCTCAGGTTAAGCTTGTTGAACAATCACAACAAATAATTTGTGACTGTAGAAATCAAGTTAAAAATTTGGTTGATGAAAATAAGAAACTGGTTGATCATATATCAGGTCATCAGGAGCAAAGCAATCAGACCAAAGAAATAATTGATTCCCTAAGAAAAGAACTGAGTCAAAAACATAGTGAATTGGCAACACGTGACAGACAGAGGGCTGCTTTAGAAATCAAATGTGACCAGTTGCAATTTGCTAAAGAATGAATGCAACAGGAGTTAGAGGATTCGGCTTATCTGTATCCAGTGCTGGAAAAACATACCAGCAGTGAAAAGGTTACACCCTCTATTTGGAAGGGAGAAAATGTCCCTGAATTTTTGAGCCGAACCTCTGCTGAACATAATGTTTTTAAACATCCAATAAAAACTCAAATGTCAGATTCTGAGAGTGATTCCAATAACACATTTGAGGAAGAGATTTTTAGACCCAAAAGACATTCTCTTCCCAAAGCGAGTTCAACCTTACCTCCTAAACGGTCTCAGAGAAGTGAAAGAAAGACTTCTCAGCCTGTATGTGATAGCCCAAAGGTGATAAAATTCTTTAAAGAAACAGTAGGTCTGTTTACCAAGAAAGGTTCTCCTTCTATAATTAATCATTTAGAAGCCTACGAGGAGGCTATGCTGACCCTGAATTTAAACAATGACAGGCAGAAAATCCAATTCATTTCATGGGTGTTTGAATCAAAATATAGATTTTTCTTTAATTCCCTACGAGATATGGGCAAAAATACCTGGTCTGAAGTTGTTTCAGAAGTGAAAACTGAATTTGGTCCCTATCAAACAGCCACAGCTGCTAGAAAGGCCATGTTTACTTTGAAATGTCAGCCAAATCAAAGTCCTAGGGAATTTGTGTCCATTCTTAAAACTGTCTATAGCCTGACTGAGGAAAATCCCCAGTTTGATAACCCTGAATTTATCCAATTGTTCTACGATGCTCTGCCAAATAAAATCAAAATTATTCTGGCCCGGGAATATAATCCCAAATGGGGTCTGGATTGGTTACTATCAGAAAGTACAACCCTTTTTGCTGTATTGCAAAATAGTGAGGAGACTCAGGATAAGAGGTTTAAAAAGCCGAATAATGAAATTTCTGAGGTTCATAATAAGAGAGATGAGGGACACTTTGAAGCCCCAAAAAGGAGTTATGCAGATGTGGTTAAAGACCCCAATACTCCCAAATTAAATAAGGCTAAACCACATCCAGATGATAAAAAGGGTCCAATTGTTGATAGTGCACCAGATAAAAAACATCAATGGGTAAAAAGACGCAATCCTCCATTTAAAAGATACCCGAGAGGTAAGTATAGGAATTTAAAACACAATATTGCCACGCTATAGGAAGTAAAAAATATATATAGGTGACCATATGATTGATCACGAATCACAGGGGTAAAGCAGCCACACAAAACCTGGAAATTTTCAGATTTAAAAGACATAGGACACTAAATGTAGCGCTAAACCCAATAACATATATCGTGAAAATGGGGAAGCAGTCCATGTAGATGTATCTTCACTTTTATAGAGGCGAATCCAGAGTAAACCACCACCAGAAAAGCACTCAAAAACACCACCACTCCTTACCAGATGTCGTTGATCCCCACAACAGGGATCAAATGCGCATAAATGAAGGATCAGAGACTTCTCACTCAGATATCCAATTCATAGGCAAAAGGCTCAGAGATAGTGTGTGTTTAATATGGAAAAAGAAAAAACATCACATAGCGCAGACTGCTTCACAAGGATTTATTCCCACTAAAAAGAGCCACTTACAGGGTTCAGAAGAAATGTTCGCATGAATAACCAGAGTCTCCCTGCCAGTTCTTAGGCATCCTGCTGTCAAGTGCTCGGTCTATGGCCGCTCTGTATCCTCCTCGCTGCGGCACGCGTCGCTTAGCACGCCACCCGACGCACGTTTCGACTTCAGCAGTCGTCGTCAAAGGGTGTGGCTGCCAGCTACGCTTGTGCCTTTTCTAATGACGGAGGAAAGAAGGCCGGAAGTACGTAATACCGGAAACCGGATATGCGCTCCACGGTCCGGAACCACCCGGACAGGAAGGAGGAAGGGATGGAGAAAAACACTATAGGAGGATGGAAATAATAATATCCACAAAACACCCCCAATATTGATAAAAATAGCGATATCCTCCACCTTCCGAATGCCCCGACCTATAAAATATTAACAGCGGGGCAATTCAAATAGTAATCAAGGATAAAAATATCCACTATAGATTTAATGAGCGCAGCCCGAGGAAACAGCGCCACCTACCGAAACAGACAGCAATGACACCCAAAAAGGACTAGGGAGTTACATTATTATAACAATAATGTCTGAACAGCAAATGACGATTAAAATCACATAAAATTTTATAACAATCATAAAAAAAAAAAAAAACATCACATAAAACATATTAAAACATTTTTGAGTCAAACTGCACAAAGAATAGAAATTATGAGTTGCTGATATGGGCATTTAAATCCCATTCTACATTAAGGCCCAAGGGGGTATAAGATCTTAACCTATATATCCAATTGGTCTCGAGCTTCGAGACCCCCCTTGTCATATGGCTTCCCCTCCAGTGGCCTGAAAAGCAATCAATGCCCAAAAATAGGGTTCCACTGGGATCTTTATTGTGACACTCAGCATAATGCCTTGACAGGCTATGCTTCGGGAAGCCCTTGACTATGTTGGCCACATGTTCCTTGAGCCTCACGTGAAGCTCTCGGATAGTGCGGCCAACATAGTCAAGGCCGCATGGACATCTCACCAAATAAACCACATATCTTGTGGTACATGTTATAAATGGCTTAATGGTGTAATCCTGACCCGTGGTTTCGGATCTGAAAATGTCCACGCGCCTCCTCTTTTCCACATTTAATTTACAGATAGTACACCTCCTACATTTGTAAAATCCTCCCATCTGTTGAAAAAATGAGACTTTTTTAGGGGGGTCCCTGATGTTAGGGGCTATCTGTAATCTCAAGGGGGGAACACCCCGATAGATGACTTGAGGCTGTGGAGGTAAGAGAGGGCCCAACACTCCATCATTTTTAAGGATATGCCAGTGACGGCGCAAGATGTTTTTTACGGAGAAGTGTTGGGTTGAGTATGTTGAGAAAAAGGCGAAATCAAAAGACTTCGGTGAGTCTCTCTTTTTTGGCTGTAGGAGATCCCCCCTAGGCATGGAATCAGCCTTAGTCATAGCCTGAGTCAAGAGGGACTCATCATAGCCCTTTTCACGGAATCTCTCCTTCAAGATGGAAGCTTCCAACAGGAAGTCCTCCCTCCGTGAACAATTGCGCTTCAAGCGCAAAAACTGACTGACAGGAACGGACTCCAACCATGCCTTATGATGGCAACTTGTGGTATCTATGAATCCGTTCCTGTCAGTCGGTTTAAAGAAAGTAGAGGTAACAATCTGACCCTCCTCTATACGGATCTTAAGGTCGAGAAAATGAATTTCTTCACTACTCGACTCATAGGTCAAGCTAATGCCCCTTTGATTGTTGTTAAGGGTGCCCATAAACTGACTCAGGGATTCCCTCGTGCCATCCCATAGGAAGAGGATGTCGTCGATGTACCTATGCCAGAGTACAAGCTCCGGCCTAGGCACACCCCAGACGACATCCTCCTCCCACTTAGCCATGAACAGGTTGGCCATACTGGGCGCGAATTTCGCGCCCATGGCCACACCCCTGTTCTGCAGATAGTAGGTCCCATTGAACCAAAAATAGTTCCTGGACATTGCATAGTCTAAGAGGGAAATAATATAATCCCTCTGAAAGCCCAAAAGGTTCTCGAGTCCCAAATAATGAGACACTGCCTCTCTGCCATGTTGGTGCGATATTATGGTATACAGTGACGCAACGTCCGCTGTAACCAAAATATAATTCTCCTGCCAAGTGATGTTGGTGAGCTCATTAATCACCTGCATGGAGTCTCGCAGGTATGAGGGCATCTTAACCACCACAGGTTGTAAAAAATGGTCAATATATTTGCCCACCCGGGAAGTGACAGAATCAATGCCACTAACTATGGGCCTCCCGGGTGGGCAAATCGGATCCTTATGTATTTTGGGCAAAAAATACATGACAGGCACCCTAGGAGCGGAGGGCACCAAAAATGCCTTTTCCCTCTTAGTGAGGAGTTTCCTATCAAAACCTTCCATCACTAGGTTAACCCTTTCAGAGGGATTATATTATTTCCCTCTTAGACTATGCAATGTCCAGGAACTATTTTTGGTTCAATGGGACCTACTATCTGCAGAACAGGGGTGTGGCCATGGGCGCGAAATTCGCGCCCAGTATGGCCAACCTGTTCATGGCTAAGTGGGAGGAGGATGTCGTCTGGGGTGTGCCTAGGCCGGAGCTTGTACTCTGGCGTAGGTACATCGACGACATCCTCTTCCTATGGGATGGCACGAGGGAATCCCTGAGTCAGTTTATGGGCACCCTTAACAACAATCAAAGGGGCATTAGCTTGACCTATGAGTCGAGTAGTGAAGAAATTCATTTTCTCGACCTTAAGATCCGTATAGAGGAGGGTCAGATTGTTACCTCTACTTTCTTTAAACCGACTGACAGGAACGGATTCATAGATACCACAAGTTGCCATCATAAGGCATGGTTGGAGTCCGTTCCTGTCAGTCAGTTTTTGCGCTTGAAGCGCAATTGTTCACGGAGGGAGGACTTCCTGTTGGAAGCTTCCATCTTGAAGGAGAGATTCCGTGAAAAGGGCTATGATGAGTCCCTCTTGACTCAGGCTATGACTAAGGCTGATTCCATGCCTAGGGGGGATCTCCTACAGCCAAAAAAGAGAGACTCACCGAAGTCTTTTGATTTCGCCTTTTTCTCAACATACTCAACCCAACACTTCTCCGTAAAAAACATCTTGCGCCGTCACTGGCATATCCTTAAAAATGATGGAGTGTTGGGCCCTCTCTTACCTCCACAGCCTCAAGTCATCTATCGGGGTGTTCCCCCCTTGAGATTACAGATAGCCCCTAACATCAGGGACCCCCCTAAAAAAGTCTCATTTTTTCAACAGATGGGAGGATTTTACAAATGTAGGAGGTGTACTATCTGTAAATTAAATGTGGAAAAGAGGAGGCGCGTGGACATTTTCAGATCCGAAACCACGGGTCAGGATTACACCATTAAGCCATTTATAACATGTACCACAAGATATGTGGTTTATTTGGTGAGATGTCCATGCGGCCTTGACTATGTTGGCCGCACTATCCGAGAGCTTCACGTGAGGCTCAAGGAACATGTGGCCAACATAGTCAAGGGCTTCCCGAAGCATAGCCTGTCAAGGCATTATGCTGAGTGTCACAATAAAGATCCCAGTGGAACCCTATTTTTGGGCATTGATTGCTTTTCAGGCCACTGGAGGGGAAGCCATATGACAAGGGGGGTCTCGAAGCTCGAGACCAATTGGATATATAGGTTAAGATCTTATACCCCCTTGGGCCTTAATGTAGAATGGGATTTAAATGCCCATATCAGCAACTCATAATTTCTATTCTTTGTGCAGTTTGACTCAAAAATGTTTTAATATGTTTTATGTGATGTTTTTTTTTTTATGATTGTTATAAAATTTTATGTGATTTTAATCGTCATTTGCTGTTCAGACATTATTGTTATAATAATGTAACTCCCTAGTCCTTTTTGGGTGTCATTGCTGTCTGTTTCGGTAGGTGGCGCTGTTTCCTCGGGCTGCGCTCATTAAATCTATAGTGGATATTTTTATCCTTGATTACTATTTGAATTGCCCCGCTGTTAATATTTTATAGGTCGGGGCATTCGGAAGGTGGAGGATATCGCTATTTTTATCAATATTGGGGGTGTTTTTTGGATATTATTATTTCCATCCTCCTATAGTGTTTTTCTCCATCCCTTCCTCCTTCCTGTCCGGGTGGTTCCGGACCGTGGAGCGCATATCCGGTTTCCGGTATTACGTACTTCCGGCCTTCTTTCCTCCGTCATTAGAAAAGGCACAAGCGTAGCTGGCAGCCACACCCTTTGACGACGACTGCTGAAGTCGAAACGTGCGTCGGGTGGCGTGCTAAGCGACGCGTGCCGCAGCGAGGAGGATACAGAGCGGCCATAGACCGAGCACTTGACAGCAGGATGCCTAAGAACTGGCAGGGAGACTCTGGTTATTCATGCGAACATTTCTTCTGAACCCTGTAAGTGGCTCTTTTTAGTGGGAATAAATCCTTGTGAAGCAGTCTGCGCTATGTGATGTTTTTTCTTTTTCCATATTAAACACACACTATCTCTGAGCCTTTTGCCTATGAATTGGATATCTGAGTGAGAAGTCTCTGATCCTTCATTTATGCGCATTTGATCCCTGTTGTGGGGATCAACGACATCTGGTAAGGAGTGGTGGTGTTTTTGAGTGCTTTTCTGGTGGTGGTTTACTCTGGATTCGCCTCTATAAAAGTGAAGATACATCTACATGGACTGCTTCCCCATTTTCACGATATATGTTATTGGGTTTAGCGCTACATTTAGTGTCCTAAGTATAGGAATTATCAAAATGGCCCTGAAGAAAATCAAAATAATTGTTCTGGATCAGAAGGTTCTGACAAGTCTCAGACTGCTAATCCCAAAAATCCAGCCCCCAGGGTTCATTGGAAAAATAGGATTAATCTCTATGATAGAATGGATCAGATGCAGAACCAAGTGGGAGTTATGGCAGAACAGATGGACAAAATATCCCAGCTTCTCAGTAACAAATCCAACAATCCTTTTTTAGGACCGAATGCTGCAGAAAGCAACCCCCAATAACAGAAGTTTCCAGTCATGTAAATACCTATACTGTATCAATGTCTAAAAGTGAAATCATTAAACCTGTTGTTTGTATGCCTGAAAAGAATTTAACCCTTCCAATGCCAGATGGCAAGGAGGAGGGGCGACTTGTATGTGACTCTATTTTGCAGACTTCCAAAACTTCTTCTGTGAAACTGACAGGCACGCAATCCTGTGTGAAAAAGGAAGGGGGGTCATGGGGTAAGAGACAGCATGACATTCTTTTCACTGATCATTCTAAATACTTGTGTTCACTACAGGAAATTGATGACAGGTATTATCTGGAAATTAAATTGCATAATGATTTACCACAAATAATGGCCTTATTGGATACAGGTAGTCATGCAACTATATTATCTCAGAAATATTTTCAACAAATCCAGGATTTATCTTCTGAGAAATACAAGCTGAAAAGTGTTAAAGCTAACCTCATAAGTGTTTCAGGCACTGCTTTAAAGGTCAGAGGAGAAGCTTGGTTGCCCATCAACTTGGGAAATAAAATAATTTGCCATCCCACATTGATAGTTGATTTGCCCTATGATCGTTTGATTATTGGCATAGATCTCCTTAAGAGGTTGAATCCCATTGTGGATTTCATTAATAAGGTTATTTGGTCCCAAGCAAAAATGCCCATTAATTATGAGCACTCCCAGTCCTATCGCAGTAAACGTAACTGCCATGTAATTGAAGAAAGACCGGACTCCATTGAGATCCATTTAAGGAATTCCCAAATTCCAGACATCTCATTCCTACAAGCCACTCCCACCTGTACAGTTGGTGGACGGGAGGATAACACCATATGTGTGTCCCCTGAAAGAGGTAAAAATGTTTGCTTGGAAAGTGATGTTCTGACCATTTACCTTCATCCCAAAGATCCTGTCCCTACTGGGTTTAGTGATCATACACAATTCTTAGCAGGAATTGAAAGGGTGAATGATGACATGTTCTTTTCCCTACAGGTTAATGACCTGGGAAGAACTAAAAGGGCTAAACTGGATCTGCGCCAGGAACACAGTTACATTAGTAGGGATCTGCTAAAACAAGTGGCCACTCCTAAAGTAATTAAGTATCCTAACCCTCAAGATAACTGGGTCCACGAATTGGATGATAACTCTGATAGTCACAATGTCATTACAAGATGCATGTTATCTATTTCCATAGGGGGTAAAACAGCCACTCATTTATTTCTGGTACTCAATGAGCCAAGGTGTCAAATGTACATTGGCAATGATATATTACATCGGTTTGCCATACACGTGGATGTGGTGAATTCCACATTGTGGACTAGATTAAAAGAGGATCCATGTGCTTTCATGAATGAATATGAGGCCCTCAGATCATCCCAGATACTGCCATATGCAGTAAAGGTATTAGTACCACAAAATGTTGTCATTCCTCTAGGTTCCAATAATTTCCTATTACCTGTTCAGGTACCAAAAGGCCAAAAATTAAAGAATCTTGATGCATTAATATGCCTCTCAAATAGGATGCAACAACTGGGAATTTCAGTAAGTCATATCCCCATGGTAAATATTCACCCATCCAAAACTCAAATAATTGTCAACAACAGTACTCCCAATGAAATCCATTTGTCAAAAGACACTGTAATTGGTCTGGCCTTAGATTCAGATTATTATACTTTTGGATTTCAAAATGTAGTTATCGGCCTAATTCCTGAACAATATCTCACGAGGAACAGATAGTCGAACAAACATTTAATTCTTCTCTTGAAGGATTGTTCACCATTAATTCAATTTATCCTTTTGATCCTGAAAAAGGTACCTGCCAGGTGGAGGAATCTTCCCTTACCTTTGATCATCCACTTAATGAGCAGGAAGCAAAGGAATATGGTGGGTCTATCAATGAGACCAATAAGCCAAGTCATGACCTCACTGACAAACTTGAAGAAGCCTATGAAATAGGTCAACCTGAAGCTTTTCCAGGGTTTTTAGAAATGGTCCAACAGGAAGTCTCCTTAGCTGATGCTCTAATGACTCAGAGCGCCAGAGATTAAAAGAAGTTATCCTGGAGTGTCAGGATATCTTTGCTAAAGATTCCTATGATAGTGGTGAAACAGATATCCACATTGCTAGGATTCAAACTGATCCAGAGGCACCTCCCGTTTATGTCAAGCAATATCGTCTTCCACTAGCTTGTTACGATTCGCTAACGGAGATAATAAGGAATCTCAAGGAGAGGGGCATTATAAGATCGGTGCACAGTTCTTATAATAATCCTATCCTTGGTATCCTCAAACCGAATGGTCAATGGCATTTGTGTGCTGATCTCAGACAGCTCAATAAGCGTGTATATATGTCCGGCTGGCCCGTGCCATATATTGACCAATGCTTGGCACAAATGCAAGGAGCCAAAATTTTCACTGCACTGGATTGTGCCCAAGGCTATTGGACCATCAAGGTAAGTCCTGAAGACCAATATAAACTAGCATTTACATTTGGCAAGGAACAATTTACCTGGAATCGTATGCCATTTGGTTATATAAATGCAGGTCATGAATTTGGTGTATTTTTGCATAAGGCAATGCCTGATGCTACCGAAAGGGGAAATTTGACATATGTGGATGACATTTTGTTGAAAAGCACCTCCTTTGAACAGCATATCCAAGAGATTAGACATGTGCTTAACCAGTTGAGAGAGGCAGGTGTTAAAATTTCATTACAGAAAGCCCAGTGGTGTCGTACCAAGGTAAACTTCTTGGGACATGAGGTCACTTCCGAAGGCCTAAATCCTCAAAAGAAGAAGGTAGATGCTGTGTTGAGATCTAAAACACCTACCAATGTCAGTGAATTGAGATCATTTTTGGGTATGATGAACTATTCACGTAAGTTTATTGATAATTATGCAGAAATCAGTAAACCATTGTTGACATTGCTCAAGAAGAATGTACCATGGACATGGGGGAGAGACCAGGAACAATCCATGGTTGAACTTAAAAGGAGACTCACCCAAGTCCCATGTCTCATATATCCAGAGGGGGGTAAACCCTTTTACCTGGAAACTGGTTTTACAAATCTCAGCATTAGTGCTGTATTGTGTCAAAAACAAGACAAATTAAATAAGGTCATTGCATATGCCAGCAAGGCCCTGTCACCTGTAGAGGTAAAATTTAATGACTGTGAAAAAGCCCTATTAGCCACAGTCTGGGCCCTTCAAAACTTCAGAAGTTATATTCAGGGTGAGAAAATTATTGTTGAAACGGCACACCAACCACTACAATATTTACAAAGTGACAAAATTAGAGATGGCAATTTGTCCAACAGCAGAATAACTGCATGGACATTATCTTTACAAGGTTGGCCATTAGAAATTCGGTATAAACAAAATAAAAAGAGTCCAGTAGCTCAAGGACTTGCCGAACTTCATGATTGTGCGGCTCATTCTCATAAAGTGGAGCCAATAGAGGATTTCTTAATCTCTTCCCCTTACAAAGCATATGATGAGGATTACTGTCCTTTACTTCCATGTGTGTATATTGATGGTTGTGCTTATCACACCACCACAGGGGAGGAGAGAAAACTAGTAGCAGGTATTGGAATCGCTTGGACCAGTGGATTTCCAGATATTTCAGTAGGATACAGCATTGGTGCTAAGAGCAGCCAAGTGGCCGAATTAGCAGATGTATACAAAACTGTTCAAATTGCTATAGAGCACAACATCACAGAATTTGTTATAGTCACCGATTCCAATTATGTACGTAATAGTTTTGTTGAATACCTGCCTACTTGGAAAAGAAATAACATGTCACGGTCCAATAACAAACCTGTAAAACATGCCAAGCTATTCTGTGCCATTGATGAATTAGTCAAAAGTAATGGTCTAACCATCTATTGGAAGAAAACTAAAGGTCATTCTAAAACCCAGAACATGGACAAGGAAGGTAATGATCTAGCAGATCAACTTGCTAAACAAGGTGCCATAAATGGAACAAATGTGGACATAGATCATTTATTAGGACTGATACATATTGAAGCTGTCACTAGACAACGAGTTAGCGCTCAAAATACAAATAATGTGGCACAATGGAGTCAAGAATCCACAAGTGAGGATCTAATTAAAAGCCAAAAAGACGATCCTATACTTGGAATCTTTTATAAACACATTGAGGATCCTATTAAAAACCCCCTATCGGAGGAAGATTATGCCCAAAAGGAAGATCTCCGATTACTTGTGAGAACTAAATCTCAGTTCAAAATTCAGGATGGTTTACTAATGAGGACATCTAAGAATGGTCTTCAACAGTGGGTAGTTCCCACTACATTTAGAGGCCTAATGTTACAACATGCCCATGACGCACCCACAGCAGGTCACCGTGGTGAAAAGATAACTCATGAGTCACTACGTGATTATGCTTACTGGCCTCATATGTTGAAAGATGTCCAAACGTACTGTCAGGGTTGTCTGGTCTGTGCTCAATTCCAACCTCAAGGCCCTACGCATCGTGCCCCGCTTCAAAGAAAGGATTTCTCATTGCCATGGTCTGATATCCAGATTGACTTTATAGGTCCTGTTACAAAGTCGTCCAGAGGTAACCGTTATATGTTGACTGTCACTTGTCTCTTCACCAAATGGGTAGAATGTTTACCAGCTCATAATAACACTGCTGAAACGTGTGCCACTTTGCTTGTTAACCATGTCTTTTCCAGATTTGGTCTGCCATTAAGGATCGAGTCAGATCAGGGCCGGCACTTCACCAGTGAGGTAATGTCTAAGCTATGGAAAATCTTGGGGGTTAAACGGAAGTTGCACATTGCATACCGTCCAGCATCTAGTGGAGCAGTGGAGCGCTATAACCGGTCCATTGTCAACATCCTTAAGAAATTCATCAAAGAATCAGGTAAAGACTGGGACATAAAATTGCCTCTAGTGCTCATAGCTATTAGAGCCACACCAATCGCTGCTACCAAGATGTCGCCCTTTGAATTGATGACAGGTAGGAAAATGATTCTTCCACAACATTTGTTGTATCGCACATCAGATCACAATCTGATCAATGCAGCCACGACACATCAATATGTGGAGCATCTACGTCAACATCTCCAACATGCTTTTGCTTTTGCGCAGAAGAACCTTGAGAAAGCAGCTGTAAGTAACAAGACTTATTATGATCTCAAAACCACCAAGAAGGAGTACGAAACAGGTGATAAGGTGTATTTGTGCAATTTTGCTCGGGATCGAGTAAAGGAAAATAAGTTTCTTCCTTCATGGAAGGGTCCATACACCATCATTGATAAGATCTCACCTGTGGCTTACAAGATAAAAATTGTCAAGAATGATGGTTTTGTAGAAAAATGGGTTCATGTCAATCAATTACGTGCTTGTCATCCTAGGTCCCAACTGAGAATGCTGGACGGTGAGGCTGAAGAAGAAACCTAATGTACTTAATGATTTGACATTGTGATATTTTCTCTCACTTAACAGATCTTGACAAGCAAAGTTTCATTATAGTTGTGTGATTTTGAAAAATATCAATTGAGTGGAATATATATATATTCATACTGTATGTTTTATCTAATAGGAGGAGATTAACCTTCCATGCCAGGTCCTTGATTGGTACAGACGATGATGTTTGCCAAAGACACAGCGATCGGATGGGTCATCTCTCCTTAAAGCCCAGCTCAGAACGAAACCCCTCATTGAATCGGATCCCTCTTCAGGAATCAAGCTGCGAGACGCCACAGATTCTTGTTGACGGAGAGGAAGATTTGTTTCAACAGATCTTTGTGCATTTGATCCGAGGAAATCCCTTAAGAGGAATCACATTACCTCCTGTTTTCAGTTGAAGGAGATGTGAGAATGGTACATTGCGCATGTGAGCAAAACCTCAGTCTGGGTGTATGACACTCTAGGCCATGCTGAAACCATTCATTATCCAAGGTTGAACGTTCAAACAGATTTCTCAGATTCCTGATTGCCAACAATGTTTTACTGCGCTTTGAATGGTAGTTGCCAATGCCATTGCAGCAGTTAATTTCTGTCTCCATTAAAACTTTGCAAACTGGAGATGCAGATTTCAAGGACCATTTGTGTTTCTTTACCAGGAGATCAGAATTCAAAGAGACTAACAAGGAACAGTTTGTGACATAGCTAACGCTAAGCAAAGTCGCTACGAACTGACATTTTGAACTGATTTTTTTTTCTCAATTTTTTTTTTTACCGCTTTACTTAAAAGTTTTGAACAATTCCCAATATGAACTATTCTCTTACAAAAAGAGAACAAGACATTTTTTTTTTCTTTTGCTACTCCTTCTAAAAGCTTTCTCCCCAGATATGCCTAAGTTGCTCACTTGCCTACTGGGAAGAAAGGGGGGGGGGATATGTCGGGATTATTGGGGGTGATTGATTCAAATAATAATAGGTAAAATAAAAATGATTTTAAAAGCCATGTATATTCATATTATGCATAAAAGGTTCTGAACAGGACAGGATCCATCTTGTTTTTAAGGTGAAAGAAGGTTCGTATATGTCTTGTTGCAAAATGTCTCTTACAAGTTTACAAAGGGTCTATAGTTTCAACAGAGATCTTTGTATCTATGTAATCGTAAATAAGGTAATACATACATTTCATCAGATAAGAATCAATTGGCGAGACATCGTACTAGTCACTCATGGCTAGTCTGGCCTGTAATCTTATCTGTATATATAACAATGAACAATATAGTCAGTATATTTCTTTTTTAGGATTATTTAAAAATAAGTTTTAGAAAACATCATCATATGTAAGATGTATATTAAAGATAATACATTGTATTCTTATTAATATAGAAGTGTGAACTTGATACTTATATAATATTAGATATATAATATATATATATGAAAACAAAATATGTGTAGCGCTAAAAGTGAAATAATGTCTGACAACATAAGAGTCCAATGAATCAAAAATATAATGTGAAGAGATGGATCCAACATAACATAGTGATGAAAAACTGTTGTGCAGCAAATCCCAACACCAATGAAGGAAAATAAGATTGCCCTCACCAGATGAATGGGACCCAATTACCGTATAGTAAAAAGGGTCAAACAGGCTTGTGTAAGGATGGATGGTCCAATTGGATCTCACCGACCAGGATAGGAAGCGTAACGAACTCCAAAACTTGATCAGTCGGAGGGTCCACTCCCACAAGATGGATGGTGAATTAAAGATAAAATAGGGGGGACATAGCGTAATATTGCTAAAAACAGGTTTATTTTTAAAAGCTGATAAACTTACAAACATCCGTGAAGGAAAGGCATGTATATAAAAAAACAGCTGGGCTGACATAGTCCTCTTTACATGTTTCGGCAAAGGTGCCTTTTTCAAAAGATTTTGAAATATATACAAGTATTCAGACCCTTTGCTCAGTATTTAGTAGAAGCCCCCTTTTGATCTAATACAGCCAGGAGTCTTTTTGGGAAAGATGCAACAAGTCTTTCACACCTGGATTTGGGGATCCTCTGCCATTCCTCCTTGCAGATCCTCTCCAGTTCTGTCAGGTTGGATGATAAACGTTGGTGGACAGCCATTTTTAGGTCTCTCCAGAGATGCTCAATTGGGTTTAAGTCAGGGCTCTGGCTGGGCCATTCAAGAACAGTCACGGAGTTGTTGTGAAGCCACTCCTTCGTTATTTTAGCTGGGTGCTTAGGGTCATTGTCTTGTTGGAAGGTAAACCTTCGGCCCAGTCTGAGGTCCAGAGCACTCTGGAGAAGGTTTTTGTCCAGGATATCCCTGTTCTTGGCCGCATTCATCTTTCCCTCGATTGCAACCAGTCGTCCTGTCCCTGCAGCTGAAAAACACCCCCACAGCATGATGCTGCCACCACCATGCTTCACTGTTGGGACTGTATTGGACAGGTGATGAGCAGTGCCTGGTTTTCTCCACACATACCGCTTAGAATTAAGGCCAAAAAGTTCTATTTTGGTCTCATCAGACCAGAGAATCTTATTTCTCACCATCTTGGAGTCCTTCAGGTGTTTTTTTCGCAAACTCCATGCGGGCTTTCATGTGTCTTACACTGAGGAGAGGCTTCCGTCGGGCCACTCTGCCATAAAGCCCCGACTGGTGGAGGGCTGCAGTGATGGTTGACTTTCTACTACTTTCTCCCATCTCCTGACTGCATCTCTGGAGCTCAGCCACAGTGATCTTTGGGTTCTTCTTTACCTCTCTCACCAAGGCTCTTCTCCCCCGAGAGCTCAGTTTGGCTGGACGGCCAGCTCTAGGAAGGGTTCTGGTCGTCCCAAACGTCTTCTATTTGAGGATTATGGAGGCCACTGTGCTCTTAGGAACCTTAAGTGCAGCAGAAATCTTTTTGTAACCTTGGCCAGATCTGTGCCTTGCCACAATTCTGTCTCTGAGCTCTTCAGGCAGTTCCTTTGACCTCATGATTCTCATTTGCTCTGACATGCATTGTGATCTGGAAGGTCTTATATAGACAGGTGTGTGGCTTTCCTAATCAAGTCCAATCAGTATAATCAAACACAGCTGGACTCAAATGAAGGTGTAGAACCATCTCAAGGATGATCAGAAGAAATGGAAAGCACCTGAGTTAAATATATGAGTGTCACAGCAAAGAGTCTGAATACTTAGGACCATGTGATATTTCAGTTTTTCTTTTTTAATAAATCTGCAACAATGTCAACAATTCTGTGTTTTTCTGTCAGTATGGGGTGCTATGTGTACATTCATGAGGAAGAAGAATGAACTTAAATGATTTTAGCAAATGGCTGCAATATAACAAAGAGTGAAAAATGTAAGGGGGTCTGAATACTTTCCGTACCCACTGTATATATATTTTTGCACAGAATTGTATCCTCTATCTTCAGTTTAGTGTCACTTAAAACAATCTTGCATTTAGTATGATTTATGGAAATAAGTGAAGACTCTCCTAATTTACAGATCTTTGCTTCTTTGCATAAATAAACACTGTTATATTCAGAGCAGTATAAACATTCTGACAAACTGCTGCCATCTGGTTGCGCAGCCGTGTACTACCGCTCCAACAGTCAACAGCTATGAAAGTCATTTCTTACAGTTTAGATAAATGTATATAGACAATTAACCTACAGAAATAACATTAGCGGTAGGAAATAATGATGATATCTTAAGAAAAGTTTTCCAGTGCAGTGTTCTCGTTCTCATTGCCATGGTAATCATAACCCTGTTTTTAATGACCAATCATCATGGATCATAGAGGAATAGTGGTTTGTAGTCTCCACAGCAGCAACATAATGGAATAAATGTGAATGTGTCTCAACTTCTCATAGATCAATACTCCCAAACAATTGAAGTCATATTTTTGAGTATAGACATCTATTTCTAGGAACAAAATTGAATTCAAGGTAAGGAAAAGTTATCTTCTTCTAATGTGGGTGTGAGAGGAACGATGCGGTCGATCACTTGTACTCATCACTTATCAAGAGTGCGGCCATGCGGGCAGAAGAAATTGACAAAGTTCATGCAATATGGTCATTTATGATCTCTTATTCTCGGTGTCCTTGGTGGAGATGAGAATAGATTTCCGGGATCACTAAACTTTTGTCTCTTTCCACTTTTCCTGCCTGGGGTTCGCACTGGAGAGGGGTTAGGAGTTCTTTGGCTACCCATAGGATCCGGGGGGAGCAAAAACTCAGCATACCAATCTGGAAGAGAGATTGGTTCAAGGTGCAGGGAGTCACAGAAGGCTGGCAAATCGTCCGGGGTTTTGAGCATATATTGTCTGCCCCGTGAGCTGGCCTGAAGGGCAAAAGGGAATTTCCAGCGGTATGGTATATGTTTTGCCTGTAAAATTTCCAGTAGTGGTTTCAGTGCCCTTCTATTTTAGGGGACAGATCCTGGAATAGGAGGATCGGTTGCTCATTAAAAATGATCTGATCATTTTGGCGTGCCTGTTTTAGAATCTCTTCTTTCAAGGGATGACTGCTCAGGCAGCATTTAATGTCACGAGGCGGGGTATTATCAGGTGCTTTAGGCCTAAGGGCTCTGTGTGCCCTGTCAAAATCAATTGGAGATTCTGCGGGTCTGCTTAAGAGGCCATTGAAGATCGAGCACAGAGCGGGTTTCAATCGATCATTATCAACCTCTTCTTGTACCCCTCTCACCCTAATGTTATTTCGTCTACCCCTGTTATCCAGGTCTTCTAGTTGACGATTCATCATTATTAGATGTGATGAGTGTGAGTTGGTCACCTCCTCAAGCGTTGTATAGCTCTGTCTCTTGACCTACCAGCTTTCTCCCCTACTGCCATTTGTTCCTTAATGCCCATAATGTCAGTCTTAAGGTCAATTAGTGCTGCAGCAAATGATCCCTTGATGTCTGCTGCGATGGCAGTCATGTCATTTAAAGTGAATGGATGGTCTGGTCTAGCACACTCACCTCCCAGGTCTTCTGATGCGGCCAATGATTCTAGATCATCTTCTTCTTCCCTTGTTGGGGCCGGAACTTGTGCCATTTTGGAATTTGCCATGTTTCTTTTGCACTTAGACTGAGTCTTAAACAGATCGGGTATAACCTTGCTACCCTCTGATTTTCCGGATCGTAATTGTTTTGGGTGTAGTCCAGGCTTCGAGAGCTTGTCCATTTCAGGAGCGGTTTGCTATGGATAAAGCTGTATAGCCGTGGAGCAGGAGGGCCGTCAGCGGAGTCGCTCTAGCAAGCGGCCATTCCGTTCGTGCGCCAAGCCACGTTCCCCCACATCTTGTATATAGATAGAAAAGTCATATGTCACATAACAATATTAGAGTGTACTGCTAATGAAAGGGTTTCTATAATATGGAGACAGTTGTGCAGTACTCTGGAGAATCAGCCAAGTAGTGTGACAAGGACCAGTCCAGCTTAGAGGGCGGGGATCACTGTGGCAAAGCGTGGATTAGATGTCCAGTGTCTCCTATAGGAGGTAAGGCTGTGCTTGAGGGATATGAACAATCTGCCTGTAGCAGTGCTGTGTCCACTGATTCCCTTAATATGGCAGATGGTGCGGCCTATAATGAACTCCTGGGTCACAATTGGAGTGTCTGAGTGGGGCAGGGGATGGCAATAATGATGAGGGGTGCCTAAAAATTGATTGGAGTGCTTAGCACCTCAGCGTTAGTCTTAACCGGTTGCCGACTGCCGCACGACTATATACTGCGGCGGTCAGCCCCGGCCAGGCAGAGTGATGTATGGGTACGTCACTCGCCTGTCACTGACTTGAGAGCCAATTGCGGGCGGGTGCGCGCCCACCGCGGCTCGTTCACTGACAAGTCAGTGCGTGTGACCGGCGGGCCCGATGTCCGCCGGTCACACTACGATCGCTCCGGTGAAGGGAGAAAGGCGGAGCGGCTTATGTAAACAAGCCACCCGTCATTTTCCCTGGTGTAAAAATGAAGATCAGACGGTTCTACTATGTAGGACCGTTGATCTTTGTTTTTACACCAATAGCCATGTCCCTATACAGTTAGAATCACGCCCCTAGGACACACTTAACCCCTCCCTCTCCAATACAGTTAACCCCTTCCCTGCCAGTGTCATTTTTGCAGTAACAGTGCATATGTATAGCACTGATTACTGCAGTAATGTCACTGGTAACCCCAAAAGTGTCAAAAATGTCAGTCAAGGGTCTGATCTGGTTGAGGAGGGTCTGGCCGGGTCGTGTGGGTCCTCTGAGGCACTCTGCAGCTTTATGCAGATCACCGGTGGGGAGAGGAATGCCTCAGAACTGCTCCGGGCCTAGGCCAAGATGGCGGTTGCGGCCTTGGGAGAAGGAGCCAGCACTCAGCCCTGAGGACCCCACTGAAGTAGGGGCTCAGCAGCGGTGGTGTTGACTGAGAGGTCTCAGGCCGTAGGTGGTGTCGGTGCCTACCTCCTTCCTCGAAGACTTGGTCCCAGGCTGCGCAGATGACATCGGTGAGCCCGCAGCCGGATGCCGCTTTAGGCGAGTCCGCAGCTTCTGATCCCGCCTAGGCCGCAGTTGGCGAACCGCCTCCGGTAGTCCAATTTCAAAAATTTTTGACTGGGCTAAGTCTTTAGGGGCTGTGGGTGCTAGGTGAGCACTGATGCCCCCAAAAAAAGTAGCCAAATCCGAGGATTGCTCCGGATTCAGTTGGGGAATCGGCGGAGCTCTTGTCTCCCACGTCTGCCTCGGTCCCCTTCCGGTCACGCCCCCCCCCAATCTTTTTAGATCTATACAAAACTATTTGCCTTACATTTCTATTTTAAACTGAATGGATGGTTTTATAAAAGGTGATAGTTTACAATCACTTTATTACACATACTACAGGAGACAGTCAGAGACTGCAGACATACTGCAGGAATCAGTCAGAGAGTGCGGACATACTGCAGGAGTCGGTCAGAAACTGCGGACATACTGCAGAAGTCGGTCAGAGACTGCGGGCATACTGCAGGTGTCGGTCAGAGACTGCGGGCATACTGCAGGAGTCGATCAGAGACTGCAGGCATACTGCAGGAGTCAGTCAGAGACTGCGGACATACGGCATACTGGAGACAGTCAGAGACTGTAGGAGTTTACCAGAAGCCTTTCAGCAATGCACAACTTTACAGTTCAACAACAGCTCAGGGTTTAGGACAGCAGTTAGGCTGTCTATGGGGGGGGGGGGGGACATACCTGGCCATCCGGGCTCACCATGCATTACAGAGGTGCGGGGTTCTCACTCAGATCTCAGCTCCTACTACAGCCGCATCAGTGCTGGGACAAGGTAATTTGGTGCACAGGATGAGGATGGCAACAAACTGCCCCCCCCCGGGTGTAAAGAAAGAATCAATGTCATTTCAAGACAAAATACTTAAAACAATACAAATTCAATTAGGTTTAACACGATAGAAACAGACAGGGCTGCTGATGGGGGGGCCCCAACAGCACGGGGAATCGGTGCGGAGGGGCAATTATAGAAGGAAGCCCTGTGTGGCTCTCTGCAGTTTCTCCCTCTCCTGCCAACTTTCAGATGCTGCAGCAACTGAACTGGCATAAACTCTGCAGACAATGCATTGCTTCTTATGTGGACAGTTAGAGATCGGGACAAATCTCCTCCCCTAGCAGTACCTTTCATTAGTCGGCTCTGTGTGGTGGAGGTCTGATAGAACATCCCCTAGGTGGAGCCTGTCTTTTCTCTACTGCCTATGCTGTGTGAGTGGGCGGGGACGGAGAGGCAGCTATCCTGTATTATACATGCTCCAATGGTGACGTCAGTGGGAGGTCAGTCCGGTGAGAGTCAGTGCACCATTCCCGCTGTATTTTCAACCTCCTCATATGCTTGGCACATGACAGCAGAATGGAGCAGAAAGGGTCCCCAGCACAGTCTATTCTGCTCTCCACCGCAGTGCTCCCCTCATCTCTCAGCTTGTAAGTAGAACCATCTGCCCAGCCCCTCCTCACCGGCCCTGTGATGTCTGATCTAGAACGTGATGGTCTCTTATTTCCTCTCCTTCCCCACTATGATGAGTTCCAGTACTCGGAGGGCTCTGAATGGTAATGGAGGACTCTGAATGGTAAGGGGGCTCTGATGGTAATGGAGGACTCTGAATGTAAACGGGGGCTCTGATGGTAATGGAGGACTCTGAATGGTGAGGGGACTCTGAATGTAAAGGGGGCTCTGATGGTAATGGAGGGCTCTGAATTGTAATGGAGGGCTCGGAATGGTAAGGGGGGCTCTGATGGTAATGGAGGACTCTGAATGTAAAGAGGGGCTCTGATGGTAATAGAGGACTCTGAATGTAAAGGGGGGCTCTGATGGTAATGGAGGACTCTGAATGGTGAGGGGACACTGAATGTAATGGAGGGCTCTATTGGTAATGGAGGGCTCTAATGGTAATGGAGAACTCTGAATGTAAAGGGGGCTCTGATGGTAATGGAGGGCTCTGAATGGTAATGGGGGCTCTGATGGTAATGGAGGGCTCTGAATGGTAATGGAGGGCTCTGAATGGTAATGGGGGGCTCTGAATGGTAATGGGGGGCTCGGAATGTAAAGGGGGAATCTGAATGTAAAGGGGGACTCTGAATGGTAAGGGGGGCTCTGATGGTAATGGAGGGCTCTGATGGTAATGAAGGGCTCTGAATGGTAATGGAGGACTCTGAATGGTAATTGAGGACTCTGAATGTAAAGGGGGACTCTGAATGTAAAGGGGGACTCTGAATGTAAAGGGGGGCTCTGATGGTAATGGAGGACTCTGAATGGTGAGGGGACTCTGAATGTAATGGAGGGCTCTGAATGGTAAGGGGGGCTCTGATGGTAATGGAGGACTTTGAATGTAAGGGGGCTCCGATGGTAATGAAGGACTCTGAATGTAAAGGGGGCTCTGATGGTAATGGAGGGCTCTGAATGTAAAGGGGGACTCTGATAGTAACGGGGGGCTCTGATGGTAATGGAGGATTCTGAATGTAAAGGGGGGCTCTGAAAGTAAAGGGGGCTCTGATGGTAATGGAGGATTCTGAATGTAAAGAGGGGCTCTGATGGTAATGGAGGACTCTGAATGTGAAGGGGGGCTCTGATAGTAATGGAGGACTCTGAATGAAAGGGGGGCTCTGAATGTAAAGGAGGTCTCAATGTAAAGGGGGGATTTGATGGTAATTTGATAAGTGGGCAGGGATTAATTATGGGGAGTGGGCGGAGCTTCAGGGAAGTGGGTGTGGTAAGTATCTGATAGCTGTGCTGCAAAGTGTCCCTGGAAATTTTTTTCAAATGTTGGCCACTATGGAACTGGCCGAGTGGAGACACACACTAATGAGCAGTGGCAGGGGTCCGAGAAGTGAGAGAGGATCGCAGAGAGGTGAAAGTCCTAAGGCAGCATGGATAAGGAAAGCAGGTGGGCCGTGAGAGTTACGTCTGTTTGAACCGCTAATCTGTTAGCACGCTTCTCTCCTCTCTGCTTTTAACAGCATTACAAGCACTGCCTGTATGTAACACTGGTCGGCATGGATGAGCGGGCAGCTGGTATGTTGTGTGATTAACAATCGGAATTAGCTCATTTGCCCTGCTGAGTTGAACTTTCACTTTTTTAGCCACTAAATGATCACTGCTCTCTGCCTCTCTGCTTGCTATGATCATTGACAGTACTGTTTTTGAAAATGATCCTGCTTGGCTTTATTAAGCCCATCTTTTCTGTCCAAATTCTGCTGCAATGCAAGACAACACTTTTAATCTAGCAAGAGGACTTCTTTGCATTTGTAGCATCATTTTTCTATTAACTAATCAGTCAGCAGTATTGATGTGCAGTAACCTTTAGCAACCAAGCAGTGAACAGTAATGCTGTGCAGTAATCTCTAGCAACCAATCAGTGAGCAGTGATGTGCAGTAACCTCTGGCAACCAGTTAGCAATAATGTTGTGCAGTAACCTCTAGCAACCAATGGGAGAGCGATAATGATGCGCAGTAAGCTCTAGCAGCCAACCAGTGAGCAGTAGTATTGTAATGTAACCTTTAGCAATAAATGGGTGAGCGGTAATGATTTTCAGTAAGTTCTAGCAACCAATGGGTCCACGGTAATAATGTGCAGTAACCTCTAGTAAGCAATTGGTGTGTGGCAAGGATGTGCAGTAACCTCTAGCAACCAATCAGTGAAAGGTAATAGTTTGCAGTAACCTCTAGCAACCAATGGATGAGTGATTATGATGTGCAGTAACCTCTAGCAACCAATCAGCAAGTAAAAATGATGTGCTGTAACCAGAGCCGGTACAAGGGCGGGGCAGAAGGGGCGGGTGCCCTGGGCGCTAACATTTATTGGAGAGAGGGGGGGCGCCACTGCTGGACAAATTCTTTCATACACTGCTGACTGTGTGAGTGTAAATTATTGCTGGCCGCCAGCTGCTATCTGCCTGCAATGTGCCGAGTGCGCTCCTCCTGCACTCAGCACAGCCTGAAGCCTTCTTCTGTTCTACTTCTTCTTCTGTCAGGGGAGCGGAGAAAACAACCCCCCCCCCCTGACAGGCGCTCAGTAGTCTGTCCCGGCCGTGACGTCAATGAGCATAGAGCGCTCTCCTCCTGCTTCAGCCACTACCTCGAGGAGCCGTGGAAGAGAGGAGAAAGTGAAAGTGAAAGCAGAAAAGCACATCCAGAGCCTGGCACTGTGTCTCTGCCTGTCTGCAGCAGCGTGAGTGAAGCCTGCCTGCCCTGGTGAAGAAGTGAACTACAGTATTCAGATGGAGGGAGGGGGGTCTGTCTGTCTGGCTGAGAGCAGGTAAGTGTGTGGGGGGGGGGGGCTGTCTCTCTGGCTCAGAGCAGGTAAACTCTTCAGATTAGTGGGGGAGGGGGGGGTTCTGGCTGAGGGGGGGGGTCTGTCTGGCTGAGAATAGGTAAACTATTTTGATTAGTGGGGAGGGGGGATTTCTGGCTGGGGGGGGGATCTGTCTGGCTGAGAGGAGGAGGTGAATAGGTGAACAATTTAGATTAGTGGGGGGGGGGGGCGGGGGTGTTTGGCTGAGGGGGGGGGGTCTCTCTGGCTCAGAGCAGGTAAACTCTTTAGATTAGTGGGGGAAGGGGGGGGGGTTCTGGCTGAGGGGGGGTCTGTCTGGCTGAGAACAGGTAAACTATTTAGATTAGTGGGGAGTTCTGGCTGGGGGGGGGGGGTCTGTCTGGCTGAGAGGAGGAGGTGAATAGGTGAACAATTTAGATTAGTGGGGGGGGGGGGGGGGTGGCGGAGGGGGTGAGATGAGTTGTCTAGTGGTGATGAGTCTCTGTTGTAATATGTAAAATCAACCTATATGGAGCAGGTGGTGGTGGTAAATTTCAAAAAAAAGGGATAAAAAGAGTAAATGTAAAATCTTATATGTGGCATATATACTACCAATATAAATGTAATGTACCTATGCTGCTGTGAAGCAGATGTGACCTAAGTGCAAAAAGTGCTAAGTGCAGCAGGTGTGGTCACCCAAAATATTTTTTGCAAAAAAGAGACCCTTAATATTTCCTTATGGACTTTGCACCACTCTAAGAGTTTTTGGACACTTTCTGCACTAATTTATGATTGCACTTTCACCAATTGTTAGATTGGCATATATTTATGGTCGGATCTACATATATTTAGTTATATTTATTTTATATTGCTGGATTTGCATATATTTATTTATACCGCTGGATTTACATATATTTATTGTTGGATTTGCATATATTTATTTATACTCACTTATATGCGGGGCATATATATTTTTATAACCCCGTACACAATTTGACACTCTATAGGTGGTGTTACGGAACAGGGCACCCCTGAGCAGGTACCTCCGTTGACAGATGCTCCTAGTGCTTCCCGAGGGCTCCAAGCACTCCACCAGACACCGTAAGCACTTCAGACTCCACGAACCGCCGCAGCTTGGTTAGAGTCTTGGCATCTCCTACCCACCCTGGACCAACGACAAGGCCCCAGGTTCCTGTGGGTGAACCTCTCTTTCCCCAGAGAGTGCAGCAGAACAAGCTCTACACAAGCTCTTACAAGAGCTTAGTGATTCTCTAAGGGAGTATGGAAGACCATAGCAATCCCTGCAGCAGATTCCCCCAATAACGAGACAAAGCTCCGAGATGAGGGTAAAACAGGAACAACATTTATTGGAAGAACAGAGCACACTTTTATACAGAAATTGGAACATCCCTCCCCCAACAACCGCCTTCCCATTGGTCAATTGCAAAGCACTTGCAGTTCTCACCAAGGTCCTCTCCAGTATATGCAAATGAGGGCTTGAAAATTAGTCAATAGTGATTGGTCAGATAGCTTTGACCAATGCAAGGAGACAGAAGCCCCAGGGGGCAATCAATGCACACAACAGTCAGACACAGAACAATGGTTCCCTAGCGAGCCCTCAATACACATTACTCTGAGTGTCAATAGACCGCCTGTCTCCTCAGAACTTCCTGTAATGCCCATATTAGGAGTTGGCTTCCTGTTCCTTACAGTTTACAGGAATACGTTTTAGCTTCCAGGAGAGGCAAGGCTCCATTAGCCACATGTTTAAAGAAACACAAAATGACACAAAAATTCATAACTCCCAGTCTACTGAACAGAACCCCTACATTCAACCCATCCCAAGATAGCCTGGATCTGAGCGCTCAACATATCCAAACAGCGCTCAGATGCCACAAACAGTCAAATCGCCATGGAGCCAAAGTCTTTTAAAGTCTGGTCCATAGTCCAAAGGCAGCAGGCGGGCAACCAGGCTCCTCCAATGCAATGTGGCGAGACTGGTCTCGTCACATCTCTCCCCCTTTCTAAAAAGACTAACAGGGTACCTGACCTTCTGCCGGTCAGTGCCCTTGTTAGTCCAGCAGCCCACCCACAAAAAATGGTCACTACACCTGGGTAGAGGAGAAACTTGTCCATGTCCAGGTGCCTCACCTTGGCTGTGTGGGAGACTGGCAGACTGCCTTGGTGGGTTGCTGAGTGGGCAGAGACCAGCGGTACTCTGCCCTGGTGCCAGCGTTACCACAGAAGTAGCCTGGTTGGAGACGGGTTGTTGGAGGGGGAGACCGCCTGTCTCCCCTTTAGATACACCACCATGCTGCTGTGGGGGAAAACCGACTGTCTTCCCTTTGGTTAAACAGCCCTGTTGCTGGGGGTCAGGACCGACTGTCCCTCCCCCGTGTGCTGTGAGTGCAGAGACCACGTCCCATCTGCACTGTTGGGGGGCTTACTGTCTCCCCCTGGTACGTTAAGCTGCTGCTGTGGGATGGAGACTGGGCTCCCAATTCCCAACAAATCAAACTGTCCATGGGGAGAGGGGGTAACAAGCTCCTCTCCCAAATATACTTCCAGCCCCTGGGGAGGGAGATCGACTGTCTCTGCTCCCAATACAGTGTCCTGTTGCTGGGGAAAGGAGACTGGGCTCTCTATTCCCTGTAGGATACTCAGCCGCTGGGGAATGGAGACTGGGCTCCCAATTCCCGGCACATCACACTGCCGCTGGGGAGGGAGGACACTGCTCTCCTCTCCCTGCACTTTACACTGCCGCTGGGGAATGGAGACTGGGCTCCCAATTCCCTGCAGGACCGGTGGAGAGACCTCGGTCCCATCTGCACTGGTGGGGGGCTTACAGTCTCCCCCTGGTACATTAAGCTGCCGCTGGGGAGAGGGGGTAACAATCTCCTCTCCCATACATACTTCCAGTCTTTGTGGAGGGAGACCGACTGTCTCTCCTCCCAACACAGAGTCCTGCTGCTGGGCGACAGGACCGACTGTCTCTGCCCCCTTTAACTCAGCCTGCCGCTGGAGAATGGAGACTGGGCTCCCAATTCCCAATAAATCAGGCTGCCGCTGGAGAATGGAGACTGGGCTCCCAATTCCCAATAAATCAGGCTGCCGTTGGGGAATGGAGACTGGGTTCTCCTCTTCCCTTAACTGTACCTGCCGCTGGAGTTCCTCCCAACGTGCCAGCTGGCCCTCTCTCTCTGCCCTGTCTAGCAGAGTCCCGAACACTAAGTTCTTCACGAATCGCTTGGATCTCTCCAGTGGATTGGGTCCGAAAAAGTTGAGCCGTAACCACACCATACGGTCATATTCTCTCAGAGAGTATCTGTACTCCACTGCTGGTTCCATCCCGTCGCTTGCCACCAATTGTTACGGAACAGGGCACCCCTGAGCAGGTACCTCCGTTGACAGATGCTCCTAGTGCTTCCCTAGGGCTCCAAGCACTCCACCAGACACCGTAAGCACTTCAGACTCCACGAACCGCCGCAGCTTGGTTAGGGTCTTGGCATCTCCTACTGTCATGGTCTTACCTTCTTGCTGTTCTCCTTCGTTTGACATGTGCTGGCGGCCATCTTGGTTTCTGGGTTTCTTGTAGCCTCCCACCCTGCGGCTCCTCCTTCCCACTGGGAGGAGCTGGATGCCTAGCTCATATATATAGGAGGTCTGTGGCTTCAGTTCCCTGCTTGGTCCTCCTGTGTTCACATGCTACTAAGACTGCTGCTACTTCTGGTTCCTGTTCCTGGCTTCGTCTGACTACCCTGCTGGTTCCTGATCCTGGCTTCGTCTGACTACCCTGCTGGTTCCTGATCCTGGCTTCGTCTGACTACCCTGCTGGTTCCTGATCCTGGCTTCGTCTGACTACCCTGCTGGTTCCTGACCCCTGGCTTCGCAAAGACTCTGCATCGGTTTCGCCATCCGTTTGGACTTTTGCTTTATAGCTTGTTTTTCAATAAAGCTTTCTTATTTTCACTTATCTGTTGTTGTACGTCTGGTTCATGGTTCCGTGACATTAGGACCAAGCCATGAATTCTGACGGTACAGGGCCATCCTCGCTACCCACGCTGGTTGCCAGACTTGATCAGCAGGATCACCTGTTGGGTCGGTTCGCCGTGGCGTTGCAAACCCTGCTTGAACGCACGGTACCACAGGCCACGAATTCTGACGGTACAGGGCCATCCTCACTACCCACGCTGGTTGCCAGACTTGATCAGCAGGATCACCTGTTGGGTCAGTTCGCCGTGGCGTTGCAAACCCTGCTTGAACGCACGGTTCATTTCGCTCCCGTTGCCGATGGGTCGGTTGTCGCTCCTGGGTCCGCTCCTACTGCCGCTCCGGTTGTTGCGCCAGAGTCTACCCCGACACCTGTTGTTGCGCCTGCGGTGTTTCGGGGTATGTCCGGTTCTGCCCCCCTTCCACAGCGCTTTGGGGGAGAGCCAACTCAGTGCCGAGGTTTCCTTAACCAGGTGGGCATTTATTTCGAGTTGCTGCCACATGCCTTTCCTACTGAGAGATCAAAGGTGGGCTTCTTAATCTCGCTGCTCTCGGACAAGGCCTTGGCCTGGGCCAGCCCTTTATGGGAGAACAACAATCCGGTGGTTGCCGAATTTTCCGGTTTTGTTGCTTCTCTTCGGAAGGTATTCGATGTGCCGGCTCGTGCTGCCTCTGCTGCGAAGCTCCTTATGTCCATCAGACAGGGTTCACGATCCGTAGCTGAATACGCCATTGAGTTTCGTACCCTGGCAGCAGAGGTGGGCTGGAATAATGAGGCTCTGGTCGCTGCTTTCTCTCATGGTCTCTCGGATGCCTTGAAGGATGAGGTTGCAGCTAAGGACCTACCAGTGGAGCTCGAGTCTCTTATTTCTTTCCTGATTTTGATTGACACCAGACTCAGGGAGAGACCTTCCTTTAAGGAGAGTCTGCGGAGGCCTCCTAACAGATTGGCGCCTACCTTTGTTGTCCCACCCGTGCCTCCCTCTCCTCCCACGCCTCCTGGGGATGACTTGTCTGGGGGTGAACCCATGCAGCTGGGGTTTGCTCGCCTGTCCGAGGGGGAGAGGGTACTCCGGAGACGCGAGGGCCGATGCATGTACTGTGGTCTCGGTGGGCATTTTCGGTTGGCATGTCCGAACCGTCCAGGGAAACGCTCGCACCTGAGATCCTGTCGGGGGCAGATCTTGGGTGGAGTCTCCTCGTCCCCGGTTTCCCGTGTTGACAAACCACTGATCACTGTTGTCCTTTCCTGGGTCGGGGGCTCGGTGACGACCCAGGCGTTGGTGGACTCTGGTGCTGGTGGTTTGTTCATTGATAGTGTGTTCGCTGCCGCCAATTCCATTCCTCTGCAGGCTCGAGGTTCTCCTCTGGCTCTTGAGGCGATAGACGGCAGACCCCTTCTGCCGCCACACGTGACTCATGAGACCCTTCCAGTGGGGTTAGCCATTGGTGCCGTCCACAGAAAGTCGGTCTGCTTCCAGGTTATTTCGTCTCCACACTACTCGGTGGTCTTGGGGTACCCCTGGCTCCAGAAGCATAATCCGATTTTCGATTGGAGATCGGCCGAGATCCTCTCGTGGTCACCGCAGTGTGGGGCTAGTTGCATCCATGGGCCTGTCAAGTTGCTGTGTACTTCCTCGGACTCTCTGTTGCCCCCTGAATACGAGGAGTACCGGGATGTATTCGATAAGGTGCGCGCGGTTGCCCTACCTCCGCACCGCCCATACGATTGTGCCATCGAGTTACAATCTGGTGCCGTTCCTCCTCGTGGCAAAGTCTATCCACTGTCGGTGGCGGAGAATGAGGCCATGGAGGAGTACGTGAGGGAGGCGCTTTCACGTGGACACATTCGCAAATCCTCGTCCCCGGCAGGGGCTGGATTTTTCTTTGTGAAAAAGAAGGGCGGTGAGTTGAGGCCTTGCATCGATTACAGGGGTCTCAATCGCATCACGATCAAGAACGCTTACCCGATACCCTTGATTTCCGAGCTGTTCGATCGCCTTAAAGGGGCCACGGTCTTTACCAAACTCGACCTGAGGGCGGCATATAACCTCGTAAGGATCAAGGCGGGCGATGAGTGGAAGACCGCGTTTAACACCAGGACCGGTCATTATGAATCCTTGGTTATGCCCTTTGGGCTGTGCAATGCGCCCGCAGTCTTTCAGGAATTCATCAACGATGTTTTCCGTGACCTGTTGCAGCAGTGTGTGGTGGTCTACCTGGATGACATCTTGGTATATTCTGAGTCCATGGAGACCCACATTCTGGATGTCAAACGAGTGTTGCAACGGTTACGAGAGAACAAGCTGTTCGGTAAGCTTGAGAAATGCGAATTTCACCGATCCCAGGTAACCTTCTTAGGTTACATCATTTCCGCTGAGGGGTTCTCCATGGATCCTGAGAAGGTTTCGGCTGTCTTACAGTGGCCCCAGCCCAGTGGTCTTCGCTCCCTGCAGCGCTTTTTGGGCTTCGCCAATTATTATCGGAAGTTCATCAGGGACTTTTCCATGCTAGCCAAGCCTCTCACGGATCTGACCAGGAAGGGCAGTAATTCCCAGGTCTGGCCGCCAGAGGCCATCCGAGCTTTTGAGGCTCTAAAGTCCGCCTTTGTGTCGGCTCCGATTCTGTCGCATCCCAACCCTGGGTTGCCCTTTGTCCTCGAGGTGGACGCGTCTGAGACGGGAGTAGGCGCCCTTCTGTCTCAGCGTAGAACACCAGAGGGTCCTCTGCTTCCTTGTGGGTTTTACTCCCGGAAACTGTCTTCCGCGGAGTGCAACTACCAGATTGGTGACAGGGAGTTATTGGCCATCGTGCAGGCTCTTAAAGAATGGAGGCACTTGCTCGAGGGTTCGGTGGTTCCGGTCCTCATCCTGACGGACCACAAGAATCTGACCTACCTCTCTGAGGCCAAGAGATTGACACCACGTCAGGCCAGATGGGCTCTGTTCTTGTCACGTTTTAATTACGTGGTCTCCTACCTACCCGGTTCCAAGAACATCAGGGCTGATGCCTTATCACGGCAGTACTCCGACCTGTCCAGGGAGGAGTCGATTCCGACTTCGGTCATACCTCCGAATCAGATCCTGGCTGCCATTCGCACCAGCCTGACCTCTCCCCTGGGTGAGCAGATTTTGGCGGCTCAATCTGGTGCTCCCTCTGGGAGACCCAACGGCAGATGTTTTGTGCCTGAGGAGTTGCGCACTCGGTTGTTGCGAACCTACCATAACTCCAAGACCGCGGGGCATCCTGGAAAGAATCAGCTGTCCTGGGCTGTTTCACGTCTGTTCTGGTGGCCTTCCCTACGTTCCGACATCGCCGCATATGTAGCGGCATGCTCCGTTTGTGCCCAGAGTAAGTCCCCTCGGCACCTTCCGTTGGGCCTTAGCCACCGGGGAGCGCCCATGGTCACACCTGGGGATGGATTTCATTGTGGACCTCCCTGCATCCCGAGGCCATACGGTCATTCTCATGATTGTGGATCGGTTTTCCAAAATGTGTCACTGTGTTCCTCTCAAGAAGTTACCCTCTGCACAGGAGTTGGCCACGATTTTTGCCAGGGAGGTCTTCCGGTTGCACGGTTTGCCCAAGGAGATTGTGTCGGATCGGGGGAGTCAGTTTGTGTCCAGGTTCTGGCGCGCCTTTTGCTCCCAGTTGGGGATTCATCTCTCCTTCTCCTCGGCCTACCACCCTCAGTCCAATGGGGCCGCAGAACGATCCAATCAGGCCTTGGAGCAATTCCTTCGTTGCTATGTCTCCGATCACCAAGACAATTGGGTTGACCTCCTGCCTTGGGCTGAGTTTGCCAGGAACACGGCGGTGAACTCTTCCTCTGGGACGTCTCCCTTCATGGCCAACTATGGGTTCCAACCTGCCGTGTTACCGGAGGTATTCTCTCCCCAGGATATTCCGGCTGTGGAGGATCACCTTTCCGTCCTACGTGCTTCTTGGGTACAGATCCTGAAGTCCCTTGAGGTCTCTGCACAGCGCCAGAGACTCCAGGCTGATCGCAGACGAGCGCCTGCTCCTTCCTACCAGGCCGGAGACCGTGTATGGTTGTCCACCCGCAACCTCAACCTTCGAGTGCCCACTCCCAAGCTGGCGCCTCGCTTTGTTGGTCCCTTCCGAGTGCTTCGCAGGGTAAACCCGGTAGCCTATGCCCTTGCGCTTCCTCCTGGCATGCGGATCTCCAACGTGTTTCATGTCTCCCTGTTGAAGCCTCTGGTGTGTAATCGTTTCACTTCCTCGGTTCCTCGGCCTCGTCCGGTCCGAGTGGGCAATCGTGAGGAGTATGAGGTGAGCAATATCCTGGACTCACGCCTGGTCCGCGGTCGGGTGCAGTTTTTGGTTCATTGGCGTGGTTATGGTCCAGAGGAGCGTTCCTGGGTTCCCTCCGCAGATGTCCATGCTCCTGCCTTGCTCCGAGCCTTCCACGCACGCTTCCCTCAGAAACCGTTCTTTACTCCGCGGAGGAGGGGCCCTTGAGGGGGAGGTACTGTCATGGTCTTACCTTCTTGCTGTTCTCCTTCGTTTGACATGTGCTGGCGGCCATCTTGGTTTCTGGGTTTCTTGTAGCCTCCCACCCTGCGGCTCCTCCTTCCCACTGGGAGGAGCTGGATGCCTAGCTCATATATATAGGAGGTCTGTGGCTTCAGTTCCCTGCTTGGTCCTCCTGTGTTCACATGCTACTAAGACTGCTGCTACTTCTGGTTCCTGTTCCTGGCTTCGTCTGACTACCCTGCTGGTTCCTGATCCTGGCTTCGTCTGACTACCCTGCTGGTTCCTGATCCTGGCTTCGTCTGACTACCCTGCTGGTTCCTGATCCTGGCTTCGTCTGACTACCCTGCTGGTTCCTGACCCCTGGCTTCGCAAAGACTCTGCATCGGTTTCGCCATCCGTTTGGACTTTTGCTTTATAGCTTGTTTTTCAATAAAGCTTTCTTATTTTCACTTATCTGTTGTTGTACGTCTGGTTCATGGTTCCGTGACACCTACCCACCCTGGACCAACGACAAGGCCCCAGGTTCCTGTGGGTGAACCTCTCTTTCCCCAGAGAGTGCAGCAGAACAAGCTCTACACAAGCTCTTATAAGAGCTTAGTGATTCTCTAAGGGAGTATGGAAGACCATAGCAATCCCTGCAGCAGATTCCCCCAATAACGAGACAAAGCTCCGAGATGAGGGTAAAACAGGAACAACATTTATTGGAAGAACAGAGCACACTTTTATACAGAAATTGGAACATCCCTCCCCCAACAACCGCCTTCCCATTGGTCAATTGCAAAGCACTTGCAGTTCTCACCAAGGTCCTCTCCAGTATATGCAAATGAGGGCTTGAAAATGAGTCAATAGTGATTGGTCAGATAGCTTTGACCAATGCAAGGAGACAGAAGCCCCAGGGGGCAATCAATGCACACAACAGTCAGACACAGAACAATGGTTCCCTAGCGAGCCCTCAATACACATTACTCTGAGTGTCAATAGACCGCCTGTCTCCTCAGAACTTCCTGTAATGCCCATATTAGGAGTTGGCTTCCTGTTCCTTACAGTTTACAGGAATACGTTTTAGCTTCCAGGAGAGGCAAGGCTCCATTAGCCACATGTTTAAAGAAACACAAAATGACACAAAAATTCATAACTCCCAGTCTACTGAACAGAACCCCTACATTCAACCCATCCCCAGATAGCCTGGATCTGAGCGCTCAACATATCCAAACAGCGCTCAGATGCCACAAACAGTCAAATCGCCATGGAGCCAAAGTCTTTTAAAGTCTGGTCCATAGTCCAAAGGCAGCAGGCGGGCAACCAGGCTCCTCCAATGCAATGTGGCGAGACTGGTCTCGTCACATCTCTCCCCCTTTCTAAAAAGACTAACAGGGTACCTGACCTTCTGCCGGTCAGTGCCCTTGTTAGTCCAGCAGCCCACCCACAAAAAATGGTCACTACACCTGGGTAGAGGAGAAACTTGTCCATGTCCAGGTGCCTCACCTTGGCTGTGTGGGAGACTGGCAGACTGCCTTGGTGGGTTGCTGAGTGGGCAGAGACCAGCGGTACTCTGCCCTGGTGCCAGCGTTACCACAGAAGTAGCCTGGTTGGAGACGGGTTGTTGGAGGGGGAGACCGCCTGTCTCCCCTTTAGATACACCACCATGCTGCTGTGGGGGAAAACCGACTGTCTTCCCTTTGGTTAAACAGCCCTGTTGCTGGGGGTCAGGACCGACTGTCCCTCCCCCCTGTGCTGTGAGTGCAGAGACCATGTCCCATCTGCACTGTTGGGGGGCTTACTGTCTCCCCCTGGTACGTTAAGCTGCTGCTGTGGGATGGAGACTGGGCTCCCAATTCCCAACAAATCAAACTGTCCATGGGGAGAGGGGGTAACAAGCTCCTCTCCCAAATATACTTCCAGCCCCTGGGGAGGGAGATCGACTGTCTCTGCTCCCAATACAGTGTCCTGTTGCTGGGGAAAGGAGACTGGGCTCTCTATTCCCTGTAGGATACTCAGCCGCTGGGGAATGGAGACTGGGCTCCCAATTCCCGGCACATCACACTGCCGCTGGGGAGGGAGGACACTGCTCTCCTCTCCCTGCACTTTACACTGCCGCTGGGGAATGGAGACTGGGCTCCCAATTCCCTGCAGGACCGGTGGAGAGACCTCGGTCCCATCTGCACTGGTGGGGGGCTTACAGTCTCCCCCTGGTACATTAAGCTGCCGCTGGGGAGAGGGGGTAACAATCTCCTCTCCCATACATACTTCCAGTCTTTGTGGAGGGAGACCGACTGTCTCTCCTCCCAACACAGAGTCCTGCTGCTGGGCGACAGGACCGACTGTCTCTGCCCCCTTTAACTCAGCCTGCCGCTGGAGAATGGAGACTGGGCTCCCAATTCCCAATAAATCAGGCTGCCGCTGGAGAATGGAGACTGGGCTCCCAATTCCCAATAAATCAGGCTGCCGTTGGGGAATGGAGACTGGGTTCTCCTCTTCCCTTAACTGTACCTGCCGCTGGAGTTCCTCCCAACGTGCCAGCTGGCCCTCTCTCTCTGCCCTGTCTAGCAGAGTCCCGAACACTAAGTTCTTCACGAATCGCTTGGATCTCTCCAGTGGATTGGGTCTGAAAAAGTTGAGCCGTAACCACACCATACGGTCATATTCTCTCAGAGAGTATCTGTACTCCACTGCTGGTTCCATCCCGTCGCTTGCCACCAATTGTTACGGAACAGGGCACCCCTGAGCAGGTACCTCCGTTGACAGATGCTCCTAGTGCTTCCCTAGGGCTCCAAGCACTCCACCAGACACCGTAAGCACTTCAGACTCCACGAACCGCCGCAGCTTGGTTAGGGTCTTGGCATCTCCTACCCACCCTGGACCAACGACAAGGCCCCAGGTTCCTGTGGGTGAACCTCTCTTTCCCCAGAGAGTGCAGCAGAAAAAGCTCTACACAAGCTCTTATAAGAGCTTAGTGATTCTCTAAGGGAGTATGGAAGACCATAGCAATCCCTGCAGCAGATTCCCCCAATAACGAGACAAAGCTCCGAGATGAGGGTAAAACAGGAACAACATTTATTGGAAGAACAGAGCACACTTTTATACAGAAATTGGAACATCCCTCCCCCAACAACCGCCTTCCCATTGGTCAATTGCAAAGCACTTGCAGTTCTCACCAAGGTCCTCTCCAGTATATGCAAATGCGGGCTTGAAAATGAGTCAATAGTGATTGGTCAGATAGCTTTGACCAATGCAAGGAGACAGAAGCCCCAGGGGGCAATCAATGCACACAACAGTCAGACACAGAACAATGGTTCCCTAGCGAGCCCTCAATACACATTACTCTGAGTGTCAATAGACCGCCTGTCTCCTCAGAACTTCCTGTAATGCCCATATTAGGAGTTGGCTTCCTGTTCCTTACAGTTTACAGGAATACGTTTTAGCTTCCAGGAGAGGCAAGGCTCCATTAGCCACATGTTTAAAGAAACACAAAATGACACAAAAATTCATAACTCCCAGTCTACTGAACAGAACCCCTACATTCAACCCATCCCCAGATAGCCTGGATCTGAGCGCTCAACATATCCAAACAGCGCTCAGATGCCACAAACAGTCAAATCGCCATGGAGCCAAAGTCTTTTAAAGTCTGGTCCATAGTCCAAAGGCAGCAGGCGGGCAACCAGGCTCCTCCAATGCAATGTGGCGAGACTGGTCTCGTCACAGGTGGTACTGACATTCTGGACTCATATGTGCATCCGTACACTTTATAAACCATTTATTACTACGCATTGCACAATATCGCACTAGGCACTAATTATTACATTAATATATGTATTTTATAATTTTAGACTATTTTTGAGGCTGACACTAAATTTATATACAACTACGGACACATATATACATTTTTTACTTTTTAGATTTATTTTGGGTGACCACACCTGCTGCACTTAGCACTTTTTGCACTTAGGTCACATCTGCTTCACAGCGGCATATGTACATAGGTACATTACATTTATATTGGTAGTATATATGCCACATATAAAGATAAAAATAGTAAATGTAAAATCTTATATCTCTTTATCTTGAAATTTACCACCACCACCTGCTCCATATAGGTTGATTTTACATATTACAACAGAGACTCATCACCACTAGAGAACTCATCTTATTTATTTGCTCCACCTTCTATATCTGGCAGCGCCAATCACTTCCCCTTTTTTACAAATATATCTGATACATCCTTTTTTAGGGCTGTATTTTTTGAAGTGGGCTGCAGCCAAGTCTGTCTCTTAGTTTTATCCTAAGCGCGGATTTTTTTGGGTTTTTATTCTGTCTGAGATGAGGTCAGCTATTTAGATTAGGGTGGGAAGGGGGGGGGGGGGCTCTGTCGGGCTGAGAGCAGGTCAACTATTATTTAGATTGGGGGGGGGGGAGGTCTAGCTGAGAGGAGGAGGTTAACCAATTGTATTTAATTTCTATTGTTTTAAGTATTTTCTTGTTTTGAAACTACATTGATTCTTATATTACACCCACGACAGGGACGGGATTGGGGACTGGGGGGGGGGCGCAGTTTGCCATCTTCGCCCTGGGCACCAAATGACCTTGTCCCAGCCCTGGCTGTAACCTCTAGCAACTAATCAGTGAGCTGTAATGATATGCTGTAACCTCTGACATCAAATTGCATTTGCTGTCTAATCTGCTGCAGTAAAGTGATTTTGAGTCCATCTGCTATTTATTGTATGTCTCAGGTGGAGATTGAGAGAGAAATTGCATAGTGGGGGGGCCGGGGGGTGGTGTCGTTGGGCCGGGGGGGCCCCAGGAAAATGTTTGCCCAGGGTCCAATCAATATTAAAGACGGCCCTGCAACTATGCAACCATGCAACATATCCTTAGACTCATTTAGAACTGAAGTCAACTCCCCTGTTTCTGATGTCGCTTGACTAACTTTGTAATAGGCTAACAATGGTTCTTAGTATATAAACCCAGTGGGTATCCTCAGGGCCGTCTTTAATATTGATTGGGCCCTGGGCAGAAATTTTCTTGGGCCCCCCCACCTCCGTTCTTGGGACATACATAAAAATAGCAGGTAGACTCAAAATCAGTTTACTGCAGCAGATCATGGTTGCCAGAGGTTACAGTCTATCCTTACTGCTCAGACTGGTTGCTAGAGGTTACAATACATAATTTCTGCTTGCTAATTAGTTGCTAAACGTTACTGCACATTATTGCTGCTCACTGATTGTTTGCTAGAGATTACAGCAGATCACTACTGTTCACTGATTATTGATTGCTACAGCTAATTGCACAATATTACCGCTGACTGAGCAGTGGAGCAATCCCAAATAATTGCGCAAGTAAAGCGGCACATTAATACACATACTACAGGAGAGGGTCAGAGGCTGCGGACATACTACAGGAGAGGGTCAGAGGCTAGTGATGGACGAACATCGCCGGGGCGGTTCACGAACGCCAGCCCCAAATTTTCTCAAAAGTCCGCGAACCGCGAGTTCGCGGCGGGCCCCATTGAATTTTAATGGGAGGCGAACTTTAAAAACCTTTAGGTCATATTTGCAGCCACAAAAGACGTACTAGCTGTGCACAAATAGTCCCAGCACATGGACAATGTTATAACAGAAGTATTGCAATTGAAAAAGTTGCCCTAAATTTTTATTTTTTTTTTTTTTTTATTTTTTTTACAGCAAAAAAAAAATATATTTTTTTTTCATAAATCAGCCAGAACCGACAGCAGCTGGTAAATACATTGTCTAATACATATAGGGTCCATTCACACATCTGTAAAATGGGTCGGCATCCATTCCACAATTTGGCGGAACCTTTACAGACCCATTGTTTTTCATTTCCAGTCTGAAAAATTAGGCATTCACAGGATAAAGAAGTAAGTGTCGGCCATTCCAGGCCCCAAAAATTAGCCCACATGGGTTTACCTGACAGCTAAGAATTTAGTATTCTGTGGCTGAAGGTACATTAGGCATTCACAGGATACAAAAGTGTTGGCCTGTATAGGCCCCAAAAATTAGCCCACATGGGTTTACCTGACAGCTAAGTACGTAGTATTCTGTGGCTGAAGGTACATTAGGCATTCACACAGTATACAGAAGTAAGTGTCGGCCTGTGTAGGCTGCAAAAATTAGCTCACATGGGTTGAACTGACAGCAAAGAACTTATTTTTTGATGGCTAGAGGTACAGTAGACGTTCACAGTATACAGAACCGTAAGTGGCGGCCTGTATAGGCTCCAAAATTAGCTCACATGGGTTGAACTGACAGCAAAGAACTTATTTTTTGATGGCTAGAGGTACAGTAGGCGTTCACAGTACACAGAACCGTAAGTGTCGGCCTGTATAGGCTCCAAAAATTAGCTCACATGGTTTGAACTGACAGCAAAGAACTTAGTTTTTGATGGCTAGAGGTACGGTAGGTGTTCACAGTACACAGAACCGTAAGTGTCGGCCTGAATAGGCTCCAAAAATTAGCTCACATGGTTTGAACTGACAGAAAAGAACTTTGTTTTTGATGGCTAGAGGTACGGTAGGCGTTCACAGTACACAGAACGGTAAGTGTCGGCCTGTATAGGCTCCAAAAATTAGCTCACATGGGTTGAACTGACAGCAAAGAATGTAGTATATGATGGCTAGAGGTACAGTAGGCATCCACAGTACACAGAACGGTAAGTGTCGGCCTGTATAGGCTCCAAAAATTAGCTCACATGGGTTGAACTGACAGCAAAGAACTTTGTTTTTGATGACTAGAGGTACGGTAGGCGTTCACAGTACACAGAACCGTAAGTGTCGGCCTGTATAGGCTCCAAAATTAGCTCAATGCCTTTTATGCTGCTGTATGTAGCGAAGCCAAGGACCAGGAATTGTTGTGGGTGGATGGCGGTCTGGCAGATATTTGTGGCCTGGCATGAGGAATTTCGATGAAACCTGGTCTACTGGTCACATGTGTTGAATTCCTCAGAGATCCATGCCTCATTCATTTTTATAAATGTGAGGTAATCTACGCTGTCATGAGCTAGGCGAGTGCGCTTATTGGTCACGATCCCCCCTGCTGCGCTGAACGTCCTTTTGGACAAGACACTGGACGGGGGGTGAGCCAACATTTCCATTGCAAATTGTGCAAGCTCTGGCCAGAGGTCAAGCCTGCCCACCCAGTAGTCCAGGGGTTCATCACTCCTCAGAGCGTCCACATCGGCCGTTAACCCGATGTAGTCGGACACCTGTCGGTCTAGGCGATCCCTCATGCTGGATCCGGAGTACAGCTGTCGATGGTTCGCTGAAAGAAGGATCTCATATCTGAAGTGACCAAGACATCTTCCAACCGCCCTCTTCTTGCAGGCGCTGTTGGATTGCTACCCGCAACTGTCTCTCTGTGACTGGAAATTCCTCTGCCAGCACACGGAAAAGCAGAATGCAGCATTTCCCGCAGCAAGGCCTGGAAGTGCTGCATTCTGACCGCCCTCTGTGATTGTGGTAACATTTCCGCCATTTTGTGTTTGTACCCGGGATCTAAGTACATTGCCACCCAGTACTGGTCCTTGGCCTTTATGCGTTTTATACGGGGGTCCCCCTTAAAACACTGCAGCATGTAGGCCCCCATTCCCACTAAACTGGAAGCGGTATAGTGGCCTGCTTCCAGCTCATCATCCAGGATAATGTCGTCCTCGTTCTCCTCCCCCCATCCACGGATAACACCAGGGATCCCAGAAAGGTTTAAAGCATGCTCTTCTTGCTCCTCCTCACCCCCCCCCCCAGCACCATCCTCCTCCTCTGACTTCTCTTCAGACTCCTGCTGTTGATTTGGAGATGGAGGAGCACCCCCTGGGAATTCTTCCAACATTGCGACTTCCTGATCTTCCTGCTCCTGCTCCTCGGCGGCTTGATGAATGACACAACGCAATGCACGCTCCAGAGAGAAGGCGTAAGGTATGATGTCACTTATGGCGCCCTGGCCGTGACTAACCAGTTTGGTGATCTCATCGAATGGCCGCAGAAGTCTGCATGCGTCCCACATGAGCAGCCACTGGCGAGGTGAGAAAAACCCAAGCTCCCCAGAACCTGTCCTGCCGCCGAGTTCGAACGGGTAATCATTAACTGCACGTTTCTGCTGGAGAAGCCTATCGAGCATATGCAACGTTGAGTTCCATCGCATCGGGCAGTCACAAATAAGACGCCTGAGAGGCAGGTTGTGTCGCCGCTGAATCTCAGCAAGGCGAGCCATGGCTGTGTAAGATCTTCGTAAATGGCCTGAGATTTTCCTGGCCTGCCGCAAGATGTCCTGGACCCCAGGGTATTTGCCAATGAATCGCTGCACCACCAAGTTCAGGACGTGTGCCATGCATGGCACGTGTGTTATTTTGCCCTGTTTCAGCGCGCTCAGCAGATTGGCACCGTTGTCGCACACCACTCTACCAACTGACAAATTCAGTGGTCTCAACCACTGATCTGCCTGTGAACGCAAAGCTGAAAGGAGTGCAGGACCAGTGTGGCTCTTGGCTTCCAGGCACAACAGACATAGCACAGCATGGCAACGTCTCACCTGGCATGTGGAATAGGTTCTAGGGATCTTGGGCGGCGCAGGAGAAGAGATGGTAGCAGCAGAAGAGGAGGAGTCAGCTGAGGAGGAGAGGGAGGAGAAGAAGAGGCAGGCCTGATTCAATCTGTGGCGGTACAACTAAATCTACACGGGTGCCACGGGTTACATGCTTAACGGCCGTCAGAAGGTTCACCCAGTGGGCAGTAAAAGTGATATACCTTCCCTGCCCGTGTTTGCTAGACCATGTGTCTGTGGTCAGATGTATCTTGGCACCAACACTGTGTGCCAGAGATATATTCATTTGCTGTTTAACATGGTCATACAGCTGTGGAATGCCCTTTTGCGAGAAATATTTCCTGCCTGGGACCTTCCATTGTGGTGTTCCAATGGCCACAAATTTACGAAAGGCCTCCGAGTCCACCAGTTGATATGGCAGTAGTTTGCGGACTATCGTTGGGCAAGAGGGTTATCCGGCGTCATCATTTTTTTCCGCTCCAACATTTGGAACACAGAAGCCTGCCTTTTTCCAGAACAACGTGATGACGGCATCATGGAAGGTGGAGTCAGGACCGGACTGGGAATAAAATTCAGCCCTGGAAATAATTTCATACCAGCCCCATAGCATTTTTATACCGACCCAACAGCATATCGCCATTATTTTCTTGTTCATAATAGGGAAAACCATGAGTTTTAAAGTACATTTGAAGAGTGTATTATATATAGATAAGACAGACATAAAAGCACATAGAGCTTTATAAATATAAGAGCAAACTTCTTTCCAGGCTCCCTCTCAGAGACTGAAGACACGATAAAAGACAAGAGATGGTCAGAGGCTGCGTACATGTTACAGGAGCTCGTTAGATGCTGCGGACATGTTACAGGAGCTTGTCAGAGGCTACAGACATGTTACAGGAGCTGGTCAGAGGCTACAGACATATTAGAGGAGCTGGTCAGAGGCTACAGATATGTTACAGGAGCTGGTCAGAGGCTACAGACATGTTACAGGAGCTAGTCAGAGGCTACAGACATGTTACAGGAGCTGGTCAGGGGCTGTGGACACAGTACAGGAGATGTCAGAGACCACAGACAGGATACAGGAGATGGTCAGAGGTTGCAGACATGCTACAGGAGATGTCATGGGCTGCGGACATGGTGCAGGAGAGGTCATGGGCTGCGGACATTGTACAGGAAATGTCATGGGCTGCGGACATTGTATAGGAGATGTCATGGGCTGCGGACATGGTACAGGAGATGATCAGAGGTTGCAGACATGGTACAGGAGAGGTCATGGGCTGTGGACATGGTACAGGAAATGTCATGGGCAGCGGACATGGTACAGGAGAGGTCATGGACTGCGGACATGGTACAGGAGAGGTCATGGGCTGCGGACATGGTACAGGAGAGGTCATGGGCTGCGGACATGGTACAGGAAATGTCATGGGCAGCGGACATGGTACAGGAGAGGTCATGGGCTGCGGACATGGTACAGGAGAGGTCATGGGCTGCGGACATGGTACAGGAGAGGTCATGGGCTGCGGACATGGTACAGGAGAGGTCATGGGCTGCAGACATGGTACAGGAAATGTCATGGGCTGCGGACATGGTACAGGACAGGTCATGGGCTGCGGACATGGTACAGGAAATGTCATGGGCTGCAGACATTGTATAGGAAATGTCATGGGCTGCGGACATGGTACAGGAGATGTCATGGGCTGCGGACATGGTACAGGAGATGTCATGGGCTGCGGACATTGTACAGGAGATGTCATGGGCTGTGGACATGGTACAGGAGATGATCAGAGATTGCAGACATGGTACAGGAGATGATCAGAGGTTGCAGACATGGTACAGGAAATGTCATGGGCTGCGGACATGGTACAGGAGAGGGCATGGGCTGCGGACATGGTACAGGAGAGGTCATGGGCTGCGGACATGGTACAGGAAATGTCATGGGCTGTGGACATTGTATAGGAGAGGTCATGGGCTGCGGACAAGGTACAGGAGATGTCATGGGCTGCGGACATGGTACAGGAGATGTCATGGGCTGCGGACATGGTACAGGAGAGGTCATGGGCTGCGGACATGGTACAGGAGAGGTCATGGGCTGCGGACATTGTACAGGAGAGGTCATGGGCTGCGGACACAGTACAAGAGATGATCAGAGGTTGCAGACATGGTACAGGCGCCTGAAGAGGAGAGGGGGGCAACTAGAACATGTTACACCCTGAATACTGGAGGAGCTGCACTCAGATTGAAATTCAGCTGTTCCCTGCTGAACTAGACAAATCTCAATCTGTGTGTAGCCAGCATTACCTTATTCCTTGCTCCTGTAGGCTTCCTCCAGTGCTGTAACTTGTCCCCTTCAGCTTCTATGTAGAGTACTGGCTGTTGTCACACTCCAGCATCCCCATCATCCTATACAGGGTTAATGTCCCTGCATTGTATGTGATGATGTCAGGACTTTGTGTGGAGGAAGAGAGCACTGGAGTTGTCTGCAGCATGGAATAAGGTAAAAGAGGCATTTCTCCCCCTCCCCACACCTACACTGCAAGGGTGGACTTTTTTTTTCTATACTTTCCTATAGTTGGCTCTGTTATGCAATTACATTCAGTGCTGTTTATACTTTGATTTTCTAATAGGTTAGGAATATGCTTAGACATCTGAGGTGATACATAGATGTATTCCATATACATACTATAACTTATTATATAAGATGTGTGTGGAATACATCTATGAATCACCTCAGATGTCCCAGTATATCCCTAACCTATTCCAGAAAGTCTCTCTCTCTCTCTTAGTAAACCTGCAATGTAAGATGCAGGGCAGGTTTACACACAGCATAGTACAGGGTAGAAGGCAGAGAAGGTCAGGACTCACGCGGAGAAGCTGAAGGCTGCCATCCATCTGTCCTCTCCGATCTTCACTCAGGGAGGGAGAGATATGTGCTGGGCAGGAAGCAATGATCGGGACTGCTGTCTGTGTAACCTCTTCTAGCTCCGCCCACCTGTACTGGAGCTCTGTGAAAGCCCCGACTCAGCCTGCTGACAAAGTGAGGCGTGGCTGCACTGCAAAGCATATCACTCCGCCAGACACCAGTTCTAATGAAGTGGGCGGCATCCGGCCGTCGGCCGCTGCTCTTGTGAGAAAAAAAAACATCCCACAGCAGCTCATAGCCGATAGCAGCCCCAGGGCAGCCGGCCTGCCGGGGAATTTCCCGCTATCCCGGCAAGCCAGTCCGGCCCTGGGTGGAGTGGAGGGCAAATGTGAGGAGAGAGGAGAAGCAGAAGGAGAAAGGGCTGGACGGTGAGAGCCTGGAGTGTGGCTTTGTGGGTTCTGATGGTGATGCTCCCACTGGGCTCGGTGATGGGAGTTTAGGTGCCTTCTTAAGGCGGTTGTCCCTAGGTGAGTGTTTGTAATGTTCTGGTACCTCTGGTACCCTTGTTCCCTATTTCTCTCTTACTAAATTGCGTCCCATCTTGCTATCCAAGAGACGCATACACCTTTAAGACCGGATGACATCATTGCCGAGCGCCGCTATGAGCGGCTATTTCAATCGCCGGCTTTCTCTCACTCATTGCTCGTTCAAACCACATGTTCACCGCACCTTCTCCTGGGAAGTCGGAGCTGCTGACATTTCCCTTTGCTGAATTGAAGCCGGAACCTCGCTGCTGATCCGTATCTCGCTACGGGATCACCTCTCTCTAAGGACACTGTTACTACTAACCTATCTAAGTGATAATTACCCCACAGGGGATTCTTACTAACCAATCTCCTACTGTCATCTACTGCAATTACCAGGACTATCTGTATCTATCTATCTACTATCATCTGCATAGACAGTTAGCTCTTGGGACTACCTTCAACTATCTTTGCACTAGGTTACTCTGTCTAAGTATACTCCATCTGTGTCCTCTCACCATCTGCACTATACTTGACATCAGAACCTATCTGCTTACCATCACCTGCAACTCTCCTAATACTACTCTTAGTGTTCACCATACAATTGCCTGTCTCTCATCTATACATTCTCATATATTCTATCCCTCCATTAAACATCTGATTGAGTATATGTATATTGCATAACAGGCTGTGCACGGTGATGAAGTCCTGAGAGTTGGATATGTTGTTCAACAGATTCTCTACAAGGCTACTGAGTGTAATAATTCTGCAGCTGTAAATCCATCCACTAACAAAAACGCATGAACGTTACAGATTGAACGAGCCTTTAAAAAAAAATATGGATTCAGCAGAATTACCCACTCATGTACTACAATTAAAACAGCAAGTAGATGCATTGATCCTTGCGCTCACAGAGGTACAAAACGAAAATCAGACCTTGAGACAGCAGGTTGGCCGTCTCACACAGCTTTCTGCTGCTCAGCCCCGTGAGCCTAAGATAAACCCTCCTCTAGTGTTTTCTGGTGATCGGAGCAAATTTCGTGAATTTAAAAACGCATGTCGTTTACTTTTTTTGTTAAAACCTCTAACCTACACCACTGACCAAATTAAGGTTGGTACCGTCATCTCCTATTTAACGGGTGAACCCCGGGCCTGGGCAGACGCTCTCTTTGAAAAGGATGATCCACTCCTTAATTCTTACCCTTTATTTCTAGCACAACTCGCTAGTTTATATGAAGACCCCAATAAGCAGAGTACCGCTGATACCCAATTACGGGCCTTAAAACAAGGAAGGAGACCTGTTGAAGATTTCGTGGCAAATTTTAAAAGATGGTCCCCTGATTCAGGGTGGAACGACACATCTTTGAGAACGCAGTTTAGACTCGGCCTATCTGAGGCCGTTAAAGACGAGCTCGCCCGAGCGGATTTACCTGGCACTCTAGAGGGACTGATACAGACCAGTATCAATATTGACAGACAACTACGAGAAAGAAAGGCTGAGAAGATGGGCTCACCATTTTCCAGTCCTTCTCGGATGTTGCCTGCTGACCCTACTCCTATGGAAGTAGGAATGATACGCCCACCTCTGACCCTTTCTGAACGTGCCAGGAGGAAAACCGAACATCTTTGCATGTACTGCGCATCCCCGAATCATTTGATAAGCGGCTGTCCCCTTGTCCGCAGGAAAGAGGGTGAGTGTTCAAATGTCTTGCTAGGGGGACTCACAACTTCCTTTTCTAATCCTTATCTTTTTGTTCATTTAACATTGCAGTGGGACCAAACTAGGATCACCACCAAGGCTATGATCGACACAGGATCTTGTGGAAACTACATTGACATTTGTTTTGTCTCCCTTAATAAAATACCTATTGTTTCTAAACCCAAACCTGTCTCCGTTAGTTTTATTAACGGTACCCCTTTATCCTCTGGTCCTATCACCAGTCAGACACAGGCACTCCTTGTAACTGCTGACGAGTCTCATGTGGAGACCACCACCTTTGATGTATTAACTTCACGACATTTTCCAATCATTTTGGGACTTCCCTGGTTACACATACATCAACCAATCATCGATTGGAAAACAAGAACGCTAACCTTCTCTTCTCACTATTGTGAAACGACGTGTAATCTCCCCACATATGATAGGATACTGTCTGTAGTGCCGGATGACATTATACCCAAGTGTTATCAGGATTTATCGGAGGTTTTCCTTGAGAAAAACGCTCAAATGCTACCTCCCCATAGGGACTATGATTGTTGTATCGATCTACTCCCTAATAGCAAGTTGCCTTTCGGACATGTTTATCCTCTCTCGCAGGATGAACTCTCTCATCTTAAGGAGTATCTGGATGAGAACTTGACAAAAGGATTCATCCGACCTTCTACTTCCTCCACTGCTGCTGGACTCTTCTTTGTCTGTAATAAGGATTCTAGCCTTAGGCCTATCATTGATTTCAGACAATTAAATGCCATTACAATAAAGGATCGTTATCCTTTACCTCTTATTCCTGAACTTATCGAACAGGTGCGTGGAGCTTCTTTCTTTTCAAAATTGGACCTAAAAGGGGCATACAATTTAATTCGAATCTGTAAAGGGGATGAATGGAAGACGGCATTCAGAACCAGATACGGACTGTTTGAGTACCTTGTAATGCCATTTGGGCTATGTAATGCTCCCTCAGCCTTCCAACGGTTTATAAATGAGATATTCAGAGACTTGCTTGATGTTTGTGTCGTAGTATATTTGGACGATATACTTATCTATTCTCATTCCTTACCTGAGCACATAAAACATGTGAGACTTGTGTTGTCAAGGCTACTTGCACATAACTTATACGTTAAATCAAAAAAATGTTTGTTTCATAAAGAGGAAGTACTATTCCTAGGATATATTATATCTAAAAATGGAATCAAAATGGACATGAGCAAAATATCCTGCATTCTGGATTGGCCTGTGCCAACCACTCGCAAAGCATTACAAAGGTTCCTAGGATTCTCTAACTACTATAGGAAATTCATTAAGAACTTCTCTGCGATTGTGAAACCTCTCACACAACTCACAAGCACGAAGAAACCTTTTAATTGGTCAACAGAAGCAAATGGAGCATTCTGTCTGCTGAAATCAAGCTTTACTACTGCCCCCATACTATGCCATCCAGACCCATCCCTTCAATACATCTTGGAGGTAGATGCGTCAAATATGGCAGTAGGAGCAGTTCTCTCACAACGACCAACAAACACCTCACCTCTTCACCCAGTTGCTTTCTTCTCAAAATCATTAAGCAGCCCCGAGGTGAACTACCCAGTAGGTGAGAAGGAGTTACTAGCCATAAAACTGGCGTTAGAGAATTGGCGACATCTACTCGAGGGCACTCAATTGCCAATCCTGATATATACTGATCACAAAAACCTTCAATACCTTCAGACTAATAGAACTCTTTCCCACCGACAGGTACGGTGGTCGTTATTCTTTCTGAGATTTAATTTTTTATTGACTTACACGCCCGCAGACAAAAATAAAAAAGCGGATGCACTTTCACGACTCACCGAGAAGGATTGTACCGAGGTTCCCTCAGTTCCTATAATACCACTTGAACGTATTATCGGTGTCATTCGCTCCCTGAAGGAAGAGATTTTGCACAGCATAGGACTGGACTCACCTCCACCACAACTAACTACTGACGCAGAAGGCTTCCTCTACTACAACGATAAATTATACATACCCCCTACTATGCGAACCAAGATTTTGGAATTGTCGCATGATGTACCTATGGCAGGACATATGGGTATGACTAAAACTTTCAATCTACTTACTAGGCAGTTTTGGTGGCCAGACATGAAGACAACTGTAAAAAAGTTTGTTTCATCTTGTGATATCTGTGCAAGGTCTAAAATTGACAACACGAAACCATCGGGGTTACTTTGTAGTTTACCGATACCCCAGGTTCCGTGGGAAGTGGTATCCTTAGACTTCATAGTGGAACTACCACCTTCAAAAGGATTCAACACCATCTTGGTGTCAGTGGACTATCTGACCAAGATGGCACATTTCACTCCTATCCGAAAACTACCTTCATCCAAACAAACAGTTGCTTGTGAAACATGTCTTTAAGTTACATGGTATTCCAGAAACACTGCTGTCTGACCGTGGTTCACAATTCATCTCAAAGTTTTGGCTAGCTCTATGTCAGATACTACGAATAGAGCGTAAACTTACCTCTCCCTACCACCCTCAGACTAACGGACAGACAGAGAGAGTTAACCAGTGCATTGAACAGTATCTGCGTTGCTATACTTCGTATCTACAGGACGATTGGGCAGATCTTCTCCCGCTAGCGGAATTCGCCTATAACAACGCGACTCATAGCACTACTAAACAAAGTCCATTTTACCTAAATTATGGGTTTCATCCCACACTCCTTCCTCCACGTATCTTGCCATCAAGTAATCCAGTGGCATCTGATTATCTTGCCCAGATAAAGGATTCTCTGGGATTACTCAACAATACCATATCCCATGCTCATAGCCAACAAAAGAAGTACTACGACCTCCGTAGGAAACCCTCTCCCCAATATGCCATTGGGGATCTTGTTTGGCTTTCTACAAAAAATCTGAGATTGAAAATCCCTAGTAAAAAACTTGGACCTCTATTTCTGGGACCTTTCCCAATAGAGAAGCTTATTGGAAAAGCTGCAGTACAACTCACATTACCAACGGACCTCAAGATACATCCCATCTTCCATGTGTCGCTACTGAAGCCCCATGTCCCTAACCAAGGAATAAGGCCTACTATCTCACCTCCACCTCCTGTACAAGTGGAAGGTGGAGAAGAATTTGAGATAAAAGAAATTTTGGATTCCCGTTTCCATAGAAGAAGACTCCAGTATCTTCTATGATGGAAAAACTATGGGCCCCAAGATGACACCTGGCTGGATACCTCCGATATACATGCCCCTAGACTGATTCGCAATTTCCACTCGAAATATCCAGAAAAACCAGTTCTAGAGGCCTTCCGGAGCCGGCCTTAAGGGGGGGGGGTACTGTAATGTTCTGGTACCTCTGGTACCCTTGTTCCCTATTTCTCTCTTACTAAATTGCGTCCCATCTTGTTATCCAAGAGACGCATACACCTTTAAGACCGGATGACATCATTGCCGAGCGCCGCTATGAGCGGCTATTTCAATCGCCGGCTTTCTCTCACTCATTGCTCGTTCAAACCACATGTTCACCGCACCTTCTCCTGGGAAGTCGGAGCTGCTGACATTTCCCTTTGCTGAACTGAAGCCGGAACCTCGCTGCTGATCCGTATCTCGCTACGGGATCACCTCTCTCTAAGGACACTGTTACTACTAACCTATCTAAGTGATAAGTACCCCACAGGGGATTCTTACTAACCAATCTCCTACTGTCATCTACTGCAATTACCAGGACTATCTGTATCTATCTATCTACTATCATCTGCATAGACAGTTAGCTCTTGGGACTACCTTCAACTATCTTTGCACTAGGTTACTCTGTCTAAGTATACTCCATCTGTGTCCTCTCACCATCTGCACTATACTTGACATCAGAACCTATCTGCTTACCATCACCTGCAACTCTCCAAATACTACTCTTAGTGTTCACCATACAATTGCCTGTCTCTCATCTATACATTCTCATATATTCTATCCCTCCATTAAACATCTGATTGAGTATATGTATATTGCATAACAGGCTGTGCACGGTGATGAAGTCCTGAGAGTTGGATATGTTGTTCAACAGATTCTCTACAAGGCTACTGAGTGTAATAATTCTGCAGCTGTAAATCCATCCACTAACAAAAACGCATGAACGTTACAGTGTTGGGCTTACTGCGAGTTATGCGTTGACTGCAAAGGCTGCAGATGGCAACACTGTTGTCAGCAACGGACACATTAAAAAAAGCCCACACTGCGGAGCCATGTGCCGGCGTCCTGGGAGCGCCAAATGTGACTGTACATGGTTGATGGCTCGCTCCTGATACATTTGCAGTTTGCTTTGTACCTCTTGTGCAATGCAAGTTCTGCCTGCATCTGCTCCCTATCTGCCGGTCCGTCTCTCCCTCTGAACTCCCTTCCTCTTCCTCTCTTGTGGACACCCACGTGACATCCATAGACTCGTCATCATCAACGTCATCTTCCCCACCACTAACAATCGAGATCTCGGAGTAGGCAGCAACAGTGGGGACCAACCTCCTTGGGCTGATCTGGGTACTGTCGTCAGACTGCTGAGTGGCGGCTGTTGCTACCTCCTCTTCCTGATCCGATTCCAACAATGGCTGCGCATCGCAAATGTCTTGTGATGGATCGGAAAATAATTCCAGTGACTCAAGTGGAAGGTATGTGGTGGTGGTGTCTTTGGGGGTGCACACAGCAGATCGTGAAGAGGGTGCAGATAGAGAGGATGAGGAGGGTGCAGAAGAGAAAGGCTGAGTGAGCCACTCAACCAAGTCTGGTGCGTCTGTTTTCATAATTGCACGTGGCTTTTGAAACTTCACAGTTAGGCTCCGGCCTACCGCTCCTGCCCTACCCCTACCACCCCTGCGTACGTCTCTGCCTCTTCCTCTGCCTGTCATGTTTTTTAATTACCCTGTAACAACAGTCTCTAGAGAATCGCAGTATATCTGGAAAAAGGTAGATAACACCCCGCTTTAATATGTGCTATTGGGGGGGCCGCTGGTCTATCACACCAGTTCTACAAATAATTGGCCAGTAACTGTTGTCACTGTGTGTAGCACAGTCAAACCAGCAAGAGAGGCCAAATTTTGTCAGGACTAAAATACACTCTTAGAAAAGTATACTGTTAAATAACACCCCGCTTCAATATGTGCTATTGGGGGGGGCCACTGGTCTATCACACCAGTTCTACAAAAAATTGGCCAGGGAGTTTGCCACTGTGTGTAGTGTTGCTGCAGAAACGCTCAGTCTCACCACCACACCACTGGGTCTGGTGCCCATATAGGCTAACCTGTCGACCCAACTGGATGTTCATAGATCCACTGCTTCAAGTTCTGGGAAGCTCCTTCTTGCAAGAATAACTTCCATTCATGACCAAAGAGGTCACTGTCAGTTTGAGATTCATTGAACTGCATTTTAGTCTAGGGACACACTCCTAACATCCAAGACTTTATATCTTACAGTGTCTGACAGGAAGTTCTGGGAAGTCAGAATGCAACAATGATTTGAGACAGGTTGTGCTGTTGGCAAACTTGAATGGGAGATACCTTTGACAAAGATTTAATAATATTGTATTCCTTCTTGCTATGAAGATGGGAGATTACCATTACCGTCTGTTTGGAGCATAATGGAGGCCTCCTAGGCTGTGTTGCCTAAACAACTTTCACGCTTGGGAATCACTGCCAATGTTAGCCACTTCGTTCTTCATTGGCATTTGTCATTAACCTTGAGCTAGGAGGTCACTGAGGTGAATACCAAGAAAGTAAATAGATTGTGATAATTGGTATGACAGGAAGCTGATGAAAGCTGAAAAGATTAACCAACTATATTTAGCCACCACCAACGGGACTTGTCTCATATGTGGGGTCTTCTTACCTGGAGTAGGAAGCGAATCCTTTACCCTAGAAGGTAAAATTTATAATGTTCTCAATCTACCAGTGAGTCCAACCGACTGCATGGATTACTGCAGACTACATCTCGATCATTTAAGACCATGGGATATGAACAGATGGGCTAGAGCTAGGACTTGCCCCAAGTGAGAACCTAATACTGTCAATTTCTGTGAGGGCAACTCTACAGTATTCTCCTGAGTGTCCAAAATGTCATTATTATAAGGAGTTGGCCTTCCCCAGCTGATGATCCGTCCAAATTTGATCTGAGTCTGAATCAGAATTTGCCAGGACCTGGGAGATGTTAAGCCACTGCAGGCTGTTTTCCAGCTATGAAACATGCTGCCCTTGCTTCTGCAAGATGGCCACTACTGGAAGCAATGTTCTGGAAAAATGTCTTGAGTACGTGGAAAGGCCAAAGGTTGTCAAATGGATCTGAAGTAAAAACTCTCAGAAGCATGGGTGTGCTGAAAAACATATGTACACATCAGCTAGAGCTAGAGAAAATTACAGCTGCTTTATCTGATGGTTTGAGTGATTGTTCTCAATAACTCCATATGAAGTTTTGGATTTTGATTCTTCGTTCCATTTCCTGCCTAAATCTGCTTTTCGACTAAGAACACTGGATCGATGGCTCACTGTTGGAACAAGACTTGGTAAAATTTGCTTAAAGCTTTAAAGAAGCATAGTGGGAATCAGAGGAGTTGGAGGAAGGAAAAGAAAATTCCAATGACTTCCTTACTGCACAGGCTCCACCGATACGGAGCCTCCTCTGCCCAAGTTTGCGATAATTCCTGCAATAACACCTAGTGGGGAAATTTTTTAGTGAAAGGAATTTTTTGATGCTCCTAGCAAGGAGCAGACTAGGATTTAGGCGACCAGGAAAGAAGATTATGGAACTTTCAATCTCTTCTATAGCTCTTTTCAGGCATTGTCACCAACCCTTTGTTCTGGCCCTAGGTGACTAACCTAAAGGATTAGTCCCAAATCTAGACATCACTGATTCCATCTTGAATAGCAGTCAATTCACTTAGAAAGAGGCATATGCAATCAGTGGGTTTAAGCCATAGGGCTTGACTAACCACACAGAATACTAGAGGAACAGCATACTGCATCGCTGATCGCTTTCTTTTTTTTTAAGTCAAGAGAAAAGTTTATTGAGAAAACGCACACAAATACATCAGTAAAATATTCAGTCAACACATTCAATCAGGTAACTCAAAACAGTACAGATCTCAGCCGGTCATTCATCCCTGATCACTTTAATTTCACTCAGGGATCACACACCACAGAGACTTATTACTGGTCCAGTTTGCCTTGAACTCTTCTGCTGAGAACCATATGGCCTTGGCTACTGAAGTGAACTCCCACGTAAGCCACACAACACTACCTAATGGTAGAATAAACCTAATTGCCAAATCAATATTGATGTTTCCATGCCTCTGCAAAGGATATTGCATCATCCACTGGCAGACTGGCACTTCTGGCTAGTCTGATGAAGATTCCTTGGCCAACTTCCTCCGAAGTAAACCTGGGCTTTACAGAAAGGATCTTGCATCCCCTGCTAGCATGAAGACACATCTGGCCAATCCAATGAAAACTCCTTGGCCTGCTGCTTATAAGGCAGAGGTACCCTTTAAACAAACTTAGCTGTCTGATTAGCTTAGTCTGATTATCTGCCTTTTTGTTTACGCCTGATATGCAACTTGGCATAGCATCTTGGGGGGCACGTCAGATAAACACACTCCCTATACTACCAAGGATGGTCCTTCTTGTGATTTCCCTAAGTTTTCCCCTCCTGGCAGCGCTTTAAATGTATAGCGGTTTTCCACAGGGCCATAGAGAACCTGACACTGTTGAAGGAACAAGTTGCCTCTTTTCCATGGGGGAATGGTAGAGGTATTAAGGGCTGGAAAGTTTTACCTTTTTAGGTTTTTTTTTTTGAGTATAGTATACCTACCTGACCCTCATCTTATTGAGCATGGCTGGTCTCTGGGTAAGCTCAAACCTCAAGGATATGAGCTGCAGGTTTGTGGTCATAATAAATGCCTGGAAGTACTGGCTAGGCCATTAGCATTAATACACTCTCAGTGGCTGTCCACACATCCATCTGCAGACATTGAAACAGCAAATGGACCTATATGCTATTGTGAGCTAGGATTAATCACTCAAAAAAAGTAATTACCAATACATGTGTAATAGACAAATTACTTAAGGCACTGAACTTCACTCCAGCATTTAGACATAATAAGTTAATGCATAACAATCATTAAACACATAGCAGCCCCTAACATATAGTAGCCATAAGCAGGCATTAAACACATAGCAGCCATTAATACTGAAGCATTACTATATCATAAGCAGCACAAGTAAGGGTTAATATACCTCAGACCAATAGCCCTGGCATCATAACCTACACTAGGCCACTGGTCTACAAAGGTTAAAAACAGCAAACCCAGGCATTAGAGCTTAAACAGTAATCCAACCTGCAGAGCCAGGCATCGCTGGTTAATAGAAAAACTCCACTTTGCACAGCAACACCTGTATATCAGGCCGTGCATTAGAAGTACTGCAGACAAAACAAAACCTGTGAGGCATTAACCTCCCTGGCGGTATTCCCGAGTGTGGCTCGGGGTGCAATTTCAGTGCCATTAGCGGTAACCCCGAGCCGCACTCGGGGTACCACCAGGGAGCATCGCTGGATCCTGGAAGAGGTTACTTACCTTGTCCCCGGGATCCTGCGATGTATTCCAGCAGCATACAGCGCTCACATCTTCTGTCTGATGCTCTGTGCCCCGGCTTCCGTCTCCTGCGAGCGTCACGTCGCAGGGGGGTGGAACCGGCGGCAAATTCAAAAAGTAAAACACAAACACACTGATATATTGTAATTCCATTGGATTACATTACTAAAAAAAAAAAAAAAATGTAAATTTGTTTGCCCCCCAGTGCCCTTGCCTGCACGTACGTGTATATATATACAGCTGCAAGAAAAAGTATGTGAACCCTTTGGAATGATATAGATTTCTGCACAAATTGGTCATAAAATGTGATCTTCTCTCCATCATAGTCACAACAATAGAAAATCACAGTCTGCTTAAACTAATAACACACAAAGAATGAAATGTTGCCATGTTTTTATTGAACACACCATGTAAACATTCACAGTGCAGGTGAAAAAAGTATGTGAACCCCTAGACTAATGACATCTCCAAGAGCTAATTGGAGTGAGATGTCAGCCAACTGGAGTCCAATCAATGAGATAAGATTGGAGGTGTTGGTTACAGCTGCCCTGCCCTAAAAAAACACACACCAGTTCTGGGTTTGCTTTTCACAAGAAGCCTGATGTGAATGATGCGAATGATGCCTCGCACAAAAGAGCTCTCAGAAAACCTACGATTAAGAATTGTTGACTTGCATAAAGCTGGAAAGGGTTATAAAAGTATCTCCAAAAACCTTGCTGTTCATCGGTCTACGGTAAGACAAATTGTCTATAAATGGAGAAAGTTCAGCACTGCTGCTTCTCTCCCTAGGAGTGGCCGTCCTGTAAAGATGACTGCAGGAGCACAGCACAGACTGCTCAATGAGGTGAAGAAGAATCCTAGAGTGTCAGCTAAAGACTTACAAAAGTCACTGGCAAATGCTAACATCCCTGGAAAAAATATTGTTAGGGTGTTCCTCGACTGTACCAATGGATTGGCCCCTCAAGGGGAAATGTACAGTGGTAGAACCACCAAACCTGGGACTTTGGAGGCAGAGATCTTAATGGCATGAAATAGATAACTATAAACACAACAATTAAAAAGGTATAATTTTATTATCAAAATGATCAATCATTTAAAAACATAGATGCAAAATAGCATCAAGAAGCATAAACAAAATACAACGTTGATGCATGAAATTATGAACCTACGTAATACGTAAAACACTAAACAAGAATGGATTTCATGGGAGGATACCACAGAAGAAGCCACTGCTGTCCAAAGCAAATACGGAGAGGATAGCCCTGTGGGACTTTAAATGAGGTGGATATAGGGTACCAAGTAAAAAATAGTAATTTATTGAATAAAAATATACAAAGCATAACCGGCAAGCAAAGTGCAAGAAAAACACACCTAATAAAATTGCAGCAGAAAAATTGCATAAAGGTCAAGAATCTTGTCATAAAATTGAATAAAGTAATAGCATACAATGAGTATAATGCATGTACTGATAAACATTCCAACTTCCAACACATTTAAGTGTGAGAGCTGAGACAATGACAATTCCGGCATCTTTGGTTTGTTTTGTTTATTTTATAATGGGGATGGGAGAAGGGAATGAGTGGGATACTCCTCTGGCTCAACTAGGTTTAACTGTGACACTTTGTAGAAAAGATGCCTGTTAGCGCTGTCCTGTTGCCAGCTGAATGCCAACCAATGCTTCCTGGCGCTTGAGATACTGTTCTGCTGAAAGCGCTGAAACTTCGACTTTAACTCCTTAGTTAACTTCACTGACTGAGGTAGCTTTTTGTAACTGCTTGTGTGGCTGCAACTCCTAACACTGCACACATGACTCTTCAGGGCCCAACCGCTGGCGCCCTCTCTACACTTCCAGGGTCCTCTCACTAGGCAACCCCCCCTTGACGCTTCAGGGTCCTTTCACTAGGCAACCCCCTTGACACTTGCAGGCTCCAGGATCCCTGGGACCTTGACCAGAGTGGTCCCCTCTACACTAGGCAGACCCCCAGGGGGGCAGTTCACAGTACTCATGACCTTGGATGGCTTTCCTGGAACTGAACCGGATCCTCTCTGCAACTCAGCTCAGCTTTCCCTACTGGATTCTTAGGCAGCCACCCGAGACACCCGATCCTTCTGACAGGAGGAGAGACAGCCGTACTCTCCTTCCTGGGACTTTGCTTCCCGCCAAAGACGCTGCGTCATGCATTCCCCTCAAACTTATACCCACTCCCAGAATCCTCTGCGGCAGAATCTGCCTTCTGGGGTAGATACAAGCCTGAATGGGCCACTGATTGGGTTTCTTCCACTGTCCAATGAGAATCCTCTCATGGAGCCAGTGGGGAGAATCCCCTCTCAGCAGCCACACCTGGGAGACGACAGTCCAGCTGAAAATCGTGGCCCTGCTGTTAGGTAGCTAAAGCCCATTATGCTTTTATCTAGCACCTACCTTGTAGGGTGCTACATATACAGTATATATATAGATATATAGTTATTTATTATATTATAATTTATGATTTTGTGTTTCAGACTTTATCATACCCGAGATATTATAAAGAAGAACGCACAGTAAAAAAAAAAAAAATCATATGTAAATAGTTGGTTTGGGCTGCTCATCCTTAAGAATTACATGCAAAATTATTGTACCACTTTCAGCATCTAAAATCGGAAACAATCATACCGCCAGGGAGGTTAAGGCCCCTTCCACACACAGAGTCCATTCAGATCCGCCTGTCAGTTTTTTTTGTGGATCTGAACGGACGCCCCATGCATCTCTATGGGGCATCGGATGTCAGCGGAGACATGTTCTCTGACATCCGATCCAATCCGATCCCTCAAAACCGGACAGATGGAAACTCTATTTTCCATCCGTCTGGGGGATCAGATGAGAACGGTCCGTTCCCATCCGATTCCCCCATAGTGAAGAATGGGGACCTGACAGCTGTGTCTCCGCACACAGCGCAGAGACACAACTGTCATCCGCCTGCTCAGCGGGGGATCAATCCCCCGCTGAGAAAATGGAGTACGTTGGTGAAAGGGGCCTAATGAAACAAGCAGAACTATAAGTTACCCTACTTTGGCAGCCTGACATATTAACCGCATAATAATCATGACAAACCATAACAGCTTATGGTTTAGCTTGCTTGCCTGTGCAGCACACATTCCTCACTGGCTCTAAAGTGATGGGAGACGCCCGATTCCTGAACAGGTGGCCACCAATACACCCCCAGGCAGCCGGAAATTATCCCAACTCCATTTTGCTGCACTCTGTCGACTGCAATTCTGCTGAGCGCCATCCCCATCCATCTGGAAAGGGTCTTCTATCAGAATTCCGCTACCTACTGTATCAGATTCTGCAATCGGAAGATATGTTCGGACGAGAACTTACTGCGCATGCACCATGCCTTCCAGCATGGCTGCTATGCGTTCCAATAGGTTTCGTAATTTGATAGGACATCTTCTTACACCCACGCAAGTCTTGAATTTCACATTTATTTTAGCAGTAAACTGACCTTATATACTGAAATAGACTTGACTAAGGTGTAAAATATGGCTTGTACTTAACTACTATACCAATAAAACCCTATCCCTTCCAATAAATAACCACACCACAACCCGTTGGAGTTAAATTGGCTATAGCAGCCTTTTATTAACCAAAATTATAAATAACGAATAAATACTGATCAATAACATCATAACCAGAACACACAGTGTATTAAATAAAATTGGAGCCACAAGGTCCTAATAGACATCAAATCAACGACAGTACCTACAAATCACTTCTCAGGCCTCCAGCCACAAAAACAGACTCAGAGACATCTCGCAGGTACCTACACCAACTGGGAGCCGTACCTCAGATGGGTCCCTACTCCAACTGGGAACCGTATCTCAGACGGGTCCCTACACCAAACATTTTGTGCCCATATGTACCTAAAAAGGACCTTGCACCCCGCCACCGTCACCTTATGCCCTCTTCCAAATCACGGAATCCAATGAAAGAATTTCTGGTGCCTCAAACCAAAAAGGGGGGGGGGGGGTTTGAGGTTTTTAAGGCAATGAATTTGAGGTAGTTTTATATTGAATAAAACAGTTTATTATACATTTAAAACAGTACACATACAGTAGGGTTATAGGCCCTGTAGTGTGAAGAGGTGATAAAAAGTTGAATTTACAGTGAAAATAGTGACATGGTGACTTGTATGAATGTATTTCTCTGTTCACCGGACTTGATTACAAGTTATTGGGACAGAGAGAACATCCGCAATATCCGACGCGTTTCAGATTGGTAGCCTTTGTCAAGGATATCACCGTATCTGTAGTTGTAACAAAAAATAGTTATTTTAATACACCTACTCTGACAAAGGGGAGAATTATTTCCATTGGGGTGGTGTTTACAAAGAAACACTTACATTTTGTTATTTGCCTTTCCATGCATGGAGACCTTTTTCCTCCTATCCTGTTTCCTGTGACAGGAACTAGAGTGGTTGCTTCTAAGAGTAATATGTAATAATTAAAAATGTGATTCAAAGATGATATCTATTTGTTCATATTTATATAGTTTTACTCACTGAAAAAAAAGCAGTTAGGGTGCTTCTGTGAGTTTATTGCATTTGCCGTGTTCTGGTCAGAAGTTTTTTCCAAAGAACTGTCATCTATGCCATAAAGTATATATACTATTAAAAGAAAAAATATTTTTCAAAAGACCAGAAAGTTGTACGTGGAAAACATTGGAGCAGAAAAAGATTTTCCTTTAAAATATACTAGGAATTCGGCTTGTTGGTATTCAACCAGAAAAAGAAAAACATGTTTAGGCAGCTTGGTTTGTTCAATTACAGCAGTGCATTTGCAGGTCCGTACATCTCCTACTGCGCATCGGGATCTGTGTTGTTGCGGCCGTCACTTATCTCTTACCCTACTGCGCATGTGCAATGAGTATTGCGCACACATCTAGGCAGAGATTGTCGGCCGTGAGTGTATGTAGCGCCGCCGACACAATTTAGAGGAGCTGGATGCCCCAAAAGGATCCGGTGGGAGGAAAATAGATGGAAAAAATATCCTCCTTTGCTCCAATCGCCCCAGCTTAGTTTCTGCTGGGGCTTTGTGTGCCGGGTGCAGGAATTTAAGGTAGAGTTGAGTGGACACCTGGATGTCCGTGTTCGGCAGGTTCGGCCGAACTTGGAAAAAAAAGTCCGGGTCCGTGTCCCGGACTTTTTCCGAACTTTACCCGGACCCCGAACCCCATTGAAGTCAATGGGGACCCGAACTTTCAGGCACTAAAATGGCTCTAAAACACCAATGGAAAGGGCTAGAGTGCTGCAAATGGCAGCAAAACGTAGTTAAGAGCATGGCAAGTGCTCTTCAAACAAATGTGGATAGGGAAATAACTTAAAACAACAAAAAAAAAACAGAAAAATAAAACAATGTTCTTCATCTGTGAAGGACGAGGCCCATATGGAGTAGGAGGGAGGTTGAGGTGGTGGTGTCATAGGCGTGCGCACAGGGTGTGGCGGGTGTGCCTGGGCACACCCTAATCACCTAGGGCACATTAGCATTATCGCTCTGTTTGCCAGTGAGGAGATGGGAAAGATCTCCCTCGGACCTGCTCTGCCATAAGAGAAGTGCCACACACTTCTATTTCACTTTGCCAGCAGGGAGAGTAATGTACCGGGGCCATATACATGTAGGCAAACACATGCATGTGTATTTAAACTTTGGGGTGCACACCCTAATGCAATAGGCTGCGCACACCTATGGGCGGTGTAGGTGGAAGCGGCGGTGGAGGACGACGAGGTAGCCAACACTGCTTTTTTTCAGTCATTTTAAATTAGGGTACACCCCAAAAGAGTGAGAAAGATCAAAAATAGAACAATGGATGGGTAAGGTCGGTATCCATCTCTATTCTGCACAAGGTACGGAAAAGTCCTGTGGAATCCATGCCTGGTTCATTTTAATGAACGTGAGCTTGTCCACATTGTCTCTGGACAGGCGGCTGCGCTCCCAGCCGTGCTAAATACACGTTCAGATAATACACTGGCTGCAGGGCACGCCAGCACCTCCAAGGCGTAAAGGGCAAGCTCAGGCCATGTGCCCAATTTGGAGACCCAGAAGTTGAAGGGGGCAGACCCGTCATTCACTACATGTAGGCGTGTGCACACATACTGCTCCACCATGTTGGTGAAATTCTGCCTCCTGCTAAGACGTTCCATATGAGCTGCTGGTGCTGCTGTTTGTTGTGGCGTGCTGACAAAGCTTTTCCACATTCCGGCCATGCTAACCCTGCCTTCTGAGGTTCTGGCGGTGCCCTGGTTGCGTTGGCGACCTCTTCCTCCTCCTCCTCCTCTGCCTTGGCCTTGTGCTTCCACTGTGGCCCCGCTGTCAGGTGGGAATGCCAGCAGCATTGCGTCTACCAGCGTGCGCTTGTACCCGCGCATCTTGCGATCGCGCTCCAGTGAGTGAATTAAGGACGATACGTTGTCCTTGTAACGGGGATCCAGCAGCGTGGCCACCCAGTAATCAGCACAAGTTAGAATGTGGGCAACTCGGCGGTCGTTGTGGAGACACTGCAGCATGTAATTGCTCATGTGTGCCAGGCTGCCCAGAGGCAAGGAAAGGCTGTCCTCTGTGGGAGGTGTATCGTCTGTGTCCTCTGTATCCCCCCAGCCACGCACCAGTGATGGCCATGAGCTGGCCTGGGTGCCACCCTGCTGTGAACATGGTTCCATCTCCTCCTCCATCTCCTCATCCTCCAGAACTGTGCCCCTGCTGGACAATTGTGACCCTGGCGTTTGTGGGTGCAGGAATCCACCATCGGAGCCACTTGCGAATGACTGCCCTGAAAGCCTTGGAAATGTTACCTCTTCATCCTCCTCCTCCTCCTCATCCTGTGCCACATCCTCTTCCATCATTGCCTGAATCGTTTTTTGAAGGAGGCATAGAAGTGGGATAGTTAAGCTGACAACGGCGTCATCGGCACTGGCCATGTTGGTGGAGTACTCAAAACAGCGCAACAAGGCACACAGGTCTCGCATTGAGGCCCAGTTATTGGTGGTGAAGTGGTGCTGTTCCGCAGAGTGACTCATGCGTACGTGCTGCAGCTGAAACTCCACTATGGCCTGCTGCTGCTCGCACAGTCTTTCCAGCATGTGCAAGGTGGAGTTCCACCTTGTGGGCACGTCACATATGAGGCGGTGAGCGGGAAGGACGAAGTTACGCTGCAGCGCTGACAGGCAAACAGCAGCAGCAAGGTGAGAACGCCGAAAGTGCGCACAGACGGCCCGCACTTTCTGCAGCAGCTCTGACATATCGGGGTAATTTTTAAGGAACCTCTGCACCACCAAATTCAGCACATGCGCCAGGCAAGGGATGTGCGTCAAACCGGCTAGGCCCAGAGCTGCTATGAGATTTCGCCCATTATCGCACACCACCAGGCCAGGCTTGAGGCTCGCTGGCAGCAACCACTCATTTGTCTGCTGTTCCATGCTCCTCCACAACTCCTGTGCAGTGTGTGGTTTTTCCCCCAAACAGGCAAGTTTTAAAACTGCCTGCTGTCGTTTACCCCTGGCTGTGCTGAAGTTGGTGGTGAAGGTGTTACGCTGACCGGATGAGGAGGCGATAGAGGATGAGGAAGCGGAGTAGGAGGAGAGACTGCTGCATGACTTGGGGCTCAGACTGCTTGCCTGATTTGCAAGGGGGTGAGGTGAAAGACGGTTGGACATTGGCTGCAGGTGCCAACTCTGACCTTTCTGCAGTAGACTGGGTGGGAGACAATATGAAGGAACTGGAGGCACTGTCAGCAACCCAATCTACTATCGCCTGTACTTCTTCTGACCTCATCACTTCTTGAGGCGCATGATGCCCTACCAAATACTGCTGCAGGTTCTGTCGCCTACTCACACTTGAGGAAGGTGTTTCACTTGTGCGTGTAGCTGGCACAGATCGACCATGTCCTCTCCTTGCAACAGGAGCTCTACCAGCAGCACCACGACCCAGGCCACGGCCCCTATTTGACGGTCTCCTCATATTTCTGTAATTTATGATCTTGCCCTAGAAAGGTGTTTATTGAATAGCGGAACAAAACAACAACAGTATCGCACGGGTGTATCTCACAGTCAAATATGCAAACTATGCCGCAATTTAATTTTTTTTTACCCCAAAAGGGTGTTTATTAAATAGCGGAATAGAAAAACAGTATACAAATACAACGGGTGTATCTCACAGTCAAATATGCAAAGTATGACGCAAATTTCATTTTTTTCACCCCAAAAGGGTGTATATTGAATAGCGGAATAGAAAAAAGGATATAAAATGGTTTATCTCACACGTACAAACACAGACTAGGCCCCGATTACAATTTTTTGTACCCTAAAGGGAGGATGAGGAAGAGGAGTAGGAGGAGTTCGGAACAGGAGGCAAACTGAAGCACCCTGCAATCCTCGGCGGTGGAAGATGCGCCCCAAAAGATTGGAAGGTGTATCTCACATGTACCGATACAGACTATGCCACAATTTAATTCTTTTTACCCCAAAGGGTGTAGATTGAATAGCGGAATAGAAAAAATTTTACAAAACGGTGTATCTCACACGTACAAACACAGACTAGGCCCCGATTACAATTTTTTGTACCCTAAAGGCAGGATGAGGATGAGGAGTAGGAGGAGTTCGGAACAGGAGGCAAACTGAAGCACCCTGCAATCCTCGGCGGTGGAAGATGCGCCCCAAAAGATTGGAAGGTGTATCTCACACGTACCGATACAGACTATGCCACAATTTAATTCTTTTTACCCCAAAGGGTGTAGACTGAATAGCGGAATAGAAAAATTTTTACAAAACGGTGTATCTCACACGTACAAACTCAGACTAGGCCCCGATTACAATTTTTTGTACCCTAAAGGCAGGATGAGGAGTAGGAGGAGTTCGGAACAGGAGGCAAACTGAAGCACCCTGCAATCCTCGGCGGTGGAAGATGCGCCCCAAAAGATTGGACGGTGTATCTCACACGTACCGATACAGACTATGCCACAATTTAATTCTTTTTACCCCAAAGGGTGTAGATTGAATAGCGGAATAGAAAAAAATTTATAAAACGGTGTATCTCACACGTACAAACACAGACTAGGCCCCGATTACAATTTTTTGTACCCTAAAGGCAGGATGAGGATGAGGAGTAGGAGGAGTTCGGAACAGGCAGGAGGCAAACTGAAACACCCTGCAATCCTCGGCTGTGTAAGATGAGCCCCAAAAATTACTGATTTTTGGGGCTCAAAAATCGATACAGACTATCCCGCAATTTCATTATTTTTACCCCAAGGGTGTAGATTGAATAGCGGAATAGAAAATATGATATCAAAAGGTGTATCTATCTCACACGTACAGACCCAGACTAGGCCCCGATTACTATTTTTTGTACCCCAAAGGCAGGATGAGAAGTAGGAGGAGTTCGGAACAGGCAGGAGGCAAACTGAAGCACCCTGCAATCCTCTGCGGTATGAGATGCGCCCCAAAAATTGGAAAGGTGTATCTCACACGTACCGATACAGACTATCCCGCAATTTAATTCTTTTTACCCCAAAGGGTGTAGATTGAATAGCGGAATAGAAAATATGATATCAAAAGGTGTATCTATCTCACACGTACAGACCCAGACTAGGCCCCGATTACTATTTTTTGTACCCCAAAGGCAGGATGAGGAGTAGGAGGAGTTCAGAACAGGCAGGAGGCAAACTGAAGCACCCTGCAATCCTCGGCGGTATGAGATGCGCCCCAAAAATTGGAAAGGTGTATCTCACACGTACCGATACAGACTATCCCGCAATTTAATTCTTTTTACCCCAAAGGGTGTAGATTGAATAGCGGAATAGAAAATATGATATAAAATTGGTGATTTTTCAATAGCACATGTGAACACAGCAGTGTCTTATATCAGTCAGCTCTGCTGCAGGCTATGAAGGGAAAAAAAAAGAAAATTCCCCTTTAAGTTTGTAATTTTTAAATAGATTAGTACAGACTATGCCACAATTTAATTTTTTTAACCCAAAAGGGTGTATATTGAATAGTGGAATAGAAAAAAGTGTATACATTTTAAAATCACTCAATAATAGCACATGTGAACACAGCAGTGTCTTATCACAGTCAGCACTGAAGCAAAAACGCTGCACACAACTGACTGATAAAAAATATTTTTTTCTCCCTCCTCCTCAGCGGGCAAAAAGATTGTGTTCACTGCACCACCCCACACACAGCAAAATCAATGTAGAACACTGACCCTGCCTATTCTCCAGCCTCGCCCTAAAATGCCCTAATAACTCGCCCTGCCTGCACTCCGACCTGACCCTGCATTCTTTTCGGACACAATATAATTTTTCACTGTCTGTCCCTAATCAGCAGCCAGCACGTATGATGTGTGCTCTGTCCCTATACTACAGCAGAATGACGCAGCGGCGCTGGGTCTCGAACTTATAAAGACATGGTCACATGCTTCAGATGGCCAATCACAGCTACTAACACATTAGTAGGCATGGCTGGGATGGCTTAATGCACACCAGTTAAACGCTTTTGATTGGCTGTTGAAAGCCCGCCATTAAAAGTGCGCCACTACATACAAACCTGGAAATAAAATGACCGAACACGGATTTTAAACCCGAACATACAGTAAAGTTTTCGGGTCCGTGTTCGGGTAACAAAAATCCAATTATTCGGTACGAACACGAATAATACAGTCCGTGTTCGCTCAACACTAATTTAAGGATATATATGAGGGAGGCTTATTTACCATGCAAAAGGATTGGCATTATACAGAGAAATAAAGTATATAAATAAATATGTTCTTATTAAGACAAAGTAAATATTGTTACACATGCGGGCAGGGGTAGAGTGGGATTAAGCCACATTGTGGTATATTGGTATCCCAGTTTTTTCGTTTTTGGGGAGCTTATTTGTGCAAGGGACATTATTGGAATTGTCTTACGTCTCATTATGGCATATTGGTGTCCACATTTTCAGGGCCTTATTTGTGCATAGGACATTATTTGGAATTGGGGGGCATTTTTTGTTCCCCATTTGTAAAGGTGTTGAATTAGGATGAGTAAGTGGCATAGTTTTTTCCAAAGATCATAATTTTTTGATTTTTTGAAGAAGGTATTTTTTCCTTTCTTCAAATGAGGGTAGTAGTTTAGATCTTGAAATCCCATGAGTTTTTACATGTGGTAATAGGGTAGATAATTCGTTTTTTCCTTATATCTAGTTAGTTTTTCCAGAAGTGAATCCTTGCAGAAAGGGTCAAAAGCTTTCTGTTTCGTTTAAGCCAGGGAAGGTGGTGTCCTTTAAATGTTTGATCCATCTCATTTCAAGTTGGAGGAGCGTCTTGTTCCAGTCCCCACCTCTCTTTGGAACATGAATTCTGTCTAGGGCCATGAAGGTGACTTTTGGCATTTTGTACTTGTGAGTAAATGCTACGTGTCTTCCCAAGGGAAGGTAGTAGTTGCCAATTTCCATGCTGTTCATATGTTTATTAATTCTTGTTCCAAACTCTTGCTTAGTTTTTCCCACATTGAAGGATCCACACTCACACTGCATGAGATAAACAATGCCCCTCGTCTTGCAATTTGCAAAATGTTTCGGTTTGAATAATTCACTGTTTGGTAGTATTTTTAAAGCGCATCTTACGATTACCCGACATTGTGCACAATGTCCTTGTCCTTGAATGGGTCTTTTCTTGAGCCTTCTGTGTACTCACTATGTACGAGTTTTTCTTTGATGGATCCTGACTTCCTGAATGTTATTAGAGGGTATTCTGGAACTAGGTTTTATAGATTTGAATCTTCCGTTAAGATGGACCAATGTTTCTTAAAGATATTTCGTATCCTGTGATGTTCATTGGAATATCGCATTATGATTCTGGTTGTTGACTGTTCTTGTTCTTTTTGGGTTTCTGTATTTTTGTTCTTTTTGAAGAGAATTTCATGCCTGTTTTTAGTTTTTACACGGTCGAAGGCTTTTTTGAGGGAGGTCTTAGTGTATCCTCTTTGTATTAGACGTCTTGTAAGGGCATTTGTTTCGCTTTGAAAATCTTCCGGACAGCTGCAGTTTCTTTTTAATCTGAGATATTGGCTGTAAGGGATTGATTTTTTTAAGGGAGTTGGGTGGAAGCTTGTGGTGTGTAAGATTGTATTGCCGGCCATTTCTTTCCTGTACAATGTTGTTTGGAGTTTTCCTTCTGCGTCTTTTTGCACCCAGGTGTCTAGAAATGGTGCTTTGTTTTTATTGTAGCTCATGGTAAAAAAATGTTGTATAGATTCTTATTCATTTTCTTTAGACATTCCTCCAACATGGTTTCTGGGCCATCCCAAATAACGAATATGTCGTCAATATACCTTTGCCATAATAGTATGTTGCCCGTGTATTGATGATTTTCATCGTCCGATAAGAAGTCCTGCTCCCATTTTCCGAGGTAAATGTTGCCATATGAGGGAGCGCAACTGGTACCCATTGCTACACCACAGATTTGTAAATAGTATGATCCAGCAAAGGAGAAGTAATTGTGGTTTAGTATATGGTCAAGCATTAATATAATAAAGTCATTAAACTTTTTATCATACCTACTTTGTTGTTCTAGTGTTTCTTTAACAGCTGCTAGTCCCTTTTCATGTGAAATGTTGTTATATAAAGACTCCATGTCTATGGTAGCTAGGATGGCATCTTTTGGGATGGTCATTCCTTCCAATATCTGTAAAAAATGTACAGTGTCTTTGGTATATGATGTTAATTTGTTGACGTGTGGTTTGAGGTATGAGTCGATGACCTGGCTTGTTGTTTCAGAGATGTTGCCATTTCCGGAGATGATTGGTCTGCAGGAGGGTTTTTTGAATCCTTGTGGATTTTGCAGAGTGCATAGGATGTGGGTATTGTTGGATATTTTGGACACATAAATTCCCAAAGTGTTGTTGATATCGTCTTTTCATTTAGTGCTTTATCAAGTTTCCTATAGAATTCATCATTATAGGTGTTGATCATAAGTGGTGAGATAATTTTGTACCATTTTTGTTTTCTAAGACTTTTAGACACATAGGTTTGTAGACTTCATTGTCCATGAGGACGACGTTGCCTCCCTTGTCAGAGGGTTTGATGGTAATGGTTTCATTTTTTTGTAGGTTTTGTAATGCAATTTTTTGTTCTCTTGTGATGTTTCCTGTAGTGCACTCATTCTTATTTTTTTCAATATCTTTTGTGGTCTGTTTCACAAATAGCGCAATAGCAGGGTTAGTATTTATTGGGGGAAATCTGTGACTTCTTTTTGAAGTTAGGGTTGGTGCCTTCCTCTTCTACTTCCACATCCTCGTCACTGTTGAGTTGTGTTAGTGATTCCATAGAGTCTTCTAGTCCTCCCTCTTGTAATAAGAGGTTAAGGTCTCTTATGGCTTTGAATTCTGCCGCTATCATTGCTGTAGGTTGTTGGTCCTCAGGTGGAGTTTTGTTGTTCATGGCCTTGAAAAGGAGGTTCCTAGCGAATAAATTTATATCTTTAATTGCCTCAAAAGTATCCATGCCTTTGTTTGGGCAAAAGGAAAGTCAGAGGGATAGGACTTCAAGTTCGCTTTTAGTAGGGATATGTGATGATAGATTAATTACGGTTAATCCCTAATCTCTTCCAACTGAAAAAATCCCGCCAAATGCCAGGCAGGAGGGTGGGAAGCTGTTCCCTGCTTGTCTGACGTCCAATTGACTCCCCTTCCTTCAGGTCACCGAAAGCTCATCCCCATGCTCCTCCCAACCCGGGCCATGCCCCTCAACCAGCCAACTGTTCTGTCAACCCTAACAACACCTTTTCCTTCCTATACCCAAGCCCTTTTTAACCCTTGTCATGCCGGCCCTCTGTTTAGTGCCTTCTGCTTTACTCCGGGCCTCTCTTGACTAAGGTATAAAATATGGCTTGTACTCAACTACTATACCAATAAAACCCCATCCATTCCAATAAATAACCACAGAACAACCGGTTGGAATTAAATTGGCTATAGCAGCCTTTTATTAATCAAGATTATAAATAACAAATAAATACTGATCAATAACATCATAACCTGAACACACAGTGTATTAAATAAAATTGAAGCCACAAGGTCTAGGCATCAAAGCAATGACAGTACCTGCGAATCACTTGTCAGGCCTCCAGCCGCAAAAACACAGACTTGGAGACAACTCGCAGGTACCTACACCAACTGGGAGCCATACCTCAGACGTGTCCCTACACCAACTGGGAACCGTACCTCAGACGGGTCCCTACACCACACCTTTGTGCCCATATGTACCTAAAAAGGACCTTGCACCCCACCACCACTGCCCAAGTCTGACACCTTAGGTTTGTGCAGACCTCCATACCCTAAGGGCCCTCTGTACGCCATCCTGTAAACCAAGGCACCACATGTCAATACCGACCTCGTTCAAATGAACACCGTCACCCCGTAAATATCTCCAGGTATCGGATTCTAATTCCCGATGTCTCACCACCAAACCCCCATTGCGCATCACAAATCGGGACACTTCCCTATTCACCTTCACCTGAGCCCTATTCACACTGTCCACCGACCTAGCCAAACGCCATTTGGTGCGAGCCACAATATCAGACCAAACAATCAACACATCCAGGAAGACCTTGTGAAGCCTCAGGAAATCGCATTTAACATTCCGTATGAGCCCCCTCATCGACCTCAACCCCAAATCATTACCCCCAGCATGTATGACAAACACGTCAGGAGCCCTATCCAGCTGGGAATAACGCATTACTTCCGGAACTACTCTGCTCCACAGGAGTCCGGGCACCCTAATCCACCAAACCACAGCCTCCGCCCTAGGGAAGCCCAATTGACGTACGTTAGGTCGGACATCAGCTCTCTTCGCACCCCAAAAGACATAGGAGTGACCCAGTATCCAGATCAAGCACTGTCCCACACCTGAAAGAAAAGAATAAACAAGAACACCACACACGTAAAGCAGAAAACCCGAAAAACAAAACACAACATACCATCCTTGGAATGCAACCCGCTCATACATGAACTCACAGTCAGACACCAGTGTATCCTAGGAATCCCGATAAACTTCAACAGATGAGGACAAACATACAGACGATAACGCCGAGATTCCCACCTGCCTATACGTCGCAACACCCCTTTGTTCAACCCCCATCGAGCCGCCTCGGTGGCAGCACCGGTGCAAAAAGAATGTGATGCAAAGTGAGCTGGATGCAGCCCCAACAAAGCCAAAAACTTGCGTAACACTGCCGTAAACTGATACTGCGACAAAGCTGACCTGTCCAGGTGCAGCAGAAATGGACCATTGCGCCCTGCGCGGAACTCCAAAAACCTACAGACCACCTGTACCGGACAGACTAACGAACCAGGAATACTAAACAACTCCACCCGCACACCCCAACCTGCCTGATCTGTCTTCGATCACCTTATTCAAAAAAACACTGAAGGGGCATTGCAACTGAGATCAGCAAGCTGCAAACCATCAGATCCCCATCTAGATGAACATACCAGTTCCCCAATATGCATAGCCCCAAAAAATGCCAACGAAAAAGCTGTCTGGAACAAAAGCACCTCGTAAGGTGACGAACACACATCAGGGAGCACCGCAAACAAGGAACCCAGCAACTCAAAAGACATGGGCCGGGGGCTGTCCACAGGTCTGCAACCCCTGCGGTAACCCCTGACCGCCTGCTGCACCAGGAAATCCTTAGTACAATCCCTATGACCCAACAGCTTAAACAAAAAAGCCAACACTGCCAATTTTTGGTTTAACACTGAAACTGACACACCTGCCTCCACATTCCGCCCAATAAAATACAACACCAAAAACCTGTCATTACCGCCAACAGCTTCGCTACCCAGGACATTGACCAGACCAAATCACTCCTCCTACGCCTTAGAATAAGCCGACCAAGTAGCCCCACTCACCGACCTCTGAATCAGTGCAGCAGTTATTCCAAGGCAATCCGCCACAGCCCTGCTGGACAAGGAACTCCCGATTGCGCCGCTCCCGGAGCCAACGAGCAAAACTTGTCCCATTGAAACCGAGAAAGAGCATCACCAATGGAGTTAGCACGACCCGGTACATGTACCGCATACACAAATGAATTGCAACGCAAACAAGTCAGGACTAAGTGCCGCAACAAACGCACCACCGGGGCCATCACAACACCCATATTGTCGCAGTTAAAACAAATCTTTTTGTTACCGAATTGCGAACCCCAAATTTCCACCGCGAGAACAATCGGGAACAACTCAAAAAGTGCCAAATTCTTAAGCAAACCAGCCTCCTGCCATTCCGTCGGCCAAGGACCTGCACTCCACTGACCCCCAAAATACTCACCATAACCAGCAGATCCCGCCGGCGTCCGTAAAAAGCTCCATATCAAAATTGGACACTGCATCAGACATCCAGACAGACCTGCTATTATAGGACTCCAAAAAGGACTCCCAAACCAGCAAGTCCGCCCTGTGTTCCCGGGTAAGGCGAATGCGATGACCAGGTGCTCGGTTAAAAACTCTGCCCATCGGCATGATCTGACAAGCAAAGTTCAACTTCCCCAGAAGCGACTGGAGGTGCCTCAAGGTCAACTTACCAGCCCCCCTTGCTGAAACCACCGCAAGCCTTAAATCACACAACTTGTCGTCCGGGAGGCGACACTCCATGGCCACAGTATCAATTAAGATGCCCAGAAAACTCATTGCGGTAGATGGACCTTCCGTCTTGTCAGCCGCCAACGGAATACCAAAGCGATCCGCCAGGTGCTGCACCCTAGCCAACAAAACCCCGCAACGATTAAAAGCAGCTGGGCCGATACAGAGGAAGTCACCCAGGTAGTGAATGACCGACTTAATCCCAGACACCTCCCAAACCACCCATTCAAAAAATGAACTGAATGTTTCTAGTAACGAACAGGAAATAGCGCACCCCATGGGCAAACAGCGGTCAATGAAATAACAACCCCGCCACCTGCAACCCATCAAACGGAAACTGTCGGGGTGCACCGGCAACAATCGAAAAGCAGATTCAATATCTGTTTTCGCCAACAGGGCCCCTTTACCATAAAAATGCACCCAATGCACTGCAGGGTCAAAGGAGGTGTAAGAAACCGAACATTCATGTCAGGATCCATATATTCATTCACTGATCCACCCTCGGGATACGACAAATGATGAATCAACCTGAACTTGTTGGTTTCCTTTTTGGGGACAACCCCTAATGGGGAAGCCACCAAATCCTCCAGAGGCGGGGCTACAAAGGATAAATGGATGGTGTCAGCACCGGTTCCTGGACTTAGTAAGTGTTACTGGCTCTGCCCCCCTCACTACTTCCCCCCTCCCCCTCTCTCACTACTTCCCTCCCCTCTCTCACTACCACCCCCCTCCCTCACTACCATCCCCTCCCCCTCTCTCTCACTACCCCCCTCTCTCACTACTTCCCCCCTCCCCTCTCTCACTACTATCCCCCTCCCTCTCTCTCTCACTACTTCCCCCCTCCCCCTCTCTCACTACTACCCCCCTCCCTCACTACCACCCCCCTCCCCCTCTCTCACTACCCCCCTCTCTCACTACTTCCAACCTCCCCCTCTCTCTCTACTACCCCCCTCCCTCACTACCACCCCCCTCTCACTTCTTCCCCCTCCCTCACTTCTACCCCCCTCCCCCTCTCTCACTACTTCCCCCCTCCACCTCTCTCACTACTACCCCCCTCCCTCAATACTAACCCCCCCTCTCTCACTACTTCCCCCCCTCCCCCTCTCTCACTACTCCCCCCCTCCCTCACTACTCCCCCCTCCCCCCTCTCTTACTACTTATCCCCTCCCCCTCTCTCACTACTACCCCCTCCCTCAATACTACCCCCCTCCCCCTCTCTCTCACTACTACCCCCTCCTCCTCTCTCACTACTTCCCCTTCTCCCCCTCTCTCTCACTACCCCCCCCACCACCCCCCTCACCCTCTCTCTCACTACTACCCCCTCCCCCCCTCTCTCTTACTACCCTCCTCCCCCTCTCTCACTACCCCCTCCCCCCTCTCTCTCTCAATACCCCCCTCCCCCTCTTTCTCACTACCCCCCTCCCCTCTCTCTCTCTCACTACCCCCTCCCCTCTCTCTCTCTCTCACTACTCCCCTCTCTCTCTCTCTCTCTCTCTCCCTCCCTCTATCCCTCTCTCTCCTTCTCTCTCCCCCTGTCCCTCTCTCTCCCTCTATCTATCCCCCTCTCGCTATCTCTCTCCCTCCTTGACTATTTTTATTCTATTCTTCCAGAAAAAGGTCAGGCCTTCTCATCCAACATCTGTGCCTGTTATAGCTGCGAAGGGTGAGTCATTTTATGGTGGGGCATTGGGCAGGGGTGAGGGGGTGGGCATTGGGTGGAGCTTGACCGGGACTTGTGGGAGGGGTTATCAAATTTACCTTCAGGGCTGCAGCCCCTGGTCTTTTTACCACCTAGCAGCGCACCTGGGGCAGGGCCAGGAGCTCCACTGATGCTCTGACCCCGCCCCCTGCAGCCTACATGCTCAGGAGTTAGCAAGTAAGATAAGAGTGGGAGTCCCATCCAGTGACCTCTGAAAGTGTATAATGAGCCCAGCTGGCCAGGTATGTCCTTACACTAATACACTAGAATGCTTGCTTTTCTAAAACCCTGAGCTGTGTTATTCAACTGTAAAGGTGTGCATTGTTGAAAGTTTTCTGACCGCCTCCTGTACCATCTCCGCAGCCTCTGACCGTCTCCTGTATCATGCCTGCAGTCTCTGACCATCTCCTGTATCATGTCTGCAGTCTCTGACTCTCTCCTGTAGTATGTCCGCAGCCTTTGACTCTCTCCTGTAGTATGTCCGCAGCCTCTGACTCTCTCCTATAGTATGTCCGCAGCCTCTGACCTTCTCCTATAGTATGTCCGCAGCCTCTGACCCTCTCCTTAGTATGTCTGCAGTCTCTGACCCTCTCCTGTACCATGTCCGCAGTCTCTGACCATCTACTGTACTATGTCCGCAGCCTCTGACCCTCTCCTGTACCATGTCCGCAGTCTCTGACCGTCTACTAAAGTATGTCCGCAGTCTCTGACCTTCTCCTGTAGTATGTCCGCAGTCTCTGACTGTCTCCTGTAGTATGTCCGCAGTCTCTGAATGTCTCTTGTATCATATCTGCAGTCTCTGACCGTCGATTGCACCATATCTGCAGTCCCTGACTGTCTCCTGTAGTATGTCTGCAGTCTCTGACCATCTTCTGTAGTATGTTTGCAGTCTCTGAGGCTCTCCTGTAGTACGTTTGCAATCTCTGACCCTCTCCTGTAGTATATGTATTAATGTGCCGCTTTACTTGCGCAATTATTTGGGATTGCTCCACTGCTCAGTCAGTGGAAATATTGTGCAATTAGTTCAAATAATTTTTATTAGAGTTTCAAAAAACAAGTTTGAATGAAACAAGCTCCCGGATGCAGCCGTGGAGCCAACAACACTTATGGCGAACAGGCATAATCAAAAAACAAAAACAACAAGGTTGTAAACAAATACAAAATGGTCATGGCATATATGTCAACTTCAAAGGAGGAAGGTAATGAGTTATCAACAGGGATGAAACAACATTAGTACCACTGAAGTGGGAACGGGTGGATTAGCCCAATGTACCGGTCTGAGGAGTAGGAAGGGCAGATAAGGAGGGAGAAGGGGGGGAGTGCTCTGCTTGTGAATTAGAGGATGAAACCAGGAGGGGACTGGGGCCAGGACCGTGTGGGGAGACCCGAGGAGGAAGCGGCCGGAAGGGCGAACCCTCGTACCACTTCCGCCACGGGTCCCAGTTGGATTCAAAGGGTCTGTAGGAGGTAGCCTTCAGGGCCAAGAAACGTTCATATTGATGATTAAGTTGGACCTGAGCGACTACTTCAGAGGGGTTAGGGGGGGAGAGGCTGCGCCAACGTCTCGCTATAGCCAAGGTGGAGGCTAGTAATATGTGTGAGGTCAAGGTTCGTAAAGTTGGTTGGAAAGGTGTCTATGCCTAGAAGCAGTAAGGCTAAAGCAGGGTCAGGGGTTAAAGCCGTGCCAGTGATCTGGGAGATGATAGCGAATACCTGTTTCCAGTAGCTGGTGATCGGGAGGGTGCGGAAGAGGTAGAGGATCTTAGGGAGCAGGAGCATCTTAAAAAGAGGCCACCCTGCCCACCCAAGAGATCTCATGTTTGGCCAAGGAATCCAAATCTTTGTTGAGCTGGGACAGCAGGTTACTCAAATTTAAGGAGGACATTTTGGATACTGATGGGGCAAGGGAAATTCCCAAATATTGGATGCTTTGATCTGTCCAAATGTAAGGAAGTGAGGTGGCAAGGTGTGACTTAGCTTGGGCACTGACTCCAAGGTCAAGAATTATAGATATAGTGAAATTCACCTTGTAAAAGGAGATAGTACTGAATTTTTGAAGGAGCTCGTGGGCAAAGGGGAGGGATACTGTAGGGTTTGAGAGAGAGAGAATTATGTTGTCCGCGAAGAGGTTGATGGTGTGGGATCGTCGATTGATTTTGAGCCCAGTAATGTGCGGGTGGGAGCGGACTGCCTCGGCTAGTGGTTCTATGGCCAAGTTGAATATGGAGGGAGAGAGGGGGCATCCCTAACGGGTGCCATTCGTGATAGGGAAAATTTTCAAGAGCATGACATTCGTGAGCACTTTAGCTGAGGGACAGGAGTAGAGTGCCAGAATCGACCCTGTCGAACGCCTTCTCCGCATCTATAGACAGAAGAAGAGAAGGCGTTCGACTTGTTCCGGTGTGGTGGATGAGATTCAGCATCCGATGGGTAGCGTTCGATGGTTGTCGGCCTAGCATAAAGCCTGACTGGTCTGAGGCGATCAAAGAGGGGAGAACAGCCGGAAGTCTGAAAGCCAAAAGCTTGGGGTAGATTTTCACATCCACATTTAGGAGGGATATGGGGCGAAAATTGGAGGGGGTATCCGGGGATTTTCCAGGTTTAGGGATGGTGACCACGTGAACCATCAGCATTTCCTTGGGGAAGGAGCCGCCGGTGGCTGCAGATTGGAATGATAAGAGGAGGTGGGGGGACAGGATGGGGAGGAAGGATTTGAAGTACTCTGAGGAGAGACCGTCAGGGCCTGGTGACTTGACAAGGGGCAAGGAGCGGACCACTTTCGAAATCTCCTCATCCATGAAAGGTTGATTAAGAGATTCTAATTGGGTACAGGACAAGGAGGGAAGGTTCAATTTGAATAGAAAGTCCGCTATATTGGCGTTTGTGGGTTGAGGAGTAGAAGGGCAGGACTCTAGGTTGTATAGGGAGGAATAGTAGTCTGCAAATGCATCAGCTATGTCTTGAGGATTGGTAAGGAGAGTGCAGGTGTGTGGCTGGGTAAGAGAAGGGATCTTGGTTTTGCGTTTGCGGGCTTTGAGGCGGTTTGCAAGGAGCTTGCCCGCCTTGTTATTGTTAGCATAATAGTGGAAAGAAAAATAGGTGCGCGAACCTTAAATGAGAAAGAAAGTGGGAAAAAGCAGCACTGAAATAATATAAATATGTGAAAAGGTTGTAACAAATGAAAAACATCAATTACAAAGTGCGCTAAAAATTATGGAACACAAATGTTCACAAAAATGGTGATTGCTGATGTTCAGCTAAAAACAAAGTCTATATTCCAAATGGTGAGACTGTGCAAAGGTCTTGAAAATCCAAAGAATATAGTGAGGTTGGGGAGTGATGGAGGATAAGGGTAACCTCTTCCCAAACGGTGATCCAGACAGTGCTCTAATGTACACGTGATGCACCCAGTGTTAAGAAGGGACTCTTACCAGATGATGGAGAGATGCAAACATATAATGTATAACCCTGGAGTCCGTTAAGGTCAGCTTGTAGGAGACAATTCACAAGAGGAATGAAGCGACCATCTGCTTCCAAAATGTGGGGATCTAGAGGCTTCCACTCAAGGGGATATCGCCACCAAGAACATGCCCAAGGAAGAGAAGGGGACTATAGTGCAATACCTCACTTTATTGAACCAATAAGAAAGAGTAACACTTACATTTTCAGGAGAAAAAACAGCATATGTATGTATTGGATCGAGGACCTCTGCAGTAGTCCGGGATCAATGGCAACACGGCTAGCTCCCCCCGACGAGTTTCCACTAACAAGTCGGCTTCTGGGACTGGAGCTGTAGCCGTGCTGCTCGCATCTCTCATGTAAATAATGTGGCTGATGGACACTTCCGGTGCGGCCGTGGCGAGGACCCGGAAGTGTTATGACGCACTTCCAGTTCAAATGTTAGCCAATCAAGGTGTGTTAAGATGAAGACCCGGAAGTTCTAAAAAGCACTTCCGGAGGCTTCTGCGGCCAATCACATCGGATGTCAACAAAGCTAATCATCCATAACACCGGAGTATAAGGAAAAAAACGTATCTGTTCTTATCGGTGCCAGAAATGTTAGAATTGTATATGAAGGCAAGCGATTTCATCTGTCATTATAGATATCAAAAGGAATCCATTATAAATAAAAGGCAGACAGAATTCTCTTATTAGAAATATATGACAGATGTAAAAACTATTCGGTTTTAATTAAAAAGGGTTTAAAATTAACACATTAAATTCCCTAAAAATACCACAATCTTGGTCTAAGGACCCAGAAGTGGCTTTAATAATTTTGGCTAAAACATTTTTTATTGACTCTTAATATATAAAAATATATAAAAAATATATGAAAAAATAAAAAATATAAAAAACATCTTAGGTCATCAAACGTTGTGTAATTTTTGAGGTGTATGACACCAGAAGTCTCCATCCACCAATTTCACATTTATACAAACGTATATGGCCTAAATGCTAATAAAAACATATAATGACATTATAAAAACTTATGTGGGCACATAGTTTCAAACATAAAAGAGGAAAAGGGAAGGTAATAAAGCAGGGCGGGAAGGGAAAAGTTGACCAGAAAAGACAGAACTTGGAATGTTATTGTCCTATGTGGGTGTGTGGTTATTCATTGTTGATGTGGGCATTAATGTCCCATTCCACATTCATACCCCATGGTTGATAGCATTTTAGTTCATGAATCCAAAACGTTTCTCTCCTGGAAATAGATCTCTTCATGTCACTCCCCCTCCAATGTGGGGAATAGCACTCAATCACAACGGCTTTCAATTTTGAGTAGCTTCTATTGTGACACTTATCATGATGGGAAGAGAGACTGTGACCTATTTGTATGTTAGTGAGATGTTCACCTATTCTGATGCTGGGGGTCCTGATCGTTCTCCTAACATACTGTAATCCACATCCGCACGTTAGGAGATACACAGCCCCTTTGTGATGGCAGGTGGTAAAGTTTTGGATGTCATATTTTTTCTTGGTAACTGTGGAGTTGAAGGACTGAGTTCTCTGTGTATTCAACTTTTTGCAAACCCGACATTTCTTGCAAGGAAAAAATCCTTTCATATTAGAAAACATTTTCGGGATGGTGGGTTTCTCTACTGGAGTAGGGGCAATAATGTCCTTCAAATTCTTAGTCCTCCTGAAGATAATAGGGGGTCTCTCAGGAAGTGTTGGTCCTAGTATTTTGTCTCCTTTTAATATATGCCAATACTTCCTGAAGGTGTGATTGACCCACCTGTAGCCAGTTGAAAATGAGGTAATAAAGGCATATTCAAACTTAGAAAAGGCACTTTCTGGTTTGGGTTTGGGTACCACTAACTCTTTTTGGGGTACGTATTTAACTTGAAGGATATTTTGTTCCAGAATTTCCTCTTTGAACCCCTTTTCCACAAATCTATCCTTCAATATTTTACTTTGTACCTCAAAATCTTGGGAGTCTGTGCAGTTACGACGTATCCTCCTAAATTGGCTAATGGGGACCGAGGTTAGCCAATTAGGGTGATGGCAACTATCCAGGGAGATGAACCCATTCTTGTCCGTGGGTTTAAAGAAGGTTCTCGTACCAAATTAACTTCCCATCCTGTATATAACAAGATCTAGGAAATTTATGGATGTTTCACTGAACTGATAAGTGAGGCGAATGCCCCAATCATTACAGTTCAGTCGATCCATAAATAATTGGAGAGAAGAGATGTCACCTTTCCACAGCAATAAAACATCATCTATGTATCTTCTCCATAGAAAGATGTTGGGTTCTCTAGCGGCATAAATGTTGCGGTCCTTCCAGAGTGCCATAAACAGATTGGCAAGGCTGGGAGCAAATTTGGCTCCCATTGCCACGCCAGTCTGTTGTAAATAGAAATTCCCACCGTAGAAAAAATAATTGTGCTCCATTCCGAATTGCAATAACTCAAGAATGAATATTTTTTGTTTAAGTGGGAGGTCGTAATTGCTTTCCAAAAAAGTGCTGACTGCCTCATATCCCATCTGGTGAGGTATGATGGTATACAGGGATGAAACATCTGCTGTAACCATCAATACCTCACCTTCTACGTCCAGGTTTGTGAGTTCCTGGATGCATTGGGACGTATCTTTCAGGTACGCAGGGGTTTGTTGTACCAGAGGTTGGAGGAAATGATCCACGTATTTTCCTATTCGAGAGGTCACCGAATCTATACCACTTATTATTGGACGGCCCGGAGGTTTTATTAAACTTTTGTGGACCTTGGGTAAATAATAAATAAGTGGGATTCTCGGGGCTAAAGGAACAAGATGTTCTTTCTTTTTATCATTGAGAATGCCCTCTTGGTGACCCCTCAAGATCAACCGCTCTAGTTGTCTCTTATATGAATAGGTTGGATCATTGGGAAGTATCCGATATGTGTCGCTGTCAGACAGCAAGCGATCCATTTCCTCTATATAATCCTCTTTTTAGAGAACTAGAGAACCCAACATCTTTCTATGGAGAAGATACATAGATGATGTTTTATTGCTGTGGAAAGGTGACATCTCTTCTCTCCAATTATTTATGGATCGACTGAACTGTAATGATTGGGGCATTCGCCTCACTTATCAGTTCAGTGAAACATCCATAAATTTCCTAGATCTTGTTATATACAGGATGGGAAGTTAATTTGGTACGAGAACCTTCTTTAAACCCACGGACAAGAATGGGTTCATCTCCCTGGATAGTTGCCATCACCCTAATTGGCTAACCTCGGTCCCCATTAGCCAATTTAGGAGGATACGTCGTAACTGCACAGACTCCCAAGATTTTGAGGTACAAAGTAAAATATTGAAGGATAGATTTGTGGAAAAGGGGTTCAAAGAGGAAATTCTGGAACAAAATATCCTTCAAGTTAAAAACGTACCCCAAAAAGAGTTAGTGGTACCCAAACCCAAACCAGAAAGTGCCTTTTCTAAGTTTGAATATGCCTTTATTACCTCATTTTCAACTGGCTACAGGTGGGTCAATCACACCTTCAGGAAGTATTGGCATATATTAAAAGGAGACAAAATACTAGGACCAACACTTCCTGAGAGACCCCCTATTATCTTCAGGAGGACTAAGAATTTGAAGGACATTATTGCCCCTACTCCAGTAGAGAAACCCACCATCCCGAAAATGTTTTCTAATATGAAAGGATTTTTTCCTTGCAAGAAATGTCGGGTTTGCAAAGAGTTGAATACACAGAGAACTCAGTCCTTCAACTCCACAGTTACCAAGAAAAAATATGACATCCAAAACTTTACCACCTGCCATCACAAAGGGGCTGTGTATCTCCTAACGTGCGGATGTGGATTACAGTATGTTGGGAGAACGATCAGGACCCCCAGCATCAGAATAGGTGAACATCTCACCAACATACAAATAGGTTTCCCTGGTCACAGTCTCTCTTCCCATCATGATAAGTGTCACAATAGAAGCTACTCAAAATTGAAAGCCGTTGTGATTGAGTGCTATTCCCCACATTGGAGGGGGAGTGACATGAAGAGATCTATTTCCAGGAGAGAAACGTTTTGGATTCATGAACTAAAATGCTATCAACCATGGGGTATGTATGTGGAATGGGACATTAATGCCCACATCAACAATGAATAACCACACACCCACATAGGACAATAACATTCCAAGTTCTGTCTTTTCTGGTCAACTTTTCCCTTCCCGCCCTGCTTTATTACCTTTCCTTTTCCTCTTTTATGTTTGAAACTATGTGCCCACATAAGTTTTTATAATGTCATTATATGTTTTTATTAGCATTTAGGCCATATACGTTTGTATAAATGTGAAATTGGTGGATGGAGACTTCTGGTGTCACACACCTCAAAAATTACACAACGTTTGATGACCTAAGATGTTTTTTATATTTTTTATTTTTTCATATATTTTTTATATATTTTTATATATTAAGAGTCAATAAAAAATGTTTTAGCCAAAATTATTAAAGCCACTTCTGGGTCCTTAGACCAAGATTGTGGTATTTTTAGGGAATTTAATGTGTTAATTTTAAACCCTTTTTAATTAAAACCGAATAGTTTTTACATCTGTCATATATTTCTAATAAGAGAATTCTGTCTGCCTTTTATTTATAATGGATTCCTTTTGATATCTATAATGACAGATGAAATCGCTTGCCTTCATATACAATTCTAACATTTCTGGCACCGATAAGAACAGATAAGTTTTTTTCCTTATACTCCGGTGTTATGGATGATTAGCTTTGTTGACATCTGATGTGATTGGCCGCAGAAGCCTCCGGAAGTGCTTTTTAGAACTTCCGGGTCTTCATCTTAACACACCTTGATTGGCTAACATTTGAACCGGAAGTGCGTCATAACACTTCCGGGTCCTCGCCACGGCCGCACCGGAAGTGTCCATCAGCCACATTATTTACATGAGAGATGCGAGCAGCACGGCTACAGCTCCAGTCCCAGAAGCCGACTTGTTAGTGGAAACGCGTCGGGGGGAGCTAGCCGTGTTGCCATTGATCCCGGACTACTGCAGAGGTCCTCGATCCAATACATACATATGCTGTTTTTTCTCCTGAAAATGTAAGTGTTACTCTTTCTTATTGGTTCAATAAAGTGAGGTAATGCACTATAGTCCCCTTCTCTTCCTTGGGCATGTTCTTGGTGGCGATATCCCCTTGAGTGGAAGCCTCTAGATCCCCACATTTTGGAAGCAGATGGTCGCTTCATTCCTCTTGTGAATTGTCTCCTACAAGCTGACCTTAACGGACTCCAGGGTTATACATTATATGTTTGCATCTCTCCATCATCTGGTAAGAGTCCCTTCTTAACACTGGGTGCATCACGTGTACATTAGAGCACTGTCTGGATCACCGTTTGGGAAGAGGTTACCCTTATCCTCCATCACTCCCCAACCTCACTATATTCTTTGGATTTTCAAGACCTTTGCACAGTCTCACCATTTGGAATACAGACTTTGTTTTTAGCTGAACATCAGCAATCACCATTTTTGTGAACATTTGTGTTCCATAATTTTTAGCGCACTTTGTAATTGATGTTTTTCATTTGTTACAACATAGCATAATAGTTGAGTTTCAATGTGCTCATGTAGTGGTCGTGTTGAGAAGTCAAATGTTCTCTGAGGGAATGGCGAAGGGTAGCTATTTTATCTGCCAAGGTAGGGGAGGGGGAGGATTGATTCTGCATATCAGGGGTCCGAATGTCATTAAGGAGGGAGTCTAGCTTGGAGCGGAAGGACTTCCGAAGTTGGGGAGTTCAGTTTGAGGAGTATTCCTCGGATAAAGGCTTTGTGGGCGCACCAGTTAGTAAAGGGGTTGGTGTCAGAGGGGGAATTGAGGGCGAAGAACTGTTGTAGATGCTGCAAGATCGTGTTGTGGGTGACAGGGTTCTGGAAAAGGGAGGCATTACATCCCCAGACCTTTGCCGGGGAAGGGGAAATGCCATCCTCCAGCAGGAGAGATATCGGGGCATGATCTGACCAAACGATACTGTGGATGGAAGATTGGGAGGCTCTTTGGAGTAAAAACTTGTCCACCAGAAAGTAATCTAAGCAGGAGTAGGAGTTGTGACTAGGGGAGTAATAGGTATAAGATCTATCCGTGGAGTTCAGATATCGCCAGGCGTCGAACAGATCCTCGGACTCAAGCAGGTCCGCCAGGGCAGGGGGTCTCCTGCTGTGAGACGAGGATGTGTCGAGGTCCGGGTTAACAGGCGAATTGAGGTCGCCACATACTACCAAATTACCATACTTAGAGAGGGAAACCTTCTTCAACAGAGTGCGGAGAAACTTCTTTTGACGCACATTCGTGAGAGGCACATTATTTACATCACACTTTAAGATAAGATACCGACCATTGGGATCAATCACGGAGTCTCTGAGAGCGAATGTAACAGAATCTCTTATCACTATGAGGACACCTCTCTTCTTCTCCTCAGCAGAGGTGCGGAAAATGTGAGGGAAAGCTGGATGGGAACAGTTCGGGGATGCAAATGTGTTTCCTGGGCTGTGAGAACATCAGCATTCAGTTGAAGGGCTTCTTGTCAGAGGGATCTTCTTTTCGCCGGGTGGTTGAGGCCCCGGGCATTAATGGACACTATTTTTATACCCATGTTAAGGTGGCAAGAGGAGGATTAGACCCCAACCATGGTGGGAAAGGGACAAATGGAACTGGCCCAGAGTCTCGTGGAGCAGCAGGGCGTCAGGTGAGGGCCCAACAGTTCATGGATAGGGCAGATGTCCAGAGCCGATGAAGAATGGGCAGCGATACAGGCAGTGCCATCTTAAGAGCCTTATAGGCCCCTGGGCAATGCAGTGCACTGGGGCCCCCTGTCTACACAATCACGCACGAGAATAAAAATGCAAGTTATCGATAAGGCGATATTTATTTTTATTGGTATATACCTTACTATATACATATTACAGCCAGGACCAATATATACTACAAGAGAGTACAACTACCTGGAGTATATACCTTACTATATACATAATACAGGGAACACTATATACTACAAGAGACTCTTGTAGTATATAGGATTCCCTGTAATATGTATATAGTAAGGTATATACTCCAGGTAGTTGTCTCTTGTAGTATATATTGTTCCCTGTAATATGTATATAGTAGGGTATATACTCCAGGTAGTAGTTGTACTCTCTTGTAGTATATAGTGTTCCCTGTAATATGTATATAGACTATATACACATTACAGGGAACACTATATACTACAAGAGAGTACAACTACCTGGAGGATATACCTTACTATATACATATTACAGGGACCAATATATACTACAAGAGACAACTACCTGGAGTATATACCTTACTATATACATATTACAGGGAACACTATATACTACAAGAGAGTACAACTACCTGGAGTATATACCTTACTATATAAATATTACAGGGAACACTATATACTACAAGTCTATTGTAGTATATAGGATTCCCTGTAATATGTATCTAGTAAGGTATATACTCCAGGTAGTTGTCTCTTGTAGTATATATTGGTCCCTGTAATATGTATATACTCCAGGTAGTAGTTGTACTCTCTTGTAGTATATAGTGTTCCCTGTAATATGTATATAGACTATATACACATTACAGGGAACACTATGTACTACAAGAGAGTACAACTACCTGGAGTATATACCTTACTATATACATATTACAGGGACCAATATATACTACAAGACAAGAGACAACTACCTGGAGTATATACCTTACTATAAAAAAAATATTACAGGGAACACTATATACTACAAGAGTCTCTTGTAGTATAAAGTGTTCCATGTAATATGTATATAGTTAGTAAGGTATATACTCCAGGTAGTTGTCTCTTGTCTTGTAGTATATATTGGTCCCTGTAATATGTATATAGAAAGGTATATACTCCAGGTAGTAGTTGTACTCTCTTGTAGTATATAGTGTTCCCTGTAATATGTATATAAACTATATACACATTACAGGGAACACTATACTACAAGAGAGTACAACTACTACCTGGAGGATATATACCCTACTATATACATATTACAGGCCAGGGACCAATATATAGTAAGGTATATCCTCCAGCCAGGACAGGTAGTTGTCTGTCTCTTGTGTCATCGATTCGATCCCATCATTGCCATGAGAGAGTTAAAAAAAAATATAATTTAATCAATCAGCCTGGCAGGCTGTGGCAGCCTTACCTTTACAACGGCTGCACATGGGAGGAGGTGGGTGGAGGCGGAGCCAGTCTTCTAGGGTCGAGACGGAGCCGGAGGAGAGGACTGAGGAGGAAGAGCCGACGAGGAGGAGGATGCTCCTCCGAGTCCTCCGCTGTGGGGCTGTGCATCCTGGGTCTGCTCTGCTCACGTCACTGGTTGCTAGATGCCAATCGGGCTGGCCTTAGCAACCAGTGAGCACTGCAGTGCAGACTCGAGCCACGGCCGCCGCCGGAGGGGAGGAAGCAATAAGGGGGGGGGCCTGGGCCGGCGGACAACGGAACAGGGGGGGCCCTAGACCACCAGGGACATGCCACCATCCATGTGGGGCCCCTTGGCAAGTGGGGCCCCCGGGAAACCGCCGGGCATGCCCAGTGGAAAAGACGGCCCTGGATACAGGCCACAGTGCAAGGTAGAGAGTCAACGTACAGTCAGCAGAGATACGGGTGGTACAAAGAGCTTGATGGGAAGGATTTGGAGGAAGGGGAATACAGGAGCCATAATGACCATGAAAGGCAGAGCCGTAGCAAGCTGAAAAAAACAAAAAAGGTAAAAAGGCGGCCTTGGTGAGGCCAGAGCAGTGAACACTGCAGGCAGCGGGGGGCAACGGGTACATCATTGAGTACCCGCAGTACACTCAGGGATCATGTCGGAGGTGAAAAGATGAGGGCATTCCTGGTTCCCTTGTTCTGCTTGGAGGATTTCTTATAGGAGACCGTGTGCCATTCCTGGCGGATGTGGGCAGGAGGTGAGGGAGCAGACTTGTCGTGGCCGACCTGTTCCTCCGGTAGGATGTTTCAGGTCCTGAGAAGGCGAATGCCCTCTTCCAGGGAGGAGATGTGATGTTTTGAGCCATTGTGCTTGATTTCTAGTCTGGCTGGGTATTTCCAATGGTAGACAAGTTGGTGGTTTCACAAGGCCTTCGTGATAGAGGATAAGTTGCGGCATCTCTGCAAGGTGTATTGAGATAAGTCCGGTAACACTTGCAGGTTGGCAGCTTGGGGGGTAAATCCATGCGCTTGCGGAAAGCTGCAAGAAGGTGTTCCTTTACTTGGAAGAAGTGAACGCGCAGCAGCACATCACGGGGGGTTTCAGTGAGTAGGAAAAAGGGTTTGGGGACCCTATGGATCCTATCGATTGTAAGATCTGCATTGGAGAGGGATGGGAGAACTGCAAGAAACAAGTCCTTGGCGTAGTGTGGAAGTTCATGCGGCAGGATGGACTCAGGGACTCCCCAGATTTTAACCACTTGCCGACCGCCGCAAGTAGATATACTGCGGCGGTCAGCCCCGGCCAGGCAAAGTGACGTATATATACGTCACTAGCGTGTGACCGGCTTGTGAGCCAATAGCGGGCGAGCGTGCGCCCGCTGAGGCGCGCGCGCCCCGGCTCGTTCACTGAGGAGTCCGTGCGTGTGACACACTGCGATCGTCGGTAGAGAGGGAGAGAGGCAGGCGGCTTATGTAAACAAGCCGCCTGTCATTCTCCCCTGTGTAAAAATGGAGATCAGACGGTTCTACTATGTAGGACCGTTGATCTCTGTTTTTACAGTAGTAGCCATGTCCCCCCACAGTTAGAAGCACGCCCCTAGGACACACTTAACCCCTCCCTCTCCAATACAGTTAACCCCTTCCCTGCCAGTGTCATTTTTACAGTAACAGTGCATATGTATAGCACTGATTACTGCAGTAATGTCACTGGTAACCCCAAAAGTGTCAAAAATGTCAGTCAAGGGTCCGATCTGTCCACCGCAATGTCGCAGTCCCGCAAAAAAAAAAAAATCGCAGATCGCCGCCATTACTCGTTAAAAAAAAACCCACAAAAAATGACAAAAATCTTTCCCTTTGTTAGCAAACGCGATAACTTTTGCGCAAACCAATCAAAATACGCTTTTTGCGATTTTTTTTTTTTTTTTACCAAACATATGTAGCATAAAACAAATTGGCCGAAAATGTTAAAAAATTTTGATTTTTACATTTTTTTTGGGAATTTCATATAAAAAAATGTGAAAAATATTGTTATTTTTGCAAAATTTATGTTATTTTTGTTTATAGCGCATGATCAAAAAATTGCACAGGTGATCAAATACCACCAAAAGAAAGCTCTGTTTGTGGAAAAAAAAGGACGTGAAATTCGTTTAGGTACAGCGTCGCACGACCGTGCAGTTGTCCGTTAAAGTCACGCAGTAAAAAATCGCAAAAAACCCCCTGGTCAGGAAGGGGGTAAAATCTTCCGGGGCTTAAGTGGTTAGTAATCAACATTAATGAGAAACTCCAGTTCGCTCATGAAGCTAGACTGATAACTACTAAGGATAAACAATATCTCCAGGTGGTAGAATACAACATACCCACATTCTATGTCATACCAAAAATTCATAAAAATCCTGTGGACCCCCCGGGCAGACCCATAGTGTCTGCCTGTGGGGGCCCACTGGATAGGATTGGTAAATATTTAGACTCATTGATCAAGGATCTTGTTCTCGACCTTCCCTCGTATGTGAGAGATACGGGGACGTCCTGAGCAAGATCCAAGATCTTGAGTTCATCACTGAAGTACTGCTTGTCGGTATAGACGTTGAGTCTCTCTATACCTCTATCCCCCATCCCTGGGGGCTACTTTCAGTATACCACTTCCTGGAACAGAAATTTCCATTAAAAGGCCCACAAAACGAATTCCTTCTGGAATTACTCGATTTCTCCTTACTAAACAATGTTTTTCAATTCTCCAATCACTTTTATCAGCAAATTAGAGGTACGGCTATGGGTGCCCTTTGGGCACCTTCATATGCATGCCTGCATCTCGGCATGTGGGAGGAAGAAGTGGTGTACACCTCGTCTATGTACCTCGGCCACGCTTTGACCTGGCTGAGGTACATAGACGATGTGCTCATGGTCTGGGAAGGTACACCACCTGAGTTAGAGCAATTTATGTCGGAACTCAACGCTAATCAGCGCAACATCCGGTTGACCTACACAGTCGATAGGAAAATGATTTCCTTTCTAGACTTGAATATTGAGCTTAAAGATGGAAAACTAGTTACCACCACTTTTCGAAAACCAACAGCTGCCAATACCCTCCTCAGGGCAGACAGCCACCACCTGTAAGATTCTGGTACCTTTGATACCCTTCCAGCCCAATTCTTCGCATATAGCTACCTGTCCCTTTAAATCTCGTGACGTCATCACTAGGCGCCGCTCTGAGCGGCTATTTCAATCGCCGGTTTTCACTCACAAGGTGTTCGTACAAACCAGCTTGTTACACAGCCTTGTCTGACGCTGCCGAAGCCTCCAGCTATTTCCTGTATCTCACTACGGATCCTGTATCTCGCTACCGATCCTTCTCCTCATTACCGGACCCCTCATCTCTCTAAAACCAACTAGTGATAAGTACCCCGCAGGGGATTCCTTCCTATCAACTTGCACTATCTACTCTTGTATACTAAAGACTGTTGCTATCTATGCATTACTATTTCTATCATCTGCACTGTTACATAGATTGCTAGCTCTTGAGTCTACTACCATCTATATCCTTGCACTGAGTTAGTAATTCCTGTACACTTCATCTGCTGTCCCCTACCACCTGTTAATTGTACATGATTGCTAACCTATCTGCATACTATCTATCACCATCTGCTAAACACTCCTGAACATTACTATTGAGTGCCTATCATTGCTATCACTACTCACGCCTGTCCTTTCAGCACATCACCTCTATACTATCGTATACAACCTATCACTCCAGGAACATCTTAACTGAGTGCCTGTATATTTGCATGCTGAGGCAGGCTGGGCCACAATGATGAGTCTGGAGAGTTGGATATGGTGATTCAACACATCTCTGCACGACTACTGAGTGGAAATTCTGCAGCTGCATATCCATTTCACTAAACAAACGCCGGAGCGTTACAGATTGTACGAACCCAAAAAAAAAAAATGGATTCAGCAGAATTAGCCACTCATGTGTTACAACTAACACAAAAGGTAGATGCACTAATCCTTTCCCTTACCGAAGTGAAAAATGAAAATCAGACTTTGAGACAGCAGGTAGCTCGTATTTCACAGCTTACTGCTGCTCAACCTCGTGAGCCCAAAATAAACCCTCCTCTAGTGTTTACATGTGATCGAAAAAAATTTCGTGAATTTAAAAACGCATGTCAATTGCTTTTTAATCTAAAACCTCGTACTTACACTACAGACCAAATTAAAGTCTGCACCACTATCTCATATTTGTCGGGTGATCCACGGGCTTGGGCAGACTCTCTCTTTGAGAAAAATGACCCTCTTCTTAACTCCTATCCATTATTTTTAGCAGAACTCGCTAGCCTATATGAAGACCCAAATAGGCAGAGTACTGCTGATAGCCAATTGAGGGCTTTAAAACAAGGAAGGAGACCTGTTGAAGACTTCGTAGCAGAGTTCAAAAGATGGACCCTTGATTCAGGGTGGAATGATGCATCTTTGCGAACCCAGTTCAGACTCGGGTTATCAGAAGCCGTTAAAGACGAGCTCGCCTGAGCGGATTTACCTGGCACTTTGGATGCCTTAATACAACTCAGCATCAATATTGACAAGCGACTGCGAGAAAGAAAGGCTGAGAAAATGGGAATACCATTATCCAATCCTTCTCGGGTTTCGCCCGTTGACCCTACTTCTATGGAGGTAGGAACCATACGCCCACCATTATCGTCTACTGAACGAGCCAGGAGAAGATCTGAAAATCTCTGCATGTACTGCGCCTCCCCGGATCATTTGATAAGCGTCTGTCCCCTTGTCCGCAAAAAAGAGGGTGAGTGTTCACATGTCTTGCTGGGGGGATTAAAGACTTCTTTTTCTAATCCCTATCTTTTTATTAATTTGACCTTACAGTGGGACCATAATAGGATCACCACCAAGGCTATGATCGACACAGAATCTTCTGGAAACTACATTGACACTAGTTTTGTTGCTTTAAATAAAATACCTATTATTTCAAAATCTAAACCTGTCTCTGTTAGTTTTATTAACGGTATTCCGTTATCTTCTGGTCCAATTACCAATCAGACACAAGCACTCCTTGCTACTGCTAACGAGTCTCATGCTGAGACCACCACTTTTGATGTATTACCTTCACCCAATTTTCCCATTATTTTGGGACTTCCCTGGTTACACATACATCAACCAATCATTGATTGGAAAACACAGACTTTTTTTTTTACTAAATTTTATTTATTTATAATTTTTCACATACATTTCTTATACATTCATGGTTTCATGTATTATTCACATTATAACAGAGGTTAAGATTTATAGCTCCAATAACTTTCCCACTATGGGGAGGGTACAAAAGAAAGGGAAAACAAAACACTATCAATGAGAAGTAATCGCATCTTACGTATTCCCCCAATTTGCTGGTCTGTTTGTGTACCTTTAACCCTCTGACCTCTCTTTTAATACTCTGAGAGACCATGAGGAGACAACAAGACTAAACACTGAACGCTAAATAAAAACAAAACAGGGCAAAAAAAAAAAAAAAAAGGGGGGGGGGAGAGAAAAGGAGGGGGGGGGGGGAGGGAGACCCAGGGGGGAAGGGAAAAAAGTGGCCAGAAAAAATAAAGGGGGAGTTCTCCCTGGTTATGGGGTTCCCCCTGTATCCTAAGCCTTCATACTGGATTCTGCCGACTCGAGATTATATACTCATTCCATCCGTTCCATATTACTTTATATTTTTCTGTTTTGTGATTGCCATTCAGTACCAGGTTTTCTAATTTGTTAATCTCTTCCACCTTATTTATCCACATATTTATGTCTGGTGGTTCCTCTTAAACTCCTGGTGGATGGGAATGAACTGTGAGAATGTACCGACATATAATGTCAGGAAAGTTAATGGTTTGGATTATAATTTTATTGTAAACATAAAAAAGTTCGATATATCCCCACTTCCCCTTATTCTTCCCCCTCCCCTTTTTTTTTTTTTATGGATAGTAAAGTAAAGCCAATGTCCAACGATTATAATGTGGAATGATGCCATAGTATAGAAAGTAAAGAACTGGGAGTTAAAAATATGCGGGAATGAGTCTGGGTGGGTGAGGAGGGGTGAGGTAGGGGTGAGCTACCCTGATCATATCTGACCCTAAACCCCAATTAGGAAACAAGCTCTAGATAACAGGAGGAAGTCGAAGAAGGGAGCTTCATAACAAGGGTTAAATAAGGAGGAATCCAACCTCTTTTTAGGGGGGTCTCGAGGGGTTAGAACCCCGAGAGTTGGTGTTTGTGTTTTAGGGAATTTAATTTTTTCTTTTTTTTCTCCTTTTCTCCATTTCCCTGCATTGACCCAGGGGAGGAATATGGAAACAGTACGTATCTTAACAATAAACGCCAAAGGTCTTAACATACCGGAAAAGAGACGAATTTTGTTAAATGATCTTAAAAGCTCTAAGATAGATATAGCCTTCATACAGGAGACGCATTTTCGAGACGATAGACTACCAATTTTAAAAAATAGATTCTACCCAACAGCATACCATGCAACAAATGAAGAGACCAAATCCAAGGGAGTTTCGATTATCATTGCACACAACGTGCCATGGAAATACAAACAGATGACCAAAGACCCCAACGGGAGATCACTTTTCCTAAAGGGAACCATAGGTAACGTCAAGGTTACACTAGCCACACTCTACACACCCAACAGTCAACAAGATGCATTTATAGGGAAGAAGATCAGGGAACTATCAGAGTACAAAGAAGGCCATCTAATAGTGGGAGGTGACTTCAATATCCCTCTAATCCCCTCAGAGGACACATCAGTAGGAAAGTCCTCAATTTCAGTAAAGACCAGGAAACACATATCAAATACCCTGAACGACGCCCAGCTGATAGACGCGTGGCGTTTAATACATCCAGGTGAACGCGACTACACGTTTTTCTCCTCGGTACATCATCAATACTCGAGGATTGACTATTTTTTTATACCGCATAACCAACTACACGCTATTAGGAATATCCAGATAGGTCTAATTACATGGTCAGATCACGCCCCAATTAGGATGGATTATGAACTGGGTGGCGATCAGGAGGGGGGACATCGAATATGGAGGTTGAATGAAAGCCTACTACAGGATGAAACAGTTAAAATGGACATAAAAAGAGAATTAGAGGAATTTTTTCTAATCAATAAAACAACAGATACAGATACAAGTGTCATATGGGAGGCACATAAAGCTGTAATTAGAGGCACTCTGATTAAACATGGCTCTAGAATAAAAAAAAAACGAACAGCACAATTAGAGAACCTTCTTTTAAAACTACAAAAATTAGAGGCATCATATAAACATGAAAACTCTTTAACTACGAAAGATAGTCTGTTGGCAGTAAGGAAGGAAATCAATGACATACTCTTTTATAAAGCAAGATCAGCGCTACAGATTAGTCGTAAAAAGGCATATGAATTGGGAGATAAGTGTGGGAAATCCCTAGCAAGGGCGCTTCGTGAACAGACGTTAAAAACATACGTCCCACAAATAATAAGGAGGAAAGGCCAGAAGGTAGTACTTTCAAGACAGATCGCTCATGAATTTAGAATATACTACTCATCATTATATAATCTGCGACCTCGGAACCTGACTCCATCTCAAATAGAGAATTATTTAGAGACATCTCAGATGCCATGCTTATCAGAGAGTGAGAGAGAGGACTTGGGTTCCGAGATCACAGAAGATGAATTAAATGCAGCAATCTCTAACTTAAAAGAAGGGAAAGCACCAGGCCCTGATGGATATACAATTCATTATTATAAAATGTATGTACCTCAATTAAAGAAATTTATGTTGGAAATGTTTAATGCATGGGGTAAAGGCAAGAAAATATTAAAAGAAACCCTACAAGCACATATAACAGTAATACTTAAAGAAGAAAAAGATCCAGCATCCTGTTCAAGTTATAGACCAATTTCGTTACTAAATACAGATCTGAAAATATTCACAAAAATTATAGCTACTAGAATTCAAAACCATCTAGTAAAATTGGTAAATCTAGATCAAGTAGGGTTCATGCCGACAAGAGAAGCTCGTGACAATACAATAAAAGCACTGAATCTGTTATATGTTGCTCAGCATAAACAGATAAAAAGTATATTTGTAAGCACAGATGCTGAAAAAGCTTTTGATAGAGTAAGTTGGAGGTTTATGATGGCAGTATTAAGACACGTGGGCATGGACGAAACCATGTTGAACTGGATCTCGCAGATCTATTCGGACCCATCGGCAAAGGTGAGAGTGAATGGCATGTTGTCGGAAGACTTCTCGATCCAGAACGGAACCAGACAAGGTTGCCCCCTTTCCCCCTTATTGTTTATCCTGACATTGGAGCCTTTCTTATGTAAAATAAGATTAAATCCAGATATTACAGGCATTAAAATTGGCCAAACTCAATATAAGATATCAGCCTTCGCAGACGACATGCTGTTCACTCTCACCAATCCGACTATCTCACTCCCGAATCTTTTGAGAGAGTTCGATGAGTATGGAGAATTGTCCAATCTTAAGATAAACATAAATAAATCAGAAGCAATGGGAGTGGGGCTAGGACAGGAACTGTTACAACAGTTAAACTCAAATTTTAGATTAAAGTGGACTAGTAGATCGTTGAAATACTTGGGAATACAGATAACACCGAAATTCTCCCAGTTGTACGTAGAAAATGACCCCGCATTGTTGAAATCTGTACATATATTGCTGCAAAAATGGGGAAAAGGAGTGTTCTCATGGATGGCAAGATGCAATATTGTAAAAATGTCTATCGTACCAAAATTTTTGTACTTTTTTCAAACCCTACCCATATCCATTCCACAGAAATACTTTAAACAGATAGACAGTATATTGAAGGAATTTATATGGGCAGCTAAACATCCCAGACTTAGTAAGAAGGTGATGTCACTACGAAAAGAGGAAGGAGGACTGTCAGTCCCAGATATGAGGAGGTATTACCAGACCACACAGTTGGGTAGATTTGTAGATTGGTGCCGCCATAGGAAAACAAAACTATGGCCAACCATGGAACAAGCTCAAGTGGAAATTCCACTGGAAAGAGCTCCGTTTTGCAGTAGCATTCAACCAGCTCCTATGAGAACACACCCGATTATAGGTCTTACAATTAAAACTTGTGCAAAAATTTTTCAACAATATAAATTGACAAAAAAATATTCCGCTTTGTTCCCGGTCCTGGGAAATCCCAAATTCACACCTGGTTACCAAGACAAAAAATTTAGAGATCTGATGGAAAAAGGTTTTTATCAGGTAGACCACTTCATGACGCCAGAGGGATGGATAACAGAGAGGGAGCTGGTAGACCCCCTAGGAGACTTTCGGCTGGATAGATGGAGAGCGATCCAGCTCAGACATTTCCTGGGGACTCTACCAAAGCCCAACGAGGTAACATTACAATATACAAAATTTGAAGAGATTTGCGTACAAAAAGGGATACTAGCACATTCCATATCTAAATTGTACTCAATGCTGGGGGACAATGGAGATAGCCGCCAACTACTATATATGAATGATTGGGAGAAGGACTTAAATAACACTTTCTCAGACGTAGAGAAAAAGCGGATATTCCAGTTGGCCCACTCAACATCCATTAGTACAAAAATACAAGAGATGAATTTCAAAATACTGTCGAGATGGTATCAAACCCCAGTTAAAATGCATAAAATAGTACCAACGAACACAGATGGATGTTGGAGATGTGGAGAGGGAAGAGGAACATTACTACACATATTCTGGCTATGTCCCAAAATGGAAAAATTCTGGAAACAGATTTATGAAATTACACAAACCCTGACAGAATATCAGTTGACAATGGACCCAGCCCTCTTCCTCCTTCATAAAACTAACATACCATCTAAACAATACAAAGATTTAATTATTACCTACCTATTGAACGCAGCGAAAATGTGTATTCCCTTAAAGTGGAAAACACAGACTTTAACCTTCCCCTCTCACTACTGCGAGACCACGTGTAACCTTCAATCATATAAAAAAATCCTGTCCATGGTGTCAGATGAAATTTCACCACCACCATGTTATCAGGATCTATCAGAAGTCTTCCTTGAGAAAAATGCTCATGTATTGCCTCCCCATAGGGACTACGATTGTTCTATTGATCTACTCCCTAATAGTAAACTACCTTTCGGTCATGTTTATCCTCTTTCTCAGGATGAACTTTCTCATCTCAAGGAATACTTGGATGAGAATTTAGCGAAAGGGTTTATTAGACGCTCTACTTCTTCCACAGCTGCAGGACTTTTCTTTGTCCGCAATAAGGATTTAAGTCTCAGGCCTATTATTGACTATAGGCAATTAAATACCATTACGATAAAGGATCGCTATCCTTTACCTCTCATTCCCGAACTTATTGAACAAGTGCGTGGAGCTACCTACTTTTCAAAATTGGACCTAAAAGGGGCATACAACCTTATCCGAATCCGTAATGGGGATGAGTGGAAGACGGCATTCAGAACCAGATACGGATTATTCGAATATCTAGTGATGCCTTTTGGGTTGTGTAATGCTCCCGCAGCATTTCAACGATTCATAAATGACATCTTCAGAGACTTACTTGATGTTTGTGTTGTGGTATATCTGGATGATATACTCATTTATTCTCAGTCCTTGTCCGAACATGTAAGACATGTAAGACTTGTGCTATCCAGATTACTCGCACACAACTTATACGTAAAATTAAAAAAATGCCTATTTCACAAGGAAGAAGTACTATTCCTAGGATACATCATATCTAAGAACGGTATCAAGATGGATATGAGCAAGATATCATGTATACTGGATTGGCCTGTACCAACAACTCGTAAGGCATTACAACGATTCCTTGGATTTTCAAACTTCTATAGGAAGTTCATCAAGAACTTTTCTTCTATTGTGAAACCACTCACACAACTTACAAGTGTAAAGAAACCATTCAAATGGTCTGAAGAAGCAAATAAAGCTTTCCGCTTGTTAAAATCAAGCTTCACTTCTGCTCCCATACTACGCCATCCAGACCCATCCCTTCAATACATCCTGGAGGTAGATGCGTCAAATATGGCTGTAGGAGCAGTTCTTTCCCAACGACCAACGAATACTTCACCACTCCACCCAGTTGCTTTTTTCTCTAAATCACTAAGTAGCCCAGAGGTGAATTACCCAGTGGGTGAAAAAGAGTTGCTTGCCATAAAATTGGCACTAGAAAATTGGCGACATTTACTTGAAGGTACTCGATTGCCAATACTCATATATACAGATCATAAGAATCTCCAATACCTTCAGACCAACAAGACTCTTTCCCACCCGCAGGCACGTTGGTCATTATTCTTCCTAAGATTCAACTTCCTAGTGACCTACACGCCTGCAGACAAAAACAAAAAAGCGGATGCGCTATCACGGCTAACCGAAGATAACTGCGCCGAAATCCCTTCACTTCCTATAATACCCCATGACCGTATTATTGGTGTTGTTCGTTCCTTGAAGGAAGAGATTCTGCACAGTATAGGACTGGATTCACCACCACCACAACTAAGTGCTGATGCAGAAGGCTTCCTCTACTTTAACGACAAACTCTACATACCTCCTGGTATGCGTACCAAGATCTTGGAATTATCACATGACGTACCTATGGCAGGACATATGGGTATGACTAAGACATTCAATTTGCTCACCAGGCAATTTTGGTGGCCTGATATGAAGACGTCTGTACAAAAATTTGTTTCCTCATGTGACATCTGTGCAAGGTCCAAAATTGACACTACAAAACCATCTGGTCTACTTTGCAGTCTACCAATACCCAAAGTTCCATGGGAAGTTGTGTCCTTAGACTTTATAGTAGAATTACCACCTTCCAAAGGATTTACTACCATTCTAGTGTCAGTGGACCATCTGACAAAGATGGCACATTACATTTCTATTCGCAGACTACCTTCATCTAAGGAAACAGCGGAATTACTAGTGAAACATGTGTTCAAGCTACATGGAATTCCAAAGACTCTTTTATCTGACCGAGGTTCACAGTTCATCTCCAAGTTTTGGCAAGCTCTATGTCATATACTACGAATTGAGCGAAAACTTACTTCTCCCTACCACCCTCAGACCAATGGACAAACTGAAAGAGTCAACCAGTGCATTGAACAATATTTGCGTTGCTACACCTCATACCTACAGGATGATTGGGTGGACCTCCTCCCTCTGGCAGAATTTGCTTACAATAACGCAACCCACAGTACTACTAAGCAAAGTCCATTCTACCTAAACTATGAGTTTCATCCCACATTCTTCCACCACGCATCCTGCCATCCCAGTAGCCTCTGACTATCTTACCCAAATAAAAGACTCTCTGGGTTTACTTAACACCACCATCTCACATGCCCATAGCCAACAAAAAAGGTACTACGACCTCCGTAGAAGACCTTCTCCTCAATATGCTATTGGGGATCTCGTTTGGCTATCTACGAAAAACTTAAGGTTAAAGATCCCCAGTAAAAAGCTTGGGCCTTTGTTTCTAGGACCTTTCCCAATTGAGAAGCTCATTGGGAGAGCTGCAGTTCAACTCACCTTACCGGCAGATCTTAAAATACACCCCACCTTTCACATGTCGCTACTGAAACCACATGTTCCAAACCAAGGAATAAGACCTACCATCTCGCCTCCACCTCCAGTACAAGTTGAAGGCGGAGAAGAATTTGAGATTAAGGAGATTTTGGATTCTCGTATCCACAGAGGGAAACTCCAATATCTCATAAAATGGAAAAACTATGGACCCCAAGACGGTTGGATACTTCTGATGTTCACGCTCCCAGGCTTATACGAAGGTTCCACTCCAAATACCCGGAGAGACCAGTGCTATAGGCCTTCCGGAGCCGGCCTTAAGGGGGGGGGTACTGTAAGATTCTGGTACCTTCGGTACCCTTCCAGCCCAATTCTTCCGCATATAGCTACCTGTCCCTTTAAATCTCGTGACGTCATCACTAGGCGCCGCTCTGAGCGGCTATTTCAATCGCCGGTTTTCACTCACAAGGTGTTCGTACAAACCGCTTGTTACACAGCCTTGTCTGATGCTGCCGAAGCCTCCAGCTATTTCCTGTATCTCGCTACGGATCCTGTATCTCGCTACCGATCCTTCTCCTCATTACCGGACCCCTCATCTCTCTAAAACCAACTAGTGATAAGTACCCCGCAGGGGATTCCTTCCTATCAACTTGCACTATCTACTCTTGTATACTAAAGACTGTTGCTATCTATGCATTACTATTTCTATCATCTGCACTGTTACATAGATTGCTAGCTCTTGAGTCTACTACCATCTATATCCTTGCACTGAGTTAGTAATTCCTGTACACTTCATCTGCTGTCCCCTACCACCTGTTAATTGTACATGATTGCTAACCTATCTGCATACTATCTATCACCATCTGCTAAACACTCCTGAACATTACTATTGAGTGCCTATCATTGCTATCACTACTCACGCCTGTCCTTTCAGCACATCACCTCTATACTATCGTATACAACCTATCACTCCAGGAACATCTTAACTGAGTGCCTGTGTATTTGCATGCTGAGGCAGGCTGGGCCACAATGATGAGTCTGGAGAGTTGGATATGGTGATTCAACACATCTCTGCACGACTACTGAGTGGAAATTCTGCAGCTGCATATCCATTTCACTAAACAAACGCCGGAGCGTTACACCACCCAACCAGCCTTAAAATGGGGATCCCTGTGGGACAATTTATTCGCATCAAGCGCAACTGCTCATCCGGTGAGGACTATATACGAGAATCAAGAGAACTCTATGCGAGATTTCGCGAAAGAGGCTACTCTCACCGAATGATCAGGAGGGCTAGAAGGAAGGCAGCCGCAAGGGACAGAAATGAGCTCCTGACCCAAAATAAGCCAAAACTAGAAAATCCCAACCTACCGCGCTTAATCACCAAATATGGCTGCCATTGGAATGAGGTGAGACAAATACTTCAATCACACTGGCACATATTACAAAATAATGAACAACTAAAAAATATAGTGGGCCCACGTCCACTGTTAACGGCTAAAAGAGCCACAAACCTCAATGACCACCTGGTACGCTCTGAGTTTATACGTATTCCCAAAACTAACTGGCTCACCGAACTACAACCTCTAAAAGGAATGTACCCCTGTGGTCATTGTCAGATCTGTAGCCATGTGGTGAAATCACAGGTTTATACTGACTCACAAGCAAAAGTGACCTATAGAGTTGAGTCCTTCATAAATTGCTCTACCTCCCGAGTATTATACATTATAGAATGCCCATGTCATAAAATGTACGTGGGTAAGACCAAAAGGCAACTACGTACTAGAATAGGGGAACACCTTAAAAGTGTACGCCTCAAGGAAGAGACCCCCATCGGCTTACATTTTGCCGAAAAGCACAACAGCGATCCTTCAGGTCTGAAGGTGATGGGTTTCTGGGCCTTAAAGATATCACCCAGAAGAGGTGATTTCGATAAAGTCCTTTTAAAAGAGGAGAAGGCATGGATTTTTCGTCTTCAGACGTTGGTACCTTTAGGCTTGAAAACTGACATGAGCCTTCGTATCTTTCTTGAGCCGTAAAACCATGGAGTTAGTTCTAGTATAAGGGCCCTAGATGGGTAATAAGGTGATAGACTGGGCAGACTATGAGAGGTACTGTACTAGGCCATAGGATCTTGGAATAGAGGGTGAAAGTGCACTCTCCTCTTTCTATGTTATCAGTCTATACCACCTAGTACCTCTGATATCCCTTAGCAAACTATGTGAAATCCCCCTTCTATTAGCCCTATCTGATCCAAGTTACATCTGTCTTCCATACATCGAGGTAATTCACTCCTGTACTTCCTTATTTGTATGCTAGAAGTGGTTGATATGAATATACGGATGTCCCTCTTCGTATGACACAGGTCCCTGTGCAAAAATATATTCCTATACCCCATTTCAATTGAAATGTGAAAATTCCTTCTTAGAATGGTGCCTAGTTCATGATACTTAGCAGCATTTAGGTCAAGGGTGACACTTGATTAGTGCCCGATCAATGGGTTCTCTACACTATCTATCAATTCTAGTGTTCGTTTAATCATACGATTATCCTAAGCTGTGTTTATCACGGTAATAATAGGAAAAAAAGCTATGTGACTTGTTAGAAGAGTTTTGAAAGATGACAGTAATAACGTCACTTAAAGCTTAGATTGGCCATTGGGACGCTAATATTTACTGACTATAGTGTTGATCCATGTTTTGATATAAGATAATGCTGTTTTGAAAGTTTTTGAATCTAATTCTGGAGCCACGCCCTAGTTGTCAATGAACACGAAATATTAAGCATTACCTACTTTTTACCACAAGATGGAGTTTCACCATTCGGTTTTTAATTACACAGGAAGTGGTAATGGAGGAATGTCTGCTGTGCTGCCACCTGACAGCACTCACCAATCAGGCTATTTCCCTATTTATTGATCTTCCGCACTATCCAATGACGTCCAGACGAAGCGTGCGTCACGCACGCGAAACGCGTTGACATCACACGCCGTCCGCACGTCACCCAGAAGAGCCACCGATGCGTTCCAGCTCCCGCCAACGGCGCTGTTACCTTACCACATACGGAACACGCTGCCTCCTCGTGGCACGCCGGAGCTGAACCCTAATATCGGGCCTTCATCCAAACAACACCCGAAGAGGATCAACAGAAGCCCCTCCATCAGAGGCCATATGTGTACGGTGAGCCAAAGCCATTGAATGATAGGGGATAGAGAAAAGGCAGTGAACACCTGGCTGTACTGGGCACATATCAAAAACGAAGAGATTTCCAGTCACAACTTACCAACCAGTCAGCGACCAACCGAATTGACCTGTCTAACAGTATGTGTTAAAAACAGGGGTTTGGTTGCACACATTTGCAAATACATACGTAAGCTGCAGGCCCCGACAAGGCACCCTGTGATCTGCAGTCCCTAACTCTACAATTTAAAGAGTCTCTACAGTGAGAGCACATGTATTTAATGGGATAGATGGAGGACAGGTGACTAGAGGGAGCCCACCCCTCCTTAAAGGCACAGGGTCACACTGAACACCCAGCACATCGCACAATGGCGGCAAAGGTGTCAGTGCATTGCCTGGCTCAATATAGATATCAATAATGCATAAAGTGGTCACCGCCTCCATCTATAACTGGTCTTGATGGTAAGAAGCACTGGAAGGGCGGAAGCATATCAAAAACGAAGAGTGTGACCCTGTGCCTTTAAGGAGGGGTGGGCTCCCTCTAGTCACCTGTCCTCCATCTATCCCATTAAATACATGTGCTCTCACTGTAGAGACTCTTTAAATTGTAGAGTTAGGGACTGCAGATCACAGGGTGCCTTGTCGGGGCCTGCAGCTTACGTATGTATTTGCAAATGTGTGCAACCAAACCCCTGTTTTTAACGCATACTGTTAGACAGGTCAATTCGGTTGGTCGCTGACTGGTTGGTAAGTTGTGACTGGAAATCTCTTCGTTTTTGGTATGCTTCCGCCCTTCCAGTGCTTCTTACCATCAAGACCAGTTATAGATGGAGGCGGTGACCACTTTATGCATTATTGATATCTATATTGAGCCAGGCAACGCACTGACACCTTTGCCGCCATTGTGCGATGTGCTGGGTGTTCAGTGTGACCCTGTGCCTTTAAGGAGGGATGGGCTCCCTCTAGTCACCTGTCCTCCATCTATCCCATTAAATACATGTGCTCTCACTGTAGAGACTCTTTAAATTGTAGAGTTAGGGACTGCAGATCACAGGGTGCCTTGTCGGGGCCTGCAGCTTATGTATGTATTTGCAAATGTGTGCAACCAAACCCCTGTTTTTAACGCATACTGTTAGACAGGTCAATTCGGTTGGTCGCTGACTGGTTGGTAAGTTGTGACTGGAAATCTCTTCGTTTTTGATATGCTTCCGCCCTTCCAGTGCTTCTTACCATCAAGACCAGTTATAGATGGAGGCTGTGACCACTTTATGCTGTACTGGGCACATAGCATACTCAATGCAACCAAGTGAACGGCCATCGTTTGGCCAATGGCAAATTCTACCAATAGTGAATACAGCCTAATCATGGTGTGAGCCCGCGCAGTTATCAAGCTATACTGCGTCTCTCCCCAGCTCCCGCACTCACATCCATAAGACAAGGAGAGACTCTCTGTTGCAGGGTGACAAATGTCGGTCTGATATCGCTACTCCAAATCCCAGAGGGCTTAAACCTCACTCCTCCAAGGACATCAGTTACTGTCCATTTTGTAGGACTGGCCTTATACATAGCCCATCCAACTTGGTACGCAGACATTCCTCCAGACACCCTCCCTCCCACAGTGGAGTTGCACTGGAAACCAAGAGCTAAAATGCATTCCAGCTATTAATGAGCAGAAGTGTCATGGTTTAGCCTGTGTCTGAATAGTCTACAAGTACTTCCTATCTACATGATTGTCTGCTACGTGGACTCCAGAATCATTTCTATACTGGTTTAGAAGTACAAGGTTGACTAGATGGGAGTATATTATATAATGTCCATGATCCTTTTGAATTTTTGGTGAAGCTTTATTGGTCATTAATTATACCAGGTACTATTACCAAATTGTGGCATGCCGACCAGCAGACCCATGAGCCAGCAGCATTCACAAATTCCGTTATAGGAATGTATGCAGCACGCTCAGGTATCTGCTGGTCAGATCTTCTGGTATGAATGTGTGGCCGGCCTTGTGAGTGTGAGTCATTGTTTTTATGTGTCTTGCGTGTTGTTGGTTGTTAACCTTTGTACCTTTCAATATTTGCATACTGTTCCCCAATGTTGGGGTATTTTTAGACAATGTGTCAACTGATCTTCAATAAAGTTTTTTGAAAATTCTCACAAAGTTGGTCTGAGCATCCCTTTCTGCAGCCGTTCTAAGGGGTACACTATGGCCCCTTACATTTTTCTTTTATAGTGTTATATTGGCTGCGGTGGCTCCCCACTTACTATCTGAGACTATTTGGACTCCCAATAGGTCTCTTGACGGTTCTGTGCCTAGTACATATAGGACACATTAGTCTCTAATTTGGGTGCTCTTCTTTTTTTGTCTTAAGTGGTTAAGGTTATTCCTACGTGACCTATCTTCTAGGTCTGCGATTTTGGCTTGCATGGAGGAGATGATATCATGATGAGAGGAGTGGGAGTCCACTAGGGAGTTAAATGAAGAGGTAAAATCCCCCATTTGATTTTCCACTTGATTAACTCTTTCCCCTAGGTGAGAGATGTCTGCCTTGCATTCCCTAAAGCAGGATTGCATGTCAAGCTGGATGGATGAGCGCAGTGTCCGCAGCATGTCTAGCATAAGGGCCACCGATAGAGGCTGATCAGATGGAGCAAAGTTCAAAAAGTGATCAGGAGGAGGGGCCGCAATAGTGTCCATGGGGGATGAGTAGGCCTCATGGAGGGGAGGATTGATCCGCAGCCTAGATTTGACCGGGCTCCTGGAGGTGGGAGAGGATGGCTCGGAGGAGGGGGAGGAAGAGGAAGGCATGAAACTTGCCTGAGAGTGCTGGTGTGCCTGCTCCCGATCCTGTCCGTCCGTGGATGGATGCAGCGGTGCGGTTGGAGGTGGATGCGGAGGTCCGGCCGTGGCGCCATCTTTTCTGCTCCCGCGCTGCATGGGGGAGAAGAAGGTGGAAATCTTCTTAACTTGCGGAGGATCGAGGGGGCGTCTCCGCATAGCCAGGGCCAGCAGGCTGTGGAGGGTGTCCGGCGGTGTGTGGCGATGCGGTCAGCGGGACCAGGAGGCTAGATGGCAGTTGATGCATGCCTGAGTGGAGCGGAGCTCAGAGCTCATGTGGCCATGTTCCTCGGCGGTCGCCACGCCCCCAAATATTGTGCAATTAGCTGTAGCAATCAATAATCAGTGAACAGTAGTGATCTGCTGTAATCTCTAGCAACCAATCAGTGAGCAGCAATAATGTGCAGTTACCTTTAGCAACCAATTGGCAAGCAGAAATTATGTATTGTAACCTCTAGCAACCAGTCTGTGAGCAGTAAGGATAGACTGTAAACTCTGGCAACCAACTGTAATCACTGCATTATCTGCTGCAGCAAATTGATTTTGAGTCTACCTGCTATTTTTATGTATGTCCCAAGAACGGAGGTGGGGGGGGGGGGGCGCCCAAGAAAATTTTTGCCCAGGGCCCAATCAATATTAAAGACGGCCCTGCCCAGACGTACACTTAGCAGAACCCGCCAAACGGACCTGGTCTCCTACTTTGTCTGACGCCTTACCTTGTCTGCCATCCGCCGCACTACAAACCCTCACTGCGGGCACCGTGTCTGCACCCGGAACCGAAGCGGGTGCCCCCACCTGTACCACAGGCTGCATAGCCTTCACTGGTCTATACAATGGCGCCAATGTGCCACTCACCGATACCGGAACCACCCCACTCCACGATCCACAGGCTGGCGACACACTGGGAGGTACCCAAGCCGCCGTAGGTAACCCCGACCCCGCGGAAGATTCCAGCCCGGTCAACAACTAACCCAAACTCCGCTCACCCCGAACAGACACGCCACCCACACCCTCTACACCCTGAGACGGCACACTTCCCACATACAAAGAGGACAAGCCCGAAAGCTGCTTACCAGGCTGCTGTGGAAGCTCATGTCCACCAACCGTCCTTGCTACCTCCACCGCAGCGCTCTCCCTCCCTGACTCCTCTTCACTGTCTTCTATCAGCTCTCCTTCTGACAGATGGTTGGTGTCCCCTGCAGCTTCCATGCCCTGGTCCATTGTCTCCTGAGCTTGCTGGGCAACCTCCTGGCAGCCCGTGAGGTCATCAGCCCTCATCCCTGCAGAGGACCCAGGACACACACCCGCACTGTCACGCTGAGCCGTGACCCCGCTGGAAGCTGCTCAGTTTCTCACCGCTGAGCCACTCGGCATGCCAGACGCCGCTGAAACACAGACAGGATGTTGCTGCCAAGTCACACGCAAGGTAGGTGCAGCGACCCCGGCCCCCCCAGGACACAGGCTTCGGTCCCTCTTCCAGGCCGAGCCACCCAAACGGCAGGAGGGCACCTGGGCCCCGTCATCAGGTCCCGATACGTGGCAGAGGGCTGAGCAGAGTAATCTGGGTGCCATGACACCCCCCCTCATGGGTCCCGTCGTGGAAGAGGATTCCTCCCAGGCCGCACCGCTACCTTAGCAGACCGGCGCTTTGGTGCGGGTCCCTCGAGGTGCTCGCTGAGGGGCTCCTAAGGCGGAGCTGAACACTAGGAGACACTTCTGGACTAAGGCACTCCGGGAGCCTAATCCTCCAAGCACATGGTGGCGCAGGGGGTACAGGAACATGACCCCCCTGCCCAGCTCCCACTAGCAAACCACTAACCTGTGATTGCAGCCAGTCCATGCCCTGCATAGCTGCCACAGCCCTAAGCTAGGATAACAAATTTTCCAAATCCCCCATAACTAGGGAAGCAGAGGCAGCCTAGAAGAAGTTGGAGTGGAAGAAGCTGTTCCCTGCTTGCCTGACCTCCGATTGACTCCCCTTCCTTCAGGTCACCAAAAGCTCATCCCCATGCTCCTCCCAAGCCTGACCATGCCCCTCAACCAGCCAACTGTCCTGTTAACCCTAACAACACCTTTTCCTTCCTATACCCAAGCCCTTTTTAACCCTTGTCATGTCGGCCCTCCGTTTAGTGCCTTCTGCTTTACTCCGGGCCTCTCTATTTCACCGCGACCGAGTGAAATAGTCTATTTCACTATAAAATTAGTTTTTCGCTGAGTAGTGCGGGGTATACCAAGATGGCCATCGCCACCTTTTGCCTGCAGACTTGTAGTTGTTCTAGTCCATACATCACTTTGTGTTGCAGAATCTGATAGGTAGTGGTATTCTGATAGAACAAGGGCAGCCTGCAGTAAAGCCACAGGAAGTAGACAAGGAGCCATTTTGGAAGAGGGTAGCCGCCCTAACAACAATGCCAGTGTTTTGCAAGGGAAACAAATATACACAGAGCGCCAAACTAACCAATAGTGTGTGGGGCCACAACTCACCAGGAGGAGAGACTGGATCAGTCCCAACAAACAACAAGGCAGAACGTTTTTTTTTTTATAAATTCAATGTTTATTAGGAAGAAGAAATAGCAAGGCATACAGAATAGGCAAAAAAAAAAGGAAACCAATGGTGTCAGTCCATATACAAAATCATATACAGAGAACAGACAACTTCAGGGAATACCAATAATCGCAGTATAGAGGAACTTAATATAGAGCGCATTACCCATAATGTCAGAGAGAATTGCTAGGGGAAGTCCGACCCCCGGAGAGATCCCGCCCCCATCCGGCATCTTCACATGGCCGGAGTGGTGAGAGGGAGAAACCCCCTCCGGGCCGACCAAGCCCCTCCCCCAGTCAGCTAGTATGAGCCCATGCATGTATGCCCATGGGGAGAGATAAAAACCAGAGAGACAGATAATGAACGGCAGTCCCCGCTATTTCCCCCTCCCATCTTTTGTGTAGAGGTGGGGAAGGAGTCCACCATCAAGAGAGAGGAAGAAGAAAAGAAAGAAGAAAGAAAATAAAAAGGGGGGGAGGGAGGGAAGGAAAAAAGTGAGGGGGGAATGGGGGGGGGGGAAGGGGGAAAGAGATAGCCACCCGGGCCGCAGAAGCAGCACTAGGCCACCAAATCTCTGTATTCTGCTGAAAAACTGAACTCATGCCAGTAATACCATCTCTTGAGAAACCCCTCCCTAGTGCCCTGCTCGGCAGCCACAAGATCTTCCATTTTATTGATGCTGGCCACCTTCCGCAGCCACATAGCCACTGTAGGAGGCTGCGACTGTTTCCAGAGAAGAGGGATACAGCTCTTGGCCGCCGTGAAAAGGAGCGGCAGGATTGATTTTCTGTAGGAAGCTCGCGGGAATTCATTGTAATGAAGGAGAAAGAGGGCAGGGCACAGAATGAGAGCGTGGTCCGTAAACTTTTGCGCAATGCGTAGTACCTCCGCCCAGAAGGGCTGCAGATGGCTGCAAGCCCAGAAGATGTGGAGAAGGGAGCCAACCTCCTCCCCACATCTCCAACAAAGGTCAGAGCAGGAAGGGAACATTCTGCTCAATCGGGCCGGGGTGTAGTACCACCTGGTCAAAAACTTATACCCCGCCTCTTGGTACTTAGAACAGGTGGAAGTTTTGTAGGTAAAAAAGAAGATACGATCAACCCGGTGGTCCGAAAAAGAGAGACCCAAGTTGCGCTCCCAACGGGTGATATACAGGGGTCTGGAGGAGGGATCAGGTCCCGTCAGCAAACGATAGATCAAGGATATGGTGTGTCGTAATGGTGAGTCAGAGACACACAGTTCTTCGAAAGGCATGAGGCGTCGGGCAAATGAGGTCGCAGGTGGTAGGGACTGCAGAAAGTGAGCTAACTGTACTTTTTGCCAGAAGGACAAAGCTGCATAAGAGCCGTCGGAGAAGAGGGATTGTCGAGAAACCCATTTCCCGCCAACGATGAAGTGTCTGGCCTGGTGGAAACCTCTCGATTTCAGGGTGCGGAAACCTTGATCCCGCAGGCCCAGGGAGAAGTCCTGATTATCAATTACCGGGAACAAAGGGGAAGGTAGAGAGGCTATCAGACCCTCTCCACATATCCTACGACTTAATTTCAGGGTAGCCCCCACAGTCGGGTGGTCGGACACGCATTTCGGTAAATCGGAAGCGCCCCACAGGAGGGATTCCGGGGGAGAAGCCCCCAAGCTCCGCTCAATGCTGATCCAATGTTTAAGGTGGCCATGTACATGCCAGTCCACGAGCCTGGTAAGGTGACAGGCAGCATAATATAAGGTCGCATCTGGGAAGGCCATACCACCGCTGAGCTTGGGCATACAGAGGACCTTTAGCGCTAGGCGGGGGGGGGCCCTCACCCAAAGAAATCGACGGAAGACTTTGTTTATTTTATGCAAGAAGGCTGGAGGAACAGCAATCGGGAGGGCCTGCAGTACATACAGCAGGCGAGGCATAACATTCATCTTGATGATATTACAACGCCCAAACCAGGAAAACATCCCCCTCTGCCATTCCTCCAGGTCCTTCCGAATACGGGAGAGGAGAGGAGGGAAGTTGCATTCAAAGACGCGGTCGGGGCAATTGGGGAGGAAAATCCCTAAGTATTTGATTTGGGAGGAACTCCACTTAAAAGGGAAGTCCCGTTTGAGGAAGGTCATCAAAGCCGAAGTCATCGCAACAGGTAGGGCCTCAGATTTCTGATGATTTATCTTATAGGAGGATAAGGCTTCGAATACACGGAACTCCTTTATGAGATTCGGCAAGGATAAAAGCGGTTTAGTAAGAAAAAAGAGAAGGTCATTGGCGTACGCCGCAACCTTCGGTGTGAGCTGCGAGGAGACGCTTAACTCTGCGATGTCCGCATTAGCCCTAATAGAGCGCAGAAAGGGTTCCAGCGTAAGGACGAAAATCAGGGGAGACAAGGGGCACCCCTGCCGCGTCCCATTCGAGATCTCAAGTGGGCTGGATAGCAGGCCATTGATCTTAACACACGCCGACGGGCGGGAGTAGATCTCTTGCGCTGACCCAGTCCAATATGCTCCATGGTGCTGATAAGGAAATCCCAATTCACCCGGTCGAACGCCTTTTCGGCGTCCGTCGAGAGAAGCAGCATAGGAGTCTTCCGCTCGCACGCCAGATGTAGTAGGTCCAGGGCCTTTGTAGTGTTGTTCCTGGCCTCTCTGGAAGGCACAAACCCCACCTGGTCATCGTGGATCAATTGTGGGAGCAGAGGGGCCAAACGGGACGCCAAGATTTTGGTAAATAGCTTCAGATCCACATTGAGGAGCGAGATGGGTCTGTAACTCTGGCAGAGGAGGGGGTCCTTGCCCTCCTTCGCTATTACAGTGATGTGCGCACGGAGCGAGTCCACCGGGAACGCCGCTCTCAAGCCCGCCGCATTGTAGGCGGCAAGGAAGTGCGAGGAGAGAGTCTGTTCAAAACACTTATAATATGTCAGAGTGAAGCCATCAGGTCCCGGAGCTTTGCCCCTCTGAGACGCCGCCAGAGCCCCCGAGAGCTCATCTGGATGAAGCGGCTCCTCTAACCGCTCCAGGGCGTCCAGCGGGAGGCTGGGGAGACCCGAAGCGTGTATGTAGTGATATGGCGATTTTTTACCTACCACACTTATTCCTTTGATCCTTTCTGCGATTATAAATATAATAAGTGATCTACACCTTTTTATATGTTAATATCAACCTTATTATATCTCTTGCAGTAAAAGAATATTAATAATGAATAACCACTGTGCTTAAATAAGAGAAAACATTTATTACAGAAGACAAACTTGTCACTAATAACATTAAATAAAATGAACTGCAAAGTAAGTGAATACATTAACAAAAATGATGTTACAATGGAAATACAAATGCTATCAATATTATAGGACAAATTGCAAGATGGAAAGAGTTACAGGAGAGAGAAACAAATAAGAATAAAAGTGATACATTACATAGACCTCCCGATGGAGCTCTGCTCAGAGACTTCAGCCCATAGTAAGAGAATTTTTTGAGCTCTGGCTGTATATTTATGTACCTCCCCAACCAACCCCCTTTCAATGTTAACATGTTGATCAGGTTTTTAAATCAAGTTTTTTGAGTCCTTCTCACAGCCCACACACACAGGTGATTCCCTCCCAGCATCGTTTATAGGTACCATAAGCAAGTTTTTCCAGATAGCCAGTTCTGGCTGAAAAGACCTTCTCAGATAATGCCTCTAGCTACAATACAAACAATAGTAAAAAAAAACTAGCTTTCCCAGTCTAGATATAACACAGCTTGTTTTATGATGTCAGCTGTAAGCAAATTGTCAGGTACACAGTTGGGAGTCAAGCAAAGTTCAATATATGATGTTCATTTCATATAAAAATATTAGAATTCAATATTTCCATTACATATCCTCCTGAAGTTCATTCTTTGAACTTAAAAAAAAAATTTTGTACCCACCCACAACAGCCCAGAAGGTCCAACCCCCCCACCACCACTGCGGCCTCCACTTCTTTTCTTGAACACGACGAAACTCTTATCTGTTCTTATGAACACATCAACATAGACTTGAGACTGAGAAGCAATAGAAATCCTGGTGTCTCTGAGAACTCACATCCGGACCATGAGTGCATGTACAGCGATGTTTACTCACTCCTCTGCCTTGGAAGAGTGGAACTCCAACATCGTCGATGGCGGGATTCTGGTATCTTTTAGCCCCATAACAGGGGAATGCTGTGTGATGTTTGCAAAGATTGGATCGGACCGCGAGATGGCACTTTTCAACATGGTTAAGGAAAGTCCAGTCTTGCACCTTTGTATCAAGCTATGGCATGGTGGTCGTTGTTGCTTCTTCAGGTGGTGGTAGGGAAGGCCTCCGGACAGTTGTGCATGAATGCAAAAAGAAAAGGGAGAATGTCAAAATACAGTTATGGGGGGGGTCAAGATTGTTGCAGTTGTGTGGCCGTTAAGGATTATTTCTTATAAGGGTTATAATGTTAACAGGTAAAGCTCAGGTTAAAGCAGTAGGCAGGTTGAGGGATGTAAAATATAATAACATAAGACCTGGATTTATAGGGATACCCTGGTTTCAATGGTTGTTAAATATTGTTCTGTGGGTTCCCACCTGACTCTTGAAGCTGAGTCGGGAAGAATGTTATAATTCACAACAAATAATTATATGGCTGGTGCCTTAGTTACATTATCTAAGAGAATAGAAGATAGAAATCAAAAGAACAACTTAGAATATTAAACTAGGAAAGGGAAGAAAGATAGGTAAGTAATGAAAATGAACAAGAAGGATAATACAAATGAGAAAAAAATATAAAAAATGTAAAAATATAAAAACTACAGATTTAATGCTGCTCCAACTAAGATTTTTATTTAACACATTCAACTTTGGATAGTTACAGAGCATTAAATTTGTATAAAAAAAAGAAATTCACTAATACATAGTTACACTGAAGTCTATTGTTGACTGCACTGAAAAAGGAGAAAAAAAAACAAAAAAACAAAAAGCATTGCAGCAACTACTTTACAAAAAGGGCAACTCCTCTCCCGCACTAGTGATCAGCGGTACGAATTTGCAGGTCAGGTACACAGTTATTAAGGAGAGAGTAAAAAAGTTGATAAAAATAAATAAATACTTTTTTAGAATTTAGATAAACCTGACTGCACTTTCTGACTCCAATTTAGAGGCTTCTCCCTAAGAACAAAAACAGAAACAAAAAATACAGTATGTTGTTCTAGGGTCCTCTCTTAATTCTGTAAATTCTTTGTACTGGTCTGGATTGGATCAGGCTTTTTCAGAGTTTAGTTTCTGAGTTAGTGGCCTCTTTGTCCCTCAAGAGGAGATACCTTGTTGAGGTACACATTCCTATAGCTTTGGTGTTCATTTTCCTGATAGCAATGCACATTATTAATTGTATCAGGAAAAGCAACAGGGATACACAAATCAGGACAATAACAGGGTGGAGTTCACTAAAGCTGTGGCCCTAGGACTGTATACAGTATGCCCATTAAAAAAAAACTTGAGATATTTGGATTAATCTATTTTGATCTCAAGATATCACCCAAATCATCCACTCAGCTCCTTCTAAGGCATCCTGATCTCCAGCTCCCATGTTACCTCCTCCCGGGTTCACTATCAGGACTGCTCCAGAATCTATAGAACTCCATACTCTAGTATGTCCAGACAGCTCCTACTCCCCATCCACCACTAGGTGGTCCCTGAAAACTCATTTATTCAGGGAAGCCTACTCTGCTTCCACCAAGAACTTTACCTCAGCCAACTCCATCAGATCATTTCCCCCTGCAGCTATTATCTTTTTGTACAACCGCCTCCCCTTGGATTATTAACCCCTTAAGTAGGGCCCTTCTATTAATGCATGGCAGAAACTGCGGGCGCTATTGAAATCCTTTTTGCCCAAAGTCTAACTACCAAACTTTTAACTCTGCCCCAAATCCCAACGGAAGTTTCTGCAGATGTAAATGGGTGTCATGTTTGATATGAAATATTTTCTCTGGGGTAATAGGGGTACGTCCCGGTGTTCCTGCTATATCCATGCCAAGAACAAGAGAAGATGTGCAATAGATCCCCGAGGTAGTGTACCCCGCTGAGTACAATTTAACTTGATGCTGAACACAGTGCATCACCAGACATACACTGATAGCAGCACCAGTGCCCTGGTCTCAAATAATTTTAACTTTGTTTAGGACAGGTTGGGACAATACCTCGGCATCCATGATACACGACCCCTTCCTTTTCCAGAATTGCTGACTCATGATTCTGTCTTATTTCCTTTGACATAACACAACACTTTCCTTTCTCCAGCACCCGTCAATATCAATCATTTGAGGTTTTCCAGACTCATAAACCATCAGAACATAATGGACTCTGGGGTGTAACACTGTAGAGTCAGATAGGATAGTACCCAAATTGACCAAGGTCTACGCACTATGTGCAGTCCCTGCAATCAGGGACGAGAACGGTGCAAATCTGGTTTTGACAGCCATGGAACGGAGTCATCCACCAATCCATATGACTCATAGTAAACTTGGATACTACCCCCACCTGCCTGTCTTTGCAAAATGGAAATTGTCCCACTGAGGAAGAGGCAAACACTTTTCCTGGGGTCCTGGAACACCTCTCATTGTACCTGGGTGCTGGACAGAGTAAGTGAGATTTTCTAACCCCTTCACCAACATGTAGTTCCAGACTCCCCAATGTGTTCCTGAGTACCTTCCGGTCGATAGTGTTTAAAGCACCCAGTGCCATGCCTCCAGCTCCTGCAGTCTCCAATAGACCTCTCTTTAACCGAACTATGGGAATAGTCTGAATACCCGGATTGAAATTAACCTTCCAACATGTACACCTGATTCTTTACAAAGGCTGCACACCTTGTGACCCGTTTGTCAATCCGGTAATCAAACAATGTTATCCTTCACCCATACAACATAAACTGCATACACTATTCCGATAGGACTCACATGGAAGGCAGGACCATAGTACAGCACTGGGGCGCTGGTCTAACTGGCATGCAGGACACAGAATACTAGTTAAGGTACACAAGGAGTCTAGGACAGGAAGGACACCTATGGGCACCAACTGAGGAGAATACAGCATGCCCACCCGTATAATGAATGTGAGGACCCTTTGAACGGTCAAGGCACAAAGTCCGAAGCTGGCAACACACCATAGAACTTTTCCATACAATGCTTCTTCAGAGTCATCAAAACCATACAATATGAGGCCAGACCTAAACACTCTCAAATTGGATGTAACCAGGCAGGTCCTTTTACCACATATCCAAAGGTAAATCTAAAGGAAACTGAACAACAAAAATTGCATAATGTGTATCCAGCTCAAGGAACTTCTGCTACTGGGCACAAAAGACCAATATCAAAAAGCCACATAAAAACAAACAGAAAACTTTAAGAGCAGATAGTTGCATGGGGTCACTGGGCAGGAAATATTCTTGAAATACACTTGGGGACACACAGAGAGACTGCTAGGAAGACAAAATTACATTACCCCCAAGGCAATGAGCTAAGTTTGAAAAGAAAGGACTGGCTGGGTGTGTAACTAATTCAATTAACAGCAGGGTGTGAACCAGTCGTAAACACAATTATATCAGGTATAACAGCAGACCCTTACAAGTTAGATCCATGGAGCTACAAATACCAGCATAGCTACTGATCTTTGGGCATAGAGGAAACATATCTGTAACAGATCTATTGCAGATCCAAATCAAACTCTGGACAATTCCAAAATACCCATGCCAATAAATACAGTAACACTGACAGAGATTCATAACACTTCTTCAACCTAATATAGGTGTTTAGAGTGACAATTATCCACTACAGTCCTAATCAAATTTGCATCTGTAGAAACTAAGTAAGACTGGAGATGACCAATCATATTGTCAGTGGGAATAGGGGATTGCAGATTTCAACTAGTTGGTTTTGCTAATCAGTTGAGGAACGAAACTCATTAATACCAGGGCTCTACATATGTCGGATCAGAACATACACCACACATGGTCTAGAACCAAGCACAGCCAAATGGACTGACATCAGAAGCCCCATCTAAATAAACCTAAAAAAAGAAAAATTAATTTTTATATAAAAAGTTGTCTCTGAAGGCTGTGATCTCCTTTGGTTCTGAAATCCATGAAACCCAATCATCGAATCTGAAGGATAAAACACCAATAAATTTAGAAATACAAATAAATATTACATTTTTTTTTCTTCCTCCTAAAAATATAAACCGATGGTTAAGTACATGTAACAAAAAATTAGCATATGAAACACACAATTATACAATACATTACATTCCATAAAGAAAGACTTAAACATTTTTCCTAAGTTGTTTTGGAACAGTGCACTTTTTCAAATACCAAAAATTGTTGAGTTCAAACTAATTACCACGTGGATTTTGTTTATGGTATACCATTAATTCCCCCCAAAAAAATTTCACCATGGTCAAAAATGAGCAGCTCGTAAAAAAAAATATTTAGGTGGTACCATATACAGTATTCACAAATCATAATACCTCATCACAATGACACTCTTTAGAACTGTCTCTCTGGAAAACAAAACACATGTTAGTGAATACACATCTCAATTCACTATTACAGAAATTTCACCTTTCACTGTAATGAATTACCAGGCAATTTGCATGACAATACACTCACAGATCTGACTAGAAAGGAGGGGGGTCAGTGGGCTGTCAGCAACTGTGATAACAAACTTCAGAGGACACAACATATATAGTTCATGTATTTCACAGACCAAACTTATTCTCACAATTATGTTAAAGACAAATTCTAGACACCACAAATACCGGCATGTTTTCTATAATAACCTGTACGTCTTCCTTTCAATTCCTTAAAATCTGTTTGGTAAGTTTGAAATTCTTTCAAAGACCCATCCCAAATCTTTTTCTCATTCTCATCCTGTATGGACGCGTTCTCTAATTTAGGATTTTGGAATGGGACCCATGATCTAGGCTGTTCATACTTATTACACCTAGGCCATGTTGCAAAGCACGTGGAGTACACTTCAAAATCACGTCTCGTTGTCCTGTATGGATTTTGTTTCACTACTTTTTCAATGGGACGTGATAGACAGAATCGAGCTATGTGGCCAAATAGTCCACATACATAACATTTTATCTTCTCTAAAGTTGTACAGCGTCTCTTAACATCAGGCTTTGTTTTAGATGGCTGAGAATGTTCAATGGCTACGACTGGAATGGCTCCAACTGGATTAGAAGATTTTTCTGGTACTTTACAAGATATAGGGGCAATTTTGTGAGAATTCCTACCTTCCATGGATTTATCCCTATTGGTACATACATTAGGTGTGGGTGTCCCAATGAATTCGGACATAACCAAATCAGTTGCTTTGTTATCCACCCTTTTTGAAGACTGAGCAAGCTGCTCCTGGCAGCTGACAGATAATGATTTTACTTTGCTTTCTGCATCCTTCAGTCTTTTTACCAGCTGATGAACTTCTTCCTGTAATCTCTTGTTTTCTATTACTAGGTGACGGTAGCTAGCATCAGAATTTGACTTAAAAACTTCTAAAGTACTGATATCACTTTTGGCTGTTTCTAGCGCATCTTTTAGGGACGTGTTTTGCAGTTTCAAATGTTCATGTTGTACAATGCAGATCCTTTGGTGTTTCTGTGACTCCCAATCAGCTATATTCCTTTCAATAGCAGTTGCAAGTGACAACAAGGAAGAGAGGGGCTTATCTCTCCAGTCTGGATTTGCAGTCATCAATTTTTCCCTGATTTTTCCTCTCAACCCAGTAATGAAGCTGTGTATCAAAACAGGTGATAGGGCACTGTTAGTGATGTCCCCACCAGCTGATTCCACGGCATGTTTAAAGTGATTGTAGTACGTCATACAATCTTCCTTTGGTCCTTGGGTCACTCCTGACACCTTGGTCCAAGACTGGGGAGGATAGACTGTTTTAATCAGTTGTGCCAACTGCTTAGTGAGTACACATCCTTGATGACTGGAGTCAACATATAGGGTCTGTGGAATATTAGTTTTACTAAGGATTTCATCAAAGTCTCCGTCTCCACAAACCCTCTTCATTATTTGAAGCATATCACCCCAATTTGCATTGTAGCTCGCCTGGATGTCTAGCAGCTCTTTCGCAAATTTAATGGGATCAGTCCTTGGATGGGGGATAACACTCAGAAATCCCTTCATCTCAGAGGGAGTCCACGGTACGTGATGTGTCATCTTTCCAGTGGATCTCCCATTATAATCATAAATGACCTGCTCTCTTACAGGATAGACAGATATGTCATCTGAGAAAGATATTAACTGTTGATTGGTCTTTTGGGGTTGTGCCACAGAATTCCAATAGGACTGAGAAAGATTGTTGCTGCCAGGTGGTGGCACTTTATCTAACTGAAAAGTGTCTTGAAGGGTGGCATTAACAGTTCCAGGGTATACAGGTGTGCCCACATTGGGTGTTACCATTTCCCTGTTAGAGTGACACCGCACAGGTCCTTGCTGTGGAGTACTAGTAGTCACTCGGGGGCATAAAGGTACATAGGCAGTGTACCCAGTACCAGAACTGCCAGTGTTGCTTTCAGCAGCAGCACTGCTCTTTACCTGCTGTCTAGGGGAAAATGCTGGCTTGCAGTCAGTAAATGAAGGGTTACTGTATTCGGGAGGTTCTTCCATCAGAGGGGAAGAAAGTACCCCTTCTGACGGTAAATGATCTTTGGTACTGGGGAGACTTTTCTCCCTTAATGTCAGCATTCCATTCCCCTGTCTTGCTGTGCTGTCTCTCTCCTTTTGTTTCAGTGCTTCACAGAAAGAGTCTCTCTGTGATTCATCCAGGGTTTTGACTGGGGTGTCAAATTTAGCAGCAAGTTGTGGCTTTCCCTTCTTACCATCTGCTGAAAGATGACAATTCATATCATTTTTTTAGTATTTTTCTAACAAGGACCGGGCGATTGCATAAGGCCCTAATCCTGACAAATCCTCATCTTCCCCCTGTTCATCACTGTCACTACTCTGGGGTTGTGACTGGTGTGCCAGTGTCTGCTTGTCCCTACATTGAAGTGTTGCTTGGAAAGATTTCTCCCTAAATCCCAAAGCAAAAACATTCCCTCCCTCTGCCCTGTTCAATGATTCTAGAATCCATATACTCCAAGCATCTCTTTCATTTGGGCGTGTCATCTTTTTGTGATGAGAATAACACAGCTCCTCCCATGCTTTAACCTTGAATGTACCTCTTTTAGAATACTTCTTCCCAGTCCAGCGATCCCAATCATGAATATATTTCACAACCCAAGGCCCATATTCATCAATCATCTCTTCCTTCGGAGTCAAGTGGTAGGGTTCACCACGGTTAGACGCCCTCTTTGAAGCAATTTTATTACCCATCCTTATGGATTATGGACCCTGAAATTTATTTCCCAACCTTAAGCGGTTGCCCCCCAGAGGTAGCTAATCTCTGGCCAATGATTGGGTTGACAGGTACCGCCCCTGTCACCGTTGCTGCATTTTCACTACTTGTCAGTACAGGATTTTTTCCTATCTTGACTATAGTCCTTCAAAGTTAGCTTGGAGATTCCCTGAACTTCCTGCGAGTTCAAATCCGCCCGTGGACTTTTCCGAAGTATTCTAGAAAAAAACAATGCTTAAATTACGACTATTACTTCTGTTATCTCAAGAAAGATTAGCACAAACTTGGATAATCAGAACCCTTTGAGTGCTTGGAGTACAGAAGGCAGTTAATAAGGGCACAATTATTTGCAAAAATTATTTGAGGCAGTTATAAACAGTGTTCACATGTCTAATTACAAAACTTACAACCTCCAGTTAGAAGATTACAAAGAAAGATAGACCCATTACACATCAAGATCATTCAGTGTGACTTAGGCCCACAGTTGCGATTCAATCACGAAGATTGGGAAGCGTCTTGACCAAATCTCATCCAAGGCTCAACCGAAACTGCTTTTTGGCAGAAAAACACAGATTGTATAGCCACTGCCTTCAAGCGTCCAATCAGAGCCCTTATCATTCACACTTGCACCCTCCTGCAATGAGGCGCAACTGAGCAGTTAGGATGTTTTCTCATTCACTCTCAGTACAATTTTATTTTAATTATACTGTTCATATCAGTCTCATCAAAGTATTAGCACAGACAACTGGTAAAATAAAAAGAATGAGTACTAAGAAGTTTGCTAGTGTGGGAAGACACAGGTGAAGACAAACAAAGACATAAATAACGCTTACCGTTTTTGGAGTTGGAATTGTCTGTTTCAGCTTTGGCTTACACACAAGAAGTCACACCCAAACGTTGAAAATCTCCTCACCAAGGGGCACCATCTGATATGGCGATTTTTTACCTACCACACTTATTCCTTTGATCCTTTCTGCGATTATAAATATAATAAGTGATCTACACCTTTTTATATGTTAATATCAACCTTATTATATCTCTTGCAGTAAAAGAATATTAATAATGAATAACCACTGTGCTTAAATAAGAGAAAACATTTATTACAGAAGACAAACTTGTCACTAATAACATTAAATAAAATGAACTGCAAAGTAAGTGAATACAATAACAAAAATGATGTTACAATGGAAATACAAATGCTATCAATATTATAGGACAAATTGCAAGATGGAAAGAGTTACAGGAGAGAGAAACAAATAAGAATAAAAGTGATACATTACATAGACCTCCCGATGGAGGTCTGTGCTCAGAGACTTCAACCCATAGTAAGAGAATTTTTTGAGCTCTGGCTGTATATTTATGTACCTCCCCAACCAACCCCCTTTCAATGTTAACATGTTGATCAGGTTTTTAAATCAAGTTTTTTGAGTCCTTCTCACAGCCCACACACACAGGTGATTCCCTCCCAGCATCGTTTATAGGTACCATAAGCAAGTTTTTCCAGATAGCCAGTTCTGGCTGAAAAGACCTTCTCAGATAATGCCTCTAGCTACAATACAAACAATAGTAAAAAAAACTAGCTTTCCCGGTCTAGATATAACACAGCTTGTTTTATGATGTCAGCTGTAAGCAAATTGTCAGGTACACAGTTGGGAGTCAAGCAAAGTTCAATATATGATGTTCATTTCATATAAAAATATTAGAATTCAATATTTCCATTACAGTAGTCATGAATCTTGGCAAGAAGCGCAGATCGAGCGGTCGCAGACGAGTCAGAAGCCAGGTTGTACAGAGAGGCATAGTATCGGCGGAAGACCTCCGCTATACGGTCCGTCCCCTGAACCTTCTGATTAGAAGAGGAAAGGATCTCAGGTATGAACGTCTGCGCTCTCTGCTGTCGGAGTGCACGAGCTAAGATCTTGCCGCATTTGTCCCCGTGTTCATAGAAGACCCGTCGGCACTTAGCCAACGAGGCCTTCGCTCTGAAAAGGGTCAGGGAGCGTAACTGTTCACGGAGGTCAGTCAGCTCCTGGAGGACGGATCGTGCCAGAGAACGCTTATGGGTGGCCTCCAACGACTCTATGCGTGTAAGAAGACCGTGCATCTGACGGGTCCTGTCTCGCTTGCATTGAGACCCGATTTTGATCAACACCCCGCGCATATAGCTCTTATGAGCTTCCCACACCATCAAAGGGGGACTCTCCGGGAGAGCATTCGTGGAAAAGAACCGTCTGAGTTCCACCTGAAGCTCCTCCAGTACTTTGGGGTCCTGCAGGAGACTGTCATTCAGCCGCCACTGCCACTGCCGAGTCTCTGGGGATCGTAAATCCAGGTCAAGAACCACAGGCGCGTGGTCAAAGACCGTGATAGAGCCAATGGACGACGAAACGACACGACCCAGCAGGGCCTGCGGGACCAAAAAATAGTCCATACGGGTATAGGAGTCATGGGGAGGAGAGTAGAAGGTGTAATCTCGGGCTGTCGGGTGGAGGACCCGCCAGACATCCACAAGATGGAAGCTTGAAAACTCTTCTTAAGGCGTTTCAGAGCAGCATAAGAGACGTGGGAGGCGCCCCTCGACACATCCAGGACCGGGTCCATAGCAAAGTTCAGATCTCCGCCAAGGAGAACCCGACCCTCCATAAAGTCATGTAGCTGTGCAAGTAGGGGGTCAAGGCAAGATATCTGTTCCGAGTTAGGTAGGTAGAAATTGGCAAGGCAGAACGGTTTTACCTGCATCCAGAAACCAGTATCCTGCACCCCAGTACCTGGAGCTGAGGGAGACCTCCCTCGTATAGGTGGTTTACACCCGAACAGGGGGAGCTTCGTCACAGGAGAGAGGCTGAATCTGTGCGGCTGGCCAGATGAATCTGGCAAGGTGAGGGCAAAAATAAAAATCTTCTTTCCATAGTTATAACCGGTTGATCATTTGAGGAACAAAAAGAGAATCCCGCCTTAGAGGAGGCGACTCACTTATCTAGTATAACCAGTCCTGATTGGGCCTAAACTTATGTGTATGCTGTCATGCTTGGGTCAGGAAACCGAGTTCACATTTTATTTATATGTATTTTTATTGGAGGTACTTCAAGTGCTTTGAAATAATAACGCAGCAAATGTGCTTGTAGAAAGGCCTGTTTACTGTTTTTTCTGTCAGGGCTCATGTGAACATACTAAAGTTTCCAGTTTTGCATTATATATACAGTATATAATAATTATTAATACCAAATATTCACATAAATAGGAAAAACGCATACGTTTGTCGCGCCCACATGTGTAAACGACGTTCAAATCACACATGTGAGATATCGTTGTAAACGTTAGAGCAAGAGCAACAATTCTAGCACAAGACCTCCTCTGTAACTCTAATCTGGTAACCTGTAAAAAAATGTAAGCTTTGCCTATGGAGATTTTAAGTACCGAAGTTTGGCACCATTCCATGAGTGTTCACAATTTAAAGCGTGACATGTTAGGTATCTATTTACTTTATGTAACATTATCTTTCACATTATACCAAAAAATTAGGCTAACTTTAGTGTTTTGGATTTTTTTTATTCATGAAACAGTTTTTTTTTTTAAAAAACGCTTTTTGAAAAATTGCTGTGCAAATACTGTGTTACATAAAAAAGTTACAACGATCGCCATTTTTTTGCCTAGGGTCTCTGCTAAAAAAAAAAATATAATATTTGGGGGTTCTGAGTAATTTTCTAGCAAAAAAAATATGATTTTTACATGTAGGAGAGGAGTGCCAGTATGGAAGTGGTTAACTGTCCCAGAAACATCTTATGGCAAGTGGACCTACTGTCCAGGAAACGATATCACAGATGGTCACCAAAATACAAAAGGCTCGCTCGCCATAGTGTAAAAATCTTTAAAAACTTTAAGGTATACAATATTGCATTTACAGCAAAAGGAACATGTAATCGCATTAGGATCAAAACAGGTGTTAATTAACACCCGTGCCACTAATGCAGCACAAAGGGGTTAAATTCAGTGGCGGCTGGTGCTCAAAATTTTTTGGGGGGCGCAAAAAGAAAAATGTAATAGGTATTGCTTTGCGTCAAAAAAATGCGGTGAAAAATTGCGTGATTTTGAGATCATGGTACAGGCATGGCACAGGTGATGGTATAGGCATGGCACAGGTCATGGTAAGGGCATGGCAAAGGTGATGGTATAGGCATCGCACCGATATGGTACAGGCATGTCACAGGTCATGGTACAGGCATGTCACAGGTCATGGTACAGGCATGTCACAGGTCATGGTACAGGCATGTCACAGGTCATGGTACAGGAGATGGTATATGCCCCCTTTCAATGCAGAGACCAGCGTACATGCCCCCTTTCAATGCAGTGACCAGCGTACATGCCCCCTTCAATGCAGAGACCAGCGTACATGCCCCCTTTCAATGCAGAGACCAGCGTACATGCCCCCTTTCAATGCAGAGACCAGCGTACATGCCCCCTTCAATGCAGTGACCAGCGTACATGCCCTCTTTCAATGCAGAGACCAGTGTATATGCCCCCTTCAATGCAGAGACCAGCGTGCGTGCCCCCTTCAATGCAATGAACACTGTGCTGTGCCCCCTTCAATGCAATGAACACTGTGCTGTGCCCCCTTCAATGCAATGAACACTGTGCTGTGCCCCCTTCAATGCAATGAACACTGTGCTGTGCCCCCACAATGCAGAGTTCAGCGTGATTGCCCCCTTCAATACAACTGTGCTGTGCCCCCTTCAATGCAATGAACATTGTGCCGTGCCGTGCCACCTTTTAATGCAGAGTTCAGCCTGCGTTCCCCTTCCAATACAGTGTGCCACCCCCCAGACCAGTGCACTTACCTGGAGCAGGTCCCGGTCTCCCGGCGGGCGGCTTCTGTCTCGGCGGGCGGCTTCTCCTAACTTGGCGACGACTTCTGTCCCGGCGGGCAGCTTCTCCTCACTCGGCGATGGCTTCTTTCTAATGTCCCGGCGGGCGGCTTCTCCTCACTCGGCGATGGCTTCAGCGGGGCGGCTTCTCACTGCGGCGGCGCATCTTCTCGAGTCCTTCCGGTCCCGCCTCCTCCCCGGCCAATGACATGGGGTTTGCCATGCGGCCAATCAGGAAGCCGGTATTAGACCGGCTTCCTGATTGGCCAGGAGGAGGATCGGTGTGACAATAGCGAATTTTCATTCGCTATTGTCACACAATGGGTGGGCTCGGGACGCACTGCTCTGCGCCCTGGGTCCACCCTTTTCATCGCCCTATTAGAGCCTATGGCTCTAATCAGGTGATTGAAAAAAAAAAAAAACCATTGCACTCCCTGCGCCCTCAACACACCAGCCGCCACTGGTTAAATTACTGTATTAATGTATTAGTAACCAGCGGCAATACATTAACCCCCTCATGCTGCATTTTACAAATTAACTCCAGTGATAAACAAAAAGTCCCAAGCTGCATATTTCAGAAATTAATTTAAACTGGTAATTAACCTCCTTCCCTCAGCCAGACCCCTCCCCCCAGTCTAAAAAGTTGATTTAATTATTTACAGTCATTATTGGCTTACTTAAAACACGCTGCAGTGCTTCTTAGTCCCTCCTCCTCGGCTCCTCTTGGTTGTAGCTCAAGCAGCACTCTATGTTCCTCCCATCACGCCTCTGGCTGGCCTCTCAGTGAGTGACATCACGCTGGGCTGGGACTACGGTGTGCCTGTCAGGGGGAGTATCTCTGCTGACAGGGAAGGCTAGGCTGGTTCCGGGTGCAGGAGCGCACTCAGCACATTGTTGCAGCAGGTGAAGCTATTAGTGGCTGGATCAATCACACACACAGTCAGTGTGTGACAGTTGTCCAGCCACTTTTTAGAAGTGCACTTCACTGCTCCCCCCTCTCTCCAATAAATTGTACCTCCCATGGCATCCATCCCTTCCACCCCCCCCCCCCCCCGTACCGGCTCTGCTGAGCATAAAAGCTGCATGGGGTGGGGTCAGAGCATCAGTGGGGCTGCTGGCCCCGGCCCTGCTCCTTCTCTTCTGGCTGGGGAATACAGTGCTGCCTCCCCTGTCCCCGGTGTACTCTGCATTGCCATTATTGTGACCCCAATTTGCGGGTAGCGCAGGCTCAAGGGGCAGCTGCTTTGGGTTCAACAACAAAGACTGCCCCATTTGCCCGGCGTTAAGGATGGCCCTGTGTATACCCTGCTTAAGGGAGGATTGTAACCCCAGTCAATTTTTTTTTTTACATCTGTGTCCCATAGAGCAAAAGAGGAAGTGAGGGATCCCCTGGTTGTCACCAGTGTTAATTTTAGCAGCAAATTTAAATGTAGTTTTAGTCTTAGGACTAAAATGGCATTTTAGTTTTAGTCCCATTTTAGTCTTCTGCAAGTGTTTTAATTTTAGTCGTATTTAGTCGACTAAAAAGTCCAACATTTTAGTCGACTAAAAGGTCCTACATTTTAGTAGACTAAAACGTCCTACATTTTAGTCGACTAAAACGTCCTACATTTTAGTCGACTAAAACGTCCTACATTTTAGTCGACTAAAACGTCCTTCATTTTAGTAGACTAAAACGTCCTACATTTTAGTCGACTAAAACGTCCTACATTTTAGTCGACTAAAACGTCCTACATTTTAGTCATCTATAATCGAGTGGGTGTAGTTCAATTGTAATTTATAATGCATTATTTAAGCATTTCTCTACAATTTCCAAACTCATTATATACTACTGCTGGAGTAAAAATTGAATATGTTATTATTTATGGTATTAAGCTTTGAGCATGCACTACACAGACACAGATTTAGTCATGGGGGTCTTTATTTAGGCAAAACTGTTTTGCCAAGAATATTGCCTTGTTGACCAAAGGGGGTAAAAATTTAAAAATGTAACAAAATTACAAAAAAATAAAAACTTTGCAGGCTCGTGATGATGATGCCAGTCATGCAGTGCACATTTACATGAACTTTAACAGGTCAAGAAACTGAACAGAACACAATAAAACATTTCAGCAGCTTTACCTGGTGTCAAAGGGACTGGAGTAAAGTCATTTTCTCTGATGATTCCCCTTTCTGATTGTTTGGGGCATCCCAAAAAAACTTTGTCCAGAGACTCACTCCAGGGAAGAAAAAATAAGCATCAGCTCACTTCATCAGTCCTGTGTCATGCTCATGGCAACAGTAAAGCATCCTGAGACCTGAGACCACTGTGGGGGAGTTGCTAAGTTCTCAGCCAACAAGGGAGTGGGCTCACTCACAATTTTGCCTAAGAACACAGCCATGAATAAAGAATGGTACAAAAACATCCTCAGAGAAGAGAACAACTTCCTGCCTCAACCATCCAAGAACAGCTGCAGAGACTCTAGGGAAGAAAACATAAGCACCAGCTCACTGTTATCAGTCCTGTGTCATGCTCATGGCAACAGTAAAGCATCCTGAGAGTGAGCTGAGACCACTGTGGGGGGGTTGCTAAGTTCCCAGCCAACAAGGGAGTGTGCTCACTCACTACTCAGTAACAATTTTGCCTAAGAACACAGCCACGAATAAAGAATGGTACAAAAACATCCTCTGAGAAGAGAACAATTTCCCGCCTCAACCATCCAAGAACAGCTGCACAGGCACTGTCACTGCCAGTCTGGCACTGGCACAGCATAATAAACCAATACTGTAACTTGAGGAGGGTAATGCTTATTTCTACAATAAGAACCCATTTACAGTGTCAGTTTATAATTTTAACAGTTCTAATTCTCATTGAATGTATTCAATAACAATGTGCACAGTCTACAATAATGCCATTAGGGTCTGAATTATAACAGACTTACCACTTTTTATCAACTCCTCTCTTCTCTTTCTCAGTCTCAGCATTCGCAATGACAATAGAGGAAAATATTACACTAAAAAGACTACTGCAGCAGGACCCCGACGTAAGGCTGGCCTTTTTGACCGTTACTGATCAATTTTTCTTTTTCATTAGTGTGAGATTTGTCTCTATTGTAACATTTGTCAATGCTAAGAGAGAGGAGGTAATAAGTGGTGGTTGTTGTTATTGTTTCACATACTAATGGCATTTGTAGCCTGTGTGCATTTTTCCAATGAATTGAATTGACAATTACAACTGTTGTTGAAGCACAAGTATTAGGTATGCTTCTTATAGAAATACCAAGAATAAAACACTTCTATTTGTTTTGATTAATTTTAAGGAAAGCACTTTGTGCCAAAAGGACCCTTGCTCTGTTTCGCCGGCCTCTAAAGAGGTCACCTGTGACACTGAATACCCTCTCTGCAAAGGCTTGAGAAGCTGGCATAGCCAGCAGGTTTAAAGCAAAAGGTTTTAGCTGGTGATAAATAGTGTCACTCTTTGACAGCCAAAAATCTGTTGCAGTGTCGTCCTCAACTTGATGCAAAAGCTCTTCCTTATATTTTCTGATATGCTGTTTTATGCTGTTTGGGGAGATCCTCTGCCTGGGTCTTTTGGGGAGATCCTCTGCCTGCGGCATTTAGAAAGAAACCGAAAGATTGGCTGCTTAGAGGTGGATGCCGGTGCTTCTTCAACTTCCTCCGAATATTTTCAATTTTCTCCTGTTCCGCTAGTTGCACATCATCTTCAGACAATTCATTATGTTGCGTGTGGGGCGAAGTGGATTTTCTTATCGCATACTCCTCTGCCTTTTTAAACAATTCCTGAATATTCTCATGATCTACCACATCAACAAGGGTTTCACAGACAGTAGGGTTGACAAAGCAAGCAGCTGCTGCAAGTGGCGAGAACATTTGATCTGTTGGATCTAAAAATGAAGCAAAACGCTGGTTCACACTCCCTTTCATTTTCTGTGCAATTGTGGCAAGGTCTTGGTAGCTAGTGTTCTGTTTAAAGTCCTCAAGGTGGACACAGAGTTTGTCTCTTCTTTCCCTCTATAGCCGATCTAGAAACGAAAAACAAGACTTGTCCGGATCACGCTACAAAACTGCAACTAACCACCCTGAAGCAAGAACTGCGGTCTTTATTACTGATTGATTTTGAAAAATTCCAACGCAGGTGCAAAGCGGTATATTCTACCTCCAACAAAGCGGGGAAGAATATGGCACAGAAAATCAAAGGCCAGAGGGTTAGAACCAGAATTGATTACCTACTCCATCCGACTTCCTCAAAAAGGGTATATAATCCACAAGATATTGCCTATGCATTTAGCACTTATTATGAGACACAGTACAAAATCAAACAGGACACAGGTAGACACCAACCCTCTTTGGAGGAAATTAATACTGTACATTCCTAGACAAAATCACGCTACCTGCCCTCTCTGAAGAACAATTTGAACTTCTTAATGCCCTGTTTACCATTCAGGACATCACCTCGGTCATATCAGCCCTTCCCTCTAATAAATCGCCAGGTCCGGATGGACTATCTGGGGAATATTTCAAACAGTTCCACTCCATCCTAACTCCCCACCTGCTCCCTTTTTTCCTCCAAGCTACCTCTTCTTCCTCATTCCCTTCTGAGATGCTTCAAGCGTTGATCATCACCCTGCCAAAACCGGGTTAAGATCCCACTTCCCCTCAAAACTTTCGGCCAATCTCCCTGTTAAACCTCGACACAAAAATCAACGCCAAATTGATTGCGAATAGGATCCAAACTATCCTGCCCTCCATTGTCCACTTAGATCGATCCGGATTTACTCCGTTCCGCCAAGCGTCGGATGCTACCAGGCGACTGATCAACATCATCCATCATGCCGAGATCTCTTGAACGCCTTCTCTGCTCCTATCTTTGGATGCAGAGAAGGCGTTCGACAGAGTCCACTGGGACTATATCAAGGCTGTGCTGAATTGATTCGGATTCCCTGGTAATATTCTCTCAGCCATCCTGGCACTTTACACAACTCCCTCAGCTAGAGTCTTTACTTCTAACATGCTCTCCCAGCCCTTCAGTATCACCAATGGCACAAGGCAGGGCTGTCCCCTATCCTCTCTAATATTTAATCTTCTCATGGAACCCTTGGCTACCCATATACGCTCTAACCCCCTTATTTCGGGATTTGGCATTGACAAAAATGATCATAAAATTAGCTTATTAGCGGACGACGTGGTGGTGATGATCACAAACCCTACTACATCCCTAGCTGACACATACCATGTCCTACAATGGTTTAGCAAAATATGACCTTAACCTTGACCTGACTACTAAGACTTTTCTCCAACAGCACTTCCCGTTTTCTTGGGCAGACCATTCCATTCCATACTTAGGCATCAGACTAACTAAATCAGCCAAATCACTGTTCAAAGCCACCTATTCCGGTAGACGTCCTTGCCCTATTGATCCCTAATATCTCTTTCAACAACTGGAAAACATATGCTATATTGACTCTACAACAGCTTTACCAAGGCAAGGCCCTCAAACCCTTAACAACCCTACAGCATGACCATCTTCTTCCCCCCTCAGTGCTTTTCACCTACCTTAGAGTCCAACACTTTCTTTCCACCACACCAAACCCCCTCTATAGTTTCCCCAGCCATATTTGGCACTTCATTAAAAACCCTACCCCGTTATCCAAGGGTATCTCGAAAATATACTCAGCTCTGCAAGACAAATGGACACTAACTAAATCTCGACCTCTTCTCCAGTGGGAAGCGAATCTGCATAGCTCCTACACGACACTCCAATGGAACACAGCACTTTGTCACGCATACAAATACACCAACTGTTCAGCTCTGTGGGAACAAACAATCAAAATCACTCTTAGGTGGCACCTGACACCCTCCAAACTAGCCCTATACTATCGCCACTCCTCCCCCCCTCTGTTGGAGGAATTGCGGGCAAATGGGAGATATCTTTCACACCCTTTGGAACTGCCCATTGCTTCGATCTTACTAACATGAAATATTTAGAACGCTCACTGAGATTACCAATATCACTGTTAACTCGTCCCCAGCTCTTGCCCTTTTAAATTCAACGATTGAAAAATTCCCTTCCGCCTCCAGACACGCCATTACTCATGTGCTCCTGGCAGCACGACTAACTATCACCAGGAACTGGAAAAAACTACTACCCCCTCCAGTTCGTGATGTTCTGGACTTGGTCAATGAACATTGTTCTTATGAGCTCATGTTTGCCTCAAGTAGGGGGACCTACCAAAAGTCTCTCTCTCTGTGGCAACCTTGGCTGTTGTGGTGCCACACCCACAACCAGACAGTTCTCCCTTAATGCTTGGTGAACTCTACTGCTTTTGGCTACTGGTGTTATTTGGTATCTTTATGTTAATCTCATGATGTTGATGTACCCTGAGTTTCTATAACCAGCTGCATGTCATGTTCCTATCTTTGAAGATGTTATATGCACAATGTAATATGTTTAGTTACAGTTATTCATTCTTTGTATTGTATTGCAAAGCCTTTAATAAAAACTATTGAAAATAAAGTCCTCAAGGTGGCTGAGTAGATCAAAGAGAGCAGGGACAGCCAGGGACATGGACATGGTGTCACTCTGGAGGGTTTTAGTATGCTCTGTAAAAGGCAGCAGTAGGTCATGCAATGATGTTAACTTTTGGCATTCACTAGGGAGCAAGCTGTCCCATCCCATGTTGTTTGCGATTTGGCAGACTGACTCTTTCAGTTTGAGGAGTCTTGCGATCATGTTGAATGTGCTTGACCAGCGTGTGGGGCAGTCATTGAAAAGGGTCAGGCCACAATGCTCCAATATCTTCTGTGTTGCAATGGAAGACTTGCGGAAGAGGTTCACTATTGATCTTGCTTTAACCAGTATTCTCTTCACACTTACCTCCTTCTGCAACATGTGGACCACAAGTTGTAAGGTATGCACTACACATGGTGTTCGGTGTAGTATGGTAAGCAACGGGTTAAGTTGCTGTCTGCAAAATGTTACAATTATGTATATGTCTGGGAGCTGGGTGTGGCTGAAGTTAGTGGCATGCGGGATGTTCAGTAAATAAAGAAGCAACCTGTACAGCCTGGTCTGTGTTAATACACTACATTTTGGCGACGAGGATGGCTAGTTTTCTGGATTTACCGGCTATCGGACCGTTTGATGTGTCTGGAGACCACACTAGTCTCTCACAGCGCTGGGACAAGTGGAAGAAGGGATTTCAGCTCTATGTTATAGCCACAGGAGTGACTGCACCTGCTCAGAAGAGAGCCATGCTGCTGCATCTAGCTGGACCTCAAGTTCAGGACATTTTTGAAACCCTGGGAGCAACAGGGGATGATTCAGACTATGAGACAGCTATGAATAGACTGAGTGAGTACTTTGAGCCAAAGAAAAATATTCCCTATGAAAGATATAAGTTTAGACAGGCTGTGCAAGAACCGGGAGAAACCACAGACAGTTATGTGACTAGGCTGAAATATCTGGCAAAGTCTTGTGATTTTGGGACTGTAACTGAGGAGATAATCAGAGATCAGGTCATAGAGAAATGCACATCTGTGCACCTCAGGAGGAGATTATTGAGAGAACCTAGTCTCACACTTACTAGTCTGCAGGAGATTACAAGAGCCATTGAACTGTCTGAGCTCCAGGCTCTGCATATTGAAACCAAGGACACTGCATCTGTCAAAACAGTCTCCAAACCTACCTATAATAATAGGAATATCTGGAGTAGGAAAGAGAGTTTTCCAAAGAGGACTTTACATATAACCTGCAGTAAATGTGGCAGAGAGGGACACACAAGTCAGGACTGCACTGTGGTACAGAATAAAATGTGCTATGCTTGTGGAAAGACAGGTCATTTTGCAGCTGTGTGTAGAAGTACAACCAGAGATAACAAAACCAAAGGACCATCAGCACAAGTAAATGTTATAGCTGAGGATAAAGAGAGTGCTCCTGACTGTGAATTTATATTCTCCCTGTGTTCTCTGCAAGTTGGGACATTAACCATTAAGATTGGAAATACAGAAGTGTCAGTGTTGATTGACTCTGGAGCTACATGCAATGTTATGGACTTAGCTTCTTGGCACAGTCTTAATAGCAGAGAAAACCACCTTAAATTGTGTAACACCACTAAACAGATTTATACTTATGGCTCCAGTACACCACTACAACTTAAGGGCAAATTTTATACCTCTGTTCAAACACATGAGACTGGTCCTCCATTGCAGACCGAATTCTATGTTGTAGATGGCACAGGGTCGCCTCTGCTTGGTCGTCAAACTGCAATGGCACTAGGGGTGTTAAAGATTGGCCGTGATGTAGGCAGCGCAAGAGTGAATATGCTGTCTCCTGCTATTTCTGCATTGAAAGAGGAATTTAAAGATTGCTTCTCTGGGTTTGGAAAATGAAAGGATTTTCAGTTGGAGTTTCACATTGATCCACATGTAAAGCCTATTGCACAGCCAGTACGCAGACTTCCTTATAGCCTGAGATCACCTGTTGAGCACAAACTGGCAGAGCTGCTAGACCTTGACATTATTGAACCTGTGGAAGGACCCACTCCATGGGTATCGCCGTTAGTTGTTGTACCAAAGGGCACAGATATTCGGATTTGTGTGGACATGAGATGTGCTAACCAAGCTGTGCAGAGAGAGAGACATCCAATTCCCACTATTGAAGATGTTCTACGTGCAATGAATGGGGCAAGTGTCTTCAGTAAACTGGATTTGAAATGGGGTTATTATCAGATTGAATTGACCCCAGCATCTAGAGTCATCACTACATTTGCAAGCCATAAAGGTCTTTTTAGATACAAGAGGTTGATGTTTGGCGTATCGTCAGCACCGGAGGCCTATCAACATGTGATTCAGCAAGTGCTACATGGTTGTGAAGGCACGAATAACATTTCTGATGATATAATTGTGTGGGGAACAAACACACAGGAGCACGATGAACGTCTCCGTGCAGTGCTAAATCGCTTGAAGGAGAAAGGGTTAACATTAAATGAGAAGAAGTGCACATTTCAAATGAATAAAATGACTTTTATGGGCCATGTGCTGTCTGACAGGGGCATTGGTCCGGAGGACTGTAAAATTAAAGCTGTGTCTGATGCCAGAAATCCTGAAAACCCTGCAGAAGTACGCAGTTTTCTTGGGCTAGTGAATTACTGTGCCAAGTTTATTCCAGATATGGCGACTGTCAGTGAACCTCTGAGATTGTTAACTCGCAAAGCAGTCCCTTGGAAGTGGGGCCTTTTGGAACAAGGTGCATTTGATGAACTTAAGAGACGGCTGACTTGCGCCACAACTTTGGCTTATTTCAATTCTACTGCACACACCCAAGTTATTGTCGATGCTAGCCCTGTGGGGTTAGGCGCCATCTTGGTTCAGAGACAATGCACAGGCGATTACAGGCCTATTCAGTATGCAAGCAGATCCCTTACTGATGTAGAGAGACGTTATTCTCAGACCGAGAAAGAAGCTTTGGCTGTTGTTTGGGGATGTGAAAGGTTTCACACCTATCTCTACGGCCTTGATTTTGAAATCATCACAGACCACAAGCCTCTGGAAGTGATATATTCGCCACGCTCAAAACCATCCGCCAGAATTGAAAGATGGGTTCTCAGATTGTTACCGTACCGATTTACAGTGCGGTACAGACCTGGACCGACTAATGCGGCAGATGCACTTTCCAGATTGCCTCAGTCTTCAGCACCTGTTCATAACCTAGCAGAAGAGTACATTCGTTTTGTGGCTACTAACGCCATGCCTCAGGCATTGACACCGCGGGAGGTTGAAGAATTGTCATCTGTGGATCCGGAAATTGCTCGATTGAGAAAATGCGTAAGACAAGGGATTTGGGTGGATTGTGATCCAAGCTATCACAGAATCAGACAAGAGCTGAGTATTGCTGGACAACTAGTTTTACGTGGCAATCGTATTGTGATGCCTAGAGACTTACGGAAACGTACATTACATTTAGCCCATGAGGGCCATCAAGGCATTGTTCGCACCAAACAAAGATTACGTGAGAAAGTCTGGTGGCCAGGAATTGACAAGGATGTGGAACGTTTGGTTTCTTCATGTCGAGCATGTCAGTTGGTGGGCAGCAAACCTAAACCAAAACCAGTAACTCACACTGTTCTACCTGAGGGACCATGGGAAGATTTAGCCATTGATCTGTGTGACATTCCATCTGGACACCATCTTTTAGTTGTTGTGGACTATTATTCAAGGTGGCAAGAGGTGGTAGTTCTCACTAAAGCTACATCATCAACTGTAATTGAGGGGTTGGAGAGCATTTTTGCGTCTCATGGGTTGCCTAAACGGATTGTGAGTGATAATGGTGCCCAATTTACTTCTCAGGAATTTCAGGACTATCTGAAATCAAATGCTATTGAACATCATCGTACAACTCCATACTGGCCACAAGCTAATGGGGAAGTGGAACGCCAGAATCGAACCTTGCTGAAAGCTTTGCGGATTGCTCATTTAGAGAGAAGAGACTGGAAAAAGGAACTGTGGCGTTTTCTTTTGGCTTATCGCACAACTCCGCATACTGTCACTGGAGTTAGTCCTGCGGAACTTCTTTGTGGTTGCAAATTCAGGACAAAATTGCCAGACGTTGGGGGTCCTCCTACGAGTCAGAAACCTTTTCGGCATATTGACGAGGAAAGGAAGATCCGGGCTGAACAGTATGCAAACCACCGCCGCCATTGTCAACCTAGTGGCCTTCAACAGGGTGATAAGGTGTTGCTTCAAAATGATTGGTTTAACAAACTGGCTCCGTCCTTTGAACCTGAGCCTTATGTTGTAAAGGAGAAAAGAGGTACTCAAGTGGTTTTAGAGGATTTAGATGGACACACAAAAGTGCGTAATTCCTCATTTGTGAAGAAATTTATTGAGTCTGAAGGTCAAGTATCGGACGACGGCGAACAGGCAAAGAGTAGTGATGATACTGCCAGTGATCCAGACTTCAATTCACAACCATCCACATCGGAATGGCCAAGAGAAAAACGAGCAACTAATCCACCGGCCTACCTTAAGGACTATGTGTATAGTCAGGAGTTTATAGTTTAAATTTCTAGTTGTTCATTCATGCATTTTGTTAATCTTATTAATACGTTGTGCATGTTATGTTTTATTCAAAGAGAGGAGGGAATGTAGTATGGTAAGCAACGGGTTAAGTTGCTGTCTGCAAAATGTTACAATTATGTATATGTCTGGGAGCTGGGTGTGGCTGAAGTTAGTGGCATGCGGGATGTTCAGTGAATAAAGAAGCAACCTGTACAGCCTGGTCTGTGTTAATACACTACATTCGGTCCATGTCGATCTGTTGATACCTAACAGTGGAACACAGACAAATAAGCATAAAGTATAGAAAAGGTTTCTATTCCATTCTATTATTTTAACATTTAACATCTTATGGGAATACTTTTACACAAGACTACTGGAAAAATAACAAATATGCACCCATAGAGTAGCATCAGATACTAGTGTCCCCATATCAATCATCTCATATCCATGTGATAATTAGCTGGTGTCAACCGTGCTATGTAAAATAATATTAAAATTGGCTCACCACAGATCATCAATTTCAGACTCCGCCTCAGAGTCACTTTCTGTCATGGGGGAGTCTTCCTCACTAGAGCTGGGTGGTTCTTCTGCTGCTGCTGCGGTTTGTTTAAATGCTGCCACCATATTGCTCCCGTTGTCTGTTATCACTGTAAGGATCTTCCTCTTTGGTATGTCCCACTCTTGCAAGCATTTGTCCACACATGTATTTATTGACTGTGCAGTGTGTGGGCGGGCTACTTGTTCAAGGGCCAACAATAGGTGTTCAGGTTTATGTTGTTCAACACAAAAGTAGCATGCACTTATAGCAAGGATTGAAGCTGAGAGTCCTTTCTTGGTCCACAAATCAGTGAAAATAGATACTCTCCGAGCAGCAGTCAGTCTCTTTTTAATTTTTGTTTTTCATCCTGATATTGTTTGTCAGATTGCTTATTTTAGTTTTCTTTGGAACAGTCAGCTTTCTACCTACTGTCTCCATCATGCTAACAAAGTCCTCATCTTCAATCATTCTGACTGGTAATCCGGAGCGCCCAATCCATCTTGCTATGGCCTCCTCCCTGGCCCGTTGTTCCTTAGAGTCAATTTTGTATTTTGAAGCACCTAAAAGAGCAGTGTAAATAGTTTGCTGTGGTGCACTGGCTTGACTTGGTCCATCATTTGAGGTTTTCTGTATCTGTGAGGTTAAATTAGGGGGAAAAATTCAAGTCATTCTGATTTTACATTCTCTCTCACTCAGCGCTAAGTTATCTCTTTATACAAAAGTGGAGTTAAGTGCATGCACTGCTTACCTTTGTATGAATTTCGGGATGAGTTGTCCGCAAATGACACTTCAAGTTTGTTGTATTTTTACCAGTTAGTGTCACTCCACATGGTTTGCAAAGGGTCTTGTCGTCCTTAGCATCAAATGTAAAATACACCCATAGATCTTCTCTTTCTACCAGTCACAGACCCGGTCGCGGACATTTCTCTTGATGACAGTGCTGTGTGGATGACAGTGGTCAGAGCAGAGGAGGCCTGTAATGCTGCTGGACAATGCTGGGTTGTGGTCTCAGGTCTAAGGGATGGCCTGTAATGCGCTGGATGGATGCCTGCGGTGTTTAGGTCAGACTCAGAGGAGGCTTGTAATGCTGCTGCACACTTGCACAGTGCTCACAGTGCTTGCACTTGCACAGTGGTCAGAGGAGGCCTAATGCTGCCTGCCGGACAGTGCTGGATGGCGGTCTCGGGTTGTTTTGCGTGCGTTTCTAGCAAGGTTACTTTGCGGTACAACCAAGGAAACTTAGAAATTGTGGTGTATAAATGTGCTTTTACTATGCAAAAACAATCTGTACATACAAAACTATTACAATATTTAGGAGCATAATACAAGACTAGCAGATACAGATAAAGATAAAGCAAATATACTTAGCTAAAAGAAGTTTGCAGCCATGGAGTCCCATTTGCTTTCGCACATGGCACAGAGAAAAGTCAGTAGTCATCGCTTCATGGATGTTTCGTTTGAGACTGACTTCTTGCAGCTTTGAGCAGTCATTTAGACTTGTGATTAAGGAATATACCATCCCCTTAAACCAACACCATTTGTTCTGAGGACAAAAGGGCTGTTTATCCATTGTACAGTGACTTTGAAGGGGGGGGGGTTAGGCTTGGCCAAACTTCCTTTCCAAATCTTTACAAAAGAAAGGTATCATTTAGTGAGCCACTATTAAATATGCAATTTCCACAACACTCCACCCCTTGGCTCACAAATGACATAATGCCTCCAACTTTACATAAAGACATCTAATAATTCTCCCACCCCCTGGTTTATCTTAAATAAAACACAATGGGGGAACTAACTAAAATACAACCCCCTCCTATAACTATGAAGGTATTTCAGTCTTTGGCTAAGAGTTCATTAGAAAAGTCCAATCTAATGTTCTTTAGAAAACAAGTCCAGGCTTGTAATACATCAAAAGGCCTTGCTCTCCATAGCTCTTGCGGCCTTCCATCATTCTGTCCATCATGTAACCACTTTCTCTGGTCTTCCTATGGATCAAATCGGAGACAGCCTGTGGAGTGGAAAACAAAGCGGATTATCTGTTCCTTCTAATAATACATATACAGTAGATCCCGGCCCTTCAGCTACAATCTCTCCTCTAACTGACTTCTTGCCTGGATCTCTGACCAACACTTTTCCACCTGCCTGTATCCACTTCTGACCCTCCCAAAGAACATCAATAGGGAGGAGAGGAAATATACTGATATTTCCTAGAAGATCACTGCTGTTTATTTTGGAAGGTTTGATATTATAGAGCCTCAGTTTCCACTCTTGCTGGGAAGTATCCACTAATAGAGATGTACCGAACGGTTCGCAGGCGAACGGTTCCCGGCGAACTTCGAACGTTCGCGTTCGCCGCTGCGGGCGAACATATGCGATGTTCGGTCCGCCTCCTATACATCATCATTGAGGCAAACTTTGACCCTGAACATCACAGTCAGCAGACACATTCCAGGCCAATCAGCATACCTCCCTCCCACACCCTCCCACCTCCTATAAATAAGCAAGGGCAGCATCCATCTTAGATAATTTCTGTGTTACTGAAAGCAGGGAAAGTGCTGGTGCTGCTGCTGCTGTTATAGCTGGGGACAGTTCCCGGTCTTGTTAGCCAGCGTTCTTGGTACACTCCTGCTGTAAGGACAGCACCCCAAAAAGCCCTTCCTAGGGCTGGTATTTGAGGTTTTTTTTGGATATATATATATATCTATTGTCCCCAAAAGCCCATATGAGGGCTGGTATTTGTGTAATTTTTTTTGTTCTGTGATATATATATATATATATATATATATATATATATATATATATATATATATATATATATTGTCCCCAAAAGCCCTTTTGAGGGCTGGTATTTGTGTAATTTTTTTGTTCTGTGATATATATATATATATATATATATATATTGTCCCCAAAAGCCCCTTTGAGGGCTGGTATTTGAGTATTTTTTTAATATATATATATATATATATATATATGTAGCATGTCCAGAACCAGAAAAAAAAGATCATATAGGTGTAAAAGGGGTTCCCACCATCCCTGCTCTACTGAAAAATTATCTTTTTTTCTGGTTCTGGACATGCTACAGAGCTGAAACTTCACAAGTACACTTTTTAGACCCCCTAGACACTAAATCACACAAAAAAAGTTCTTAAAATTGTCATTTTTGATAGAGAGACAATTATTGGAAAACTTAAAAAAAAAAAAAAAACTTAACAAAAAAAAAATGTCTTTGGATTTATTGTTTGGGGGGTCTAAAAGGTGTACCTGTGAAGTTTCAGCTCTGCAGCATGTCCAGAACCAGGAAAAAAAGATCATATAGGTGTAAAAGGGGTTCCCACCATCCCTGCTCTACTGAAAAATTATCTTTTTTTCTGGTTCTGGACATGCTACAGAGCTGAAACTTCACAAGTACACTTTTTAGACCCCCTAGACACTAAATCACACAAAAAAAGTTCTTAAAATTGTCATTTTTGATAGAGAGCCAATTATTGGAAAACTTAAAAAAAAAAAAAAAACTTAACAAAAAAAAAAATTTCTTTGGATTTATTGTCTGGGGGGTCTAAAAAGTGTACCTGTGAAGTTTCAGCTCTGTAGCATGTCCAGAACCAGAAAAAAAATAGAATGAGGGTTAGGGTTAGGGCTAGGGTTAGGGTCAGGGCTAAGGTTAGGGTTATTTTTAGTGCTTAGGGTTAGAGTTAGAGGGGTAGGGGTAGGGCTACTAACTCTAACCCTAAGTATCTCACCGCAACCCTAACCCTAGCCCCTAACACTAAACCTAACCCTAACCCTCTAACCATAACCCTAACCCTCTAACCTTAACCCTAACCCTCTAAGCCTAGCCATAAAAATAACCCTAACCCTAAACCTAACCCTAACCCTAGCCCTAACCCTAACTCTAACCCTAGCCCTAACCCTAACCCTAACCCTAGCCCTAACCCTAATCCGTAATTTTTTTCTGGTTCCGGACATGCTACAGAGCTGAAACTTCACAGGTACACTTTTTAGACCCCCCAGATGCTAAATCCAAAGAAATTTTTTATTTTTATTTTTTTTAATTTTTCCAATAATTGGCTCTCTATCAAAAAATTACAATTTTTAAGAACTTTTTTTTGTGTGATCCCTCTCCGGCATGCCACAGTCCAGGTGTTTGTCCCCTTGAAACAACTTTTCCATTACTATTGTGGCCAGAAAGAGTCCCTGTGGGTTTTAAAATTCGCCTGCCTATTAAAGTCTATGGCGGTTCGCAATGTTCGCCGGTTCGCGAACATTCGCCGATGTTCACGTTCGCGAACAGCGAATTTTATGTTCGGGACATCACTATCCACTAACCAATCAGAGTCCCAGCCACTGTCCTGAAGCTCATCTGCCAATGCAAATATAACTTCAAACCTTCCTGCCAGATTCCCTCTCATTCCTAGATAGGCTTCAGCTTCAGATACGTCACTCTTGGTTTCTATGTCATGGGAAGCAGTAACTTGGTACCTGTTAAACCCTGTTCTTTCAGGAACCTTGTGTAAATACTGAACTCTGCACTCTAGCTGTGGAATCTGCACCCCAGCCCCAACCATCCTTTCATATGGTGTGCTTTTGGCTAGTGGCCTAGAATTTAACAACATGACTGCCTGTGTGAGGACCCGATCCCACCACCTTAGTGTACGTGTGGGTGTAAGTTTGCGTATCTGGTCCTTCAATAGCCCATTGTATCTTTCAATCAAACCAGCTGCCTGTGGATGGTATGGGATGTGGCACAACCAGTACACTCCAGAATCTTTGGCCCATTGCTGTACTGTTGATCCGGTGAAGTGTGAGCCATTATCACTTTGGACTTGTTTGGGACAGCCATACGCAACAACAATTTTCTGTAGCAGTTGAAGTGTTGCGGCTTGATCTGCACGTTTGCAAGGATGAACAAACAAATGTCCTGAATAGGTGTCCACTGCAGTGCAACAATACCTCAGTCCATTGTTTCCCTGGGGCAGGGGACCGATGAAGTCAATCTGCCAAATCTCTGCAGGCCTCTCTCCCCTCTTAATCGACCCGGTGGAGTACTTTTGCAATGGCCATTGTCGCACTTCTCCACACACTGTACAGTTGCCTATTACAGTCCTTATCATGTCCATTGATATAGGCAATCCTCTTTGCTGTGCCCATTCATATGTTGCTTTCTGCCCCAAATGTCCAGATTGCTTGTGGGCCCAGTTGGCCAAGTTCATCAAGACAGGATCAATTGGCACAACTGCATTCACCTTGGCAATTTCGTCTGCCATTCTGTTATAGTTCTCAAAGTCTGGGACCAGGGGCACATGTGCATCAACATGCCCCACTTTTATGGTGCGGGAGTGAGCTTCCTTCCAGATGAAGTCCCAGACTTCCTTGCCTCCCCACACCACCTTTCCATGAATCAACCATTCATTGGACTTCCACGTAGGCATCCAAGTTGTCAGTCCTTTAAAGACCGCCCAGCTGTCAGTGTAGATGGTGACATGGGAAGAAAGATCCTCCTGAAGAGTCATCACTACAGCTTTCAACTCTGCATACTGACTGGACCCTCCAATTCCGGTCTCCTGCAGGACTGTGTCTGTACTCGGGTTGTAGGCTGCTGCTGTCCATTTACGACCAGACAAGGTGACTATGGCTAAACCATCAGTGAACCATGCTGACTCCTTCATCTTATCTGACAGAGACTCAAATGGTGGAGCCTCCTGAATGGGGGATGACTGCAGCACAGGGATTTCTTCTTCTGTATGGGTGCTGGTAAAAGTGACAAGCCCAGCCAACTGTTTTGAAATGTCTCTGACATCCCCAGCTGCAATACCCCCTCTTTCTTGAAGGTACCACTTCCATTTCATCAGTGTTTGGTTCTGGGCTACAGCTGCCCTAGTGGTCAGTCCATTATCTCTCACCCATCCTGCTATTGGCAATGCAGTATGGATGGTCACTGTGTCCTTTCCTGTAATGGTCTCTACGTGTTGAAGTGCTGTGTAGGCCCCAAACAGGTACTTCTCTAGGGGCGTGTATCTCTTCTGTGCCCCTGTAAGTTGTTTGGACCAAAATCCAATGGGTATTGCTCTCAGTCCCTTCTTTTCATTTGGCTGCCACAGACTCCAAGATATTGTACCATCCTGCTCAACTACATCCAGCTGAAATGGTACTCCGTGTCTCACAGGTCCCAATCCTTGATGCTGCAAAATGGCTTCTTTAGCAGCCAGGAATGCGGTCCGTTGCTCTGAACCTCATGTGAACTCAGTCTTTTTTCTTGTGACATTGTATATAGGCCTCAGAATCAGTCCAAGATGTGGGATGAATGATCTCCAGAATCCCACAACTCCAATGAACTTATGCGCCTCCTTTTTGGTAGTAGGTGGCAACAATGCCTGGATAGTTTGCACAACTGTCTCTGGAATTTTCCTCTGTGGCCCAGTCCACATCATTCCCAGGAATTTCACCTCTGTGGCAGGTCCTTGGACTTTGTCTCTGTTGATAGCCCACCCTCTGTTCTCCATGTGCTGTATCAGCAGGTGCAGTGCTTCAGTTACATCTTCCTTTGTTCCAGAGATCATGATGTCATCAATGTAGTGAAACACAGCGACTTTCAGATTTAGGGTGCTTAAATCTCGGGCAATCAGTCCATGACAAATCGTTGGAGAATGAAGGTATCCTTGAGGAAGGACAGTGAAAGTGTACTGGCGGCCATTCCACACAAAGGAAAACTGGTTCTGACACTCTGGGTCTATTGAAATCGAAAAGAAAGCATTAGCCAGGTCTATCACAGCATGATATTCTCCTGCCTCTTTAGCAATTTTCTCAATGATTGAGATCATATCCGGTACAGCTGACTTTAATGGAGGTGCCACTTTGTTTAGACCTCTGTAATCCACAGTCATTCTATATGTCCCATCAGGTTTCTTTACTGGGAACACCGGAGATGAGAATGGACTTACAGCAGGTCTAAGGATCCCTACTCTTAACAGTTCATGAATAGTCTCCCCAATTTCTTTGTGGCCTCCAGGAAGTCTGTATTGCTTGAGACAGACTGGCTTCTCTGGTGGAGGAATAAAGACAGGGGTCCATTTTGCATGACCTCTGACCACAGCCTTCACCGCCCTGACCAGATACGTTTTATCAGGATACCCGAATGTGAATGTACCTTGTTCAGTCAGAATAGACTGACCTTGAAGTACCATCCCAAGAATATTTTCAGGTAACTCTGATACCAAAACATTTGTCCAAAATCCTGGTCCCTTGCCAATAGCCAATTTCACCCGTGTCCTAACTGCTGGTGTGGTTTGCCCTCCCAAACCTTCTACATAAATCAATTCTCCTTTGTGATGGGAAGGATCTCCTTGCAAAAGTGTAACTTCAGCTCCAGTATCCACTAAAGCCATGACATGTGTAGGAGGAGACGACTTCCCCCACCATACAGTGACAGGTGCATATGGGCGTCGGTCTCCTGCTGTCACTGTTCTTATTGCTATTACAGGAGACCCACCTTCCCTTCATAAAGGATAAGGGACCTCCCAATCCCCTTTTCTAATTCTCTCTAACTCCTCCCCAGGATAAAGGGATTTGGCTTTGGGTTCATGTTCAGTTTTGGGAATGGGTTTGGGACTAACAGGAGGTGTCTGTTCTGTTGTCTCTAAATCTAGGCTGATGTTATCTTCACTAGGAGTAGTGTTTCTAACCCTGACAGTTTTCCCCACTAAATGTTTCCACCGCTTCAAAATTTCTGCAGTAGAGATGCCATCTATCTCACTTTTAGGTACTCCTGCCTTTAATAGGTCCACCCACATTTGTTTCCTAGAGATAACTAGCCTGGTTTTCTCTTCACCTCCTGTCTTCTCTCCCACATTCCCTTTCTTCACTTTAAAAGTCCTTTTCAGCCTGATCTCTGCCTGTCTGACCTTATCTACTGCCCTGACAGGTTTTGTTTTAGTCTCCTCTAGCTCCCCCAACTGGCTTAAAAGGGTTGTTGCTTCATGAATTTTGCTGTTTAAACCCAGGCCTCCCAGCAAAGACAATAAAGGAGCCCTGAGATTAAATGGTGCAGACTTCATTAGCTTAGATCGCAGAGGAGACGTGAAGGGTTCCATATCTGGACCCATCCATTCTGGAAATGTATTTAATCCGGATATACAACCCATCTCACGTAACCTGGAAATACCTTCTCCTAATGTTCTCCACGAGTAGGTATTTTCCAGGTCACTAGGATTAGCGTATACTCGGACTATACCATCTCTCACGAGGTCTAAGAGTGAAAAATTCACACTAAACTCTCGGGCTTTTCGCATGGCCTGACGCAATTGTGGATCATGGGTTAACACTCCCAAAGCCACTGCTTCCTTGCCTGACAAAACAACGCTGTCCGCCCCTTCATCCCACAAACGTAAGAGCCAACTCAATAGGGGTTCCCCGGGCCTTTGTTTGTATTGTTTTGCCAGCTCATGGAGTTCAGTTTGTGTAAACTCCCTGACTTCTTCAAATTCAACATCTCTGGGGTTGCGATAATGCACCTCCCCATCTGCCATATCCTCTCTATCATGTTGCCTTTTCCTATGCTTAGTAATGAGAGGTCTGGCACACTTTTTCTTTCCCATTGGATGATCATCATGAGAAACATCAAATTCTATTTCCTCATCCTCACTATCATTGGAGGAGACATCCTCACAATCCCAGTTTTGGGATGTGACAATGGCACGTACCCTGGCTTTACTAACAGGTTTACGTCCCTTTCTTTTCCTTAAGGCATTAATTGATTTGGTCATGAGGGCTGCACACCGCTCTTGCAAATCATCAGCCCTACTAGCAGTTGAACGCACTCACTCTGAAGCAACTGCTAGCTGGTCTTTCAATAACTTAACTTCTGCCTCTGCCTTCTCCCTTCTCTGTGATTCTGTATAGAGAGCATGAAGAAAATACCAACCCACTGTGGAAACTGTCCTCTTTTCTGCTTTACTTAAATCCAACCCCTTAAGGCTAAAATCTACAAAATGATCTGAGATTTTATCACCCCTTATTCAAAGGAGAAGCATACTTTGCAAATTCTTTAGCAAGAGACTCCCACTCATTGTCTCTGGCCCAGATAGGTAAACTGCACATTTCCTTCTGGACACCAGAAACCTCTGCAGCCTTGCTTTTCCTAAACAGCTTACGCAGCATTTTTTACCTAGCACAAGCTACACAACACACCACAGAAAACAGGTCTGTTTCAGTTGAATTTATATCGCAAATCGCGGACGAGCCCCCAAATGTTTTGCGTGCGTTTCTAGCAAGGTTACTTTGCGGTACAACCAAGAAAACTTAGACCTTTGTGGTGTATAAATGTGCTTTTACTATGCAAAAACAATCTGTACATACAAAACTATTACAATATTTAGGAGCATAATACAAGACTAGCAGATTGTAAGATTCCGGTACCTCCGGTACCCTTAATCACCACCTTTCTCTGTAATGCGTCCCACCTTTCTCTTCAGGTGGTACGCATATACCTTTAAGAACGATGATGTCACTGCTGAGCGCCGCAGAGCGGCTATTTCAACCGCCGGCGGTCTCACTCACATTGTTCGTTCAACCTGCCTTGATATCCACATGCTTTCAAGCCTGTCTCTCGATCGGAACCTCCAGCTATTCCCTTTACCTGGAGCAGACCGGAACCTCGCTACTGATCCCTGTATCTCGCTACCGGATCATTCCTTATCTACTGGACCTCTCTAAACTACTAACATTACAAGTGATAAGTACCCCGCAGGGGAACCCTCCATAACCTTATTGCACTATCTACCTATGCACATTAAGGACTGTTACCACCTATCCATACTATCCTATCATCTGCACTGTTACATAGATTGCTAGCTCTTGAGCCTACTACCATCTATCATCTGCACTGCTGCATAGATTGTTAGCTCTCCTGTCTACTACTATCTATCCTTGCACTGGGTTAGTCTATCCTGTATTTGTCATCTGCTGTCCTCACCACCTGTTAGCATACTCGATACTAACCTATCTGCATTCCTAAATACCATCTTGAACTCTCCTATACAAAACCTATCAAGTGATTACCATCCTTGTCACTGTTCACACCTGTCCCTTCAGCACATCACCTTCATACTATCATATACATCCTATCACTCCAGGAACATCTCATTGAGTGTGTATATATCTGTATGTTGAAGCTGACAGGCCCACGGTGATGAGTCCTGGAGAGTTGGATCTGGTATTCAACACATCTCTACATGACTACTGAGTGGAGATTTTGCAGCTGCAAATCCAGCCTATAATAAAAACGCAGGAGCGTTACAGATTGAACGAACCTTAAAAATGGATTCAGCAGAATTACCCGCTCAAGTGACACAATTAACACAACAAGTAAAAGCGTTAATACTTGCTCTGACTGACGTACAAGAAAAGAATCAGACTCTGACACAGCAGGTAACCCAGCTCTCACGGCTTACTGCTGTTCAGCCTCCTGAACCTAAAATAAACCCTCCTCTAGTGTTTACAGGTGATCGGAAAAAATTTTGTGAATTCAAAAACGCATGTCAATTGCTTTTTTTGTTAAAACCTCGTACATACCCCACTGATCAAATAAAAGTCTGTACCGTTATTTCATACTTGACGGGTGATCCACGGGCCTGGGCAGACTCTCTCTTTGAGAATAATGATCAGATTCTCAACACCTATTCCTTATTCCTAGCGGAACTCGCTAGTTTATACGATGACCCCAATAGGCAGAGTACTGCTGATATTCAGTTGAGGGCCTTAAAACAAGGAAGGAGACCTGTAGAAGACTTTGTATCTGAGTTCAAAAGATGGACCCTTGATTCAGGGTGTAATGACACATCTTTGCGAACTCAATTCAGACTCGGGTTATCGGAAGCTGTTAAAGATGAGCTCGCCCGAGCGGATTTACCTGGCACCTTGGAGGCCTTGATACAACTTAGTATCAACATCGACAGACGACTGCGAGAAAGAAGGGCTGAAAAGATGGGAATGCCATTGTCTAGTCCTTCTCAGATTTCGGCCGTTGACCCTACTCCCATGGATGTAGGAACCATACGCCCACCTTTAACGACTACTGAACGAGCTAGAAGAACATCCAGAAATCTCTGCATGTACTGCGCATCCTCGGATCATTTGATAAGCACCTGTCCCCTTGTCCGCAAAAAAGAGGGTGAGTGTTCACATGTCTTGCTGGGAGGATTAACGACTTCCTTTTCTAACCCCTATCTTTTTGTTCATTTAATATTACAATGGGACCAAACTAGGATCACCACCAAGGCTATGGTCGACACTGGATCTTGTGGAAACTATATTGATACACGCTTTGTTACCTTAAATAAAATACCTATTATTTCAAAATCTAAGCCTGTTTCTGTTATTTTCATTAATGGTATTCCACTGTCTTCTGGTCCAATCACCAACCAGACAAAGGCACTCCTTGCCACTACCAACGAATCACATGTGGAGACCATCACCTTTGACATACTATCCTCACCCCATTTTCCTATTATTTTGGGGCTTCCCTGGTTACACACACACCAACCAATCATAGATTGGAAAAAACGGACTTTGGTTTTCCCTTCTCACTATTGTGAGAATACGTGTAACCTCCCATCTTATGGGAAGATTCTGTCTGTGGTGTCAGATGAAATTGCACCACTATGCTATCAGGATCTGTCCGAAGTGTTCCTTGAGAAAAATGCTCAAGTGTTGCCTCCCCATAGGGATTACGATTGCACTATCGATCTACTCCCTAACAGCAAATTGCCTTTCGGTCATGTTTATCCCCTTTCACAGGATGAACTTTCTCATCTCAAGGAATACTTGGATGAGAATTTGACAAAAGGGTTCATTAGACCCTCTACTTCTTCCACTGCTGCAGGACTTTTCTTTGTCCGCAATAAGGATTCCAGTCTCAGGCCTATTATCGATTATAGGTAATTAAACACGATTACGATAAAGGATCGCTATCCTTTGCCACTCATCCCTGAACTTATTTAACAGGTGCGTGGGGCTACTTATTTCACCAAATTAGACCTGAAAGTGGCATACAACCTAATCCGAATCCGTGACGGGGATGAGTGGAAAACAGCATTCAGAACCAGATACGGACTATTCGAATACCTTGTGATGCCATTCGGGCTATGTAATGCTCCCGCAGCTTTCCAAAGATTCATAAACGACATCTTTAGAGACTTACTTGATGTCTGTGTTGTAGTATACCTAGACGATATACTTATCTATTCTCGATCTATGCCTGAACACATAAAACATGTAAGACTTGTGTTGTCCAGACTGCTCTCAAACAGACTATATGTGAAATTAAAAAAATGTCTATTTCATAAAGAAGAAATATTATTTCTAGGATACTTCATATCCAAAACTGGAATTAAGATGGATATGAGTAAGATATCCTGTATTCTAGACTGGCCTATACCAACAACTCGTAAGGCCCTACAGCGATTCCTTGGATTCTCGAACTACTATAGGAAGTTCATCAAGAACTTTTCCGCTATTGTGAGACCTCTCACACAACTGACAAGTATAAAAAAACCATTCAAATGGTCAGAAGAAGCAAATCAAGCTTTCTGCTTGTTAAAATCAAGCTTTACTTCTGCTCCCATACTACGCCATCCAGACCCATCCCTCCAATATATTCTAGAGGTAGATGCGTCAAATATGGCAGTAGGAGCAGTTCTCTCCCAACGACCAACAAACACTTCATCACTCCACCCAGTTGCTTTCTTTTCAAAATCACTAAGCAGCCCAGAGGTGAATTACCCAGTGGGTGAAAAGGAGTTGCTTGCCATAAAACTGGCACTGGAGAATTGGCGACATCTGCTCGAAGGTACCCAGTTACCAATACTGGCCGCACCCTCGCAGTCCACAAGTAGACTCACCTTCCAACAGCTACTCCACGCCCACTCTCTAATTGACACGTGGCGCGAACAAAACCGTCAAAACGACAATATACTTTTTATTCCAACCCGCACAAGACATCCTTGCGTATTGACCATATACTTACCTCCATAGCGACTTCCCCCTCACTCTTGGCTTCCTCAATCTTCCAATTCCATGGTCTGATCATAACGCGTTAGTCTCCACCTTCGACTCCCTGATACCCAAACGGCATTCCTTCACCTGGTCGTTGAACGACACCCTCCTAAAACACCCATCCTACAGACTCGAGATGGCCGCAGCGATTAAAGACTGTCGCCAATAATGACACAACTGAAGTTATGCCACTAACACTTTGGGAAGCGCATAAGTCGGTCATCCGCGGCACCCTCATTAGCCTGGCCTCCTGCCGCAAAAAGGAACGCCGACGCCTCTACCTCACCCTAGACTCGACCTACACTAGTGCCCACGACTGATTCCAATCACACCCCACCCCTGAAAATAAACTTGCCCTCGATAAGGCCACGTTGGAACTGGACCTCTTCCTCACTGATTCTGCCGAGAAGCAACTGCGACGCTCTCACCACAGGTTTTACATTAAAGCCAATAAACCTGACACATTTTTTGCTCTGTCCCTTCGTAATGCCAATGTCACCCGTAAACCAATACGCCTTAAAACCTCCCCTACAACCCACACTAGCAATCCGGTCAAGATCTTAGAGACATTCCGTCATCACCTTTTCAAGCTCTACTCTCCTCCTCAACTCTCCACCGACACGCGGACCTCTGACTTCCTCTCAGATCTCGACTTGCCCACCTTATCTGCTTCGCAACGAGATGCTCTAGATTCACCCATCTCGGACCTCGAAATTCGTAATGCTAAACTCAATAAACGACCCGGTCCGGAATGGGTTTACAGCCTCTTACTACAAACATTATCTCTGACCTCCTGACCCCTATGCTTACCAAGGCTTACAATTCCATACTTAGGGGTCATTCCTTTGGTTCTGATTCCCTCACCACAGCCATCTCAATGGTCCCTAAACCACAGACTGACGACTCTTCCTGGGCTAATTACCGCCCGATATCCCTCCTTAATATTGACATTAAGATCATGGCCAAAATCCTGGCGGCACGCCTCAACCCAACAGTAGGATCTCTAGTACACAGGGACCAAACAGGTTTTATCCCCTGCCGACAGGCCGATGACAATGTGCGTAGGGCAATACACCTGGCTTACCTGGCCCGCCGTCGTAAAGTCCCTACATGCTTTGTCTCCCTCGACATTAGAAAATCTTTCGACACCCTATCCTGGTCGTACCTGCACACTATGCTCCGCACGTGGGGTTTCGGGCCCAACTCCTTATCCTGGATCTCCTCACTTTATTCTTCTCCATCAGCCTATGTCTGCTATGCGGGATTTCAATCTCCCACCTTCCCTATAGGCTGCGGCACCAGACAAGGATGTCCCCTCTCCCCCCTCCTCTTCGCCCTCCCAATCGAACCCCTAGCCCAGAAAATTCGTGCTAGTCCTGATATTAGAGGCCTGGAAATAGGAGGACATCATCACAAATTGTGCTTATTTGCGGATGCCATCCTCCTATTCCTCACATCCCCACTAACCTCCACCCCCAATCTTCTTGTTATCCTAAAACAATTTGCTGCAATTCCTGGACTTGTCGTCAACCCTGAAAGTCGAAGGCTCTTAACATCTCCTTACCCCCCCCCCCTCTCCTTCAGCAACTGCAGTCGGTGCTTCCCTTTACCTGGGCTACTCACCACATTCCCTACGTGGGAGTTAAGCTCACGGCAGATCCGCGGGAACTTTTCACAGCCAACTACCCTCCCATGCTGCGTCATCTCACTAAGCTCATGGAATCTTGGGCTCCTTTACTTATAGCCTGGTTGGGCCGCATCACCGTAGCTAAAATGGCCTTGCTGCCTTTAGGCCTTTTGCCTTTTAAATACTGTACATTTTCCGGGTCTTGCCTATACCTGTCCCCTCTTATTACCTCCGGCAACTCCAGCGCCGAACCTTCTCTTTAATCTGGGGCAAAACAAGGCCCAGGATCCCCCGTAGGGTCCTCTATCTCCACAAACTGCAGGGAGGATTGGGCGTTCCCAATTTGCCAAATATTACCAAGCGGCTCAGTTGGCACAGTTACCCAAGTGGCACGCCACCCAAGAAATTCCCCTTTGGGTGTCCCTTGAAGCGGTGGAATGCGATCCCCTTTCTGTGGCCAATCTGTTGTGGCTAGCACCATCTGACTGTTGTTCGCTAACTAACCCTATCTTGTGCTATTCCCTTCGTCTCTGGAACACATTGAAGTTCAAATACAAACTCCAGTCACCCCATAACCCTCTATTGTCATTTCGAAATAACCCTTCTTTTCCCCCAGCCTGGGACTCTCCATCCTCATTCCACAGATGGGCTTCTGCCGGCCTTGTTAGAGCCCACTCCCTAATCTTGTTCAATGTCTTCAAGACGTTCCAAACACTCAAAGACACGCACAGGCTCCCTAGCTCTGAAATCTTTCACTATCTACAAATTAAACACTTCCTAACTCCATGCATTCGCACCGACTCTTCCTTGCCCACCCTGACCTCCTTTGAACATGTTTGCCTTCATGACCCACATACCCGTGGCCTGATCTCCATGCTCTATTCCAGACTCTCGGACCCCCCGAGTCGAACTCCTCCCCCGTACACTGTTAAATGGGAAAATGATTTGGGGATTACGCTTGACCCTGCAGATTGGTCACAAATTTGGCAGACGACGAAGGCTGCCTCGCAAAATGTGGTGGCATCCGAGACGAATTATAAAGTTTTAATGCGCTGGTACCTTGTGCCAGCACGCATTATGAATTTCTTACCCCTGGGTGACCCATTACCTGCCTCCCAACTTTGACCAAGCCCTTTTGCTGCCTTGATCGGCTTCCACGATCTGAACGGATCACACCACTTACTTCTGGTTCCCCCCCGGAGACTTGTCTTCCCCCCCCCCACCCTCCTGTCTCCTTTCCTGCTTTATTCCCCTCCTTCCCCTCTCTCTCTCTTTCACTACTGCCATCTGCAGTTTTACCGACAACGTTCTTTTCTGGTTCAGGCACTATTGTTCAACCACTTGTCATATGGTAATAGAGAGCTATGTTTCCCCCTGTTTACCGCTCGAAACCTCATGTTCCAGCTGTCTTGGTCCCTGACCAGGACAGCCCTATTTGTCCCACGCTTCCCTCCTCTGGGATCTGCTTACCCTCATGAAGCTGCCTCATCACTCGGCGAGTGATCGTTGGCCACGCCTCTCCACCCGGGCACAGCTAGTTCCCTTTATGGGGTACCTGGGGGACAGGCTATATCTACTTTTCTCCATCCCCATATCCCCCATTTGTTCACTATCTTTGTTATCACCAACCGAGGTTTTCATGAGGTTTTTAATTTGCTCTCTGTGCCCTGTAAGTTATTGGTTGTATCTCTGTATTTCTTCAGTGCATGTTAAACATTGTATTGCATTTGTTATCTCCAATAAAATGTTTGAAACAGAAAAAAACCAACATGCAGCATCAAGCAGACTTAAAAAAAAAAAAAAAAAAAATGCATGACGGTCACTATCTCCAAAAAAAATGTAAATGAAAGAAAAAAAAAAACTAAACACCAAAACACACATTCCCTGCATTCCTTATATAGCTGGACTCGCCCCAATGGGGAGATTACAAAAAAAACCCAATATTCAACCTCTAGTTTTTCAATAATTATAGTGCCTATCCCCTTCCCCTCAAGACGAGTGTACGGAACTGATACCTGCCATGCACTATTGAATGTTGGACTATGTAAGTGTACATCTGAAAAAATTTTAGTTTTGATAAACATACGGAGAGCTTTAGATTCTGTTCCTTATCTTCTCATATGTGTACCTGACCGAGTTGGACCGGATTGAAGGTCTACACTTCCCTGTATGGTGTGATCATTTTGTGTATACCCCATTGAGGGGACAGCTGCTTTAGACCCTTGGTGATTCCGGTGTCTAAGAGTGAGGTGAGAGGCCATTGCTATTGGTGGAGGGTCTGTGAACACAATCACTGAGGTGACAAGCACTGGAGAACGTTTCATCTGATTTTGACTAATGTACTCTTTTATTCACTTTGATGCACACTATTATTCACTATTTGAATATTTCTATATATTAAATATTTTTCTTTTTCTTTGCACATCTCTGGGTTTGGTGCAACACTGTTTGATTTTATTTATTTTTGTTTGTGAAATGTGAACACAGTCGGTGTATGCTGCCAGACATTTGCTTATTATTTTTGTGATTATTTTATACATAAGGTTTTGTCACAGTATATTTTGCACTTTTATGATGCACCATTTTTTGCTCTGATAGGTTTTTCACTGTTATTTGCCTATCCAACCAGTCTGTAGTGGCTCATGGAGTTTCAAAACAATGAACACTATCGTTCGCCACCATTCTAAGCTTAGTGGTATATAGTATAGAATATTGTAAAAGAAGTTTCTGCAGTCTTTTTTTTTTATCATCTTGAAATCTATTGTGCTGTTTTTGTATTTCAGGTGAAAAAAAAAAGATCTGGGAAAAACATAACCCAAACTCCATAAAAAAAAAATTACCAATCTCACTTTCCTAAGGATAAGGTCTCTGTCACGATAGTAAAGCCTCGTACACATGCAACGAATTTCCGCTGACCGGTCATCCGTCTTTTGTCCAGAGTGCATGTCTGTTGGTTGGAATGTGCTCTAGACTGCACACAAATTTTCCCGCACGACAGAATTCTACTTCAGAAGTGATGTCATGTTTTGTATTGCTTTCTATGTGTTCTTTCATCTCTGAGCATGCCTAGTCTTGCTCATAAGATTTTTTCCCCATCGAAATCTGTACTAATGAGACGAAAATCGGACGTGTTTTGACGGAGGACAACAATTTTAATGCCTGCACACCAGGATTTTGTCAGCCGAAATGTCGGAGTCAGCTGTCCAAAGCACCATACTAACAAGTCGAAAATCGGCAGATTGGTCGTCGGACGAAATTTCCCGGCCGAATTTCTTCTCGTGTGTACGAGGCTTTAAGGAAACTTATTAAGATTGAACGCGGAGGGCTTCCAGAGTGAGCCCTCTCCACGAAGAAAGTTAGTGAAAGATGTTCTTACCCTATGACTTCCCAAAACCATGTCTCTGCATATTCTGTGGGGTCAGTGCCCTCAGCATGTTCTGGGGGCCCCACTAGTCTGATGTTATTGCTTCACAGACAGTTCTCTAAATCCTCCAGTTTACAAGTATTGGTATAAATTTTGTTTGCAATGTCTTTAGTATCCATGCATAATGGCTGGAGCGTGTCCTCTTTCTTGCGAACGCAACCCTCAAGAATGGTCGCACGTTCCCACACTTTCTGGACATCATGGCTGAGAAGGGTAAATTCCTCTCTAAGACCTTGGACTTGATCGGTTAAGGCGAAAAGTGAGGATTGGCATTGCTGTACTGCTTTAAGCATATTTAAAAGTGTTCTGAAAAGCTATGCTGTTAAACCTGTGCCATTATGCAGTTTGACAGCAGGTACTGTATTTCTATGCTCAGACTTGGCAAACTTGATTTTTTTCTTTGTGGTGCAACTATTGTAACCCAGTTGTGGTGTTGAAGAATCATCATCCACACCAATATAAAATCTTTTGGGCTATTTAGGCTTTTCACTTGCAACATGCTGCATGTTTTCTCTTTCAGTGTCTTTTAAATCCTCATCAGATCTTTCAGTTTAAGCAGTCATTGCTACTTTAGCTTCCCTAGCTTCTTTGGGCTCTTTAGCCTCTTTTGTTTTCTCTTTTGTAGACAGGCTACCTTGTGTAAAGGAGCCACCAGCTTCTTGAGAACCATGATCTGCGGTCCCTTGTCCCTCCTTTCTTCACGTTATGGTGTAGGTTTGACTAGCCCTCTCTAGATCTCTAGTCTAAGGGAGGCCCGGAGTAAAATGCACAAAGAAATGGACGGAGGGCCGGCATGACAGGGGTTAAAGAGGCGTCAGTCTAGGTGGGGGTTTTCAGGGGCTGGCTGAAAGAATAAGCAGCAGAACTCATCTGATTGGGTCTAGGTCAGGGTTGGGTGGAGCTGCAGGGGGTCATCTAAGAACTTGTCTGGGAAGATCGCCAGTTAGAGGTCTGCAGAGCTGGGGAAATCTTCCCTCCCTCCATCTTTATCTTAATTTTCCCCAGCACCCTCTGATGGCATTGCTCTGCCAGGAGGTCCTGTGTCAGCGGGAGCCGGCCTGACATCCTGGGCGGCTGGTGTTCCTGACGCTTTCTACAGCGGGAGCTCCTGAGGTATGCGGGGAGTAGTTTGTGGGTGGAGCGTCTCTACCCGCATGGCGGGAGGCTTCCTCTTCTCACTCTGGTAGGGGGGGGCCCGGTGTAGCTACGGCGGTTCCCTGTCTAGGTCCTCTATGAAGATGGCAGCGGCCGCCGCCAGGGGCTGGCGGGAAGCTGCTTGAAGAGTGCCAGGGACAGCGGCGGGGGCTTTGCAGCAGTTCCTGGTCCAGGTCCTCTCTGGAGCTGGCGGCGGATGACGTCACGGGCTGGCGGGAAACTGCTCAGAGAGTGTCTGGAGCAGCAGCGGGGCTTTACAGCTCTGTCATGTCTCTAACAGTCTGAAGGGGAGCAGTGGGGACTGGTCAGCTGGACTGCTTGCAGCGGTGGAACAACAGGCAGCAGCTGGTAGACTGGTGCGTCCGCTGCAGCCTGGTATGTATTCTCTATGTGCCTTGTTAGCTTTCTGTTTGCCGCTAGTGCTGGGGTCTGCTCTTAGGGGTAGGGGAGAGTAGTGCGGGCTGCTGGGGGTGCTGGCAGCATTGCTTTTGGGCTCCAGGTGGGAACAGGGGTTGTGATTGTTGGTCGGTTTTATGGTCCTTTCGGGAGGGGGTTATGGGGGGCCTGTGGTGGGTACCTCCACGGTGTTGGACGTCCCTCTCAAGTCTCTGCTTCCTGGGGAGTCTCTGTTGGTAGTTCCCTAGCAGACTAGGCCTCAGGCTGGGCCCTTAGGGGAGGGGTCCGCCAGTCTGCAACAGGCGGCAGGGTACAGTGGCCACTAAATAGGGATCTGGGCTTAATTTGGCATTGGGGACATTGTGCGGTTTACGTGTGTTGTGGAGGATCGGTAAGGGTGCGTCTCGACCTGGAAGTGAGGGGAAGCATATGGATGGGTGAGTACTTCGAGAATTTACTTCCGTTGTGATGTTTACTCTGGTAGAGGTAAGTTGGATGTGCACGTGCAGTCAGGGGAGAACCATGGGATCGATTCCTTTCGCGGACGATTTATAACTGGTGGTTAGCGTTTGGGATTCTGGCGAGGGCGACAGTTATTTTTTCGGCGTTAGTACGCTACTTGGTTGCTACTGGGGAAGCATGTCGAGTCCATAGGGGACTGGATGGGCTGCGGTGCGATGGGCATTTCTGCCAACGCACGGCAGTTTGGCTGTCCTTGTGTTGTGATCGCACGGACATCAGTCTTTGGAGAACACACCTGATTTTACACGATCTGGGTATCGGTTTTGGGCAGGTGGGGCTGTGGCCGCTGGTCAGCCGGCCTACAAGTAAAGGGGTAGTGTTGGCGGCAGGTCGAGGGAACGTGTGGGGTTTGGCATGCTGTGTCAATTCAGGATTGAGGGCTGCGAGGGCCCCGCCCTTTGGCTCGGCATGCCGGCATGGGACTGTGATAGCCTGGGGATTCTGGGGGCAGAGGTAAGTCTCCGGTACAGGTGGCGGGTACGCATCCTTTTGTGGGTAGGTGTCCTAATGGGGAGTGGAGGATCTGCTGCAAACTGGTTGTGATGGATTCATGTTTCGTTCTTGCTTCACTCCCCTCAAGCAAATGCACATTGGTGATCAGCGCGGGCTTCCCCTGCTGTAGTGTCAGTGGAGCAGTCTGAGGGCGTTGCTTTCAGCCACATGGCGGGATTCTTTCGTTCTTTGCCACTGGACATTTTAGTGGTTTCCCCTTTGGTGGTCCTCACTGAGTAGGAACACAGCAGATGCTTCATCATTGGTCGGATCCCGAAGGTGGCTCGACGGAGTAACATGTCAGTCCGATCTTGCATTTATGGTGAGCAATGCACGATTTGTTCAATATATGAAACAATGTGAAACGGACCTGAATCTGCTTGGCCACTGTCGCTAGTGCACCCGGACAGTTTCGGTTGTTGGTTTATGCTGTTTGCAACTTTCAATTGGCGAAGGGGTGTTTGTGCCGTGGCTGGGGGTTTCCATCGGTCATTCCTTACTTGGCTGACTTGTGTTTTGTACCTGCAGGTTCCACCCACTGGGGTTTTTTGTTGGCCACCATGCATCAAGTCACAGATTGCTTTGGCATTCCCCTGGTCGCTCAGCGGGTACGGCATTGTTGTGTTTTTCGGAGTGTTTTGAGTGGCCCTGGGGGATATGGAGTGTTGGCTCCCATGTGGCAAGCGGACGGATTCTGAGCTTTTGGGTTTTTGGCACAGTGGCGTGGCAGGTTCCTGCTGCTCCAGCTGTGGTCACTTTGAGGTGAGCGAAGCTGTTGTCCTGCAGGTTGGGCCTTTGGGCGGCAGCTTTTATTCGCCGGTTTGGGGGTGTCCCCACTGGGGTTTGGGAACCAGGCCTTCTTATTTGTATTCCACGGGAGCATGAGGCGGACTTGTGTGATTTTAGGTACCTTCTTTAGACTACTGTAATGCAGAGGTGGAGTTCCAATGCCAGGTCGTATTGAGTGGGAACTTTCCATGGCGGTAACGGTTTCTGCTTGCCGCGACGCAGCTTTTGGTGGTTGGTGGCATGCAGGCCTTTGGCCAGTGGAATGGTGGTAGTCTGGCCCCATGCAGAACTTGGTGGCTTTTCCATTGTTTCCATGGTGCGTGTGTTTGAACGGTGGGATTCTCAATTGGGAACAAGGTGGGTCCGTTTTCACAGCGACAACAGGGTTGTGGTGGCGGCACTCTGGCAGGGTGTCAGCTTCCCCGCCTAGGGCTGTCGCTTCATGTGGCATTGGTTTTTGTCTTATTACACGGTGCTGCCGTTGCGCATGCTGCCTGTGACCCCGGTTGTGCTAACTCACTAGGGGTGTTTTTGCTGGGTGAGCAGGATGGGTTTTTTTCATTTGTTGACTTTGGCTGCGGTAAAATGGGGTTCCTTGTTCAGTCTGGTAGTGTGAGGTTTCCTAACGTGGCGGCTATGCTTATTAGTCATTTGGTGTGAGGCTACATGGTTAGAATGTTCCAAAGTGTGGGAGTAAGGGTTTGGTCGCGTGTTTGGGTAGTTCTGGTTTTTTGACCGCTATGGTGGGTTGTTCGTCATATTTTCTTGGGCATAATGTGTGGTGCGCAAGTGGTTGGATGGTGGGGATAGTGGGGCATACTCTTTGTATATCAGGTCCTGACAGGGTAGGTCCTGACAGGGTATAGCTGAGTCGGAGGCCCACAGATGTATACAGGTCGGTGCGGTTTTCGGTTTTGTGTTGACTGTCATAGAGGTTTTCTGGCCTGTGTTCTCCTCCTTATGCAGCGGTGGTGTTCCGGGCGGTGTTTCCATTGTCCTTCTGTTTGGGCTTTGCCCCTTAGGGATTTGTTTGTTCCTCTAAGTGGGGGTCCATTGGTTTACAGTCTGTTGCTGTGGTTTTTTGTGTCTGTCCTGTGGTTTTGGGTATCCGTACGTTCGAGGCATATCCTGCAGGTGGGGGTGTCCGGGGCGAGAGGCCTTGGTTTGGACGCAGTCTGATTCAGTCCTCATCTACATTTGGGTCTTGTGTTCGGGGCGTGTCCCCCCCCCCATTTTCCTTTTTGTTGCCTGTGGATGGTTTGGCATTATCCAGGTGTCAAGTCACTTCTGAGTTCTGAAAAGGTTAGTGGCTTTGTAGTTCTGCCTTTGCGGCTCAATATTTCTGCAATACGGCAGCTACAGAGGCGGGGTGTTGGAGTTTTTGGGCACAGAGTTTCTGGGTGTATGGGTAGCTGTGAACCTCAGCGTTTCCGATTCTAGGTTTCTACCGTATTTGGTCGCACACTGCAGGGTTGTTGGCACCCTATTGGATTCGTTGGTGTCTATTGCCCCCCCCCCCCTTTTCTGGTTGATTGTCTTTCTTTTCTGTCATGTGTTGTATCGGAGGGCCGGGTGTGTGGGGGGACTATAGTAATTCCTGTAGTGGGACGTTTGTACTCCTGGTTGGGGCTCCCGTGTGTGTATGTTATTAGTGCATGCATGGGGTAATGAATTGGTCTGAGGTCTATGGGGGATCTTGTTCAGGATACTGAATTTAACTTACTATGGATTCATATGTCTTACCCAGCTTTGTGGTTTGTGTGGGTTGATGGGTGGCTCGTGCTCGGTGAGTGGCATGGGCGGTAGCGCGCTGTGACAGGCTCGGGCGAATAGTTAATGGGGTGGTGTCCGGCTGCCTGACGAGAGTTTGGTGATCGGACTTCATACACTGGATTTGGCTGCTTGGAGATGTTTAGGTGGTGAGGGTGTGTGCACTTGAAGGCTTTGGGGCTCAACGTGTGAGGGTTCTTTGTGAGCTTACAAGGGGGTGTCCAACGGGCCCTGAGGAGTGGTGGGCCGCACAAACATAAGGGGTCATGTTTGTGCGGTGTGACGGGGTACAAGGTCCTTTTAGGTTATGGTGGGTAAAAAGGTACGTTGTAGGGACCCGTCCGAGGTACGGCTCCCTGTTGTTGGGATGTGTATCAGCGTGTTTGTCTCAGAGTTGGTGGTCTTGTGGCTCGAGGCCTGATTAAGTGATACGCAGCTACTTTACTTTCTCGTGAGGCCTAATAGGACCTTGGGGCTCCATGGTATTAAATGCTAATTTATATTTTGGTTAATAAAAGGCTGCTACAGGCCATTTACCTCCAAATTGTGGTGATGCCATTATTATTATTGTTATTATTAACATAAGAATATGAGGGGGTGATGGTCTAAGCAGAATAGACAAGCCATATTTAATACCCTAGTCATGATTTATATCTGTGGTTTACAGTTTATAGTCTGTGGCCTTCAAAAATAAGCAGGCATGCATACAGAGCAGACAAAGCGGAGAGTCCCAAGGTCAAACAGTCAAATACACATATACCAGAATAGCCAGCTACTTAGCCAGTTTTAGCCATTTAAACATCTGAGCAAAAAGTAAAAAAAAAAAGGGGGGGGGCAGATATGGTTATGACCAAGCATAAGCAGCTAGAGCAGTAGTAGTCTCAGATACAGGAGGTTATAAGCACAGACCGCAAACAATAACACAAGCAAGCAGGGATAGCAGTGGTGATGGTAGAAGCAATAATAATCGCAGCAGCAAAATAGTTAACTGGCATTCAGCATCCACAATCCATATAATCAGCTGTAGGCAGTGCAGACTGTGTAACCTCAGGCTGATAAGAGTCCTCCAAAGCATGGAGTCCAAGGCTTCCCAAGGAAGCTCAATATCCCCAGTACCACAGCCGTTAAGAGGTTCACAGTGACTTTCCACGGTCAGGGCTTGCAGGCTTTTGAGATTGCAGGACTCCTGGGCCAGAGATGTATAGTAACTAAGTAGAACTACTTCACTACTGTACTTAAGTACCGAAAGGCGGTATCTGTACTTTCCTGGAGTAGAATTTTTTTCTCCTACTTCCACTTTTACTTCACTACATTATTTCGATGATTTCAATACTTCTTCTCCGATATTTTTTTTTTGTGCTGCGTAGTTACTCGTTACAATTATAAAAATTACCACTGCCAGAACAGTAGATGGCAGGTTTCATGAAGTTCAAAAAATTGTGGTGGAAGTCTGCACCTATTATTTGGAATAGCACCTGTTTGATTCCTGCACCGTTGAAAATATATTCATCTTGTTTTGTCACACATATATATATATATATATATATATATATATATATATATATTTGTGTAATGAAGTGGTGCGCTATATCTAGATAACTGTGCAATAATTTGCAACCAATAAATTATACACCTTCAAAATCAAACAAAGAATATGGTGCAATGTGTACAATATGCAAAATGTATAAAGAAAAAAGTCCCAAGACACCAACGTGTCAATATTAGACAATCTTCAGTGATGTGATAAGTGACAGATGGTGTTGAAAACAAATGGTGACTTGAATTCCCTCCACCTGTTGGAATTCCTCCTTACCGGACGGAATAAAGTAAGTGCTCTCCTTAGCAAAATTAAACGATCCCAGTGCTCTAAAATCAAACAATAGTGATCCCCACCGTGCGTTCAAATGGCCCGCTGGGCTTCTTACCAGATGGATAGAGATAACATGCGTTGTTATACTCCTCTCAAACGAGTGTGTCTCTATATCCAGTTGGTATTGACGGCCTCTGATGGATATGGATACCAGATACTATTACGCAGCTCTCAGGCGAATCAGACCTTGTATGCAGATGGCACTGACAGCCGCTTGTTCAAAGCGTTAGGAAAGATCGTTGCGTTCCAGTATAACCTGAGGATATGAGCATTTCTCGGCGTCGCTCCCCCCCAGTACAGCGCACGCCGAGAAATGCTCATATCCTCAGGTTATACTGGAACGCAACGATCTTTCCTAACGCTTTGAACAAGCGGCTGTCAGTGCCATCTGCATACAAGGTCTGATTCGCCTGAGAGCTGCGTAATAGTATCTGGTATCCATATCCATCAGAGGCCATCAATACCAACTGGATATAGAGACACACTCGTTTGAGAGGAGTATAACAACGCATGTTATCTCTATCCATCTGGTAAGAAGCCCAGCGGGCCATTTGAACGCACGGTGGGGATCACTATTGTTTGATTTTAGAGCACTGGGATCGTTTAATTTTGCTAAGGAGAGCACTTACTTTATTCCGTCCGGTAAGGAGGAATTCCAACAGGTGGAGGGAATTCAAGTCACCATTTGTTTTCAACACCATCTGTCACTTATCACATCACTGAAGATTGTCTAATATTGACACGTTGGTGTCTTGGGACTTTTTTCTTTATACATTTTGTATATTGTACACATTGCACCATATTCTTTGTTTGATTTTGAAGGTGTATAATTTATTGGTTGCAAATTATTGCACAGTTATCTAGATATAGCGCACCACTTCATTACACATTTAATTACATTTTTTTCTGGGAGCAGCATATCACTGATCAGCGCACTTTTCTTTCACACATATATATATATTTGAAGATTCACAATATTTTGGACTTTTTATTGACTTTGATTTCATACACTCTTCCTTTATTTCATTATTGGAATATATTGTTGTATATCACATTGGTTTATATATGATTTTGCGCACCAATAAGCTGTGGAGAAAAAAAACATGCAGGGAAGAGAAGGAGGGATTCTTTAAAGGGGGAAGGGAGGGACATACTTTATCTGTTTTTATTTACAAAAAGTTACAGCCAAAAGGAATTGTGATTGTCCTTTAGGTTAATCATTTGAAATAATAAAAAACAATATGATGTTCAAACTTTTGACTTCTTTCTTTAATAACTACATAACACAGTACTTGTACTTTTACTTTCAGTACTTGAGTAGCAAATGTTTTTTAAAAACTACTGGTACTTTTACTTTCAGTACTTGAGTAGCAAAATTTAAAAAAAAAACTACTTGCAATACTTAAGTACAAAAAATGTTGAATACTTTAGTACTTCTACTCAAGTCACTTTTTGATAGACCACTTCCACTTCTACTCAAGTCACTTTTTGATTGAGCACTTGTACTTTTACTCAAGTATGGGTTTTGAGTACTTTATACAACTCTGTCCTGGGCACACTATAATGCCCCCCACCCTGGATTGTACCTGGCCGCTGATTACCGACTGTAGCCGTAGCTACAGGCTTTGAGGCTAACAAGCCTCAGACCACATCAATCCCAGTTCTGGTCAGACCATCCCATCCAGGCCACCCCAGGCTGGCTGTACCCAGGAACAGAGGGAGGCTAGACGAAGGCTAAAAGCTGCAGACAGGGGTGAAGGAGCTTTAGAGCCGGGATAAGCGCATAGACAAGCTTGGCTGGGCTGATTATTCACTGGATGGGAAGAGCTAGAGCGCAATCACACACACCTGCTCACATCGGAGCCATTGTCTTTGTTAGTAAGCTAATCTAGAAAAACTAGCTAACATGCCCATTTATGCATGGGCTAATTTTTTGAGTCAGTGCTGTTTGTAGATAATATGCATGTTGAAAATTTCTTAATGTAGCCCTGCCCCCTTAGGAGCTGCTGAGTTTTAACACTTTTGGATTCCCCTAGGTTACCCATAGCAATTGCAAGCAGAAATCTTAGCACTTTGCATCCTTGGCTCAGTCAATGATCAGTCTAGGGGTTGATGTTTGTATTTTATATTGGGATAGAAGAAGAAACGAGTGGGAGACTTCAATGTTTGAACTATTCACAATTCTGAGGACTCTAACTTGAGAATGCGACAAGGCCGCTGTTTCATCTTGCCACTAGATGAATCTGAGGTAAAATGTTCCTGTTTGTATTTCTCTTCAGGGCACTCACCTAGCACCTTCTTTCTCTTTACCAGTCGACACCTGTTCACTGACTATACTCCCCCAAGTGGTCCCCTTCCTGGGCAGACCCCTGCGCAAGATCCTCTGTACTCACGACAGTGCTTTCCAGATTCTCGCAGTGCCCCAACCCGTCAGACTGCCTGTGACGATGACCATCCAATTCAGAAGAGGCGGCAGCCGCCACCCTCCTTCTGGGACTCTGCTTCCCGCCAAAGACCTCTACCACATGTGCCCCTTGCTTTATATACTCCACCCCACAATGCACCGAGACCTGGTGCTGTAACAAAGCTTGTGTGTCATTGGCCAGGTTTCCTCCAATGTGCCTCCCCATTGGGCACAGTGGGGACACTCCCTCAGACCATATGAATCACACACATAGCACACTGAGTGTCACGAACCAGCAGGACTGGTAGTGGATCCTCTGGACCAGAGAGGCGATGGCGCGGGTTGTACTAGAGGACCGGTTCTAAGCAGTTACTGGTCTTCACCAGAGCCCGCCGCAAGGCGGGATGGATTTTCTGCGGCGGTAACTACCAGGTCATGTCCCCTAGTAACAACTCGACCTCTCTGGCAGCTGATATGGCGTGGTACACAGGGAGTAGGCAAGAGCGTAGTCGGACATAGCAGAGGTCAGGGCAGGCGGCAAAGGTTCAAAGGCGAGTAGTCGGTAGCAACGGGTTCAGCAAAAGGCAAGACAAACACAGTAGGGAACGCTTTCTCAGAGGCACAGGGCACAAAGATCCGGCAGGAAGCTGTGGGAGGAGAAGGTTTTTATGGGCAGTGCACAGGTGAAGCCTAATTAAGTCAGCACTGCCTCTCACAAACCTTAACCCTTAATAACCACTTCGGGCCAGGCACCAATCACTGGTGCACTGGCCCTTTGAGTCTAAGAGTCCCGGCGCGCGTGCGCCCTAGAGAGCGGGGACGCACACGCCGAGTCGCTGGAGTGCTACCTGGGGGCATAGGCTGTGAGCGCTCCGAGGCCAGCAGGGGGCCCGGAGCGCTCAGCGTAACAGTACCCCCCCCTTTGGTCTCCCTCTCTTTTTGGTACCGAAGAACTTGAGGATGAGGCTGCGGTCCAGGATTTTCTCCTCCTGCTCCCATGACCTCTCCTCAGGACCGCAGCCCTCCCAGTCGACCAAAAAAAAATCTTTTCCCCCGGGAGATCTTGGTCGTCAAGATCTCCTTGACAGAGAATATATCGGAGGTATCGGTGACAGGGGTGGGAGAAACAAGCTTGGGAGAAAAACGGTTAAAGACAGCAGGTTTAAGAAGGGAGACATGGAAGGAGTTATGGATTCGGAGGGAGGGAGGAAGATGGAGCGGATAAGAAACTTGATTGATACGACTCTTGATTTTATAGGGTCCCAAGAAACGAGGACCCAACTTGTAACTTGGGACCCTAAATCGGATGTACCTAGAGGAGAGCCACACCTTGTCACCCGGGCGAAATTCCGGAGGAGATCTGCGTCTCTTGTCAGCTTGAACCTTCATACGGGCGGAAGCCTTGAGGAGAGCAGCGTGGGTTTCTCGCCAGATGGAGGAAAAGTCCTGTACAAGACTGTCAACGGCAGGTACAGAAGAAGAAGTGGGAGACTGCGGCAGAGGTGGAAGAGGATGATGGCCAAAAACTACAAAGAAAGGAGACTTGTTAGAAGCAGAGGATTGTTTGTAGTTGTAGGAGAACTCCGCCCAGGGAAGTAGATCAGCCCAGTCGTCATGGCGTGAGGATACAAAGTGACGCAGATAGTCACCCAAAATTTGGTTCACCCGTTCTACTTGGCCGTTAGACTGAGGATGGTACGAAGAAGAAAAGTCCAATTTGATCCCGAGCTGAGCACATAGAGCCCTCCAGAATTTGGAGACGAATTGTACCCCACGATCCGAGACAATATGTTTGGGAAGGCCATGGAGACGGAAGATGTGTTGGAAAAATTGTTTGGCCAACATGGGTGCAGAGGGTAGACCGGGCAGGGGTACAAAGTGAGCCATCTTGGAGAAGCGATCCACCACGACCCAAATAACGGACTTGCCATGGGAGGAGGGAAGATCTGTAATAAAGTCCATAGCGATGATATGAGACCAGGGAACTTCAGGAACAGGTAGAGGCAAGAGGAGGCCCGTTGGTTTCTGGCGAGGCGATTTATCCCGGGCGCAAATCATACAAGCCTGGACGAAGTCCGAGACATCTTTCTCCAGAGAAGGCCACCAGTACCTTTGGGAGATTAGTTGGAGAGATTTTTGCACCCCTGGATGACCGGCAAAAGGGGAGGCGTGGCCCCACTTGAGAATTCGCAACCGCTGACGTGGAGGTACGTAGGATTTGCCAGGAGGAAGAAGGCGCAGGTCCACAAGAGCGATTGTAATAAGGCGTTCTGGAGGGATAATATATTGAAGTGTTAACTCGTCGCCCACCACATCAGAGGAGCGAGACAGAGCATCTGCCCTAATGTTCTTATAAGCCAGACAGAAATGGATCTCAAAATTAAAGCGGGCGAAGAACAGAGACCAACGGGCCTGACGGGGATTTAATCTCTGAGCAGACTGGAGATAAGCCAGGTTCTTGTGGTCCGTGAAGACGTACACAGGATGTGTGGCGCCCTCGAGTAAATGTCTCCATTCCTCCAGTGCCAATTTAATAGCCAGCAGTTCCCTGTCCCCAATGGAGTAATTTCTCTCTGCGGGAGAGAATGTTTTCGAAAAGAAGCCACAAGTTGAAGTCTTGCCCCTGGAAGACTTCTGGGTGAGGACAGCTCCGGCTCCCACCGAGGAGGCATACACTTCAAGAGAGAAAGGCTTGGTGGAATCTGGTCTAGAGAGAACGGGTGCAGAGGCAAAGGCGGATTTCAGGGACTGGAAGGCTTCCTCGGCTTAGGAAGGCCAGGATTTGGGGTTAGCTCCTTTTCTTGTGAGAGCCACGATAGGAGCTACCAGAGTGGAATAGTGAGGGATGAATTGCTGTAATAATTTGCAAAGCCCAGAAATCTTTGTATGGCTCGGAGACCAGAGGGGCGTGGCCAATCCAGAACCGCCGAGAGCTTGGCTGGGTCCATTTGGGCTGAGATAATGTATCCCAGGAAAGGCAGGGAGGTCCGTTCAAAAAGGCATTTTTCAAGTTTAGCGTACAGGCGATTCCTCCTAAGACGAGTAAGAACTTGTCGCACATGGGCCCGGTGTTGGTCCAAATTGGAGGAGAAGATGAGGATATCATCCAGGTATACGACCACGCAGGTGTAAAGTAAGTCCCTGAAAATATCATTGACGAATTCCTGGAAGAGAGCAGGTGTGTTGCAGAGGCCGAAGGGCATCACCAAATACTCAAAATGGTCGTCCCTTGTGTTAAAGGCGGTCTTCCATTCGTCTCCCTCACGGATATGGATCAGATTATAGGCCCCTCGAAGGTCCAATTTAGTGAAGATCTTTGCCCCTCAGAGACGATCAAATAGCTCAGAGATTAGAGGCAGAGAGTAACGGTTCTTGATGGTAATTTTATTAAGACCTCTGTAGTCAATGCAGGGGCGGAGGGAGCCGTCTTTTTTTGTAACGAAGAAAAAACCGGCCACAGAAGGAGAAGATGATTTTCTTATGAATCCTCTCTGTAGGTTCTCACGTATATAGTCGGACATGGCAAGAGTCTCAGGAGGTGAGAGAGGATAAATTCTGCCCCGAGGTGGAGTAGAACCGGGTATCAGGTCGATCGGGCAATCGTAGGGTCGGTGAGGAGGAAGAACCTCAGCCTGTTTCTTGCAGAAGACATCCGCAAAGGAATGGTATGGCTTGGGCAGCCCAGGAGGTGGAGAAACTTGCGGGTCCTGTTTGACCAGAGCAGGCTTGAGACAGCAGTCAGAACAGGAGGAACCCCAAAGCAGGATCTCACCGGTGGACCAATTCAGGACAGGACTATGACGTTGAAGCCACGGCAGACCCAGGAGGAGTTCGGAGGAACAGAAGGGAAGGACAAAGAACTCTAAAGTCTCGGTATGAAATATTCCGATGTCCATCTGCAGAGGCTGGGTACGGAACTGCACGGTGGCAGAGAGTCTCTCACCGTTAACAGTAGAGATGAAAAACGGCTTGGGTAGATGGATTACTGGAATACGGTACTTGTCAACCAAGGAGGCGTGAATGAAGTTGCCAGCTGAACCGGAATCCAAGAAGGCGGTTGCGGAGAAAGAGGACTTGGAAGAGATGATCAACTGCACGGGTATGATGAGACGTGGAGAGGAAGAATCCACACCTAGCAACGCCTCTCCCACGTTTACTAGGTGCGAGCGTTTCCCGAACGCGGTGGACGGAGAGAACAATCTCTAAGGAAGTGCTTGGTACTGGCACAGTACAGACACAGGTTCTCGTCTCTGCGGCGGCTTCCTTCTTGCGGAGTCAGGCGTGACCGATCCACCTGCATGGCCTCCACGGCGGGAGGCCCAGTAGCGGGTTGAGGTGGACACAGAAAAACGGGAGCCAGGCGAGGGTAGCGTCTAGGACAAGCTTTTTCCTTTTCAAGGAGGAGTTCCTCTTGTCTTTCGGCGAAACGCTTGTCTATCCTAGTGGCCAGCAAGATGAGGTCACTAAGAGTGGAAGGAAGCTCACGTGCAGCCAGGACGTCCTTTATCTCGCTGTTAAGTCCCTTCTTGCAGGTGGCGCAAAGGGCTTCATTGTTCCAGTTCAGCCCAGAGGCCAGGGTGCGGAATTGAATGGCATAGTCACCCAATGAAGAACCTCCTTGGGTCAAGTTTAGTAAGGCAGTCTCTGCGGAGGTAACCCGGGCAGGCTCCTCAAAAACATTCCGGAACTCTAGGCAGAAGCTCTGGACGGAAGCGGTGGCAGGATCTGCGCGGTCCCATACATAGTGGTGTAGCCCAGGCCAGGGCCTTCCCGGACAGTAAACTGAGAATAAAGGCTACCTTGGCTCGCTCAGAAGGAAACTGGTCGGACAGTAGCTCGAGGTGGAGAGAGCACTGCGACAGGAACCCACGGCACTGCTTTGGATCTCCGTCATATTTGTCTGGTAGGGACAAACGCATTCTGGAACCGGTGGCAACTGCAGGCGGAGGTGATGCAGCAGGTGCAGACGGAGGAGCTGGCTGTTGCTGAGAAGGCAGGAGCTGCTGCAACATAGCGGTCAACTGGGCCAGCTGTTGACCCTGCTGGGCCACAATGGTGGTGAGGTCCGCTAGGCTTGGCAGGGGAACATCAGCGGGATCCATGGCCGGATCTTACTGTCACGAACCGGCAGGACTGGTAGTGGATCCTCAGAACCGGTCCTCTAGTACAACCCGTGCCATCGCCTCTCTGGTCCAAAGCAGTTACTGGTCTTCACCAGAGCCCGCCGCAAGGCGGGATGGATTTGCTGCGGCGGTAACTACCAGGTCGTGTCCCCTAGTAACAACTCGACCTCTCTGGCAGCTGATATGGCGTGGTACACAGGGAGTAGGCAAGAGCGTAGTCGGACGTAGCAGAGGTCAGGGCAGGCGGCAAAGGTTCAAAGGCGAGTAGTCGGTAGCAACGGGTTCGGCAACAGGCAAGGCAAACACAGTAGGGAACGCTTTCTCAGAGGCACAAGGCACAAAGATCCGGCAGGAAGCTGTGGGAGGAGAAGGTATTTATGGGCACTGCACAGGTGAAGCCTAATTAAGTCAGCACTGCCTCTCACAAACCTTAACCCTTAATAACCACTTTGGGCCAGGCACCAATCACTGGTGCACTGGACCTTTGAATCTAAGAGTCCCGGCGCGCGCCCTAGAGAGCGGGGACGCACACGCCGAGACGCTGGAGTGCTGCCTGGGGGCATACGCTGTGAGCGCTCCGAGGCCAGCAGGGGGCCCAGAGCGCTCAGCGTAACACTGAGCAGACCTAGCTCACAGATCCTGCTCCCTGTTAAGCAGAGTGCCATATAGCATTTACCTGCTGCTCCTCTGATAGGCAGACAGATACAAAAACTATACTCACTCTCTAGCACCTACCTAGGAGGGTGCTACATTAACAAAGGAGTGAAGAGAAAGACAGGCGCCACTGTAGTTAGCCAAAAATGTTTATTGCATAACATACATAATAACTTACACATAGGTAAGCTCCAGTCCGTAAGGCAGCGCCTCCAGCCGCACGATCCGGCCGTCCACCGGCCCGGAGGTGACGTCACAGGAAGCTGATCAAAGGACCTGGTAACACCGGAAGCCGCAGTGGAACGCAGGCTCCCGGAAATGACACAACGCGTTTCGGAGCATGCGCACTCGGCTCCTTCCTCAAGCGCCCAACAACTATTTTCCTTGGACATTGCCTTTAACTACGAAGGTTGGTGCTGCTCTTTCCAGGAAGAACTGTCGTTACATTGCATTTGCTAATGTTACTTGTTAACGTTCATATATTGTCCCAACTATTTTTACTTTATTCGTTAGGTTTATGCTTTTATTGTTTTTTAATCTAATTTTTGCTTGTAAGCGTCCTCTTTGACAGATGCTATACAGTACTGACATTTATACCATACTTTAACGGTCATTTTATACCATTTTATATATATATTTTTAATATTGACATATTGTACTACCCCTTTATATATTTCTACCTGTGATAACCCTATCTCCTCATGGAACTTCTTAACAGTGTGGAGTCCCATAAATATTGTGTCCTGGACCAATTATATTCTGTCTTCACAGGTTCACTATTTGTCCCTATAGACAAATTTATACATGAACATTACCATAAATTATGTGCATCTTTTATGAGATTGGAAAAAGCCATCGATGCTGCCAATAATCATTGGTGTGATCGTTTTTTTCTGGATCAATACCTAGCAGCTAACATTACCCCTAGGGGACTTAGGATTATGAAGGAGTGTTCCTTCTTAGATACCCCACATACTAAGGAATGGCACGCCATCTCCGAGTTCTGCATGAACAAATGGATAAAAATAATTATGGAACAGAGAACCGCTAAATATGACCAAACGGTCCACAAAATACAGATCCTAAGCAACGAGATTATGGATCTTACCAAAAAACTACCAAGTAGATGGCTCCGCACCTTAAAACAAAATACAAAAAGAAATGAAGACAATTTAGTCTGTACAAAATTAGGAAAATTTCGGCGTGACCTGGACGATTACAATAGTAATATTGTTTTCTCCTGGAATAACAAACACAAAAACCACAAAAAACGTACTGACTATCCTGTAGAATTAATTGATCCCACCCCTTCTTCCCCTTTCTTGCCCCCTCCTGCCCTTCCTTCCCTTTTAACTATGCATTGCCCACCTCCTCCACGTCATGTACCTCATACGTTCACCAAGAGGGCAGACATAGGTCACCCTCCTCATTTTAAACACACAAAATCTAAGCCTTGTTCGCAACTCCAAAATAAGAGTGCTGTACCCACTAACAGCGTGACCAATAACAACAATACCACCAATAGCAAAAAAAGCTACCCCCCCAAAAAAACTGGTAATACCAAAACATATACAGAAAATTGACAAAAATACATCATTATCCTCTAGAGGGTTCCCTCCCTCTTCTAATAAAACATGCCCTGCACCCAGTGTAACGCAGCCCAAACCCCTAGGTAATTGTCTTAGTGTCCCGGTAGGTACCGGTACACGAGACAATGCCCTCACCCCAGCTGTTTTAGTTGACCTAGGTACTCCCATACTGACATTATCCATGCCTCAGGTCCCTTCTTCCGATCACTCACCTGTGGAGTGTACCCACAGATGACATATTAACTACTAATACTGCGGTCCCTTTTTTAGTGTCAGGACCTCTCCCCAAATGTCTAAAGAAAAGAAAACTCGGCGCAGAGGACATAGGGGAAGAGGAAACAGATCAAAATGCCCGAGTCAGGAAAATACGATGCCAACAGTAAAGATCTTTAATCTATCTACATGTGAACTCACCACTAATGATCAGGCTATACTTAGCCGTGGCCTTACGTTTGCCCCTACCATCAAACCCAATCCGTTCCAAATATTTAAGGATTTAAATAAGTTTATTCGCAACCTTACGCTAAAGAGACATTTTTCTTTAAAATCATCTAAGGTGTCTAATTACGACGATACTGAGTGCGCTTCGAGCGCTCAGTTACCAGGCCAGCCATCCAGTGTAGATACTGAAGTGGCTTTGGCCATGTTAGAAGAGTTGTATATGGAGGGAAATGCATCCTGGGAGGGACAGAATGAGATTGATGTGGAGGAAGTCCTACTCTCTCAGCATCTTCTCAGTTCTCCCCCCATGAGGCACACGCATTTAAAACCTAAGTCCAACTTCTACCCGACACACTCCAAAGGCCCTTGTATAGAAACTTTCTATCGCATTGTATACTCTGACCTGTTGGATATGTGTAAAAAAGCCAAGAAAAGTAATAACGGTAAATATGGTTGCAATTTAAGTAAGGTGGAAAATATGGCCCTGAAAACATTAATGTCCAACACCAATATTGTCATTAAGCCTGCTGACAAAGGCGGGAGTATCGTTGTTCAGAATAAAAAAAGATTATGTGAATGAGGCCAATCGGCTACTATCCGATAGTAGCACATACATGAAACTCCAAAAAGATCCATTACCCGAATACACAGTTGAGGCGAGATGTCCTTTCTTTTCAGGGACTATTTTCATACCCCATATTTCTATCACCTACCTAAAGTGCACAAGTGCACAACTAATCCTCCCGGTAGGCCTATTGTTGCTGCGATGGATAGCATTACAAGTGGCTTCTCGCAGTACATAGACATATTCCTACAACCTATAGTTCAAGAGCTCCCCTCTTACATCAGGGATGGTATACATTTATTAGAGCTCCTTACTCCGTACACTTGGGAACCGACATATTTGTGGGTTTCGTTAGATGTACAATGTATACATCTATCCCACATGCAGTTGGCATGAGGGCTCTAGAGTTCTATCTCAGTCAGGACGATACTATCCATCCTAAACAAGCTGACTTCATAATGCAAGCCACTTTATTTTGTCTTTCACATAATTATTTTTTGTTCAATGACGATTACTACCTACAGACTACGGGCACGGCGATGGGAGCCAATTTCGCTCCATCGTATGCTAACCTCACCATGGGACACTGGGAAACTCGATATGTGCTTAATAATAATCCTTACACTCCCCATATAGTGTTCTTTGGACGATATATTGATGATATAGTCATCATTTGGGATGGAGAGGCTGCAGAAGTTTTGAACTTTGTTTCCCACTGTAACAACAATGATATGAGACTAAGGTTCACTTCTGTGGTTGATCCTGACCATTTGGCTTTTCTTGATTTGGATCTTCACCATGACAACCAGCACATATTGGCCAAGAATTACATAAAACCTACTGCAGGTAATTCTTTGTTGCACTATCAAAGCTGTCACCACCCTCGGTGGTTACACAACATCCCGAAAAGTCAATTTTGTAGACTTAGACACAATTGTACTAAGACTTCGGATTATAAAATACAAGGCAGAGCCCTCAAACAAAAATTTCTGGAAAAAGGGTACCCTGATACCATCGTAGAGCAGGCGTTCTCTCAATATATAGTGCCACAGACTGCTAAGCGTACCAAGACTGGAGCTGAAGGCTCACAGATGAGATTCACTACTCCATTCCACAATCATCACTGGCAAATGGAGCGAGTGGTCAAAAAACATTGGCCACTCTTGCTCCAAGATCCTCATCTTAAAGCAGTACTTCCAGACAAACCCCGCTTTTCATATAGAAAGGCCCCTAACATAAAAACAAAAATAGCACCGAGCAAGCTAAAAACCAAAAAATATGCTTCCCCTTCCCTAACCTTCTTTAACGTCACTGGTATGTACCAGTGTCGTAAAATACAATGCTTGACATGCCAATATGTGAAGCATGGACAGAAGGATTTTGTGATTGGAGGCAACAGGTATGGAATTAATGAATTCCATACCTGTTCGTCGGAATTTGTGGTATACTGCTTGGTATGTCCGTGTGGCCTGCACTATGTTGGCAGGACCATACGGACCCTCAGAGCACGTTTCGGTCAGCATCTACGCTATATTCAGGAGGGCAAAGACCACCATAGCGTCCCCAGACATTTTCTCCATCACCATGATAAGTCCACCGAGGGACTATATGTCTGGGTGATTGAGGCAATTCCTAAAGGTCCCTCTGAGGCCGAGAGGTTCAGGCGTCTGTGCAGTAGGGAAACCTACTGGATATACGCCCTGAACGTTCTGGCGCCCGGAGGACTGAACGAGGAGCTAGATATCAATACTATCTTGTGAGTCATTGTATTTTTAATTTTTCCCATTTTTTTAAAACCCCCCTCCCCCCCTCTCTCTTTTTTTCCCCAGTGACCTTTGCACGTACCGTATGGGTACACATATATATATGTATGTACACATATATATATATATAATCTTAAAAGTTTTTTAAGGGTTTTTTAAATTTTTAAATTTTGTCTTCTTTTAAGTAAATGAGCGTAGGTGCTCTTTCATAATCATCCTGCACATCCTTATGCTTATAGTTAAGGTGTTTTTAATAATTTTTTAATTCCTTATGGATCACAGAAAAATGAATTTTCTTTGTGAGTACATGGTATGGATCGTACAAATTCGCGAATTTATCCACGACCCCATGGTATTTCTTAATGTTATGAGGTAGTTTTCTTTCCCCATATTTATATATGTATATTTCCCGTGTTTATATACAGATATATATATAATTTACTTTACTTTTTTCTTTTTACTTTTTTCTTTTCTTTTTTTCCCCCTTCTTAGTTCTGTTGTATAGATAACAGGGCCCCGATAAAGTCATGTCCATATGCATCTGTCGTGGATGACGTATATGTGTTTAAAGTGTATTATTGTCTGTTAATTGTTGTTTGTACACAAATAAGCCCCAGTTCCAAAAATTTATTGTATTATTTTAAGTACTGTGCGTACTCTCCGGAATGCTGGCCGTGTAGCTGGTTCTGCAGAGTATTGATTGCAGACTGCTGTACTTAAACCTGACTTCAGGTGGCAGTCTCTTACGCTTGAGGAAGGAGCCGAAACGCGTTGCGTCATTTCCGGGAGCCTGCGTTCCACTGCGGCTTCCGATGTTACCAGGTCCTTTGATCAGCTTCCTGTGACGTCACCTCCGGGCCGGTGGACGGCCGGATCGTGCGGCTGGAGGCGCTGCCTTACGGACTGGAGCTTACCTATGTGTAAGTTATTATGTATGTTGTGCAATAAACATTTTTGGCTAACTACAGTGGCGCCTGTCTTTCTCTTCACTTCTGCCAGCGGATTCTTCAGAGTTTTTCCTGCCAGTGCTGCTTCGTACTCAGCCATCCGGGACAGTTCAGACTAAGAAATTGGAGACATCCCCTGCACCCCTCTTACAGCGGTGGACTCCTTCCCTTCTTACTTGGTCAGAAGCGCCCAACAACTATTTTCCTTGGACATTAACAAAGGAGGGAATAGGGGGAGGGGGGACAAATTGTTGACACATGCAACATGGAAATAAGAGCAAACAGTACCAATGAAGTCAAGAGATTTAAAAAAAGGTCTTAAACAGAGGCCTCAAAAACTGTGAAATATCCTTGAAACACGCCCTTATCTATGTGTCCCAGTGTCTCTGTCTTGGTGACAATTATATACAGCCACACATTGGTAGCCACAGTGTGGATGCTGGGCACTAGCACTGACCACTGCTGGTCACTGCCCATCTTTTATACATCTCTATGATTGGGCGTATACTAAGCTCCATCTGTAACTCTTGTACCATAGAGTGGCAGATGGTGGGCAGGACTAGGTGCAGAATAGGGATGAGCTTCGAGTTCAAGTCAAACAAATGTGCTTCTTCGCGGGAAATTCGAGATTCCCATAATGCACACATGCAGCACGTTATGTGATTGACCAAAGCATGCACCCTGACCTCATGCTTTGGCCAATCAAATGATCTCTGCCATGATTGGACTAAAGTCAGGCTGCCTTTAGCCAATCATGGCTCAGGGGCCAAGTACACGCCCCACACTACATAAAGGCTGCCCACGCAGCCGCAGCGTGTAGTGTGATTGTGCGGGCGAGGGATGCGTTTGAGGCAGGGAGAGAGTAGCTTTTTTTGGAGTTTTTTAGACAGTGCAGAGAGACATTCCTAGCAGTGAAGGGAGGGCCAGGAACGTGTTTGAGGCAGGGAGAGATTTGTTTCTTTGCAGTTTGTCAGACAGTGCCAGTGATTCATTCCTAGTAGTGTAGGGAGGGCCAGGAACGTGTTTGAGGCAGGGAGAGATTTGTTTCTTTACAGTTTGTCAGACAGTGCCAGTGATTAATTCCTAACAGTGTAGGGAGTAGGGATGATCGAACAGTTCGGGTCGACCATCGGCTCGACCCGAACATTGGGTGTTCGAAATTCGGCCGAATTCCAAACTTTTTGCAGTAAAAGTTCGGAATGCGGTCACCAGAACCACCCAAAATGCAATGGGAGAGGAAGTAGGCTTTAAAAGCCTGTGATTGGCCCAGAAACATCAGCAAAAGCCAATGAGGGGGCAGGAGTCTGCTAGGAATGTGATTGTAGTGACTACGGGGACCAGAGGCCAATCAGGAGTGAATACGCCCCACAGTATATAAGATAGCCCCGTCTAACCCCTAGCACAGTGATACAGAGTCTGTTGAAGAGAGTGGAAGCATTTCTCTTACTCCTGCTTTGTTACACTACGTTTGCTGCATAGACGAGTGCTTCTAAAGCTCCATATAAGCAGAATTGCATTCAGCTTACAGCCAGTCAGTGTAGTTAGAAATACAGCTATTGTGCTGTTTTTTTGAGTTAGAAAAAAAAAAAAAATTAAAGGGACAGTGTCAGTCTTCTGCTGTATGGAGCTGTTCTTTTAGTGTGAGGAAAGGGATATCTAGTGTAGTTAGGGTACTTTATACCACAGTAGTTAGATTCAACAATCTAGTTTCTGTAGGGAAAGTAAAAGTGTCAGGGTTCTGTGTAGTGAGCATGTTGCACTGCTGATATATCTACAGCAGGTATACGTGCTTGCTAGTCAGCAAAATACATTGCCTCAGTGACAACTTAACGCCTGTTCTTGAAAGCGTTAGGTCCATTGTGCAAAAGGCTTTGCTACTGTGCGTGACACGCATCTGCTGTGCTGTATTCAGTGACAACTTTGGGTCGCATAGCAGGGTGCGTTTTTCACCGCACAAAGCCAAAGCCTCAGTAAAAAATATGTCAGGTAGACCAAGGAAAGGCATACGTGGCGCTGCTGCGGAAAGGGGCATAGCTTCTAGGGTGTCTAGAGGCAGGGGTGGACGTGGTGGTCAGTCCTCAGCCAGGCCACCATTGCGATTGTTCTCCCGCAGTGGCCAAGCTATTCGTCCACAGTACATACAGGAGGTGGTGGACTATATTACCAAACCCTCATCATCGGCATCATCTGCAACTACAGTGACCCAGGCAGAGAAAAGTGGTCAGTCTTCTGCAGTTGGCAGAACAAATATAGATGAGTCCATGTCCACCTCACGTCCTCCCTTAGACCCAACTTCAGGCATGGCAGAGGAGTCAGCTGAGCTCTTTGACCACAGTGTCGGCCATCTACTCCAGCCTGATGCTCAGTCCTTTATGGAGTCTGATGTTGGGTCTGAGGTTGAGGAGGAGGCAGAGGAAGCAAGAGGGGAGAGCAGACGGCCCTCTCCATCTAAGGCTGCACCTGTTGTCTCCCGGGCCACGTCTGATGCTCAGTCCTTTATGGAGTCTGATGTTGGGTCTGAGGTTGAGGAGGAGGCAGAACAAGCAAGAGGGGAGAGCAGACGGCCCACTCCATTTAAGGCCGTACCTGTTGTCTTCCGGGCCACTATACACACCTCTTCTTGCTGGGCCTTTTTTGAGACATCTCATACAGACTGTCAGGGTCCGGACTGGCGGCAGGGAATTGAACTGGAGGTGGATCCTCTGTGTCAGTGAGGGATTGGCGTGGACCGTACCAGGGGACCGGTTCTAAGTTACTACTGGTTTTCACCAGAGCCCGCCGCAAGGCGGGATGGACTTGCTGCGGCGGTAGCAACCAGGTCGTATCCTCTGGTAATGGCTCAACCTCAAAGACAGCTGATTCAGGCGCGGTACAGAAGGACAAGGCAAAGGCAAGGTCAGACGGAGCAAAAGGTCAAGGCAGGCGGCAAGGTTCGTAGTCAGGGGCACCAGCAGAAGGTCAGATACACAGGTAGGGAACGATACACCAAAAGCTTTCTCAAGGTACCAAAGGCAACAAGATCCGGCAAGGACAGGAAGGGGAAGTGGGTTTTTATACCATTTGGACTGATTGGACCAGGCACCAATTAGTGGTGCACTGGCCCTTTAAATTCCAGACCAGCGGCGCGCGCGCGGCCCCGCTCGGGAGGAAGCCGAACGGGAGGTGAGTGGAGTCCGCGGGCGGGAACGTCCCGCCGCGCGGACTGACTGAGTGAGGAGTGCGGGGGAGCGGAGCTCACGGTCGGGGAAGGTGACCGGAGCGCCGCCCCGCAGCATGCCTCGAGTGCTCCGGGGACGCTGCAGGACCCGGAGCGCTCGGTGTGACAGTACCCCCCCCCCCTTTGGTCTCCCCCTCTTTTTGGAGCCCAGGAATCTGTGGATGATCTCTTTGTCGAGGATATTTGACTCAGGTTCCCACGACCTCTCTTCGGGACCACAATTCTCCCAGTCAACAAGAAATTTTTTTTTACCTCTGACGACTTTGGAAGCGAGGATGTCTTTCACCGAGAAGACGTCAGAGGACCCAGAGACAGGAGCAGGAACGATGACCTTGGGGGAAAATCGGTTAAGAATGAGGGGTTTGAGGAGGGATACATGAAAGGAGTTGTAAATACGGAGAGAAGGAGGAAGATGGAGTTTGTAAGAGACAGCATTAATTTGGCTTTTGATTTTAAAAGGCCCAAGATAACGTGGACCCAGTTTGTAGCTGGGGACCCGAAACCGGACGTATTTGGCAGAGAGCCACACTCTGTCCCCAGGAGAAAAGACAGGAGGAGTTCTTCTTTTCCTATCTGCATGTTTCTTCATGCGAGAAGAGGCCAGGGTGAGCGACTTTTGAGTCTCTATCCAGATGGAGGAGAAGTCCAGGGTCAAGTCATCAACGGCAGGAACTCCAGAAGAAGTGGGAATGGGGAGGGGGGGGGAGCGGGTGACGGCCGTACACCACAAAAAACGGAGATTTGGTGGATGACTCAGAGTCTCTAAAGTTGTAAGGAAATTCGGCCCAGGGCAACAAGTCGACCCAATCATCCTGACGGGAGGAGACAAAATGTCGCAGGTAGTCACCAAGGATCTGGTTAACCCTCTCCACTTGTCCATTGGACTGAGGGTGGTAGGCAGAGGAGAAGTTCAATTTGATCTTCAATTGGGTGCAGAGAGCTCTCCAAAACTTTGAGATAAACTGAACGCCTCTATCGGAGATGATGTTTGTAGGAAGACCATGGAGACGAAAAATGTGTAAAAAGAATTGCTTCGCCAGCTGTGGCGCAGAAGGGAGACCAGGAAGCGGAATAAAATGTGCCATTTTAGAGAACCTGTCGACAACCACCCATATGACTGTGTTGCCATGGGATACAGGAAGATCCGTGACGAAGTCCATTGCTATGTGGGACCAAGGCTGTTCAGGCACTGGCAGAGGGAGAAGAAGACCTGCAGGCTTCTGGCGGGGAGTTTTATCACGTGCGCAGACAGTACAGGCCCGAACGAACTCCGTTACATGTTTCTCAAAGGAAGGCCACCAATAGTGTCTGGCAATTAGTTGAGTCGTCTTTTTAATTCCAGCATGACCCGCCAGGTGAGAGGAGTGACCCCATTTGAGAGTCCGAAGGCGAAGACGTGGAGGAACAAATGTTTTCCCTGGAGGAACTGGTACCAGTGAAGCAGGGGCAGTTGAAATTAGACACTCAGGAGGAATGATGTGTTGAGGAACGGTTTCATCCTCGGAGGCATCGGTGGAGCGTGATAGGGCATCCGCCCTAATGTTCTTATCAGCAGGACGAAAATGGATTTGGAAGGTGAATCGGGCAAAGAACAATGACCACCTGGCCTGACGTGGATTAAGGCGCTGGGCAGACTGAAGGTACGAGAGATTTTTGTGGTCAGTATAGATGGTGATCGGATGAGGGGATCCTTCCAGAAGGTGTCTCCATTCTTCCAGTGCCAATTTAATGGCTAGTAGTTCACGATCTCCGATGGCATAGTTCTTTTCAGGAGGAGAAAAAGTTTTTGAGAAGAAACCGCAGGTGACGTTTTTCCCTTTAGCAGATTTTTGAAGAAGAACCGCTCCGGCTCCAACAGAGGAGGCATCTACCTCCAGGAAGAATGGTTTCAGCGGATCAGGCCTATTCAAGACTGGAGCGGAGGCGAAGGCGGCTTTAAGACGAGTAAAGGCTTCTTCAGCTTGGGGAGGCCAGGATTTCAGATTCGCTTCTTTCTTGGTTAGGGCCACAATAGGCGACACGATAGTGGAGAAGTGGGGAACAAACTGACGGTAATAATTGGCGAATCCAAGGAAGCGCTGAATAGAGCGAAGACCTGAGGGGCGTGGCCAATCCAAGACTGCAGAGAGTTTGTCAGGGTCCATTTGAAGACCTTGTCCAGAAACGAGGTATCCCAGAAACGGCAGACAGCTACGTTCAAAAAGACAATCTTATATGTATGAGTGGTTCCTGCGCTATCCGAGGTCGTATATGTTTCCCTTCCTGCTGCTGCACCACAATACTGGTACCAGGAACCAGTCAATACAATGTGTGCAATTTGGGTGGGTGGTGCGCTTCAGAAGTGGAAATATAACTTATAAGGGTGTGGCTTAAAACATGGCTAAAAATTGTGAATATATACGATAAAGACGTGTTCCTGTGATAAAATTGTGTTATCGTTAAATTATGCCTTGGTGATCAAATAAATTAAAATGTAAATAAACCATTACAATATATCTTCTATACGAAAAAGTGCTGAGTGCTTCAATTTCATAAAAAACTCAGTGAATAAATATTCTGTTAACAAAGTATAAATATATAGATGGAACTTCAAAAACAATTAAAGGTGCTTTGTGCTTTCTGAAATAAATAAATAAAGTGCACTGTTCAAGGTGTCCATTCATAAAAATCCAAAAGTCAGGTGCAATTCCCTTCAATAGCTTCAAAGAATAGTAAACGTGCTCTCATGCAAAAAATAAGGGTGTTGTGACTTGCTGCCTCCACCAGGTGTCACTGAAAGGACAGGACAGGAAAATACCCGGAGGTCGAAACAGGAGATTGGAATTAGCAAAAGCCTACATGTTACCCGGAGGCTAAGCTTTATATACAGGCGCAATACACACCTTATTGAGGTGAGAATATAGAACACCTAGATGTGACACCTGGTGGAGGCAGCAAGTCACAACACCCTTATTTTTTGCATGAGAGCACGTTTACTATTCTTTGAAGCTATTGAAGGGAATTGCACCTGACTTTTGGATTTTTATGAATGGACACCTTGAACAGTGCACTTTATTTATTTATTTCAGAAAGCACAAAGCACCTTTAATTGTTTTTGAAGTTCCATCTATATATTTATACTTTGTTAACGGAATATTTATTCACTGAGTTTTTTATGAAATTGAAGCACTCAGCACTTTTTCGTATAGAAGATATATTGTAATGGTTTATTTACATTTTAATTTATTTGATCACCAAGGCATAATTTAACGATAACACAATTTTATCACAGGAACACGTCTTTATCGTATATATTCACAATTTTTAGCCATGTTTTAAGCCACACCCTTATAAGTTATATTTCCACTTCTGAAGCGCACCACCCACCCAAATTGCATACGTTCAAAAAGACATTTTTCCATTTTGGCGTACAGATGGTTGACACAAAGGCGCTGGAGCACTTGACGAACATGGCGACGGTGTTCCTCCAGGGTAGAGGAGAAGATTAGAATGTCGTCGAGATAGACCACTACACAAGTATACAACATGTCCCGGAAGATCTCGTTGACAAAGTCTTGAAAGACTGCAGGAGCGTTGCACAGGCCGAACGGCATGACGAGATACTCAAAGTGGCCATCTCTGGTATTAAAAGCGGTTTTCCACTCATCTCCATCACGGATTCTGATGAGATTATAAGCGCCCCTGAGGTCAAGCTTAGTGAAGACCCTTGCTCCGCGCAGACGGTCAAAGAGTTCCGAGATGAGAGGCAAAGGGTAGCGATTTTTACCGTGATTTTGTTAAGACCGTGGTAGTCAATACATGGGCGTAGTGACCCATCCTTTTTGGCAACAAAGAAAAATCCTGCTCCGGCAGGAGAAGAGGATTTCCTAATAAAACCTTTCTTAAGGTTCTCCTGAACGTATTCTGACATGGCCTTGGTTTCAGGGATGGAAAGAGGGTAAATCCTTCCACGGGGTGGCGTGGTACCAGGAAGCAAATCAATGGGACAATCATAGGGTCTATGTGGTGGTAAGACCTCCGCCTGTTTCTTGCAAAAGACGTCAGTAAAGTCCTGATAAGCCTTAGGAAGGCCGAGCAATGGTGAGGAAATGGAGACTTGTCTAGTAGGTACCGACTTGAGGCAACGAGTGTGGCAGGTAGGCCCCCATGATTTAATGTCCCTAGAGGTCCAGTCGAGGGTAGGAGAGTGGCGCTGGAGCCAGGGCAGACCAAGAAGGACGTCAGAGGTGCAGTTCGGTAGAACAAAAAATTCAATGGTCTCTTGGTGGAGGACACCTATGGTCATGAGCACAGGTTCTGTGCGATAACGCACGGTACAGTTTAGATTCTCACCGTTAACTGTAGAAATGAAGAAAGGCTTGACGAGACGGATCGCAGGAATGTTAAAGCGGTTTATGAAGGAGGCTTTAATGAAGTTTCCTGCAGAACCAGAGTCCAAGAAGGCCTCTGCAGGGAAGGAGATCATAAATTACAGAAATATGAGGAGACCGTCAAATAGGGGCCGTGGCCTGGGTCGTGGTGCTGCTGGTAGAGCTCCTGTTGCAAGGAGAGGACGTGGTCGATCTGTGCCAGCTACACGCACAAGTGAAACACCTTCCTCAAGTGTGAGTAGGCGACAGAACCTGCAGCAGTATTTGGTAGGGCATCATGTCCTAAGTCTCTGACCATCTGCTGCATCATGTCCTCAGTCTCTGACCATCTGCTGCATCATGTCCTCAGTCTCTGACCATCTGCTGCATCATGTCCTCAGTCTCTGACCATCTGCTGTATCATGTCATCAGTCTCTGACCATCTGCTGTATCATGTCCTCAGTCTCTGACTATCTTCTGTATCATGTCTGTAGTCTCTGACCATCTCTTGTATCAGGTCCGTAGTCTCTGACCATCTCGTGTATCATGTTTGCAGTCTCTGACCATCTCCTGTACCATGTCCAGCGGGAACACTCTGCAGCCACACCTCACAGCACAGCACACCCAAGGTAACTGGAGGACTGGAGAGAGGAGTGACTTCTACTTAGGGATTTCTTTTGCAGATAGGCTGGGCTGGCACTGGCAGCAACAATTTTATTCAAAGAAATCAGGATTTCTTCTGCAAATAGGCTGGCACTGGCAGCAACAATTTAATTCAAATCAGGATTTCTTTAGCAAATAGGCTGGCCTGGCACTGGCAGCCAGGCATAGAAATCCTGATTTGAATTGGTCATGTCATGTGTCTGAGATTGGTTTTTGTTAATTTTCTGATCTGATGCCACTGCCAGCCTATTTGCAGAAGAAAACCTTATTTTTCCTAATTTTTTGATCATGTGTCTGATGACATTGGTTTTGGTAATTGTCTGACTCTGATGCCAGCCTATTTGCAGAAGAAATCCTGATTTGAATAAAATATTTGCTGCCAGTGCCAGCCTACCAGGTGATCTGAGGTGTGATAGTGCAGGAATTGGGACTGATCTGAGGTGTGATAGTGCAGGAATTGAGGTGATCTGAGGTGTGAAGGTGCAGGAATTGGGGCTGAACTGAGGTGTGATGGTGCAAGAATTGGGGTGATCTGAGGTGTGATAGTGCAGGAATTGGGGTGATCTGAGGTGTGAAGGTGCAGGAATTGGGGCTGATCTGAGGTGTGATAGTGCAAGAATTGGGGTGATCTGAGGTGTGAAAGTGCAGGAATTGGGGTGATCTGAGGTGTGAAGGTGCAGGAATTGGGGTGATCTGAGGTGTGAAGGTGCAGGAATTGGGGTGATCTGAGGTGGGAAGGTGCAGGAATTGGGGGGGGGGGGGGATCTGAGGTGGGAAGGTGCAGGAATTGGGGGGTTATCTGAGGTGGGAAGGTGCAGGAAATGGGGTGATCTGAGGTGGGAAGGTGCAGGAATTGGGGTGATCTGATTTGTGAAGGTGCAGGAATTGGGGGGTGATCTGAGGTGGGAAGGTGCAGGAATTGGGGGGTGATCTGAGGTGTGAAGGTGCAGGAATTGGGGTGATCTTAGGTGTCATAGTGCAGGAATTGGGGTGATCTGATTTGTGAAGGTGCAAAGCTCACTTGATTTCTTACTATTATTCAAGTGGTTTACAGCAGTTACTTTATATGAAGCTGACAGTTGTTTTTTATGTATCTGGCACTCCCAATTTCTTTGAAAACATTTTTCGGCACACTGTGCCCAAAAAGGTTGTCTACCCCTTGATTAGAGTAACCCTCATCTTGTGCTGCTTCATACTATTTTTAGGACTCAACCATCAAAACAGGATTTAAAGTAAGACAAAAAAAAAAACAGCATCATATGGCAGCTCTGATCTAAATTGGACCCAATCAATCAGATTAAACTAAAAAAGGTCCCGTAATCGAATCCACACATCCTGGAACATTAAATCCTGTCATCAACCATCCCGACGAACGCCACCCCCCGTCACCCCCCCCCCCTCGCGGGCTGCTCAGTCCAAAATGCCCGGGCCTATTTTTTGTCCCAGTCCGGGCCTGATTACATATACATTTCTTAGGTAAACAACACCTATAGTCTGACATGTTACTCTAAATTTGGGACTCCATATGCAGTTGTTTGGTAGGAGGACATTAGGTCCTTCTGCAATCTGTGGACAAAACTTACATTTACCACATGAGTAGGTTCCTGTGGATTTAGAGGTCTTAAAGTTTTCTGTAAAGTAATGGCTTTTGACTAAACTGTCCCTCAGAGATTTAGCTTGCTTGAAAGTGATTTCAGGATGGGGCTGAATATGTTTTAAAATCTTTGCATCTGCTGTTAATAGATACCAGAATTTCTTATATATTGCCCTAATTTTATGGTGTTGTCTATTGTATTTGGTTATAATCCTAGTTGTTGTGGATTTGTTTACTTTGGATTGTTTGAATATCAGAGAATTTCTAGATTGTCCTTCACTCTGTTAAATGCCTTTTTCAAGCAAGTTTTACTGTAACCACGACTAAGAAACCTATTTTGCAGAGCTTTGGATTCACAGAGAAAATCTGAATTTAATGTACAGTTTAGTTTCAACGGAAGAAATTGACTATATGGAATGCTTTTAAATAATGTGGTAGGGTGAAAGCTGGTAGCATGTAAGATAGTATTACCTGCAGAAGGTTTCCTACATAGTGTGGAACACAGGGAGCCTTCATCGTCAACAAAAATTTCAACATCCAAGAATGTAACTTTTTTTGGTCAAAACTGTAAGTGAAACTCAGATTCTAGTTATTGAATTGTAAATTTTAAAAGAAGTCAATGAGATAATTTTTTGATCCTGCCCATATAAAAATGTCATCAATATAGCGATGCCACGATATGATTGTTTCCAAGCGCCCATTCCCCCCGTCCGAGGAGAATAGGTTGCGCTCCCACTCCCCCAGGTACAGATTTGCATAGGAGGGAGCACAACATGCTCCCATTGCGACACCCTGTACCTGGAGGTAGTGGGAGCGCTTATACAAAAACACAAACTCAAGCATACATAAAACAAATCATTATACTGCCAAAATTCATGGCCTCTCTCTTTTAGTTGTTCTCCAATAACTTCCAAACCTCGGTTGTGAGGGATGGAGTTATATAGAGCCTCTATGTCTATGGCTACAAGCCAAGCATCCTTGGGTACTTGTGTACCGTCTATAGTTTTTAATAGATCAGTAGTGTCCTTAACATTGGAAAAGAGGGACTTGATGTGAGGGTAGGTACTCATCTATTAAACAACTCACATTTTCCGTCAGGGAATCACACTCCGAGATAATTGAACGTCCGTGAGGGTTGTACATGTTTTTATGGATTTTAGGTAATGCGTACATGGTGGGTACTCGTGGATTGGGTTTGACTAGATATTTGAGAGTGTTCTCATCAATAATTCCTGTTTGAAAAGCTTGCAATATGATTTGTTTGAATTTAGTGGCACTTGCTTGAACAAAGGAGGAAGGTACCTGTCTATACCAGTTCTTATTGTTGATAAATACCAGTTCTTATTGTTGATAATGTCGTAACACATCTTTTCATAGTCAAGATTGTTTTGAATAACTAAATGACCACTAAGGATGATCGAACTTTTGAAAAGTTCGGTTCGACCAGAACACCCGAATTTTCCAAAAGTTCGGTTCGGATTTCAGAACCCCATTGAAATCAATGGGACCCGAACTTCGGTAATCAAAAAACACAATTTTTAAGCCCTAAAACCCAATAAATGCCCCTAAAAAGTGCCTAGGGTTCTGGGTCATGCCCCATTAACTATTAATCACACAAAAAAAAGTTCTTAAAAATAGTAATTTTTGATAAAAAAAGCCAATTATTGAAAAAATTAAAAAAAAAGAGAGATTTTTTGATTTTTACTTTGGATTTAGTATCTGGGGGGTCTAAAAGGTGTGCATGTGAAGTTTCAGCTCTGTAGCATGTCCAGAACCATGAAAAAAAAAGATAATTTTTCAGTAGAACAGGGATGTGGGTCGGGACCCTCCTTTAACTTTAACACCTATATGATCTTTTTTTCTGGTTCTGGACATGCTACAAAGCTGAAACTTCACAGGTACGCCTTTTAGACCCCCCAGACACAAAATCACACAAAACAGTTCTTAAAAATTGTCATTTTTGATAAAAAAAGCCAATTATTGAAAAAAAAAAAAAAAGAGATTTTTTGATTTTTACTTTGGATTTAAGATCTGGGGGGTCTAAAAGTGTACATGGGAAGTTTCAACTCTGTAGCATGACCAGAACCAGAAAAAAAGATTGTTTGTATTAGAAAACTTTCTGACAGGGGGTTTGCTTCGCTGCTGTAACACCTTGCCGGTTTAATAGAAGGCATTTTTTTTAGTTCTTTGCAGTCAGGAAAAACATCTGAACTTGTGTATAGTGGTACTGTGCACAAGTTCTGATGTTTTGCCTGCCTCCAAAAACCCCCAAAAAATGCCAGCAAAAACACACCTGGGCATTTTTTTTTTTTTGACGCTAGCGGTTTTTTTGGGGTTCTTTTGAGGCAGGCAAAACATCTGAACTTGTGTATAGTGGTGTATATACACACATCCATATATTTATGTACACACCTAGACATATATAGGTGTGATAGTAGCAGAAATATATGCTTGCGCTAATGAAATCATTTACAGTAATATCTGTACCACTATACACAAGTTCAGATGTTTTTCCTGACTGCAAAGAACTCAAAAAAATGCCTTCTATTAAACCGGCAAGGTGTTACAGCAGCGAAGCCAACCCCCTGTCAGAAAGTTTTCTAATACAAACAATCTTTTTTTTCTGGTTCTGGACATGCTACAGAGCTGAAACTTCACATGTACACTTTTTAGACCCCCCAGATACTAAATCCAAAGTAAAAAATCACAAAATCTCTCTTTTTTTAAAAAATTTTTTTCAATAATTGGCTTTTTTTTATCAAAAATGACAATTTTTAAGAACTTTTTTGTGTGGTTTTGTGTCTGGGGGTCTAAAGGGTGTACCTGTGAAGTTTCAGCTCTGTAGCATGTCCAGAACCAGAAAAAAAAAGGATTCTATGTATTAGAAAACTTTCAGACAGGGGGTTAGCTTCTCTCCACACCTTGCCGGTTTCAAAGCAGGCATTTTTTTGGGTTCTTTGCAGTCAGGAAAAACATCTGAACTTGTGTATAGTGGTACTGTGCACAAGTTCAGATGTTTTGCCTGCCTCCAAAACTCCCCAAAAAATGCCAGCAAAAACACACCTGGGCATTTTTTTTTTGACGCTAGCGTTTTTTTTGCCATTTTTTGGGGTTCTTTTGAGGCAGGCAAAACATCTGAACTTGTGTATAGTGGTACTGTGCACAAGTTCAGATGTTTTGCCTGCCTCCAAAACCCCCCAAAAAATGCCAGCAAAAACACACCTGGGCATTTTTTTTTTTGACGCTAGCGTTTTTTTGGCATTTTTTTGGGTTCTTTTGAGGCAGGCAAAACATCTGAACATGTGTATAGGGGGTATATATACACATATATGTCTGAATATATACCCCTAGACATATATAGGTGTGATAGTAGCAGAAATATATTACTGTAAATGATTTCATTAGCGCAAGCATTTATTTCTGCTACTATCACACCTATATATGTCTAGGGGTATATATTCAGACATATATGTCTATATATACCCCCTATACACATGTTCAGATGTCATGTCTGACATCAAACATGTCCTCAAAAAAGCACTGGCAGTGGCAGCCCCTGCAGCATAAAAAATGCTTGGCTGGTGAGAAGCCATATGGGTGTGCCGAAGCTATTCAGAGAAAAGATAATTTCTCTATAGCGGTCACCCTGCTATGGAAGGGTTTTGTCACCCTGCCATAGCAGTCACTGCCAGTTAACCCTACACTACACTACGGTCCCCTTACACTTAACACTTTCCCTACAGAAACTCAATTTTTGAAGCTACCTTAAGTGTAAAGGAGCACTCTAACTACACTAGATATCCCTTTCCTCACACTAAAAATAGCTAAATGACACTTTTAAAGTAAAATTAACAGAACAGCATTCCACTCTCTTCCATGTCCAGTATAACAATGCTAGGAATATGGCGGGGGCGATCTTATATACTGGGGGGCGTATTCACTAATGATTGGTCTAGGGACCCCCTAGTCACTCCAATCACATTCCTATCATTCTCCTGCCCCCTCAATTGGCTTTTGCTAATGGTTCTGGTCCAATCACGGGCTTTTAAAGCCCATTTCCTGAAGCATTGCATTTTGGGCGGTTCTGGTTGCCGAATTCCGAACTTTTTGGGCAAAAAGTTCTAAATTCGGCCGAACCTCGAACACCCAATGTTCGGGCCGAACCGATGGTCGACCCGAACCGTTCGATCATCCCTAATGACCACCTTTGTCTGAAGGTTTAATTACAATATCAGTATTGTTTTCCAAAGAATTAGGTGCTTGTCTATGTTTGGGGGAAATATTATGAGGCGGGCCTGTTGCCCAATTGGTGCCTTCAATGGCTTTTGTTACTTGGATAACAAATGCCCATATGTTGGGATTACCTTGTAAAATCGGAAACGATTTGGATTTGAGTTTATAACTTTTGGGAGGTATTCGATCCCCAAATCCAGGTGTGAAAGACTTATTGCATCTTTCCCAAAAAGACTCCTGGCTGTATTAGATCAAAAGGGGGCTTCTACTAAATACTGAGCAAAGGATCTAAATACTTAGGACCATGTGATATTTCAGTTTTTCTTTTTTAATAAATCTGCAACAATGTCAACAATTCTGTGTTTTTCTGTCAGTATGGGGTGCTATGTGTACATTCATGAGGAAGAAGAATGAACCTAAATGATTTTAGCAAATGGCTGCAATATAACAAAGAGTGAAAAATTTAAGGGGGTCTGAATACTTTCCGTACCCACTGTATGTTGTTTATGAATAAATTGAACAAGGTTGGTCCCAAGACTGAGCCTTGGGGGACCCCGCTTACCACCTCAGACCAGTCTGAGTATGCGCTGTTTATTACCACTCTTTGGACACGCCTTTTTAGCCAGTTCCGTATCCAAGAGCAAACCCTGCTATCGATACCTGCAGACCTTATTTTATAAATTAAGCGCTTGTGGGGAACTGTATCAAACGCCTTAGCGAAATCCAAGTACACCACATCCACTGGTCCCCCCTATCTAGCTCACAGCTCACCTCCTCGTAGAATGTTAGGAGATTGGTTTGACAAGAACGCCCATTTGTAAACCCGTGCTGATTACTGCTGATGATGTTGTTGTCCTTAGCAAACTCTACGATATAGTCCCTTATCATCCCCTCCAGAAGTTTACATACTACTGATGTCAAACTGACAGGCCTATAATTTCCCGGGATATGCCTCTGGCCCTTTTTGAATATTGGAATCACGTTAGCTTTCTTCCAATCCCCTGGTACATCTCCTGTCCTAATACTGTCAGCAAAGATCAGGAACAGTGGTCTCGATATAACTTTACTGAGTTCCTTGAGTACTCTCGGATGTATGCCATCCGGTCCTGGTGATTTGTTTGTGTTAAGTTTATCCAGCCTTTCCCTGATTTCCCCCTCTGTTAGCCATGGTGGCAAGTCCTGTTTATTACTACTAACCATACAGTCATGGTCAGTGTACCCCTCCTTTTCCTGTGTAAAGACTGACGAGAAAAAAGCATTCAGCACGGTTGCTTTTTCAGTGTCCTCTGTAACCATCCTCCCATCATTGTTAATTATGTGTGCAATATGCTCTGCCTTAGTTTTTTTGCTGTTGATATATTTAAAGAATTTCTTTGGGTTTTTTTTACTATCCTCTGCTATTTGTCTCTCAAAGTTGATTTTAGCCATCTTGATTTCTTGTTTACTTTTCTTATTTGCCTCCTTGTATTGCTCGAAAGCCGATACTGTGCCCTCTGATTTATACTTCTTGAAGGCCAATTTTTTCCCCCTAATAAGTTTTTTGACGCTACAGTTTAGCCAGCCAGGTTTGGCTTTGTCTCTTCTAAATTTATTTCCCATAGGAATGCACTGCAAGATGCCTTTGCCTAATATGTTCCTAAAGCATTCCCATTTTTCCTCTGCGGTCAGGGATCCCAGGGTTTGGTCCCAGTTTACCCTTTCCATCATTGAGTACAATTTTGGAAAGTTTGCCCTTCTGAAGTTTAGGGTTCTTATGTTCCCCACTTGCCTTGTTATATTGTTATTTACACTAAATGTGATCATCCTGTGATCGCTAGAGCCCAGGTTGTCCTGGACTCCTACCTCCGAGATTATGTCTGGGTCATTAGTGAGCAATAGATCCAGGACTGCGTTTTCTCTGGTAGGGGAATCCACCAATTGTGACATGTAATTATCCAGTAAGGTTTCCGTGAATAGGCGGGCCTTCTGTGAGTGTGCAGTCCCCTCTTCCCAGTCAATGTCGGGGTAATTGAAGTCCCCCAATACGATGACTGATCCCAATTTTGCCACTTTACCCATTAGTGCTAACAATTCCAGCTCTACCTCCTCCCCTTGGTTAGGTGGCCTATAGCAAACCCCCACAATTACTTTCCCCTTTTCTCCTTCCCTATGGAGTTCAACCCACACAGATTCTAAATCCATGCTCATCCCATCCGTAATGTCACTCCTTTCAATCACCTTTATATTGTTCTTGACATAGAGACATACCCCTCCCCCTCTTTTTCCTACCTTGTCCTTCCGGTACACCGAATACCCTTGGATATTGGCCAGCCAGTCATGTGAGGGGTCGAACCAAGTCTCCGCTATTCCCACAATGTCTATGTCCTCCTCATGTACTAACATTTCCAAATCATCCATTTTATTAGCTAGGCTCCTGGCATTAGCATATACCCCTCTTAGTTTTAAGGAAGTTAAGCGCAATTGGCGGTTATGTTTATTCCTGTTTGGTCTGAGGTTCTCCCGCACAGACCTGCCAATTGACATTGTGGACCTACTGTCGCTGCTGACACTACAGCTGCCTTCTGTCCTCTGCTCCCTCCTGACTGACTCTACTTCTGAGCCCTGCGGTGTGAAAGACTTGTTGCATCTTTCCCAAAAAGACTCCTGGCTGTATTCGATCAAAAGGGGGCTTCTACTAAATACTGAGCAAAGGGTCTGAATACTTAGGACCATGTGATATTTCAGTTTTTCTTTTTTAATAAATCTGCAACAATGTCAACAATTCTGTGTTTTTCTGTCAGTATGGGGTGCTATGTGTACATTCATGAGGAAGAAGAATGAACTTAAATGATTTTAGCAAATGGCTGCAATATAACAAAGAGTGAAAAATTTAAGGGGGTCTGAATACTTTCCGTACCCACTGTATATGTATATTACAGCTAATATATATAGCTTTTTTTTTTAATCCTCCCGTTTATTTATTTTTATATCTATCTATAAAAATGGACGGATTAAAAAAAAACCCCAAATAAATAAATACCAGTGCTTGACACTTTGGTATATATATATATATATATATATACACACACACACACACACACACACACACAATATATATATAATCCTCACATTTATATATTTTTATATAGTTAGCACAGGCTGCAGGGTGACAGGGGACAAAGGCTACGAGATGGCGGGGGACACAGGCTACCGGACGACGGGGGACACAGGCTGTAGGATGACGGGGGACACAGGCTACGAGATGGGGACACAGTCTGCATGATGGCGGGGGACACAGGCTGCAGGACGACAGGGGGACACAGGCTGCAGGATGACAGGGGACACAGGCTATGAGATGGGGACACAGTCTGCATGATGGCGGGAGACACAGGCTGCAGGATGACGGGGGACACAGGCTACGAGATGGGGACACAGTCTGCATGATGGCGGGCAACACAGGCGGAGTCAGGGGCGTACCAACGGAGGGGTGGGGCAGGGTGGGTGCTTGCCGAGATCTCCAACCCACGTCACCTCTGGTCGGAGATCTCGGCAAGTTGCCTGTACTGTGCATGTGCGCCAACAAATGCCTGTGCATAGAGAAGTCCTAAGCAGTGCACAAGAGAGTTGGAGTTCTCGGCAGGACAATGTATGCTACTGCGGAAGTGTCTGCGGTTGTACTTTTCAGCAGGACAATCTATGCTACTGTGCAGGCGCCCGCGGCTCCTGAAGCAAAAATTAAACACAACAGTTTGGAGAGCGGGATGTGAGCATCCGCAGTCCCTATTTTATTTTATTGTCTTATAAAAACCCATGCACAGTACTATCCCCCAGAGTACTATTACAAATGTGAGCATCCACAGTCCACATTTTATTTTATTGGCAAATAAAAACCTGTACACAGTGCTATCCCCCACATTACTTGTACAAATGTGAGCGTACCTATGTGCTGTTTGAATGGGCAGAGTCGCAGGCAGGAGTTAGCTGAGCTAAATCTGAAAGGGAATGCTGGGATTTATAGTTCCTCTCCATACAAAAAATGCCACAGGACTTAGCATAGATGGGCTTGAAAGTACGTGCTGGGATTTATAGTTCCTCTCCATACAAAAAATGCCACAGGAGCTAGCATAGCTAAGCCAGAAAGTACGTGCTGGGATTTATAGTTCCTCTCCATACAAAAAATGCCACAGGAGCTAGCATAGCTAAGCCTGAAAGTACGTGCTGGGATTTATAGTTCCTCTCCATACAAAAAATACAAAGCTGGTTCCAGATGCAGTGCGACCTCTCAGAGATATGCAGCGTTGTGTAAATGTAAAGTAAAGCATACCAGTCTGATTCCGGCAGACACACATTTTAGAAAGAACAATTTAATTCTCATTACTAAACACACTGATGTGATGCTATGCACAATAATGTATGAGAGAAGATCACTATTATATATAAAATTATTGTAAGATTTATTTTCTAGGGGCCCAATCACACCTGTGCGATTTTAACCCTTTCGCATTTATATAGTATGTAGCACCCTACAGGTAGGTGCTAGGTAAATGTATAGTAGGCTTTGTCTGCCTAACAGCAGGGCCATGATTTCTTTTAGTGAGGGTGTCATGGTTTCCAGATGTGCCTGCTGAAGGGGAAGTCTCCCCACTGGCTCCTGTGAGAGGCTTCTTATAGGGCAGTGGAGGAAGCCAAATCAGGGGACACATCCCAGCTTGTAACTACCCCAAAAGGCAGGTTCTGCCGCAAAGGATTCTGGGAGTGGGTATACGTTTGGGGGAAGTGCATGACAAGGTGTCTTTGGCAGGAGCAGAGTCCCAGGAAGGAGAGTGCGGCTGTCTCTCCTCCTGTCTGAGGAAGGTGGATGTTTCTGGGTGTCGCCTGAGTATCCAGAGAGTGCTGAGTTGAGCTGAGGGGGATTCGGTGTGCCGAGAACCAGCAGAGAGAGAGAGGGGTCCAGTCCGAGGAAAGCCTACACAGGTCGTGAGTACTGAGGATTGCCCCTGGGGTCTGCCTGAAGTCCGAGGGGACCACTCCGGAAGAGGTTCTGGGATCCAGTGTCAGCTAGCTGTAAAGGGAGTACCTAGCTTGAGGACCTGAAGTTACAGAGGGGGGTACATAGTTTGTGAACCCCAAAGAGTTCAAGGTTAAAGGGGGCACCTGCAATTGGGCCCTGAATTTTGCAGAGTGTGAAATAAGAGTTGCAGCCATACAGGATTTCACAACAGTCTACCTCAAGCCAGTGCAAGGCCGGAGGGAGTAGTCAGTGACTCTGCAGTGAAGACAGCATAAGAAGCTCTTTATTCTACAGTCCTGGATCTACTAGACTCAAAGTCAGGGATCTAGCACTTCTTCCAAGTTACAGTGTGTTACAAAGGGGGAGATTTACTAAAAGTGCAGTGTGTAAAACCTGGTGCAGCTCTGCATAGAAACCAATCAGCTTACATGTTTTATTTTCAAAGCTTAAATGAACAAGCTGAAGTTAGAAGCTGATTGGCTACAATGCACAGCTGCACTATATTTAGAGTGCTCCAGTTTTAATAAATCTCCCCTAAAGCATCAGTGAGCGTTGGCTAGTGTCGGCTGGCGTCAAGGCAGCGTTAACAGACATTTTCTGGATAAAGTTGTACTTAGTTAAGCCTAAAGGAGTATCCCACTCATTCCCTTCTCCCATCCCCTTAAATAAAATAAAAACCACAAAACAAAACATCCGGTTCCTCAGACAGGAGGAGAGACAGCCGACCTCTCCCTCCTGGGACTCTGCTCCTGCCAAAGACACAGAGTCACGCACTTCCCCCAAACTTATATGAACTCCCAGAATCCTTTGCGGCAGAATCTGCCTCCTGGGGTAGTTACAAGCTGATTGGGCTTCCTCCACTGCCCTGTGTAGGCTTTCCTCGGACTGGACCCCTCTCTCTCTCCGCTGGTTCTCGGCACACCGGATCCCCCTCAGCTCAACTCAGCACTCTCTGGATACTCAGGCGACACCCAGAAACATCCACCTTCCTCAGACAGGAGGAGAGACAGCCGCACTCTCCTTCCTGGGACTCTGCTCCTGCCAAAGACACCTTGTCATGCACTTCCCCCAAACGTATACCCACTCCCAGAATCCTTTGCGGCAGAACCTGCCTTTTGGGGTAGTTACAAGCTGGGATGTGTCCCCTGATTTGGCTTCCTCCACTGCCCTATAAGAAGCCTCTCACAGGAGCCAGTGGGGAGACTTCCCCTTCAGCAGGCACATCTGGAAACCATGACACCCTGACTAAAAGAAATCATGGCCCTGTTTTTAGGCAGACAAAGCCTACTATACATTTACCTAGCACCTACCTGTAGGGTGCTACATATATAAGCTACGAAAGGGTTAAAATCGCACAGGTGTGATTGGGCCCCTAGAAAATGAATCTTACAATATTTTTATATATAATAGTGATCTTCTCTCATACATTATTGTGCATAACATCATTGTGTTTAGTAATGAGAATTTAATTTTTCTCTCTAAAATGTGTGTCTGCCGGAATCAGACTGGTATGCTATTTATTGTTGTGCTTTACTTTACACTTACACGCATTGCTTTTGTTTTTGCACAAAAACCCAATAAAGAGTTCAAACATAAAAATCGCATCAGTGTGAGCTGATATTATTACAGATCCAAAGCACACAACGCAGCATATGAGAGGTCACACTGCATCTGGAACCAGCTTTGTATTTTTTGTATGGAGAGGAACTATAAATCCCAGCACGTACTTTCAGGCTTAGCTATGCTAACTCCTGTGGCATTTTTTGTATGGAGAGGAACTATAAATCCCAGCATGTACTTTCAGGCTTAGCTATGCTAACTCCTGGGGCATTTTTTGTATGGAGAGGAACTATAAATCCCAGCACGTACTTTCAAGCTCAGGTATGCTAAGTCCTGTGGCATTTTTTGTATGGAGAGGAACTATAAATCCCAGCATTCCCTTTCAGGCTTAGCTCAGCTACTATAACTCCTGCCTGTGACTCTGCCCATTCAAACAGCACATAGGTACGCTCACATTTGTACAAGTAATGTGGGGGATAGCACTGTGTACAGGTTTTTATTTGTCAATAAATAAAATGTGGACTGTGGATGCTCACATTTGTAATAGTACTCTGGGGGATAGTACTGTGCACGGGTTTTTATTAGACAATAAAATAAAATAGGGACTGCGGATGCTCACATCCCGCTCTCCAAACTGTTGTGTTTAATTTTTGCTTCAGGAGCCACAGCCGCCTGCACAGTAGCATAGATTGTCCTGCTGAAAAGTCCAACCTCAGACACTTCCGCAGTAGCATACATTGTCCTGCCGAGAACTCCAACTATTTTGTGCACTGCTTAGGACTTCTCTGTGCACGGGCATTTGTTGGCGCACATGCACAGTACAGGCAACTTGCCGAGATCTCCGACCAGAGGTGACGTGGGTTGGAGATCTCGGCAAGCACCCATCCTGCCCCACCCCTCCGTTGGTACGCCCCTGACTCCACCTGTGTCACCCGCCATTATGCAGACTGTGTCCCCATCTCATAGCCTGTGTCCCCCGTCGTCCTGAAGCCTGTGTCTCCCGCCATCATGCAGACTGTGTCCCCATCTCGTAGTCTGTGTCCCCCATCGTCCTGCAGCCTGTGTCCCTCGTTGTCCTGCAGCCTGTGTCCCCAATCGTCCTGCAGCCTGTGTCCCCCCCGCCATCATGCAGACTGTGTCACCCTTCTCGTAGCCTGTGTCCCCCGTCATCCTGCAGCCAGGGCCGTCTTTAACGCAGGTCAAAAGGGGCATCTGCCCAGGGCCCTGGTATCGTTGGGGGGCCCCAAAGCAGCTGCTCCTGGAGCCCGTGCTGCCCTCCAATAGCTCTTCTGGTTTGGCAGTCACAAATACAGCTGTCCCATCCTCCCCTGTTTTCTCTTGCAGGCAGGTTAACACAAGCGGACACACTAACAGGGCAGGGGAGAAGGGCACAGCTGTGAGCTGTATGTGTAGCTCGTCCTGACAGGGAGTGAGTCAGAGCTGCTCTCTGTGCTCCCCCTCCCCCCTCCCACCTCTGACTTCTATAGCACAGCACAGAACAGAGTGAATTTTTCCGGCTCTATGCTACGGATCTGATAGGCGGAGACTGCAGAGTGTGTGTTGGAAAAAGAGCGCGCAAACATAACAGAATAGTGCAGCATCGCTGTGAGGATGAGAAGGAGGGGGATGAATTTGTTGAAAATAGGTGAGAACTACAAAAGGGGAATACAGAGGTGGCTGTGGACGGGGGGAGGGGGGGAGGAGGGTACAGAGGTGGCTGTGGGCAGGGTGGGGGCACAGAGGTGGCTGTGGGCAGGGTGGGGGCACAGAGATGGCTGTGGATGAGGGGGAGGGTACAGAGTTGGCTGTGGGCAGGGTGGGGGTACAGAGGTGGCTGTGGATGGGGGGGTACAGAGGTGGCTGTGGGCAGGGTGGGGGTACAGAGGTGGCTGTGGTACAGAGGTGGCTGTGGACAGGGTGGGGGGTACAGAGGTGGCTGTAAACAGGGTGTGGGTACAGAGGTGGCTGTGGTACAGAGGTGGTTGGGGACAGGGTGGGAGGTACAGAGGTGGCTGTGGTACAGAGGTGGCTGTGGACAGGGTGGGGGGGTACAGAGGTGGCTCTAAACAGGGTGGGGGTACAGAGGTGGCTGTGGTACAGAGGTGGCTGTGGACAGGGTGGGGGGTACAGAGGTGGCTGTGGACAGGGTGGGGGTACAGAGGTGGCTGTGGTACAGAGGTAGCTGTGGTACAGAGGTGGTACAGAGGGGGCTGTGGTACAGAGGTGGCTGTGGTACAGAGGTGGTACAGAGGTGGTACAGGGGTGGCGGGGGTACAGAGGTGGCTGTGGTACAGAGGTGGCACAGAGGTGGCTGTGGTATAGAGGTGGCTATGGACAGGGTAGGGGGGCACAGAGGTAGAGAGGTGGCTGTGGACAGGGTGGGGGGTACAGAGGGGGGGTACAGAGGTGGCTGTGGACAGGGGGGGGTCCAGAGATGGCTGTGGTACAAAAGGTGACTGTGTCCAGAGGTGGCTGTGGAAAGGGGGGTACAGAGTGTGGCCCTGCCTGCAGCCGGTGTCCCCCGTCGTCCTGCAGCCTGTGTCCCCCGCCATCATGCAGACTGTGTCCCCATCTCGTAGCCTTTGTCCCCCATCATCTCGTAAGCCTTTGTCCCCCGTCATCCTGCAGCCTGTGTCCCCCGTTGTCCTGCAGCCTGTGTCCCCCGCCATCCTGCAGCCTGTGTCCCCCGTCATCCTGCAGCCTGTGTCCCCCGTTGTCCTGCAGCCTGTGTCCCCCGCCATCCTGCAGCCTGTGTCCCCCGCCATCCTGCAGCCTGTGTCCCCCGTCGTCCTGCAGCCTGTGTCCCCCGCCATCATGCAGACTGTGTCCCCATCTCGTAGCCTGTGTTCCCCGTCGTCCTGCAGCCTGTGTCCCCCGTCGTCCTGCAGCCTGTGTCCCCCTCCATCATGCAGACTGTGTCCCCATCTCGTAGCCTGTGTCCCCCGTCGTCCTGCAGCCTGTGTCCCCCCGTCGTCCTGCAGCCTGTGTCCCCATCTCATAGCCTTTGTCCCCCGTCATCGTGCAGCCTGTGTCCCCCATCATCCTGCAGCCTGTTTCCCCTGTCATCCTGCAGCCTGTGTCCCCCGTCATGTCAGCACATCATGAAAGAGCTGCCACTCCTCTCAGCCAGCTACGTATATCAAAAGAGGGCTGTTCTTCTGATCAAATCTTTATATTTATATATATATATACCAAAGTGTCAGGCACTGGTATTTACTTATTTAGGTTTCTTTTTTAATCCGTCCATTTTTATAGATATATAGATAGATATAAAAAATAAATGGGAGGATTAAAAAAATAAATGGGAGGATTAAAAAAAGCTATATATATATATATATATATATATATATATATTATATAATATTAGCTGTAATATATATATATATATATATATATATATATTTTTTTTTTTTCTAATCTTCACATTTATTTATTTTTATATATATCTATAAAAATGGAAGGATTAAAAAAAAAAACGAAATAAATACCAGTGCCTGACAGTTGAAAATTTTGTGCATATATACAGTCTATATATATATTGTATATATATATATATATATACAAAAGTTTCAACTGTCAGGCACTGGTATTTATTTAGTTTTTTTTTTAATCCTTCCATTAAAATAAATAAATAAGTAAATAAAAAAACAAACATATATATATATATATATATATATATATATATACAAAAGTTTCAACTGCCAGGCACTGGTTATTTTGTAAGTTTTTTTTTTTTTTAATCCTTCCATTTAAATAAGTTAATAAATATATAGCAGTAGTGTTAAACATGCTTGCTGCCGTAGATATATATATATATAAGCTCCAAATGTCGGGCGCAACATCTTGCCGAAAACTCCAACTATATACAGCAGCTCCAAATGTCGGGCGCATGCGCAGTTGCGTTAAAACATCTTGCCGAAAACTCCAACTCTCGTGCATAGTGTTCTCCACTGTGCACAGGCATTGACTCGCGGCTAGGGCATTGCATTGACTCGTGGCGAAAGTGACAAAGGGTGGTTGGAGTTTTCGGCAAGTTGAAACTTTCGGCAGTACACCGCCTTGAAGGGGGCGTGGCAATGTCACGTCTGGTAGCGCACCAAGTGTTTCATCATGGGGTTGACGACGTCTGGGGTGTAGTTACCAGACATGACTCCACGCCTATTTATATCCCCTATAGAGAACGAGCGGCGGCAAGAAAGCTGCCCAACCACGTCATGTTGAGGGCGGAAGTGTCACATCGGGCACTGGAAGGGAGGGCAGAAATTATGTCAACTTTCAAGCCCATAAACTCAGAAAAAGAAAATATTGAATAGAAACAGCACAGAACAAGAAACAGGGAAAAACCAGAGGAAAAAAAGAGGATCCTGAGTAATAACACCCCAGGACCTCTAAGGAATTATATATAAATAAACATACCCAGTTTTTCCTCTCTAAGGAAATGCACAAAAATATATATAAAAATTTATAAATAGTTATCCACCCATGAAAAAGAAAATATATATATATAAACACAATTGATGTGTACTAATACCACCCCACGTAGTGGTTGAAAAGTAATATAAACGGTGGCATGCACAGTATTTCAATGAGTGAAATAAATAATAACTACATACATATGTATACCACGATGTGACAGCTCCAGACAACCAAACTCTCAACATGTGGGATGAACAAATGACAGCATAATGTAGTATTAAAAAAACATGAAAAACTAAGATAAAAAGAAATATTTAAAAATGTTAAAATATGTAGACACAAAACAATAAATGAAGGGCACACAACAAAAATAAAATATCCAGCATGTTTCAATACGAGAAATCTCCCTTTTAGTGTTGGAACCCCTCCAGTGGGGGATAAATTTGTCAATAGCAACAGAAAACGTGTCATGAGAGTTCCTGTGATGACACAGGTCACAGTGTTTAGAAACATAGTGTTTAGAAACACTATGACCCGGTAACCCTTTTTATTATTTCCAACATGTTCCCCTAGTTGTATTTGCATAGTTCTCATAGTGCGACCTACGTATTGTTTGCCACATTTACATTGTAGCAAATATACCACATTTTTTGTGGAACATGTAATGAAAGAGTTAATGGTGAATTCTCTGCCAGTTTGTTGTGATCGAAATTTCTCAAGTCTCCTACCTTTGAAGGAATTTAAAGCACAAATGTTGCATTTGTAACAGGGGAAGTAACCCTTTAATTCAGGGAAGAAGAGGGGCCTAATAGGCCGATCAATAAAGTTATGTGCTATTCTGTGTCTTAAAGAGGGGACACCTCTAAAAATGACACATGGTTGATCGAGGAGAGTTGGGCCTAGTATACAATCATTTTTCACAACAGACCAGTGTTTTCGAATGATATTTTTGATCAAAAAATGTTGTGTCGGGAAAGAAGTGACAAATTAATTTTTAAAGGGGTCGTTATTCTGATTCTTTCGCTTACTGGATTTTAATAACGTTGTTCTATTGATGTTAGCCACCTCCTTGATGGTATGATCCAAGGTGTCACCATTATAGCCCTATAAATCTAGATTTCAATTCTAAAGCCTGTGATAAAAAATCATTGAGGTGTGTACAATTCCGTTGTAAGCGCATAAATTGACCCTTAGGTACTGCCTTTAACCAGAAGTCATGATGACAGCTGTCAACTGGGCTGAAACCATTACGATCTGTTTTTTAAAATGTGTAGTGGTGGTAAGTTGATCTCCGCACACAGTCAGATTAAGATCGAGAAAGGTCAACTGTGAAGTACTACTAGAGCAGTCCAGCTTGATTCCCCTATTGTTCATGTTAAGGTCTTGCATAAAGGAATTCAAGGACAACTGATCTCCGTCCCACAGGAGAAGGATGTCATCTATGTACCTCCGCCACAAGATAAGTTGTGGCGGACGGTCTCTGAAGATGACATCTAGAGATGGCCTTGCGGTTCGCCTGGCGGTCGGTTCACGGCGAATTTTGCTTGTTCGCTACCCGCCAAATTTGCGAACACATGGCGTCGTTCGTGGCGGCCATATTTGTTTACATTGGGGAGAACTTTGACCCATGACACAGTCATCAGGTGGAACGGGACAGCCAATTGAAACATTCCAGCACATGGACAGTAGTCCCCCTACCCTATAAATAGACCCGATCTGGCGGCCATTTCACATTCCGCTTTCTGCCAGTGTAGGGAGAGGTCTGCTGTGCTCGTCAGGGATAGTTTGCTAGACACATATAGCGTTGTTAAGATCCACAAAAGTCCTTTCCAGGGCTGGTATTTTTCGGTATAGGTCTACTAGTATCTTTTGAGCTTAGGGAGAGATATCCAGTGGTTGCTTTAGGGGCAGTTAGAGATCGGCTGCAGTCACACAGAAATCGCTTTGTCAATGTCCACAAAAGTCATTTAAAATGATCCAATGTTGTTATATAGTCTATTACAGTCTCTTTACTATATGGGTAGGTATCCAGTGGTTGCTTTAGGGGCAGTTAGAGATCGGCTGCAGTCACACACAAATTGCTCTGTTAATGTCCACAAAAGTCATGTAAAGGGCTGCAAATTTTTTGGTATTGCTGTGCAGTGCACTACAAAGGGGGGGGGGGGGAGGGGGGGTAATCCACAGTATAATATACTTTGTAGAAAGCATATTATAGTGGATTAGTACTATTATTGTGCACTGTGCAGCATTGTGACAGGTGTGGTGGTGAGACTGAGCATTTCTGCAGCAACACTACACACAGTGACAAAAGCACTTACAATGTATAACTGGTGTGATAGACCAATTTCCCCCCCAATGCCACATATTGAAGTGGGGTGTTATCTGAGTAAACTTTTTCAAGTGTATTTGTGTCATGCAACAATATTGCCTAGTTTGCTGAGTGAAGTCTGGTACACACAGTGCCAAACTCACTGGCCAATTTTTTGAACTGGTGTGCTACACCAATGCCACATATTGAAGTGGGGTGTTATTTAACAGTATAATTTTCTAAGAGTGTATTTTAGTCCTGCAAAAATTTGGCCTCTCGCTGTGTAAACAGTGCTACACACAGTGAACACAGTTACTGGCCAATTATTTGTAGAACTGGTGTAATAAACCTGGGCCCCCCCCCCAATGCCACATATTGAAGTGGGGTGCTATTTAACAGTATAATTTTCTAAGAGTGCATTTTAGTCCTGCAAAAATTTGGCCTCTCGCTGTGCAAACAGTGCTACACACAGTGATCACAGTTACTGGCCAATTATGTGTAGAACTGGTGTAATAAACCTGTGCCCCCCTCAATGCCACATATTGAATTGAGGTGTTATTTAACAGTATACTTTTCTAAGATTGTATTTTAGTCTTGCAAACATTTGGCCTCTTTTGCTGTGTTAACTCTGTTACACACAGTGACAACAGTTACTGGCCAATTATTTGTAGAACTGGCAGACTGACAGACCGGCAGATAGGGAGGAGAGGCAGGCAGAACTTGCATTGCAGAAGAGGTAGAAAGCAGACTGCAAATGTATCAGGAGCGAGCCATCAACCATGTACAGTCACATCTGGTGCTCCCAGGATGCCGGCACATGGCTCCGCAGTGTAGGCTTTTATTAATGTGTCCGTTGCTGACACCAGTGTTGCCATCTGCAGCCTTTGCAGTCAACGCATAAGTCGCGGTAAGCCCAACACTCACCTAGGGACAACCGCCTTAAGAAGGCACCTGAAATCCCATCACCAAAACCAGTGGGAGCAAAACTTGTGTATACTGTGAACGCCTACTGTACCTCTAGCCATGATATACAGTACTACGTTCTATACTGTCAGTTCAACCCATGTGAGCTCATGTTTGCGGCCTAAACAGCCCGCCACCAACTTGTGTATACAGTAAAGCCCTACTTACTGTACCTTGAGCAATCATATACTACGTTCTTTGCTGTCAGCTCAACCCATGTGAGCTTATGTTTGCGGCCTAAACAGCCCGCCACCAACTTGTGTATACTGTGAACACCTACTGTACCTCTAGCCATCATATACTACGTTCTTTACTGTCAGTTCAACCCATGTGAGCTCATGTTTGCGGCCTAAACAGCCCGCCACCAACTTGTGTATACAGTGAACGCCTACTGTACCTCTAGCAATCATATACTACGTTCTTTGCTGTCAGTTCAACCCATGTGAGCTCATGTTTGCGGCCTAAACAGCCCGCCACCTACGTGTGTATACTGTGAACGCCTACTGTACCTCTAGCCATCATATACTACGTTCTTTACTGTCAGTTCAACCCATGTGAGCTCATGTTTGGGGCCTAAACAGCCCGCCACCAACTTGTGTATACTGTGAACGCCTACTGTACCTCTAGCCATCATATACTACGTTATTTGCTGTCAGTTTAACCCATGGGAGCTCATTTTTGTGGCCTAAACAGCCCGCCACCAACTTGTGTATACTGTGAACGCCTACTGTACCTCTAGCCATCATATACTACATTCTTTGCTGTCAGTTCAACCCATGTGAGCTCATGTTTGCGGCCTAAACAGCCCGCCACCAACTTGTGTATACTGTGAACGCCTACTGTACCTCTAGCCATCATATACTACGTTATTTGCTGTCAGTTTAACCCATGGGAGCTCATTTTTGTGGCCTAAACAGCCCGCCACCAACTTGTGTATACTGTGAACGCCTACTGTACCTCTAGCCATCATATACTACATTCTTTGCTGTCAGTTCAACCCATGTGAGCTCATGTTTGCGGCCTAAACAGCCCGCCACCAACTTGTGTATACAGTGAATGCCTACTGTACCTCTAGCCATCATATACTACGTTCTTTACTGTCAGTTCAACCCATGTGAGCTCATGTTTGCGGCCTAAACAGCCCGCCACCAACTTGTGTATACTGTGAACGCCTACTGTACCTCTAGCCATCATATACTACGTTCTTTGCTGTCAGTTCAAACCATGTGAGCTAATTTTTGGAGCCTATCTGAGTATACTTTTACAAGTGTATTTGTGTCCTGCAACAATATTGCCTCTTTTGCTGAGTGAAGTCTGATACACACAGTGCCAAACTCACAGGCCAATTTTTTGAACAACTGGTGTGATAAACCAGTGGCTCCTCAATACCACATATTGAAGTGGGGTGTTATCTGAGTATGCTTTCATAAGTGTATTTGTGTCCTGCAACAATATTGCCTCTTTTGCTGAGCGAAGTCTGCTACACACAGTGCCAATGCCAAACTCACTGGACAATTTTTTGAACAACTGGTGTGATAAACCAGTGGCCCCCCAATACCACATATTGAAGTGGGGTGTTATTTGACTATAATTTTATAAGTGTATTTGTGTCCTGCAACAATATTGCCTCTTTTGCTGAGTGAAGTCTGATACACACAGTGCCAAACTCACTGGCCAATTTTTTGAACAACTGGTGTGATAGACCAGTGCCCCCCCAATAGCACATATTGAAGCGGGGTGTTATTTAACAGTATAATTTTCTAAGATTGTATTTTAGTCCTGCAAAAATTTTGCCTCTTTTGCTGTGTTAACTGTGCTACACACATTGACAACAGATACTAGCCAATTATTTGTAGAACTGATGTGATAAACCTGTGGCCCCCCAATACCACAGATTGAAGCGGGGTGTTATCTACACAGACACAAGGTCTAGCAAACACGGGGGGGATGAGGAGGAGCAAGAAGAGCATGCTTTAAACCTTTCTGGGATCCCTGGTGTTATCCGTGGATGGGGGGAGGAGAACGAGGACGACATTATCCTGGATGATGAGCTGGAAGCAGGCCACTATACCGCTTCCAGTTTAGTGGGAATGGGGGCCTACATGCTGCAGTGTTTTAAGGGGGACCCCCCGTATAAAACGCATACAGGCCAAGGACCATGTACTGGGTGGCAACGTACTTAGACCCCCGGTACAAACACAAAATGGCGGAAATGTTACCACAATCACAGTGGGAGGTCAGAATGCAGCACTTCCAGGCCTTGCTGTGGGAAATGCTGCATTCTGCTTTAACAGAGAGACAGTTGCGGGTCGCAATCCAACAGCGCCTGCAAGAAGAGGGCGGTTGGAAGATGTCTTGGTCACTTCAGATATGAGATCCTTCTTTCAGCTGAACCATTGACAGCTGTACTCCAGATCCAGCATGAGGGAACGCCTAGACCGACAGGTGTCAGACTACATCGGGTTAACGGCCGATGTGGATTCTCTGAGGAGTGATGAACCCCTGGACTACTGGGTGGGCAGGCTTGACCTCTGGCCAGAGCTTGCACAATTTGCAATGGAAATGTTGGCTTGCCCCCCATGCAGTGTCCTGGCCGAAAGGACGTTCAGCGCAGCAGGGGGGATCGTGACCGATAAGCGCACTTGCCTAGCTCATGACAGTGTAGACTACCTCACATTTATAAAAATGAATGAGGCATGGATCTCTGAGGAATTCAACACATGTGAACAGTAGACCAGGTTTCATCGAAATTCCTCCACCCACAACAATTCCTGGTCCTTGGCTTCGCTACATACAGTAGCATAAAAGGCATTTCATGTCCATTGAATGGCAAATTTTTGGGGCCTTTCAGGGCCGACAATTATTTTTTCTGTGAATGCCTAATGTACTGTGACCGAACCGTCGACCCACACCGTGCTTGTGGTCTTCCGTCAGTATACGGCTTCCTCCAGTCTGGACATATAGAGATATTCCAGCCGCCCCCATACAAAAACTAGCCTGAACTTAGCTTGTATGTGTCTGGAAACAACTAACTCTTTTATTAAAACAAGCAGCAGATTTTTATACACTTGAGAAGCATGACAGTCACTACATGAACAATGGCCTGAATATTTACATAAAAGCATCACATAATGAATAGATAACGAGGTAGAGCTGACTCATGGCTAATCCCATCTAGACAAGGTTATCCTTCACATGCTAATTAGCTCAGCGTACTTAAGTCAGCCTGGAAGCCCAGACTGCCGGCACCAAAAGTAAAACAAGATACAAATACACATATTATAGTGTAAATACTGAGAACCCACAGTAAACAATAGATGATCAAATCAACATGATTTACAATCCATGGAAGACAGGTGTTTGAGCTGATGACATGCATCTGTTACAAGTCTGATCAACTGAGCAGTCCAAACCATCAATTTATCTGTCACATCGTTTTTTTTCAGTCTCAGTGACGGCGAGTACCGTCACATATCTTCCCCCTAAAGGTAGACGAACCAGGTACCAGACCCCCAACTGGTCTGTGCCTGAGTTCGTCCGGTAACAAGTCCCAAAGAGTGAATCCATCATGGCAACTTCCTTGACAAAGTTCCACATAGCTTGTAAGTTTGTCCCGGCAGGGCGCATGGAGCTCTCATAGCCAATCAGTCTGTAGAAGTCTGGTTTGGGCAGGCCAAACTGGGCTTTTTGGTCACCCTGTGTCCCTAAAAGACACAGGGTGATTTAGACATAAGAAGTGCCTAGGGGGTTGAGAGAGGTATTTCCCAACCTCTCTAAGGTAAGCTGTGTTCCAAGGACCCCCCAACCAAAGTGACTACCGTCACATCTCTCTGCTTCTGGAAGGAGACTAACACAGGAGGGGACCCCAAATGGGTTGACTTTGAAGGTAGTCTGTAGTTCCAGCCCCCCAATGTCTATACCCACACAGTACCCCAAGCAAATTGTCCCAAAGGGAGCATTACTCACCCAACCAACCTCTGCCTCTCTTGCAGAACATACCCGCTGTAGGGAAGAAGCGTGGACTGGCCCTTCTCCCTGGAGTCCTTTCAGCTGCTGGGGAGAAGACAGGGTGGCTGGGCTCACTCCCTCATGCTGTTGGGGATCTGGGCCGACTGCCCAGCATCCCTGGGGTATACAGGTGGGGATTGTAGTCTCATCCACCTGCTCCGGAAATCCATCCCTTGTGAGTTGAGGGCAGAGGCCAGCAGCACTCTGCTCTGTTGCCAGCACTTCTGCTGGGGACTCCAAGTAATCTTCTCCGGCAACCTCTTGTCTCTTCTCCCCCTGGATCCTGATCTGCTGCTGGGGACTGACCACCACCTTCTCACCCTGGGCCTCCGGGACTGCTGCAGGTGTGGGGCAGAGGTCTTGGACCCTCTGTCCAGTTGTCAGCGCTTCTGCTGTAAAAGTTTCTTGTAACTCCACACATGCTGCTGGCCTGAAATCCCATGTCCCTGTCAGTGGTGTAGCAGAAAGGTCAGCTGCCTCTTCTCTCTGGGAAGCTGAAGCTGCTGTTGGTGTTGGGCAGAGCTCAGTAGTGCTAGGCCCTGATGCCAGCTGTTCTGCAGGAACATAAACTGAAAAGTCAGTGGCCTTGCACACATCTTGCTGGGTCACCAATTGTTGCATCCAGAGGTCAGCAGCGCTAGGCCTGGATGGTTGCTCATCTGCTGCAGGCTCACTGGGAGCTTCCTCCTCAGCAGAAAAGTCTAATAAATCTCCAGTCTCTGGAATTGCTAAAAGTCCAGGACATGGACTGGTGGCACTTGGGCCCAGTGCCAACACTTTTGTAGGTGATTTATAATCCAAATCATCTTCCAATGGAAAGTCCATTAAATTTGTAATCCGTGGTTTGGGAATGAAGATGGCTTCCTCTTCTCCCATACCTTTATCCAGCGGCTGAACAGATGCATTCCTCCATCCAAGCTCCTCCTGTGCAGAAACACGTTCGTCCAGGTGAGTCAGCACTTACTGCATCCTCCATAAGACCTCCGCATCCAAAACCGTGGGTGCAGGTGTGCAAAGCACACTATTACTGTGCCACATTGCCGACTCTTCAGTCAGGATTTCTGGACTGTCAGCTGGTACTTCTGGGTATTCCCAGGCAAGGGGAGCCCAGGCCCGGCGCTGAGCAGAGTCTAGCAGCTGTCTGTAGTAGGCGATCTCAAGCTCCCATTCCTGATTGGCCAGAAATTCCAACTCTTCCAGTGCCCAGTGCACTTCCAAGATATTCAGCATCTGTTCTCTGTATTCCAAGATTTCCTCTAAACGCCACTCCAAATCGCTCCCAAAGTCGGGGTCCTCAGACAGCCTCTCTAATAATAGCCCCAGGCCGCCGTAGCAAAAGCCTTCCGTTGGGCTGTCATCTGCTGTCCATGGGCACACTTGGGTTACGTACCAGCGGAGGGCTCTATGGCTCTCATTGTAATGGAAATATTGAATTCTAGTGTTTTTTTTACCTGAAATGGACATTATTCTGTTTATTAATATGAATAACAGTGAAATGCTGTGTGGACATTCTGATACTCAAAATGGGTGCCAATTCCTGTTCTACTGAGAACATATGTTTGCTAAGGGGGAGGGGGGGTTTGGTTTGAAATGTATTTACCAAGTAATTCCCCATCCTATCCTTTCATCATCAAACCTAGCTGAGTGAACCATAAAAAGGAAGACAATTAACATCCTTTAAGATGCTGACCATCTGGTTTTTTTGACTATATAGTAAAGGTGACCATAAATGGTAATTGAACCTTTTTGGGTTTAGGTGTAGGAAGTCCTTGACCATACATGGTATGCAAAGGGAGGGGGTCTTCCCCTGAGAGGGGGTAGATATAAGCCCAAGCTGGATTATGATTCTGCCTCTATTGCATTTGAAGGCTGACTAGGACACAAGATGGTAACGTAGAAATTGTGTGTGTGTGGGGTAATCTATACCTTGTAATGTATTCTTTGTCTCGTGTATGGTTCTGTGTGACTTTGTCCATTTGCAACACTATTTGTAAAGATCACTGTTTCTTAAGATCTTATCATCTATGTCATAATTGATTCATCTAAAGTTTATTTTCTGTAAAATAAATAAGATCTTTATTTTAGCAGTTATCATTCATTACTTATTTTAATGGTAGTAGCCTAAACAACATTGGCTAGATTTTTGTATAGAAAAAGGTTATTGACTAATAAGTGGAAAAGAGAGGGGACTAGGAAAATTTCCTTAACAAATGGTGCCCCTGTGTGAGGAGTTTGTTGAGACAGAGCTGATCTATTAAGTGCTAATTGTCTTTGTTTTACTCATCTCTGTCTCAAGATTAGCAAGCTCTTAAAAGAACTTTCATTCTTTTTGCCTTTCTTTTTCTCCTATTGTCTGTACTAATACCTTGATGAGACTGATATGAACAGTATAATTAAAATAAAATCGTACTGAGAGTGAATGAGAAAACATCCTAACTGCTAAGTTGCGCCTCATTGCAGGAGGGTGCAAGGGTGAATGATAAGGGTTCAGATTGGGACGCTTGGAGGCAGTGGCTATACAATCAGTGTTTTTTTCTGCCAAAAAGTAGTTTCAGTTGAGCCCTGAAAGAGATTTTGGTCAAGACGCTTCCCAATCTTTGTGATTGAAACGCAACTGTGGGCCGAAGTCGCACTGAATAATCTTGATGTGTATGAAACTATCTTTCTTTGTAATCTACTAATTGGGGATTGTAAGCTTTGTAATTAGACCTGTGAACACTGTTTATATTATAACTGCCTTCTGTACTCCAAGCACTCAAAGGGCTCTGATCATCCAAGTTTGTGCTAATCTTTCTTGAGATAACAGAAGTAATAGTCATTGTTTTTTTTTAGAATACTTTGGAAAAGTCCACGGGGGAGATTTGAACTCGCAGGAAGTTCAGGAATCTCCAGGCTAACTTTGAAGGACTATAGTCAGCATAGGAAAAATTCTATATTGACAAGTAGTGAAAAAGGCAGCAACAGTGACAGGGGCGGTACCTGTCAACCCAATCATTGGCCAAAGATTAGCTACCTCTGGGGGGCAACCGCTTAAGGTTGGGAAATCAATTTCAGGGTCCATAATCCGTAAGGATGGGTAATAAAATCGCTTCAAAGAGGGCGTCTAACCGTGGGGAACCCTACCACTTGACCCCGAAGGAAGAGATGATTTATAAATATGGGCCTTGGGTTGTGAAATATATTCAAGATTGGGATTGCTGGACTGGGAAGAAGTATTCTAAAAGAGGGACTTTTAAGCCTAAAGCCTGGGAGGCCTTGTGGTATAGTCACTACAGGAAGATGATACGCCCAAATGAACGAGATGCTTGGAGTGCATGGATGGTAGAATCCATGAATAGGGCTAATGATGTGAATATTTTTACTGTGAGAATTAAGGCGAAAACACACCAAATGCCGCTAAGGATTAGAGAAAAGCAGGAGGCGCTACTAGAGCCAAATCCCCAGAGTAGTGAGAGTGATGAAGAGGGAGAAGATGCAGAATTGTCAGGATTGGGGCCTTATGCAATCGCCCAGGCCCTATTAGCAAAGTACTCAAAAACTGATTCAGACTGGAGAGATAAGCCCCTCTCCTCTTTTTTGTCACTTGCAACTGCTATTGAAAGAAATATAGCTGATTGGGAGTCACTGAAACCTCAAAGGATCTGCATTGTCACTGATCAACCGAACAGTGCAGATCTCGGCCTAAAACCAAAAAGGAAGCCTGTCTGCTTCAACTGCAACAGACCAGGACACTTCAAGAGGGAGTGTAGAGCTCCAAGACAAATTAGGCCACCACGACCTAAAAGGGAATCTGTAAAAGGAATCTCTAAGTGATGTGGAGAGCTCCCGGTGTTACCTGTAATCTCAACAAATGAGAAAGGAAGTGCTTATCTACAAATTACATTAAATAATCAGACCCTAAATTGGTTAGTAGACACCAGGCCAGCTCGTTCAGTTTTGAAATCCAGTGAGGTAAATCTTCACATTCAAAATACAATTAGGGGAGTTGGTCTAGGGGGCACATCATATCCCCCTACTGGAAACCACTCCCACAAAAGTTTGAATTGGACCCTTTCAAACTGAAGCCTTCCTGCTCTTGAGCGATTCAGTTCCTTGCAATTTGCTAGGAAAAGATTTGCTCTCCCAAATTAAAGCACAAATACAATTTACTGAGGATGGAGTGGAAGTAAATATCCCTTCAGATCCTGACCAGCACCAAATAGAAACAGCATAATCGCCTTATGTAAATTGGAACCAGACACAAGTTTTGCAGAGAGCTTGCCCAGTGATTTATCCAAAAGCATGAATCTAAAGAGGAGAACACTGGAATAATGATCCACTGCCCCCTTGTTAAGATAAAACTAAAAACCAGATGCTATCCTCCCTAGGTTACCTCAGTATCCATTGAAATTGGCTCAATTGGAGGGAATTGGAGCATATTGGTGAAAGTGAGTTCACCAGCTAATACCCCATTGTACCCTGTGAAGAAAAAAAAAAAGACATTTAAGGTTAAAGCATGGGAGGAGCTGTGGTATGCTCATCATAAAAAGATGACACGCCCAAATGAAAGAGATGCTTGGAGTATATGGATGCTAGAATCATTGAACAGGGCAGAGGAAGTGAATGCTTTTGCTTTGGGATTTAAGGAGAAATCTTTCCAAGCAACACTTCAAAGTAGGGACAAGCAGAAACTGTCCAACAAGTCACAACCCCAAAGTTGTGGCAGTTATGAACAGGGGGAATAGTAAGCGAGCGGGAAAGACTCAGCTGATCTTTGCAGCCAGGTGGATAAGTAGACAGTATGAACATTTGAAATTGCAAAACACGTCCCTAAAAGAAGCTCTAGAAATAGCCAAAAGTAACATCAGTACTTTAGAAGTTTCTAAGTCAAATTCTCATGCTAACTACCGCCACCTTGTAATAGAAAACAAGAGATTACAGGAAGAAGTTCATCAGCTGGTAAAAAGACTGAAGGATGCAGAAAGTGAAGTAAAATCCTTATCTGTCAGCTGCCAGAAGCAGCTTGCTCAGTCTTCAAAAAGAGTGGATAACAAAGCAACTGATTTGGTTATGTCCAAATTCAGTGGGACATCCACACCTAATGTACGTACCAACAGGGATAAATCCATGGAAGGTAGGAGTTCTCACAAAAATTGCCCCTATATCTTGTAAAGTATTTGAAAAAGCGTCTAATCCAGTTGGAACCTTTCCAGTCGTAGCCATCGAACATTCTCCGTCATCTAAAACAAAGCCTCATGTTAAGAGACGCTGTACAACTTTAGATAAGATAAAATGTAATGCATGTGGACTATTTGGCCACATAGCTCGATTCTGTCTATCACGTCCCATTGAAAACGTAGTGAAACAAAATCCATACAGGACAACGAGACGTGATTTTGAAGTGTACTCCGCACGCTTTGCAACATGGCCTAGGTGTAATAAGTATGAACAGCCTAGATCATGGGTCGCATTCCAAAATCCTAAATTAGAGAACGCGTCCATACAGGATGAGAATGAGGAAATTATTCGGGATGGGTCTTTGAAAGAATTTCAAACTTACAAAACAGATTTTAAGGAATTGAAAGGAAGACGTACAGGTTATTATAGAAAACATGCCGGTATTTGGGGTGTCTAGAGTTTTAACCTAGCTAATTGTGAGAGTAAGTTTGGTCTGTGAAATACATGAACTATATATGTTGTGTTGTCTGATGTTTATCACAGCTGCTGACAGCCCACTGACCCCCCTCCTTTCTAGTCCGATCTGTCAGTGTATTGTCATGTAAATTGCCTGGTAATTCATTACAGTGAGAGGTGAGATCTCTAATAGTGAACTGAGATGTGTATTCACTAACATGTGTTTTGTTTTCCAGAGAGACAGTTCTAAAGAGTGTCATTGTGATGAGGTATTATGATTTGTGAATATATGGTACCACCTAAATATTTTTTTTATGAGCTGCTCATTTTTGACCATGGTGAAATTTTTTTTTTGGGAATTAATGGTATACCTTAAACAAAATCCACGTGGTAATTAGTTTGAGCTCAACAGTTTTTGGTTTTTGAAAAAGTGCACTGTTCCAACTTAGGAAAAATGTTTAAGTTTTTCTTTATGGAATGTAATGTATTGTATAATTGTGTGTTTCATATGCTAATTTTTGTCACATGTACCTAATCATCGGTTTATTTTTAGGAGGAAGAAAAATGTAATATTTATTTGTAGTTCTAAATTTATTGGTGTTTTATCCTTCAGATTCGATAATTGGGTTTCATGGCTTTCAGAACCAAAGGAGATCACAGCCTTCAGAGACAACTTTATATAAAATTAATTTTTCTTTTTTAGGTTTATTTGGATGGGGCTTCTGATGTCAGTCCATTTGGCTGTGCTTGGTTCTAGACCTTGTGTAGTGTATGTTTGGATCCGACATATGTAGAGCCCTGGTATTAATGAGTTTCTTTCCTAAACTGGTAAGCAAAACCAACTAGTTAAAGTCTGCTATGCCATATTTCCACTGACGATATGATTGGTCATCTTCAGTCTTACTTAGGTTCTATAGATGAGAATTTGATTAGGACTGCAGTGGATAATTGTCACTCTAAATACCTATATTAGTTTGAAGAAGTGTTATGAATCTCTGGCAGTGTTACTGCATTTATTGGTAAGGGTATTTTGCAAATATTGGCCAGAGTTTGATATGTTTCCTCTATGCCCAAAGATCAGTAACAGATGGTACTTGTAGCTCCATGGATCTAACTTGTAAGGGTCTGCTGTTATACTTGTGTTTACGACTGGTTCACACCCTGCTGTTAATTGAATTAGTTACACACCAAGCCAGTCCTTTCTTTTCAAACTTAGCTCATTGCCTCGGGGGTAATGTAATTTTGTCTTCCTAGCAGTCCCTCTGTGTGCCCCCAAGTGTATTTCAAGGTTACTTCCTGCCGAGTGACACCAGGCAACTATCTGCTCTTAAAGTTCCTGTTTGTTTTTACGTGGCTATTCATTATTGGCCATCTGTGCCCAGTAGCAGAAGTTCCTTGAGCTGGAAATACACTATGCATTTTTTGTTTTTCAATCTCCTTTGGATTGTCCTTCAGATATGTAATACGAGGGCCTGCCTGCTTGCATACAATTTGAGAGTGTTTAGGTCTGACCTCATATTGTATGGTTTTGATGACTCTGAAGAAGCATTGTATGGGAAAATTGTATGTGAATTGTATGGTGTGTTGCCAGCTTCGGACTTTGTGCCTTTACCATTCAAAGGGCCCTCACTTTTGTTATATGGGTGGACATGCTGTATTCTCCTCAGTTGGTGCCCATAGGTGTCCTTCCTGTCCTAGACTCCTTTTGTACCTTAACTAGTATTCTGTGTCCTGCATGCCAGTTAGACCAGCGCCCCAGTGCTGTACTATGCTCCTGCCACCCATGTGAGTCCTATCGGAATAGTGTTTATGTTGTATGGGTGAAGGATAACATTGTCTGATTACCGGATTGACAAACGGGTCACAAGGTGTGCAGCCTTTGTAAAGAACCAGGTGTACATGTTGGAAGGTTAATTTCAATCCGGATATTCAGACTATTCCCATACTTTGGTTGCAGGAGCTGGGGGCATGGCACTGGGTGCTTTAAACACTATTGACCGGAAGGTACTCAGGAACACATTGGGGAGTCTGGAACTACATGTTGGTGAAGGGGTTAGGAAATCTCACTTACTCTGTCCAGCACCCAGGTACAATGAGAGGTGTTCCAGGACCCAGGAAAAGTGTTTGCCTCTTCCTCAGTGGGACAATTTCCACGTCGCAAAGACAGGCAGGTGGGGGTAGTATCCAGGTTTACTATGAGTCATATGGATTGGTGGATGACTCCGTTCCATGGCTGTCAAAACCAGATTTGCACTGTTCTCATCCCTGATTGCAGGGACTGAACATCGTGCGTATACCTTGGTCAATTTGGGTACTATCCTATCCGACTCTACAGTGTTACACCCCAGAGTCCATTATGTTCTGATGGTTTATGAGTCTGGACCACCTCAGATGATTGATGTTGACGGGTGCTAGAGAAAGGAAAGTGTTGTGTTATGTCAAAGGAAACCGGACAGAATCATGAGTCAGCAATGCTGGAAAAGGAAGGGGTCATGTATCAGATGCCGAGGTATTGTCCCAACCTGTCCTAAACAAAGTTAAAATTATTTGAGACCAGGGCACTGGTGCTGCTATCAAATGTCTAGTGATGCACTGTGTTCAGCATCAGGTTAAATTGTACTCAGCGGGGTACACTACCTCGGGGATCTTCTCTTGTCCTTGGCATGGATATAGCAGGAACACCTGGATGTACCCCTATTACCCCAGAGAAAATACTTCATATCAAACATGACATCCCTTTACATCTGCAGAAACTTCCTTTGGGATTTGGGGCAGAGTTAAAAGTTTGGTAAGTTAAAAGTTTGGTAGTTAGACTTTGGGCAACAGGATTTGAATAGCGCCCGCAGTTTCTGCCATGCGTTAATAGAAGGGCCCTACTTAAGGGATTAATAATCCAAGGGGAGGCGGTTGTACAAAAAGATAATAGCTGCAGGGGGAAATGATCTGATGGAGTTGGCTACAGTAAAGTTCTTGGTGGAAGCAGAGTAGGCTTCCCTGAATAAATGAGTTTTCAGGGATCACCTAGTGGTGGATGAGGGTAGGAGCTGGCTGGACGTACTGGAGTATGGGCTTCTATAGATTCTAAAGCAGTACTGATAGTGAGCCTGGGAGGAGGTAACAAGTGAGCTGGAGATCAGGATGCCTTAAGAGGAGCAGAGTGGATGATTTGGGTGATATCTTGAGATCAAAATAGATTAATCCAAATATTTCAGGTTACGTTTTTTTAATGGGCATACTGTATACAGTCCTAGGGCCACAGCTTTAGTGAACTCCACCCTGTAGCTGTCCTGATTTGGGTAACTATTAGGAGACCGATGTGGGGTATTGTGCGAATTTAATAGAGGACCCTAAAACAATATAAAGTTACAGGAAAAACAAACTACATTTTTGAATTTTTGTTTTTCAGGAGAAGCCTCTAAATTGGAGTAATTAAGTGCAGTCAGGTTTACCTAAATTATAAAAGTTTTTTTTTTTTTTTATCAACTTTTTGTTAATCTCTCCTTACTGTGTACCTGACCTGCAAATTCGTACTGCTGATCACTAGTGCGGGAGAGGAGTTGCCCTTTTTGTAAAGTAGTTGCTGCAACGCTTTTTGTTTTTTCTCCTTTTTCAGTGCAGTCAACAATAGATTTCAGGGCAACTATGTATTAGTGAATTTTTTTTTTTTTTCTTTTAATACAGATTAAATGCTCTGTAACTATCCAAAGTTGAAGGTGGTAAATAAAAATCTTAGTTGGAGAAGCATAAAAAAGTTTTTATATATTTTTTTTAATTTTTATATTTTTAATTTTTTTCTTTTTCATTTTTATTTGTATTATCCTTTCTGCTCATTTTTATTACTTATCTATCTTTCTTCCCTTCATCCCTTTTACTAATTTTTCATTACTTACCTATCTTTCTTCCCTTTCCTAGTTTAATATTCTAAGTTGTTCTTTTGATTTCTATCTTTCTATCTTCTATTCTCTTAGATAATGTAACTAAGGCACCAGCCATATAATTATTTGTTGTGAATTATAACATTCTTCCCGACTCAGCTTCAAGAGTCAGATGGGAACCCGCAGAACCATATTTAACAACCAATGAAAAAAAGAGTATCCCTATAAATCCAGGTCTTATATTTTAAATCCCTCGACCTGCCTACTGCTTTAACCTTAGCTTTACCTGTTAACATTAATAATCCTTAATGGCCACACAACTGCAACAATCTTAATCCCTCCATAACTGTGTTCTGACATAAACTCTTTTCTTTTTGTATTCATGCACAACTGTCCGGAGGCCTTCCCTACCACTACCTGAAGAAGCAACAACTACCACCATGCCATAGCTTGAGACAAGGGTGCAAGACTGAACTTTCCTTAACCATGTTGAAAAGTGCCATGTCGCGGTCCGATCCAATCTTTGCAAACATCACACAGCATTCCCTTGTTATGGGGTTAAAAGATGCCAGGATCCCGCCATCGATGTTGGAGTTCCACTCTTCCAAGGCAGAGGAGTGAGTAAACATCGTTGCACTCATGGTCCGGATGTGAGTTCTCAGAGACACCAGGATTTCTATGACTTTTCAGTCTCAAGTCTATGTTGATGTGTTCATAAGAACAGATAAAGAGTTTCGTCGCGTTCAAGAAAAGAAGTGGAGGCCGCCGTGGGGGTGGTGGGGGGGGGGTTGGACCTTCTGGGCTGTTGTGGGTGGGTACAAAATTTTAAGTTCAAAGTTATGAACTTCAGGGGGATATGTAATGGAAATATTGAATTCTAGTGTTTTTTTTTACCTGAAATGGACATTATTCTGTTTATTAATATGAATAACAGTGAAATGCTGTGTGGACATTCTGATACTCAAAATGGGTGCCAATTCCTGTTCTACTGAGAACATATGTTTGCTAAGGGGGAGGGGGGGTTTGGTTTGAAATGTATTTACCAAGTAATTCCCCATCCTATCCTTTCATCATCAAATCTAGCTGAGTGAACCATAAAAAGGAAGACAATTAACATCCTTTAAGATGCTGACCATCTGGTTTTTTTGACTATATAGTAAAGGTGACCATAAATGGTAATTGAACCTTTTTGGGTTTAGGTGTAGGAAGTCCTTGACCATACATGGTATGCAAAGGGAGGGGGTCTTCCCCTGAGAGGGGGTAGATATAAGCCCAAGCTGGATTATGATTCTGCCTCTATTGCATTTGAAGGCTGACTAGGACACAAGATGGTAACGTAGAAATTGTGTGTGTGTGGGGTAATCTATACCTTGTAATGTATTCTTTGTCTCGTGTATGGTTCTGTGTGACTTTGTCCATTTGCAACACTATTTGTAAAGATCACTGTTTCTTAAGATCTTATCATCTATGTCATAATTGATTCATCTAAAGTTTATTTTCTGTAAAATAAATAAGATCTTTATTTTAGCAGTTATCATTCATTACTTATTTTAATGGTAGTAGCCTAAACAACATTGGCTAGATTTTTGTATAGAAAAAGGTTATTGACTAATAAGTGGAAAAGAGAGGGGACTAGGAAAATTTCCTTAACATCATCCAACCGCATCTCCACCTGGACCAGCCTGCTTAACTCAGCTTTCCATTCCTTATGCGGTTGTCTCCCCAAAAACACCATTCGCACTTCGTACTGCGACCAGTACCTTTCCTGGAAGGAGGGGAGGATTTTTCCCTGGTGTCGCTGCTCACGAGCTAGCGCTTCTTTCCAGAGTTCCCAGCGGATCACATCATGCCATCCTAGCAGGACCTTCTCTGACACCGGTCCCCTGTGCTGTATCCGCATCTCTCGCAACCTCTTTCCGAATTCCTCTTCCATGGCGGCTGATATCTGTACCTCTCCTCTTCCGCTCCCCGGACCTTGGATCCCGGTGGAGGTTTGGATGTTCCAGACTGCAGGAAGCATCCCACCGCTTGCCACCAATGTGACGGAACCGTCGACCCACACCGTGCTTGTGGTCTTCCGTCAGTATACGGCTTCCTCCAGTCTGGACATATATTCCAGCCGCCCCCCATACAAAAACTAGCCTGAACTTAGCTTGTATGTGTCTGGAAACAACTAACTCTTTTATTAAAACAAGCAGCAGATTTTTATACACTTGAGAAGCATGACAGTCACTACATGAACAATGGCCTGAATATTTACATAAAAGCATCACATAATGAATAGATAACGAGGTAGAGCTGACTCATGGCTAATCCCATCTAGACAAGGTTATCCTTCACATGCTAATTAGCTCAGCGTACTTAAGTCAGCCTGGAAGCCCAGACTGCCGGCACCAAAAGTAAAACAAGATACAAATACACATATTATAGTGTAAATACTGAGAACCCACAGTAAACAATAGATGATCAAATCAACATGATTTACAATCCATGGAAGACAGGTGTTTGAGCTGATGACATGCATCTGTTACAAGTCTGATCAACTGAGCAGTCCAAACCATCAATTTATCTGTCACATCGTTTTTTTTCAGTCTCAGTGACGGCGAGTACCGTCACATGTACCTCTAGCCACCAAATACTAAGTTCATTGCTGTCAGTTCAAACCATGTGAGCTAATTTTTGGAGCCTATACAGGCCGACACTTACGGTTCTGTGTACTGTGAACACCTACTATACCTCTAGCCATCAAAAACTAAGACTTTTGCTGTCAGTTCAAACCATGTGAGCTAATTTTTGGAGCCAATACAGGCCGACACTTACGGTTCTGTGTACTGTGAATGCCTATCATACCTCTAGCCATCAAAAACTAAGTTTTTTGCTGTCAGTTCAAACCATGTGAGGTAATTTTTGGAGAGTAGGAGGGGGACCATTGAGTACTGTCCGTGATACTTTTTTTATTTGCACTAACATACAATTTTTCAGGATAAGCTTTCGGGGTATGTCCCCTTCATCAAGATCCAAGCAGTACTGATCCACAAAATGTTAGCAGCATGGTAAAGAAACACAAAATCTCTAAGCCAAAGGAAAAAAAAAAAAAGAAAAAAAAAAAAAAAAGGAAAAAACCAAACAAACATAAGTTAAACTGGCATGGTAATAAAACTAGCTTGATTAGTGAGATAAGATAGAGGGAGAGTTGAAGACAGGGGAAGGTGGGGGGGGGATAGTCATGGAGGGGGTCGTAAAACTGTAGGATAATGAGTAAGGAAACCCATATCTAAGTTTAAGCCGTTATTTTTTGTGTCAAAAAGAAGTATCATTCTTAGTTCAAAAGTTTTCCTTTCCTGCATGGTTCTGAAATTCCCTTTAAGAACTAAAACATTGAGGTCTTCTATAGTGTGGTCCGGTTGTGAAAAATGATGTCCCACAGGTGTACAGAAACTATCTTCTTTATGTTCCTTGATGGTATGTCTGTGCAAATTCATCCTCGCTTGCAACTTCTGTCCTGTTTCACCTATATAAGATCCTTTGCTACATCTTTTGCATTGAATGAGGTACACAACATTATTGGAGGTGCAGTTGTATGATCCCATAATATTAAAGGTCCCATTTGTGTGTGTAACACTTTTAGACAGATTGATCTGGTTGCACAGTTTGCAGCGTTTTTTATGGCAGGGTTTGCTCCCATTATTTGCGACTTCATAATCAGAATGAAGTTTTCTGCTGATTAGTTTATGTCTGAGGTTGGGTGGTTGTCTGAAAGCCAGTATTGGAGGTTGCTGGAATATTCCTTTCAGAGTTTCATCTTCTGCTATGATGGGTTGTAAATCTTTGATTATCTTTCTTATCCCTTCTAGTCCTGGATTGTATGTGGTGACTAGAGGCACCCGGTTATTTGTTTTTTTCTCTTTGTATTGGAGAAGATTTTCCCTTTGGGTTTTCAAGGCTGTGTTTATGCCGGTGTTGATTGTTTTGTCTTTGTAACCTTTCTTACGGAAGGAGTTTGCTAGTGTTCTGAGATGTTTATCTCTGTCTTTTGGATCTGAACAGATTCGGTGGTATCTGATGGCCTGGCTGTGTATGATGGCCCGTTTAGTGTGTTGGGGGTGAAAACTGGAACTGTGGAGATAGCTGCATCGGTCAGTCGGTTTCCTGTGTATCGAAGTATGAAGCTTGTCATCTCTGATGTATACTGTGGTGTCTAGGAAGTTGACATGCCTGCTAGAATAATCCATTTTAAGTTTGATAGATGGGTGAAAGGTGTTGATCAATGAAAAAAATTGTTTGAGATTTTCCTCACCTTCTGTCCATATGATGAAAATATCATCAATATAGCGATAATATCTGTATGGCTTATGTTGTATGCTGTTCAGGAATTTGTCCTCCAGATCAGCCATAAATAAGTTTGCATACTGGGGTGCCATTTTACTTCCCATAGCAGTACCCATACACTGGAGATAGATGTCGTTATTGAAAGTGAAGTAGTTGTGTGTAAGAATGAATTCGATGAGCTGTGTAACATCCTCAGCACTGTATTTGTGGTTTGGTGTGGATGATAGGAATCTGTGACATGCAGCCACTCCATCCTTGTGAGGGATGTTACTATACAGCGATTCTACATCCATAGTGACTAGAAGTGTATTTGGTGGTAATTGTTGTATATTGTTAAGCTTGTTAAGAAAGTCAGTAGTGTCTTGAAGGAAACTCGCAGTATTCATGACTAATGGTTTTAAAATATTTTCTACAAGGCCTGAGATATGTTCGGTAAGTGTATTCATACCTGTTATGATGGGTCTGCCTGGATTTCCTGGCTTGTGAATCTTGGGCAGCATGTAGAAGTCCCCAATTTCTGGATTATCCGGAATAGCATTGATAAGTTCTGAATGTAGGCTGGTTGGTGTAGGTTTAATGAGACCTTTTAATTGCTTAGTAAAATCCTGGGTTGGATCATAATCCAGTTTTTTATAGTAAGTAGTATTTGCCAGCTGCATCTGGCCTTCTTGTATATATTTGTTTGTATCCATCACAACGACTGCTCCGCCTTTATCTGCTGGTTTGATGGTGATGGCCTGATTATTGCGCAAATCGTGTATAGCTCTTCGCTCCAGTGGTGAAAGGTTGTATAACGTTTTCTTTTGCTGGGTGGATATCAGGGATGAAACTCGCAGCCTGAAGCTGTCAATATAGGTGTCCAGTTTGGGGTTGCGTCCTTGTGGAGGTGTGAAGTTGCTGTTCTTTTTCTTTTTGTCACTTTCTGTTGTCCTAGGATAACTTTCATTTCTGTGAAAATATTCTTTGAGCCTTAGTCTCCTGAAGAATTCCTCCATATCTGACAATACCTGTAAATTATCCAATTTGGTGGTTGGGCAGAACGTGAGGCCTTTGGAGAGGACTGTTATTTCTGGTTCAGAAAGTTTATGATTTGACAAATTAATGATTCCAAGTTCCTCTGTTATATCCGCATTTTCAGTCAGGACAGCATTCACACAGATGATACCTTGGGATTCTGAATCTGATTCCAAGTCACTGATAGCAGGAGTTATAGATGTTGTGTTTGTTTTATGTTGTTTGGGTTGTATCCACAAGGTCTGCTCTTGGTGTAGCTTTTGGAGTTTTTTTTGCTTCCTGCTCATGGCAAGTTTTTGAAGTCGTCTTTGTAAGGTTTCCATTTCATTCTTAATTTGGTTGATGCTTGTAGGGACCAATGATGTTAAGGTTTCAAACACCGGCTGCTTTTGATGCCTGATGGTTTCCCTTTTACCATACAGTTTGTGAATGAGGTTGTTCCTTAATCTTTCGCTGGTGCGTCTGCAAAGTCCTTCTGCATAGGGAGAGTTCAGTGTGTTTGCACAAGGATTTTTAATCCGGAGACCTTGAGGTATGAGGTTCCTCTTTTTGCATCTTGAGAGAAAGAAGATGTCACTGTTGATCTGTGTTTCCTTTGTGATCAGGTTGGTTAACTGCTTCTTTATGCGGCTATATGCAGTATCTTCCATCATGCCTGAGGTAATTGTAGCCTTATTAGTGCACTTGCGACAGAGACCATTGAGTACTGTCCGTGATACTTTTTTTATTTGCACTAACATACAATTTTTCAGGACAAGCTTTCGGGGTATGTCCCCTTCATCAAGATCCAAGCAGTACTGATCCACAAAATGTTAGCAGCATGGTAAAGAAACACAAAATCTCTAAGCCAAAGGAAAAAAAAAAGAAAAAAAAAGGAAAAAACCAAACAAACATAAGTTAAACTGGCATGGTAATAAAACTAGCTTGATTAGTGAGATAAGATAGAGGGAGAGTTGAAGACAGGGGAAGGTGGGGGGGGGGGATAGTCATGGAGGGGGTCGTAAAACTGTAGGATAATGAGTAAGGAAACCCATATCTAAGTTTAAGCCGTTATTTTTTGTGTCAAAAAGAAGTATCATTCTTAGTTCAAAAGTTTTCCTTTCCTGCATGGTTCTGAAATTCCCTTTAAGAACTAAAACATTGAGGTCTTCTATAGTGTGGTCCGGTTGTGAAAAATGATGTCCCACAGGTGTACAGAAACTATCTTCTTTATGTTCCTTGATGGTATGTCTGTGCAAATTCATCCTCGCTTGCAACTTCTGTCCTGTTTCACCTATATAAGATCCTTTGCTACATCTTTTGCATTGGATGAGGTACACAACATTATTGGAGGTGCAGTTGTATGATCCCATAATATTAAAGGTCCCATTTGTGTGTGTAACACTTTTAGACAGATTGATCTGGTTGCACAGTTTGCAGCGTTTTTTATGGCAGGGTTTGCTCCCATTATTTGCGACTTCATAATCAGAATGAAGTTTTCTGCTGATTAGTTTATGTCTGAGGTTGGGTGGTTGTCTGAAAGCCAGTATTGGAGGTTGCTGGAATATTCCTTTCAGAGTTTCATCTTCTGCTATGATGGGTTGTAAATCTTTGATTATCTTTCTTATCCCTTCTAGTCCTGGATTGTATGTGGTGACTAGAGGCACCCGGTTATACACTTCTAGTCACTATGGATGTAGAATCGCTGTATAGTAACATCCCTCAAAAGGATGGAGTGGCTGCATGTCACAGATTCCTATCATCCACACCAAACCACAAATACAGTGCTGAGGATGTTACACAGCTCATCGAATTCATTCTTACACACAACTACTTCACTTTCAATAACGACATCTATCTCCAGTGTATGGGTACTGCTATGGGAAGTAAAATGGCACCCCAGTATGCAAACTTATTTATGGCTGATCTGGAGGACAAATTCCTGAACAGCATACAACATAAGCCATACAGATATTATCGCTATATTGATGATGTATCATCTGTGTGAATGCTGACCTGACTGAAAATGCGGATATAACAGAGGAACTTGGAATCATTAATTTGACAAATCATAAACTTTCTGAACCAGAAATAACAGTCCTCTCCAAAGGCCTCACGTTCTGCCCAACCACCAAATTGGATAATTTACAGGTATTGTGAGATATGGAGGAATTCTTCAGGAGACTAAGGCTCAAAGAATATTTTCACAGAAATGAAAGTTATCCTAGGACAACAGAAAGTGACAAAAAGAAAAAGAACAGCAACTTCACACCTCCACAAGGACGCAACCCCAAACTGGACACCTATATTGACAGCTTCAGACTGCGAGTTTCATCCCTGATATCCACCCAGCAAAAGAAAACGTTATACAACCTTTCACCACTGGAGCGAAGAGCTATACACGATTTGCGCAATAATCAGGCCATCACCATCAAACCAGCAGATAAAGGCGGAGCAGTCGTTGTGATGGATACAAACAAATATATACAAGAAGGCCAGATGCAGCTGACAAATACTACTTACTATAAAAAAACTGGATTATGATCCAACCCAGGATTTTACTAAGCAATTAAAAGGTCTCATTAAAACTACACCAACCAGCCTACATTCAGAACTTATCAATGCTATTCCGGATAATCCAGAAATTGGGGACTTCTACATGCTGCCCAAGATTCACAAGCCAGGAAATCCAGGCAGACCCATCATAACAGGTATGAATACACTTACCGAACATATCTCAGGCCTTGTAGAAAATATTTTAAAACCATTAGTCATGAATACTGCGAGTTTCCTTCAAGACACTACTGACTTTCTTAACAAGCTTAACAATATACAACAATTACCACCAAATACACTTCTAGTCACTATGGATGTAGAATCGCTGTATAGTAACATCCCTCACAAGGATGGAGTGGCTGCATGTCACAGATTCCTATCATCCACACCAAACCACAAATACAGTGCTGAGGATGTTACACAGCTCATCGAATTCATTCTTACACACAACTACTTCACTTTCAATAACGACATCTATCTCCAGTGTATGGGTACTGCTATGGGAAGTAAAATGGCACCCCAGTATGCAAACTTATTTATGGCTGATCTGGAGGACAAATTCCTGAACAGCATACAACATAAGCCATACAGATATTATCGCTATATTGATGATATTTTCATCATATGGACAGAAGGTGAGGAAAATCTCAAACAATTTTTTTCATTGATCAACACCTTTCACCCATCTATCAAACTTAAAATGGATTATTCTAGCAGGCATGTCAACTTCCTAGACACCACAGTATACATCAGAGATGACAAGCTTCATACTTCGATATACAGGAAACCGACTGACCGATGCAGCTATCTCCACAGTTCCAGTTTTCACCCCCAACACACTAAACGGGCCATCATACACAGCCAGGCCATCAGATACCACCGAATCTGTTCAGATCCAAAAGACAGAGATAAACATCTCAGAACACTAGCAAACTCCTTCCGTAAGAAAGGTTACAAAGACAAAACAATCAACACCGGCATAAACACAGCCTTGAAAACCCAAAGGGAAAATCTTCTCCAATACAAAGAGAAAAAAACAAATAACCGGGTGCCTCTAGTCACCACATACAATCCAGGACTAGAAGGGATAAGAAAGATAATCAAAGATTTACAACCCATCATAGCAGAAGATGAAACTCTGAAAGGAATATTCCAGCAACCTCCAATACTGGCTTTCAGACAACCACCCAACCTCAGACATAAACTAATCAGCAGAAAACTTCATTCTGATTATGAAGTCGCAAATAATGGGAGCAAACCCTGCCATAAAAAACGCTGCAAACTGTGCAACCAGATCAATCTGTCTAAAAGTGTTACACACACAAATGGGACCTTTAATATTATGGGATCATACAACTGCACCTCCAATAATGTTGTGTACCTCATCCAATGCAAAAGATGTAGCAAAGGATCTTATATAGGTGAAACAGGACAGAAGTTGCAAGCGAGGATGAATTTGCACAGACCTACCATCAAGGAACATAAAGAAGATAGTTTCTGTACACCTGTGGGACATCATTTTTCACAACCGGACCACACTATAGAAGACCTCAATGTTTTAGTTCTTAAAGGGAATTTCAGAACCATGCAGGAAAGGAAAACTTTTGAACTAAGAATGATACTTCTTTTTGACAAAAAAAATAACGGCTTAAACTTAGATATGGGTTTCCTTACTCATTATCCTACAGTTTTACGACCCCCTCCATGACTATCCCCCCCCCCCACCTTCCCCTGTCTTCAACTCTCCCTCTATCTTATCTCACTAATCAAGCTAGTTTTATTACCATGCCAGTTTAACTTATGTTTGTTTGGTTTTTTCCTTTTTTTTTTTTTTTCTTTTTTTTTTTTTTTCCTTTGGCTTAGAGATTTTGTGTTTCTTTACCATGCTGCTAACATTTTGTGGATCAGTACTGCTTGGATCTTGATGAAGGGGACATACCCCGAAAGCTTGTCCTGAAAAATTGTATGTTAGTGCAAATAAAAAAAGTATCACGGACAGTACTCAATGGTCTCTGTCGCAAGTGCACTAATACGGCTACAATTACCTCAAGCATGATGGAAGATACTGCATATAGCCGCATAAAGAAGCAGTTAACCAACCTGATCACAAAGGAAACACAGATCAACAGTGACATCTTCTTTCTCTCAAGATGCAAAAAGAGGAACCTCATACCTCAAGGTCTCCGGATTAAAAATCCTTGTGCAAACACACTGAACTCTCCCTATGCAGAAGGACTTTGCAGACGCACCAGCGAAAGATTAAGGAACAACCTCATTCACAAACTGTATGGTAAAAGGGAAACCATCAGGCATCAAAAGCAGCCGGTGTTTGAAACCTTAACATCATTGGTCCCTACAAGCATCAACCAAATTAAGAATGAAATGGAAACCTTACAAAGACGACTTCAAAAACTTGCCATGAGCAGGAAGCAAAAAAAACTCCAAAAGCTACACCAAGAGCAGACCTTGTGGATACAACCCAAACAACATAAAACAAACACAACATCTATAACTCCTGCTATCAGTGACTTGGAATCAGATTCAGAATCCCAAGGTATCATCTGTGTGAATGCTGACCTGACTGAAAATGCGGATATAACAGAGGAACTTGGAATCATTAATTTGTCAAATCATAAACTTTCTGAACCAGAAATAACAGTCCTCTCCAAAGGCCTCACGTTCTGCCCAACCACCAAATTGGATAATTTACAGGTATTGTCAGATATGGAGGAATTCTTCAGGAGACTAAGGCTCAAAGAATATTTTCACAGAAATGAAAGTTATCCTAGGACAACAGAAAGTGACAAAAAGAAAAAGAACAGCAACTTCACACCTCCACAAGGACGCAACCCCAAACTGGACACCTATATTGACAGCTTCAGACTGCGAGTTTCATCCCTGATATCCACCCAGCAAAAGAAAACGTTATACAACCTTTCACCACTGGAGCGAAGAGCTATACACGATTTGCGCAATAATCAGGCCATCACCATCAAACCAGCAGATAAAGGCGGAGCAGTCGTTGTGATGGATACAAACAAATATATACAAGAAGGCCAGATGCAGCTGGCAAATACTACTTACTATAAAAAACTGGATTATGATCCAACCCAGGATTTTACTAAGCAATTAAAAGGTCTCATTAAAACTACACCAACCAGCCTACATTCAGAATTTATCAATGCTATTCCGGATAATCCAGAAATTGGGGACTTCTACATGCTGCCCAAGATTCACAAGCCAGGAAATCCAGGCAGACCCATCATAACAGGTATGAATACACTTACCGAACATATCTCAGGCCTTGTAGAAAATATTTTAAAACCATTAGTCATGAATACTGCGAGTTTCCTTCAAGACACTACTGACTTTCTTAACAAGCTTAACAATATACAACAATTACCACCAAATACACTTCTAGTCACTATGGATGTAGAATCGCTGTATAGTAACATCCCTCACAAGGATGGAGTGGCTGCATGTCACAGATTCCTATCATCCACACCAAACCACAAATACAGTGCTGAGGATGTTACACAGCTCATCGAATTCATTCTTACACACAACTACTTCACTTTCAATAACGACATCTATCTCCAGTGTATGGGTACTGCTATGGGAAGTAAAATGGCACCCCAGTATGCAAACTTATTTATGGCTGATCTGGAGGACAAATTCCTGAACAGCATACAACATAAGCCATACAGATATTATCGCTATATTGATGATATTTTCATCATATGGACAGAAGGTGAGGAAAATCTCAAACAATTTTTTTCATTGATCAACACCTTTCACCCATCTATCAAACTTAAAATGGATTATTCTAGCAGGCATGTCAACTTCCTAGACACCACAGTATACATCAGAGATGACAAGCTTCATACTTCGATATACAGGAAACCGACTGACCGATGCAGCTATCTCCACAGTTCCAGTTTTCACCCCCAACACACTAAACGGGCCATCATACACAGCCAGGCCATCAGATACCACTGAATCTGCTCAGATCCAAAAGACAGAGATAAACATCTCAGAACACTAGCAAACTCCTTCCGTAAGAAAGGTTACAAAGACAAAACAATCAACACCGGCATAAACACAGCCTTGAAAACCCAAAGGGAAAATCTTCTCCAATACAAAGAGAAAAAAACAAATAACCGGGTGCCTCTAGTCACCACATACAATCCAGGACTAGAAGGGATAAGAAAGATAATCAAAGATTTACAACCCATCATAGCAGAAGATGAAACTCTGAAAGGAATATTCCAGCAACCTCCAATACTGGCTTTCAGACAACCACCCAACCTCAGACATAAACTAATCAGCAGAAAACTTCATTCTGATTATGAAGTCGCAAATAATGGGAGCAAACCCTGCCATAAAAAACGCTGCAAACTGTGCAACCAGATCAATCTGTCTAAAAGTGTTACACACACAAATGGGACCTTAAATATTATGGGATCATACAACTGCACCTCCAATAATGTTGTGTACCTCATCCAATGCAAAAGATGTAGCAAAGGATCTTATATAGGTGAAACAGGACAGAAGTTGCAAGCGAGGATGAATTTGCACAGACATACCATCAAGGAACATAAAGAAGATAGTTTCTGTACACCTGTGGGACATCATTTTTCACAACCGGACCACACTATAGAAGACCTCAATGTTTTAGTTCTTAAAGGGAATTTCAGAACCATGCAGGAAAGGAAAACTTTTGAACTAAGAATGATACTTCTTTTTGACACAAAAAATAACGGCTTAAACTTAGATATGGGTTTCCTTACTCATTATCCTACAGTTTTACGACCCCCTCCATGACTATCCCCCCCCCCCACCTTCCCCTGTCTTCAACTCTCCCTCTATCTTATCTCACTAATCAAGCTAGTTTTATTACCATGCCAGTTTAACTTATGTTTGTTTGGTTTTTTCCTTTTTTTTTTTTTTTCCTTTGGCTTAGAGATTTTGTGTTTCTTTACCATGCTGCTAACATTTTGTGGATCAGTACTGCTTGGATCTTGATGAAGGGGACATACCCCGAAAGCTTGTCCTGAAAAATTGTATGTTAGTGCAAATAAAAAAAGTATCACGGACAGTACTCAATGGTCTCTGTCGCAAGTGCACTAATACGGCTATAATTACCTCAAGCATGGAGAGTAGGAGGGAGAGCCGCTCAGGTGTATGTATCGGAACCCGGTGCAGGTCAGATCCGCCGTCCGGGAATATGCAAATTTGAAGTGTAAGACCGCACTCAGATATTTTGATGAAACCAATAATTTTCTTTATTCCTCAAGTAAAACGGACAGACAGTGTACAGAACAGACGTGTCAGGTTGACGCATTTCACGACATAACCAGTCGCTTACTCATAACCACACTGAGAGATAGCAGAGATCGGCTGATATTAATAGATGGACAGACCAACAGGGACCAGGTGATGTAATCACACACATCTTGTGCCACTTAAATTAATGAAGAGTGAATAGAAGCCGATCTGTCTGCTATCTCACAGCTAGGACAATCAATGACACATGAAATCCCACTAAGGGGAAACAATGTGGAATCATGAAATGAACATATGGAAAGAAAAATAATAAAAAATAATAATAAATATAAAATCATGTATGCGCAATGGAACCTCATAAAGACAGGCTATACGGATGTAAATGTAAAACCACAAATAGTGTGTAAAAATGCAGAAATGCTTCCTACATCTAAAGAGGTTCATCCAAACACATTTATAAACATAAATATAAGAGAAAAGAAGAAAAACTTCTTCTTATATGTAAAAAGTGTTGCTAAGTGTAATGTAAAGATCACCATCTATGTAGACTGATATAGTTGTATATAAAAAAAACTCGATGGTGACAGGTGAATATAGTGGTAAAAATGAGTGAAAAATTAAATGAAGAGGGTGGTGAACAATAGAGTATGTGACGATATTAATATTAATGCTGATATGTTGAAAAAACACTAGCGAGGAAGAAAAATTGAAGCAAAAAACAATCTGCAAGGAATCCAAAGCTAAAGCCTGTATGTATGTGTTCCGTATGCGCAATATGTCCAAAGAGATTTGGGATCGGTCTCAAATCGGAATACATATTCACGACATTGGTGCCATGGGCCAAAATAAATGCATAGATACTTTCATAAAAAGTGGAGAACGTATATAAACATACGAGAATTGCCTGTTATCATAAGCAATGGGCCAATGTGGTCACCCATATACATAAAAACGCACAACACATGTATGCATATATATATAAAAAGTTGGCGACATATGTTCAGAAAAGCAGAAAAGCAGAAAAGTATCATAGCATAAATATATAACAACAAATATATCATAAATCCATGGCATCAAGGTTTGAGACCGGCACCAAAAACGGAAAAAAGAAGAACCCCCTTTCTGATTTATCTCGAAGGCAGTACTATTAGCAACAAAACTGGCAAAACAATATGGAAATAATAAGTAAAAGACTAATTGCACAAATATTCCCATAAAACCAGTTCACAGACAAGAGATTGATACAAGGAGCCAAAGACGTCATAAATGTGTTGACATACACGGACCGATAAATATCTGGCAACATCGGTACGATAAAGATACGAGTGTGGAGCCTAAAAATCCACAGGACCTCCTTTTTACAAAGCAATCGAAACACATCACCACCTCTGATGGGTCTAATGATATGATCTATAATCTGGACTTGTACCAGGGATGTGTCACCCCCATGTGCACTATTAAAGTGTCGTGCTACGTTTGTAGACTTAAGTGTTCGTATGTCACTAAGGTGCTCTCTGAACCGTTCCTTAAGTTTGCGGGTAGTTCTACCAACGTATTGAATAGAGCGCGCTTTACATGTAATAAGGTAAATTAAGTATTGGGTGTTACAATTAAAGAATTTGTGTATATTATATGTTCTGTTGTCATAGGTGGAAGTGAATTTGTCTCTCTGGATGATGTGAGGGCAAGTAATGCAGTCTGTCATACCACATTTGAAATTGCCCTTACAGTGTAGCCAAGTCCTAGATGTAATTTGTTTCTTGGATGCATAGAGGCTGGGTGACAGGGAGTTTCCTAAAGTGATTGCTCTTTTGGCTACTATGTTGACTCCATCATCCAAAATATTGGCACAAATGTCGTCCGAGTTTAAAATGGGTAAATGTTTCTGGATTATCTTTTTCACTTTATGGAACTCTAAACTGTAAGGTAAAGACAGTGTGACAGACGAGAACGATTTCTTTATATTTTTTCTTGCAAAAGTTTTTATTTTCAAAGTAAGAACAAAATAAAAACAAGATCAGGTATCAGAATCAAGGCATAGAGACCAAAAATAACACATCCAGCACCCCCTTGTGGCACAGCAGGGAACTACAAATTCAAGTGCAGTACAGAAAAGGAACTGAATATATCAAAATAAAAAAAACAAATATTAGAGGAACAAACCTAGGGAGTCTGTGAACATGGTCAGAGTCCAAGGATTCCCCTACAGCAAACCCAACAGGTCATCAACCATGAGTGGAATAACATCAGTGCCTGCTGCGAACTGACTAGAGAGGCGGCCCGAGAGACAGTAACAACAGAGTATTTCGGGCACCCAGGTGCTGGACAACGAAGATACCTGAGAAAGCGACAGAAATAACAAACCAAAAGGGATACAGAGAGGCAAAGCAAGAGAAAAGGAGGAAAAGAAGGAAGAAGGAAAAAGAGATTCTAAGATAAGAGAAAGCGAAAGGAGATGCCGGGGTGGAGGTTGAGAGGAGGTATGGAGAATGGGAAGGGGGCCCCCCACCCAGACGAGCAATATAACCCGATAGACCAGAAGGGGCCCCCCCCAACGATAGCTGCTAGGGAGACGGAGGGGAGATAAACAAACACCAGGGCTCCCATATTGCATCAAAACCAGCCTGCTCATCCTGGAAAATACTAACTATCTTCTCCTGGGACATGATCCAGGAGATCTTTCTTTTGGCTGCCGCCACCGAGACCGATGGGGACTTCCACGCTCGTGCCAGGGTAAGTTTCGCTCCCAACAACATAAAGTGTAACAGTTTCAAACTGGATTTTGGGCCTTTCACTAGGGTGCCATTAAGCAGTGCCACTTCCGGAACCTTGGGAATCGACAGCCCAGTAACCCTGCGTATCATGCTAAAAATGTTATTCCAGAAGCTGCGAATACGAGGACACTCCCACCAAATATGAAGTATGGAACCCTGATGTTCACACCCCCGGAAACATAGGGAGTCGGTTCCCGGGAACATTTTGGCCAAACGGGTGGGCACAAGATACCAACGAGTGACAATCTTAACGTTTGCTTCTATTAAAGACATGTTCAAAATACCTTTAAATGCCCTCCGGAAGACGGAGCTCCAGACACCTGGCTCCCACGACAGCTCGAGATCCCGTTCCCACGAAAGTGCGTATTGGGGCTTCTCAGGCGAGTCGATCAATGCCCCATATATCAGCGATATACCACCTCTCTGGACATGGGCCTGCGAGCCCCAGGCTTCATAGGACGTGGCTCGGGGTTCAGCATCAGAACCTGCGACACTGGAGGATAGGAAATGTCTAATATCGTGCAACCTAAATTTCTCTGCAAGTGGCATACCTAGTTTACTCACACAATGCATGACTGACAAAGGGCCTTGGGACGACAGGAAGTGACCTATCCTGAACAGCCCCTTATTAGTCCACCATTGGAAAGCTTTTATGTCCATGCCCGGTATGAAATCCAGATTGTTGAAAATATGTGTCAAGGGTTTATGTGCCGATATGAGTGTAGGGAGCTTGTATAAGGAGTCACAGAGTGCAATAGAGTGAGAAAGGGTGGGTGCCAATATAGGAGGTCTCCGGCGAGGAGGAGAACAAACTAGGTAGTCTATGGTGTAATTGGGAATTGCTTGTCTTTCAATATCAACCCAGTCCGGTCTACCGCCCATCGCGTAGATGACCGAAAATTGCGCCAGTTGGGCCGCATGATAATATCTCCAAAGCAGGGGGACCCCCAAGCCCCCTTGTAATCTGCTTCTGACTAGTACCTTCCACGGAAGTCTGGGTCCCTTACCACCCCAAATAAACCGTGTAATGTTGGATTGAAGCTTTTGAAGTTTCGCCTTGGCTATTGGAATAGGCAGGGAACGGAATAGGTACAATATCCTGGGGAGAAGGTTCATCTTAATCGAATGAACTCTTCCCAGCCAGGAGATGTTCCATCTGCGCCACAGTTATATGTCAGCGGAAAGTGTTTTGAAGAGAGGAGGGTAATTAGCCTGATACAGGGATGCAATTGAGGCAGTTAAATTGACCCCAAGATACGGGATGGAAGTGGAGGCCCAGTTGAACGGGAAATGGTCCTGGAGGTTAGTAATTAGAGCAGGAGGAAGACTAACGTTCAATGCTACAGACTTGGAAAGATTGACCTGAAGACCCAAGGACTTCTCAAACTCGACTAAAAGCTTGACCAGGTTAGGAGTAGTAATGAGCGGGTCCGAGAGGAAAAGGAGAAGGTCGTCCGCAAATAAAGCACACTTATGTTCCCTACCTCCGCAGTCGATACCATGAACGTTGGGATTACTTCTAATCGCGATAGCCAGCGTTTCGATGGCAACCGCGAAAGGAAGAGGTGAAAGCGGGCACCCCTGTCTCATGCCTCTAAAAATTGGAAAAGCTTCCGAATAGTGGCCCTGCAGCTTTACCTGCGCCTTGGGAGTTGAGTAAAGGGCTTCGAGGATATTCAAAAAGGAGGGTCCTAAACCCCACCTTCCCAAGATATCAAACACGTACGGCCATTCCACAGTGTCAAAGGCCTTCTGGAGGTCCAAGGAAAGGAGGAAGCCCTGTTGGGGCCTCCCACCATCCCAAGGCGCCTCCAAAAGGAAGATGATGTCCACAGCCCTGCGGATCTGATCTGGGCCCTGCCTACCCGACATGAACCCCACCTGGTCCTTGTGGACATAACGACCTATAAATTCCGCAAGCCTATTGGCCATAATTTTTGTCATAATTTTCAAATCATTGTTGATCAAAGAGATGGGTCTATAGTTCCTGACATCGGAGGTGTCCTGGCCAGGTTTCGGGATAACCGAGATGTAAGCCGTATTGGCGGAATTAAAAAAGCAGGCCATATGCGGGGCAAGCACCGGACCAAATTTCTTATAATAGCCTGCGGAAAATCCGTCAGGGCCGGGGGCAGATCCCTTTTTCAAATGTTTAATCACATCCAAAATTTCAAGATCAGAAATAGGAGATTCCATAATAGCCCTATGTGCCTTCAAAATGGTGGGGAGTGACAAGCCATCTAAAAAGGACGTCCTGTCCTGATAGGAATGACCCTGTTTAGAAGTGTAAAGCTGGGAGTAGAATCTATGAAAAGCATTCATGATCTTTAGTGGATTCTGAGTCAGGGAGCCATCCGGGGTTCTAATCTTAGGGAACGCAAAAGATCTAGGTCTGGGAGATAATTTGGCTGCCAGTCTAGGACCTATTTTGTCATTATGGTAGTAAAATTGAGCATTAGTCCAACGCAGGATTTTCTCCGCCCGGGTGGTAAGAGCCATGTTAAGGGCTAGATGACCCGCCTCCAGACGCCTTTGGGAGGCCAGGGTAGGCTGTTTTCTATGCTCCCTGGCTAAGTCCTGGAATTCCTGTTCAAGTCTAGTAACATCAATTTGGTTTTCCCATTTAAGTTTAACTGCAAACTGGATAAGCTTCCCCCGCATGACTGCCTTGTGAGCAGCCCAGAGGGTTTCAGGGGATACATCACCCGAATCATTTAATTGAAAATATTCAGTAATATCTTTTTCCAGCATATTGCAGAGAGAAGGATTACTGAGTATGGATTCGTTCAGGCGCCTGTAATGTTCTGGTACCTCTGGTACCCTTATTATACTTTCCAATTCAGTGTATGCGTCCCACCATTCTCTTCTGGTGAGTGCGCATACACCTTTAAGACCGATGCTGTCATCACTGAGCGCCGCCGAGCGGCTATTTCAACCGCCGGTGTTCTCACTCACATGTTCGTTCAACCTGCCTTGAAGCTCATATGCTTACAAGCGTACCTCGCTGTCGGAACCTCGCTGCTGATCCCTGTATCCCGCTACCGGATCACTCGCTCATACCGAACCTCTCTACTACTGCTTGCTATTAGTGATAAGTACCCCGCAGGGGAATCCTCCATAACCTTCCTACTAAGCTTACACTATCTAGCTCTGCATATTAAGGACTGTAACTATCATCTGCACTGTTGTTTAGATTGCTAGCTCTTGAGCCTACTAACATCTATCCTTGCACTGGGTTAGTCTCTCGTGTATGTCATCTGCTGTCCTACCACCTACTACCATACATGATTGCTAACCTATCTGCATCCTACCTGTTACCATCTATACTCTCATGAACATTTCTCTCAAGTGCTGTTCACCTATTTGTCACTGTTCATACCTGTCTCTTCAGCTCATCACCACTATACTGCTATATACATCTATCACTCCAGGAACATCTTATTGAGTGTGTATATTTGTATGCTGAATCAGACAGACCACAGTGATGAGTCTTGGGAGTTGGAATTGGTATTTCAACGTATCTCTACATGACTACTAAGTGGAGTTTTTCTGCAGCTGCAAATCCATCTTGTTTCAGAAAACGCAGGAGCGTTACAGATTGAACGAACCTAAAATGGATTCAGCAGATTTACCCACTCAAGTGACACAATTAAAACAACAAGTGACTGCGTTAATACACGCTCTTACTGAATTAAAAGAAGACAATCAGGCTCTGAAGCAGCAGGTAACCCGTCTATCACAACTTGCCGCTGCTCAGCCCCCTGAACCCAAAATAAATCCTCCTCTAGTGTTTACAGGTGATCGCAAAAAATTTTGTGAATTCAAAAACGCCTGTCAGTTACTTTTCTTGCTAAAACCTCGTACCTACCTTACTGATCATATCAAAGTCTGTACTATTATTTCATACCTAACGGGTGATCCACGGGCCTGGGCAGACTCTCTCTTTGAGAAAAATGATCAGCTTCTCAACTCCTATGCTTTATTCCTAGCGGAACTCGCTAGTCTATATGATGACCCCAATAGGCAGAGTACTGCCGATATTCAATTGAGGTCCTTGAAACAAGGTAGGAGACCTGTAGAAGACTTTGTAGCAGAGTTCAAAAGATGGACCCTTGATTCAGGGTGGAATGATACATCTCTGAGAACTCAATTTAGACTCGGCCTATCAGAAGCCGTTAAAGACGAGCTCGCCCGAGCGGATTTACCGGACACCCTGGATGCCTTGATACAACTCAGTATCAACATAGACAGGAGGCTGCGAGAAAGAAAGGCTGAAAAAATGGGAATGCCATTGTCCAGTCCTTCTCGGATTTCGGCCGTTGACCCTACTCCTATGGAGGTAGGAACCATACACCCACCTTTATCAACTGCTGAAAGAGCCAGGAGACGATCCAGTAATTTTTGCTTGTACTTCGCATCCCCGGATCACGTGATAAGCGTCTGTCCCCTTGTCCGCAAAAAAGAGGGTGAGTGTTCACATGTCCTCCTAGGGAGATTGACAACTTCATTTGCTAACCCTTATCTTTTTGTTCGTTTGACATTGCAGTGGGACCAGACTAGGATTACCACTAAGGCCATGATCGACACAGGATCTTGCGGAAATTATATCGATATACATTTTGCTACTTTAAATAAAGTACCTATTATTTCAAAACCTAAGCCTGTCTCTGTGAGTCTTATTAACGGTATTCCGTTATCTTCTGGCCCAATCACTAATCAGACACAAGCACTCCTAGTCACCACTAACGAGTCTCATACGGAGACCACTACCTTCGACCTATTGTCTTCGCCCCACTTTCCCATTGTTTTGGGACTTCCCTGGTTACACACACATCAACCAACCATAGATTGGAAGAAACGGACCCTAACCTTTCTCTCTTACTATTGCGAGAGTACGTGTAACCTCCCGTCTTATGGAAAGATCCTGTCTGTGGTGTCAGATGAGATTGCACCACTATGCTATCAGGATCTGTCCGAAGTTTTTCTTGAGAAAAATGCTCAAGTACTGCCTCCCCATAGGGATTATGATTGCACTTTTGATCTACTCCCTAATTCTAAATTGCCTTTTGGTCATGTTTATCCTCTTTCGCAGGATGAACTTTCCCATCTCAAGGAATACTTGGATGAGAATTTGACAAAAGGTTTTATTAGACCTTCCACTTCTTCCACAGCTGCAGGACTTTTTTTTGTCCGCAATAAAGACTCAAGTCTCAGGCCTATTATCGACTATAGGCAATTGAACGCCATTACAGTAAAAGATCGTTATCCTTTGCCGCTTATCCCTGAACTCATTGAACAAGTGCGTGGAGCTACCTACTTTTCAAAATTGGACCTGAAAGGGGCATACAATCTAATCCGAATCCGTGATGGAGATGAGTGGAAGACAGCATTCAGAACCAGATACGGATTGTTCGAATATCTTGTAATGCCATTTGGGCTATGTAACGCTCCCGCAGCCTTCCAACGATTCATAAATGATATCCTTAGAGACTTACTTGATGTCTGTGTTGTGGTATATCTGGACGATATACTTATTTATTCACGATCCTTGTCTGAACATATAAAACATGTAAGACTTGTGTTATCCAGATTACTCACACACAATCTATACGTGAAACTAAAAAAATGCTTATTTCATAAAGAAGAAGTATTATTCCTAGGATACATCATATCCAAAACAGGAATCAAGATGGATATGAGTAAGATATCCTGTATTCAGGATTGGCCTATACCAACCACCCGCAAAGCACTACAGCGATTCCTTGGATTTTCAAACTTCTATAGGAAGTTCATCAAGAACTTCTCTGCCATTGTGAGACCTCTCACACAACTCACAAGTATTAAGAAACCATTTAAATGGTCAGATGAAGCAAATGAAGCTTTTCGCTTGTTAAAAACAAGCTTTACCTCTGCTCCCATACTATGCCATCCAGACCCATCCCTCCAATACATTCTGGAAGTAGATGCGTCAAATATGGCAGTAGGAGCAGTACTCTCCCAACGACCAACGAATACTTCCCCACTCCATCCAGTCGCCTTCTTCTCTAAATCTCTAAGCAGCCCAGAGGTGAATTACCCAGTGGGTGAAAAGGAACTGCTTGCTATAAAACTGGCTCTGGAGAATTGGCGACATCTACTTGAAGGCACCCGATTACCAATACTTATATATACAGATCATAAAAATCTTCAATATCTTCAGACTAACAAAACCCTCTCCCACCGGCAGGTACGATGGTCACTATTCTTCCTAAGATTTAACTTCCTAGTGACCTACACACCTGCAGACAAGAATAAAAAAGCGGATGCGCTATCACGATTAACTGAAGATAATTGCTCCGAAATCCCTTCCGTTCCTATAATACCCTACAAACGTCTGTGCCAGGTCCAAAATTGACACTACAAAACCATCCGGTCTACTATGCAGTCTTCCAATACCCCAGACTCCATGGGAAGTTGTGTCCTTGGACTTTATAGTAGAACTACCACCTTCCAAAGGATTTAATACCATTTTAGTGTCAGTGGACCATCTGACAAAGATGGCACATTTCGTTGCTATTTGCAGACTACCTTCGTCCAAACAAACAGCGGAACTACTGATGAAACATGTCTTTAAGTTACATGGTATTCCAAAAACTCTTTTGTCTGACCGTGGATCACAATACATCTCCAAGTTTTGGCAAGAAATATGTCACATACTACGAATTGAGCGAAAGCTCACTTCTCCCTACCATCCTCAGACCAATGGACAGACTGAAAGAGTCAACCAGTGCATCTCGCAATATTTACGTTGCTATACATCATACCTACAGGTTGATTGGGTGGATCTCCTCCCTCTGGCAGAATTTGCCTACAACAACGCAACCCACAGTATGACCAAACAGAGTCCATTCTACTTGAACTATGGGTTTCATCCCACTATTCTTCCACCACGCATCCTTCCATCAAGTAACCCAGTAGCCTCAGACTATCTTACCCAAATAAAAGACTCTCTGGGTTTACTTAATACTACCATCTCGCACGCTCATAGTCAACAAAAAAAGTACTATGACCTTCGTAGAAGACCTTCTCCTCAGTATGCTATTGGGAACCTCGTTTGGCTATCAACAAAAAACTTAAGATTAAAGATCCCTAGCAAAAAGCTTGGGCCTCTATTCTTGGGACCCTTCCCAATCAGGAAACTTATTGGAAAAGCTGCAGTACAGCTCACATTACCAACAGACCTCAAGATACATCCCATCTTCCATGTGTCGCTACTGAAGCCCCATGTTCCTGACCAAGGAATAAGGCCTACCATCCCACCTCCACCTCCTGTACAAGTTGAAGGCGGAGAAGAATATGAGATAAAGGAGATTCTGGATTCTCGTATCCACAGAAGAAGACTCCAATATCTAGTACGATGGAAGAACTATGGGCCCCAAGACGACACCTGGCTGGATACCTCTGATATACATGCCCCTAGGCTGATTCGCAATTTTCACGCGAAATACCCGGAAAAACCAGTTCTAGAGGCCTTCCGGAGCCGGCCTTAAGGGGGGGGTACTGTAATGTTCTGGTACCTCTGGTACCCTTATTCCACTTTCCAATTCAGTGTATGCGTCCCACCATTCTCTTCTGGTGAGTGCGCATACACCTTTAAGACCGATGCTGTCATCACTGAGCGCCGCAGAGCGGCTATTTCAACCGCCGGCGTTCTCACTCACATGTTCGTTCAACCTGCCTTGAAGCTCATATGCTTACAAGCGTACCGCGCTGTCGGAACCTCGCTGCTGATCCCTGTATCCCGCTACCGGATCACTCGCTCATACCGAACCTCTCTACTACTGCTTGCTATTAGTGATAAGTACCCCGCAGGGGAATCCTCCATAACCTTCCTACTAAGCTTACACTATCTAGCTCTGCATATTAAGGACTGTAACTATCATCTGCACTGTTGTTTAGATTGCTAGCTCTTGAGCCTACTAACATCTATCCTTGCACTGGGTTAGTCTCTCCTGTATGTCATCTGCTGTCCTACCACCTACTACCATACATGATTGCTAACCTATCTGCATCCTACCTGTTACCATCTATACTCTCATGAACATTTCTCTCAAGTGCTGTTCACCTATTTGTCACTGTTCATACCTGTCTCTTCAGCTCATCACCACTATACTGCTATATACATCTATCACTCCAGGAACATCTTATTGAGTGTGTATATTTGTATGCTGAATCAGACAGACCACAGTAATGAGTCTTGGGAGTTGGAATTGGTATTTCAACGTATCTCTACATGACTACTGAGTGGAGTTTTTCTGCAGCTGCAAATCCATCTTGTTTCAGAAAACGCAGGAGCGTTACAGCGCCACCTATACACCCCATCCCGTGTCTGTGAGATCAAAAAGGTCAAAAGAACCATGGAATGGTCCGAAAGAGGGGAATCCTTAATAGATGCTCTGACGGCCAGGGGGACATCTACGGATGACAAGAAAATGTGATCAATCCTGGCAAACGTCCCATGTGGGGCAGAAAAATGCGTATATTCCCTGGAAGTGGGGTTCAGCTCCCGCCAGATATCAACAAGTCCTAGGGGGTGAAAATGTTTGGCAATAGTGAGGCCGCGTTTGGGCGGACACCAGTCATGAGCTCGTCTAGGGCTGGATTTGTCCAGCATTCTGTCAAAGGGTGTGTTTGAATCCCCCCCCCACAACTAGTTTACCTACGAGGTACGGTGCAAGTTTAGCGCACATGGAGACAAAGAATCGGGTTTGTCCCTGATTGGGGGCGTAGTAGGAGACAAAAGTGTACTGAGTCCCTTCCAAAGACCCGGATACCAAGATATACCTCCCTTCCGGATCTCTGAAGTGGGAGAAAATCCCAAGTGTTTAGAGAAAAATATTCCAACTCCTCTGGTCTTAGTCCCTGCGTTGGCTAGGAAGAACTGAGGGTATTTGGAGTGAATGAATTTGGGTGTGTAAGTCACAGGAAAGTGGGTTTCCTGAAGCAGGAGTATGTCAAGTTTTTGGGAATGGGCGTGTTGAAAATATTTTCGTCTCTTGACGGGAGAGTTCAGGCCCTGAGCATTGTGCGAGGCTATCTGAAGGGGCGCAATAGCAGATTTACTTACGGCCATATGTCCAGAGAGGAGGAAGAGCGCAATGTGAGAACCGACTCACCTGTATACAGGAGCCCAAATGGGAGCCGGAGCACCAGGAACACTGTCTTGACCGAACACCAACCCTCAAGATGAATAAGGGATTCCACTCCAGCATCTGAGAAGAGAAAAAAAGAAGACATAAGAAAGCAGAACAGAAAAGAAGAAGAAGAGAAGGGAATGAGGAGGTCCATCCAAAAGGCCCCTGAAGTCGTAAGGCCAGGGGGGCCCCCTCATCTCAGGGTCTGGGACCGGCCTGCCTAGTCCCAGACAGTACATGAGAGTGCCCATCCGCATGAAATGCAGACAGACTTCTGACTCCGCACAGGGCAAAACGCTCTGGACGGGGTCAGAGGGAGGCGCAAAGCACGCGCCCCGGACCATACCAAACTCCAATCTTATCAAAACAATGAAGACATAGAAAAATGAGAAATATTGAGTTAAACCATCGAGCAAAGCCGTCAAACCCTCCCCCCTGCCTTATGAACAAAAGGGGGGGGGGAGATGTGACATCCGGGTACAGAGTGGGATGCCTGTAAAAAAAAAAAAAAAAGTCTCCCCCAGCAAACTTAGAGAGTCGAGGGGGGGCCCCGGGTAAAGACCGAATCACCCCAAGGGGCACGATCGCCGAGCTCACCCGGCCCCAAGGCCACCCATCAACCCTCCTCCATCGCGAGACTGCTAAATCGGAAATGGGGAAGGGGGGTAGCATCAAAAACTGAGTAGATGGCACATCCATGTAGACCATAAACAAAAAATAAAAAATAAAAACACACACCAAACCAGTCCTCACAGTCTAAGGACCGAAGTCCCATGAGAGTGTCCGCATCACCCTCAAATCAGGAGAGCCCAAAAAGTAGAGAAAAAGGACAAGGAACTTAGTCCATGGAAGTTCAGGTAACATGCGAATCCTTGGACCTCTTGGAATTTTGCTTCTGCCAGGCAGGGGCTATGGGGCTAGCCGGAGACGGGCGCTTGGATGGACCCGCAGGAGTTTGCGGCAGCGCCCGTGATTGGTCCAGGGAGATGAGGCCCAAAAGTAGAAGCAGTTTCTCGCCGTCCTGAAAGCTGGAGAATCCGTGTGTCTTACCCTTGTAGGCAAAAGAAAGGCGAAAAGGGAACGACCACCAGTACTTGATTGCTTTTTGGGATAAAACAAGAAGCGGTTTGAGAGAGTGCCTTTTCTGGATTGTCAGAGGCGATAAATCCGCAAAAATTTGCACCGGATGTCCTTGAATCTCTATGCGATCCGAGTTTCTGGCAAGTCGCATGACATCCTCCTTCACCTTGTAAAAGTGCGGTTTCACCACAATGTCCCTGGGGAGATTATCTTTCCTGGGCGCTTGAAGGGCCCTGTGGGCCCTATCCAGTTCCAGCCTGTGTTCCGGAATGTTAGGAATAAGGGAGGATAAAAGTTCCTGAACTGCCGCTGGGACATCTTGAATAGATTCGGGAAGACCCCTGATACGAAAGTTGTAACGCCTGGAGCGATTTTCGAGGTCATCAATTTTAGAAATGGCTTCATCCAGTCGGGCATGAAGGTCTTGAATACGGTCCGCGTTTTGGTTGATCCTGGAGACCGTTTGGTCCATTTTGGACTCCATGATCTCAATTCTGGCTCCCAAGTGTTGTAAATCTGCTTGGATGGTGTGGGTAATTTGAGATGCGGTTTGTGCTAGGCCATCAGACAGCATTTTGGAGAAAGCTGCCATCATGCTATTAAACTCCATTGAGGGGCCCAGGGGCGTCAGGCCTGAGAGAGTGGACGTGGCCGGGCTGTCTTGTAGGCCTCGGGCTGGGGTATGCAGCATGTCCCCCATAGACCTTTCCAGGAGCGATTCTGTGGAGGCAGGCGACAGGGCAACTTGAGGGATGTTACTCACGGAGCCAGTGGAGTGCGGATGGGGTGAGTGATATCCCCCTGCAGAGCTTTCCTCCATCCCCTCAGATCCGGAGTCGCAGTCTTCCGGTGCGGGCGGCGCCATTTTCGTTAGGCCCGAAGCCTCCTCTCCGAATCCCGGAGTGCGGGAGAGGTCCCTGCGGACCGAACCTGAGGCCATAGGGGGTATCGCTGGTGTGTCCCGACTCTATTGAGGGGAGTTAGGGCCGGCTGCGACGTTCACTGTCGGCTGGTTGGAGCGGGGCGGTCCGGGGCGAGACGGAGACTCGGAGCTATGCGGCCATATCCGAGTGCTCCGTGCATGCGCCTGATTTCTTTGTATTTTTAACGGTCTTTTTGCTTCTATGTCTATATTTATTCGTAAGCGTATTGCAATTACCGATATCTTGAGTGTTACCATAGGCTGTGTGTTCCTCCGTATTAGGACCCTCGCGTGAACTTCCTGAAGACAGGAGGTCAACACGATTTCTATTTAGGGCTATGAAATAAGCTCTATCAAGCATCCATTTTGGATACCCTCTTTCGAGGAAGCGAGAATACAATAAGAAGGCTTGTTGGTTGAAATCAGACATATTACTACAGATTCTGCGCAGCCTTAAAAACTGTCCAACAGGTATACCTTTTATCGTATGTACTGGGTGGCTGGATTTGGCATGTAATAGGCTATTGCCTGATAACGGTTTTCTGTAAAGATTAGATGTGACCTTGTTGCCAAAATGGCCCAAGGTGACATCTAAGAATTCAATTTTATTGAAGCTTTTTTGACCTGTGAATTTAAGATTTAATGAACTTTGATTAAGATAAACCAAGAATTCGTCGAAATTTACATCACGATGGCACACGAAGATCAGATCGTCAATATATCGGTAAAATAGAGAGATCTGGTCTCTGTAAGGGTTTCTACCTCCAAAGATGTGGGGTCTCTCCCACCATCCCATCCATCCCATATAGAGATTGGCGAGAGAGGGGGAAAACTTGGCCCCCATCGCTGCCCCACATCTTTAAAGGTAGAAACTGCCATCAAAGGAAAAATAATTGTGTGTCAAGAGAAATTGTAAAACTTCCAAGATGTATGACTGGAGACTGATGGTTAAATTTGTATGTTGTTTTAAAGTCATTTCCATGGCCTGTATAGCCAAATCGTGAGGTATCAAGAATATAGACTGGATACATCGCATGTGATCCAGACAAATTCCTCTGACCATACAAATGTATCCATAATATTGAGTAGATGTTTAGTATCTCCTAGGTAACTAGGAAGCTGTAGAACTAGATCTTGCAGTTGCCCATCCAACTATTCCCCAAGCCTCTCACAAAGGGACCCAATGCCCGAGATGATGGGTCTCCCCAAAACGGGATCCAAACCTTTGTGGACCTTGGGGAGATGGTGGAATATTGGTATGATGGGGAAATCAGGGATAAGCTTTTCAGCTTCCTTTACCGAAAAAGCACCTAGGGCTGTGCCCTTATTAACCAAAAATTGAAGTTCTAATTTATATTTATTGGTAGGGTCACTTTTTAGGGGCTGATAAGTATGATGATCCCTGAGTTGTCTAAGGGCTTCTTGTTTGTAAACCTCACTGTCGAGTACAACTATTGCACCACCCTTATCGGCGTTCCTAATTATAATAGATGCATCTTCTTTTAGGGATTTGAGTGAAACTCTCTCATTGATGGTGAGATTATCTAAAGACCTAGAGACAGAAGATGGTGTATCTGTTGCCAGTTTAAAAATATCCCTTTCCACTAGTTTTTGGAACAAGTCCATGTTTGGTGATCTTGATTGTATAGGATAGAAATTAGAAAAAGTGGAGAAAGAAATCCTTTTGACTTCCTCTTCTCCATATTCATGTACAAGGTTCTCATTCTCCATGGCTAAATCCTCCAACTCCATAATAGCACATGACTCTCGAAATGTTAATGCAGGACTGTCGAGATTTTGGTGAGTGATTTGATCTTGGTCACTAGGCGATATGTCCACTGCATTGTAAAAGTGTCTTTTTAAAGTCAGGTTTCGAATAAACTTATTGACGTTTAGAATAGTCTAAAACGGATCAAAATGGGCATGTGGACAGAAATTCGGGCCTTTTGAGAGACTAATATCATCGGCTGTCAAAGATCTCTTGGATAAATTAATGACATTGCTTGTGGTGGTAACTGGATCCATGTCCAAGCCATCAATCCCTACTTCCGATGAGCTCTGAGGCGATATTGGCCATCTGTGTGACCCGTGGTGTCTCCTTCCTCCCCTTTCCTTTTTTCTTGGTATATCTCCTGCCCCTTTTGGCAGATCCGTTTTTTGGCGCTGAAGAGGTGCTGGAGATGTTGCCGGATCAAGATGTTTGTGTGTATTCGATTGAAGTATCCGATGTGAGAGCCATTGATGTGTCTGTGGCACCAGTCTCTGGATCAGAGAAACTAACTCTTTTTTTGGGGTGTTGACGGTTCCATGTATTAGTTTTTTTCCATGTGTAAACATTTTTAGTTTCATAGTCAATCTCATCTCTGAGTAGTTTCTCCTGTTTACCCTTGATAATATCTGTTTCCAGCTTATATATGCATACATGGGTTGTGCGTTTTTATGTATATGGGTGACCACATTGGCCCATTGCTTATGATAACAGGCAATTCTCGTATATGTTTATATACGTTCTCCACTTTTTATGAAAGTATCTATGCATTTATTTTGGCCCATGGCACCAATGTCGTGAATATGTATTCCGATTTGAGACCGATTCTAAATCTCGTTGGACATATTGCGCATACGGAACACATACATACAGGCTTTAGCTTTGGATTCCTTGCAGATTGTTTTTTGCTTCAATTTTCCTTCCTCGCTAGTGTTTTTTTCAACATATATATTGTATTAATCTTTTCTTTTTTTGTGCATTCCGATACACGTTCCTGTTTCAGGATCAGCATTAATATTAATATCGTCACATACTCTATTGTTCACCACCCTCTTCATTAAATTTTTCACTCATTTTTACCACTATATTCACATGTCACCATCGAGTTTTTTTTATATACAACTATATCAGTCTACATAGATGGTGATCTTTACATTACACTTAGCAACACTTTTTACATATAAGAAGAAGTTTTTCTTCTTTTCTCTTATATTTATGTTTATAAATGTGTTTGGATGAACCTCTTTAGATGTAGGAAGCATTTCTGCATTTGTACACACTATTTGTGGTTTTACATTTACATCCGTATAGCCTGTCTCTATGAGGTTCCATTGCGCATACATGATTTTATATTTATTATTATTTTTTATTATTTTTCTTTCCATATGTTCATTTCACGATTCCACATTGTTTCCCCTTAGTGGGATTTCATGTGTCATTGATTGTCCTAGCTGTGAGATCGCAGACAGATCGGCTTCTATTCACTCTTCATTAATTTAAGTGGCACAAGATGTGTGTGATTACACCACCTGGTCCCTGTTGGTCTGTCCATCTATTAATATCAGCCGATCTCTGCTATCTCTCAGTGTGGTTATGAGTAAGCGACTGGTTATGTCAGGTAATTTTTGGAGCCTATACAGGCCGACACTTACGGTTCTGTGTACTGTGAATGCCTACCATACCTCTAGCCATCAAAAACTAAGTCTTTTGCTGTCAGTTCAAACCATGTGAGCTAATTTTTGGAGCCTATACAGGCCGACACTTATGGTTCTGTGTACTGTGAACACCTACCATATCTCTAGCCATCAAAAACTAAGTTATTTGCTGTCAGTTCAAACCATGTGAGCTAATTTTTACAGCCTATACAGGTTGACACTTACTTCTGTATACTGTGTGAATGCCTAATGTACCTTCAGCCACAGAATACTATGTACTTAGCTGTCAGGTAAACCCATGTGGGCTAATGTTTGTGGCCTGGAATGGGCGACACTTACTTCTGTATCCTGTGAATGCCTAATGTACCTTCAGCCACAGAATACTACATTTTTAACTGTCAGGTAAACCCATGTGGGCTATTTTTTGGTGCCTTTTATGGCCGACACTTACTTCTGTTACCTGTGAATGCCTAATGTACCTTCAGCCACAGAATACTACGTTCTTAGCTGTCAGGTAAAAACGCATGTGGGTTCATTTTTGGGGCCTGGAATGGCCGATACTTCTTTATCCTGTGAATGCCTAATTTTTCAGACTGGAAATGAAAAACAATGGGTCTGTAAAGGTTCTGCCAAATTGTGGAATAGATGCGGACCCATTTTACAGATGTGTGAATGGACCCTATATGTATTAGACAATGTATTTACCGGCTGCTGTCAGTTCTGGCTGATTTATGAAAAAAAAATATATTTTTTGCTGTAAGAAAAAAATAAAACAATTTAGGGCAACTTTTTCAATTGCAATACTTCTGTTATGACATTGTCCATGTGCTGGGACTATTTGTGCACAGCTAGTACGTCTTTTGTGGCTGCAAATATGACCTAAAGGTTTTTAAAGTTCGCCTCCCATTAAAGTCAATGGGGCCCTCCGCGAACTCGCGGTTCGCGGACTTTTGAGAAAATTTGCGGCTGGTGTTCGTGATTTTCGTCCATCACTAATGACATCCTCCTCCCATCTGGCCATAAACAGATTTGCCAGGCTTGGAGAAAATTTTGCTCCCATTGCGACACCGCCATCTTGTAAATAGAAGGTGTTATTAAACCAGAAAAAATTGTGTGTCATGGCACACTCTAATACCTTCAAAATGAAGGTTTTTTGTTCCCCTGCCAAGGAACTTTCCAAATCAAGGTGGTAACTGGCTGCTTTCAGTCCTTGCTGGTGGGAAATAATGGTGTACAGCGATGCCATGTCAGCTGTAGCCATGATACTATGGGCTGCAAGAACTCGTCAAAAAAAAAAAAAGGGTTCCCGGGTCATAGTGTTTCTGTGTCATCACAGGAACCCTCATGACACGTTTTTTGTTGCCAATTTATCCCCCATTGGAGGGATTCCAACACTAAAAGGGAGATTTCTCCTATTGAAACATGCTGGATATACAGTTTAAAAACATATGTCCCTAATGGTTTAAACGTGGAGTGGGACATTAATTGTTTTATCAATAACAGTTAATTATACTTTTATTTTTGTTGTGTGCCCTTCATTTATTGTTTTGTGTCTACATATTTTAACATTTTTAAATATTTGTTTTTATCTTAGTTTTTCATGTTTTTATTAATAATACATTATGCTGTCATTTGTTCAACCATCATGTTGAGAGTTTGGTTGTCTGGAGCTGTCACATCGTGGTATACATATGTATGTAGTTATTATTTATTTCACCCATTGAAATACTGTGCATGCCACCGTTTATATTACTTTTCCACCACTAGGTGGGGTGGTTTTAGTACACATCAATTGTGTTTATGGACTCCCTCCAGAGGTGGTTCTGGCTAGCTCACTAGATTGCTTTAAAAAAGACCTTGATTCTTTCCTGGGTGTACTTAACCCTCCTCTTATGTTAGCTTTCTGTTACTATCCATGATGTTAATGGGTTGGTTTTGACCCGTGTCTTAAATCAGCCATAAAATACCCTCTGAACAATTATTTATCATCCAATTTGTTTCTTACCTCTTGGTTACCTTGTTAGGCTTCTTTATCCTTGAGAAGATTGGTTTTAATATTTTTGGTGTGACCCCTTAGACCTTTCTTTTGATAGCATACCTCTCATTTTCAAATTTTAAAAATGGTAAAATAAACCAGCAACTCTGAAATGTATTGGTCCTATGTTTCTTTACTTTATTTAGAGAAGCAGACAAGCAGGCAAAGAGATAGGCCCCTCCCTAACTACAGCTCACAGGGTTGAGAGGTGATTGGCTGTCAGTGTTACTAAGCAGAGAGATTGTTTATGATTTCAGTTTTGGCACTTATTAGTGTCCTGTAATCCTATATTATAACTGGGTCAGAATTGACCCTAAAACCATAAACGTCTTCATTTTCACCACAGTATTTTATAATTTAGTGAAAAGGATTATTTTTCTATTACATTGTTTAAATAGAGGTTCCTGACAAAGTAAAAAAATCTTGATGCAATAAACAAATTTATGTGATACTTATAGACATTCAAAACCTGAAAACAGGTCGGTTCTGACCCTAACACAAGAGGAGCGTTAATATAAGTGGGTACTAAAATTTTTTAGGTAAAGTTGTTCAAGGGAATATTCGATTGCCTCTCGGGGGATCAGGAAGGATTTTTTTCCCGCTGCTGTAGCAAATTGGATCATGCTTTGCTGGGGTTTTTTTTTTCACCTTCCTCTGGATCAACTGCGGCTATAGGATTGTGTATATGGGATTGTATGGTTGGGTTTTCAATACTGTTTTTTTTTTTTTTTTTTTATGTTGGTTGAACCAGATGGACTTGTGTCTTTTTTCAACCTGAGTAACTATGTAACAATGTAACTGTAGCCCTGCTCCCAGGGGAGTGGCTTAATGCAGTGATATCCTCTTCACTTCGGTTGCCCTGCACCTGCTTCAACCCAATTGACATTATTGGTTCGGTCATGTTAAATTATCAAGACCACAAGAGATTGCAATAAAAGATCAAATTTACTGCTCTTTGATTTGAAGTTAGAGAATGTACAAACAGAATCAATGATAATGCAAGAATGTCAATAGTAATGTAGATCATGAGTCCCCAACCAATAACATGAGTAGGGTTCAGCACTCAGGATCTGGAATACAAACCACACATATATAATATATATGCATACATATATATGCTAGAGGGTTGTATTCTGTAATAATATAAACACACTGGATTTTTAAGTAGAGGGAGAGTGACCACAATTTAAGGTTAACCGTACTTAGAGAATAACTTTAGAACAAACAGTATAACAGTACTAACTAAATATCAGAGTGCACTCTGTGTACTAATGGGGGCCCCCTTTACATTAGATTGCAAGAGTCTCCTGGAGAGTGAGGACTCACTAGCCTTCACCGGCAAGAAATCCTCAAGCAATCCAAGGAAAGTAATTGTAATCCAAGTAAAGGTGATCAATAACTGTAATCCCCAAGGTAGTTAGTAATTGTAATCCACAAAGATGAATGAGAAACAGATCTTGATGCTTTCCATTAGGAAAACAACCTGGTACTGTAAAAGAGCTTAAGGCCTTGTTCGCTCACCATGCACTATGTATAACTGCAGTGTCCAGTGGAGATTTTAGAACTCAGTATGGCCTGCTACTCAAACACTTTGGCAGTTCTGCCCTGACTCAGTCTAGGTATGTGATAAATGCAGATGTAGATGCTGGATGTCTCTCACCCAATACCGGGAGCTCCGCTCTGCAACCAGGCCCTGCTCTGCTCAGCGACTCTCTCTCGGTCTGTCAGGCGTCCTTCCACTCAGTCACACTACCGAGATTCTTCCACACACACCGCTCGTCTCCGCTCCGGTGTCCACTCGGCCGAACTTGAAAAAAAAGTCCGGGTCCATGACCCCAGACTTTTTCCAAACTTTAACCGGACACAGAACCCCATTGAAGTCAATGGGGACCCAAACTTTCAAGCACTAAAATGGCTCTAAAAAAACAATGGAAAGGGCTAGAGTGCTGCAAATGGGCATGGCAGAGCATGGCAAGTGCTCTGCAAACAAATGTGGATAGGGAAATAACTTACAACAACATAAAAAACAGAAAATAAAACAATTTTCTTCATTTGTGAAGGACGAGGCCCATATGGAGTAGGAGGGAGGTTGAGATGGCGGTGGATGTGGCGGTGTAGGTGGAAGCGGCGGTGGAGGGGGACGAGGTAGCCAACACTGCGTTTTTTTTAGTCATTTTAAATCAGGGTACACCCCAAAAGAGTGAGAAAGATCAAAAATATAACAATGGCTGGGTAAGGTCGGTATCCATCTCTATTCTGCACAAGGTACGGACAAGTCCTGTGGGATCCATGCCTGGTTCATTTTAATGAACGGGAGCTTGTCCACATTGTCTCTGGACAGGCGGCTGCGCTTGTCTGTGATAAAGCCCCCAGCCGTGCTAAATACACGTTCAGATAATACACTGGCTGAAGGGCAGACCAGCACCTCCAAGGCGTAAAGGGCAAGCTCAGGCCATGTGCCCAATTTGGAGACCTAGAAGTTGAAGGTGCGAGGATGGCCACAAAGTTAGAGGGGCTTTTAAACTAGGGAATGGGGGGGAGGGTACAGATGTAGAATTAGCCAGTGGAAAGCAAGATTCAGAGGGCAGAAATGGGGGCATTAGCGGTAGGGTGTTTGGAGCTCCTATACCCAGGGTGGGTATGGGGAAAAATCACAAGAGCAGCCTAAAAACATCAAATGAGGATATTTGTAACCGGTCAAAATTACGAGGTTTGTATACCAATGCCAGAAGCCTGGCCAACAAGATGGGAGAGCTGGAGCTGCTGATGTTTGAGGAGGACTTAGATTTTGTGGGGATAACTGAGACTTGGTTTGACAGCTCTCATGACTGGATGGCGACCATTCAGGGGTATTCCCTTTATCGCAGAGATAGAGAAGGTAAAAAAGGGGGAGGGGTATGTTTGTATATTAAGAACACTATACAGGTAAATATGAGGGATGATATTAATAATGGAGCTAAGGACGAGGCAGAATCCCTATGGGTAGAGCTTCAAAGGGAAGGCACGGTGGGGAAGGTAATATTGGGCGTATGCTATAGGCCCCCCCACCAGAGAGAGGAGGGGGAGGTGGACCTCATTTTACAGATAGGATTGGCAGCAAGGATGGGAAATGTCATTATAATGGGGGACTTTAATTATCCAGATATAGACTGGGCAGATGGAACCGCGCATTCAGCCAAGGCTCGGCAGTTCCTAAATGTTTTGCAGGACAATTTCATGGGTCAGATGGTGAATGCACCGACAAGAAACAATGCGGTACTTGACCTACTGATTACTAACAATGCAGACCTGCTCACGGATATAGAAATACAGGAGAACTTAGGAAACAGTGAACATAGGTCAATAAGTTTCAGTATTAATTACAGTAATAGGAAGCACAAGGGTAATATTAAGACGCTGAATTTCAAAAGAGCCAATTTCCCAAAACTGCGCTCACTGCTAGAAAATATCAATTGGGATAGAACCCTGGGAACAAAGAACACGGAGGAAAAATGGGAGTGCTTCAAGAGCATACCAAAGGGAAATAAATTTAAAAGAGCAAAGCTAAACCCTGGGTGGCTAAACTCCAACATAAAAATGTATATTAGTGCTAAAGAAAAGGCCTTCAAAAAATACAAGACTGAGGGGTCATTGGCAGCATTTAAGCATTACAAAGAGTGTAATAAGAAATGTAAAGATGAAATCAGGGCGGCTAAAATAGAACACGAGAGACATATAGCGGAGGAGAGTAAAAAGAACCCCAAGAAGTTTTTTAAGTATATAAACAGTAAGAAAGCGAGGCCAGAACACATTGGCCCCATAAAAGATGACAAAGGAAATATGGGCAATGAGGACAGAGAAAAGGCGGAAGTGTTAAATAATTTCTTCTCTTCAGTCTTCACAAAAGAATCGGGGGGCTACACAAACCAAGCTTGTAAGGCCGAACTAAACAACACACCTCAGGAAATACCGCCATGGCTAACAGAAGATAGACTTAAAACTAAACTAGAGAAACTTAACATAAATAAATCACCGGGACAGGATGGCTTGCACCCGAGGGTTCTGAAAGAGCTCAGCCAGGTGATTGCCAGACCATTATTCTTGATCTTTAAGGATAGTTTACAGACGGGTATGGTGCCAGCTGATTGGAAAAAAGCCAACGTGGTACCAATATTTAAAAAGGGGCCGAGATGTATCCCGGGTAACTATAGGCCGGTCAGCCTAACATCTGTAGTCTGCAAGATTTTGGAGGGGATGTTAAGGGACCACATACAAGACTTTAGTAATGAAAACTGTATTATTAGTAGTAATCAGCATGGATTCATGAAAAATCGTTCTTGCCAAACCAATCTATTAACCTTCTACGATGAAGTGAGCTGCCACCTAGATAAAGGTAAGCCGGTGGATGTGGTGTATCTGGACTTTGCAAAGGCCTTTGACACCGTTCCCCACAAACGCTTAATGTACAAACTAAGGAAGGTAGGTATGGACCATAGGGTGGGTACCTGGATAGAGAACTGGCTCCAGGGGAGAGTCCAGAGGGTGGTGATTAATGGGGAGTACTCGGATTGGGCGGGTGTGGAAAGTGGGGTCCCCCAGGGTTCTGTCCTGGGACCAATCCTGTTTAATTTATTCATAAATGATCTAGAACAGGGGATAACTAGTACAATCTCAGTATTTGCGGATGATACTAAACTAAGCATGCCAATATCTTCTATGCAGGATGTGGAAACCTTACAAGCGGACCTGAACAAAATAACGGGGTGGGCAACGACATGGCAGATGAGGTTTAATGTTGAAAAATGTAAAGTAATGCACTTGGGGGCCAGAAACCAGAAAGCAAGCTACTCACTAGGGGGGGAACCTCTGGGTGAGTCTAGGATGGAAAGGGACCTGGGGGTACTGGTAGACAACAGGCTTGGCAGTGGCATGCAATGCCAAGCCGCTGCAAGCAAATCCAACAGAATACTGGGATAAAAAAGGGGATTCACTCCAGAAATAAAGAGATTATTCTCCCGCTCTACAAGACTCTGGTCCGGCCACATTTGGAGTATGCTGTCCAGTTCTGGGCACCGGTCCTCAGGAAGGATGTGCTGGAATTGGAAAGAGTCCAGAGAAGGGCAACAAAAATAATTAGGGGAATGGAGGACATCAGCTATGAGGAAAGACTACAAGCACTGAACTTATTCTCTCTGGAGAAGAGACGATTGAGGGGGGATATGATATCAATGTACAAATACTGTACTGGCGACCCTAGCATAAGGAACAAACTATTCAGAGAGAGGAGATACAATAAGACACGTGGCCATTCACTAAAACTAGAGGAAAGGCGGTTTAACCTTAAAATGCGTAAGGGGTTCTTCACTGTAAGAGCGGTAAGGATGTGGAATTCTCTTCCACAAGCAGTCGTATCAGCTGGGAGCATTGATAGTTTCAAAAAACTATTAGATGGGCACCTTGGAGACCACAACATACAGGGGTACACAATGTACGGTTAAAAGCAAACACACACACATCATAGGTTGAACTGGATGGACTGATGTCTTTTTTCAACCTCACTAACTATGTAACTTTGTAACTATATGAAGGGTTCTTCTGAGGTGCTGGCGGTGCCCTGGCTGCGTTGGCGACCTCTTCCTCCTCCTCCTCCTCCTCCTCTGCCTTGGCCTTGTGCTTCCACTGTGGCCCCACTGTCAGGTGGGAATGCCAGCAGTATCGCGTCTACCAGCGTGCGCTTGTACTCGCGCATCTTGCAATCACGCTCCAGTGAGTGAATTAAGGACGGTACGTTGTCCTTGTAACGGGGATCCAGCAGCGTGGCCACCCAGTAATCAGCACAAGTTAGAATGTGGGCAACTCGGCGGTCGTTGTGGAGACACTGCAGCATGTAATCGCTCATGTGTGCCAGGCTGCCCAGAGGCAATGAAAGGCTGTCCTCTGTGGGAGGTGTATCATCTGTGTCTTCTGTACCCCCCCCCAGCCACGCACCAGTGATGGCCATGAGCTGGCCTGGGTGCCACACTGCTGTGAACATGGTTCCATCTCCTCCTCCATCTCCTCCTCCATCTCCTCCTCCTCCTCATCCTCCAGAACTGTGCCCCTCCTGGACAATTGTGTACCTGGCGTTTCTGGGTGCAGGAACCCACCCTCGGAGCCACTTGTGAATGACTGCCCTAAAAGCCATGGAAATGATCCCTCTTCCTCCTCCTCCTCCTCCTCCTGTGCCACATCCTCTTCCATCATCGCCCGATGCATTTTTTTCAAGGAGGCATAGAAGTGGGATAGTTAAGCTGACAACGGCGTCATCAGCACTGGCCATGTTGGTGGAGTACTCAAAACAGCGCAACAAAGCACACAGGTCTCGCATTGAGGCCCAGTTATTGGTGGGGAAGTGGTGCTGTTCCGCAGAGCGACTCACGCATGCGTGCTGCAGCTGAAACTCCACTATGGCCTGCTGCTGCTCGCACAGTCCTTCCAGCATGTGCAAGGTGGAGTTCCACCTTGTGGGCACATCAAATATGAGGCGGTGAGCGGGAAGGCCGAAGTTACGCTGCAGCGCTGACAGGCGAGCAGCAGCAGGGTGAGAACGCTGAAAGTGCGCACAGACGGCCTGCACTTTCTGCAGCAGCTCTGACATATCGGGGTAATTTTGAAGGAACCTCTGCACCACCAAATTCAGCACATGCGCCAGGCAAGGGATGTGCGTTAAACCGGCTAGGCCCAGAGCTGCTATGAGATTTCGCCCGTTATCGCACACCACCGTGCCGGGCTTGAGGCTCACTGGCACCAACAACTCATCGGTCAGCTGTTCCATGCTCCTCCACAACTCATGTGCGGTGTGGGATTTTCCCCCCAAACATGTAAGTTTTAAAACTGCCTGCTGTCATTTACCCCTGGCTTTGCTGAATTTGGTGGTGAAGGTGTTACGCTGACCGGATGAGGAGGCGGAAGAGGATGAGGAAGTAGGAGGAGTTAGGAACAGGAGGCAAACTGAAGCGCCCTGCAATCATCGGTGGTGGAAGGAGATGCACCAAACAAATTGAAAGGGTGTATCTCACACATACAGACTATGCCGCAATTTAATTTTTTTCACCTGCATGGGTGTATATTGAATAGCGGAATAGAACAAAAGTATATAAAAGGGTGTATCTCACACGTACAAACACAGACTAGGTCCAGATTACAATTTTTTGTACCCTAAAGGGAGGATGAGGAAGAGGAGTAGGAGGAGTTCGGAACAGGAGGCAAACTGAAGCGCCCTGCAATCCTCGGCGGTGGAAGATGCACCAAACAAATTTAAAAGGTGTATCTCACACGTACCGATACAGACTATGCCGCAATTTAATTTTTTTCACCCCAAAAGGGTGTATATTGAATAGCGGAATAGAAAAAAGTATATAAAAAGGTGTATCTCACACGTACCGATACAGACTATGCTGCAATTTAATTTTTTTTCCCCAAAAGGGTGTAGATTGAATAGCGGAATAGAAAATAGTATATAAAAAGGTGTATCTCACACGTACAAACCCAGACTAGGCCCCGATTACAATTTTTTGTACCCTAAAGGCAGGATGAGGATGAGGAGTAGGAGGAGTTCGGAACAGGAGGCAAACTGAAGCACCCTGCAATCCTAGGCGGTGGAAGATGCGCCCAAAAAATTTGAAAGGTGTATCTCACACGTACCGATACAGACTATGCCGCAATTTAATTTTTTTTACCCCAAAAGGGTGTAGATTGAATAGCGGAATAGAAAATATGATATAAAAAGGTGTATCTCACACGTACAAACCCAGACTAGGCCCCGATTACAATTTTTTGTACCCTAAAGGCAGGATGAGGATGAGGCGTAGGAGGAGTTCGGAACAGGAGGCAAACTGAAGCGCCCTGCAATCCTCGGTGGTGGAAGATGCGCCCCAAAAATTTGAAAGGTGCATCTCACATGTACCGATACACACTATGCCGCAATTTTATTTTTTTTATCCCAAAAGGGTGTAGATTGAATAGCGTAATAGAAAATAGTATATAAAAAGGTGTATCTCACACGTACAAACCCAGACTAGGCCCCGATTACAATTTTTCGTACCCTAAAGGCAGGATGAGGATGAGGATGAGGAGTAGGAGGAGTTCGGAACAGGAGGCAAACGGAAGCACCCTGCAATCCTCGACGGTGGAAGATGCGCCCAAAAAATTTGAAACGTGTATCTCACACGTACCGATACAGACTATGCCGCAATTTAATTTTTTTTACCCCAAAAGGGTGTAGATTGAATAGCGGAATAGAAAATATGATATAAAAAGGTGTATCTCACACGTACAAACACAGACTAGGCCCCGATTACAATTTTTTGTACCCTAAAGGCAGGATGAGGATGAGGAAGAGGAGTAGGAGGAGTTCAGAACAGGAGGCAAACGGAAGCGCCCTGCAATCCTTAACGGTGGAAGATGTGCCCAAAAAATTTGAAAGGTGTATCTCACACGTATCGATACAGACTATGCCGCAATTAAATTTTTTTCACCCCAAAAGGGTGTATATTGAATAGCGGAATAGAAAAAAGTATATAAAATTGGTGATTTTTTAATAGCAAATGTGAACACAGCAGTGTCTTATGTTTTATGTCACGGTCAGCAGCAGGCTATGAAGGGAAAAAAAAAAAATCCCTTTAAATTTGTAATTTCTAAATAGCAGATTAGAACAGCAATCTGTAGTAAAATATAGCTGAACACTGCACACAACAGACTGATAAAAATATATTTTGTCTCCCTCCTCCTCCTCAGTGGGCTCAAGTGAGGGCAAAAAGATCGTTCACTGCACCACCCCCCACACTGCAATATCGATGTAGATCGCTAACGGACGATTGTTCTGTCCTGTGTCTCCTATCTGTCCCTGCCTACTCTCTCCAGCCTGTCCCTAAAATGCTCAAATATCTTTCCCTGCCTACACTCTGACCTGTCCCTGCATTCTTTTCGGGCAGCAGCCAGCACCGTTATGATGTGTGCTCTCTCCCTAGACTACAGCAGACTGACGCAACGCGCTGTGTCTCTCGAGCTTATAAAGACCTGGGTCACATGCTTCAGCTGGCCATTCACAGCTACTAATACATTAGTAGGCATCGCTGGGATGGCTTAAGGCACACCAGTTAAACGCTTGTTGATTGGCTGTTGAAAGCCCGCCATTAAAAGCGCGCCATTACATACAAAACAGGAAATAAAATTACCGAACACGGATTTTAAACCCGAACATACAGTAAAGTTTTCAGGTCCGTATCCGGGTAGCAAAAATCCAATTATCCGGTATGGACCCGAATAATACAGTCCGTGTTCGCTCAACACTAGACAAGAACTTAAGGAAATTTCTCTTCAAAGGAGACAAGAACTTAAAGCGGAGTTCCACCCTGGAATTTTTTTTTTTTTTAAATACCCCCGGGACAGTCAGGGCTAGTGCATTCCACAATGGCTAGCCTCTGATCTGTCCCGGGTTGCACTTACCTGTTAGGACAAATACTTACCTTGAAAACGTCTTGTCCAGCGCTGCCATCTCAGATGTGGGCAGCTTGAAGCCAGCGAGATCCCCTTCGGCGTCTTCTTCCGCCTTCTTCGGTCCCACGATGCCCTGCGCCGGCCCTGCCGTCACTTCCGGTGCGCGCGCGTCATCCCTCCACAGCTTCTGGGCATGCCCAGAAGCTGTTTAGAAGGGGATGACGCGCACGACCCGGAACTGACGTCGGGGCCGGTGCAGGCGCAATGATTCCTGGGAGCGATGACGTTCAGCTCCCAGGAATCATTGCAGAGCCAGGAAGTGACGACGGGCCGCGGCCGAGGAAGGAGGAAGAAGGAAGTAAGGTAAGTATATTTTATTCGCTACGAGGTAAGTAAAAAAAAAAAAAATATGCGATTATCCATTTCTTTTTCAGGTGACCCGGAGCGAGAAGATGGAGGTAAGTATTAAATTAGGGTGGAACTCCACTTTAACTATAGCAAAAGTCTTAATCAACCATCTAAAGTAGCATTCATAACCACTGAAAACTGATTAATAAAGGCACTATCTAACAACTTATTATACGTGTCATCAGATAAATTTGGGTCACTCTCACAAAAGGCTAATAGAAGGTCAGTAGGCAATTTAATAGTGTCAGTGGGTGGAATAGAACTTTCTCCTTGAGAGTTGTCAGTTGAAGAAATGGTTAACGGCACAGACCATTGTGCTGTAGAGATTCGTTCTTCAGAACTTTCCCCCAGGGTACTATAAGTCAGTCTCTTGGGAGGATGGATCTCTCTCCACAGTCTAGCAGATATTCCACTGTCGCTTTCAGAAATGCCCCTGGTAATTCGGGACTCATTGATGCTTCCCGCCTGTCATCAAAAGAATCCACTTCTTCAGAAGGTGTGACTATTTATGAACCTTGACTCTCACACAGATCTTCAAACGATTCCGTGGGAGAGAAATCTGAATTTCAAACAGTAGGTTTTTCCAATATTGAAGTGGGGGAATCCACAGAAACATTTTCATTAGATAATGGACCCTCAGGGGTCAATATGATATCTTCTCCATTGCTCCCAGCTCCACACTGCTCACAGGCGGACTGTGTCCCTGATTAATTTCCCGTTTAGGAAGAGGAGCAGATAGCCAATCAGCAATGGATGGCGACTGCTCAGAAGAAGATCCCTCACTGGATGGACACCACCAATCAAAAATTACATTTTCATCATCTCTATCCCCTTCTTCATCCACTATATCAGCAGCTTTTCTGTTCCATAAAGGTTGAGACCGTAATCTAGGAGTTCTGGGAGTATCCTCCTCCTTGGTCCATTCAGTCAAAGTCCTGACTGCTTCTGCAATAAGCAATAGGTGATTTCTATGCCATGCTTTGAGAGGCCCCACCTTCCCCTCCAGATGGATTTGATAGACGGGCAGCCCAGGGAGCTTCCTATAGACGATAAAAGGCTGTGAACGGTCAGCTAGTTTATGTTTCCCTGGTACTCCCAAATTTCTCAAAAGTACTTTATCGCCTGGCCATGCACCCTCACCTTTAAATCAAAGTTCCTCTTATCCAGTTGCCCTCGATTTGCAGAGGCTTCCAGACTAGTGTTGAGCAGACTGTATTATTCGTGTTCGTACTGAATAATTGGGTTTTTGTTACCCGAAAACTTTACTGTATGTTCGGGTTTAAAATCCGTGTTCGGTCATTTTATTTTCGGGTTTGTATGTAATGGCGCGCTTTTAATGGCGGGCTTTCAACAGCCAATCAACAAGCGTTTAACTGGTGATGAAAGGGTTAAATACCAGCGCTATGGAGTTTCAGTACCTTATTGGACTAAATTAGTGGTGTAAGCTGCCCCCAACCTACCACTGAGGTAGTGGATTAGAAAAAAGTGCAAGTGATGTTGGGACCGGCGCTACCACTTTAAATTTAAAAATAATGTGTTTGTGCAATTTCATAAACTGTATAAATCATACGTTTATTGCAAAAGTGCATATAGTGCTTATAGTGCAAAGATAAAACCAAAGTGCTGCGTGCTAGTAAACCTTCAATAAATTAGCATGGGCTGTGCTCAGTGTACCATATCATAAATCACATATGCATATATAAATTGCTGAGTGCTACTGATACCAATAACCACGTGTGTGATTGCGTGGTGTAACAATGTATGGCGCCAGTGGATACCCCACCGAATGCACCGCTGCTTACCGCATTCTTAAACAGGTGGCTCCGCACTCTTTGGTCACTAGAACAAAAGATAAGCCTCCATTGCGTAGTATATGTTGTTAAGGATAAAGCAACTTAGCATCCACTCACTTTAACTGGTGTGCCTTAAGCCATCCCAGCCAACCGTTTAACTGGTGTGCCTTAAGCCATCCCAGCCATGCCTACTAATGTATTAGTAGCTGTGATTGGCCATCTGAAGCATGTGACCATGTCTTTATAAGTTCGAGAGCCCCAGCGAGCTGCGTCATTCTGCTGTAGTTTAGGGAGAGAGCACACATCATACGTGCTGGCTGCTAATTAGGGACAGACAGTGAAAAATTGTATTGTGTCCGAAAAGAATGCAGGGACAGGTCGGAGTGCTGCAGGCAGGGAGAGTTATTAGAGCATTTTAGGGCGAGGCTGGAGAATAGGCAGGGTCAGTGTTCTACATCGATTTTGCTGTGTGGGGGGTTGTGCAGTGCCAGTGAACGATCTTATCGAGCATTTTAGGGCGAGGCTGGAGAATAGGCAGGGTCAGTGTTCTACATAGATTTTGCTGTGTGTGGGGTGGTGCAGTGAACACAATCTTTTTGCCCTCAGTTAAGCCCGCTGAGGAGGAGGAGGAGGAGGGAGAAAAAAATCAATTTTTATCAGTCAGTTGTGTGCAGCGTTTTTGCTTCAGTGCTGACTGTGATAAGACACTGCTGTGTTCACATGTGCTATTATTGAGTGATTTTAAATTTTATACACTTTTTTCTATTCCACTATTCAATATACACCCTTTTGGGTTAAAAAAAAATTAAATTGTGGCATAGTCTGTACTAAGCTATTTAAAAATTACAATAATTAAAGGGGAATTTTCTTTTTTTTTCCCTTCATAGCCTGCAGCAGAGCTGACTGACATAAGACACTGCTGTGTTCACATGTGCTATTGAAAAATCACCAATTTTATATCATATTTTCTATTCTGCTATTCAATCTACACCCTTTGGGGTAAAAAGAATTAAATTGCGGGATAGTCTGTATCGGTACGTGTGAGATACACCTTTCCAATTTTTGGGGCGCATCTTATACCGCCGAGGATTGCAGGGTGCTTCAGTTTGCCTCCTGCCTGTTCCGAACGCCTCCTACTCCTCATCCTGCCTTTAGGGTACAAAAAATAGTAATCGGGGCCTAGTCTGGGTCTGTACGTGTGAGATAGATACACCTTTTGATATCATATTTTCTATTCCGCTATTCAATCTACACCCTTGGGGTAAAAAGAATTAAATTGCGGGATAGTCTGTATCGGTACGTGTGAGATACACCTTTCCAATTTTTGGGGCGCATCTTATACCGCCAAGGATTGCAGGGTGCTTCAGTTTGCCTCCTGCCTGTTCCGAACTCCTCCTACTCCTCATCCTGCCTTTAGGGTTCAAAAAATAGTAATCAGGGCCTAGTCTGGGTCTGTATGTGTGATATAGATACACCTTTTGATATCATATTTTCTATTCCGCTATTCAATCTACACCCTTGGGGTAAAAAGAATTAAATTGCGGCATAGTCTGTATCGGTACGTGTGAGATACACCTTTCCAATTTTTTGGGGCGCATCTTATACCGCCGAGGATTGCAGGGTGCTTCAGTTTGCCTCCTGCCTGTTCCGAACTCCTCCTACTCCTCATCCTGCCTTTAGGGTACAAAAAATAGTAATCAGGGCCTAGTCTGGGTCTGTACGTGTGAGATAGATACACCTTTTGATATCATATTTTCTATTCCGCTATTCAATCTACACCCTTGGGGTAAAAAGAATTAAATTGCGGGATAGTCTGTATCGGTACGTGTGAGATACACCTTTCCAATTTTTGGGGAGCATCTTATACCGCCGAGGATTGCAGGGTGCTTCAGTTTGCCTCCTGCCTGTTCCGAACTCCTCCTACTCCTCATCCTGCCTTTAGGGTACAAAAAATAGTAATCAGGGCCTAGTCTGGGTCTGTACATGTGAGATAGATACACCTTTTGATATCATATTTTCTATTCCGCTATTCAATCTACACCCTTGGGGTAAAAAGAAGGCTATTCAATATACACCCTGCTTGAGTGTAAAAAATTAAATTACGGCATAGTCTGTATCGTTTCATGTGAGATACATCTTTTTAAATTTGTTTGGCGCATCTCCTTCCACCGCCGAGGATTGCAGGGCGCTTCAGTTTGCCTCCTGTTCTGAACTCCTCCTACTCCTCTTCCTCATCCTGCCTTTAGGGTACAAAAAATTGTAATCGGGGCCTAGTCTGTGTTTGTATGTGTGAGATACACCGTTTTATAAAATTTTTCCTATTCCGCTATTCAATATACACCCTTTTGGAGTGTAAAAAATAAATTACGGCATAGTCTGTATCGGTACGTGTGAGATACACCTTTTAAATTTGTTTGGCGCATCTTCTTCCACCGCCAAGGATTGCAGGGCGCTTCAGTTTGCCTCCTGTTCCGAACTCCTCCTACTCTTCTTCCTCATCTTCCCTTTAGGGTACAAAAAATTGTAATTGGAGCCTAGTCTGTGTTTGTACGTGTGAGATACACCGTTTTATATCCTTTTTTCTATTCCGCTATTCAATATACACCCTTTTGGGGTGAAAAAAATTAAATTTGCGTCATACTTTGCATATTTGACTGTGAGATACACCTGTTGTATTTGTATACTGTTTTTCTATTCCGCTATTTAATAAACACCCTTTTGGGGTAAAAAAAATTAAATTGCGGCATAGTTTGCATATTTGACTGTGAGATACACCCGTGCGATACTGTTGTTGTTTTGTACCGCTATTCAATAAACACCTTTCTAGGGCAAGATCATAAATTACAGAAATATGAGGAGACCGTCGAATAGGGGCCGTGGTCTGGGTCGTGGTGCTGCTGGTAGAGCTCCTGTTGCAAGGAGAGGACGTGGTCAATCTGTGCCAGCTACACGCACAAGTGAAACACCTTCCTCAAGTGTGAGTAGGCGACAGAACCTGCAGCAGTATCTGGTAGGGCATCATGCGCCTCTAGAAGTGATGAGGCCAGAAGAAGTACAGGCGATAGTAGATTGGGTTGCTGACAGTGCCTCCAGTTCCTTCACATTGTCTCCCACCCAGTCTACTGCAGAAAGGTCAGAGTTGGCACCTGCAGCCAATGTCCAACCGTCTTTCACCTCACCCCCTTGCAAATCAGGCAAGCAGTCTGAGCCCCAAGTCAGGCAGCAGTCTCTTCTTCTTTTTGATGACTCTGTCAGCAGGGTTTCCCAAGGTCATCCACCTAGCCCTGCCCCAGAAGTGGAAGAGATTGAGTGCAGCGATGCCCAACCACTTATTTCTCAAGATGAGTACATGGAAGGACCATCGCAGCATGTCTCCGATGATGACAAACGCAGGTGCCAACTGCTGCGGCACTCAGAATTGTGGAGACCGACAAGGAGGGCAGGGGTGAAGACTGGGTGGAAGATGATGTGGGGGACGATGAGGTCCTCGACCCCACATGGAATGAAGGTCATGCAGGTGACCTGAGTAGTTTGGAGGAAAAGGCGGAGGTTGCACAGAGCCAACAGCACAGCAGAAGAGGGAGCAGGGTGCAGAAGCGGAGTGGCCGTGCCCTAGACACTACGCCTGATACTGCCCAACGCAGCAAGGGACCGAGCGCACCAAAGCCAGCTCAAAGGAGTTCTCTAGCGTGGAAGTTCTTCAGAAAATGTGCTGATGACAGGACACGAGTGGTTTGCACCCTGTGCAATCAGAGCCTGAAGCGAGGCATAAACCTTCTCAACCTGAGCACAACCTGCATGATCAGGCATCTAAGTGCAAAGCACAAGCTGCAGTGGAGTAGACACCTTCAAAACCAAGAAAGGTCTCTGGCTCCTCCTGCTTCCTCTTCTGCTGCAGTCTCGGCCTCTCCATCCACCTCTGTAGTGATACCGGCACCTGCCACCCCGCAAACAGACGATCTGTCAGCAACACCACCACCTGGGTCACCAACCATCTCCACAATGTCCCATGGAAGCGTTCAGCTTTCCATCTCCCAAACACTTCAGAGGAAGAGGAAGTACCCCCCTACCCACCCGCGATCCCTGGCCCTGAATGCCAGCATTTCAAAATTCTTGGCCTTTGAAATGCTGTCATTCCGTCTGGTGGAGACGCACAGTTTTAAAAGCCTTATGTCGGTGGCTGTCCCACAGTACGTCGTGCCCAGCCGCCACTACTTTTCCAGGCAAGCCATCCCTTCCCTGCACAACCAAGTGGGGGGAAAAATCAGGTGTGCACTGCGCAACGCCATCTGTGGCAAGGTCCACCTAACTACCGATACGTGGACCAGTAAGCATGGTCAGGGACGTTATATCTCCCTAACGGCACACTGGGTAAATGCAGTGGCGGATGCGCCTGAGGCGGATAGCAATTTGGCGCATGTCCTTCCACCACCGAGGATTGCAGGGCGCTTCAGTTTGCCTCCTGTTCCTAACTCCTCCTACTCCACTTCCTCATCCTCTACCGTCTCCTCATCCGGTCAGCGTAACACCTTCACCACCAACTTCAGCACAGCTAGGGGTAAACGACAGCAGGCAGTTTTAAAACTTGCCTGTTTGGGGGAAAAACCACACACCGCGCAGGAGTTGTGGAGGAGCATGGAACAGCAGACAAATGAGTGGTTGCTGCCAGCGAGCCTCAAGCCCGGCCTGGTGGTGTGCGATAACGGGCGAAATCTCATAGCAGCTCTGGGCCTAGCCGGTTTGACGCACATCCCTTGCCTGGCGCATGTGCTGAATTTGGTGGTGCAGAGGTTCCTTAAAAATTACCCCGATATGTCAGAGCTGCTGTCTGTATGCACTTTCGGCGTTCTCACCCTGCTGCTGCTCGCCTGTCAGCGCTGCAGCGTAACTTTGGCCTTCCCGCTCACCGCCTCATGTGTGACGTGCCCACAAGGTGGAACTCCACCTTGCACATGCTGGAAAGACTGTGCGAGCAGCAGCAGGCCATAGTGGAGTTTCAGCTGCAGCACACACGCGTGAGTCGCTCTGTGGAACAGCACCACTTCACCACCAATAACTGGGCCTCCATGCGAGACCTGTGTGCCTTGTTGCGCTGTTTTGAGTACTCCACCAACATGGCCAGACGCCGTTGTCAGCTTAACTATCCCACTTCTATGCCTCCTTCAAAAAAGATTCGGGCAATGATGGACGAGGATGTGGCACAGGATGAGGAGGAGGAGGAGGATGAAGAGGTAACATTTCCAAGGCTTTCAGGGCAGTCATTCGCAAGTGGCTCCGAGGGTGGGTTCCTGCACCCACAAACGCCAGGGACACAATTGTCCAGCAGGGGCACAGTTCTGGAGGATGAGGAGGAGGAGATGGAGGAGGAGATGGAACCATGTTCACAGCAGGGTGGCACCCAGGCCAGCTCATGGCCATCACTGGTGCGTGGCTGGGGGGATACAGAGGACACAGACGATACACCTCCCACAGAGGACAGCCTTTAATTGCCTCTGGGCAGCCTGGTACACATGAGCGATTACATGCTGCAGTGTCTCCACAACGACTGACGAGTTGCCCACATTCTAACTTGTGCTGATTACTGGGTGGCCACGCTGCTGGATCCCTGTTACAAGGACAACGTACCATCCTTAATTCACTCACTGGAGCGCGATCGCAAGATGCGCGAGTACAAGCACACGCTGGTAGACGCGATGCTGCTGGCATTCCCACCTGACAGCGGGGCCACAGTGGAAGCACAAGGCCAAGGCAGAGGAGGAGGAGGAAGAGGTCGCCAACACAACCAGGGCACCGCCAGCACCTCAGAAGGCAGGGTTAGCATGGCCAAAATTTGGAAAAGCTTTGTCAGCACGCCACAACAAACAGCAGCACCAGCAGCTCACATGGAACGTCTTAGCAGGAGGCAGCATTTCATCAACATGGTGGAGCAGTATGTGTGCACACGCCTACATGTAGTGAATGACGGGTCTGCCCCCTTCAACTTCTGGGTCTCCAAATTGGGCACATGGCCTGAGCTTGCCCTTTACGCCTTGGAGGTGCTGGCGTGCCCTGCAGCCAGTGTATTATCTGATTGTTATTATCGTGTATTTAGCACGGTTGGGGGCGTTATCACAGACAAGCACAGCCGCCTGTCCAGAGACAATGTGGACAAGCTCACGTTCATTAAAATGAACCAGGCATGGATCCCACAGGACTTTTCCGTACCTTGTGCAGAATAGAGATGGATACCGACCTTACCCAGCCATTGTTCTATTTTTGATCTTTCTCACTCTTTTGGGATGTACCCTCATTTAAAATGACTGAATAAAAGCAGTGTTGGCTACCTCGTCCTCCTCCACCGCCGCTTCCACCTACACCGCCCATAGGTGTGCGCAGCCTATTGCATTAGGGTGTGCACCCCAAAGTTTAAATACACATGCATGTGTTTGCCTACATGTATATGGCCCCGGTACATTACTCTCCCTGCTGGCAAAGTGAAATAGAAGTGTGTGGCACTTCTCTTATGGCAGAGCAGGTCCGAGGGAGATCTTTCCCATCTCCTCACTGGCAAACAGAGCGATAATGCTAATGTGCCCTAGGTGATTAGGGTGTGCCCAGGCACACCCGGCACACCCTGTGCACGCCTATGACACCGCCACATCCACCACCCCCTCAACCTCCCTCCTACTCCATGTGGGCCTCGTCCTTCACAGATGAAGGTGCAAAAAATTTGTTAAAAAACTAGTAATTGGGGCTATAGCGGTGCTGTATGCCCCCGTCCCGGGAGACAAAGGATAGCAAGACAATATTATTATAAAAAAATAGCTTTATTTCAAATTACAAATATTAAAATGACAACTAACATATAAACATAAATGCAACCCCCAACACATATCAACCAGACCATAAGTGTGGGCCTCTGTAGGTCACCTTACTCACACCCAGCTCCACATATAGATAGAGCTTGCCTATAGTGGTGCAGGGTACGGGTTACCAATGCATTTCGCCTAAAATGGCTTCTTCAGGGCAAAATAGGTGCCATAGACTTGCAGAGGTTCATGGGGCTGTTAGTACTGATATGCAACAAAAAACATAAAAAAGAAGAAAATCAATATATTATAGATAATGTACTTTTTGTCTTGCATTTTCAAAATCTTTTTGCAATACATGCATCTATCAAATCAATCGTAAATATAATTTCTATTATGTAAAAAATAATTCCACATGTTTATATATCCAAGCATTCACCCAGAATTTACAAAAATATATAAATACTCACAAATCAACTCAAAATGTTGTCACACAGATGCAAGGGCCAGTGGGGCGTCCAAAAACGGTTGTAGATTGAATCATCCACAGATGGAGTCCAATTACCTCAGAAGGACTTAATGTATGTTGCCAGAATTATAGTCAATACGGGTAAACTGGTGTCGGCCATTAGTAGGCATGTTGGCCTCTATCATGGTTACAACTTGGATTGTATGAGCTTTTTTGCCCTTGAACATGTTAAGGAATCACCAAGAGGGGGTGACATAGACAGGAGACTTTTACAGTTGGAAACACAGTGGATCTTCTTGCTTGATGCGACAAGGTCACCTGGGTTAAAGGAATATATCAGTTACAAATGTTTTCTATAGAACTTGATTTTCTGGATTCTGTCCTGTCTAACCCACTTTTGGGGTTTGCTATCCCGACCTACTATCCAAAGTATGTTTATTAGGATTTTTGCTTTTCAGTGAGGGTATTCACAGTAATGTGCTCTTAATAATGCCGCATGGATATAAAAAAAAATATATTTTTTAAATAAATATATATGTATTAATAGGGAACTAGTATACCTTGTTATCACGAGTCAATGTTTGGGTCACACATCCAAGGGACTTTTGACAAAAATTACGCTGTAAGCTATCTTAGAGATATAATATGTAGACAGTGATATATGCGTCTGAAGCTGTCTGCTATTCATTTTTGATTTTTATTATATGCTCTCAGAATTAATGATTTATTTATATATTAACCCAAATAAGAAAAATCTCTATGACTGCCCAAATTTTGAGGGTGTAAGATAAAATGGGACTTTCTGTCTAGTCACCTGGGCCATAAACTCGGTATCAAGCATAATTTTAGGATTTCCATCTTTATCTAAAATATATAGTCTATTGATGACATGATAAGGAAGTATCTGTGCCCTTTTATGCATGCTATAGCTTTATTTGACCACAAGGGACCGCTGGAGACCAATGATGTATGTCCCCTGGCATTATAAGTAGGTACTTCCGGTTTAGTGAATACTGAGATGTAAATCAATTTGGGTGATTTAGCCCCTATTGGGGCATCTCAGTCGGCCGACAGTACTCCCATGCATCTTGTGGTGGGACGTGGCGATTGCTCTTTCCCTTCACTCTCCCTCCCTCTCACCGACGGGGAGCTTTTATGGAGTGGATGGCATATCGCACGTCCCGCCATTACTGCGCATGTGCGGCTTTTTCGCGCATGCGCGGTAGCATCCTCCTGTCTGACGTTCTCCTGGCTTCTGGCCGGAGATGTCAGCAATCAGGGGGAAATGAGAGAAGGCTGGTGGCGGCTGCCGTTTTGGCGCCAAACCCAGTCATTCAAATAGCCTGAGGATCTGTGAGCACAGCGAGATTGCTGTGCAAGCGGACCAGACGGGCTTTAAAGTGAGTACATCTATGTAGGGCTTCCTCTGCCCTCCTGAATGGATTATTCGGAGGTGAGAGTGGGCACGTTTAACTAATGTGCTTCCCTAACATTATCTCCTTTTAGAACTCTTATGTGTCGTTGGTTATTGGACTGGCTGGAATGACTTGTTACATGGGACATTCCTATCCACACTAGCAATCCCATTACCCTATGATAGTTTGAACTGGTAGGCTATACCTTTTTTATACAATATTAAACGAGCAGCCTCTGCTGGCACCATGTGGCCAATAGCAGTATTGCACTTAATGTTCTCTTTTTTTCAAACTTGCAGGGACCTTCCAGTGACATTGTTGTCCTCAGAAGGATTGGGGTTCTGCCTTATTTGTGGATCAATTCATTTTGACCTAACTAACCCCCGGCCATCTCTCTATATTTCCCCTTGCTGTTTTGGGCAGTCATGGATTTAAATTTACTATAATTCTGGCAACATACATTAAGTCCTTCTGAGGTAATTGGACTCCATCTGTGGATGATTCAATCTACAACCGTTTTTGGACGCCCCACTGGCCCTTGCATCTGTGTGACAACATTTTGAGTTAATTTGTGAGTATTTATATATTTTTGTAAATTCTGGGTGAATGCTTGTGTTACGGAACAGGGCACCCCTGAGCAGGTACCTCCGTTGACAGATGCTCCTAGTGCTTCCCGAGGGCTCCAAGCACTCCACCAGACACCGTAAGCACTTCAGACTCCACGAACCGCCCCAGCTTGGTTAGGGTCTTGGCATCTCCTACCCACCCTGGACCAACGACAAGGCTCCAGGTTCCTGTGGGTGAACCTCTCTTTCCCCAGAGAGTGCAGCACAAACAAGCTCTACACAAGCTCTTATAAGAGCTTAGTGATTCTCTAAGGGAGTATGGAAGACCATAGCAATCCCTGCAGCAGATTCCCCCAATAACAAGACAAAGCTCCGAGATGAGGGTAAAACAGGAACAACATTTATTGGAAGAACAGAGCACACTTTTATACAGAAATTGGAACATCCCTCCCCCAACAACCGCCTTCCCATTGGTCAATTGCAAAGCACTTGCAGTTCTCACCAAGGTCCTCTCCAGTATATGCAAATGAGGGCTTGAAAATGAGTCAACAGGGATTGGTCAGATAGCTTTGACCAATGCAAGGAGACAGAAGCCCCAGGGGGCAATCAATGCACACAACAGTCAGACACAGAACAATGGTTCCCTAACGAGCCCTCAATACACATCACTCTGAGTGTCAATAGACCGCCCGTCTCCTCAGAACTTCCTGTAATGCCCATATTAGGAGTTGGCTTCCTGTTCCTTACAGTTTACAGGAATACGTTTTAGCTTCCAGGAGAGGCAAGGCTCCATTAGCCACATGTTTAAAGAAACACAAAAAGACACAAAAAATGCATAACTCCCAGTCTACTGAACCGAACCCCTACATTCAACCCATCCCCAGATAGCGCTCAACATATCCAAACAGCGTTCCGATGCCACAAACAGTCAAATTGCCATGGGGTTTACGTTTAGCCTGGGCTGATGAGAGGGTCCATAGTCATATTGCAGGAGGCGAGCAACCAGGCTTCTCCAACGCCCAGTGGCGAGATTGGTCTCGTCACAGCTTGGATATATAAACATGTGGAATTATTTTTTACATAATAGAAATTATATTTACGATTGATTTGATAGATGCATGTATTGCAAAAAGATTTTGAAAATGCAAGACAAAAAGTACATTATCTATAATATATTGATTTTCTTCTTTTTTATGTTTTTTGTTGCATATCAGTACTAACAGCCCCATGAACCTCTGCGAGTCTATGGCACCTATTTTGCCCTGAAGAAGCCATTTTAGGCGAAATGCATTGGTAACCCGTACCCTGCACCACTATAGGCAAGCTCTATCTATATGTGGAGCTGGGTGTGAGTAAGGTGACCTACAGAGGCCCACACTTATGGTCTGGTTGATATGTGTTGGGGGTTGCATTTATGTTTATATGTTAGTTGTCATTTTAATATTTGTAATTTGAAATAAAGCTATTTTTTATAATAATATTGTCTTGCTATCCTTTGTCTCCCGGGACGGGGGCATACAGCACCGCTATAGCCCCAATTACTAGTTTTTTAACTAATTTTTTGCACTTTCAGTCCAGGGGTGATGGTGCTGTTGGTTGAGTGACTGAACGTTCATTTTTATAACTTCACAGATGAAGAACATTGTTTTATTTTTCTGTTTTTTTTTTGTTGTTTTAAGTTATTTCCCTATCCACATTTGTTTGCAGAGCACTTGCCATGCTCTTAACTAAGTTTTGCAGCACTCTAGCCCTTTCCATTGGTGTTTTAGAGCCATTTTAGTGCCTGAAAGTTCGGGTCCCCATTGACTTCAATGGGGTTCGGTGTCCGGGTAAAGTTCGGAAAAAGTCCGGGACACGGACCCGGACTTTTTTTTCAAGTTCGGCCGAACCCGCCGAACACGGACATCCAGGTGTCCGCTCAACTCTATTCCAGACCTTTCTCATGAGCCAGCTTCAGATTGCGCCTGAGTGTATCAACATACAGTAGTTTTTGTAAGAGGTTTGTAATGTGTGATCCACAGAGGTACCGAAAGCCAAGTCTATGGGCAATCAAGCCTCTCTCCCAAACATTAAGAAATAAGGGGAAAACCCTGTAGAATTGTTGACGGTGCTATTGTAAGCATGTACCAGCACTGGGACATATTCGCTCCATTTCTGCTTCTTCTCAAGAGGTAATTTTCCCAACAAATTTAGTAATGTTCGATTAAATCTCTCCGGCTGAGGATCTCCCTAGGGATGATAAGGAGACTTCCTAGACTTTTGTATATCCAGCAGTCCACACAGTCTTTTTATCAGTTTACTTTCAAAGTCCCGACCCTGGTCAGAATGCAGTCTTTGTGGTAAGCCGTAGTGAACAAAAAACTTTTCAACTAGAACTTTGGCTACCGTGCTAGCCTTCTGATCCCGAGTAGGAAAAGCCTGAGCATATCGGGTAAAATGGTCGGTTACTACCAGGATGTTACCATGCCCACCCAAATCAGGTTCGAGACACAGGAAGTCGATACACACCAGCTCCATGGGACCATGACTCTGTAGATGACCCATAGCAGCCACTCTGTGAGGTAAAGTCCTCCGTTGAATGCAGCGTATACAAGAATGACAATAGGCCTCCACCTCTTTTCTCATGAAGGGCCAGTAAAATCTGTCTCTAACCAACTGGAATGTCCTATCAGGCCCTACATGTCCATGCGAATTGTGTAACGCTGCGAGAACAGTCAGCAGGTATTTTTCTGGCAAGAGCAGCTGGCACACTCCATCTGAATCTTCCACAGTATTTACTCGATAGACTATCCCTTCTTTTAAATTCATCCGTTCCCAGTCCCGATGAACTACCTTAGCCCCCACTATAGGGCTCTCCACCAAAGGTTTAGGGTTATTTATCTTCAAAGCCTTCTGCACTGCTGCTCCCAGAGGATCTTCTCTTGGAGCTTTCCTCACATCATCCTTGGATAGCTGGGGAAGTTCCTCATTCCGTACTTGGGTCAAGTCACAATAGCATCTGGGCACCCCTGAGGGGGAGGGGGAAACCCCCAGCTATCTCAGCTCCCATGGCTCCTTTTAGACGATACTCTACTCCTTGGCAGGTGGCTTGAACTGTGAGAGAACAAAGAGCCGCACTTCTGGTTGTAGATGTAAAGTGTTAAAATCCAGGTTTATTAGTGTCCAAAGCATAAAAGCATACAAGACATGACCACAACAGCCAGAGACATGGGAAAAGATGCACAGCGGTTAACGCGTTTCACGGAAACGTCCGCTGAAACGCGTTAACCGCTGTGCATCTTTTCCCATGTCTCTGGCTGTTGTGGTCATGTCTTGTATGCTTTTATCCTTTGGACACTAATAAACCTGGATTTTAACACTTTACATCTACAACCAGAAGTGCGGCTCTTTGTTCTCTCACAGTATCATTGCTTGGATTGCGGATCCTTGCCTGCACCTGGTCTGGATGTTTGTGGGATTGCCTTCTCACCGGAACGGTTCTTTTTCTCCCTGATTAGGTGGCTTGAACTCCCTCAGAGGTGAGATGCACCCATTCACGTTCTCTTCTATTGGTGGGATGTGGGCGTCTGGACAATGCATCCGCATCTAAGTTCCCTTTGCCAGGCCGATACTTCAAACTAAATTGAAATGCGGAGAGAGCAGCTAACCACCTACGACCGGTCGCATTCAATTTAGCTGTAGTCAGTAGGTACATCAATGGGTTTTTGTCAGTTTTGACCACAAAGTAAGCCCCATAAAGGTATTCCCTCAGTTTGTCCACCACAGCTCACTTGAGGGCCAGGAACTCCATCTTGTGAATGGGATAATTCTTCTCTGATGGAGACAAACTTCATCAAATATAAGCAATGGGGCGCAGCCTTCCTTCAGATTCCTGATACAGCACTCCTCCTAAGCCATCTCTACTGGCATCCACGTGTAACTCATAAGGTTTTGCCGGATCCGAGTAGGCCAAGACTGGAGCCTTAGTGAGACTTTCCTTCAACTTCCAGAAGGCCTGTTCACACTTGACATCCCACTGGCCTTGAATAGACTCTTTAGATCCTCTGGGTCCTTTCCTGGACACCTCTGTCTTCCGGGGTGACAACCCCTCCTCTTCAGTTTCCTTCTTCAGCAGCTCGTTCAAGGGACCAGCTTATCTGAGAGAAACTTTTCACAAATCTTCTGTAGTAAGAACAGAAACCTAAAAAGGATCTCAACTCAGTCACGTTTGTGGGTCTTGGCCAAGTAGTGACAGCTTCCAACTTCTTTGGATCAGTAGACACCCCTGCTGCAGACACCACATGACCCAAATAGGTAACAGAGGTCTGATAAAACTGGCACTTCTCCAGGGATAACTTCAGCCCCTCTTCATAGAGTCTCTGAAATACCTTCTACAAACGGGCCTCATGTTCCTCCAATGTCTTCCCAAAGACAATGGTGTCATCCAGGTATACCAGAACTTCAATTAGATGCATGACCCCTACAGTGTTTTCCATGAGTCTCTGGAAGGTTGCTGGAGATCCAGCTAATCCCTGGGGCATGCGGTTGATGCTGATGGGCCGGGTTGGGCTAATGAAAGCAGTTTTCTCTCTGTCTTTGGGATGCATAGGTATTTGGTAATACCCACTCTTTAAATCCAATACGCTAAACCATTTAGCCCCTGACAAACACTGCAGAGCATGTTCTATACAGAATGGTGTATTGATCAGGGATAGTTCGCTGTTTTAGAGTGCGGTAGTCAATACACATCATGATGGTCCCATTCTTTTTGCGGACCGCCACTATGGGCGAAGCATAAGGACTACGGGACTCACATATGACACCTAACTTCTTCAGCTCAGCTATTTGCTTTCAAAGATCTTCCAAGTCACTCAGCGGTATCCTCCGAGCTCTCTCTCTAAAGGGCCTGTCTTCATTCAGGCAGATTCGATGTTGGGCACTTTTAGCACAGCCCAAATCATAATCATTTTTTGAAAACAGTTTTTCTCATCGGGACAGTTGTGTCTTCACCCGCTCTCCCCACTTGAAATGGACAGCTGGTCAGGCCTGAGAAGTACCTTCTGGCCCCCCTTCTTTATCCTTTTCTTCCTTCAACTCTGAAGGGGTCATTGGAGAGGGGGCACTCACATGTCCCAACACCATTCTAGGCTTCAGGCGCACTGGCTGGGTAGTAACATTCCGGATACTTAAAGGAATCTTCCCACCATTCTTCTGGTCAGCCCTAGTCGGAACCACTTCTGGCACCAGCTCAATCCCACTGTCTTCTGTCAACGGATCCCCTTCTACCATCACAAAGGGCCCTGGCTGGTCCCATGACAGCTTCACCACCGCCTTCATGCAGGTTCTTTCTCCAGGTTGCAACACCCGCTCTTTGGCGTCCAACCTCCAGAGCTTCCCCACTTCTTCAACAGGGGTCTTCTGCTCCTGCAACACTCGCTGAAAAGCTGATCTTAACCTAGGATGCACCTCTTCCTCTGTTGACCCTTTGACTGCTAAAGGGGTAAGCATCCGTCTAACCAGATCCGTATTTGTTCCGATAATTAATTAATTCTGTTTGGTACCTAGGGGTCGAGGGCACACTACAGCCAGAATATCAAACACTTCCATCTTCGCCCCTATGGCTGGTTGAAAAGATATCTTCACAGGGATGTACCCATCATAGGGGAACTTTTGGGTCCCCAAACCCCAGATCTCTAGTTTCTCCAACTTGCACAAAGGGATGTGCCTCAAATGCTTCTGGTAGAAGTCTGTATAGAGCAGAGTCACTTGAGCACCCATGTCTAGCAGGGCCTTAGTATAAATGCCTTCCACCTGGATTGGCACTATAGGCGATGGACCCACTAGTTTCTTGGGTACAACTTCTTTGGTGGGCTGGAACAATTTCCGGCATACCTTGTTGTTAAAGGTTTTCGCCCTCCAGGGCTTGAAACCTTCAGAGAGTTCAAGGGTCTGAACCTTGACGGACTTAGTTCTTGGAGTTCTGGATTCTCTCTGCTGAAGAGGAATGGAGGTATCAATCCCCTGTGTCTCTGTACCAGATCTAGGGGATCCCCACAAAGTTATAGAGGTGTTGGGGAGGGATGGGGAGGCGCACTCCATCCCACTGTGACCGTAATTACCCTCATGATTGCTGGAGCTCAGACTTTTAGCGGGAATCTCAATTGGCTCCTTCACTGAGGTCCCCTGAAGTTTTCCGCCTTCTTGTTAAGGAAGAACTTCTGTAAAGCTTTCAATAACTCCTCTTTTATTTCTAGACTAAGTCCCCGTTTTGGGCATTGGGCCCTGAAATGCCCCTTTTTCCCACAAGCAAAACATCCTCTATCCCGAGGGGAGAAAAGAGTTGCCCCAATAAATGGCTTTCGCATCTCAGGGACTTTTCCTTGCGCTTCCATGACCTGCATCACAGTCTGGCACATTTGAGTCTGTGCCTGGGCTACCTGAAGCATTAAGTCAGCCGATGGTGAACCTTCCTCAGCCTTCTTCCTTCCTAAAGCTTCCTCATGGGGATTCGACTCCACTTCTACTTTGCTCTCGTCTTCGGAGAGGCTATTTTCTATTTGTAATAGCCAGGCGGAGACTTTCTCTTTTCTTGATTCATTGTTTAATGACTCCTTTCCTCCATTATTTTTTTCTTCAAGCAAGGTTTCTTCCTCTTTGACTTCCCGCATAAGTTCGGGGTAAGTGGGAGTGTCCTTGACTCCTTTAAGTAGTAACTTTAGAACAATCGGGTGGTTGGGCCGAGCCCCTTGTAATACTTGATCCAATCGCACCCGGTCAGCATCTTTAGGATCAACACCTTACGGCAGAAGAATCTGATGCAACATCTTATCAACTTGGAAGATGTCCTCTGATAACTTTTCTCCTTTCTGTTGATGAGTATGGTTGAACTTATATAGCAGATCAGTCGTTTTCTCTACCCGCCCAAACACATCAAAGTGGGCTTTTAAGTAATCATCGGCCATGCAGTTCTTGTTCCCCATACGTAGGTTCTGGATCACTTCTGCCGCAGGGCCCCTCAAACTGTCACTTAATCTCTGTCTCTTCACAGATTTTGCTACGCTCCACTCATCCACAGCCTAAGTGGCCTGAGTCATCCAGTTTTCGAAGTCCTCTTCACCGGTGGGAGTGGGTGACTGCACAGAAAAAAAAACGCAGCTTACGGTAATTCTGTCCAGCCCCACTTGCTCCATTCAGAACCAGGCTGTCCACCAACCGACTCATGTCAGCGTAGAAGGAGGCGGGAGGTATAGCGACTTTGTCTCCCTCCTTGCTCATGGAGATGGGCCCTTGGCCAGGGCTTCCTGGGGGAGAGGGGGATTTCCCCTAACATTCCTCTTTCTTCTTTAAAGAGGATAAAACTTTTGCCAAAACATTCTTATCCAGCATCACCCTCTCTGTCTGGAATACATCATGCACATCTCCCTTCCATTCCACCAACACTTGCACAATGTCTAAGGCATAGTCAGCCCGAGCATCCAGGATATAGGCAGCTTGTCCTGGTGCTAGGGCCCGCACCCACCGTCTGATTTCAGTCTATGTATGGTCATTCCTTGCGACTTCCAGGACCACACTTTGATCCAAACTGGCTCCTTGAGACAGTGCCCAGGACAGGGCAAGAGTGGGGTTCATTGCCTCCCCTGCTGCTCCTCTGGGAGGGGCATTCAGGGCAGAAGTGGCACTGGATATCCCGGACGATCCCCCAAATGTAGCCCTGCTCCCAGGGGAGTGGCTTAATGCAGGTATATCATCTTCACTTCGGTTGCCCTGCACCTGCTCCAACCCAACTGACACTATTGGTTGGGTCATGTTAAATAATCAAGACCACAAGAGATTGCAATAAAAGATCAAATTTACTGCTCTTTGATTTGAAGTTAGAGAATGTACAAGCAGAATCAATGATAATGCAAGAATGTCAATAGTAATGTAGATCCTGAGTCCCCAACCAATAACTTGAGTAGGATTCAACACTCAGGATCTGGAATACAAACCACACATATATAATGTATATACATACATGTATATGCCAGAGGGTTGTATTCTGTAATAATATAAACACACTGGATTTTTAAGTAATGGAGAGTGACCACAAATTAAGGTTACCCGTACTTAGAGAATAACTGTAGAATAAACAGTATAACAGTACTAACCAAATATCATAGTGCACTCTGTGTACTAATGGGGGCCCCCTTTACACTAGATTGCAAGAGTCTCCTGGATAGTGAGGCCTCACTAGTCTTCACCGGCAAGAAATCCTCAGGCAATCCAAGGAAAGTAATTGTAATCCAAGTAAAGGTGATCAATAACTGTAATCCCCAAGGTAGTTAGTAATTGTAATCCACAAAGATGAATGAGAAACAGATCTTGATGCTTTCCATTAGGAAAACAACCTGGTACTGTAAAAGGGCTTTAGGCCTTGTTCGCTCACCACGCACTATGTATAACTGCAGTGTCCAGTGGAGATTTTAGAACTCAGTATGGCCTGCTACTCAAACACTTTGGCAGTTCTGCCCTGTCTAGGTATGTGATAAATGCAGATGTAGGTGCTGGATGTCTCTCACCCAATACTGGGAGCTCCGCTCCACTCTGCAATCAGGCCCCACTCTGCTCAGCGACTCTCTCTCAGCCTGTCAGGCAATCTTCCGCTCGGTCACACTACCGAGATTCTTCCACACACACCGCTCATCTCAGCTCCGGTGTCCACTACTAGGTCTCCGGCCTACTCCTCTGCAATCCACAGCAGCTTTTCCCCTTCTTCACAGCACGCTGTCCTCGAGGCAGGAGAGCAAAAGTTGATCCCGCCCCCCTTTACAAAGACACTCCCAGCAGGCTCCGCGAGTCACATTGCTCCCTGGGAGAAGTCCTTTCGCATTGCAGTCTATGGTCCTGGCTCCTCCCAGAACTACATCTCCCATAATCCAAAGGTCACTGTCTTTGCAGAACTTTAACAAACAACAGCCTGAACAATACTAGCCGTGCAACCAGGCTACATAACTATATATATTTTTTCTTTTTCATGGGTGTATAACTATTTATACACCTTTTTAATATATTTTTGTGTATTTCTTTAGAGAGGAAAAACAGGGTATGTTTATTAATATGTAGCAGGTTTTCCAGGCCTGTGGAGTGATGTGGGTCTGCCATTGTTACCGGTTACCTCTCCAGCCCATGTGAGCTGCGACCCTGGATGTGAGAACTGAGACATGGACGACTCCGGCATCTTGGTTTTGTGGTTTTTATTGTAGAAAAGGGGATGGGAGAAGGGACTGAGTGGGATACTCCTTTAGGCTTAACTAATTACACTAATCCTAATTTTTCTAATCCTAGAAAAATGCCTGTTGGCGCTTCCTTGACGCCAGTCAATGCCAGCCAACGCTCACTAACACTGAGAACACACTGTAGCTTGATAGAAGTGCTGGATCCTCGACAATAGGTCCAGAAGACCCAAGACTGTGAATTGTAGAATTACTGACACTGCTGCACTGCAAAGTCACTAAATACTCCCTTCCCAGCTTGCACTGGCTTGAGGTGGTACACTGTAGATTTCTGTAAAGCTGCAACTCTCAACTGTCACACTCTGTCCAATTCAGGGCCCATATGCAGGTGCCCCCTTTAACCTTGAACTCTTTGAGGTTCACTGACTATGTACCCCCCTCTGTAACTTCAGGGTCCTCAACCCAGGTACCCCCTTTCAGCTAGCTGGCACTGGATCCCAGAGCCTCTTCCGGAGTGATCCCCTCTGACTCTGGCAGACCCCCAGGGGAAATCTGAAGCACTCACGACCTGTGTAAGCTTGCCTGGAACTGGACCCCTCTCTCGCTCCGCAGGCTTTTGGCACATCGGATCCCCTCAGCTCAGCTCAACATTCTCTGGATTCTCAGGCGACACCCTGAGACATCCGCTTCCTCAGACAGGAGGAGAGACAGCCGTACTCTCCCTCCTGGGACTCTGCTCCCGCCAAAGACATCCTGTCACGCACTTCCCCCAAACTTATACAAATTCCCAGAATACTTTGCAGCATAATCTGCCTTCTGGGGTAGTTACAAGCCTGGACGTGTCCCCTGATTGGGCTTCCCACACTGCCCTATGAGAAGCCTCTGACAGGAGCCAGGCACATCTGAAAGCCCTGACACCCTACTAAATAAATCACAGCCCAGCTGTTAGGCAGACAAGACCCACTATACATTTACCTAGCACCTACAGTGGGTACGGAAAGTATTCAGACCCCCTTAAATTTTTCACTCTTTGTTATATTGCAGCCATTTGCTAAAATCATTTAAGTTCATTCTTCTTCCTCATGAATGTACACATAGCACCCCATACTGACAGAAAAACACAGAATTGTTGACATTGTTGCAGATTTATTAAAAAAGAAAAACTGAAATATCACATGGTCCTAAGTATTCAGACCCTTTGTTGTGACACTCATATATTTAACTCAGGTGCTTTCCATTTCTTCTGATCATCCTTGAGATGGTTCTACACCTTCATTTGAGTCCAGCTGTGTTTGATTATACTGATTGGACTTGATTAGGAAAGCCACACACCTGTCTATATAAGACCTTCCAGATCACAATGCATGTCAGAGCAAATGAGAATCATGAGGTCAAAGGAACTGCCTGAAGAGCTCAGAGACAGCATTGTGGCAAGGCACAGATCTGGCCAAGGTTACAAAAAGATTTCTGCTGCACTTAAGGTTCCTAAGAGCACAGTGGCCTCCATAATCCTCAAATGGAAGACATTTGGGACGACCAGAACCCTTCCTAGAGCTGGCCGTCCGGCCAAACTGAGCTATCGGGGGAGAAGAGCCTTGGTGAGAGAGGTAAAGAAGAACCCAAAGATCACTGTGGCTGAGCTCCAGAGATGCAGTCAGGAGATGGGAGAAAGTTGTAGAAAGTCAACCATCACTGCAGCCCTCCACCAGTCGGGGCTTTATGGCAGAGTGGCCCGACGGAAGCCTCTCCTCAGTGTAAGACACATGAAAGCCCGCATGGAGTTTGCTAAAAAACACCTGAAGGACTCCAAGATGGTGAGAAATAAGATTCTCTGGTCTGATGAGACCAAAATAGAACTTTTTGGCCTTAATTCTAAGCGGTATGTGTGGAGAAAACCAGGCACTGCTCATCACCTGTCCAATACAGTCCCAACAGTGAAGCATGGTGGTGGCAGCATCATGCTGTGGGGGTGTTTTTCAGCTGCAGGGACAGGACGACTGGTTGCAATCGAGGGAAAGATGAATGCGGCCAAGTACAGGGATATCCTGGACAAAAACCTTCTCCAGAGTGCTCTGGACCTCAGACTGGGCCGAAGGTTTACCTTCCAACAAGACAATGACCCTAAGCACACAGCTAAAATAACGAAGGAGTGGCTTCACAACAACTCCGTGACTGTTCTTGAATGGCCCAGCCAGAGCCCTGACTTAAACCCAATTGAGCATCTCTGGAGAGACCTAAAAATGGCTGTCCACCAACGTTTACCATCCAACCTGACAGAACTGGAGAGGATCTGCAAGGAGGAATGGCAGAGGATCCCCAAATCCAGGTGTGAAAGACTTGTTGCATCTTTCCCCAAAAGACTCCTGGCTGTATTAGATAAAAAGGGGGCTTCTACTAAATACTGAGCAAAGGGTCTGAATACTTAGGACCATGTGATATTTCAGTTTTTCTTTTTTAATAAATCTGCAACAATGTCAACAATTCTGTGTTTTTCTGTCAGTATGGGGTGCTATGTGTACATTCAAGAGGAAGAAGAATGAACCTAAATGATTTTAGCAAATGGCTGCAATATAACAAAGAGTGAAAAATTTAAGGGGGTCTGAATACTTTTCGTACCCACTGTACCTGTAGGGTGCTACATATATATAATTCCTTAGAGGTCCTGGGGTGTTATTACTCATGATCTCCTTTTTTCCTCTGTTTTTTCCCTGTTGCCGGATGTTTTCATCACTTCCGCCCTCTCTATGTATTTTTCTTGTTCTGTGCTGTTACTATTCAATATTTTCTTTTTCAGAGTTTATGGGCTTGAATGTTGACATAATTTCCGCCCTCCCTTCCACTGCCCGATGTGACACTTCCGCCCTCAACATGATCTTTCACGCCACCGCTCGTTCTCTATGGGGGATATAAATAGGCTTGGAGTCACGTCTGGTAACCATGCCCCAGACTACGTTAACCCTATGACGAAACGTGCCAGGCGGTACCAGACGTGACGTTGCCACTCCCCCTTCAAGCTGTTTTTTTTTGCTTCCACAAGTGCGGGGACGCCGCAGCTCCCACCGCTACAGTTTTTATATTACATGGATATGCTCGATTCCTCTTTTATTATGTGAGTGCACCCTTTAACCACTTGCCGACCGCTTAATGTTGATTTACTGCGGCATTCATCCGATTGCAGGCAAAGCGACGTAGACCTACGTCTCTCGCCCCCACCGCGCCCCCCCGCCCCACTGATGATCTGATTGGGTTCAGAACAATGATTTTTGGCCTGGACCTGTTGATCGGTCCTGCCCAATCAGATACTGTCTGTGCCTGTGTAATGTAAACACAGGCACAGAAAAGACCCTCTTTCTCCTCCCCAAATCCTTTTTGGATTCAGTGAGAGGAGAGAGCGGATCTGAACTGTGAGTACTGCACCAAGCACACCCACACCCACCTAGGCTAGGCACATTTAACCCCCGATCACCCCCCAGTTAACCCCTACACCCCCTGTCACAACACACACTGTATACAGTATATAGCATTTTCCTATATACCTGTATAAGTGTGACTTGTGACCAGGTTTAGCGCTTGCGGCTGTTCCTTTTAGGCTTAGGATACCCACCACTCCCCCAATAAAGATTTAACCCCCTGATCCCCCCTGATCACCCCCAGTTAACCCCTTCCCCCCTGTCACATTGCACACTAATATACAGGTAATATAGTGGTTAATGTATTTTGTATTAGTGTGATTGTGACTTGAGTTAGCGCTAGCGAGTTTGTTTCTGTCCCAAGGAGGTTTAGGGTCCCCGCCACCCCACCCCCCCAATAAAGATTTAAGCCCCTGATCACCCCCAGTTAACCCCTACACCCCCTGTCACAACACATGCTGTATACAGTATATAGCAGTTTCCTATATACCTGTATTAGTGTGACTTATGACCAGGTTTAGCACTTGCCGCCGTTCCTTTTAGGCTTAGGATACCCGCCACCCCCGCAATAAAGATTTAACCCCTTGACCCCCCCTGATCATCCCCAGTTAACCCCTTCCCCCTGTCACATTGTACACTATACACAGGTAATATAGTGTTTTTCTGTATATCTGTGATAGTGTGATTGTGACTTCAGTTAGCACTAGCGAGTAAATTTCTGTCCCAAGTAGGTTTAGGGTCCCGGCCAACCCCCCCCCCAATAAAGATAAACCCCCTGATCCCCCCTGATCACCCCAGTTAACCCCTTCATTGCCCTGTCAGAGTTTCACTTTTATAGTGTACAGTTTTTTTGCTGATCACTATTATTAGTGTCACAGGTGACATTAGTTAGTGTTAGCATCAGTCTAGGATAGCGCAGATCCCCGGTGCATAGTTAGAAATATTAGTTAATCCGTTGATTACCACATACACATACATACACATACACCTCCATTACTAGTATAGTGTTTGAACAGATCAATATCTGATCTGATCAGAACTATACTAGCGTCCCCAATAGTTTAGGGTTCCCGAAACGCGGTGTTTGCACGATCAGCACTGATTCCTGCTAGCACCTGCGTTTAGCTCCACCGCCCAGCCCACCCCACCCCACCCCACCCAGGCAAGTGTAGTAGTCCATAGATTACTTTCATTTCCAAAAAACACAAAACCGCTGTGTTAGCAGAGTCAGGCCTGATCCCTGCTAGTACTAGCAGTTTTTTTTGGTAGCGGTTGAAATAGTCCTTGACAACCATGTGCTTTTTTACCTGTGAGTCACACTACAGTACCTGTAAATTTAGTTGCTAAAATTACCAAACAGTGGTACAGTAGTGCAGAGGCCTATGTCCGATGAGAGCAATGATCTGAAAAAGAGTACCTTTGGGGTTTTTCTGATGAAACAATAAATAATGTTTGGATACATAATGTTTGTCCTTTCCTGTAATAATATTGGTGATATGTTCGTTGACTCTTACATTAAAAGATCTAATGGTACGCCCCACATATTGTTTTTTGCATGTGCAAGTCAATAAATAAACTACATGGGTAGTGACACATGTAGCAAAAAATGTAATTTGATATAGGCTGTTGGTGACTGTAGATTGAAAGGATAAAAACTTCCTCCTCTTGTCACAATTAAAATCCCAGACCCTACATCTCCGACAAGGATAAAAACCAAAAAAATTTTTAGGCTTAGGCGGTGCATCTGGTATATTGGGGGCCAGTTGCCCTCTAAGTGCAGGGGCTCCCCTAAAGGTAACAGATTGCCGAGCAGGCAAAACTGAATTTAAGATAGGATCGTTTTTAAGTACGTCCCAATATTTAGAAAAAATCTTTTTAATCGATCCATGTTGAGTGGAATATTCTGTAAAGAAGGACCATTTTACAAAATTGGGCTGGTCCTTCTTATTATTATTATTTGAACCAGTTAGTAATTGCACCCCCCACACATTATTCCAATCAATATAATGTTAATACTCATAACAGGTTTTCCCCTTTGAGACAACAGCCACATAGAGATGACCACCCCCGGCCCCATGAGGACGAATATGATCATCAAAATAGTTCACCCTTTAATTATAGCCAACCGCGCCCAGGACCCAGTCAAAACTGGGATTTTCCCCGGCAGTACAACAAGGGCAAAAGGGGTCCAGAGTCAGGCGAGGCACTAGAGGGGGGTGGCGGATCCAAAGGAAAAAGAATAAAAACTTAATTGGTTCCGTCATTTTTAATCTCAGCAAGGTGGAACTCACTTCAGATGAGCTATTCACCTTGGATAGGGGATTAAAATATGCCCCACCTAAGCCCATTAATAGATTTAATACTTTTATTGATATTCACAAATTTGTGCGAAAAATTAATGTACAAAGATATATTCTCTCTAACCCCAGAACCGACTCACCTCGTAAATATATCTCCTCTATCAAACATTCAGGATTGTCAAATCTATCTCTATTTAACCCCCCCCCCCCCCCCCCCGGCGGTAGGCGGTATTCAGAGATCTAGTTCTCAAAGACCTGGCAGATCTACCTGTAAAAAAAACCTTATTCACAACCTCAATTGAGAAAAGGTTTGAAATCTCTGTGTGAACAGAAGGAACTCATAATATGTCCTGCTGACAAGGGCGGCGGAATCGTAGTCCTTGATAAACAGGACTACTATGAGGAAATGAATAAAATCCTAAGTGATCAGGATACTTATATTCAAATACAAAATAATCCTACTTCTTCTTTTAAAGGTGAATTGGTAAAATTAGTAGAAAAGGGTTATGTGAGGAATATTCTTAATCAAAAAGAAAAGTCCTTTCTGGTCCCTACCGCTCCCTGCATCCCTATCATGTACTACTTACCTAAAGTGCACAAAAATCCGGTTCATCCACCTGTCCGCCCTATTGTTAGCGGCATCAATTCCATCACATCCAGGATTGGCAAATATATCGATTTTTATTTACAGCCTTTAGTAACTCAAACCCCTTCATACATTAAGGACACTGGTGACGTCATTAATGTCCTTAGGAATATGAAATTAGAGGGTGGACATCTTATGGTGACTGCAGATGTCACCTCTCTATATACTTGTATCCCACACAAATTAGGTTTTGAAGCTGTTGATAATTTTTTGAAAACAGATATTTCCATTTCCTCTTCTCATCGAGATTTTATCCTGGATTTGCTGATGTTCGCTACAGGACGCAACTATTTCTGGTTCAACCACCAGTTCTATTTGCAACAAAGGGGAGTGGCCATGGGGGTGAAATTTGCCCCTAGTCTGGCCAACCTCTTCATGGCCAAATGGGAAGAGGATGTCGTCTATCCTCATAATGCACCCGAACTGGTTTTGTAGGTGCGTTATATAGACGACATCCTCTTCCTATGGAAGGGTGACTCATCATCCTTGGATGCTTTTATGGCTTTTTTAAATAATAACACAAGGGGTATTCATTTATCTTATGAGTTAACACCATTCATTTCCTTGACTTAAACATTTTATTGGTTGATAATCAATTTATTACCAGTACATTCTTTAAGGATATTGATCGCAACTCCTACCTACCAACCGATAGTTGTCATCATAGATCTTGGCTAAGTGGAATACCCAAAAGCCAATTTATTAGACTTAGGAGGAATTGCACCCAGGATCAAGATTTCCTTCAACAAGCACAAATATTAAAGGGTAGATTTTTGACCAAGGGTTACAACCCAGAAGTCCTTGAATCCACTATTACGGAGGTTTCACAAATAGATAGGATGCAATTAATAACTGGTTCAAATAATAAGAAGAAGGACCAGCCCAATTTTGTAAAATGGTCCTTCTTTACAGAATATTCCACTCAACATGGATCGATTAAAAAGATTTTTTCTAAATATTGGGACGTACTTAAAAACGATCCTATCTTAAATTCAGTTTTGCCTGCTCGGCCATCTGTTGCCTTTAGGGGAGCCCCTGCACTTAGAGGGCAACTGGCCCCCAATATACCAGATGCACCCAATAAAGCCTAAAAATTTTTTTGCTGATCTAACTGGCTTTTATCCTTGTCGGAGATGTAGGGTCTGTGATTTTAATTGTGACAAGAGGAGGAAGTTTTTATCCTTTCAATCTACAGTCACCAACAGCCTATATCAAATGAAGTTCTTTGCTACATGCGTCACTACCCATGTAGTTTATTTATTGACTTGCCCATGCAAAAAACAATATGTGGGGCGTACCATTAGATCTTTTAATGTAAGAGTCAACGAACATATCACCAATATTATTACAGGCAAGGACAAACATAATGTATCCAAACATTATTTATTGTTTCATCAGAAAAACCCCAAAGGTACTCTTTTTCAGATCATTGATCGGTATGTATCTCCGTGGAGAGGTGGTTCCAAAATACGAGGTGTCTCCCGGAGAGAAACTTACTGGATCTATACCTTAAAGTCTTATCATCCATATGGTTTAAATATCGAGTGGGACATAAATGCCTTTATCAATACAGCTTGATATGTTCCCTCGTATATTTATTCCTAATAGTTTAACTTTTTAGCGTACTTTATGTCATCCATACGGTTTAAATATCGAGTGGGCCATAAATGCCTTTATCAATACAGCTTGATATGTTCCCTCGTATATTTATTCCTAATAGTTTAACTTTTTAGCATACTTTATGTCATTTTTTCCTCCATGTATACAGACATTTTTTAATTAGTTTTTAATCATGTCTTTTTACCATGTTATTTTAATTGTATTTTATGGACTTTTAGATTATCCCGGGAATCTACCGTCCATTTTTGAAATGTATTTTACATAATACATTTTTACATGACATATGCTTTTAATTTGGCTGGTTCATGTTTAATTATGTATTTTAATGTTGTACCATTGATTAATAAATTTTACCTAATTCTTTTATTCCCCCCAGTTGGAAATTATCTTGGACTCTATTGGTGGTGTCCCCCATATCTTTTGGTGTGATTGTGGGTCTTTCCACGATCGCTTGTTATATACCGCCGCTTCTTGTTTACTCCGGAAGTGCGGTTAGGGAGATACACCATGGAATTGAGTCTTGAAATGCACGCCTGGTGTCATTTGCGTTCCACCGCCGTCGTCACTTCCGGTTTGTCCTATTGGCGGTCCATCATAGCGAGGCTTGGAGCGCACGCCGGCGCCATTACAATCTGATGTGGCTCACTCCGGTAATTTCCTACAGGTGGAATAAACTATCCATAAGATTATATATAGTGGGCAATTCGAGGCTGACATTATCTTTTGATAAAGGCATTTCTGCTGAAACGCGTTAAGAGGACTACAGTCAGCCCTGCTATATATCCCTGATATGCATTTTACCTGTGGATGTTTGTAAGTGTATCGGCTTTATCTTTTTAATAAATCGATTTTAGCAGTATTACACTATGTTTGTCCCCCCTCTGGTTTTTATCCATATCCATGTTGGAGCTGGGATCTGGTGTATCCATAAACGTTGCTGATCCATATGGATTCCATTGAGGTCGGTTCATCCAGCTGGGACATCCATCAAATATCCCAACATATCCCATATATCTGGGGAGCGCAATCTACTTATCTTTACTGGTGTTGGGATTTGCTGCACATTGAGATCACGTTTTCCTATGTTGGATTCATTTCATCACATCACTCACTTGGGATTTGTATTTTCCTGATGGACTTTTTTTATTAATTTCCATTTGGTTTTTGATTGGACATTTATACTCATATATGTGTTATTTGTTTAACCACATTCATTGATATTAGCACTGCACATTTTTCCAGTTTTTACCCCCCAACAAAGTTGTCTGAGTTAATGAGTCCCTGATTAAGTTTACTGGCCGCCTTGCTATGAAACAGTATCTCCCCAGCAAGCGTGCCAGATACGGGGTCAAGCTGTATAAGCTCTGTGACAGGGCCACAGGCTATACAGTTAGTTTCCGGGTTTACAAGGTAAAAGATAGCACTGTGGAGCCCCCCAACTGCCCAGACTACATAGGGAGCAGCGGCAAGATAGTTTGGGACTTGGTGTCACAGTATTCGGAAAGGGGTACCATTTGTACGTGGACAATTTTTATTCAAGCGTGCCACTATTTAGTCACCTGCTCGAATGACAAATTGGCGCATGTGGCACTGTGTGACCTAATCGCCGGGGCTTCCCCCAACGGCTTGTAAATTCCCGTCTTAGTCGGAGGGAGAGAGCCTGCTTGAAAATGGACAAATTGCTTGCAGTGAAGTGTTTTCGTTCTGTCCTCCCTTCACGCAGACATGACGAAATTACTACGGCAACTGGTTTTATGGAGAACCTGGTTTTATGGAGAAACCCCTCTGTGTCCATTACTATAACCTTAATATGGGAGGAGTGGACCTTAACGACCAGCTTTTGGCGCCGTACTTAGTTGCCCCTAAAGCCAGACGCTGGTACAAAAAAGTGTCTGTTTATTTATTCCAATTGGCCTATTCCAATGTTGCTATACAAAGCGTCAGGAGGAACTGGATCCTTCTGAGAATTCCAGGAAGAGATCATCAGAGCCTACCTGTATCCAGGAGATGCTCCTGCCTAACTTCCCCTTCCAGATGCAGTGAGTCGGCTGCATGAGAGGCACTTTCCACAAATCCTCCTGAGCACCCCTACCCAAAGATACCCCCAAAGAAGATGTCGTGTCTGTAGCAGGCGTGGATTTAGGCGTGATTATTGTCCCGACTGTCCTGACCAACCTGGTCTCTGCATCGGGGACTGTTTCCGGCGCTACCACACACTAGTGGACTTTTAGTGTAGGGTACACTAACACAGAGTCTCGAAAGATGTTGGCTATCAACATTTTGAGAGACCCTAACCTGAAAAGTTGCAGTTCACAAAAAAAAGTGTAAAAAAAAAAATTACAAAAAAATTACAAAAAGTTACAAACTAAATTACTAAAAAAATATAAAACTTTACAAAAAAATTTACAATAAATATATAAAATAAAAAAGCCAAAAACAGTTGTCGTTTGAGTTATACTTCTGTTCTTCTACTCTTCCTACTGTACTTTGTTTGTTTTTTATTCTATTGTTAACCAGTTTGCTTTGCAGTTACACTCATCGGCTGCCACACTTATTTTATACATTCTGACACAAACAGCGTTTGCGCTCAGCATATATGGATACCTCTGATGGCAGCGCTGTGGTAGGTGATTTCACCACTGCAGTTAAAATACCATTAGGTATACATGAAATTTTGACATGTATACCTGCCATTAAGAAGTGGGTTTGGATGTTTCGGCGGTTAATGGTGGGTATACTACAGAATTTTCTTGCGGAGATTTCTGTTAGGTTCTCTTTTTTTCCATTCAGCCCAAAGGCTACATGAAAAAAAAATGACACTATATGCCAAACAAGGACCAGCAATGTACTGGTACGTTGCTGGACTTTGAGTGGTTATGCCAGGATGATGCCTGCAGATTTAGGCATCATCTTGGTATCGTTTTTTACAGCCAGTGGTCAGCTTACATGTAAAAGCAATCCTAGGGGATGATCGGGCGCTAGACTGCATCTACAAGCAGTGGGAGGGGACTTCCCAACCCCCCCCCCCCGCCGCCTTCCCCTGCCTTCTGCCACCTTCCGCTGTTTTTCCGGGCTCTCCTGTCCCACCGGCTAACCCGAGAGTGCAGCCGGTGGTTCAATTATCTAACCATAGAGCCGATTGGAGATGAGAATGGCTCCAATCATCTCTATGGCCTAAGATACCGGAAGCTACAAGCATTTCATGACTTCTGTTTCCCCAGAAATAAACAGCGCCATTGGGAAATTGGGAAAACATCTGACCACACCAATCTTGGTGTGGTCAGATGCTTTAAGGTCAGAGGAGAGATCTAGAGTCTAAAAGACCCCTATTTTTTTTAAAAAAAGAGTACCTGTCACTACAGATTGCTATCATAGGGGATATTTAAATTCAGTGTGATAACAATAAAAATGATTAAAAAAAAAATGAAAGAAAAGGTGTCAAAATAACATAAAAAAGCAAAATAAAAAAAATAAAAAAATAACAAGCTTGCGCGCAAAGGCGCACGCAAGCGTCGGTCTAGTGTCATATGTAAACCGCAATAGTGATAGATGAACATCGGCCGGGGCGGTTCGCGAACGCCAGCCGCAAATTTTCTCAAAGGTCCGCGAACCGCGAGTTCGTGGCGGGCCCCATTGACTTTAACGGGAGGTGAACTTTAAAAACCTTTAGGTCATATTTGCAGCCACAAAATAGTCCCAGCACATGGATAATGTCATAACAGAAGTATTGCAATTGAAAAAGTTGCCCTAAATTTTTTTTTTTTTTTTACAGCAAAAAAAAATATATATTTTTTTCATAAATCAGCCAGAACTGACAGCAGCCGGTAAATACATTGTCTAATACATATTGGGTCCATTCAAACATCTGTAAAATGGGTCCGCATCCATTCCACAATTTGGCAGAACCTTTACAGACCCATTGTTTTTCATTTCCAGTCTGAAAAATTAGGCATTCACAAGATAAAGAAGTAAGTGTCGGCCATTCCAGGCCCCAAAAATTAGCCCACATGCGTTTACCTGACAGCTACGTACGTAGTATTCAGTGGCTGAAGGTACATTAGGCATTCATACAGTATACAGAAGTAAGTGTCGGCCTGTATAGGCTGCAAAAATTTGCTCACATGGTTTGAACTGACAGCAAAAAATTTAGTTTTTGATGGCTAGAGGTATGGTAGGCATTCACAGTACACAGAACCGTAAGTGTCGGCCTTTATAGGCTGCAAAAATTAGCTCACATGGTTTGAACTGACAGCAAAAAACTTAGTTTTTGATGGCTAGAGGTAGGGTAGGCATTCACAGTACACAGAACCGTAAGTGTCTGCCTGTATAGGCTCCAAAAATTAGCTCACATGGTTTGAACTGACAGCAAAAAATGTAGTTTTTGATGGCTAGACGTATGGTAGGCGTTCACAGTACACAGAACCGTAAGTGTCGGCCTGTATAGGCTCCAAAAATTAGCTCACATGGTTTGAACTGACAGCAAAGAACTTAGTATTTGGTGGCTGGAGGTACATTAGGCATTCACAGAAAAAATAATTGTCGGCCCTGAAAGGCCCCAAAAATTTGCCATTCAATGGACATGAAATGCCTTTTATGCCGCTGTATGTAGCGAAGCCAAGGACCAGGAATTGTTGTGGGTGGAGGAATTTCGATGAAACCTGGTCTACTGGTCACATGTGTTGAATTCCTCAGAGATCCATGCCTCATTCATTTTTATAAATGTGACGTTGTCTACGCTTATCGGTCACAATCCCTCCTGCTGCGCTGAACGTCCTTTCAGACAGGACACTGGATGCGGGGCAAGCCAACATTTCCATTGCAAATTGTGCAAGCTCTGGCCAGTGGTCAAGACTACCCACCCAGTAGTCCAGGGGTTCATCACTCCTCAGAGCGTCCACATCGGCCGTTAACCCGATGTACTCGGACACCTGTCGGTCTAGGCGTTCCCTCATGCTGGATCCGGAGTACAGCTGTCGATGGTTCGGCTGAAAAAAGGATCTCATATCTGAAGTGACCGCCCTCTTCTTGCAGGCGCTGTTGGATTGCTACCCACAACTGTCTCTCTGTAAATTCCTCTGCCAGCGCACGGAAAAGCAGAATGCAGCAAGGCCTGGAAGTGCTGCATTCTGACCGCCCTCTGTGATTGTGGTAACATTTCCGCCATTTTGTGTTTGTACCGGGGGTCTAAGTATGTTTCCACCCAGTACTGGTCCTTGGCCTTTATGCGTTTTATACGGGGGTCCCCCTTAAAACACTGCAGCATGTAGGCCCCCATTCCCACTAAACTGGAAGCGGTATAGTGGCCTACTTCCAGCTCATCATCCAGGATAATGTCGCCCTCGTTCTCCTCCCCCCATCCACGGATAACACAAGGTATCCCAGAAAGGTTTAAAGCATGCTCTTCTTGCTCCTCCTCATCCCCCCCCCCCCAGCACCATCCTCCTCCTCTGACTCCTCTTCAGACACCTGCTGTTGATTTGTCTCAGATGGAGTAGCACCCCCTGGGAATTCATTCAACATTGCGACTTCCTGATCTTCCTGCTCCTGCTCCTCGATGGCTTGATCAATGACACGATGCAATGGACGCTCCAGAAAGAAGGCATAAGTTATGATGTCACTTATGGCGCCCTGGCCGTGACTGACCAGTTTGGTGATCTCATTGAATGGCTGCAGAAGTCTGCATGCGTCCCGCATGAGCAGCCACTGGCGAGGTGAAAAAAACCCAAGCTCCCCAGAACCTGTCCTGCCAACGAGTTCGAACAGGTAGTCATTAACTGCACGTTTCTGCTGGAGCAGCCTATCAAGCATATGCAACGTTGAGTTCCATCGCATCGGGCAGTCATAAATAAGACGCCTGAGGGGCAGGTTGTGTCGCCGCTGAATCTCAGCAAGGCGAGCCATGGCTGTGTAAGATCTTCAGAAATGGCCCGAGATTTTCCTGGCCTGCCGCAAGACGTCCTGGACCTCAGAGTATTTGGCAAAGAATCGCTGCACCACCAAGTTCGGGACGTGTGCCATGCATGGCACGTGTGTTATTTTGCCCTGTTTCAGCGCGCTCAGCAGATTGGCACCGTTGTCGCCCACCACTTTACCAACTGACAAATTCAGCGGTGTCAGCCACTGATCTGCCTGTGAACGCAAAGCTGAAAGGAGTGCAGGACCAGTGTGGCTCTTTGCTTCCAGGCACAACAGACACAGCACAGCATGGCAACGTCTCACCTGGCATGTGGAATAGGTTCTGGCTATCTTGGGCGGTGCAGGAGAAGAGACGGTAGCAGCGGAAGAGGAGGAGTCAGCCGAGGAGGAGAGGGAGGATGGAGGAGGAGGAGAAGAAGAGGCAGGCCTGCTTGCAATCCGTGGCGGTACAACTAAATCTACACGGGTGCCATGGGTTGCATGCTTAACGTCAGAAGGTTCACCCAGTGGGCAGTAAAAGTGATATACCTTCCCTGCCCGTGTTTGCTAGACCATGTGTCTGTGTAGATAAAATCCCACTTCAATCTGTGGTATTGGGGGGCCACAGGTTTATCACACCAGTTCTACAAATAATTGGCCAGTATCTGTTGTCAATGTGTGTAGCACAGATAACACAGCAAAAGAGGCCAAATTTTTGCAGGACTAAAATACAGTCTTAGAAAAGTATACTGTTAAATAACACCCGCTTCAATATGTGCTATTGGGGGGGCCACTGGTCTATCACACCAGTTGTTTAAAAAATTGGCCAGTGAGTTTGGCACTGTGTGTACCAGACTTAACTCAGCAGAAGAGGCAATATTGTTGCAGGACACAAATACACTTATGAAAGTATACTCATATTACACCCCACGTCAATATGTGGTATTGGGGGGCCACTGGTTTATCACACCAGTTGTTCAAAAAATTGGGCATTGAGTTTGGCACTGTGTGTACCAGACTTAACTCAGCAGAAGAGGCAATATTGTTGCAGGACACAAATACACTTGTAAAAGTATGCTCAGATAACACCCACTTCAATATGTGGTATTGGGGGGCCACTGGTTTATCACACCAGTTGTTCAAAAAATTGGCCAGTGAGTTTGGCACTGTGTGTATCAGACTTCACTCAGCAAAAGAGGCAATATTGTTGCAGGACACAAATACACTTGTAAAAGTATACTCAGATAGGCTCCAAAAATTAGCTCACATGGTTTGAACTGACAGAAAAAAAACGTAGGCGTTCACAGTATACACAAGTTGGTGGCGGGCTGTTTAGGTCACAAAAATTAGCTCACATGGGTTGAACTGACAGCAAAGAACATAGTATATGATGGCTAGAGGTACAGTAGGCGTTCACAGTATACACAAGTTGGTGGCGGGCTGTTTAGGCCGCAAAAATGAGCTCACATGGGTTGAACTGACAGTAAAGAACGTAGTATATGATGGCTAGAGGTACAGTAGGCATTCACAGTATACACAAGTCGGTGGCAGGCTGTTTAGGCCGCAAACATGAGCTCACATGGGTTGAACTGACAGTAAAGAACGTAGTATATGATGGCTAGAGGTACAGTAGGCGTTCACAGTATACACAAGTTGGTGGCGGGCTGTTTAGGCTGCAAACATGAGCTCACATGGGTGGAACTGACATTAAAGAATGTAGTATATGATTGCTAGAGGTACAGTAGGCATTCACAGTACACAGAACAGTAAGTGTCGGCCTGTATAGGCTGCAAAAAGTAGCCATTCAATGGACATGAAATGCCTTTTATGCCGCTGTATTTAGCGAAGCCAAGGACCAGGAATTGTTGTGGGTGGATGGCGGTCTTTCGGATATTTGTGGCCCGGCATGAGGAAATTAGATGAAACCTGGTCTACTGGTCACATGTGTTGAATCCCTCAGAGATCCATGCCTCACTCATTTTTATAGATGTGAGGTAGTACTAGTCTACACTGTCATGAGCTAGGCGAGTGCGCTTATCAGTCACGATCCCCCCTGCTGCGCTGAACGTCCTTTCGGACAGGACACTGAACGGGGGGCAAGCCAACAGTTCCATTGCAAATTGTTCAAGCTCTGGCCAGAGGTCAAGCCTGCCCACCCAGTAGCCCAGGGGTTCATCACTCCTCAGAGCGTCCACATCGGCCTTTAACCCGATGTATTTGGACACCTGTCAGACACCTTTTTTTATGTTCCAACATTTGAGCCACAGAAGCCTGCCTTTTTCCAGAAAAACATGACGACTGCATCATGGAAGGTGGAGTGTTGGACAACTGTGAGGAGACAGGAGAAGGGGGAGGAGAAGGAGAAGAGGCTGGACGGTGAGAGCATTGAGTGTGGCTTTGTGGGTTCTGACAGTTTTGCTCCCACTGGGCTTGGTGATGGGATTTCAGGTGCCTTCTTAAGGCGGTTGTCCTAAGTGAGTGTTGGGCTTACTGCGACTTATGCGTTGACTGCAAAGGCTGCAGATGGCAGCACTGGTGTCAGCAACGGACACATTAATAAAAGCCCACACTGCGGAGCCATGTGGCGGCGTCCTGGGAGCGCCAGATGTGACTGTATATGGTTGATGGCTCGCTCCTGATACATTTGCAGTCTGCTTTCTACCTCTTCTGCAATGTAAGTTCTGCCTGCAGTTCTGCCTGCCTCTCCTCCCTATCTGCTGGTCCGTCAGTCTGCCAGTTCTACAAATAATTGGCCAGTAACTGTTGTCACTGTGTGTAGCAGAGTTAACACAGAAAAAGAGGCCAAATGTTTGCAGGACTAAAATACAATCTTAGAAAAGTATACTGTTAAATAACACCTCAATTCAATATGTGGCATTGGGGGGGGGGGATAGGGGCACAGGTTTATTACACCAGTTCTACAAATAATTGGCCAGTAACTGTTGTCACTGTGTGTAGCAGAGTTAACATAGCAAAAGAGGCCAAATGTTTGCAGGACTAAAGTACACTCTTAGAAATGTATACTGTTAAATAACACCCCACTTCAATATGTGGCATTGTGGGGGGAGCATTGGTGTAGCACACCAGTTCAAAAAAATTGGCCAGTGAGTTAGTCGCTGTGTGTACCAGACTTCACTCAGCAAACTAGGCAATATTGTTGCATGACACAAATACACTTGAAAAAGTTTACTCAGAGAACACCCCACATCAATATGTGGCATTTGGGGGGGGCACAGGTTTATTACACCAGTTCTACAAATAATTGGCCAGTATCTGTTGTCACTGTGTGTAGCAGAGTTAACACAGCAAAAGAGGCCAATTGTTTGCAGGACTAAAATACACTCTTAGAAAATGATACTGTTAAATAACATCCCACTTCAATATGTGGCATTGGTGTAGCACACCAGTTCAAAAAATTGTCCAGTGAGTTTGGCGCAGTGTGTACCAGACTTCACTCAGCAAACTAGGCAATATTGTTGCATGACACAAATACACTTGAAAAAGCTTACTCAGAGAACACCCCACTTCAATATGTGGCATTGGGGGGGGGGGCGCACAGGTTTATTACACCAGTTCAACAAATAATTGGCCAGTATCTGTTGTCACTGTGTGTAGCAGAGTTAACACTGCAAAAGAGGCCAAATGTTTGCAGGACTAAAATACACTCTTAGAAAATTTTACTGTTAAATAACACCCCACTTCAATATGTGGCATTAGGGGGGCCACAGGTTTATTACACCAGTTCTACAAATAATTGGGGCATGGGGGGGCAGGTTTATTACACCAGTTCTGCAAAAAATTGGCCTTGTGCATACAGTGCTACACACAGTGACAACAGTTACTGGCCAATTATTTGCACGGAATAAAATACACTCTTAGAAAATTATACTGTTAAATAACACCCCACTTCAATATGTGGCATTGGTGTAGCACACCAGTTCAAAAAATTGGCCAGTGAGTTTGGTGCAGTGTGTACCAGCAAACTAGGCAATATTGTTGCATGACACAAATTCACTTGAAGAAAACCCCACTTCAATATGTGGCATTGGGGGGGGGGGGCAATTGGTCTATCACACCAGTTATAATACATTATAAGTGCTTTTGTCACTGTGTGTAGTTTTGCTGCAGAAACACTTAGTCTCACCACCACACCTGTCACAATGCTGCACAGTGCACAATAATAGTACTAATCCACTATAATATGCTTTCTACGAAGTATATTATACTGTGGATTATCCCCCTCCCCCACCCCCACCCCCCTTTTTAGTGCACTGCACAGCAATAAAAAAAAATTTGCAGCCCTTTACATGACTTTTGTGGACATTGACAAAGCGATTTCTGTGTGACTGCAGCCAATATCGAACTGCCCCTAAAGCAACCACAGGATACCTGGCCCTAATGTTAAAGAGACTGTAATAAATCCTAAAACAACATTGGAGCATCTTAAATGACTTTTGTGGACACTGACAAAGCGATTTCTGTGCGACTGCAGCCGATATCTAACTGTCCCTAAAGCAACCACAGGATACCTGGCCCTAATGTTAAAGAGACTGTAATAGACCCTAAAACGACATTGGAGCATTTTTAATGACTTTTGTGGACATTGACAAAGCGATTTCTGTGCGACTGCAGCTGATATCTAACTGCCCCTAAAGCAGTCATGTCCAAAGTCCGGCCCGCGGGCCAGTTGTGGCCCATCCTTTAGTTTTATACGGCCCCCTGAGACACTGCTGACTTTTGTCAATGCTTCCTCACAGCCCCGCCCCCGAGCCATCGCATCGGCCTCTGGCCTCCCTCGGCAGCTCGGCTGCTCCTGAGTCCCGGTCTGCCCCCCCGCTCGGCTCTATCTGCCCGGTGTGTGTGTGTGTGTATGTATATGTGTGTTTGTGTGTATGTGTATGTGTGTGTATATTTAATTTTAATGGTTCAAATGTCAGACAAAATGGTCGGCCCTTACGCATTTTCCCTTCATCAAATCTGGGCCCCTTTGAAAAAAGTTTGGACACCACTGCCCTAAAGCAACCACAGGATACCTGGCCCTAATGTTAAAGAGACTGTAATAGACCCTAAAACAACATTGGAGCATTTTAAATGACTTTTGTGGACGTTGACAACGCGATTTCTGTGCGACTGCAGCCGATATCTAACTGTCCCTAAAGCAACCACAGGATACCTGGCCCTAATGTTAAGAGACTGTAATAGACCCTAAAACGACATTGTCAATGTCCTCAAAAGTCATCTAAAATGCTCCAATGTCGTTTTAGGGTCTATTACAGTCTCTTAACATTAGGGCCAGGTATCCTGTGGTTGCTTTAGGGACAGTTAGATATCGGCTGCAGTCGCACAGCCGATATCTAACTGTCCCTAAAGCAACCACAGGATACCTGGCCCTAATGTTAAGAGACTGTAATAGACCCTAAAACGACATTGTCAATGTCCTCAAAAGTCATTTAAAATGCTCCAATGTCGTTTTAGGGTCTATTACAGTCTCTTAACATTAGGGCCAGGTATCCTGTGGTTGCTTTAGGGACAGTTAGATATCGGCTGCAGTCGCACAGAAATCGCGTTGTCAATGTCCTCAAAAGTCATTTAAAATGCTCCAAAGCGATTTCTGTGCGACTGCAGCTGATCTCTAACTGCCTCTAAAGCAACCACAGGATACCTGCCCCTAAGCTCTAAAGATAATAGACCTATACCGAAATACCAGCCCTCAAAAGGACTTTTGTGGACATAGAGTTCGGCTGCAGTCACAAATCGCTCTGTCAAACTGCCCCTAAAGCAACCACTGGATACCTGTCCCTAACCTAAACAGTGACTGTAGAAGGCCTATACCAAAATACCAGCCCTGAAAAGGGCTTTTGTGGATCTTCACAGCACTATATGTGTCTAGCAAACTCTCCCTAATGAGCACAGCAGACCTCTCCCTACACTGGCAGAAAACGGAATGTGAAATGGCCGCCAGATCAGGTCTATTTATAGGGTAGGGGGACTGTCCATGTGCTGGAATGTTTCAATTGGCTGTCCCGTTCCACCTGACGGCTGTGTCACAGGTCAAAGTTCTCCCCAATGTAAACAAATATGGCCGCCACGAACGACGCCATGTGTCCGAAAATTTGGCGGGTAGCGAGCGAACAAGCAAACTTCGCCGTGAACCGCAAGGCCATCTCTAAACCGCAATTGTAGCATGCATGTGAGGTATCGCTCGGTCGAGGGCAGTAATTCTTGCAGTAGACCTCCTCTGTAAGTCTAAAGTGGTAACCTGTAAAGACGTTTAAAGGCTTTTAAAAATGTACGTAGTTTGTTGCCGCTGCACAGGCGTGCACAATTTTTAAAGCATGTCATGTTTGGTATCTATGTACTCGGCATAAGATCATATTTTACATTTTACCAAACAATTTGGAATTATATAGTGTATTTGTGCATTAAATTTTAAAAAAATAATTTTTTTCGCAGAAATTGCGTTTGGAAAATCTGTGCGCAAATACCGTGTGACAAAAAAAATTGCAACATACACCATTTTGTTCTGTAGGGCCTCTGCTTTAAAAATATATATATATAATGTTTGGGGGTTCAAAGTAATTTTTTAGTAAAAAAAAAAAAATATTGTTTCATGTAAACAAAAAGTCACAGAAAAGGCTTGGTTAGAAGAGTGGTTAGAAGAGTGGTGATGTGTGGCTAAGATTGAGCATAAAATGCCAGGACAGTTCAAACACCCCCCAAATGCCCCCTTTTTGAAAAGTAGACACCCAAAGCTATTTGCTGAGAGGCATATTGAGTCCATGGAGTATTTTATATTTTGCCCTAAGTTTCGTGAAGGTGACAATTTGTTTTTTTTGTTTGTTTGTGACAAAGTTGTCACTAAATGATATATTGCTCACGCATTCCATGGGTATATGTGAAATGACACCCCAAAATACATTCTGCTGCTTATCCTGAGTACAGGGAAACCACCTGTGTGAGACTTTTTGGGAGCCTAGCTGTGTACGGGACCCCAAAAGCCAATCACTACCTTCAGGTTTTCTAATGGCATAAATTGTACATTTCACCTCCGCATTACCTGTCACAGTTTCAGAGGCCCTGAAATTTCAAGATAGGACAAAGACCCCCCAAATGACCCCATTTTGCAAAGTAGACACTCCAAGCTATTTGCTGAGAGGCATGGTGAGTCCATGGAATATTTTATATTTTGCCACAAGTTTCGGGAAAATTATTTTTTTTTTTTGTTTTTTTACACAAATTTGTCACTAAATGATATATTGCTCACACATGCAATTTCGCACACATGCGAAATGACACCCAACATACATTCTGTTGCTTCTCCTGAGTACAGGGATACCACATGTGTGAGACTTTTTGAAAGCCTAGTTGTGTACGGGATCCCCGAAAACCAATCACCACCTTTTTTCTTTTAGTCATTTTTCAAACACCTATGACAAAAAAATTAAATATTCAATGAGCTCAACACGCCTCACAGGACATTCCTTAGGATGTCTACTTTCCAAAAAGTGGTAATTTGGGGGGGGGGGGGTTGTACTGCCCTGCCATGTTAGCACTTTAAGAAATGAGATAGGCAGTCAGAAAGTAACAGCTGCATACATTCCAGTTATGAAATGAGATAGGCAGTCAGAAAGTAACAGCTGCATACATTCCAGTATTTACACCATAGTTTGTAGACGCTATAACTTTTGCGCAAACCAATAAAAATATGCTCATTGACATTTTTTTTTGTCAAAGACATGTAGCTAAATACATTTTGGCCAAAATATATGACATAAATTGAGTATATTGGATATTTTTTAAAAGACAAAGTTAAAAATTTAATTTTTTCTCAAAATTTCCGCTCTTTTTTTTATTATCGCAAAAAAATAAAAAGCACAGAGGTGATCAAATACCACCAAAAGAAAGATCTGTTTGTGGAAAAAAAGGACGTCAATTTGGTTTGGGTATAGCATTGCGTGACCATTCAATTGTCGGGTAAAGTCACGCAGTGCCAAGTTGAAAAAAGGGGCCTGGTCTTTGAGCAGCCAAATCCTCCGGGGCTAAAGTGGTTAATAAACTTTAATATAGCTTTAAATAGTATTACATTAGGTGCCTTGTTATTCCTTTCTACATGGTCCTTATGTATCTTCACATGAAGCATCTAAACTATGTTATCCGGAGGATTGACACCTGGCGTTCCTGTTAACCCTTTGTTAAGCGCTTTCCAGCCTCTCCATTAGTTTGGGTGGCCATTGTGTTCTGGTAAGCTGCCATCTGGTGTTTTTATCCCACGGGTGATCTTGCTTGCTGTGAAAGAAATATGGATAATAACTGCATGCTGGGACTTGTGGTTACTCCTCAATTTTACACAGTTCTTTTTTCTGTGAATTTCCTTTTCATATAAGGACTCTTACATGGACTTTTTATTGTTTGGACTCACTTTTATGCACATTGTTTATGATCATTGATTTATGTCACAATTTCTTGTTAGCGCTACACGTTTATTTATATTTATGGTTGGATTTCTCTATAGGTCTGTGTATGCAGCTTTCCATTTTTATCATGTTTTTTTGATTTAATTATTATTGAGCTCGCATTTATAGTGCAGAAACTTACTTCATTTTTAGTACAGCAGCTGAGCCTCATGCTCCGCTCCACCAAAACTCTTTGGTCCCCAAAGAAACACAAATTTAGTGTACAAACGAAACTAACTAATTTATCTAGAAACTCACTTTTTTTTTGCAAATTCTTCTGATATACTGTAATAGGCAGACAAGGGAAACCCCCATCATGGTGTAATGGGAGGTGGGATGGCGGGGTCATGCACTGATATCATAAAGGGGTGTACCTGTGCTTTAGGGGACCTGTGTACAATGGCAGTGACCTGGATAGAGGGGGATCCCTTTCAAGCTCAAGGGGTAATGGGGAGGTATTCCAACCTCTCTGACTGATTTATTGGTCCCTCCTCCTGTTCTTCACCCTCTCTGACATATGGCACAAACTTTGGGGCATCAGGGCTGAACAATTTTCTGTGGTGGATGTAAACAGGGTGACATCTGTAGTCTCAGATTGCCACAGCTATCCCATGTGAAAGTCTTCCTCACAGTCATCTTTTTCCTCCTCCTCAAGGTTACTGGAGCTCATCTAGGGTGTAAACTAGTCTAAAGTGACTGTCAGTGTTGGCACAGCTTCACTCAAGGGCAAAAGATGATTTAGGTGCTGATTTCTCAAGGACTCTGTCTTCACCTTTTGGGTGAATCTGGTGTACAGGAAGACCAGGCCATTGATTGCAGACAATGTAGTGCTGGAAACTTTATCAATCAACTTATGCTTTTTGGGGAGACCCAGGTTCCTCCTCAGCACCTTGTTACCAGCTTGTAGATTATGGACTTGAATTCTCAAGTTGTAATTCTTTTTCGCTTTCCGTGAACATTGCGTTTCAGAGGCAAGCCACACCTCAACCAATTTGCTGAGAAAAAAGGTGTGGCTTGCCTCTAAAACACATCCCCATTGGTTGACAGACTGTGCACCCGGCTTTCTGACAGCTCGCTGACACCTTCCTCCACTGGAACTGCCACAGCGACATGGACTGACAGCCCCTCCACGGGCAGTAGGTTCTCAGTATTTAAACTATGATATGTATATTATATCTTGTTTTACCCTTGGTGCAGGCAGTCTGGGATTCCAGGCTGACTTAAGTACACTGAGCTAATTAGCATGTGAATAATAACCTTGTCTAGATGGGATTAGCCATGAGTCAGCTGTACCTCGTTAGCTATTCATTGTGTGATGTTTTTATGTAAATATTCAGGTCATTGTTCATGTAGTGACTGTCATGCTTCTCAAGTGTATAAAAATCTGCTACTTGTTTTAATAAAAGACTTAGTTGTTTCCAGACACATACAAGCTAAGTTTTCAGGCTAGTTTTTGTATGGGGGGGGCGGCTGGAATATCTCTATATGTCCAGACTGGAGAAAGCCTTATACTGACGGAATACCACAAGCACGGTGTGGGTCGAGGTTCCGTTACATGAACTTTTTTACTTTTGAATATTCCACACCTCCAAGGAGAAGGGTAGTACTAAAAACACTGTTTGTTTTATGTGTGTAAGTAATCTGCTCAGGCTGTGGGTACCCTCGTGGGTGATAGGGGGTTGTCTGTGAATTCCGAATCCCCAACATGTCTTGCAACTGCTTAATGAATCATAGTTGGTTGGTAAGGTTGAATAACATTAAAAGACCTGGTGGCGACGGAGGTTAGTGCGGCAGGCACTTGGCAGCACACACTGTAAGCCCAGCTTGTTGAGCATCCATCTTGTGTGATTCAGCACTCATTAAACTGATGCAAGTCTTCACGGTATATTTGCTGAGAGCCAAGCTGTAGGAGTACTTACCCTGGGAGTCTCTTTATGGATCATATGGTTAAAAGCTTACTTTTATCTTACATCTGGTAAGACGTAATTTTATCCACTTTTTCCCACGTGGTGACTCATGCAGTGTGGGGAGATTACCTTGACTGTGACACTTTCCCCAGCCAAATCACTCGGTAGGGGTTATTCAACACGCCAAATGGTAGTGAGAGGTTGGTAAGCCATCCTGCTTTGGTGCTTGGGTCACGTGGTGTTGTATGGGAAGTTGGTCTTTGCTGGCTACTCCGAAGGAATCACCTATTGTACTTTTTTTTTTTTAGAGACTTCATATGCAGAAACTTTATTCACTGTTTAATCTGCACATATTTTGTTATTATCACAATTGGAATATATGTGCGTTTTATTTATGGTATTTTTTATTACTTACCCATTTCTATTATTGATGTGTAATTTCACATTTGTTAACCTATGCACAATTGATGCTATAAGTATAATTGAGCGCACTTGTTTCTTTTCAACATTACTTTTCACTCCTAATCTTTGGAGTGCTAGGTGCTGCCACATTTAAATATTAGGTTAGCGCACCCCATTTCACCAAACATTAAAATACCCCGTACGCAGTTTAAGGTTAAACCACTTCTCCTCCAGTTTCATTGAGTGGCCTTGTGCCTAAATAGTTTATTCCCTATGCCAGAGTTGCCATTAAGGTATTTGCACATTGCTATCATATCTCATCTCATTTATCTCTTCTCCAGAGAGAATAAGTTTAGTGCTTGTAGTCGTTCCTCATAACTGAGGTCCTCCAGTCCCTTTATTAACTTTATTACCCTTCTCTGAACACTGTTCAGTTCCCGCACTTCCCTTCTGGGGAATAATGACTAAAATTGGACCAAATACTCCAGATTTGGCCGAACCAGAGTTTTATAAAGTGGCAGGATTATCGAGACAGTAAATTCCCTTTTTTATGCATGCTAATATTCTTCTAGCTTTTCTTGGCCCAGTTTGGCATTGCATGCCATTGCTGAGTCTGTGATCTAATAGGACCCCCAGATTTTTCTCCTTGCTGGATTACCCCAGAGGATTTCCCCCTAGCGAGTAACGTGCATAAGCATTTTTAGCCCCCAAGTGCATTACTTTACAAGCCTCTTTTGCCATGTAGTTGCCCACACCATTATTTTATTGAGGTCCTCTTGTAAAGTTTCTATATCTTGCTGTGAAGTTATTTCCCTACTTAGCTTTGTGTCATCAGCAAACACTGAGATTGAGCTATTTATACCAACTCCTATATCATTTATGAAAAAATTAAACGGAGTCTGTTTTCAAAGTCTTAGCCTTGGTCTGACTGGAGGCATTCTATAATAGACAAAGAACCTCTCCACCAGGACTGTGGCCATAGTTACTTAGCCTCTTACCAGATGGTTGTTATCCCCAATTACAGAGATCAAACACACATGAGAAATAATGGACCCTTCCGGGTGTTTCTAAATGGGATCAGCATGGTCCTCTGGGTTTCAACATATGATATTCCCTAATACCAATGTCACAACTTAAGATCCAACTCAGATATCCGCCATAGAGGAAAAGGAGCATAGGCCACACATAGCATGAATACTGCTAGTACACGTTTATTGTTAAAAACACCACAAGGTAATTACATGATTTAAGACAATAAAAAGCATTCAAATAGCATGGAAGCTCGGCAGGCGTGATAGCATTACACGTTGCCTCACACAACGCATTTTGCATCACAGCGCGTTGTCTGGGGAACAGGAGCATTAGAGCAGCTAACCACTCATGCCCCATGGCATCTAACTTGGCAAGTTATAAGGATGTATGTGAGCACACTGTTATCTGTCTTGACTTCTTGAATTATAAACCATACAGGTAGTCTTTGAACTTGTCTACAACTCCCCATTAAAGAGCCTGGAACTCTAACTTGTCAGTGGGGTAATTCTTCTTAGCAAGGGTGGGACATTGGCTCACACAGGTGACAGGCCTCAGATGTCTGTCATGTTCTTGATACAAGACTCTGCCAAGCCCCTCTCTTTTTGCATCCACATGCAGTTCATAAGGCTGACCAGGATCAGCTTACAGGGTGTGAATCAGGCTCCACTTTAGTTTGCAGGTGGAGGATGGACATGTGTCCTGTGTGGGGCAGCTCTGCGCTGATATCTAGATCTAGATCCACTGGGAAGAGGGTGGTGGGAGTGAGTGTGGATGTAGGCTATGCTGGTGGGATGGTTTAATTTGCGTTCACCTCTATGCAGAGCTGTGGCCTGTATGTGGTTTGCATGGCTGAGTGTACCAACAGCCCTAGGGCCACAGGCAGGGCTAAGCTGTGTATATGATGCCTACATATTACTGGAGCCTGGGAACCTGGGGGTGACATCACTACTGTTTTGCTGTGAACTGTGTGGCAGGAGCCTCTGTGCAAGGAGTTGAGGCTGCCAGGAGTCCAGAGGGAGTACTGGGGTCTCCAATGCAAGTCTGCCTGGGGACACTGAGCTGTCACTGTAGCAAGTAGATAGTGTGCAAGAGATACTGGCTGCTGCTTTTGAGAGCTGTCATCGGTGATAAACCGCATGGCCGCTGTCACCTGTGAGAGACTGCATGGCAGCTGTCAATGGTTACATAGTTACATAGTAGGTGAGGTTGAATAACACCTCTTGTGGTAGAGAATTCCACAATCTTGTAGCCCTAACAGTAAAGAACCCCCCACGTTGCCTGAGGTTAAAACGCTTCTCCTCCAACCGCATTGTATCCCCCCAAGTCCTTTCGACTGAATAGCTTTTTTTCTATGCTAAGATCACCATTGGGGTATTTATAAATTGCTATCATGTCCCCTCTCAGGCGTCTCTTCTCCAGGGAGAATAAATCAAGCGATTGCAGACGCTCTTCATAATTAAGGTCCTCCAATCCCCTAATTAGTTTAGTTGCCCTTCTCTGGACTCTCTCCAGCTCCAACACATCCCTCCTGAGGACTGGCGACTAGAACTGGACAGAATACTCCAGATGCGGTCGGACCAGAGTTTTTTAAAGTGGAAGGATTATAGTCTTATCTCTGGAGACGTCCTTTTTTTTATGCATGCTAATATTCTGCCGGCTTTGGCAGCTGCTGCTTGACATTGTGTGCTATTGCCTAGTCTATCCTCTACCAAGACTCCCAGATCTTTCTCCATTTTTGATTCCCCCAAAGGTTCCCCCCCTAAAGTGTATTGTGCTTTTATGTGCTTTTATGTTTTTAGTCCCCAAGTGCAAAACCTTACACTTCTCCACATTAAACCTCATTTGCCATGTCGTTGCCCACTCTGTTATTTTGTCCAGGTCATTCTGTAGGATATCTGCTTCATGCTGTGCAGTTATTGCCCTGCCCAATTTTGTGTCATCTTCAAAAACTGATATAGAACTACTGATCCCGTCCTGAATGCGGTTTATGAATAAATTGAACAAGGTTGGTCCCAGGACTGAGCCTTGGGGGGCCCCACTTACCACCTCAGACCAGTATGCGCTATTTATTACCACCCTTTGGACACGCCCTTTTAGCCAGTTCTGTATCCAAGAGCAAACCGTGCGGTCGATGCCTGCAGACCTTATTTCATAAATTAAGCGCTTGTGGGGAACTGTATCAAAGGCCTTAGCGAAATCCAGGTACACCACATCCACTGGTCTCCCCCTATCTAGCTCACAGCTCACCTCCTCATAGAATGTTAAGAGATTGGTTTGACAAGAACGCCCATTTGTAAACCCGTGCTGATTACTGCTGATGATGTTGTTGTCTTTAGCAAACTCTACGATATAGTCCCTTATCATCCCCTCCAGAAGTTTACATACTATCGATGTCAGACTGACAGGCCTATAATTTCCCGGGACATGCCTCTGCCCTTTTTTGAATATCGGTATCACGTTTGCTTTCCTCCAATCCCCTGGTACATTTCCTGTCATAATACTGTCAGCAAAGATCACGAACAGTGGTCTAGATATAACCTTACTTTCTTTGAGTTGAGTACTCTTGGATGTACGCCATCCAGGCCTGGTGATTTTCCTGATTTCACCCTCTGTTAGCCATAGCGGCAAGTCCTGTGTATTACTACTAACCATACAGTCATGGTCAGTGTACCCCTCCTTTTCATGGTGAGAGACCGCTTTGCAGCTGTCACCGGTGAGAGACCGCATGGCAGCGGTTACTGGTGAGAAACTGCACGGCTGCTGTTAATGGTGTTGCTGCTGGTGAGAGACTGCACTGTAGGTGTTATTGGTGGTGTTACTGCTGCTAAGTGGCTGCATAGCTGTTGTTGCTGGTGAGAGAAATTTTTTTTTTTTTTAGCAAAAAATTTTCTTTTTTATTTTATTTACTTCCATAAAAAGGAGCACCAAAATCTTCAGCACCAAGCCCATGATGCTCTTAATTCGGCCCTGCATGCAATGCTGTACCCAAACGAAGTTTATGCCCTTTTTTTCCCCACAAATAGAGCTTTCTTTTGGTGGTATTTGATTACCTCTGCAGTTTTTATTTTTTTGCGATATAAATTAAAAAAGACTGAAAATTTTGAGAAAAATTAAGTTTTCTACTTTTTCTTATAAAAAATATCCAATAAACTCAATTTTTGTCATACATTTAGGCCAAGCCTAAGCTACATGTCTTTGATAAAAAAAATCTCAATAAGCGTATATTTATTGTTTTGCGCAAAAGTTATAGCGTCTACAAACTATGGTGTATATACTGAATTTTATGCAGCTTTTACTTTCTGACTGCCTGTCTCATTTCTTGAAGTGCTAATATTGCAGGGCAGTACAACACTTCCCCGTAAATTGTTGATTTCACTCCTCACTACCTATCACAGTTTCAGAGGCCACTCCTCACTACCTATCACAGTTTCAGAGGCCATTAAATGCCAAGACAGCACAAACCCTCCCCCAAATGACCCCTTTTCGGAAAGTAGACACCCTAAGCTATTTGCTGAGAGGCACATTGAGTATGTTGCAGATCTCGATTTTTGTTCCAAAGTTTTAAAAATTGAAAAAAGTAAAACTATTTTCCTTTTCTTACTTAATTTTCCAAAAGAAATGGAAGCTGCAAAATACTCCCATGCCACGGCTAGACTGCCAAAAAGTCTCACACATGTGGAATCCCTGTGCTTAGGAGAAGCAGCAGAATGTATTTTAGGGTGTCAAGTCACATATAGCCATGGCATGTTTGAGCAATATATCATTTAAATGACAACTTTGCGTAAAAAAGAAGAAGATTTTTTGTCATTTTCCCTAAACTTATGGCAAAATATAAAATATTCCATGAACTCAACATGCCTCTCAGCAAATAGCTTGGAGTGTCTACTTTCCAAAATGGGGTAATCTGGGGGGTTTTGTGCTATCTTGACATTTCAGGGCCTCTGAAACTGTAATAGGTAGTGAGGAAGTAAAATAAGCAATTTACGCCCTTAGAAAACGTGAAGGCAGTGATTGATTTTCGGGGTCCTGTACACAGCTAGGCTCCCAAATGTGAGGGCAGTGATTGATTTTCGGGGTCCCGTACACAGCTAGGCTCCCAGAAAGTCTCACACATGGGGTATCCCTGCACTCAGGAGAAGCAGCAGAATGTATTTTGGGGTGTCATTCCACGTGTACCCATGGCATGTGTTAGCAATATATTATTTAGTGACAACTTTGCGTAAAAAAAAAAAAAAATAATTTTCCCCGAAACTTGTGGCAAAATATAAAATATTCCATGGACTCAACATGCCTCTCAGTTAATAGCTTGGGGTGTCTACTTTCCAAAAAGGGGTAATTTGGGGGGCGTTTGTACTATCCTAGCATTTTATGCCCAATATTAGAAGCTTATGCCACACATCACCCACTCTTCTAACCACTTGAATACCAACCCTTTTCTGACACTTTTTGTTTACATAAAATTTTTTTTTTTACTAGAAAATTACTTTGAACTTTTTGAACGTTTTTTCCAAACGCAATATTTTGGGGAAAAAAAACCTTTTTTTTAAATTTAACGCACAAATACACTAGATATTGCCCAAATGTTTGGTAAAATATAAAAGATTAATATATATATATATATATATACAAAAGTATATTCCTTGCGCCAATTTGTATATATATATTTTAACACTTATTTTTATCCACGCTGACATGGAAGTGTACGATATTTTTAGCTATGTTATTAATAAACGGGTTGATGTTGATAGCATCTTCTCTGCTAAATTATCAAATTCAGATAAATCATTGGAACAACTATTCAGATCACTTAAGAGCAATATGGATAAGCAGATTCGTACTTGGTGGGATATAGTGACTTTGGAAAAATATATTAAGGACAAAATCACACCAAGAAGGCTCAGATGGGATATCGCTCGAAATGATGGTATGGAAGATTTGGATATGGAAGAGGACTGGTGTTCCTTCTTTAAAGACTGTGAAAAAGGCTTGTTGGAATTAATAGTAGTGAGGAGAAAGAAAAAACTCATTAAACTTAATAAAACCATCAAAAACCTCAAAGATCAACTAGAGCCTCATATAAATACAAATGAGTATAAAGAGAAATATAAGCAACTAAAGGAATTTCTGGACAAATTAGATAAGGATACTCAACATAAAAAAACAAAGAAATATCAACGAGATATTAATGATTACAACCGTAATCTTGTTTACAAGTGGCAGGAAATTAAGGTGGAAACAAATATAAATTCGAGGTCCTCATCACCAGAAAGGGATTACCATCCCAATCAGGATTTACCACAACCTAGTCCACCAGAGGAAACACTTATCTTAACACCCACACCAGGATCCGTAATCGACACAAGACCAAAGACACCTAAAACATCTCATCAACCAAAGGACCAACATAGGAATAGGAATAATTCCCAACAATATGTAAAGTACAACGTACCTACATATAACTCGTACCAACCATTGGACCAGGGATATTACACACCAAATAGACCAATGGGTCGGGATTTTCCGAGATGGGAGCCCAGAGAACCCCCGTCAGGAAGCTATTACCAATACAGTGAACCCTATTATCACCGCCCCTACAGGGGGAACAGAAATTGGGACCGACCCTATTATGGGAGAGGGAGAGGGGGAAGGGGGGGTTACTGGCAACCGCCACCCCCACCACCCCAACCACAACACTACAGGCCCCACCCCCCATTACCCCAACAAGAAAGAGAGGGGGAAAGAGGCGGAGAGGCTGTAGAGGGAGTAGGATCAAAGAGAAAGGGAAACCATTAGGTCAAGGCATATTCAACCTTAGCGGTGAAAACTTTTCAGAAAATGAACTGGCAGTTTTAGATTTAGGGCTTAAATTTGCCCCGGATGTTTTATTGGACCCTTTTAATGTTTTTATAGACATACAGAAATTCATCATAAAAATTAATATTAAAAAACACTTTTTAACTAAAAATAATGTCAACCAACCTCCAGAGGAATCAAAATATCAACATAGTGGATTGAGGAATCTGTCCACTTTTAACCCCAAATGTGGAATGAACCATTTTGTGGACTCTTTTAAAAACCTTTTAGAACAAGATGTGAAGAATCTAAAGAAAAAATGGCATAGATCTAAAGAGAACATTTTAACAGGAATAAGGGAATTGGAAAAAAAGAAAAATGTCGTGATTCGACCAGCAGACAAAGGGGGGGGGGGGGGGATAGTCGTATTAAAAACAGAGGATTATTATGAGGAATTAAATAGACTGGTCCACGACGAAAATACCTATGAGAAATTAAAAACAAACCCCCTACTGAAATACCGGAAAAAATGTAAGAAAATGCTGAAGAAAGCACATAAAAAAGGAATTCTAAATAAAAAGGAATACAAGTACCTCCTAATTGAAGCACCACGATCACCTATTATATACCATTTGCCAAAAATTCACAAAGACCCCATTAGACCACTAGGGAGACCCATTATCAGTGGGATAGATTCCCTTTTTTCTAGAATCGGCGAATATGTTGATTCATACTTGCAACCTTTGGTTAACCAGTACCCATCACACTTAAAAGACAGCAAGCATCTGATAAACATATTGAAAACCATTCCCGGAGATGAAAACAAAGAGATCCTACTTGCCACAATAGATGTAGAATCTTTGTATACTAATATCAATCAAGATGACGTCCTCTCAGCGATTGATAGGGCATTAGAACAAAAGTCATCATTAGAACCTGAACAAAAAAGATTCCTCCTAAAATTGTTGAAAACTGCCATGAATAGGAATTATTTTTGGCATCAGGGAAGTTTTTATAGGCAGAGGCGTAGCCATGGGCGCTAAATACGCCCCTAGTGTTGCCAACCTGTTTTTAAGTAAATGGGAGGAGGAAGGAGGAAGAAATTTTTAGCAAACAAATAGATGGACTACAGACATATAGAAGGTTCATAGACATTTTCATCACATTGACAGGATCGGAAAAAACTTTACAGAAATTTCTCCAAGATATTAATATCAATCAATATAACATCAAATTTACAGGGACCTGGGATAAAAAAGAAGTGAACTTCCTGGATCTCACCATATCGCAGCAGGAAGGAGAATTAACTATGAGAACTCACTTCAAATCAACCGATAGGAACAGTTATATACCCACTCACAGCTGTCATCACCGTAATTGGATTAAGGGTATACCTAAAGGACAGATGCTAAGACTAAAAAGAAATTGTGGGAACCAAAAAATACTGGAAGAACAAACACAAATGCTGATGGCAAGATTTAAAGAAAAGGGATATAAACAAAGCGAATTGGAAAAAGTGAAAAAAGAGATCGAGCAAATGGACAGGGAAAAATTATTGGAGGACAAAAACAAACAGAATAGTGATTATGGCTTGGCCTTTATCACAAACTATAATGTTCGGTATAAGGAGATTGAAGAAATTATACAAAAACACTGGTATCTTCTTCTAAAAGACGAACAACTCAAAGAAATTCTACCTGAACTACCAAAATTTATCTACAGGAGAGGTAAATTAGCAAAAAACGTTCCAAATCCCCCAAAAAAACTATGCACTTTCTTTTGACCTAAAAGGCTTTTATACATGTGGGAGATGTAAACCATGCAAAACAGTAAAAATCAGGAAAAAAAGAACGCACGAATTTACTTCGAACACCACCAATAAAACATATAAAATAAAAAATTTGATAACCTGTCAGAGTACACATGTCACGTATTTGCTATCTTGCCCATGCAAGCTACAATACGTGGGACGCACTACGAGGGATCTAAAAACACGTATTGGGGAACACATAGACAATATTAAAAAAGGTTTTAGATACCATAGTGTCTCCAATCATTTTAGGCTAAAACACAACAAGGACCCTAGCCTTTTAACCTTTTGTGGGATTGACATCATTGAACCCCACTGGAGGGGGAAAAATATGAGGATTGCAGTTTCGCGTAACGAAACGAAATGGATCTATTTATTATCAACTTTACACCCTAATGGAATGAATATAGATCTAGATATAAATTGTTTTATATAAAATCCATAAAATATACACTGCAATAAATAAAAATAAACCCATAAAATATTTACTGCGTTTAAAAGTTATTGGAAAAATAGTTTAGAAATAAATTCTACTCCAAAAATTAGAATAATTATTTATTTATTGAATATGAATTTTAATATATAAAATAAAATTAATTATTATTGTGTTTATATATATATATATATAGGATATATTTATTGGACCATTTATAGTATGTAATATTTAATGGTATTTATATAAAAGCATTTAGGAATTTTTAAAAAAATATTGATAGAATGAGATGGATTTAATCTTATATTAAATATGTTTTTAATATATCCAGGACATTTTTAACATTGGTTTTAAACTTAGTTATAAAACATTTTAATCATCCAGGGCATTTTTAAGATAAATTTTAATATTGTTAGCGGTTACTATTTATATGTGAAATTACGTTTTCTATGTTGCACTGTACATGTATTTTGTACTGGTGTAGGCTATGTGGGGGCTGCCGGTCCACCTCACTGTAAATTAAAAACCCATCGGAGGCCTTTACAATAGGAAAATCATAAGTATTTGTATCATGGGGACACCTCCGATACATCATATCCTTTTCGGTTGCCGAATAGGGGCGGGAGGAGGGGAGTCCTCCGCATAATAGTCCGTGGCTGGCTGTGCTGTCCAAGCTCTGAAGACATCACCGGATGTGACGAAACGCGTCAACTTGGACCGCATACACATCATCACGTCGTACTGAGTGGAGCGCAAGCCGGAAGTAGCTCTGTCTACCGTGAGAAGGACAAGCAGCCCACACCGCTAGACCACTGGGGATGTGATACGACTTTTTTAACTACCTTTACCCACATTATGGGAAATAAAACATTATTCTACTGAACTGCGCTATTTGGAGCCTTCTTTTCTTCTCATTTCAAACACCTCGGACGGCATCATCTACCATTGGAGACCATCCTAAAGAGGTTACCCATTCAGCCCAGGGGGCTCCCCAAGCCTGATAGGTTCTAATACTATATGGTATATAGAACCCACTACGTCTGGTAAGTGATCCAACCCTTTTAATTCAGCAAGAATTTGATGTCACAGTTTCTTCTGATCAAGCACGTGCACTTTTGATTGAATATTCACCACTTTTAATATCAAGGACTTTTTTATTAATTTTGGAACACAATAATAATAATATAATTTTTAAACATCCACAACTTTTTGAACTTTATACTTATTAAAGCGGTTGTAAACCCTATAAAAAAAAAAATAAAAAAAAAAACCTGCAAGACAAAGGCATAATGAGCTAGTATGCATCGCATACTAGCCCATTATGTTTAACTTACCTTAAAATGAAGCCCCGACACGGACCCCCGGACATCGATGCGGGCGCTGCCATGATCCCTCGTCGTCTCTTCCGGGTTAGGCGGCTCCGGCGCGCTGATTGGCCGGAAGAGACGGCTCCAGCGCGCTGATTGGCCGGAGCCGCGATGACGTCACTCCCGCGCATGCGCGCGGGAGTGATTTTTCCGGCAAGCTCCCGGCAAGTTAATTGAAGGTCCCCCCGGACCTTCAGAGCGCATGCGCCGCTCGCGCGAGCGGCTGCATGCACTGTAAATATCTCCTAAACCATGCCGGTTTAGGAGATATTATTTGTACCTACAGGTAAGCCTTATTATAGGCTTACCTGTAGGTAAAAGTGTCAAAAAGCGGGATACAACCGCTTTAAGGACACGGCACCTACTTTATATGTTGTATATGCTTTTGAGCACAGAGTCAACTTATATATATTTATATGTTGTATATGCTTTTGAGCACAGAGTCACCTTTATATATATTTTGTGATATCTTTATGCAGCTATACCCTATGGAATTATAATCAGTCAAGTAATTATCAATTTTACACTATTAACCGGTTGCCGACCGCCGCACGACTCTATACTGCGGCGGTCTGCCCCGGCCAGGCAGAGTGACGTATGGATACGTCACTCGCCTGTCACTGACTTGCGAGCCAATTGCGGGTGGGCGCGCGCCCGCCGCGGCTCGTTCACAGACAAGTCAGTGCGTGTGACCGGCGGACTCGATGTCCGCTGGTCACACTACGATCGCTCCTGTGAAGGGAGAAAGGCCGCCCGTCATTCTCCCTGGTGTAAAAATGAAGATCAGACGGTTCTACTATGTAGGACCGTTGATCTTTGTTTTTACACCAATAGCAATGTCCCTGCACAGTTAGAATCACGCCCCTAGGACACACTTAACCCCTTCCCTGCCAGTGTAATTTTTGCAGTAACAGTGCATATGTATAGCACTGATTACTGCAGTAATGTCAATGGTACCCCCAAAAGTGTCAAAAATGTCAGTCAAGGGTCCGATCTGTCCGCCGCAATGTCGCAGTACCGAAAAAAAATCGCAGATCGCCGCCATTACGCGTTTAAAAAAAAAAACACCAAAAATTACAAAAATCTTTCCCTTTGTTAGTAAACGCGATAACTTTTGCGCAAACCAATCAAAATACGCTTTTTGCGATTTTTTTTTACCAAACATATGTAGCATAAACAAATTGGCCGAAAATGTTAAAAAATTTTGATTTTTACATTTTTTGGGGGGGAATTTCATATAAAAAAATTTGAAAAATATTGTTATTTTTGCAAAATTGTCGCTTTTTTTTTGTTTATAGCGCATGATCAAAAAATCGCATAGGTGATCAAATACCACCAAAAGAAAGCTCTGTTTGTGGGAAAAAAAAGGACGTCAAATTTGTTTAGGTACAGTGTCGCATGACTGCGCAATTGTCCGTTAAAGTCACACAGTAAAAAATTGCAAAAAACCCCCTGGTCTTTTAGCAGCCAAATCCTCCGGGGCTTAAGTGGTTAATTATACACCATTGGGTTTTACATCACTATATATATTTTGCACCAATATTTAATATTTGTTCTTTGCATTTTAGAAATTATGTGCTGGTATCAATAAATTAACCACTAATCGGGTAAACCTTTATTAGGTATTCATAGTCACAAGCAAGCGCTGTATTTGGTCTCAAGCAAGACCATAGATATTTCAAAATATAAAAGATGATCTTATGCCGAGTACATAGATACCAAACTTGACATGCTTTAAAATTGCATATGCCCGTGCAGTGACAACAAACTACGTACATTTTTAAAAGCCTTTACAGGTTACCACTTTAATTTTACAGAGGAGGTCCACTGCAAGAATTACTGCCCTTGATCTCACCAATTCCGATTCTTGCGTTCGCCTTTGCATGCAAACACGGGGGGACAGGGGTGCTTGAATTGTTTTTTTTTTTTTTTTTTTTTTTTTTTTTGTATTTTGCTTTTTAATTTTATTTTAACACTTTCCCTTTCATTTTTTTTATCACTTTTTTTGTTATCACAGAGAAATTAAATATCCCCTATGATAGCAATAAGTAGTGACAGGTATTTATTTATTTTTTTAAAATTGGAGTCTATTAGACTCTAGATCTCTCCTCTGCCCTTAAAGCATCTGACCACGCCAATATTGGTGTGATAAGATGCTTTCTCAATTTCCCAATGGCAAAACCGAAGTCATGAAATGCTCATAGCTTCTGGTATCTTATGCCTCGTTTCCACTGAGCGGAACGGTTCGGGTCGGTACAGTTTGGAAGGGTTAGAATGGTCCGGTCTATTCAGGTGAGCGTTTCCACTGCAAGTCGGGCCACCAGGGACCATGCGGGGTTTACACCAAATGAGGTGTTTGTTTTGCTCTTTCATTTGACGTGAGCATTGATGGTTTCCTGTCCGCCAATCAGTGGACTCTATCGTGTGACGCCAGTAGCTCCGCCCTAACCGTACCGTACCATTTCCTATGGCCCTACATCTGAAGCAGGACCAGGAATGGTGCGGTTTGGTTCAGTTGTATGGGCCACTTTCATAATGGAAACACTCAAATTAGCATACCGTACCGAACCGACCCGAACCGATCCGCTCAGTGGAAACGAGGCATTAGAGATGATTGGAGCCATTCTGGTCTTCAATCAGCTCTATAGTCAGCTGATGGAACCACCGGCTGCAGTCTCAGGTTACCCGGTGGGACAGGAGAGCCCAAGAAAACCGTGGAAGGCGGCAGGAGGAGGGCTAGCATTGCTTTTACATGAAAGCTAACCGCTGGCTGTATAAAACGATACCAAGATGATGCCTAAGTCTGCAGGCATGATCCTGGTATGACCACTCAAAGTTCAGCGACTTACCAGTACATTGCTGGTCCTTGTTGGGCATATATTGTAAGTAGTGATGAGCCGAACACCCCCCCCCCCCCCGGTTCGGTTCGCACCAGAACATCGCGAACAGAGGAAAAGTTTGTTCGAACAAACGAACCCCATTGAAGTCTATGGGACTCAAACCTCGAAAATCATACGGCCTCATTTTGAAGGCTTAAATGCAAGGTATTGCCCCAAAAAAGTGTATGGGGTCCGGGTCCTGACCTGGGGAACATGTAGCAATGAAAAAAGTTTTTAAAAACGATAATTTTTAAAGGAGAACTGATTTACTGATTTTAATGAGGCTTAAAGTGAAACTATAAAAATGAAAAATTCCTTCAAATATCGTGCCTGGGGGGTCCCCTGAATGTGCCTGTAAAGTAGTGCATCTATACAATGTATGTAGCCTGCTGCAGCTATACTGACATTTCTAAAGCAAAAAATGTCATATACAAATATACATACAAATTTAAAATCACATGTACTTGTCATATGGGTGCAGAAAAATTGGGCCTTGGTTGTTGATGGTGCCTGAACACCGTAACCCATCGCAGTTACTCTTGCTGGGTGCAGGAACGGGCCCTGCTGCTAAAAAATCCATACTAATTTGAAATCGCATGTACTTGTCATACAGGTGGCAAAAATTGGGCCTTTGGTGTTGCTGGTGCCTGAACACCTTAACCAACCCCTAGCAGTTACTCTTGCTGGGTGCAGGAACGTGACCTGCTGGTAAGAATTCCATGCAAATTTGAAATTGCATGTGCTATACAAGTGCCAAAAATTGGGCCTTTGCAGTAGGTGGTGCCTGAACACCGTAACCAAGGCCTTACAGTTATTCTTGCTGGGTCCAGGAACGGGACCTGCTGCTAAGAATTCCATGCAAATTTGAAATCGCATGTGCTATAAAAGTGCCAAAAATTGGGCCTTTGCAGTAGGTAGTGCCTGAACACCATAACCAAGGCCTCGCAGTTACTTTTGCTGGGTGCAGGAACAGGACCTGCTGGTAAGAATTCCATGCAAATTTGAAATCGCATGTCCTATACAAGTGCCAAAAATTGGGCCTTTGCAGTAGGTTGTGCCTGAACACCATAACCAAGGCCTTACAGTTACTCTTGCTGGGTGCAGGAACGGAACCTGCTGGTAAGAATTCCATGCAAATTTGAAATCGCATGTGCTATAAAAGTGCCAAAAATTGGGCCTTTGCAGTAGGTAGTGCCTGAACACCGTAACCAAGGCCCCACAGTTACTCCTGCTGGGTGCAGGAATGGGACCTGCTGGTAAGAACTCCATGCAAATTTGAAATCGCATGTCCTATACAGATGCCAAAAATTGGGCCTTTGTGTTGGTGGTGCCTGAACACTGTAACCCCTCACAGTTAGCAGGGCACAGGGACAGGGCCTGCTGTTAAAAATGAGATACGACATTTCAATTGTATGAACCTGTCAGAAAAAACTGTCAGAACCTGTTAGTGCAGAAAAATTGGGCCTTGGGGGTTGGTAGTGACCTAAACCAAAAACATTGTTGGAAGCTAGCAGAATCAAGTTAGAGGAATAGGATAGGCAGCATATGCAGACTGCATATGAAGACTTCAAGGGATGGCAAACCCCTAGCAAATTCAATCAGTTAAATCAGCATCAGGGGCCTGATAGCTCTTGTTGATCCAGGACTGGTTAATTTTGATAAAAGTCAGCTGGTCAACAGAATCTGTGGACAGATGCACTCTTTTGTCCGTCACAAAACCTCCAGCAGCACTGAACGTCCGTTTGGAAAGCACGCTGGAAGCAGGACAGGCCAGTAGCTCCATTGCATATTGAGCAAGTTCTGGCCAGTGATCCATCCTCAAGACCCAGTAAGCCAGTGGATGTGCAGCTGGAAAGGTCTCCAAGTCTGCTCTTGTGCCTAGATAATCATGCACCATATGATGGAAATGCTGGCGATGGTTGCTTAAACCTAAAAGCCCTGGGTGCTGCTGAGGACAAAAGAACTGTTTAAAGGCATCGGTCAGCCGGCCACCTTTTCCACCGCTCCTCCTTTGGCTGAACGATGGCTCAGCATCACGTCCAGAGAATGTTGACCTCCCAGTGTCTGGAAAGGCGGTACACAATTTTTTTTTCAAGGCCTCCTCAAGATGTTTCATTCTCTGCTCCCTCTGTGAAGGCAGGATGAGCTCTGCAACTTTACCCTTGTAACTTGGATCAAGAAGGGTTGCCAACCAGTAATTATCCCGCTCCTTGATAGCACAAATCCTCAGGTTATCTCGCAGGCTTTGCAGAATCAGGGAGCCCATGCAACGTAAGTTGGAGGAGGCATGAGCTTCTGAGTCCTCTGGGTCACTAAGGATGACATTGACAGCAGGAGCAACCTCTCCCCAACCACATACAACTCCTGGGGTTTCTGGGGAATCAAAACCATCCCTTGAAGACTGATGTATGCTATCATCTACCTCTACATCCATGCTGCCGAAATCCTCATCCTCCTCCTCTTCCTCCTGTGTGTTTTGTGGCCCTGCAGGATCGATATCTGCATAAAGGGGGCCTTGTGAGGAAAGGAAGTCCTCCTCTTCCTGCCGCTGTTCTGCCTCAAGTGCCCTGTCCATGATTCCACGCAGCGTGTGTTCCAGCAGGTAGACTAGCGGGATAGTGTCACTGATGCATGCATTGTCCCGGCTCACCATCCGAGTGGCCTCCTCAAATGGTGACAGGACGATGCATGCATACTTAATCAAAAGCCACTGGTGTGGGGAAAAAAAGCCAAGTTCCCCTGACCCTGTCCTTGCGCCATACTCACACGGGTACTGGTTGATGGCCCTCTGCTGCGTGTGCAGCCACTGCAGCATTGCCAACTATGAGTTCCACCTAGTGGGCATGTCACAAATGAGGCGGTTGGTGGACAGGTTGAATTCCCGTTGAATGTCAGATAAGCGAGCACTGGCATTGAACGAACGGCGGAAATGGCCACAGACTTTCCTGGCCTACCTCAGGAGATCTTGGAAGCCCGGGTATCTGCTCAAGAAATGCTGCACCCCCAGATTCAGAACATGTGCCAAGCATGGAACATGTGTCAAGTGTCCCTGTCAGAGGGTGGAGAGAAGGTTGGTGCTATTATCGCATACAACCATTCCTGGCTCTAGCTGTCGTGGCGTCAACATCTCTGAGCCTGCCCTTGCAGAGCTGACAGAATCTCTGCACCGGTGTGACTCCTATCCCCTAGACAGACCATCTAAAGCACAGCATGGCATCTTTTAGCCTGACTGCTTGCGTAGACCCTTAAACACTTAGGGAGCACTGCTAATGCAGAGGAGAATTGCACAGAAAAGGACATGGAGGAAGAGGAGGAGGTGGTGGAGTAGCCAGATGTGGCAGAACTAGCACCAACCTTTTGGAGACGTGGTGGCAAAACCAGCTCCAGCACTGAACCGTGTCTTGCATCCTTCCTAGCTGCCAGCAGAGTTACCCAGTGCACCCTTTTTGGGACCTGCCACTGTGGTGCAGCACATTCCACAAAATTGCGAAAGGGAGCTCAGTCTACCAGCTGAAAAGGCAGCAACTGTAATGCTAGCAATTTGGCCAAGCTAGTGTTAAGATGCTGAGCATGTGGATGGCTGGGACAGTATGTCTTTCTATGGTTCAGCAACTGGGGTAGTGACATTTGCCTGCTGCTCAAATCAAGGTGGTGTACTGCTAGCAGATTGGGTGCAAGTCTCTGTGCCACTCATTGCTATACCATCATCCCTCTCAATGCTGGTATTTGAGAAGGCATGAGGTATAGTAGGGTTAGAGATTGCAGATGAGGAGCAAGGTGATGTACGCTTGTTTTGATCTGGTTCCTCTTTCAGGTGCTGTTGCCAATGAACTGCATGGCAGGTCATCATATGCCTTGTCAAGCATGTGGTGCACAAGCGGCTGGTGTTCTGGCCGTGCTTGATCCGCTTTAGACAGATGCTGCAAACAGCAACGCTGCGGTCTACTGCACAGGTGCTGAAAAAAGCCCACAGTAATTAACTTTTTGGAGTCCAAGGGGATTTTGCAGCATCCTGCACCTGTGGAGCTCTGTGCTGTGACGCAATAGGTTGAATACTGCTATGGTGGATCATGGAGCACATCCTGCCTCGTTTGAGTTGTGTGTCCTCCTCATCCTCCCCCTCCTCTATCCTGTCAGGCACCCAAGTACAGTCAGTGACCTCATCATCCCCTCCCTCCTCGTCACTGGAGAAAACTTGGCAATATGCTTCAGCTGTGGCAACATGACTGCTGGTCTTTTGTCACCCCCTCTCTTTAGGCTCACGTTATTCCCTTCATCAACCTGGGAAACAACATCACAGCTTTCAAATTGCTGCGCATCCTCCAGGAGCATGTCACTGACACTATGATCGAATAGTTCAGATGATACCTCCGAGCATGATGGTGGGGTGACTGAAGGAGTAGCTGTGGAGAAGGAGCCTGTGGAACGGGCCGCTTTGGCAGCTGCAGTGGAAGGCAAACTACTAGGAGTGTGGGTGTCAGAGGAAGAGGAGGATGAGGACGGCTTATTGATCCACTCCACCAACTCTGCCACATGTTGTGGCTGAATAGCATGGGCAGCACTGGAAATAAAGGACGGGCGTGCCCTGCCTGCAGAGGATGCACTATGTCGACTGTGACCACCACTTTTCACAATGGACACAGAGGCTGCTTGCCCTCTTTTTGTGGCCTGTGAGTGTCGGCCTCTCCTTGTCGGCCTTTCGGACATGATGTTGATTCAAATCAATATAGGGTGTACGCAACTGACCAATAGATACTCAATGACTTGATATGATGTAATTGATAGCCCTATAGATGAGCGGTGGTGGTTATAGATGTATGCAAGTGACCGATTAATATTACTCTGACTGATATCTGAAGTGATCTAGAAACAATTAGGTCTGTGAATATTATAGAATGTTCCACAACTGACCACTCTGACTGATATCTGAAGTGATCTAGAAACAATTAGGTCTGTGAATATTATAGAATGTTCCACAACTGACCACTCTGACTGATATCTGAAGTTATCTAGAAACAATTAGGTCTGTAAATATTATAGAATGTTCCACAACTGACCACTCTGACTGATATCTGAAGTGATCTAGAAACAATTACGTCTGTGAATATTATAGAATGCTCCACAACTGACCACTCTGACTGATATCTGAAGTTATCTAGAAACAATTAGGTCTGTAAATATTATAGAATGTTCCACAACTGACCACTCTGACTGATATCTGAAGTGATCTAGAAACAATTAGGTCTGTGAATATTATAGAATGTTCCACAACTGACCACTCTGACTGATATCTGAAGTTATCTAGAAACAATTGGGTCTGTAAATATTATAGAATGTTCCACAACTGACCACTCTGACTGATATCTGAAGTGATCTAGAAACAATAAGGTCTGTGAATATTATAGAATGTTCCACAACTGGCCACTCTGACTGATATCTGGTTATCTAGAAACAATTAGGTCTGTAAATATTATAGAATGTTCCACAACTGACCACTCTGACTGATATCTGAAGTGATCTAGAAACAATTAGGTCTGTGAATATTATAGAATGTTCCACAACTGACCAATCTGACTGATATCTGAAGTGATCTAGAACCCTACAGGTCTGTGTTAATTATAGAATGTTCCACAACTGATCATTTAATACACTGACTGATATCTGAAATGATCTAGAACTCTACAGGTCTGTGATAATTATACAATGTTCCACAACTGAGCAATGAATAATACTCTGACTGGTATCTGATGTAAAGAAATAAATCTGTCCCTACCTGACACAGGAACCTAAACCTCTCTACAGTGCTAGCAATGTCTCTTCACTGTCTGCTATGATGTAAAGAAATCAATCTCTCCCTACTTGACACAGGAACCTACCCCTACACTGGTAGCAATCTCTCTTGCACTGTCTTATCTGATGTAAAGAAATCAATCTGTCCCTACCTCACACAGGAACATACACCCTCCCTACACTGGTAGAAATGTCTTTCTGCACTGTCTGACTCAAAAAGAAACTACTCTCTCCCTTGCATGCCTGTCCCTGTCTCATCGCCCGCACAATGACACTACATGCTGCAGCTTTATGTAGTGTGGGGCGTGTACTTGGCCCCTCAGCCATGATTGGCTAAAGGCAGCCTGCCTTTAGTCCAATCATGACAGAGATCATTTGATTGGCCAAAGCATGAGGTCAGGGTGCATGCTTTGGCCAATCACAGAACGCGCTGCATGCGTGGCGTGCAGTGCATTATGGGAAACTTGATTTTCCCGCGAAGGAGCACATTTGTTCGTCATTCGACGAACGATCGAACGACCGATGTTCGAGTCGAACTTAGCCTCGACTCGAACTCGAAGCTCATCCCTAATTGTAAGGTTCTTTTTTTTCATGCAGCCTGTGGACTGAACAAAAAAAGAGAACCTAACAGATTTCTCCTTTCACATCGTTCGATGTGGCTGAAGAAATCTCTGCCAGAATGTGTGTGGTATGCCCACCATTAGACCTCCCAGCATCTACCCACTTCTAATGATGTACATACATGCAATGTTGTTTTTTTTTCTTTCAGCCCATGGGGCGCATCGATCGATGTGGATGAAGAAATCTCTGGCAAGAAAAGTGTTAAAAAATATATGGCGAAGCATAGGGGAAATCCACCCTCTGTGTCCACCCCATCCCCTATGCTTCACCGTATATGCTCTTTTTTTTTAGCTGCGGTGGTGAAATCACCTTCTACAGCACTGCAATCATTGATTTACATATATGCTGAGAGCAAACACTGTTGCTGTCAGAATAAAAATCAGTGCTGCAGCTGATGGGCATACCTGCAAAGCAAACAATGGTTAACTGTCAGAATATTTATACTGCTCTGAATATAACAGTGTCTATTTATGTCAATAAGCAAAGATCTGCAAGGTAGGAAAATCTCAACTTATTTCCACAAATCAATATGTAACAAGTTCTTTTAATCGATTAATTTCTTTTTAAAAGCATATACCAATCTCAGTGAAAACAGTCTACAGTAAGGAATATACAGTATATAAGAATTTCCTGGCTCTGCGTCATGCCATCATACTACGGGTCACCTCTGCCCCTCAGACCCCCATAGGACATCCCTGAAATAGCATAAAAGGCAGGCAGTACCTGGTGGAGGTGTTCTTTTTTTCGTCCTCGCTCCGGACACCTTGAAAAATATGTTATCCTTCCTTGTGGCCTTCTCAGGTTCAGGCTCTCTCCTGGGTAAGAAGACCCCCTCTTATGGGCTGTAAATCTCCCTCGATGGTGGGTTCCCCTTGGTGCTGGGGGTAAGTTACATTGCAGTATAAATTGCTGCATTTTCATACTTATACCATTAATTGACAGTCAAAACTGACACAGATGCCGTATTACAGTGGAGGTTCTTTCCTCGCTGTTGTTACAGTATTAATGATGATATGAAGCTGGCTGGCAATTTTTTTGCTGTATTTTTCTCCCCTTAAACATGCTTGCTGGCTCTTGTAGTTCACTAGAGATGGTGGTTTTGCATGCTCCAGTGTGGGGGGAGGGGGCCAGCCCAGGCTTTCTCTGATCACCTTGGAGCTTTTGTTTAATCAGTGGAGACAGTCTGCAGGTGCAGCTGGCCTTCTTTTCCTCTGTGGCAAATACACTGTGTAACTGGGTCTCTGCTGCCCTCACTGTGAGTACATGTACATCCTGGTCTACTTTGCCTGTGTTGAAGCTTGGGGTATTTTTGTCTAAAGCTGCCGCCAGCCTCAAAGCACTGAAGATGTTTTTTTGGGAAGGAATGCGTTTTTGTTTTTGTTTATCTTTTTTTTTTGGAAAAAAAAAAAGAGAGCAATGTATGTGGCCAGGATGGAATAAATTTTCCTCAGTTGGTCACTCTGAATGGACCTGATCGAGTGTGGAGCCACAGTGTTGTGGGGATGAATGTGAACTAAGCACCCTGCAACTTTGTCAGAGGTTCTCCTGTCCACTATTTGTAGCCACAAAGTTACTGTGAACACTGGATGCAGTTACCATTCCCAAGTGTTTGCATACAGCTTGCGCTGCTTTACAATACTGTTGCTACCTGCTGCAGAGACAAAAACAAGGTTACTTCTGTTTGTGGGTGACAGACAACAGCATAAGCTGGCACTTTGTGCAGCCTGTGGCTATCCTATTAGTCCTTATTGCTTAGAGCAGATAAGGTTCTCCATGTGGAGGAGAAAGGGCTCTGGTTGGGAAGCTTGTGTAAAGTTTTCTCAGTTTCAGGTAAAGGCTTGTTTGCCTGGCTCTTCAGGATGGTCCAGCACTACAGCATCAGAGTTGCCTTAGTGGGGATAGCCTACAGCCACACCACACCACCCTGTATGTGCTTGATCTCAGAAGCTAAGCAGGTTTAGACCTGGTTAGTGGATGAATGGGGGACCACCTGGGAACACTGAGTTCTGTACAGCAGCACATATGCCTCTTAACCAGAAGAGGGCAGTAATACTGATAATGGTGCACTTAGCTTCTCTAGGGTTCTGAGTCAAGCTGCCCCAGTGCTGTGGGGGACAGTTCACCACTCTAAGCCCATGGGGGGCCCTTGCATGTTCTGCTTTCTGAGGCTTTGCAGAGTCTAACAACCATAGGCATGCTTCCTCAAAGCAGAGGCAACAGGGGGCTTGTAGTTTCAGAAGCCTTGGCGCCCCGGATGTTTTGGGGCTGCATTTCCCATGATGCTCATACACTCTGAGGTATAGTTGGATATTGTGGGAGGTGTGGTTCTGGGGTGCCGAGGTTCGCTATCACTGCTCTAGAGCTATGGTCAGATGCAGGTTTTAAAAAGAAAGCAGTTTGCAATGTTTGCATTACCTCCCATACCCTGGAAGACATTTTTAAATGTTTGAGGATCAATGATCGCTAATGTTCTCATCCCTGCAGCAGTTTCCTGCTTCCTTACCATAGCTCCCATGCTCCACCAATCTGTCAACAGTTTTAAGGAGTGACTTTTGGCTCAGGGCATTCTTTTGATGCGGACGCAGAGGTGGAGCATGAATATTCATTCCCTCTCTTGGGTCACAAATGTCAGATGGCCTTTGGATGATTCTTAGTGCTAAGCACATGCAGGTATTTATGAAGGTTCCTGTCTTTATGACAGAATCCTGGAGAACCATTATTCTGGTGGTAAGGAAGGGCTGGTGCCCTTTTCTGGACTTCGCAAATGCTAGTCTACAGATTCCTATAGTCTGGGTTCGTCAGCACAGGTTTTTTCTATAACAAAAAGGCGTTTTATACATCTTAAGTGCTTCCAAGACAAATCCACAAATCTTAGACAGGCATCTGAAGTGTAAAATTCTGATTTCTTGAGATATAAGAAAGCAATAAGACAGGATTACGAATTCACATGTAACTTTCTCACACATCCAGGTACAAAAAAAAAAAACAGGCACATTGGAGGTACAGTCTTCGAAACAAGGTGTGCTCGCTAGGAGACTATAGAACCACAAGGTTTCCTGATCAGGGTTGCTTGCAGAGGTAAAACCATTTGGGATCATGAGGAAATGATACATGGATGGTGACTGCGATCTCTCCGCGAGGTCATCTTTGGCTTTTTGTAGAAGGTTCTTAATATCGGTAGTGATCAGGTTTGAAGGGTCCCTCCTTTTCTAGACCGAGATACTTGGCTTGCTTGTCTGAAAGCTTAGTCAGTTTCACCCCTAGTTTATCGAGATGGGCAGCTGCCACTGCTTCATCAAGCTTTTTGGGCAGGAAGTACACTCCTACAGGATATTTGTCAGTGTTGGTCCACAGTTCAATCTGCGCCATGACCTGGTTAGTGAAGGAATTGCTCATGACGAAGCTAGGGTGACCCATCGCACACCCTAAATTTACTAGACGGCCTTCAGCAAGCAATATGATGTGGCGTCCATTTTTCAGGAGGTAACGGTCCACCTGTGGCTTGATGTTCACTTTCTTAGCAGCGTTGTCATTCAACCACTTCACGTCAAGTTCACAATCAAAGTGGCCAATGTTGCAAACAATGGAATCATCCTTCATCTGTTCCAAGTGCCTGCCCTCTACAATGTCTGTGCACCCTGTTGTGGTGACAAAAATGTTCCCTTCTTTGCAAGCTTCATCCATAGTTGTGACCTCATAACCTTCCATGGCTGCCTGCAGAGCATTGATGGGGTCTATCTCTGTGATGATGACACGTGCACCAAAGGCTCTTAAAGCCTGAGCACAACCTTTACCAACATCGCCATACCCTGCAACCACCGCGACCTTCCCTGCAATCATCACATCAGTGGCTCGCTTAATCCCATCAATCAGAGACTCTCGGCAGCCGTAGAGGTTATCAAACTTGCTCTTTGTCACAGAGTCATTGACGTTGATGGCGGGTACTTTTAATTTCCCATCAGCTTTCATTTTGTACAGGTTGTGCACGCCTGTGGTGGTCTCTTCAGAGATTCCCTTAATTCCTTTCAGCAGCTCTGGATGTTTGTCGTGAACAAGGTTTGTGAGATCTCCTCCATCGTCAAGGATCATGTTGAGTGGTTTTCCATCAGCAAAATATATGGTTTGCTCAATACACCAGATGTACTCTTCATCAGTCTCCCCCTTCCAGGCGTACACTGGGACTCCGGTCTTAGCAATGGCTGCAGCAGCATGATCCTGGGTGGAGAAGATATTGCAGCTTGACCATTGAACCTCAGCTCCCAGTGCAGTCAGGGTCTCGATGAGCACAGCTGTCTGCAGAGTCATGTGCAGACAACCAGCAATCCGGGCCCCCTTCAGAGGCTTGCTCTCTGAGTACATCTCCCTCATCTTCATCAGGCCAGGCATTTCATTCTCTGCAATTTCGATCGCCTTCCTGCCCCATTCTGCCAGGGTGATGTCAGCAACTTTGTAGGAGAGCTTGTCAGACATGATGATCGGCAGAGAGATCCCAGCACCACCACGAGTCGCTGAGCCAGCAGAGGAAGAGCACAGGTTTTTTCTAGCAGACAATGATTTGACCTAGGTCATGGTATGTTTTTTGGTTGGCATTCTCCCCAGAACCCTCTTGAGGGTACTATCAATCTTTATGGCATTTATTTCCTCAAGTGACATTTTGCGGATAGCGAAGTAGGGGTGCTGCTGCTAAGTAACGATTTTGCCTGCAGGACCCTCTAGATCTTGGAGTATCTTGTCAATTTTTAGTAGATTCAAATCCAGTCTACTTAAGTCCTGGATCGCTGTTCATTGCAAGCAAAGGTCATGTCCATCCTTCTGGGTCCGAGTGTGTTTTTGGTCACGGCCCCCGCCCCAGAACCCTTCTGGAGGTACTATCTATCCTTGGGGCATTCGTTTCCTCAGTGATATCCTGCTTAGAGCGACATAGGAGCACTGCTGCTAGCTAACGCCTTAGCCTGCAGGACTCTCGAAAGCTTTCATCTTGTCAAGTTTTAGTAGAATTGAATTCAGTTTACTTACTCCTAGATAGCTGTTCAGTGCTGGTTAAGGTCATGCCCATCTTTCTGGGGCCTGGGATCCTGAGCATTATTTGGACTATATCCTGGTGTTGGTTCACTCCAGGGATTTTCTCATAGACCACCGGGATCAAGTCTTGCAGACCCAATCATAATTTGGGTGGATGGTGAATGTGCAGAAGAGCCAACTTGTTCCGTCCAATGCCTAACCTACCTGGGCAGGGGGTTTCAGTACAGTCAAATACAAGATTTTCTTGTGAAGAGAGAAGATTGATCGAGTCTGTGCGGGGACCAATGGGATTAGGTCCTCAAAGGAAATCACAGTTCGTCGATGCATGAGTTTTTTTTTTTTTTAGGTCTCCTAACGGCCTGTATCCCGGCAGTGCCTTGGGCACGGTGGCACAGGAGAAGATTTCAGTTCTGCCTTCTAAGCCAGTGGTGGCGCGGTTCTCTCAGCCAGAGGTTCCAGGTTCCTTGCTTAGTTTCCAACAACCTTCTGTGGTGGACCAAGAGGAGCAACCTCTCCCTGGGCGGGCCTGTCAGCCTGGAGACTGGATCACGATTACTGCGGATGCCAGTCTCCAGAGTTGGGGGGCGCATTGCCTACAACTGAAAGTGCAGGGAGTGTGGGACTAGAGTTTGCCATGTTCCTCAAATCTCCTAGAACTAACAGCGGCCAGGGAAGCGCTGAACACGTTTTTGCCCGTAATCCAAGGCAGGAGAGTCAGACTTCTCATGGACAATACAACGGCAGTATCATACATTGTGAAACAAGGGGGGACAGGAAGTCTGCAACTTCTCCAGGTAACTGCGGAGATCTTCTCCTTGGCCGAAGCCCATTTGTTGAACTGTTCAGCATCGTGTCTCCCGGACCCTCAGAATACCCTAGCAGACCAGTTGAGCAGGAACTTCGCCAACTACACAGGATGGATGCAAAATCCAAAATATTTGTCGAGCAATGGGGGTTCCTGAGATAGACTTAATGGCGAAACATTTCAACTGTCAAGTTTTTTTCCCACTTCTTCTGCCCGCAAGCTCTGGCCCAGGATGCTCTCTATCAGAAGTGGGGCTTCAAGCAGGTCTACCTATTTCCACCAATTACTCTGATCCTCAAATCATTGGTGAAGATCATGGAGGAGGGAGTACCCGCTATTATGATAGCTCTATTCGGGCCGAGGAGGCCATGGTTTCCCCTTCTTTGTCGTCTGGTGGTGTGTCCTTCAATAAGGCTCAATCAGGTCAGGGACCTTCTCATCTGCAACGGCCACACTCTAGACCCCAACTAGGCCTGTCTGGCCTTGACTGCGTGGAATTTGAGAGGAGCAAGCTCCAGAAACTATATCTCTCTGACTCAGTAATGTCCACCATTCTGTCATCCAGGAAAGAATCTACTAAGGGCCACTTAATATAGAGTATGGCAGAGGTTCGAGGATTTCTCAGTCCAGCAGGGATTTTCTTCCCGTTTCACCTCACTGGAGAATATATTGGATTTTCTGCAGTACGGCCTCGACTCTGGACTAAGCTTCAACATGCTTAAAGTACAAATTTCAGCACTTTTGGCCCTTACCAATACCTCATGGTCAAAGGAGTCTCTAGTAGTTGGATTCCTCCATGTGGCAATCAAGATATACCCGCCTATTCGTCCTTTTTTTTTACCAAAGTGGGATTTACTGTTAGTATTAATGGGGTTGCTAAAAAGCCCCTTTTTTCCCCAGATTCAGACAGTCCTTTATGGGACCTGACATTAAAGATGGTTTTCTTGACCGTTTTGGTCAAGCTAGATGAGGCTCAGACACTGCAGCCTTCTCCTACAAAGAGCTGTTCTGCACCTTTCTTCAGGACAGCGTGGTGTTACGACCTTCTCCGAAGTCCCTTCCTAAAGTCTCGTTGGAATTTCATTTTAATTGGGAATCGGTTCTCCCGGCCTTTTCACCTTCTCAATCAGACTTGGAGGAGCCTAGATGGTATGATCTGGATATGAAGTCTCTCCCACAGACATAGCTGCCCAGAACGGTCTCGTTCCGGAAAACAGATGCTTTTTTTTTTTGTATTCCCAAGGGGTCCCAGGATGGGTATGCCGGGCCCTCCAAGAGTCCTCTCGACAGGGATAGTTAAAGCAATCCAAACAGCTTACTCTCTGGGAGGCCTCCCCCCTCCTCAGGAGATCCGAACACATTCCATAAAAGCGGTGCCATCCTCCTGGGCAGTTTGGTCCAAAGTATTGGCAGACGTGGTCTGTAAGGCAGCAGGTTGGAGATCTCCTAATACCTGCATAAAACACTAAGCTGGATGTGATGTCATCCCAGTATGCTCAGATGTGAGCCTCAGTAGTGTCTTCTGCTGTATCAAGATATTACAATTAGTTTCTTGCAGCAGTACCTGGTGTTTGTAATTTATTCTTCCCACCCTGTGTTGTGGTTAGTTAGGTCCCATAGTATGATGGCATGACGCAGAGCCAGGAAAATGGAAAATTGTTACCAATACTTACCGTAATTTTCCTTTCCTGGCTCTGCGTCATGCCAGCACAAAACCCTCCCTGGTCTGTCACAAGCTCATACAGAACACCTCCACCAGGTACTGCCTGCCTTTTATGCTATTTCAGGGATGTCCTATGGGGGTCAGAGGGGCGGAGGTGACCCGTAGTATGATTGCATGACGCAGAGCCAGGAAAGGAAAATTACGGTAAGTATTGGTAACAATTTTCCATTATTTATTCACAAGACATGTACTCACAATAAATGATCAAACTGGAAATGACACAAAGAAATAACTTTACATAAAATACAAACTTAAAATGATAAATGCAATGTGATATTTAGCTTAATGATGAAATTAAGATTACCTTTTCTCAGGTATAGCATAAACCATAGGTAAGTATCTATATAATCAGACCACAATTGTCTGCGAATTGTGTAGTCAAGAGTCACTCCACTGCAGATGGAACGAGAATAAGCTATGCAAAACCGGAAACTAAAATATTGCGCTGAATCTGATATTAATAAAAATGTATAAAAACAAAAGTCAGTTTCTTCGAGAAAAATCCCCTGTGGTTCATACGGCTGGGATTGGAATCTTATTACCCTTAAATACGCAATATAAAACATATAAGGAAAGAAATAAACAATTGTAAATAATAATCAAATAAACAGCAAGGTATATTTACCACACTTAAAATGGCTGCTAGCTTAAATGGTCGTTACCAGAGTCCTTAAGATGGATGCCTTCTTAAAGTGGTGGCCAGTTAGGGAGGAGTTTCGTTTGGCGTCCCTCAAAGTTTCAGATAAATGATGGAGCAAGATGGAGTATGTATAGATGAGTATATCGATGGATGTGAGTAATATGTGTGTTGTAGGTGTAATGTAGGTTGTCAGTAATGTAATGTGTCTTATTACATCTGGGGTCTCCTTTTTATATTGTATTGAACAAAGGACCATTAAAATTACCATAAGCCAAACCCAGAAGGAGAAACATTATCCCCATTGGTTAGGATTACTTATCCATTAACTGGTGAGGTCATTGGCACGCCTCCATTATTTTGGATATTAAAATTAAAGGATAATTTCTTTATATTTAATAATAATAAAAAAAAACAACATAAAAACTTGTCCATACTCTCAGTACATACATATATGCCCATCTAATATCTTCATCATCTACCCTGGCAGGGATTGGATCTGGTAAAGCCATTTAAATAATATATTTTTAATACAATATATATATTTATTGGAAAATACTGAGTTACCCCGGGACTGCATTTAGTAATATCTCCAAAGGGGGCAGTATTGTATTGTTCATTAGATTCAGTATATAGAAACAATAATACTATTATTACACTGATAACCTTTTGACCTCTGACTAGTGAAGATCCATTCATTATTTGAATTCTGTCATACACTTCAGACTCTTAGGCTAGGATTGTAGGATTTATAGCGGTCATAAAAACTGAAACTAGATCTACACAAATGTTTCTAAAATAAGGTAATTAGTTTTACCTAACTAAGATTATTATGTGCAAGAATATAAAACCAAAATGTGATATAACATTCCTAAATGTATATGTATGCATATACGTATAATTATTACTTATATTTTCTTACACATGATATAATGTATGTTTAAAACTTATATAGTTTAAATGTCTGATGAACTGAACTATTGTCCATTGTTAAATACAGATAAGAATACAAGCGAGACTGGCCATCACTGACTGTTGGTGTCTGGCTAAAATGACTCTTATCTGATGAGATGTCCATGTTCCACTTATTTACGATTTAAAAGAAATACAAAGATATCTGTTGAAAAGTTCAAGACTCTCTGTAAGAAATTTTGTAAAAGAACATGAACTTTCCATGAACTCCTAACAAAATGGATGCTGTACTGTTCAAAATTTCTATAAAGAACTGATATACATGGCTTATTAAATACCCTTTTTCTTTTATTTAATTACCCCAATAATCCTGACATAACAATAAAACACAGTAACAATAAAGCATTACAATATAATAGTATACAGTGCAGTAAAACAGTAGAATGGTGGTATCTGCAAAGAAAACTATGTTTAATGAAAAACACAGCAACAATAAAACATTACATTATACAAGCATACAGTACAGTAGAATAGTGGTATCTGCAAAGTAAACTATGGTTAACAATGAAAAACAGTAACAATAAAACATTACAGTATAACAGTATATTATAAAGTACAGTAAAAGTAGAAAGAGTAGAAAATTAGGGTAAGAACAGAAAATTAACACAATAAAACTACAACTATTTTTGTTTTTTTTATTTTTTTATTTTTAAAATATTTTTTTTTGTAACCTTTTTTTACACTTGTTTTGTAACTGTAAAAAAACTTTAAAAGTTCCAGGCCAGGGTCTCTCAAAATGCAATAGCCGTCTAACATATTTTGAGACCTTGTGTGAAGGTGTGCCCTAGACTTTGCCATGCTGTACCCTATACTAATACGCTACTAGTGTGTGGTAGTGACAGAAACAGTCCCTGCAGCAGAGACCAGGTTGGCCAGGACAGAAGGGACAAAAACAGTAGGTGTCACGCCTATATCCGCATTTTCTACAGACACATCTTCTTTGGAGTGCTCTTTGGGTAGGGGTACCAGGGAGGACATCCAAATAATGCCTCTTTTGCAGCTCACTGCATCTGGATTGGGAATTTGGGCCAGACCACCTTCTGACTGTGGGTTGTGATTATCTTTTCCTGGAATTTTAGGAAGGATCCACTTTTTCCTGACGCTTTGTATAGCACATAAGCATCCAGCAGAGCCAATTGGAATAAGTATACAGACACTTTTTTGTACCAGCGTCTGGCCTTACGAGGAATTAAGTACGGTGCCATCAACTGGTTATTGAAGTCCCCCTCTCCCATAGAAACATAGAATGTGTCGGCAGATAAGAACCATTTGGCCCATCTAGTCTGCCCAATATATCTGAATCCTATGAATAGTCCTTGGCCCTATCTTATATGAAGGATAGCCTTATGCCTATCCCATGCATGCTTAAACTCCTTCACTGTATTTGCAGCTACCACTTCTGCAGGAAGGTTATTCCATGCATCCACTACTCTCTCAGTAAAGTAATACTTCCTCATATTACTTTTAAACCTTTGCCCCTCTAGTTTAAAACGGTGTCCTCTTGTGGTAGTATTTCTTCTTTTAAATATGCTCTCCTCCTTTACCGAGTTGATTCCCTTTATGTATTTAAAGGTTTCTATCATATCCCCTCTGTCTCTTCTTTCTTCCAAGCTATACATGTTAAGGTCCTTTAACCTTTCCTGGTAAGTTTTTTCCTGTAATCCATGTACTAATTTAGTAGCTCTTCTCTGAACTCTCTCTAGAGTATCTATATCCTTCTGGAGATATGGCCTCCAGTACTGCGCACAATACTCCAAGTGAGGTCTCACCAGTGTTCTGTACAGCGGCATAAGCACTTCCCTCTTTCTACTGCTTATACCTCTCCCTATACATCCAAGCATTCTGCTGGCATTTCGTGCTGCTCTATTACATTGTCCTCCCACCTTTAAGTCTTCTGAAATAATTACTCCTAAATCCCTTTCCTCAGATACTGAGGTCAGGACTGTGTCAAATATTCTATATTCTGCCCTTGGGTTTTTACGCCCCAGGTGCATTATCTTGCACTTATCCACATTAAATTTCAGTTGCCAGAGTTCTGACCATTCTTCTAGTTTTCCTAAATCCTTTTCCATTTGGCATTTCCCTCCAGGAACATCAACCCTGTTACATATCTTTGTGTCATCAGCAAAAAGACAAACCTTACCATCGAGGCCTTTTGCAATATCACTTATGAAGATATTAAACAAAATTGGTCCCAGTACAGATCCCTGAGGTACCCCACCCATGTTAAGGTTGTATTCATGGACACAGAGGGGCTTCTCAACAACACCAGTCGCCGTTGAAACTTGGACCTGCATGAATGGAGGACAGAGTGAAAACATTCCATGTGTCCCTCCACTTAACTGCAAGCAATTTATTACACTTCAAGCAGGCTCTCTCCCCCCGTCTAAGTCGGGAATCTACAAGCCGTTGAGGGAGGCCCCGGCAATTAGGTCGCACGGTGCCGAGTGTGCCAATTTCAAAATCAAAAAGGTGACTAAAAAGTGTCAGGCTTGTGTAATCATTTTCCATGAATAAATGGTACCCCTTTCCGAATAAGGGTGACTCCAAGTCCCAAACAATCTCGTCGCTGCTCCCCATGTAGTCTGGGCAGTTGGGGGGCTCCACATTGCTGTCTTTTCTCTTGTAAATCTGGAAACGACATTTATAGCCAGTTGCCCTGTCGCAGGACTTATACATTTTGACCCCATATCTGGCACGCTTGCTGGGGAGACATTGTTTGAAAGCAAGGCGGCTAGAAAATTTAATCAGGGACTCATTAACGCAGACAGCTTGTTGGGGCATATAGTAGGCTGCAAACTTTTGGTTGAAGTGACTTACGAGTGGCCACATTTTGTGGAGATTGTCATATCCAGGGTCACCTCGAGGATGGCAGAGTTCATTGTCACTGAAGTGCATGAACCGCAAGATTTGCTTTTATCAAGTCCTGGCCATGGCAGCAGAGAACACAGGCATATGGTGAATTAGGTCAGTGGACCAATATGACCGCAACTCACTAATTTTAGTAATGCCCATGAGGAGGGATAGGCCCAGAAAGGTTTTAGATTCGGAAACAGTGATACGTTTCCATGCAAATTCTCTAGCAAAGGTCAAATTTGGATTTGCGGCGATGAATTGATTGGCATTCAAATTGCTTTGGTCCACAATAGATCTGTACAAATCCTCCGGGAAAAACAGCTCATGAAAACCAAGGGGAGTAAAATAAGCTGTTTCCAGGGTTGGCCATTGAATGGGGGAAGTACGGGCGCTGCAGACCACTACTCCATCGTCAGAGCTATGTGTCAGGGTGCTGATGCTCTCTACAGGTTCGAATATTGAGCCTAATTCTGACAGTGAGGGTTCCTCATCGCTCTCATCTGTCATGCTTAGCATCGTATAGGCCTCTTTACTAGTGTATCTCTGTTTGGACATTTTGGCCAATAAATTTATAGGTATCTAGTGTAACTTACAGGTAAAAAAAACCTGGTTGTCAAGGACTGTTTGAACCGCTACCAAAAAATGTAACTGCTAGCACTAGCAGAGATCAGGCCTAACACTGCGGGTTTGTGTGCTGTTTATCGGAAGTGACAGTAATCTGCTGATACTGCACTTCTTGGGGAATGGGCGGAGGGGCTAAACGTAGGTGCTGGCAGGTGTTGGGGCTGATCCTGCTAATGCTGCGTTTTGGGAACACTATTGGGGACACTAGTATAGTTCTGATCAGATCAAAGATATTGATCTGTTCAGACACTATAAAAGTAATGGAGGTATTTAGTCTGTGTGTGTGTGTGTCACTGGCAATCAAAGGGTTAAAATGTATTACTAATCTGATGCTATCCTGTATTGATGCTAACTAACGTTAGCGCTAACTGATGTCACCTGTTTAATAAAAAATAGGGTAAATCGGCGCTGCCAAAAATGTATGTCAATCAATAGACTAAATCTGTTGCTATTAGAAACCAAATAAATATGGGCAATTGCACTAGACCAATAAATAACTAATACAATAAAAACACACAATAATGTAAATACCAATAATATAAATAGAATTGCAAGTGGTATGGTGCAGATCAAAGTGACTAGGTGCTAATTAGAAATACATTAAATATAAGAATGAGAAATAAAATATAGTGCTCCCATATAAATAATTAATGCTTTAAAAATTACCAAGTGAATAAATATATATACAGTGGGTACGGAAAGTATTCAGACCCCCTTAAATTTTTCACTCTTTGTTATATTGCAGCCATTTGCTAAAATCATATAAGTTCATTCTTCTTCCTCATGAATGTACACATAGCACCCCATACTGACAGAAAAACACAGAAATGTTGACATTGTTGCAGATTTATTAAAAAAGAAAAACTGAAATATCACATGGTCCTAAGTATTCAGACCCTTTGCTCAGTATTTAGTAGAAGCCCCCTTTTGATCTAATACAGCCAGGAGTCTTTTTGGGAAAGATGCAACAAGTCTTTCACACCTGGATTTGGGGATCCTCTGCCATTCCTCCTTGCAGATCCTCTCCAGTTCTGTCAGGTTGGATGGTAAACGTTGGTGGACAGCCATTTTTAGGTCTCTCCAGAGATGCTCAATTGGGTTTAAGTCAGGGCTCTGGCTGGGCCATTCAAGAACAGTCACGGAGTTGTTGTGAAGCCACTCCTTCGTTATTTTAGCTGTGTGCTTAGGGTCATTGTCTTGTTGGAAGGTAAACCTTCGGCCCAGTCTGAGGTCCAGAGCACTATGGAGAAGGTTTTTGTCCAGGATATCCCTGTACTTGGCCGCATTCATCTTTCCTTCGATTGCAACCAGTCGTCCTGTCCCTGCAGCTGAAAAACACCCCCACAGCATGATGCTGCCACCACCATGCTTCACTGTTGGGACTGTATTGGACAGGTGATGAGCAGTGCCTGGTTTTCTCCACACATACCGCTTAGAATTAAGGCAAAAACGTTTTATTTTGGTCTCATCAGACCAGAGAATCTTATTTCTCACCATCTTGGAGTCCTTCAGGTGTTTTTTTAGCAAACTCCATGCGGGCTTTCATGTGTCTTACACTGAGGAGAGGCTTCCGTCGGGCCACTCTGCCATAAAGCCCCGACTGGTGGAGGGCTGCAGTGATGGTTGACTTTCTACAACTTTCTCCCATCTCCTGACTGCATCTCTGGAGCTCAGCCACAGTGATCTTTGGGTTCTTCTCTACCTATCTCACCAAGGCTCTTCTCCCCCGATAGCTCAGTTTGGCCGGACGGCCAGCTCTAGGAAGGGTTCTGGTCGTCCCAAACGTCTTCCATTTGAGGATTATGGAGGCCACTGTGCTCTTAGGAACCTTAAGTACAGCAGAAATCTTTTTGTAACCTTGGCCAGATCTGTGCCTTGCCACAATTCTGTCTCTGAGCTCTTCAGGCAGTTCCTTTGACCTCATGATTCTCATTTGCTCTGACATGCATTGTGATCTGGAAGGTCTTATATAGACAGGTGTGTGGCTTTCCTAATCAAGTCCAATCAGTATAATCAAACACAGCTGGACTCAAATGAAGGTGTAGAACCATCTCAAGGATGATCAGAAGAAATGGAAAGCACCTGAGTTAAATATATGAGTGTCACAGCAAAGGGTCTGAATACTTAGGACCATGTAATATTTCAGTTTTTCTTTTTTAATAAATCTGCAACAATGTCAACAATTCTGTGTTTTTCTGTCAGTATGGGGTGCTATGTGTACATTCATGAGGAAGAAGAATAAACTTAAATGATTTTAGCAAATGGCTGCAATATAACAAAGAGTGAAAAATTTAAGGGGGTCTGAAAACTTTCCGTACCCACTGTATATATGCTTCAATTAAATAGAGGTGTATAATGTGACTTTCAGAAACTCTAGTAGAGTGATCTGGAAAACCAGATATACTAATTCAATAAATTAGGTGATATACAGTGAGCCGAAAAAATATATGTGTATAAATAAATCGATATAAGTGATCCAGTAAAAAAAAGCCCATATAAATAAATGAATTTCCAAAAAAGTCCATAAGTGAGGTTATTATGAAAAACTAAATATATAGGTAAAAAAGTTCTTCTTAAAGAAAAGGGTGGGTCCCAGAAGTGGCTCCAAAATGTGGGTGCTGGGTAAGGAAATCAGTGCTCCCCTCTCAATAATTCCCGCACTCACCAGAGGGCGGCACCCCTACAGGGGTAACCAGCGTATAGAACCTTGGGGTGAATCACTCAGCCAGACCGGTTTCAATCTCCACTCCTTTTGGGGTTACTCCTAATTCCACTTTTCCATAAATATGATTACAGGCGATATCTCATCCTATAGGCAATCCCACCATAGATGGTGAACACAAATGTCCGATGGTATAAGGAAGAAAACTCTATATAGTGATGTACCGTTTAACACTATTGAGTTTATTTACATAAAATAGAAGTACTCACATTTAAAAGCAATGTACAGTGACCGTAGGTGAGTAGGGACCGCGAACCCCTCGTTTAGCGGTATTTCCAGAACGCCGTGCGCCTCAACGACCGGATATGCGTCTCACTGGTTAACTCTAGCGGAACTGACGTACCTATGCTCTACGCTTTTCGTCATCAACAATGACGTCATCAGGAGCAGCGTGTGGTTACGTTAGTCCCGCTCATTAAATACCAAAAGGTTACCTGGCAACCGGAATGTATTGTCCAATAGATGAATTTTATGGACGGCCGTCATTAGTTGCTGGGCAGAAAACAAGTATGCAAATTTTAAGAAAAACCAAAATCCCGGCCCAATGGATTTGTTATCCAAAAGGTAAATAGTATGGGGAATAGTCGTTAGTTACTAGGCAGGAAAATGGTATGCAAATTTTGGAAAAACCCAGCTTCTCAAACTGATAGGTTTGTTAATTGACTATCACTAGTTGCCGGGCAGAGAAATCTTTTACTAGTTTTAAAAATATATATAGAGGAACAGATATTTAAAATATAAGAGGAATATTTTAATTAATTTAAAAATTAGAGATAATTAGAGGCTCTTTATGTATATATAAATAATCGAAAAAATCCTAAAAACTAAATGAAATTGGATGGTAGCTCAATATATGTAAATTAATTTATATAAAATGAATTATTAGTTGAAAAAGGAGTTATCCACACTTATAGCGAAATATGATAAGGAATTACAAACTAAAAAACAGAAAAAATTCAACAGGGACATTCTTGACTATAAACATAACAAAGTATACAAATGGCAAAACTCCATAGGAGAAGATAATATGGAAATAACAGAACCTACTATATCAATACTTGGGTCAAGAGAGACTACACCCGATGAAGATGAAGAGGAAGAAGAATCTGAAGCACCTACTCATAGGACACCTAGGAATTTTACTTTTAGACCAATGAGGAACATAGAAAACTTAGAAGAGGAAACCCCGAGAAGAATGGGGAATTATGAACCCCCACCAAAGACTCTTCGTGAAAATAGGCAAAGGAGACCGTTTCCCCAGAGATATGAATCCCCCAGATATCAGATCCATACCTCAAATAGGTTTTCTCCATTAATGGATAGGGGACCCTATCCACCTAGAGGATATGGAAGAAATGATGGGTTCAATGAACAAGGGAATTTTTTTCAGGGGATGAATCGAGGGAGACCCCCCAGACAAGGAGGATGGTACAACCAACCAAGGGGTCCAGGATGGAGAAGACCCCCAAGGCCCACAGATTACCAAAGATCAACAGGGAATATGTACAATCAAGGCATACCATATCAGAGAGGATGGAGGAACCCCAACACTTACCAACAGAATACTGGGAGGCCGAATTGTAACGCTCCTGCGTTTTTAGTATAGGCTGGATTTGCAGCTGCAAAATCTCCACTCAGTAGTCATGTAGAGATGTGTTGAATACCAGATCCAACTCTCCAGGACTCATCACCGTGGGCCTGTCAGCTTCAACATACAGATATATACACACTCAATGAGATGTTCCTGGAGTGATAGGATGTATATGATAGTATGAAGGTGATGTGCTGAAGGGACAGGTGTGAACAGTGACAAGGATGGTAATCACTTGATAGGTTTGTATAGGAGAGTTCAAGATGGTATTTAGGAATGCAGATAGGTTAGTATCGAGTATGCTAACAGGTGGTGAGGACAGCAGATGACAAATACAGGATAGACTAACCCAGTGCAAGGATAGATAGTAGTAGACAGGAGAGCTAGCAATCTATGCAGCAGTGCAGATGATAGATGGTAGTAGGCTCAAGAGCTAGCAATCTATGTAACAGTGCGGATGATAGGATAGTATGGATAGGTAGTAACAGTTCTTAATGTGCATAGGTAGATAGTGCAATAAGGTTATGGAGGGTTCCCCTGCGGGGTACTTATCACTTGTAATGTTAGTAGTTTAGAGAGGTCCAGTAGATAAGGAATGATCCGGTAGCGAGATACAGGGATCAGTAGCGAGGTTCCGGTCTGCTCCAGGTACAGGGAATAGTTGGAGGTTCCGATCGAGAGACAGGCTTGAAAGCATGTGGATAACAAGGCAGGTTGAACGAACAATGTGAGTGAGACCGCCGGCGGTTGAAATAGCCGCTCTGCGGCGCTCAGCAGTGACATCATCGTTCTTAAAGGTATATGCGTACCACCTGAAGAGAAAGGTGGGACGCATTACAGAGAAAGTGGTGATTAAGGGTACCGGAGGTACCAGAATCTTACAGTACCCCCCCCCCTTAAGGCCGGCTCCGGAAGGCCTATAGGACAGGTTTCTCTGGGTGTTTCGAGTGAAAGTTCCGTATAAGTCTAGGCGCATGAATATCAGAGGTATCTAGCCAGGTGTCGTCTTGGGGTCCATAGTTCTTCCATCTTATGAGATACTGGAGTCTTCCTCTATGGATGCGAGAATCCAAAATTTCCTTGATCTCATACTCTTCTCCGCCTTCAACTTGTATTGGAGGTGGAGGCAAGATTGTAGGCCTTATTCCTTGGTTAGGAACATGGGGCTTCAGTAGCGACACATGGAAGATGGGGTGGATCTTGAGATCTCCTGGTAGGGTGAGCTGTACTGCAGCTTTTCCGATAAGTTTTTTAATTGGGAAGGGTCCCAAAAATAAAGGTCCAAGCTTCTTGCTAGGGATTTTTAATCTTAAGTTCTTTGTCGATAGCCAAACAAGGTCCCCAATAGCATACTGAGGAGAAGGTCTTCTACGAAGGTCGTAGTACTTTTTTTGTTGACTGTGAGCGTGTGATATAGTGGTATTGAGTAAACCCAAAGAGTCTTTTATTTGGGTAAGGTAATCCGAGGCTACTGGGTTACTCGATGGCAGGATGCGTGGTGGAAGAAGAGTGGGATGAAACCCATAGTTCAAGTAGAACGGACTTTGCTTCGTAGTACTGTGGGTTGCGTTGTTGTAAGCAAATTCTGCTAGAGGAAGGAGATCCACCCAATCATCCTGCAAGTATGATGTGTAGCAACGTAGATATTGCTCAATGCACTGGTTGACTCTTTCAGTCTGTCCGTTGGTCTGAGGATGGCAGGGAGAAGTGAGCTTTCGCTCAATGCGTAAAACTTGACAAAGTGCTTGCCAAAATTTAGAGATGAATTGTGAACCACGGTCGGACAAAAGAGTTTTTGGAATTCCATGCAACTTAACCACTTAAGCCCCGGAGGATTTGGCTGCTAAACGACCAGGGGGTATTTTGCGATTCGGCACTGCGTGAATTTAACGGACAATTGCGCGGTCGTGCGACGCTGTACCTAAACGAATTTGGCATCCTTTTTTTCCCACAAACAGAGCTTTCTTTTGGCGGTATTTGATCACCTGTGCAATTTTTTGATCACGCGCTATAAACAAAAAAAGAGCGTCAATTTTGCAAAAATAGCAATATTTTCCCTTTTTTTATATGAAATTCCCCCCAAAAAAAATGTAAAAATCAAAATTTTTTAACATTTTCGGCCAATTTGTTTTATGCTACCTATGTTTGGTAAAAAAAATTGCAAAAAGCGTATTTTGATTGGTTTGCGCAAAAGTTATTGCGTTTACTAACTAAGGGAAAGATTTTTGTCATTTTTGTTGTTTTTTTTTTAACGCGTAATGGCGGCGATCTGCGATTTTTTTGCGGTACTGCGACATTGCGGCGGACAGATCGGACCCTTGACTGACATTTTTGACACTTTTGGGGTTACCAGTGACATTTCTACAGTAATCAGTGCTATATATATGCACTGTTACTGTAAAAATACACTGGTAGTGAAGGGGTTAACTTTATTTGAGAGGGAGGGGCTGTGTGTGTCCCTAGGGGCGTGATTCTAACTGTGATTGGCTGTGGCTTCAGCTGTATGCAGAGTGATCAACGGATCTACATAGTAGATCCATATGATCAGCTCTCATACAGAGGGGAGAATGACAGGCAGCTTGTTTACACAAGCTGCCTGACTTTCTCCCTCTCCCCCGCCGATCGCAGAGTGGCCGGCGGACATCGGGTCCGCCGGTCACACGCGCGGGGGGGGTCCGTGACCACGCGGGAGTGGGAGCGCGCCTCCGGCGGCGTGCGCTCGCTCCCTAGACCCTCACAAGCTAGTGACGTAGCCCTACGTCACTTTGCCTATGAGGGGCTGACCGCCGACGTAGATAGTTGTGCGGCGGTCGGCAAGTGGTCAAACACATGTTTCATCAGTAGTTCTGCTGTTTGTTTAGATGAAGGTAGTCTACGGATAGCAATGAAATGTGCCATCTTTGTTAAGTGGTCCACTGACACTAGGATGGTATTAAATCCTTTAGAGGGTGGTAGTTCTACTATGAAATCTAAGGACACAACTTCCCATGGAACCTGGGGTATTGGTAGACTACAAAGTAGTCCAGATGGTTTTGTAGTGTCAATTTTGGACCTTGCACAGATGTCACATGAAAAAACAAATTTTTGTACAGACGTCTTCATATCAGGCCACCAAAACTGCCTGGTGAGCAAATTAAAGTGTCCTGCCATGGGCACATCATGCGATAACTCCAAGATCTTGGTGCGCATAGTAGGGGGTATGTAGAGTTTGTCATTATAATAGAGGAAGCCTTCTGCATCAGTACTTAGTTGTGGTGGAGGTGAATCCATTCTTATACTGTGCAAAATCTCTTCCTTCAAGGAACGGACAACACCAATAATGCGTTCATAGGGTATTATGGGAATGGAAGGGATTTCGGCGCAGTTATCTTCGGTTAATCGTGATAGCGCATCCGCTTTTTTATTTTTGTCTGCAGGCGTGTAGGTCACTAGGAAATTAAACCTTAAAAAGAATAATGACCATCGTACCTGCCGGTGGGAGAGAGTCTTGTTAGTCTGGAGGTATTGAAGGTTTTTATGATCTGTATATATGAGTATTGGTAACTGGGTACCTTCGAGCAGATGTCGCCAATTCTCCAGTGCCAGTTTTATGGCAAGCAACTCCTTTTCACCCACTGGGTAATTCACCTCTGGGCTGCTTAGTGATTTTGAAAAGAAAGCAACTAGGTGGAGTGATGAAGTGTTTGTTGGTCGTTGGGAGAGAACTGCTCCTACTGCCATATTTGACGCATCTACCTCTAGAATATATTGGAGGGATGGGTCTGGATGGCGTAGTATGGGAGCAGAAGTAAAGCTTGATTTTAACAAGCAGAAAGCTTGATTTGCTTCTTCTGACCATTTGAATGTTTTTTTTATACTTGTCAGTTGTGTGAGAGGTCTCACAATAGCGGAAAAGTTCCTGATGAACTTCCTATAGAAGTTCGAGAATCCAAGGAATCGCTGTAGGGCCTTACGAGTTGTTGGTATAGGCCAGTCTAGAATACAGGATATCTTACTCATATCCATCTTAATTCCAGTTTTGGATATGAAGTATCCTAGAAATAATATTTCTTCTTTATGAAATAGACATTTTTTTAATTTCACATATAGTCTGTGTGAGAGCAGTCTGGACAACACAAGTCTTACATGTTTTATGTGTTCAGGCATAGATCGAGAATAAATAAGTATATGTCTAGGTATACTACAACACAGACATCAAGTAAGTCTCTAAAGATGTCGTTTATGAATCTTTGGAAAGCTGCGGGAGCATTACATAGCCCGAATGGCATCACAAGGTATTCGAATAGTCCGTATCTGGTTCTGAATGCTGTTTTCCACTCATCCCCGTCACGGATTCGGATTAGGTTGTATGCCCCTTTCAGGTCTAATTTGGTGAAATAAGTAGCCCCACCCTACTTCTGACCTGTCCTATGGCTACATTGGGATTTGTTATTAACATGCGAAGTGAGCTCATTTATGAGAATAAGTGAGCATGTGCATCCGGTGAGTGGCCACTTCTTACTTCCCCTTGCACTTGGTGGTGGACCTGTGGTGACCCTATCAGATAACACGAAGTTTTGGTGTATCCCTATCATATACCTAAGAACTGTTGTTATCCATATATGAGTCTTTCATGGTGACTGAAGATTGGGGAAAAGGAGATTGATGTGTATTTTTATCCACCATTAGACCTATGGGACTATTTGATTAAAGACTGTGAGGACTGTTATTAACCGCACTATCAGTGTGGCGGACATTCATAGTCTTAGGGACCTTTTTAGATTGTTCCAGCGCTACTACCATTTCTCTACAGCCCCACGCACCTGTTCAATAAGTTCAGGGATGAGCGGCAAAGGATAGCGATCCTTTATCGTAATCGTGTTTAATTGCCTATAATCGATAATAGGCCTGAGACTGGAATCCTTATTGTGGACAAAGAAAAGTCCTGCAGCAGTGGAAGAAGTAGAGGGTCTAATGAACCCTTTTGTCAAATTCTCATCCAAGTATTCCTTGAGATGAGAAAGTTCATCCTGTGAAAGGGGATAAACATGACCGAAAGGCAATTTGCTGTTAGGGAGTAGATCGATAGTGCAATCGTAATCCCTATGGGGAGGCAACACTTGAGCATTTTTCTCAAGGAACACTTCGGACAGATCCTGATAGCATAGTGGTGCAATTTCATCTGACACCACAGACAGAATCTTCCCATAAGATGGGAGGTTACACGTATTCTCACAATAGTGAGAAGGGAAAACCAAAGTCTGTTTTTTCCAATCTATGATTGGTTGGTGTGTGTGTAACCAGGGAAGTCCCAAAATAATAGGAAAATGGGGTGAGGATAGTATGTCAAAGGTGATGGTCTCCACATGTGATTCGTTGGTAGCGGCAAGGAGTGCCTGTGTCTGGTTGGTGATTGGACCAGAAGACAGTGGAATACCATTAATGAAACTAACAGAAACAGACTTAGATTTTGAAATAATAGGTATTTTATTTAAGGTAACAAAGCGTGTATCAATATAGTTTCCACAAGATCCAGTGTCGACCATAGCCTTGGTGGTGATCCTAGTTTGGTCCCACTGTAATATTAAATGAACAAAAAGATAGGGGTTAGAAAAGGAAGTCGTTAATCCTCCCAGCAAGACATGTGAACACTCACACTCTTTTTTGCGGACAAGGGGACAGGTGCTTATCAAATGATCCGAGGATGCGCAGTACATGCAGAGATTTCTGGATGTTCTTCTAGCTCGTTCAGTAGTCGTTAAAGGTGGGCGTATGGTTCCTACATCCATGGGAGTAGGGTCAACGGCCGAAATCTGAGAAGGACTAGACAATGGCATTCCCATCTTTTCAGCCCTTCTTTCTCGCAGTCGTCTGTCGATGTTGATACTAAGTTGTATCAAGGCCTCCAAGGTGCCAGGTAAATCCGCTCGGGCGAGCTCGTCTTTAACAGCTTCCGATAACCCGAGTCTGAATTGAGTTCGCAAAGATGTGTCATTCCACCCTGAATCAAGGGTCCATCTTTTGAACTCAGATACAAAGTCTTCTACAGGTCTCCTTCCTTGTTTTAAGGCCCTAAACTGAATATCAGCAGTACTCTGCCTATTGGGGTCATCGTATAAACTAGCTAGGAATAAGGAATAGGTGTTGAGAATCTGATCATTATTCTCAAAGAGAGAGTCTGCCCAGGCCCGTGGATCACCCGTCAAGTATGAAATAACGGTACAGACTTTTATTTGATCAGTGGGGTATGTACGAGGTTTTAACAAAAAAAGCAATTGACATGCGTTTTTGAATTCACGAAATTTTTTCCGATCACCTGTAAACACTAGAGGAGGGTTTATTTTAGGTTCAGGAGGCTGAACAGCAGTAAGCCGTGAGAGCTGGGTTACCTGCTGTGTCAGAGTCTGATTCTTTTCTTGTACGTCAGTCAGAGCAAGTATTAACGCTTTTACTTGTTGTGTTAATTGTGTCACTTGAGTTGGTAATCTGCTGAATCCATTTTTAAGGTTCGTTCAATCTGTAACGCTCCTGCATTTTTAGTATAGGCTGGATTTGCAGCTGCAAAATCTCCACTCAGTAGTCATGTAGAGATGTGTTGAATACCAGATCCAACTCTCCAGGACTCATCACCGTGGGCCTGTCAGCTTCAACATACAGATATATACACACTCAATGAGATGTTCCTGGAGTGATAGGATGTATATGATAGTATGAAGGTGATGTGCTGAAGAGACAGGTGTGAACAGTGACAAGGATGGTAATCACTTGATAGGTTTGTATAGGAGAGTTCAAGATGGTATTTAGGAATGCAGATAGGTTAGTATCGAGTATGCTAACAGGTGGTGAGGACAGCAGATGACAAATACAGGATAGACTAACCCAGTGCAAGGATAGATAGTAGTAGACAGGAGAGCTAGCAATCTATGCAGCAGTGCAGATGATAGATGGTAGTAGGCTCAAGAGCTAGCAATCTATGTAACAGTGCAGATGATAGGATAGTATGGATAGGTAGTAACAGTCCTTAATGTGCAATAAGGTTATGGAGGGTTCCCCTGCGGGGTACTTATCACTTGTAATGTTAGTAGTTTAGAGAGGTCCAGTAGATAAGGAATGATCCGGTAGCGAGATACAGGGATCAGTAGCGAGGTTCCGGTCTGCTCCAGGTAAAGGGAATAGCTGGAGGTTCCGATCGAGAGACAGGCTTGAAAGCATGTGGATAACAAGGCAGGTTGAACGAACAATGTGAGTGAGACCGCCGGCGGTTGAAATAGCCGCTCTGCGGCGCGCAGCAGTGACATCATCGTTCTTAAAGGTATATGCGTACCACCTGAAGAGAAAGGTGGGACGCATTACAGAGAAAAGTGGTGATTAAGGGTACCGGAGGTACCGGAATCTTACAGGAATATAAGAATCCTAAACTTCAGAAGGGCAAACTTTCCAAAATTGTACTCATTGATGGAAAGGGTAAACTGGGACCAAACCCTGGGATCCCTGACCACAGAGGAAAAATGGGAATGCTTTAGGAACATATTTAGCAAAGGCATCTTGCAGTGCATTCCTATGGGAAATAAATTTAGAAGAGACAAAGCCAAACCTGGCTGGCTAAACCGTAGCGTCAAAAACTTATTAGGGGAAAAAAATTGGCCTTCAAGAAGTATAAAGGGCACAGTATCGGCTTTCGAGCAATACAAGGAGGCAAATAAGAAAAGTAAACAAGAAATCAAGATGGCTAAAATCAACTTTGAGAGACAAATAGCAGAGGATAGTAAAAAAAAACCAAAGAAATTCTTTAAATATATCAACAGCAAAAAAACTAGGGCAGAGCATATTGCACACATAATTAACAATGATGGGAGGATGGTTACAGAGGACACTGAAAAAGCAACCGTGCTGAATGCTTTTTTCTCGTCAGTCTTTACACAGGAAACGGAGGGGTACACTGACCATGACTGTATGGTTGGTAGTAATACACAGGACTTTCCACTATGGCTAACAGAGGGTGAAATCAGGGAAAGGCTGGATAAACTTAACACAAACAAATCACCAGGTCATACATCCGAGAGTACTCAAGGAACTCAGTAAAGTTATATCGAGACCACTGTTCCTGATCTTTGCTGACAGTATTAGGACAGGAGATGTACCAGGGGATTGGAAGAAAGCTAACGTGATTCCGATATTCAAAAAGGGCCAGAGGCATATCCCGGGAAATTCTAGGCCTGTCAATTTGACATCAATAGTATGTAAACTTCTGGAGGGGATGATAAGGGACTATATCGTAGAGTTTGCTAAAGACAACAACATCATCAGCAGTAATCAGCACGGGTTTACAAATGGGCGTTCTTGTCAAACCAATCTCTTAACATTCTACGAGGAGGTGAGCTGTGAGCTAGATAGGGGCAGACCAGTGGATGTGGTGTATTTGGATTTCGCTAAGGCGTTTGATACAGTTCCCCACAAGCGCTTAATTTATAAAATAAGGTCTGCAGGTATCGATAGCAGGGTTTGGTCTTGGATACGGAATTGGCTTAAAAGGCGTGTCCAAAGGGTAGTAATAAACAGCGCATACTCAGACTGGTCTGAGGTGGTAAGCGGGGTCCCCCAAGGCTCAGTCTTGGGACCAACCTTGTTCAATTTATTCATAAACAACATTGAGGTCGGGATCAGGAGTTCGATATCAGTTTTTGCAGATGACACAAAATTGGCCAGGGCAATAACTGCACAGCATGAAGCAGATATCCTACAGAATGACCTGGACAAAATTACAGAGTGGGCAACGACATGGCAAATGAGGTTTAACGTGGAGAAGTGTAAGGTTTTGCACTTGGGGACTAAAAACATAAAAACACAATACACGTTAGGAGGGGAACCCTTGGGGGAATCAAAAATGGAGAAGGATCTGGGAGTCTTGGTTGATGATAGATTAGGCAACAGCATGCAATGTCAAGCGGCAGCTGGCAAAGCCAGCAGAACATTAGCATGCATAAAGAAAGGGATGTATTCCAGAGATAAGACTATAATCCTTCCACTTTATAAAACTCTGGTCCGACCGCATCTGGAGTATTCCGTCCAGTTCTGGTCGCCAGTCCTCAGGAGGGATGTGTTGGAGCTGGAGAGAGTCCAGAGAAGGGCAACTAAACTAATTAGGGGATTGGAGGACCTTGACTATGAAGAGCGTCTACAATCGCTCGATTTATTCTCCCTGGAGAAGAGACGTCTGAGGGGGGACATGATAGCAATTTATAAATATCTTAATGGGGATCCCAGCTTAGAAAAAAAGCTGTTCATTCGAAGGGATTGCATGAGGACTCGAAGGCATACAATGCGATTAGAGGAGAAGCGTTTTAACCTCAGGCAACGAGGAGGGTTCTTTACTGTTAGGGCAACAAGATAGTGGAATTCTCTACCACAAGAGGTGGTTTCTGCGGGTAGTATGGTGGCTTTCAAAAGACTCTTAGACTTACATCTCAAGGATCAGAACATTCAGGGGTATGTGAGATGATTACAGCCACACACACCTACACAGGTTGAACTGGATGGACTATTGTCTTTATTCAACCTCACCTACTATGTAACTATGTATGTAAAGGAGGAGGATGGTGGCTTTGAGTTTGTGTGCTGCTTGTACTCATGTGTTGATCCCATAGGTGTTTGTGATGTGAGATCATGTGCCTTCGCAAAGCAGTTGTACCTAGGTGGGTGTTGGACTTCCCACGACTCCGTTTCTTTTGGCACAGGTTGCAAATGGCATCACTGTTATCAGAGGCAGACACACAAAAAAAATTCCACACTGCTGAGCTTTGAAATTACGGCATTCTGGTGGTGGCAACAGCTTGCGTTGATTGGCGTGCTGTCTGGCTGACCCCGGGTGCCGATACATGCTGTCTGACTGTGCCACTAGCTCCTTGCGATGACCTCCCCCTGCTTCCAACTCGTCTCCTCCTCCTCTCTGTCTCCCCATCTGAACTTTCCCCCTCTTCTTCTTCTCTTTGAGCAGGCACCCAGGTGATATCCAAGGACACATCGTCATCATCAGCCGCTTCACTTGACAACTCAGCAAAGGCAGCAGCAGCAGGTACAACATCATCATCGTCATCACAATGTACGTCCATGTGTATAATGCTGCCTGACTGAGACATATCCCCGTTATCTAGATCCTCTGGCACTAATGGTTGCGCATCACTTATTTCTTCCAACTGATGTGTAAATAACTCCTCTGACAGATCAAGTGAAGCGGCTGTGGTGCTAGTGTTGGTGGTGGTGACGGCGGGCGAGCGAGTGGTAAACTGAGAGGTGGCCGAAGCTGAGCTGGAGGAGGATGGTGCATCAAGGTTCCGAGCGGAAGCTGTAGAAGATTGGGTGTCCTGTGTAAGCCAGTCAACTATGTCCTCAGAATTTTTTGATTTCAGGGTACGTGGCTTCTGAACACTGGGCATTATTCTAGGGCCAAAGGAAATCACAGCACCACGACCACGACGGCCCCTGCGGGGTGGCCTGCCTCTGCCTGTCATTTTTTTTAGATTTGTGGTACTATGCGTGCAAGGTGCTGTGCCACCCTATATGAGTGTTGGGCAGTGGGTACAGTACAGTCTGTGGACCTGACACTCACTGGCAGGCAACTATAAAAAATATATATTTTTTTAATTTGCAAGGTGCTATGCCACCGTATATATGAGTGGTGGGCACTGCAGTGGGCACAGTACACTCTGTGGACCTGACACTCATTGGCAGGCCAGGCAACTGCAATTATAAAAAAAATGGATTTTTGTAAAATCTTACCGTAAAATCCTTTTCTCTTAGCTCATTGACAGACGTAGTCCTCGGTGATACAGCACCTTCGGGTTATGTTGCCTCCACAGGAGCAGGACTAGACAGGAAATTAAAAAGCTCTGGCCACACCCTAGGGGCAGTCCCAGAGGGTATATCCTCTCTCTCTCTGCCTCAGCAAATCAGTTATGTGAAAAAGCAGTCTTTAGAGATTTTAACCCAACCCAACTCAAAAAACAGAGGGGCGGGGACTACGTCTGTCAATGAGCTAAGAGAAAAGGATTTTACGGTAAGATTTTACAAAAATCCATTTTTCTCTAGCGCTCATTGACAGACGTAGTCCTCGGTGATACAGCACCTTCGGGACGTCCCAGAGCAGTATCACAAATGAGGGGTGGGAAAATGAAAATCAAATCCCAATCTAGAAGACCCAACCGGTGCCAACTAGAAGTTTACAATGCTCATCCTTAATGATGAGACTCAACAAAAAAGAGAAAATTTTTTTTTTTTTTTTTTCAAACAGAAAAAACCCTCGAGGTAGACCACCGGTCTCCTCAAATTGCGACCTGCAAAACCTTGCGGCCAAATGAGGCATCCGCCGATGCCGTCACATCAATTTTATAGAATTTTGTAAAGGTATGTACCGACGACCAGGTGGCCGCCTTACATACCTGGACCACTGACGCCTGATGGCGAAAGGCCCAGGAAGTACTGAGCGCTCGAGTGGAGTGCGCCCTAACAGGGAACGGAGGACTCTGACCCTTAATAGAATAAGCCTGTACCACCGTTTGTCTAATCCATTTGGCAATGGTCGCGGCAGATGCAGGCAAACCCTTTCTGGGGCCATCCGTGATCACAAAAAGTGAATCCGTCTTACGGAATGATTCCGTAGCTTTCAGGTATACCCTGATTGCCCGAACCACATCTAAGGAATGCAACGCATGTTCCCGATGATGCTTGGGCTGAGGACACAAGGAAGGTAGTACAATATCTTCATTCAGATGAAAATCTGAAACCACCTTAGGAAGAAAAGATGGCTTAGGATGAAGTACTACCTTATCCCTATGAATCACTAGGTATGGGGACTGGCATGATAATGCAGCCAGTTCTGACACCCTGCGAGCAGAAGTAATAGCCACCAAGAAGGCCACCTTCTGGGATAAAGTAAGCAAGGGAATCTCCCTGATGTTTTCAAAGGGAGGTTTCTGTAGAACCGACAAAACCAAATTAAGATCCCAGGGCGGTAAGGGCGCGCGGACTGGTGGAGCCAGGTGCCGCACCCCCTGGATGAAATTCCGCACCAAGGACTTGGTAGCTAACGGCTTCTGAAAGAAGATTGCTAATGCTGAAACTTGACCCTTGATGGTGCTCAAGGCTAGCTTCTGCTCAACCCCTTGTTGCAAAAAGGCCAATATTCGAGTCACCGAATAGGTACGTGGAGGAAATCCTAAAGATTCGCACCACGCAATATAAGTCTTCCATGTGTGATAATAGACCTTGCTGGAAGTCGCTTTCCTTGCTTTAATAAGGGTAGGAATGACTGAAGTAGACAAACCTCTGTCCTTCAGTACTTGGGTCTCAATGGCCAGGCCATTAAAACCAGCGACTGTAAAGCATGATGGTAAATTGGTCCTTGAGACCACAGACACTCCCTGAGACGAAGTTCCCACGGAACGTCTGCGACTAGCATGTCCAAGTCGGCCAGGCCGGCTTGAGGAGGCCAGCCTAGAATTTCTAGGACCACTGGCGCTGATAGAATCTGAACCAGGCGTCCCTAGAGGTATCTGGCCCCGACCATCCGAGAAAGTCTGGTCGTTTTCTGTTCCCACACATTTATCAGATACCTGATTGTTTTCAGGAAAGGTGATCTTTTCTGGTTGAACCTCAGGGACCGAAGTCACCCGACTAGAGGCTACTTGGCCTATCTGGTCAACCAGATCCGATTCCTGTGAGGTATAGGGACTAATCTTAGGAAAAGGTAAAGGAAAAGATCTATTCAGGGAACGGTAACTACCGCTTCCTGTAGTACTTAAATGTTGGAAGGGAAGAATCGCACCGGGTGGGGGCGCACCTTCAGGCTGTGTACTCCTTTGCTTCGGGTTTGGCTGGGTTGGTCCTCTGCTTGTCCGACCAGCCCTTCTTGAACCCTCCTGGAGGAGTCTTGCCTTTCCCGCTTGTACCAGCCGGGCGCCCTTTATGGGCGGTAAAGAAAGGTCCTCGCTTGTTGCGAGGTCCCTTAGCTTTAGCAGCCTGTGGCAAAAAAGTGCTCTTGCCCCCAGTGGCATCCTTAATGATTTCATCTAGGTTGGCCCCAAATAGACGATTCCCCTGAAAAGGGAGATTTGTCAAGGTCTTTTTGGAACCTAGGTCAGCTGACCAGCATTTTAACCACAGCACACGTCTGAGGATGACCGCTGACATAGATGCATGCCCTAATAAGGGAGTAGTGTCCAAGGCTGCGTCACAGATAAACTGTAGCCCTTGTATAATCTGTTCCATCAAATCAGATGTCTCCTGGGGAATATCTTTTCCCCTAAGGTCTTGGCGTACCATTCTCGCCCATTCCGTAAGTGTCTGGGAAACTAGACCAATAACAATTACTGGTCTAAATGCTGACCCTATCAGAGAGAAGATGGTGCGGGACTCTGCTTCCATCTTTCGATCCACCGGATCCTTAAAGGACGAAGTGTCCTCCACTGGGATAACCGTGGCTTTATTCAGCCTGGAAATAGGTGGATCCACCACTGGTGGAACCGTCCATTTCTTAATGATGGATTCCTCAAACGGATAGCATCTAGCAATACGCTTGGAAATAGTAAAGGTACGTTTAGAATGCTCCCATTCTCCTTTAATCTGATTACCGAAACACTTGGGTACAGGAAAAACCTTCACCGTTTTGATGGGCTTATTAGTACCAAAAGGAATCTCTGTTTCAGTTGCCTCTGCCGGTAAAGCCTCAAGTTTTAAGGTTTCCTGCACTGCCACAACTAGTGCGTCCACCAATGCTTCTTCCTGAATTATAGCGGGAGAAGAAACGTCCTCCTCACTGTCTGAGGGGGCTTTACCTGAGACAACAGCCCTTGCAGAGGAACCTGCAACTGCAGTGACCATCTCTGAATCTGAGTCAGAGGTGTCAGATAGTATAGGGGTAGGCGGGGGTCGCTTCCTTGACCCCCGTCCCTGACAGGCCGCCTCCACCCGAGCCACCATAGACTCCAAAATTGCTGTAAATGACTCTACACTCTGTGCACCGGCGGGTCCCGTGGCCCCCTCGAGGGAAACAGGTGGGGGAATATGTGTGGTAGGGTCCATGATAATTCCAGTCACTTCCTGGATAATATAATTCAAAAATAAAAAACTTTTTTTTTTTTTTTTTTCCTTTTCAGACCCCCAGCGCCACAAAAGCCCCTTAGTGTTACCTGCTAGGGATCCCTATCGATCGAGAGAGAGAGAGATAGACCCCCAGGCTCACCACTTGATGCTCAGAGTTTAACTGCAACAGGTTACAGCGCTGTCTTGACAAACAGGAAGTCTTTTGGCTGGCTGCCCAGGAAGAAAGGAGGCGGCTCCGCCCCTCTGCACGCCTTCCGGCACCTCCCCTAGCTCCACGAGGTGTTTGGATCACCTCAAACATGGCCGCCCCCATGCTGGAGACACGAGGCTACGCCAAAATGGCGGCTCGTGCGATCCAGCAAAAAAAATGGCGGCGGCCTGTACTGAATAGCGGTGTGCTGCAGGGCACACAACACTCTCTCTGCATGGGGATTTGGCGTGGTTGGCGGTACCGGCCCTGGCGGACCGCATGGCCATTCAGGAGGCCTGCTTATAGCTGGAGATCTGATTTAGGAAGGCAGTCTACATGTCCGTGGCTTCTGACTGGTAGGTAGCTTATTCTTATCACCGTAAGATTCCCAGAATGCCACTGATTACAATCTTTTTAACATGTATACAATTAGATTGTTAGCTCCCAAACCAAGCCTCCTGGCTTTTTGCACATAAAATCACACTCAAAGTAGGAGGATCTGTGTCATTTAAAGGATAGAGAGGGACTCTATCTTACCATACAGAGAGGGGCCCGCGTTCACCACAAGACCCGTCAGGGGAAAAGGGGGAACATACTACTCACCATACCGGAACCAGGCGGGCACCAACTCCTGACAGTACCCCTCTCCACCGGGGCGGGAGGGCTGTCGACCGATATGGACGCCGTGACTCATGGTCTTTGGCGTTTCAGCGAGACGTTTAACTCGCGGGGTCAGTCCTTTAATGGGACTTTGTCGCGGCCGACCCAGCGCGGAGCTATGGCCTGCACGCGCTCGTAGGCTGAACTGGGGTGACCACCGGATCTCAACATCCAGCCCGTCGCCCAGTTCAGCTTTCTTGCTTGAAGATCTCACAGGAACACTGGAGAAAAAAAGCTGTCTAAAAAAATCTTTTAAGAAAAAAATCTTGCCAGGACCTAAGATCCCAGCAAGGTATCTAGGTCCTTACTCCTAACTAGACAGAAAATAACTGATTTGCTGAGGCAGAGAGAGAGAATATATACCCTCTGGGACTGCCCCTAGGGTGTGGCCAGAGCTTTTTAATTTCCTGTCTAGTCCTGCTCCTGTGGAGGCAACATAACCCGAAGGTGCTGTATCACCGAGGACTACGTCTGTCAATGAGCGCTAGAGAAATATATATTTTTTTAATTTGCAAGGTGCTGTGCTACCGTATATATGAGTGGTGGGCACAGTACACTCTGTGGACCTGACACTCACTGGCAGGCCAGGCAACTGCAATTATAAAAAATATATATTTTTTAATTTGCAAGGTGCTGTGCCACCGTATATATGAGTGGTGGGCACTGCAGTGGGCACAGTACACTCTGTGGACCTGACACTCACTGGCAGGCCAGGCAACTGCAATTATAAAAAATATATATTTTTTAATTTGCAAGGTGCTGTGCCACCGTATATATATGAGTGGTGGGCACTGCAGTGGGCACAGTACACTCTGTGGACCTGACACTCACTGGCAGGCCAGGCAACTGCAATTATAAAAAAAAAATATTTTTTTAATTTGCAAGGTGCTGTGCTACCGTATATATGAGTGGTGGGCACTGCAGTGGGCACAGTACACTCTGTGGACCTGACACTCACTGGCAGGCCAGGCAACTGCAATTATAAAAAAAAATATTTTTTTAATTCGCAAGGTGCTGTGCGACCGTATATATGAGTGGTGGGCACTGCAGTGAGCACAGTACACTCTGTGGACCTGACACTCACTGGCAGGCCAGGCAACTGCAATTATAAAAAATATATATTTTTTTAATTTGCAAGGTGCTGTGCCACCGTATATATGAGTGGTGGGCACTGCAGTGGGCACAGTACACTCTGTGGACCCGACAATCACTGGCAGCCGGCAGGCAACTGCAATTATGACGGAGGAAATAACATTTTTTTTTTTTAAACTGCGAGGTACTGTGCCACCCGATATGAGTGTGGTGTGCACACAGTACAGTCTGTGGTGGGCAGAGTTGTATAAAGTACTCGAAACCCATACTTGAGTAAAAGTACAAGTGCTCGATCAAAAAGTGACTTGAGTAGAAGTACTAAAGTATTCAACATTTTTTGTACTTAAGTATTGCAAGTAGTTTTTTTTAAAAATGTTGCTACTCAAGTACTGAAAGTAAAAGTACCAGTAGTTTTGAAAAAAAATTGCTACTCAAGTACTGAAAGTAAAAGTACAAGTACTGGGTTATGTAGTTATTAAAGAAAGAAGTTAAAAGTTTGAACATCATATTGTTTTTTATTATTTCAAATGCAGCTTTTATTTATACATACAGTAGCATTTATTTTCGTATACGCTGATAATACACGTTTTGAGCTTCATGAAACCCGCCATCTACTGTTCTGGCAGTGGTAATTTTTATAATTGTAACGAGTAACTATGCAGCATAAAAAAAAATATCGGAGTAGAAGTATTGAAATCATTGAAAAAATGTAGTGAAGTAAAAGTGGAAGTAGGAGAAAAAAATTCTACTCTAGGAAAGTACAGATACCGCCTTTCGGTACTTAAGTACAGTAGTGAAGTAGTTCTACTTAGTTACTATACATCTCTGGTGGTGGGTCTGTGGCCTCTCACACACGGCGGGCAGGCAGGCAACTGCACAATAGATATATATATATATATATATATATATATATATATATATATATATATATATATAAATAAAAAAAATCGACTGAAATACCAGCCCTAAAAAGGGCTTTTTGGGGTGCTGTCCTTACAGCAGGAGTGGACCGAGAACACTATCTAACAACTGTCCCTATTAACAGCAGCAGCAGCACTCTCCCTGCTCTCACTAACACACTGCTTCAGAATGATCTAAGATGGATGCTGCCCTTGCTTTTTTATAGGAGGTGGGAGGGTGTGGGAGGGAGGGTATGCTGATTGGCTGGAATGTGTCTGCTGACTGTGAGGTACAGGGTCAAAGTTTGCCTCAATGATGAAGTATAGGGACCGGACTGAACATCGCTTATGTTCACCCGCAGCAGCGGACGCGAACAAGCGATATTTGCCGGGAACTGTTCGCCGGTGAATAGTTCGGGACATTTCTACTCAGGGGTAGAAATGGGGCATCTTAGATAGCCGATTCACTATGACAAATATAGCTGTACAGCCCACAGAGGATGGCAGCTCCACTATAAAGTCCATGGAGATAATTTTTCATGGCCTGCCAGGGACAGGCAAACCCCAGGCCTTGTTTCAGGTGCTCTTGCTTCAGGTACAGGTAATGCATGCATTTACGTAGCCCTTACAATCTTTCTCCAGATCAGGCCATCACAATGTGCACTGCACTATTTCCACTGTCTTGTGGATTCCGAAGTGTCCTGCTAAGGTTTGGTCATGACAGAACCCCAGGACTGTTACTCGAACACTTTCTGGGACAAAGATTTGATCTCCCTTCCAAAGAAGGTGTCCCTGATAGGACTGGGGGTAACTGCAGATGCTTGCTTCAGCTGTGATACGAGATCAGTCTGTAGCAAGAGAAAGTTATCTGCTGGCAGGATGGTATCTGGTGCTGGCAAGTCCTTTAGGGTCCTCAAATATGTGTGACAATGCATCAGGCTTGACATTCTTTGACCCGGGCCTGTAGGTAATGTGGAATGAGAACCTTCAAAAGAATATTGTCCATCAGGACTGGCGGTGTTTCAGACAATTAGCAGTCCTCAGATACTCAAGGTTCTAGTGATCTGTATAGATCAGTATTGGGTGAGCTGCCCCTTCCAAAAGATATTTCAATTCCTCAAAAGCAGCTTTAATTGCAAGGAGCTCCCGATCTCCAACGGGATAGTTCCTATCTGCAGAGGCAAGTTGTCGTAAGAAAAAAGCCACCGGGTTAATCAAATTCCTGAGGCTTTGACACTGGGACAATAAAGCCCCAACCGCGCTCTCTGAAGCATCTACTTCCAGGATAAAAGGCAGTGTTGGCTTAGTGCATGAGCAAATGTAAACAGTTTTTTTAGCATTTCAAAAGCCACTTGAGCCTCAGGAGACCAGCGAACCTGGATTCCCTGTTTGGTAAGCTGTGTAATTGGCGTGATAATAGCTAAAAAGTTCTTAATAAATCTGCGGTAAAAAGTAGCGAACCCACAAACCGCTGGATCCCCTTCTTATCTGTGAGTGCTGACTAGGGATGAGCTTCGAGTTTGAGTCGAAGCTAACTTCGACTCGAACATCGGTCGTTTGATCGTTTGTCGAATGACGAACAAATGTGCTTCTTCGCAGGAAATTAGAGATTCCCATAATGCACTGCACGCGTGCCGTTATGTGATTGGCCAAAGCATGCACCCTGACCTCATGCTTTGGCCAATCAAATGATCTCTGCCATGATTGGACTAAAGGCAGGCTGCCTTTAGCCAATCATGGCTCAGGGGCCATGTACACGCCCCACACTACATAAAGGCTGCCAGCGCAGCCGCAGCATGTAGTGTGATTGTGAGGGCAAAGAGACAGGGAGAGGAATGCGTGTGAGGCAGGGAGAGAGTAGCTTTTTTGGAGTTTGTCAGACAGTGCAGAGAGACATTCCTAGCAGTGTAGGGAGGGCCAGGAATGTGTTTCAGGCAGGGAGAGATTTGTTTCTTTGCATTTTGTCAGACAGTGCAGCGCCAGTGAGTGATTCAATATTAGCAGTGTAGGGAGGGCCAGGCAGGGAGAGATTTGTTCCTATAGGATTATAGATTACATCAGATATCAGTGAGAGTATTGTTCATCGGTCACTTGGGTACATCCTATATGCATCACAGATGTTCTATAGGATTATAGATTACATCAGATATCAGTGAGAGTATTGTTCATCGGTCACTTGGGTACATCCTATAAGCAGCACAGATCTTCTATAGGATTATAGATTACATGAGATATCAGTGAGAGTATTGTTCATCGGTCACTTGGGTACATCCTATAAGCAGCACAGATCATCTATAGGATTATGAATAACATCAGATATCAGTGAGAGTATTGTTCATCCGTCACTTGGGTACATCCTTTAAGCAGCACAGATCATCGATAGGATTATAGATTACATCAGATATCAGTGAGTATTGTTCATCCTATAAGCTATATGAATGTAAAATCAGTGCACCTGGATATACAAATTTTGGAAAGCAGCTATGCACTCAGGGTCAATAAACCAAAAAGTCCCAATAACATATATATACATAACAAAAAAGTGCAGAGCTAACATAACTAAGGAGAGTATGAGAGAAACAGTCCAAAGGTGCAGATACAGTGATACATGCACAATATAAAAATCAGTGCTCCTCTTTGTGCTGGTTATTCATCACCCAGACTCACTTGCTTCTCACCTCACACTTAGCCCCTGTGTCACCAGACGGGCTAATACGACTTGTACTCTCACAAGAGATAACACCAGATCCAGATATGATCATCAGTCCTCTTCCCCAAATAGACAGTTTTCAGCTCACAGACAACAGATCACAGGTCCATAAAACAGCAGGTCATAGATCCATGTAAAAGCAAGGCTACAAACATAGTGTATTACCACTATAACAACTTTTATTTGGGTTTACATATTGCATAAAATTACCTGGTCAGGCACTAACAAGTGCATGTACAGAGCGATTCAGTGTAACAGGACCGTAAGATGGTACAGTACAGCAGTCACATCTGACCACGATGGATGGCGGGTGACGTCACCGGCCCCTCCCCCTTGGTACATGTTACATCCCACTGGGCGGGACTTCATCAATGATTGACAAGGGAGAGGGACACGGCCATATACAAAAGACTCCAGCTCACATAGACACACCCCGGATGGGCGGATCATAATGTCACAATCCCGGAAGATAGATGACACTGTGAGGCCAGATATACAACAAGGGAAACATTACTAACAGGAAGTGATGCCCCGTTGCCCCAGAGATACCGGGATAAGAAAATCTGCTTTATTTACACACACTGATAATCTTAAAAGAAAACAAAAGAAAACACAGAGCGGCAATATCACTGTCTTAGAGCCAACTAACAACACTAATCGCCATCTCTTCATTAATAACACACATTTGTGGCTATAATTAACCATAAAAATTAGCCAGACATAGTGCATGTATCACCGTATCTGCACCTTTGGACTGTTTCTCATACTCTCCTTACTTATGTTAGCGCTGCACTTTTTTGTCATGTATACATCCTATAAGCAGCACAGATCATATATAGGGCTAAAGATGACATCATATCAGTGAGAATATGGTTAATCGGTCACTTGCGTGCATCTATAACCACCACAGCTCATCTATAGGGCTATTAATTACATTATATCAGGTCATTGAGTATCTCTTGGTCAGTTGCGTATACCCTATATTGATCTGTATCAACATCATGTCCGAAAGGCCGACAAGCAGAGGCCGATGCTGACAGGCCACGAAAAGTGTCCATTGTGAAAAGTGGTGGTCACAGTCGACATAGTGCATCCTCTGCAGGCGGGGCACGCCTGTCCTTTATTTTCGGTGTTGCCTGTGCTATTCAGCCACAAGATGTGGAAGAGTTGGTGGAGTGGATCAATAAGCCGTCCTCATCCTCCTCTGTAAAATATAGAATATCTCTAATATTCTAATCTCTTTAGGCGTTTCGATTTGATTAGCATTGATAGCCAGACTGACTTTAAAATCAAAGTGTGATTTTATTCAAACACACTTGGCATCAACAATACAACGTAAAAGGTATAACAGTTCAGTTCAGTGTATGTAAAAATATGAGGAATAAAAACAGTAATTCATGGAAAAATGTGTTCAGCTTGAAGTCATGGCTGTATAGACATGTGTGTTATTCTGTGTCCTTCTTCAGTGTTAATCTTTTCTCGTCTGGGAAGAAGCAGGAAATGACGTTGCTAGGTTTCAGAGAGCAAAACACCTGCTTAGGTTGTCAAAAAGGACTATCAATAGATTTGTGTGGAGAGGATGTGATGTGTGGTCTTCCTTGGTCTGTGTGTGAGAGTCCTCCCGAGGTCCAAATTGCCTGGCAATTTATCTTACATGTAGACGTCATGATCTCAAAGCTCAAAACCTTGTATGGCATACATAACTCTGCTAACGTCAGTTATTCTATACAAGAGGAGGTACTAAGCCCATAAAGTCATATATGGACTTTGATTGACAAGCCCACATGTAGCACCCTATTTTTGTCCTCTAATGTGGTTAATGTCATGTTAAACCATATAACCATCATTTATCTTACACAAAAGTAACACATATAACCAACTTATACGACTTGTATAACATTAAGTAAATACATACAAATACTATTAATTATGACTGGGATTACTCTAATCCTAACTAACATTATTTAAACTACTTTATGTATCTTCCTAGTATTACACATGGATCCTATTCTTGACTTCCATGACATACTATCCCTGCAGATACCTTATATGTCATCTTCCAACTAGCTACATACTCCAGAATTATCTGACATTTTACTGTCTCAGCTCAGATGAAGAATCTCATTGTTAATCACCGGATCAAGGTCATCCACACATATTCATGCTATGATTAATCATAAAATCACATATATTTTGCAAGCTTGCTGTGAATATAATATAATTCCAATAAGTGCCGAATTATGAATTTGGAATAAATATTTAACAATTCCCCCTGAATTATGATTAATCATACTAAAATAATAAATCCACACAAAACATTCGTATCTCATTTACACAACCTTGTATCAAATGATCGAACATAAAATTCTTCAGAACTGAACCAGCCAGAAATAATTCTCCTTCTAAACTCTTTTCTCCTTAATTTAGCTCCTCTTGGATCTAACTATTCAAATTTCTAAAATAATTATATAGATTTTTAAATCTGTATAACATAATAATTGATATCAATAATGAATAATAATGGTAATAATAATAATAATAAATTATGTAATATTAGATTTCCATATTTGTGCTTAAATAATATTTTAGCTCTTTGGAAATATACTTGTCATAACTTCCTAATTTTCTTCTTTTTTAAGAGTGATATATTTTCTTAACTTTTTAACAAAGGATGTTCTATTTACTAGAATGATAGTGAAGTTTTTACCTAAAAATATTCAATATATGAATAAGGAAAAATAAAATAAAAAATAATAATAATGATACTCTTAACTTAATATGAACATTAGTTTCAAAATAATTGGATAAACAAAAATGTATATGTGAAAAAAAATAATGTTTTAGTTCTTATTTTTATCTGTAATAGATAAAGTTTCTTCTGATGAATCCTTTCTTCATATAATGTTTATGAAATATGTTCTTCTTTAAGTTCTGTTAGGTTAGAAAAAACCTTGTTGAATAAGATAAAACAGTCATAAATATGAAGTATAAATCGTTCGTCCAATCTTCTTCTCGAAAAGATCTCTTCTTCAACTTTGGATTTCTTGATATTATCTTTGCCCTTCTTAGGAGCTTATTATCCTCCATATTTATTTGGTTTTAAACACCATTCTGTAAAAGAAATGCAGTATCATTGTTTTGGCATAAATAATTTACATTATTCTTTTACCTTTTTTTTTTTTTTTTCAACAAATGTTAAAACATTATGGGACAAAAGTTTCATGAATTTGTAAAACTATATGTGAAAAAATACTTTATATGTTATAGACAATTATGTGTGTGTGGGTGGTTCCTGCGCTATCTGAGGTAGTTTAGGTCCCTTCTTATTGCTGCACCACGAGACTGGTACCAGGAACCAGTTGATACAATAATTTAAATATGGGGGTGTGTGGCGCGCTTCAGAAGTGGAAAAAAGTTAAAAGTATTAATTGTGGTTAAAATATAATAAATGTGTAGTGTAAAAAAATATTGCTGTTGTTACACAATTCCTTATCCTTGTGATTGTGGATATGTTGAACTTCAATCAAACCGAAATTCAAATAAATAAATATGCAATCTATAAAGTGTTAAACCAGGTATTCCAAACTATAAAGTGCTGGGTGCTTTCAATCTTCAATAAATACATATCATACCAACAAAGTCTTTAAACTCATTTAAATTAATAAAGTATTTTATATTTATAAAAAGGTATTTTAGTCCCCTCTCCCATACATTTAAAATATCTAATGAGTTAAAGAAAATTTTAGCGGAGCATTCTGTGCTGGAAATGAGAAGATGTTGCAAAACTAAGAGTATGGATAAATAGACCCACTCTCTCTAATTTATGTAATCTCTCCTGTATGCTTCTTATGAACTAATATAATAATCAGTGATAATAAGACGATCGAATATCATGTTTTTTTGGTGTATGCAATGTACAGATATCATTGTAGTAAACATAGCCCATAACCTCACTTCCGGGGTAAATAAAGGAAAAATAATTAGTGTAATCAAGCTCGGGAACATTGAGCAATATGGCGGATTGTCAACATCCGCCGGAACTGCATATACAAGTTCCTTCAAAATGGCCGCGGCGACACTTTCGGCCCGACGAATATAAATAAACGTCACATCCAGTATAGGCCACTCCCTGAGGAAGTCACGTGACGTGACGTAACACGTAGGAGGAGCCGCCAAAAAAACGGAAGTGACGTTACGGACCGGAGCCAAGTTCTCCCAATGCTATTCAGATTGTTTCTACGCCTATAACAAGTTGATTAAATGTAAGTGCAATCGTTTTTTTATGAATAAATTGGTTTTAAATACTGCACCATGATGGCCCTCTGTGTTTGATGAGCCCCAAGGTCGCGCTAGGAGTTAAGGACCCCTTAGGACAAAAGCACCCCAATACGGACCCTGAGAGGTATCCCGGGACCACGAATAGGACTCTGGAGACAGGACACACAAGCCATTGATCACCTAACCGGGGGTCAAATATATATACACAGGCGATTTATATACTCCATTAAGGTGAGAGTTTAGAGCACCTAGAAGTGACACCTGGTGGAGGAACAAGTCACAGCACCTTTTTTTTTGCATGGAAGCACTTTGTGATTTAAGTTGAAGATACACAGCTGAATATATTTTTTCTGTGGTGGATGGAAAAAACGGACATTCACTGATATTGCACTTTATTAATTTAAATGAGTTTAAAGACTTTGTTGGTATGATATGTATTTATTGAAGATTGAAAGCACCCAGCACTTTATAGTTTGGAATACCTGGTTTAACACTTTATAGATTGCATATTTATTTATTTAAATTTCGGTTTGATTGAAGTTCAACATATCCACAATCACAAGGATAAGGAATTGTGTAACAACAGCAATATTTTTTTACACTACACATTTATTATATTTTAACCACAATTAATACTTTTAACTTTTTTCCACTTCTGAAGCGCGCCACACACCCCCATATTTAAATACTTTATATGTTTCTTCAAGAAAAACTTCTGTATGAAATGTACTGTACTCATTCTGTCTAAGAAGTCCTAAACTATAATACAAATATCCTGTGAAGTTTAGGTGTGACAGAACGCAACATCTCCTTTTGGTCATGACACAAAATCTTGTTTTCACAAACAAAGAAAGGTTTTGTATCACCCCAGAGATGACAATGGACTATGCCTTTGTTCTCATCTCTATAAATTTAGAAATATGCGTAACTGTTTTCTGTGTTGAAGCATTTATTCTAGTGTTAGACTGTTCTGCAGTAACAAGTACTGGTTCAATACTTTTCTCAGCTCTTATGCTGGAAACACGAAGTACAGACTTCTCAGATACAGCTGTATAAACATGTGATTGTGTGCTTATCTGAAAATGTCTTGTAACATCTATTTGAATGTTTTTAGATGAAAATGTTCTAATCCATTGAGGATATATTTCTCGATATTCTCCATCTTTCTCAAAAATATCTTTTAGTGAACAATCAGATGTCTCTAAAATTATCTTGTTTGATTTCACTATGCTCTCTGTTACTTTAATTGCATAGTAAACACTTAGCAGTTGCTTTACATCTGACTCAAAAGTTTTTTCCAAAAATGATAAAACTCTGGAGAAATAGGCAATTATTTTCTCCTTACCATCTTTTAGTTGAGACAACTTTACTGAGATTGCTTTCTCAGATACATGAGTTTTCAAAACAAAAGGTACTTCAGAACAAACCTCAATTGTACTTAACATTGGAGCATTCTGCAAATCTTTTTTCAACACGTCAACAGCATAATTCTCATTTGGACCCCATTGGTCAACTACATTACCTTTATTCCTCAAAAGATTATATAATGGATTAGCTTTCTCTGCGAAACTGTTTACAAATTCTCTACAATTATTTATTTTATTCAAAAACTGATGCAATGCCTTTTGAGTTGTTGGAGTCGGGATAGAAGTAATATCTCTAATTATTTCTTGCAACAATTGTCTCTTTACTTGACTAATTTGCATGTGAAAGTTTTTCACCTGACTTTTCATCAGCTGAACTTTTGCCGTGTTTAATTTTAGACCTGCAAGTTGTAGCAACGTAAACAACTCAGACAAAAGAGCAATATGTTCATCACTATTCTCAGTACTCAGCAGAATCGTATCCACATGCTGATAAATACATTCTGGCCTTGAAAAATTTAACAATATTTTTGCTATAGTTTCATGAACTACACCATCACCAATACCTAGGCCAGGTATTAATCGAGTGAACGTATAACTCTCTTTGTTGAATGTGAACGCAAGTTTGTACTGACAACTTTTAGTTAAAGGGATAGAAAAATGACTGTTAGAGATTTCTAATACCGAAAACACTTTAGCTTTGGTATCCAAATTTTGCTTCAGGTTAGATTTATCAGGAATGACCGTGTTATTTGTGACATATTTGTTCAATGTCGTTAGGTCAACTGATAAAGAATATGAATTATCAGCTTTTTTGATAGGCCAAATACAATTATTTACCACTGATTATTCTTTCTTTAAAATTCCTAGTTGTTCAAACTCGAAAGTGGACCAACTGATTCTAGTGGTAACTCATACTGATTATGAGGTTCTGGATCTTTTCCTTCAATATTCAGTTCAGTATTTTTCAAAGTTCCTATGTCATTTTTGAACTTTGACCACAAACATGGAAAACGTTGTACCACTTCCTTTAAAGCACAATTGCCATCAGTATTAGGCCATTTTTGTTCTGTGGACATATCAGTAATGGAACCAACATTACTGTACACAGAGGGATCAATTAGCACTGATTTGGGCCTAGATGGATCTTTCCAAATACTCTTACTAGCCAAATCAATCACCCACTTTTGTTTGTTGATTACATCACTGCCAAGTATATTCTCTGCACCGTGACAAACCAAATGTCAATGTTAGTTTTAACTTGTCCGGGTATTTCAAATGTTACATTAGACATTTGTCTAGCAGTGGAATTACTTGTATTTTTAAAACCCATAATATGACATATAGGGGAATTTGGTTTCACAGGTATGTTTTCTCTGGTTAGACTAATCTCAGCTCCGCTATCAATGAGAAAATTCATTTTTTTACCATCTAGCAAACTATGTATATGTGGTCTACCATTCTCATCCAATATAATTGGTGCAACATATTCTAATGGTAGAGAAATTGAAGCTTGATGTGATTCTAATTTTGGCAATGGCAATAAACCATCTCTGTCAGTGACAGCTCCTTTTGCCATGTTGTCTGAACTGCTGTGAACAGTTAAAGTACTGATCTGTTTGACTTCAGTGGCATAAGGCAATTCCGTCAAAAATATATCTTGACATAATAAAGCAGGTTGTTCAAAAGCTGCTTTTTCATTCTCCATGTCTTGAATGTTTATTTGTGAGTCTCTCTTAAGCTTACAACAATGTTTTTTCATATGGCCAACTTTATGACCTCCTTGACTCACTTGCCTACAGCTGTCGTCGTCATTCTCGCTGAGATCTGTAGTGTCTGACATGTCTGCTGTCGGACTATTGTCGTCACATTGAATCATAGCTACCTCATATGTGAGATTGCTCTGTTTCAATTGTCTCCTAACTTTATCAATGAAGCTTACTATATCGTTCAAATTTTGTCGTTCCTGTGCAATGGCTAATGAAGTTGGGTCAAGGTAATTGAACTTTTTCACAAATGAATGTATCAATCCAGTGTCGTTGTCATCATCTACACCCAAAATCATTTTATATGCTTTGCAAAATGTAATCTTAAATTCAAACGGGTCTTCGTCTACAGTAGTTTGTAATAATTCTAACATTTCTATGGATGGTACTTCTTCACCAGTCGTACATAGCAGCAATTGTTGCAATCTGTCCATTGCGTCACTATGTCTCTCCTGACCTTGGTCATCAGTAACAGGTGACTTTGTTAACCGTCGAGCATAATGTGCAGGCAACCAGAGATAAAATATATGATTGCGCCGTTCGTCTTTCAGATTGTATCTGTCAGTGTATGACTCAAATACATCTGCGTTGTGAAACGCATTCAAATTCAAATTATATGGTGGGATATAATTTAAAACTTTCATTAGTTGGTCATGTATTTGCAACTTTAGTTTTGCAGTTCTACATAATAAGTTTTTATGTTTAATCTCTGTTTCGTCATCAGCATCAACTTTCTCAATTTCCAAACTTTCAGGAATATAAGAAGGTTGAGCCTTTGACTTGCATTCAATCTTTTTGTCACCTGTTGTTATTACAGCAATCTGTCTACTGTCATTCAACAAAAGATTTGTTTTAGATTTTATTTGTTTTTCAAGATCCTCTATGCAATTATAAAGAATCTCACAGTTTGGACAGTTAAGGGAATCTTGGGACACATTTTCATGTATTCCTGTGTTCTGTACATTGTTAGTCTCTGTCTGATTTACTGTGCAAACATTTTTGGCAGGTATAGTAATAACCATCGTATTAAATATTCTTACTAACTGTAACACATTATTTATCTTTTTTCGTAACTTGTGCATAATAAACCTGGATTTGTCAATCTTTGTATTGGCCTGTAAACATTCATTGTACATATATTCCCATAAGTGACTGTCATTTGGATAAAAAGACACATCTTTAAATGCTAGCTTGCTTTCTCTAGCTAAGTCATCAATAAATTCCATATTTTTTACTCACCGTGATCAGAAGATTTCCTCGTTTTCAGTCGGCTCAATCACTGGACGTCTTGTCCACATCTGATGAATCAAACGCCTTTTTCTTGCTAGGTTCTTTGATCGTTGATTTTTTTTCTCAACTTGATGAATCATGAAATTGCGTCAGTCTCCCCTCTTAGCAAGTGGGAAAAAAAAATTGACGACTATGGCTGGCGCTCGCCAAATGTAAAATATAGAATATCTCTAATATTCTAATCTCTTTAGGCGTTTCGATTTGATTAGCATTGATAGCCAGACTGACTTTAAAAACAAAGTGTGATTTTATTCAAACACACTTGGCATCAACAATACAACGTAAAAGGTATAACAGTTCAGTTCAGTGTAGGTAAAAATATGAGGAATAAAAACAGTAATTCATGGAAAAATGTGTTCAGCTTGAAGTCATGGCTGTATAGACATGTGTGTTATTCTGTGTCCTTCTTCAGTGTTAATCTTTTCTCGTCTGGGAAGAAGCAGGAAATGACGTTGCTAGGTTTCAGAGAGCAAAACACCTGCTTAGGTTGTCAAAAAGGACTATCAATAGATTTGTGTGGAGAGGATGTGATGTGTGGTCTTCCTTGGTCTGTGTGTGAGAGTCCTCCCGAGGTCCAAATTGCCTGGCAATTTATCTTACATGTAGACGTCATGATCTCAAAGCTCAAAACCTTGTATGGCATACATAACTCTGCTAACGTCAGTTATTCTATACAAGAGGAGGTACTAAGCCCATAAAGTCATATATGGACTTTGATTGACAAGCCCACATGTAACACCCTATTTTTGTCCTCTAATGTGGTTAATGTCATGTTAAACCATATAACCATCATTTATCTTACACAAAAGTAACACATATAACCAACTTATACGACTTGTATAACATTAAGTAAATACATACAAATACTATTAATTATGACTGGGATTACTCTAATCCTAACTAACATTATTTAAACTACTATATGTATCTTCCTAGTATTACACATGGATCCTATTCTTGACTTCCATGACATACTATCCCGGCAGATACCTTATATGTCATCTTCCAACTAGCTACATACTCCAGAATTATCTGACATTTTACTGTCTCAGCTCAGATGAAGAATCTCATTGTTAATCACCGGATAAAGGTCATCCACACATATTAATGCTATGATTAATCATAAAATCACATATATTTTGCAAGCTTGCTGTGAATATAATATAATTCCAATAAGTGCAGAATTATGAATTTGGAATAAATATTTAACATCCTCGTCCTCTGACACCCACGCTCACAGTAGTTTGCCTTCCACCGCAGCTGCCAAAGCGGCCCGTTCCACAGCTACGCCTTCTGTCGCCCCACCATCATGCATGGAGGAGTCACCTGAACTATTCGATCATAGTGTCAGTGACATGCTGCTGGAGGATGCGCAGCAATTTGAAAGCTGTGATGTTGGTTTGAAGGTTGATGAAGGGAATAACGTGAGCCTAGAGAAGAGGGGGTGACAACGACAGACAAGAAACCAGCAGTCAATGCTGCCAAAGCTGAAGCATATTGCCAAGCTTGCTCCAGTGATGAGGAAGTAGGGGATGATGAGGTCACTGACTGTACTTGGGTGCTGACAGGATAGAGGAGGAGGAGGGGGAGGATGAGGACAACTCAAACGAGGCAGGATGTACTCCAGCCCATATGGAAGAAAAATGTTTTTCCAATATATTTAGGGAAAAAATATTTTGAAATATATTGAATATGGCCAAAATTGTAGCATTTCAAATATATTTGGGATAAAAATTTTAGAAATATATTGAATATGGCCAAAATTGTAGCATTTCAAATATATTTCCAATATATTTGGGAAAAATAAATGTTTTTTTAAAATATATTTTAAATATATTTTTCTTCCATGTGGGAGGGGCCGCCATAGCAGTAGCCAACCTATTGCGTCACAGCACAGAGCTCCACAGGTGCAGGGAGCTGCAAAATCCATGCGGACTCCCAAAAGTTCATTATTGTGGGCTTTTTTCAGCACCTGTGCAGTAGACTGCAGCGTTGCTGTTTGCAACATCTGTCTAAAGCGGATCAAGCGTGGCCAGAACACCAGCCGCTTGGGCACCACATGCTTGACAAGGCATATGATGACCTGCCATGCAGTCTGTTGGCAACAGCACCTGAAAGAGGCACTAGATCAAAACAAGCATACATCACCTTGCTCCTCATCTGTGATCTCTAACTCTACTATACCTCACATGCCTTCTCAAATAACAGCATTGAGAGGGATGATGGTATAGCAATGAGTTGCACAGAGACTTGCACCCAATTTGCTAGCAGTACACCACCACTTGATTTGAGCAGCAGGCAAATTTCACTACCCCAGTTTTTGAACCATAGAAATAAATACTGTCCCAGCCATCCACATGCTCAGGGTCTTAATGCTAGCTTGGCCAAATTACTAGCATTACAGTTGCTGCCTTTTCATCTGGTAGACTCGGCTCCCTTTTGCAAATTTGTGGAATGTGCTGCACCATAGTGGCAGGTCCCAAAAAGGAATTTCTTTTCACGTAAGGCCATTCCGGCTCTCTACCGTCATGTGGAAGGTAGTGTTTTGGCCTTGTTGGACAAAGCGGTCAGCAGGAAGGTTCACATTACTGCTGACTCTTGGTTCAGCAGGCATGGACAGGGATGTTACATTTCTTTCACGGCGCACTGGGTAACGCTGCTGGCAGCTGGGAAGGATGCAGGACAGGGTTCGGTGTTGCAGCTTGTTTTGCCACCACGCTTTCAAAAAGCTGGTGCTGGTTCTGCCACATCTGGCTACTCCACCACCTCCTCCTTCATATCCTCTTCTGCTCAATTGTCCTCTGAAGCAGCAGTGCTCCCTAAGCATTCAAGGGGCTACGCAAGCAGTCAGACTAAAAGATGCCATGCTGTGCTTCAGTCGGTTTGTCTAGGGGATAGGAGTCACACCGGTGCAGAGATTCTGTCAGCTCTGCAGGGGCAGGCTCAGAGATGGTTGACGCCACAACAGCTTGAGCCAGGAATGGTTGTATGCAACAATGGAACCAACCTTCTCTCTGCCATCCGACAGGGACACTTGACACATGTTCCATGCTCGACACATGTTCTAAATCTGGTGGTGCAGCGTTTCTTGAGCAGATACCCAGGCTTCCAAGATCTCCTGAGGCAGGCCAGAAAAGACTGTGGCCAATTCCGCCGTTCATTCAATGGCAGTGCTCGCTTATCTGACATTCAACCTGCCCACCAACTGCCTCATTTGTGACATGCCCACCAGATGGAACTCAATGTTGGCAATGCTTCAGTGGCTTCACATACAGCAGAGGGCCATCAATGAGTACCTGTGCGAGTATGGCACAAGGACAGGGTCAGGGGAGCTTGGCTTTTGTTCGCTATGCCAGTGGCTTTTGATTAAGGATTCATGCATTGTCCTGTCACCATTTGAGGAGGCCACGAGGATGGTGAGCAGGGACGATGCATGCATCAGTGACACTATCCTGCTAGTCTACCTGCTGGAGCACACACTGCGTGGAATCATGGACAGGGCACTTGAGGCAGAAAAGTGGGAGGAAGAGGAGGACTTCCTTTCCTCACAAGGCCCCCTTTATGCAGATATCATTCCTGCAGGGCCACAAAATACACAGGAGGAAGAGGAGGATGAGGATTTCCGCAGCATGGATGTAGAGGATGGCATAGGCAAAAAGTATATGGTTATCCCCTTGGGTTGGAATTTTTTAGGCACAAATATACAAAAAATTGTTAGCAAAAAAGTTTTGAAAAAATATATGAATTTTATTAAACCTATGAAAAATACATAATATACATTAAAAACATACGCAAGCATCAAATGTAAACATAGTGTCAGAACCAACCACCCAATCCAAAGTTGATACCCGACGCGTTTCGAAGACACTGCTTCTTCATCAGGGGTGACTTTGGGTGGTTTTCTGTTGGTATTAAAAATAACAATGAGATTTTGCATACAGTTGTCACAGATTTACAAGTTATAACAAAATATCGTTATGCATTATAAGTCAAGAAATAACTCACATGGTTGACTGCACATGGATACTGAATGCTTGCTCTAATAATAAAAACAAAGCAGGGTAGGTTGGAGCCTGACTGATGCTGTGGGGCCTCAAAACAAGCCCAATGGAGGTAAGTGTTCCTCAGATGGTTAATTTGTTGGTTTGGCGTTCCCTATATTTGGAATAGCTGGAGTCCAATTGGCTGAACAGCCTGTCAAGATGAAACCATGCAAAACTAAGGTTAAAAAAAAAAAAAAAAAAGGGAATATAGACATGCTTTTCTCTGGAAAAAATACCCAAAGATTTCAATTAAAACTATGAACTTCAAAGAGTACAATGTAGGTTGTTATATTATTTTAATGCCGCTCATATAGTGAGCATTATGAGCATTGGTAAAAAAGCAGGTTAGGATTAAAATACCTGCAAGACTAGAGACGGTTGTGATTATAAATGTCCCTTTGAAATACCCTAGTACAAAAATTGTATATTGGTTTTGATGAGGCTTGACTCAAAAAGGCAAATAGCGTTCCCTTATTAAGAGGAGGAGGGTAATCCTCAATGGTGTACTGCTGACAAATAGTAAAAAGATAATGATAAATTCAGAATGTCTGGTAGATTATCACAACAGGGAAAGAGTCGAGCGCTTCACCTTGTCCAAAGCAAGTTAAAGATAAATAGAGGTTGTGCGAAGGAACGCTTACCTGGTAACAGCCAAAACAAAAATGAAGAATGTGCGAGACACCAAGCTCCCGAATGGCAGACTGCACAGAAGGCTGCCGACGGGGGCTTGGTTAAATATTACCTGTTCAGGTGAATTTAATTGCATGGATGGCTCTCAGCTGGTGTCCGCCGCGGGCTCCCTGGATCACAGGGGCTGGGCGCGCCCCCACTGAGCAGCGCTTAAAAGGTTAAAAAACAGATCAATGAGTAAAACAAGAGTCCTTGAATGGCACAATAAATATCTTGAATAAATGAGGGAAATAAAAGTCCGATAGGAGAATCCAATGAAAGTGCTCAGTGCTAAATGACACACAGGAAAAGGTGCTTTCAATCGGTGCAATCCTTCACCAGAAATACTAGCCTCTCACCTGAGGGCTGTGATAAAACAGCCTCAAACACTCCCAGTAATGTAAGTCTCCCGATCAGGACAGCAATTCCTTCGTCTCAAGGTTGTAATCACAATGATCCCCATAAAGAATGAAAAAGGGGCAGACCATAGTGCATTAACTTTATAACATGACGTTTATTAATAATAAGACAGCCTCTTACTTGTAATGCTGATAAAACGAGCAGTGTGAAAGAACAGCTGATCACCAGACAGAGCAAGACGCTCTGCCGACAGGGACTGCGAGTGACGTCACAATCTCCTCCCCCTTCCGCACGCGTATCGTCTGTGGGCGGGACTTCTTCAGCGTATGGGCGGAGGGACGGACGTCACTCATTTATCTACGATCCCCGCTCAATTAAGCATCGTTGCTGTCATAGCAACGTCGGAGGCCGGACCGGAAGTGCCCCGGGGCCCGCTACACACAGGAAGCTGATGCTAACCTCGGAGCAGGAACAACAGCCTCAATATGCCCGGGAACAAGAACAAAAACACAGGCTAAAAAACAATATCGCCCATTATTGCTCAAGAGCGGGGGTATTAATTTAAACAACTCAAAAAGGCATATTTGGGAACACATACCCATAAAATAAGCTTAACAGGTTACATATATATGTGAGGGGATCATGACATGTCACCCGCAGCCCCTGTGTACAATAACTAAAAATTAATGTACATAAGAATTTAAACACAATAAAAGCAATTACTCAAAAACACTGGAAACATATGTTAAAAACATATGTTAAAAATCATTTACATGTAAGAATAAAAGATATTAAAAAATATTAAGAAAGTCAAAAACATACATAAAATTGATATCGATTAAAATCAATATAAATAAATATTGGATATATTATGGATATAATAATCCATAAATTGATAAAAAGGAGGGTAAAATAAAAGGAACTACCGGTCTGAGATAAAACAGTTGAGGTCGAAGTCCACATTTAGACCTCTGGGGACCCCAACCTTTGTCTCGAAGATCCAGTATGATTCTCGTTTACTTATTTGTCGTGTGAAATTACCCCCCCTCCCATGTTTCTTGACCTTCTCGACCCCCCAAAACTTTAACTCTTTGGGGTCTTTATTGTGAAATTGTTTAAAATGCTGAACTACATGATGGGCTTTCTTGCCCTTTCTTATGCTACTCATGTGTTCACCAATACGGACTTGCAAAAGGAAGCTACGCTTCTTTCTCGGAAGATCCGATTGTTTAAAAGCCCATTTCACTGCATTCTGGGCTTCCTCATGATTGATGATGGTATAAAGAGAACCCACGTCTGCTGTCACCAGCAGTAATGTGGGGTTACATGGTAAATCCTGCAAAGTTTGGATCACATGCTTAGTGTCTTTCAGGTAAGCTTGTGTGGCAACGACGAGAGGTTGGAGATGTAAGTCAATGTACTGACCCAGTCTCGATGAGACTGAGTCAATACCATTGACAATTGGTCGACCCGGAGGGACCTCACTGTTCTTGTGTATTTTTGGTAGGAAATACACAACTGGTGTACGACAGAACAGTGGGTCCAGATAGTGCGACTCCTTTTTGCTTAATATGCCTCTCTCCCTTCCCGTCTTAACCAATTTTTGCAACTCTCCCTTAAAGAGGGGGAAGGCGAGTACAAAAGAAAAAAATCCCGATAGGCACAGGTATTTTTAACTTGAGTGGAGTTCCCCTAGATGCTAATGAGATAAGGGTTTTGGACAAAGGCCTTAAGTTTGCTCCAGTAAAAAACTTAAACAAATTCCAGACTTATGTAGGAATTAAGAAATTTGTTAGGAGCTTAAACATTAAAAAGTACTATCTCTCTAACCCCATCCTGCGGAACTCAGATCAGGTAGGGAGCACTGAGCAAAGGCCAGTACCCCATACACATACCAAGTTAAAAAATAAATCTGTTTTTAACCCAGTGAACAAAGATAATACGTTTTTAGATGTTTTTAAAAATTTGGTGTGTAGCGATTTGGAGAATTTGAAGATTAAGCCGTATACTGACCCCATGTCAATCAGAGCAGGCATAAAATCCTTAGAAGCCAATACGGATATTGTTATCAGACCGGCTGACAAGGGAGGTGGTTTGGTAGTACTCAGCAAAAGATATTATCAAGAGGAAATGAATCGGCTTTTGTCAGATAAAGAGACATATACTATCCTGCCAGGGGACCCCCTTATAAAATTTAAGGGAGAGTTGCAAAAATTGGTTAAGACGGGAAGGGAGAGAGGCATATTAAGCAAAAAGGAGTCGCAATATCTGGACCCACTGTTCTGTCGTACACCAGTTGTGTATTTCCTACCAAAAATACACAAGAACAGTGAGGTCCCTCCGGGTCGACCAATTGTCAATGGTATTGACTCAGTCTCATCGAGACTGGGTCAGTACATTGACTTACATCTCCAACCTCTCGTCGTTGCCACACAAGCTTACCTGAAAGACACTAAGCATGTGATCAAAACTTTGCAGGATTTACCATGTAATCCCACATTACTGCTGGTGACAGCAGACGTGGGTTCTCTTTATACCATCATCAATCATGAGGAAGCCCAGAATGCAGTGAAATGGGCTTTTAAACAATCGGATCTTCCGAGAAAGAAGCGTAGCTTCCTTTTGAGTAGCTTGTTTTTTTGTTTGTCAAAGAACTATTTTTGGTTCGATAGACAATATTATCTGCAATCAAGAGGTGTAGCGATGGGCGCTCGTTTTTCTCCCAGTGTGGCCAATCTTTTTATGGCCCACTGGGAGGAAGAAGTCATCTTTAACGAGCGCCCTCCGGAGCTACTGTGCAACAAACAATATATTTATGATGTGTTGCTTATTTGGGATGGCACAAGAGAGACCTTAGATCAATTCATGGCGAAAATGAATAACAACGATAAAAACATTGTCCTCACATGGACTGTGAGTGACAGTGAAATTGTTTTCCTTGATCTTGTCATTTCCAAAGATAATGATCGCTTCAAAACGCACACGCACTTTAAATTAACAGATCGTAACTCGTATATCCCGCTAGACAGCTGCCACCACAGGAATTGGTTATGTAATATACCCAAAGGGCAGTTTGTGCGTCTAAGAAGGAATTGCACACTATTCGAAGAATATGAAGCACAATCACATGTTTTAAAAAAACGATTTGTTAAAAAGGGTTATGATACCACAAAATTGGAGAGGGATATTCTTGAAGTAAAAAATAAGGAGAGGTCCAGTCTATTGACTAACAAGACACAGGCAGCACCTTATGATAATGATGGATGTAGGATCGTCATGGAGTACAATGCTCAATATAAGAAAGTTGAGAAAATTATTACCAAACATTGGTCGATACTCCAGCAGGACAAGATTCTAGGTCCCATCCTACCCACCAAACCAGTTTTTATATAAAAAAGCCCCCACAATGAGAAGTCTCCTGGCACCAGGGGTAGTTGACCCCCCCAATCTGGGCGAAAATAGGTTGTTTTCATTTTTATCAGGTTTCCATGCCTGTGGAAGATGTGTGGCTTGTAAAACTTCAAAGTCCAATATAAAAAAGAGAAATTTGTAGCCCACACCACGGGCGAATCCTATAAAATCAAAGATCTGATCACATGTGCGTCAACGGGGGTGGTCTACATGCTGGAGTGAAAATGTGGGCTCCAGTATGTGGGCAGGACCACTAGGGCGCTGCAAGTCCGTATTGGTGAACACATGAGTAGCATAAGAAAGGGCAAGAAAGCCCATCATGTAGTTCAGCATTTTAAACAATTTCACAATAAAGACCCTAAAGAGTTAAAATTTTGGGGGATCGAGAAGGTCAAGAAACATTGGAGGGGGGGGTAATTTCACACGACAAATAAGTAAACGAAAATCATACTGGATCTTCGAGACAAAGGTTGGGGTCCCCAGAGGTCTAAATGTGGACTTCGAACTCAACTGTTTTATCTCAGACCGGTAGTTCCTTTTATTTTACCCTCCTTTTTATCAATTTATGGATTTTATTGGTATTGATTTTAATCAATATCAATTGTATGTATGTTTTTGACTTTCTTAATATTTTTTAATATCTTTTATTCTTACATGTAAATGATTTTTAACATATGTTTTTAACATATGTTTCCAGTGTTTTTGAGTAATTGCTTTTATTGTGTTTAAATTCTTATGTACATTAATTTTTAGTTATTGTACACAGGGGCTGCGGGTGACATGTCATGATCCCCTCACATATATATGTAACCTGTTAAGCTTATTTTATGGGTATGTGTTCCCAAATATGCCTTTTCGAGTTGTTTAAATTAATACCCCCGCTCTTGAGCAATAATGGGCGATATTGTTTTTTAGCCTGTGTTTTTGTTCCCGGGCATATTGAGGCTGTTGTTCCTGCTCCGAGGTTAGCATCAGCTTCCTGTGTGTAGCGGGCCCCGGGGCACTTCCGGTCCGGCCTCCGACGTTGCTATGACAGCAACGATGCTTAATTGAGCGGGGATCGTAGATAAATGAGTGACGTCCGTCCCTCCGCCCATACGCTGAAGAAGTCCCGCCCACGGATGATACGCGTGCGGAAGGGGGAGGAGATTGTGACGTCACTCGCAGTCCCTGTCAGCAGAGCGTCTTGCTCTGTCTGGTGATCAGCTGTTCTTTCACCCTGCTCGTTTTATCAGCATTACAAGTAAGAGGCTGTCTTATTATTAATAAACGTCATGTTATAAAGTTAATGCACTGTGGTCTGCCCCTTTTTCATTCTTTATGGGGATCATTGTGATTACAACCTTGAGACGAAGGGATTGCTGTCCTGATCGGGAGACTTACATTACTGGGAGTGTTTGAGGCTGTTTTATCACAGCCCTCAGGTGAGAGGCTAGTATTTCTGGTGAAGGATTGCACCAATTGAAAGCACCTTTTCCTGTGTGTCATTTAGCACTGAGCACTTTCATTGGATTCTCCTATCGGACTTTTATTTCCCTCATTTATTCAAGATATTTGTTGTGCCATTCAAGGACTCTTGTTTTACTCATTGATCTGTTTTTTAACCTTTTAAGCGCTGCACTTTTTCAATATCAGGTTTACATTGGGTTTTATCTATTTACCTTTGTGTCAGCTGCTTTTTACATTTTTTTATTTTTATTCTGTGCTTGCGCTGATATATCTTTGTTTACATGCGCCCCCACTGAGGACACACGCACGTATGGTCGCGTGACATCATGAAAGCGCGACACGGGAGGTGCTCCGTCGGCGCAGAACACAGGTGGGGCTGGCATTGGATACGTGGTGGACAGCTCAGAAGGAGGTGTCAGCAGGAAAAAAACACGTTCCATGCAAGGCGCCCAGTTGATGGCGCCTCTTACCGTGCTGGGCTGACCAAAAAGAAAAGGGGAATCGCATGCACAGATCCATGTCTGTGAAATATAGAACCTTGTAGATTGTATAACAGCAATTTAAATAAGAGAGGGGTTCCTGCATAATATAAAAGATTTGGGTAAATGAGGTATACTCATTAATCAAAATGCTCATGTTAATGCCCAACAAAATATGTGGACAAAATTGAAAACGATAAGATCAAAAAATAAATATCTGAACATTTAATGTGTCAAAGCCAACTTAGCATCAGTCAGGATTCCAATACCTGCAAAGATAAGTATACAGATAGCATTTATAAAAGGAAAATAAACCAAAAGCCCAAATGTGATAGAAAATTAGAGAATCCAACCATGTAGAACCCTATTTTTCCATGCCCCCTGAGTTGAAACCCTCCAAGAAGGGTTTAAAGGAGATTACATCGGTGAGGCCTGGGGGCTTAGTAGCTCTCAACATATAGATCCATCTGAGCTCCATCTGCAGGAGACGTTTATTCCAGTCTCCGCCTCTGGAGCTTGGATGGATCCGATCCAAAATAAGGAATTTGAGTTTGGGAAATTTACCGGCATGTACCAAACTTACATGTCGGCCAAGTGGTAATTCTGGGTCACAAGTCTTCATGCTCCTTATATGTCGGTAGGCGCGTCTCCAAAACTTTGGTTTTTTTTTTCCGACATAAAAGCAGCCGCACTCACAGAGCAGTAAATAAACTACCCCGTGAGTGCGACAATTGGCAAAATGTTTGGCCCAAAATTTTGTCCATTGGGTAAAATGGAATTATTTTTTGTGTGCATGTACCTGCATTAGTTGCAGGCACCGCACATATACGTGCCTTTGTATTTGCAAGGGTCAAATTCAGGTTTGTCGCTCTGCACAAGTTTTAGAGGATAGCATAGAGCAGTCTTCAAGGGATGGTTTTGACTGCCTAAAAACCCCAGGAGTTTTACGTGGTTAGGGAGAGGTTGCTCCTACTGACAATGTCATCCTTAGTGACCCAGAGGACTCAGAAGCTCATGCCTCCTCCAACTTACGTTGCATGGGCTCCTTGATTCTGCAAAGCCTGTAAAAGGACCCGAGGATTCATGCTAACAAGGAGAGGGATAATTACTGGTTGGCTTGATCCACGTTTCAAGGGTAAAGTTGCAGAGCTCATCCTGCCTTCGCAGAGGGAGCAGAGGATGAAACATCTTGAGGAGGCCTTGAAAAAAGATTTGTGTACCACCTTTCCAGACACTGGGAGGTCAACATTCTCTGGACGTGTTTCTGAGGCATCGTTCAGCCAAAGGAGGAGCGGTGGAGAAGGCGGCCGACTGACCGATGCCTTTAAACAGTTCTTTTGTCCTCAGCAGCACCCAGGGCTGTTAGGTTTAAGCAACAATCGGCAGCGTCTCCATCATATGGTGCATGATTATCTAGGCGCAAGAGCAGACTTGGAGACCTTTCCAGCTGTACATCCACTGGCATACTGGGTCTTGAGGATGGACCACTGGCCAGAACTTGCTCAAAATGCAATGGAGCTACTGGCCTGTCCTGCTTCCAGCGTGCTTTCTGAACGGACATTCAGTGCTGTTGGAGGTTTTGTGACTGACAAAAGAGTGCATCTGTCCACAGACTCGGTTGACCAGCTAAATTTTATCAAAATTAACCGGTCCTGGATCAACAAGAGCTATTAAGCCCCTAATGCTGATGTAACTGATTGAATTTGCTAGGGGTCTGCCATCCCTTGAAGACTATAAACACAAAAAAACAGTCCAGGCGCTGATCCTGCAGACAAGTCCCTAGGTAATCATGGACCCAAATATTGTGGTAACATGGCAATAACCAATGGGAATATTCTGTACCAAGGCTGCCGAACCCTTAACATGGGATGATGTCACAAACTGTAGATACTGGAAAAGAAGGGTGGCGCTCACTGGTATCTGTTTGCAACTTCGCTCTATGGACAATAGACTGGAGAGTGTCTCTTGAATAATAATAGTAATATTTATTGAAGAAAATAAAGATAAACATATAAAATGTGCCAAACCAGTCCCGAAACTCCCAGACCTCCTTAAAGTGCTGTGGGATTCCCTGGTGAAAACGAGGGGAATGCTTGAAGCAGCAGATGGTGCCTAGCAGAGGACGAAGATCCCTGAGCGTCACTGTGGTAATCCCCGGCTGAAGCGGGCACTGCGCAAGGCCGCCACACAGACCCAGAGCCGGGTATACCTCCCTACGCTGGGTTGCCGGATCTTCCGTGGTGACCGGAAATGACGCGAGGATCGCGTCACCGGAAGTGACGATCTGCTGATCAATAGGAAGCCGGGCTGGCTACGGGCATCAACACACAAGCTTTCTGGTTGCCGCAACTACATGTTTTGCGCGCATGCGATTTGTCAAGTTGCGACAACTGGCAACCAGAAAGTATATAAAGCCGGAATGGTGGGCGGGCTTAAAATAACTGGCCAATTATAAACAAAGAAAAAAATCAGGGAGAAAAACAAAGACTAAAAAACAGGAAATAGTACGGGAATCCCAAAGCAACCCTGAGGATGTGATGTACACTGCTAACAATTGCAAAACATTATTGATATTATTAAAAAAACATTAATATTAAAAAATTACTTAAAATGCCATGAATGCATAATAATAAAAATGCTAAATAATTAATAAAAAACCTTTTGTTAAAATCTTATATTATTAAAATCCTCCATAAAAAATACCCTCATCATGATGGACCCATAGAATCCATGTAACATATAGATTCATATGTACGTTTTGTTTAACCATAAATATAAGTATAAATACAGGATTAGGAACAGATAAAAAGATAAAAGGAAGGGAAGTATGTTATGTCACTACTCTCATATAAGGACAAAAGCCACATAAATATCAAACAACACTATTAATTTCTAACTCCTCGTTCAAACCATTAGGAGCCAAGGAATTAAATTTGTAAATCCAAAAAACCACCCTTTTACACAAAAGGGAATAACGCTCATTGTCTGTTAATGTGCCCTTTGGGATGGTTTCAATGGCCATGACCTCAAGATATTTAAAATTCTTATCATGCATTTTTAAAAAATGTCAGGGAATGCTGTGTTTGTCGCATCCTTTTTGGATGAATCTGCGATGTTCGCCTATGCGTTTGCGTAAAGTACGCATAGTCCGCCCTTCATATAACAACCCACAGGGACACCTTAACACGTAAATCACGTATTCCGTAGAGCACGTGATAAAGTGTTTGATGGAGTAAGTGTCACCTTTGTTGTCAATGGAGGCGCATGCGTGAACTACAGACTGACACGTTAAACATCCTCGTTTCTTACATTGAAAGATTCCTGTTCTGTTGTCAAAGTAAGACCTAATATCGTGGAGGACCCGTGATTGTGTTTTCAGCATACTGGGGGCCAAAATATTTTTAATGGTTTGTGCCCGCTTAAAGGTGACCTATGGGCTGGGGGGCAGAATGGAAGACAATCTGTTGTCAAGTCGAAAAATGCTGAAATGTTTTTTAATAATGTTGGAAATGGCCCTATACTGATCATTAAAGCCAGTAACAAACCTCACAGTATTTGTATTGTCCTTCTTGGTACGTTTACGGGACTGTGCGGGTTCCAGGTGTGCCTGAAAGGCACTTTTAACCAATGATGGAGGATAACCTTTATCTGAAAAACACTTCATCATCTTGGCCCCCTGATTACAGTAGTCAATTGGGTCAGAGCAGTTTCTCCGGAGCCTATGAAATTGGCCCCCGGGGATATTGCGCTTCCACGCTGGGTGATGACAGCTTGTGTAGTGAAGATAAGAATTACCACCAGTAGATTTAATGTGATTACTGCTAGTGATAAGAGGGCCATCATGGGAGAGAATTAGGTCCAAGAACACCAACTCTTTAGGGGCGATCACAGACGTGAACGAAAGGCCCAAGGAGTTGGCATTACAATGGGCCACGAAGGAGTTGAACGTCTCAACTCCCCCGTTCCAGATAAGAACAATATCGTCAATATATTGTCCATAATAGACGATATGACGAGCATAGGGGTTGTTGTTTCAAATGGAAAATTCCTCCCATAGGCCCATTGTTAGCTTTGCGTAAACTGGGGCAAAATTGGCACCCATGGCTGTGCCCTTGATTTGTAAGTAAAACTGTTCTAGATAAGAAAAATAATTATGCCGCAAACAAAAATCAGTACAGTCGACAAGAAAAATGGATTGTGCAGAATTGAATGAGTCTGATTGAATCAAGAAATGCTGTATGGCTCTGAGTCCTATATCATGTGGTATGGAGGTGTACAGGGATGTTACGTCTAGGGAGGCCCACATGTAATCATCCTCCCATGTGTAGGATCCCAGGGCGTCAAGAACTTGAGATGAGTCTCTGATGTATGAAGGTAATTGACAAACTAACGGTTGAAGAAAGGAGTCAATATACTTTGACACTAATGAAAAAACTTGAGATAGAAAAAGCGGGGCTTTGCGGGCCAGTGGGAGTAGAAGGATCAGAGACAAAACTAATTATAAAATCAAAAATACATTTTATTGATACATAAAGAGAATAAAAGACATGCATGGGCTACCATGCATGTATCATTGCAACACACTGACATACAGATAAAATCAAAACATATAATGTCACTGTTGGTCTAGAAACATATCCCGTAGGGATTAAAGCCAAAAGACAAAGCCTGTATAGGATGGAAGATGGGTCTCAAGCTGAGTTCGGTCACGGTAGGTCCCCAGCAAGCCGACGCGTTTCGCTCAAGGCTTCCTCAGGGCCTGAGAGACCATAACAGACCGATGTTTCTATAAGTAACATAAAAGTATATCAAATCAATGTGAGTTGCAAATTTCATAATACACCATACATATGCTATCAAATATTTTTATGTCTATGTTTATAGTTCTAGTTTTGTACTGACCCTTCTTAGCAGTGACCGGTATTAGGCGACAGGGCTGCAGCGATACATATGCCGTTCGGAAGATATTGCTTCCATATTCACCATATAGAGTCTAAAATAAACCTCAAAAAGACCTCAAGGGTATATTTTTCTTGCACCGAGTCCGATATGCTGGGTCCCGACTACTTCATCAAAGGCAAGGCTGTGAATCAAAGTACCAGTATATATATATATCTGTGTTTGCCATGTGGTCGCTAGCAATTTGATGTAGTCATTATTTTTCACCAACCTTCTGGGGATAGTTCCACTATAGCCTCTTGGGGTAAAGTCACCCCTTAGCAGGTGGATGTCCTCTTCCTAAATTATTCGTCCTTATGTGTACATTCACTCCCAGATGCAATAAATCTAGGGATATGGGTATATATATTATTATTCATTTTCAATGGAGAGCATTTAGGATTATAATATCTCCATTATATATAGCTACTTATTTCGATAACGGTGAATATTTAGGAGGTGAAATATAGCTACATAGAGGGAAGAAAGGATAAGAGGGGGTGGCTATCGATTATATAATGATTAAAGTAAGTAGTATAATATAAACACCCACCTAGCATTCACATTACGATAATCACCACAATTATAATCCGGGAGCCAGACACCTTCCACTGTGCACTTGATAAGAAATATATCCTCGGGATACGGGTCAATTGTGACGACCACGTTAACCTAAAAGGAGGACCAATATCTTATATAGATATATGTGTAGGGATTACTTGTCATAGCTCTGGCATGGAACCAGAGACTGTAGGGGCAGATGTAGTATCGGGGGGGGGGGGGGTTTTGACATATATACATACCTCTCTTCAGGCTGAGAAAGTATTAGAGGCAGGAAAGGGGGCTTACAACAAACATATATTCCAGTTATATGGACCCAAGGTCCTGGGCTATCCAAGCCCTGAAAGACATAGGTACAAGGGTTAATTACAATGTTTTGGATATTATAGCCTGTATATCCCCAATCCAGCCAGTGATCCCTCTATTGTTCTGGAGCCGATATCACTTACCTCTGTATCGTATATACTGCATCACCTGCCTACCTGCCTTTGCCTTGCCTGGGTAATATATAGGGAGATGGAAATACGCCCTCCTCGCTATGTTTGGCGCTTAAACTAGGTCCCCTCCGGTGAGACTAATCATTTGTAATTGCAGTTAGCGGCGGCGCCGCTTAACCGCATCACTTCCGGTCGCTCCGGGAGTGAGGGCAATCTTTTTTCTTTGTTATTGTCTCCGTGGATGATGGCGTGACTTCATAACATCACTTCCGGTTCCGCCGGAAGTGAGGACGTTGCTCACCGGAGTGGGCTTGTTCCCTTTCTGTAACCCTACGTCTCCCGGACTGCATCCTACAGTCGGATGCTGTCTGCTTTCTCACTGGATATTTTGCGTTGGGCTCCCTCTAGTGGACCGATATCTTATCATCACAACCGCACTGCCTGTTGTAGTCACATAGGGAATTACCCATCGGTATCAGGGTGCAAGATGATATTATAAACAACCCAATAGTCAGCATTACAAGATCCATTTGTAAGTTACTACCATTTCTGGAATACTATACCAGTCAAATATCTTGTATCGCTGTGCGACAATATCCGCTATATCCGTGTCGCCCTACCGGTCACCTATAGTATACAAAAGGAAGCAAACATATTGTAACAGGAAGTCAGCTAAATCTGGGAATGTAGTCACAGGAAGGAGATAAATTTCTACCTGATTTAGAAAGTCCATTAATTAATTTAGGGTGTTGGCTACAGAGCTAGCCAGCAGGAAGTTGAAAGGCCTTCACCTGTTCAGAATGAGGGAGTTAAGGCTCTATAATTTGTTCAGAGAAAGTCCTATTGTTTGCTGCCTCCAGAAGCTGTGTCCTGAAGCCATGTGGGCTGGGAGCAGGAGGACAGTCAGCGTGTGCCTCCCGACAGGATGTGTGGGCCTGGGAGAAGACCCCCCGGAGTGATGTGTGCCCGGGACGGTAACCAAGGGTGAATACGTCTCAAAGGTGAGAAGACGAAGTGTTTCTGTGTGAAAGAAACAAAAGGACTGTGTTGCCCTGTGAAACTATTATAAAAGGACTATTGAGTGTCCGCTGTAGGACAAGGAAGTCTGCCCGACGGTAGGTTGGAGACAGACACTTAGGCAGGTTCCAGTTGTGAGAAGGTAGCCGCCCACAGAGGCAAGGATTTATTTTCTGTTTTATTTTATTTTGGATGTTTTGCTGCATACAGCCTGGTGAAGAAAACACCATTTAATAAACCACACTGTTTGTTTGCAAGCACTTGTCGGCTACCTCTCTGGGAAAAAACACCCCCCAAGGGGTCATCCACACCCGCCACCGAGCTAATCCCTCACATATGGTGGAGGTATGCAGTGGGCAGAAGCAGCAAGATCCCTGCAAGGAAGTGCAAATGTTTGATGAACTTTGTCTGGTGCATGAGATTGCACAATCTATGTGTGCAGGAGAGAAGATCCTGACAGAAAAAAAAAAAAAAAGTGTTTTAAAGAGACAGGGGTCTCAAAATTTTTTGATGAACTTTGTTGTGTCTGGTGCAAGTGACTGCACAAACTGTGTGCGCAGGAAAAGAGATCCTGCAAGAGAGAGAAAAACTACATGTGTTGAAGAGACAGTGGTCTGAAAATTGTTTGCTGGACTGTGAAAAATTTGTTTGTGGAGTTATTGAAGATGGGGCGGTCCAAACGCCTGAAGAATGCAAAGATAGATGAAATGAGAGACCGGATTCTATGGATGGAGGGGATGTTGCCGTCTGAACCAGCCCCATCCATGCCTAAAGAGAGTCTACTAAAGAGGAAGGTTGTTGTCCCTAGCAACACTGATGAAACCGCTATGGAGACGCAGTGTGCTCAGATGAAAAGTAAACTCAAAATGGAGGAGATGTTGAAACATCTGATTATATCAAATGCAGCTCAACAGCAAGCAAATACAGCTCAACAGCAGGCAAATGCGGATTTTCAGCAGAGCTTTGCAGCTCAACAAAAGGCTCATCAAGAGAGCATGGCAGGCTGGAAACAGAGACGCCAGCAGCCAATGGAGGCCATCGGTATGGAGGAAACCGAGTATGTGTGCAGGGCTAAGTTGGATGCCTTGCAACGGAAAATGGAAGAAAAGGAACAAGCCTTGGAATTGCTTAAAATGGAGCATAGAAACTTGCAGGAAACGAATGAACTACTCAAGTCTCATGTGTTACAGTGGGAAGAATCCACTGCTCTTCTTTTGGTCGAGTTGCAAAAACGCAGAGAGACTATAATGGAGAAAGATACCATCCTCATGGAAAAGGAAAGTGAAATTCAGACTTTGCAGAAGCAAAGTATGGCTGATATGTTGGAGTTGCGTAATCAGCTGGAAAAAAGTCTTCAGTCTTTGGGAGCTACAAAAATAGACCTGCAGGAGTCGCAGGAACAGAATGTTGCTCTGAAAGCGACATTGTCTCTCAGCGACAAAGAGAAAAGTGAAAGAGAGGCTAAATTACTGAGTACTGTGTATGAGCTCACTACTTTGAGCAATGTGGTAGATGAATGGCGTGCGGACTGTGAAAGTTGGAAAGGGGAAGCCCAACGTGTCCAGCAGCAGTTAAAGGAGAAAGAAGCCTGTGTGGCAGAATTACATTCTTATTCCCAGATGCTAGCCAATGAGGTGAAGGCTCTTATGCAGGGAAAAGGAGATTGTGAACATAAGAGGGAAAAAGTAGAGGCACAGCTTCTGGAATCGCAAGTCAAGGTGTCAGAAGGTGACCGATTGTGTGCTAAGCTGTCAGAGAAGGCAAACCGATTGCAGGTTGAGTTGGACAGTGTCACAAATCGGCTTTCTCAAGCAGACCGCAAATCTAGAGAAATTGCGGAAGATTTTTCTATCTTGGAATCGCAGCTGCAAGACACGCAGGAACTCTTACAGGAAGAGAGGTGTCAAAGGCTGAGTTTTAGCACAAAGCTCAAACAAATGGAAGATGAGAAAAATGGCTTCCTGGAACAATTAAAAGAGGAGGCGGAAGCAAAGAAAAACCTATCAGAGCAAGTCGCAACATTGCAAGCTCAGATAGCGGATATGAAAAAACGCATGGAAGAAAGCGTTGGTTCATTACAGTGTGTTGAAGATGTGAAAAAGAAGTTTGATCAGATGCTTGGTGAAGAGAAGACTGTGTCTGCAAAATATGCAGAAGAACGCGCACGTGCAGAAACGGAGGTGCGTGATAACGAGAGCAAAGCCCTGTTCTTGGCTCGCTCTTTGGAGGAAGCTCTAGAGTGTAAGGCTGAACTAGAAAGTGTTAAACAGCTGCGTACAGAAATGGAAGAATTGGTCAGCTCCAAGGATGATGTTGTGAAAAGCGTTCAGGAGCTAGAAAAGTCTAAGCGAGCCTTAGAACAGCAAGTAGAAGAGATGAAGATTCCGTTGCAGGAACTGGAAGAGGAATTCCAGGCAACAGAGGATCTGTCCCAAAGAGGGGATAGTGTGCCTGATGCAGTTTTTAAAAGGATCAGTGTTTTGGGGTCTGTCCTGAGTGAGCCTCAGAAATGTGATGACACGTGGCTTGAATCACCCCTTTGGAATAAACCGTTCCTTCAAAAACTTCAAGCATTGGAAAATGTATCATTAGAACTTCAGCAAATAAAGGAGTTGTGTAAGAAATGTGATGATTTCTCAGTTCAGGCTGAAAACCTAGTGGAGAAAACTAAAGCGGAGAAAACTAAAGCAAGTGATATAAATCTGGGAGGAAAAAGCAAACGCCACCTAGTGGAGAAAACTAAGGCTGTTGGTGAAAACGTGAAGCAAATGAATTTCAAGTGCCTTTCAGAGAATATTTCTAAAATGAAACTGGTGAAAGACGGGTGGCAGAAGTTTGATCGTGATCTTGAGATGCATTCCATGTGGAATTCAGATAGAGAAAAAGAACTAGGTGACCTTGAGCGGTCAAATAGTTCAGCAGAAAGTGCATTGAAGAAACCTGTAAAAGAATGTGTTGCAGTTCCATGCTTCTTCACTGATGCAGAGAGGAGGTCTATAATGGATACCACCCAGATCGCTGGGTTCAACTGTGTTGTTGCCTTTGACCCCTATGTTGGTGGAAGGAAAGTTGATGATGTTCTGGTTGGCTTCTTCTGTGAAGAGTTTGGCAAGAAATATAAACTCAATATCAAATCAAATAGTAGGCCTTTACTGCGACTCGCTCAGGAGGGCGAAAAGTTTAAGAAGTTGATGAGTGCAAATGCTTCAGATCTGCCTATGAATATGAAATGTTTGGTGAATGATATTGATATCTCTGGGAAAAGGAACAGGGGTCACTTTGAAGAAATGTGTGACAGCCTGTTGTCTCAATTGGAAAATCCTCTGCACAGCATCTTAGAGCAAGCAAAGCTCAAGAAGGAAGATCATTCCCTTTTACAACAAAAAGTCAATGATTGTGTACAGATGTATGGAGAGGCAACTCAAGTCACAGAGGGATGTCAAGAGTCCCTACTTGGAACAAAGCTTAGTGAAGCAAAGGTTCTCAAAGTTTTGTGGAAAACATTTATGGATTGCAGAGAGAGGTGTCTTAAGAATGTTGAAGACATTAAGACTAGCCCAATTGAGTTGCCTATGGATCACGGTCCTCCATGGTGGATTGGACAGACGGTTATGAGGGACAAGCTGTCTGACATTTATGAGAAAGCTGTCAATGAAGATGACAGAAACGAGAAGGAGCGAAATGATGCCAAAAATGCAGTTGAAGAATGTGTATATGAGATGAGAGACAAACTGTGTGGCATTTATGAGAAATCCGTCAATGAAGATGACAAAACAGTTTCATCCGGAAGCTTGAGGATAATAGGAGGCTTATCAGTGAGTCAGCAGTGCTTGACACATGCGTGCCTGGAAATCTGTGTCCCAACCCTAGGGTTGAAACAAGAGGGGGGGGTATGTAACAGGAAGTCAGCTAAATCTGGGAATGTAGTCACAGGAAGGAGATAAATTTCTACCTGATTTAGAAAGTCCATTAATTAATTTAGGGTGTTGGCTACAGAGCTAGCCAGCAGGAAGTTGAAAGGCCTTCACCTGTTCAGAATGAGGGAGTTAAGGCTCTATAATTTGTTCAGAGAAAGTCCTATTGTTTGCTGCCTCCAGAAGCTGTGTCCTGAAGCCATGTGGGCTGGGAGCAGGAGGACAGTCAGCGTGTGCCTCCCGACAGGATGTGTGGGCCTGGGAGAAGACCCCCCGGAGTGATGTGTGCCCGGGACGGTAACCAAGGGTGAATACGTCTCAAAGGTGAGAAGACGAAGTGTTTCTGTGTGAAAGAAACAAAAGGACTGTGTTGCCCTGTGAAACTATTATAAAAGGACTATTGAGTGTCCGCTGTAGGACAAGGAAGTCTGCCCGACGGTAGGTTGGAGACAGACACTTAGGCAGGTTCCAGTTGTGAGAAGGTAGCCGCCCACAGAGGCAAGGATTTATTTTCTGTTTTATTTTATTTTGGATGTTTTGCTGCATACAGCCTGGTGAAGAAAACACCATTTAATAAACCACACTGTTTGTTTGCAAGCACTTGTCGGCTACCTCTCTGGGAAAAAACACCCCCCAAGGGGTCATCCACACCCGCCACCGAGCTAATCCCTCACAATATACATATTAATCACTACATATATGCTGGGATTACAATTTGTCCACAACATTCATATGAAATACATATTTCCTTATTTTTATATTTTATTTTTATTTCTTGATCTTTAATTTTTAATATTTTTTAATAACAGTCCTTATTTTAGATTGAAAAAACTTCATTTGTCCTTCGTATTAATGTAGAGGGGGACACATTTCGTGGGTAAGGAAGAGAAACAAGAGAACAAGAGACAAAGACATCGTCCCTATACTTTAGAAGAGGATCATTTTAGTACGACTAATTATAAAAATGGTTTGTAACTGATTACGTCATTCAACCCTGGGTACACGGTGGCTCTTAAATCGTATATCCATCTGGCCTCACGTGCCAGAACTTTTTTGTCAATGTCACCTCCTCTTGTGTCTACGGGGACAACATCTAACACAGTGAATTTGACAATGCTGTGGTCATACTTGTGTTTTAATCCAATATGGCCACCTATTGGGGTATTAATTTGGCCATTATTAATGTACGAAATATGATCCGAAATTCTCTTCCAAAGGGGCCTTATGGTTTTACCCACATAGAACGCCCCACATGGGCACAACATGATGTATACTACTGCCTTTGTTTGGCATGTAACCATCTGGTTGATGTATCTCCTATGGCCATTAGGCATTGTGAAAGACTCACCTTCAAGGATGTATGGGCAAAAATCACATGACCCACATTTATAAAGGCCTTTACTTTGTGATGTTTCGTTTGGTCTACGATAGTGGCTCGTAACTAGGCCGTCCCTTACAGATTTAGCTCTTTTATACGTGATATTGGGATAATCATCTAAGTATTTTCTCAGGATTGGGTCGCTTGTCAAAATTTCCCAGTTTTTTTGTAAGATACTACGAACTTCATTGTGCTGTCTAGAGTATGTAGAGATAAATCTAACCTTATCATCTGTTTTTTTGTTTTTCTTTTTGAAAAGTAAATCGTGCCTGGTATTGGCTTTTGCCCTATTATATGCTTTCCTAAGCATTGTTGAACTATACCCTCTCTGTAGCAGTCGTGTTTTTAATTTGTCCGCTTCCCTTTTAAAGTTTGCATCCTTGGAACAATTTCGTCTTAATCTCAGGTATTGGGAGTAAGGGATACTTCTGATCAGAGCTTTAGGGTGGGAACTCTCAGAGTGTAATATTGTGTTCCCTGCTGTCGGTTTGCGAAATAGGGTTGATCCAATACTTCCGTCTTCTTCAAAATAGAGAGTGGTATCAAGAAAATCAATTTGCTGTCCGCTCCAGGACATAGTGAACTTTAGATTAAAGGAATTAATCTGTAACCTTTGAAAGAGGGTTTCAAAGAGTGAAATATCCCCGTCCCAGATGATGAGGACATCATCTATGTACCTGAGCCACGTAACTACATGGCTCAGGTACATGGAGAGGGCCTCATCATTGAAGATATTACGTTCCCATCCACCCAGGTGCAGGTTGGCGTAGGCTGGGGCACAACATGTGCCCATGGCCACGCCCTGCACCTGGATGAAATGGGAACCATCAAATGTAAACACATTATTTTTCAAAATATGCGCTAGTCCATCCAGGATAAATTGATTGTACATTTTTGCCTGAGGGCCCCGTTCATCTAAGAACTTTTTGATTGTCTGAAGACCGAGTATGTGTGGAATCGAGGAGTATAGAGCCTCGATATCCAACGCAATCATGATACATCCAGGGGGCATTACTTGATCATACAATACCCTCAATAAATCTGGTGTATCCTGAATAAAGGAGGGCAGGCTGGTTACGTGAGGTCTTAAATACTGATCAATTACTTTGCTTAATGGTTCCGTATATGATCCAATTCCCGATATAATTGGGCGTCCTGGAGGGTTTTGTGGGTTTTTATGAGTTTTTGGCAATGTGTAAAATGTGGGTAAGCGGGGTGAATCAATTTTTATGGCTTCATATGTGTCCTTGCTGATTATGCCGTTGTTGTATGCTTGATAAATTAGTACTTTATATTTGTTTTGAGCGGACAATATCCTCTCCTCATTGATAGGCTTGTACCACTCTCTATTCTTTAGAATGTCCCAGCACATATTGCGATATTGTAAATGATCCATGATTACAATATTGCCCCCCTTATCGGAGGGCTTTATTATAATCTGGGAATTTTTTCGAAGTGACTCAAGAGCTTGTTTAAGATGATCACCTAGATTTTCTTTCATGGAGTTCCAGATTTTCAAGCGGTTAATATCTGCTGTGGTCTTATTAACAAAGGCTAATACATTGGGGTTGGTCTGTAAGGGAGGAAACCTATTAGATTTTTTCTTGGCCAAAGGGGTCTGGATCATGTCCATCTGTTGCTGTGTTGTCACCTGTGTCCCCTCTACATCTATATCGTCATCCTCTAGTTCAATTGTTGCTTCCTCTGTGTCTGAAATTTCAGGGGGATCGTTTTCATCCAAAAGTTGGATGAGATCCTTTAATGCTCTGAAATCTTTCACTGAGAAGTCTTTCCATAGATCTGATAGTTCTTTATCTTTTTTAGTTTGCTGTCTTTCTTTATCAAAAATATAACGGTAAGTTAGCTTTCTAGCAAATAGCTGTACATCCTTGACGATGTCAAAGTGTGTTGTGTTGCCCCTTTGGAAGAGAATTTCGGATCATATTTCGTACATTAATAATGGCCAAATTAATACCCCAATAGGTGGCCATATTGGATTAAAACACAAGTATGACCACAGCATTGTCAAATTCACTGTGTTAGATGTTGTCCCCGTAGACACAAGAGGAGGTGACATTGACAAAAAAGTTCTGGCACGTGAGGCCAGATGGATATACGATTTAAGAGCCACCGTGTACCCAGGGTTGAATGACGTAATCAGTTACAAACCATTTTTATAATTAGTCGTACTAAAATGATCCTCTTCTAAAGTATAGGGACGATGTCTTTGTCTCTTGTTCTCTTGTTTCTCTTCCTTACCCACGAAATGTGTCCCCCTCTACATTAATACGAAGGACAAATGAAGTTTTTTCAATCTAAAATAAGGACTGTTATTAAAAAATATTAAAAATTAAAGATCAAGAAATAAAAATAAAATATAAAAATAAGGAAATATGTATTTCATATGAATGTTGTGGACAAATTGTAATCCCAGCATATATGTAGTGATTAATATGTATATGTTTGCTTCCTTTTGTATACTATAGGTGACCGGTAGGGCGACACGGATATAGCGGATATTGTCGCACAGCGATACAAGATATTTGACTGGTATAGTATTCCAGAAATGGTAGTAACTTACAAATGGATCTTGTAATGCTGACTATTGGGTTGTTTATAATATCATCTTGCACCCTGATACCGATGGGTAATTCCCTATGTGACTACAACAGGCAGTGCGGTTGTGATGATAAGATATCGGTCCACTAGAGGGAGCCCAACGCAAAATATCCAGTGAGAAAGCAGACAGCATCCGACTGTAGGATGCAGTCCGGGAGACGTAGGGTTACAGAAAGGGAACAAGCCCACTCCGGTGAGCAACGTCCTCACTTCCGGCGGAACCGGAAGTGATGTTATGAAGTCACGCCATCATCCACGTAGACAATAACAAAGAAAAAAGATTGCCCTCACTCCCGGAGCGACCGGAAGTGATGCGGTTAAGCGGCGCCGCCGCTAACTGCAATTACAAATGATTAGTCTCACCGGAGGGGACCTAGTTTAAGCGCCAAACATAGCGAGGAGGGCGTATTTCCATCTCCCTATATATTACCCAGGCAAGGCAAAGGCAGGTAGGCAGGTGATGCAGTATATACGATACAGAGGTAAGTGATATCGGCTCCAGAACAATAGAGGGATCACTGGCTGGATTGGGGATATACAGGCTATAATATCCAAAACATTGTAATTAACCCTTGTACCTATGTCTTTCAGGGCTTGGATAGCCCAGGACCTTGGGTCCATATAACTGGAATATATGTTTGTTGTAAGCCCCCTTTCCTGCCTCTAATACTTTCTCAGCCTGAAGAGAGGTATGTATATATGTCAAACCCCCCCCCCCCCCCTGATACTACATCTGCCCCTACAGTCTCTGGTTCCATGCCAGAGCTATGACAAGTAATCCCTACACATATATCTATATAAGATATTGGTCCTCCTTTTAGGTTAACGTGGTCGTCACAATTGACCCGTATCCCGAGGATATATTTCTTATCAAGTGCACAGTGGAAGGTGTCTGGCTCCCGGATTATAATTGTGGTGATTATCGTAATGTGAATGCTAGGTGGGTGTTTATATTATACTACTTACTTTAATCATTATATAATCGATAGCCACCCCCTCTTATCCTTTCTTCCCTCTATGTAGCTATATTTCACCTCCTAAATATTCACCGTTATCGAAATAAGTAGCTATATATAATGGAGATATTATAATCCTAAATGCTCTCCATTGAAAATGAATAATAATATATATACCCATATCCCTAGATTTATTGCATCTGGGAGTGAATGTACACATAAGGACGAATAATTTAGGAAGAGGACATCCACCTGCTAAGGGGTGACTTTACCCCAAGAGGCTATAGTGGAACTATCCCCAGAAGGTTGGTGAAAAATAATGACTACATCAAATTGCTAGCGACCACATGGCAAACACAGATATATATATATACTGGTACTTTGATTCACAGCCTTGCCTTTGATGAAGTAGTCGGGACCCAGCATATCGGACTCGGTGCAAGAAAAATATACCCTTGAGGTCTTTTTGAGGTTTATTTTAGACTCTATATGGTGAATATGGAAGCAATATCTTCCGAACGGCATATGTATCGCTGCAGCCCTGTCGCCTAATACCGGTCACTGCTAAGAAGGGTCAGTACAAAACTAGAACTATAAACATAGACATAAAAATATTTGATAGCATATGTATGGTGTATTATGAAATTTGCAACTCACATTGATTTGATATACTTTTATGTTACTTATAGAAACATCGGTCTGTTATGGTCTCTCAGGCCCTGAGGAAGCCTTGAGCGAAACGCGTCGGCTTGCTGGGGACCTACCGTGACCGAACTCAGCTTGAGACCCATCTTCCATCCTATACAGGCTTTGTCTTTTGGCTTTAATCCCTACGGGATATGTTTCTAGACCAACAGTGACATTATATGTTTTGATTTTATCTGTATGTCAGTGTGTTGCAATGATACATGCATGGTAGCCCATGCGTGTCTTTTATTCTCTTTATGTATCAATAAAATGTATTTTTGATTTTATAATTAGTTTTGTCTCTGATCCTTCTACTCCCACTGGCCCGCAAAGCCCCGCTTTTTCTATCTCAAGTTTTTTCATTAGTCCCCAACAGGGGTAAGGGCCTATATTGCACGGCAATTTTTGTGTATACTTTGACACTCCGCTGGTAAAACTATTAGTACTAGCCACAATTGGCCTCCCTGGTGGTTGTTCGAGGGACTTATGTACTTTAGGTAAATGATAGAAGTAAGGGGTACTGCATTCCCCCAGGAGCAAAAATCTCCTTTCTTTATCATTAACAATCCCTTGGCGCCATGCTTTTTCTACCAATAATTTTAGTTCCTGTTGAAAGCCAGGAAGTGGATCGCCCGTTAGTTTGATATAAGTGTCCGTATCAGCCAACAAGCGACTAGCTTCCTGAAGGTAGTCAGTTTTATTCTGAATCACCAAACTACCCCCTTTATCTGCCTGCTTGACAATAATCTGTTTATTGTCAGTAAGGTTTTTGAGGGCTTGTTTTTCTATCCTACTCAAATTTCCTCGAAAGGTGTCCCTAGGTGATTTACAAAGTCTACTAAGATCTTTGTACACCGCTTGATAGTAAGTCTCAATGTAGGGGCCCTTAGACTGTACTGGATAAAAAGTGGAACTGGGTTTAAAACTACTGTGTCTAATATCAGGGTCCATATAAAACGTCGAGGGAAACTCCAAAATATGATCATCCGACCAAAACTCCTCCAGTATCTCCAGAGCCTGATCGTCAGTAACAACTGGCGGGACGGCCCCGGAAATCCGGGATGGAGAGGATGCAGTTGAGGCAGAAGTATCCTTTACACTCTGGTTATTGGCATAATGTCTTTTTATCGTCAATTGACGTATAAATCTATTTAAATCTTTAAAAAGATTAAAATCGTTCGGACCTACAGAGGGAGAAAAGCCAAGTCCTTTTCTGAGGAGCGAGACTTCCGCCTCCGAGAGCACATAAGATGACAGATTATAAATTTTGATGGTATCATAGTTTATTGGGACCCTATTCTTTCTTTCTTGCTTTTCCCTAAACTGGCTGCCTCCTCTTCTACCTCGTCTAGTTTTGTTTTCTCTTTTGTGGCACCCCTTGGAGCCACTACTTGAAAATCCTGTCTATTAGTGAGATTCTCACCAATAGTAGATGAGATGTCAATCCCATTGGTTGTGGTACCTGAGAGTTTCGGACGTCCCCCTTCTCTAATAAAACCCTCTAAATCCCTAGCAACTGGGCTGTATCTATTTTGAATAGGTAGGGATATACAAATAGAGTCATTATTATGAGTAATAGTAGGGATGGGCTCTATAGTGGATATGCCCGAACAGTCCGTAGGACTATTCTTCCCTGTGTCGTCCTTATTTATGATAATATTTTGAGGCTTAGCGTTGTCACACTCGTTTCTCTCTGGAATCACCACATAAGCCTGAAGCACCATGTTTATTATTTGACAACACCGTTCCTGCAGGAGGATCCTTATGTTTCTTGTTTATTTTATTTGAACTAACTTTACTAAAACGAGGGGATTTGGAATTATAATGGTTATTGTGACTGGCTGGAACTAATATAGTGGACCATTTGTCATAAAGACAAGAAGATACAAACTTATGCACCTCATTAGTCCTATCTGCTACCTTTTGTTGAGCCAACTGTAGCTTCCTTTCTCTTTGCTGGATAATAAGTTTTATCCATTTGGTAGTGCAGAATTCTGCCAAAAACTGCCACTCTTTTGTTAAATCCTCGTCCAAGAAACTGCATTGTTTTTTAATTCGTAACCCCCTAGGGCAGTGATGGCGAACCTATGGCACGCGTGCCACAGCTGGCACGCAGAGCTCTCTCTGCCGGCACGCAGGAGGAAGACTGACCCACCAGGCATCCATCCATACAAGCTGCACTCCCCATCAAACTACATCTCCCAGAAGTCTAGGGCAGGGAGTGACATGTTCGGGGTGGGCGTGGGGGCAGGGAGGGACATCTCCGGGGTGGGCGTGGGGGCAGGGAGTGACATGTCCGGGGCGGGCATGAAGAAGAAGAGGCGGCTCCCGCGCTGCTCTGAGGCCAGGATTGAAGTGCGGCGGGAAAAGGCTGCTGAGGCTGAGCGGTTGAAAGACACAAGCAGACACTGATGCCAGTTGAGCTTCTGTGAATATAATGTGTAATGACTGTAATCGTTATGTGTAATGTGTCCCTGGTCCCTCCGGAGGGTTAAAGCTTGATGGAAATGTGGAGTTAAATGCACTGCTCAAAAAAGTGAATGCAAAATAATTAATACCACAATGAAAAGAACGGGTCAAGGTGCTCCCCTCACTCCCTGGTGACCGAAGCCATGTAAATCTGTACCACCTACTCCTTCCCCTTTGTCTGACCTCCTGTGTGTGCCAAGGATCATCCAGCTTTTTTGACCAAGTCTCTAATCACAGACCACACAAGGCTCAAATGTAAAAAAAATGTGGTGCATGGTTACAGTCACATAAAACCAAAGGGGTTAATCTGGATCCTTAGCACATGGCCAGGATCGCCGTACAGAAAGGTCACTACAGGTTTGTTTAATTTGGGGGGTGGACACTGAGCCTTCCCTTAACCTCCTTTCTGTGTGGGCTCCTGTGTGGGTACCTTCATCCTGGCCATGTGCTAAGAATCCAGATTAACCCCTTTGGTTTTCTGTGACTGTGACCATACGTTGATGTTTTTTTTTTTCAATAAAAAACTAACATTAAAAATTACATTATTGTGTTTTACTTTTACTTTTAAGACCGCAGATGTTAGGACAACTGTAAGAGTTGTTTTTTTTTCTAACTAAAAACCTCGATATTCAGGTTTAATTGCAGTGTTGGCACTTTGAAACAAAAAAGTTGGTTTTCCGCTGCAGTTTGGGCACTCGGGCTCAAAAAGGTTCGCCATCACTGCCCTAGGGGTAATGCCTAATTCAATATATTTGGTTAAAAAAGACAAGTCCCACCATTGAGTATTCTCATATTGTTTAGCCTGTTGTAGTCGAAAAAAGGATTGCCTCATCTCAACCTCAAAGGCCTCTGTATGTGGGGGATGCTTATGTACCGATCGAGTAGGTTCGGTACCCATATCCAAAACCGGCTCATCCTTGTTTGAAGCTACAATAATCTGATCAAAGATGGCTTGTAGCCGAGAGGATCTATCAGTCCCCATATTATGCCTCCCTATGAAAATTGGTACTCTAAAATACAATAAAAAATTATCAATAATGATCCTCAATGTGGAAAAACCGTAAGACAAAAAGAAGAAAAAGAAAACAGGGGAAAGAAAAAAAAAAATTAAATTATATTTATGTAAGTAAAAATGATAGTATGTTGAACGTCTGATAAAGACCACGTACATGCAATGAATATATACTCTGAGTGAACAACTACCGTAATGTGGAAAACAAAATAATGTCCATCCACCTAATGCTATTGTGAATTGTGACTATTCAACACAAAGAAAAACTCCCCCATAGTCCATAGAGCTAGTCCATGTAACATAAGTATCCCTGTGGATACAAAATCTGTAAAGGAAAAGCTGCCAACGAACAATCAGTACATCCAAACTGACGTCAATATAAACACAAAAAAACAGTCCAGGCGCTGATCCTGCAGACAAGTCCCTAGGTAATCATGGACCCAAATATTGTGGTAACATGGCAATAACCAATGGGAATATTCTGTACCAAGGCTGCCGAACCCTTAACATGGGATGATGTCACAAACTGTAGATACTGGAAAAGAAGGGTGGCGCTCACTGGTATCTGTTTGCAACTTCGCTCTATGGACAATAGACTGGAGAGTGTCTCTTGAATAATGATAGTAATATTTATTGAAGAAAATAAAGATAAACATATAAAATGTGCCAAACCAGTCCCGAAGCTCCCAGACCTCCTTAAAGTGCTGTGGGATTCCCTGGTGAAAACGAGGGGAATGCTTGAAGCAGCAGATGGTGCCTAGCGGAGGACGAAGATCCCTGAGCGTCACTGTGGTAATCCCCAGCTGGAGCGGGCACTGCGCACGGCCGCCACACAGACCCAGAGCCGGGTATACCTCCCTACGCCGGGTCGCCGGATCTGCCGGATCTTTACAAATATTTACAAATTTAATTCCTTGGCTCCTAATGGTTTGAACGAGGAGTTAGAAATTAATAGTGTTGTTTGATATTTATGTGGCTTTTGTCCTTATACGAGAGTAGTGACATAACATACTTCCCTTCCTTTTATCTTTTTATCTGTTCCTAATCCTGTATTTATACTTATACTTATGGTTAAACAAAACGTACATATGAATCTATATGTTGCATGGATTCTATGGGTCCATTATGATGAGGGTATTTTTATGGAGGATTTTAATAATATAAGATTTTAACAAAAGGTTTTTTTATTAATTATTTAGCATTTTTATTATTATGCATTCATGACATTTTAAGTCATTTTTTAATATTAATGGTTTTTTAATAATATCAATAATGTTTTGCAATTGTTAGCAGTGTACATCACATCCTCAGGGTTGCTTTGGGATTCCCGTACTATTTCCTGTTTTTTAGTCTTTGTTTTTCTCCCTGATTTTTTTCTTTGTTTATAATTGGCCAGTTAGTTTAAGCCCGCCCACCATTCCGGCTTTATATACTTTCTGCTTGCCAGTTGCCGCAACCAGAAAGCTTGTGTGTTGATGCCCGTAGCCAGCCCGGCTCCCTATTTATCAGCTGATCGTCACTTCTGGTGATGCGATCCTCGCGTCATTTCCGGTCACCGCGGAAGATCCGGCAGATCTGGCGACCCGGCGTAGGGAGGTATACCCGGCTGTGGGTCTGTGTGGCGGCCGCGCGCAGTGCCCGCTCCAGCCGGGGATTACCACAGTGACGCTCAGGGATCTTCGTCCTCCGCTAGGCACCATCTGCTGCTTCAAGCATTCCCCTCGTTTTCACCAGGGAATCCCACAGCACTTTAACCACTTTACCACCGGAGGATTTTGCTGTCTTACGTCCAGGCCACGTTTTGCGATTCGGCGCTGTGCAAATTTACCTGACAATTGCGCGGTCGTGCGACGCCATACCCAAACAAAACTTATGTCCTTTTTTTCCCACAAACAGAGCTTTCTTTTGGTGGTATTTGATCACGTGTGCGATTTTTACTTTTTGCGTTATAAACAAAAAATAGCGTTTATTTTGAAAAAATAACAATATTTTTAACATTTTTTGTTCTCTGCTACCTATGTTTGGTAAAAAAAAATCACAATAAGCGTATTTTGATTGGTTTGCGCAAAAGTTATTGCGTTTACTAACTAAGGGAAAGATTTCTGTCATTTTTGGTGTTTTTTTTAACGCGTAATGGCGGCGATCTGCGATTTTTTTTTTGCGGGACTGCGACATTGCGGCGGACAGATCGGACCCTTGACTGACATTTTTGACACTTTTGGGGGTACCAGTGACATTACTGCAGTAATCAGTGCTATATATATGCACTGTTACTGTAAAAATTACACTGGCAGGGAAGGGGTTAATTTTATTGGAGAGGGAGGGGTTAATGTATGCCTGGTGCTTACTAACGTGTGGGGGGGGGAGGTGACTGAGGGACACAAGGACAGATTGCATGTTCAGCTATGCTGAACACTGCAATCTGTCACTCCTTGTCACTGAGGAGATCCGCCCGCTCTGTTTACACAAGCAGGCGGATCTCCAAACTAGATTCCCTGACGATCAGGGAAGAGCAGCGGCGATCGCCACCGCTCCTCCCCTGGCCCGACTCCCGCTGTGACTGGAAACAGTGGGAGAGAGCCTCTGGCGGCGCGCGCGCCGCCCACAAGGGGCGGAGTCCAGCGACATAGGTCTACGTCGCTGGACGATAACGAGCCACATTGCTGCAGTAGCAGCAATGTGAGCAGTGGTAAAGAGGTTAAGGAGGTCTGGGAGCTTCGGGACTGGTTTGGCACATTTTATATGTTTATCTTTACTTTCTTCAATAAATATTACTATTATTATTCAAGAGACACTCTACAGTCTATTGTCCATAGAGCGAAGTTGCAAACAGATACCAGTGAGCGCCACCCTTCTTTTCCAGCATCCCTTGAAGACTGCATATGCTGCCTATCCTATTCCTCTACCTTGATTCTGCTAGTTTCCAACAATGTTTTTGGTTTAGGTCACTACCAACCCCCAAGGCCTAATTTTTCTGCACTTGTATGACAGGTGCATACAATTTAAATGTCAGTATGCCATTTTTAACAGCAGGCCCTGTCCCTGTGCGCTGCTAACTGTGAGGGGTTACAGTGTTCAAGCACCAACCACACCAAAGGCCCAATATTTTTGCACATGTATGACAAGTACATGTAATTTCAAATTTGTATGTAATTCTTACCAGCAGGTCCCTATCCTGCACCCAGCAAGGGTATCTGCGAGGGCTTGGCTACGGAGTTCAGGCACCACCAACAGCAAATGCTCAATTTTTGTCACCTGTATAGCACATGCAATTTCAAATTTGTTTTATATCTTTATGTTTGAAGCCTGAAATGTGGCAAAAGGTCGCAAAGTTCAAGGGGGCCGAATACTTTCGCAAGGCACTGTATATGACATTTTTTACTTTACTTTTTAACCACTTAAGCCCCGGAGGATTTGGCTGCTAAAAGACCAGGGTTTTTTTTTGCGATTCGGCACTGCGTGACTTTAACGGACAATTGCGCGGTCGTGCGACGCTGTACCTAAACAAATTTGACGTCCTTTTTTCCCACAAACAGAGCTTTCTTTTGGTGGTATTTGATCACCTGTGCGATTTTTTGATCATGCGCTATAAACAAAAAGAGCGTCAATTTTGCAAAAATAACAATATTTTTCACATTTTTTTTAATATGAAATTCCCCCCCAAAAAAATGTAAAAATCAAAATTTTTTAACATTTTCGGCCAATTTGTTTTATGCTACATATGTTTGGTAAAAAAAAATCGCAGAAAGCGTATTTTGATTGGTTTGCGCAAAAGTTATCGCGTTTACTAACAAAGGGAAAGATTTTTGTAATTTTTGGTGTTTTTTTTAACGCGTAATGGCGGCGATCTGCGATTTTTTTTTGCGGTACTGCGACATTGCGGCGGACAGATCGGACCCTTGACTGACATTTTTGACACTTTTGGGGTTACCAGTGACATTACTGCAGTAATCAGTGCTATACATATGCACTGTTACTGCAAAAATGACACGGGCAGGGAAGGGGTTAACTGTATTGGAGAGGGAGGGGTTAAGTGTGTCCTAGGGGCGTGATTCTAACTGTAAAGGGACATGGCTATTGGTGTAAAAACAGAGATCAACGGTTCTACATAGTAGAACCGTCTGATCTTCATTTTTACACCAGGGAGAATGACAGGCGGCTTGTTTACATAAGCCGCTTGACTTTCTCCCTTCACCAGAGCGATCGTGAGTAACCGGCGGACAATCGGGTCCGCCGGTCACACGCACTGACTTGTCAGTGAACGAGCCGGGGTGGGTGCACGCCTCGGCGGGTGCGCGCCCGCCCGCAATTGGCTCACAAGTCAGTGACAGGCGAGTGACGTACCCATACGTCACTCTGCCTGGCCGGGGCTGACCGCCGCAGTATGTAGTCGTGCGGCGGTCGGCAACCGGTTAATGTTCTTATTGCTGCAGTAGGCTACATACATCGTAGAGATGCACTACTTTACAGGCACATTCAGGGGACCCCCCCAGGCATGACATTTGAAGAAATTTTTCATTTTTAGAGTTTGTTGACTTTAAGCCTCTTTAAAATCAGTAAATCACTGCCGACCGCATCTGGAGTATTCTGTCCAGTTCTGGTCACCAGTTCTCAGGAGGGACGTGTTGGAGCTGGAGAGAGTCCAGAGAAGGGCAACTAAACGAATTAGGTGATTGGAGGGCCTTAATTATGAAGAGCGTCTGCAATCGCTTGAATTGTTCTCCCTGGAGAAGACACGCCTGAGAGGGGACATGATAGCAATTTAAAAATACCTCAATGGTGATCTCAGCATAGAAAAAAAAAAGCTATTCAGTCGAAAGGATTGCATGAGGACTCGAGGGCATACAATGCGATTAGAGAAGTGTTTTAACTGCAGGCAACGCAGGGGGTTCTTTACTTTTAGGGCAACAAGATTGTGGAATTCTCTACCACAAGAGGTATTTTCAGCGGGAAGTATGGCTACTTTCAAAAGACTCTTGGACGTACATCTCAAGGATCAGAACATTCAGGGGTATGAAAGATGATTATGGCCATACACACCTACCCGGGCCGTCTTTAATGTTTTGTTTGGTCCCTGGGCAAGCACTTTCTTGGTCCCCCCTCCCTTTGCAATTTCGCTGCCTACCCCAAAAAACAACCACATACTCTGTACCCACCTGTCCACAGCTACCTCTATACTCACCTGTCCACAGCCACCTCTGTATCCCTCCCCTGTCTGCGGACACCTCTGTACCCCCCTTGTTCACAGTCACCTCTGTACCCTCCTTGTTCACAGCCACCACTGTATTCCCCCCCCGTCCACAGCCACCTCTGTAACCCCCCCATCCACAGCTACCTCTGTACCCCCCCATCCACAGCCACCTCTGTACCCCCCCATTCACAGCCACCCCTCCTGTTCACAGCCACCACTGCCACCCCCCTTTCCACAGCCACCACTGCCACCCCCTCTTTCCACAGCCACCACTGCCACCCCCTCTTTCCACAGCCACCACTGCCACTCCCCTGTCCACAGCCACCTCTGTACCCCCTTGTTCACAGCCACCTCTGTATCCATCCCCCCATCCACAGCCACCTCTGTACCCCCCCATCCACAGCCATCTCTGTACCCCCCCATCCACAGCCACCTCTGTACCCCCCCATCCACAGCCACCCCTCCTGTTCACAGCCACCACCCTTTCCACAGCCACCACTGCCACCCCCTCTTTCCACAGCCACCACTGCCACTCCCCTGTCCACAGCCACCTCTGTACCCCCTTGTTCACAGCCACCACTGTATCCCTCCCCCATCCACAGCCACCTCTGTACCCCCCCCCCATCCACAGCCACCTCTGTACCCCCCCCCCATCCACAGCCACCTCTGTACCCCCCCCATCCACAGCCACCTCTGTACCCCCCCATCCACAGCCACCCCTCCTATCCACAGCCACCACTCTACCCCCCGTCCACAGCCACCTCTGTACCCCCCCTGTCCACAGCCACCTCTGTTCACCCCCCTGTCCACAGCCACCACCTCCCCTTTCCACAGCCTCCACTGTACCCCCCTGTCTACAGCCACCTCTGTTCACCCACCTGTCCACAGCCACCTCTGTACCCCCCCATTCACAGCCACCTCTGTACCTCCCCCATCCACAGCCACCTCTTTACCCTTCCCCCCTATTCACAGCCACCTCTGTACCCCTCCTGTCCACAGCCACCACTGCCCCCCTCCTTTCCACAGCCACCTCTGTACCCCCCCTGTCCAAAGCTGCCTCTACACCTCCCCCCGTCCACAGCCACCTCTGTACCCCCCATCTCCACAGCCACCTCTGTACCCCCCATGTCCACAGCAACTGAAAATGTATCCCTTCCCCCCAAGTCTACAGCCACCTCTGCACCCCCCTCTCCCCCCCTTTACAGTTGTCACAAATTCACCCCATTCCACTCACAGTTCTCCTCCTCACAGTCAGTGATGCTGCCTGCACTGTTCTGTTATGTGTGTGCGCGCGCTCTTTTTCCAACACGCACACACAGTGCAGTCTCCGCCTATCAGACCAGCCAGAACACTTCACTTTGTTCTGTGCTATAGAACTCAGAGGTGGGAGGGGGAGCACGGAGAGCCACTCTGCCTCACTCCCTGTCAGGACGAGCCAGCTCTTACACATAGAGCCTGCAACTGTCCTTCTCCTCTGTCAGTATCTTCCTTGTGTTAACCCGGCTGCAACAGCAAACGGGGGAGGATGGGACAGCTGAATTGAACGCTACACCGGGAGAACTATTCAAGGCTCCAGGGGCAGCAGCTTTTTGGGCCCCCAACAATGACAGGGCCCTGGGCAAATGCCCATTTTGGCCTGCGGTAAAGACGGCCCTGACACCTACTCAGGTTGAACTTGGACTATTGTCTTTATTCAACCTCAACCACTATGTAACCATGTAACTGCTCCTTTAAAAATTATTTTTTTTTTAAACTTTTTTTTTAATTATTTTTATTGGTTTTTATGCAAATATAACAAAACAGTACATGTAAGCAAAAATAGAGCACAAACACAAATGCTTAAGGTAATGAGAATACAACACTGTGGGTAACAGATCAATGGAAATACATGTAAAACATTTGAGGTTGAAATAACAGTTCAACAGGTAACGGCAAAATGTACCCATAGACTAGTGTGTTAGTTCAAATATAAGCTACGGGTGCACGCGTCTCCCCCGAGGCACCCAAACGGGGGCACTTTTTGCTCCAAGGGGCGCCCGCACCCAAGCCCCATCTACCACTTTTTTTTTTTTCAATTAAGATTTGTATTGGAAGGGGGCATGGCCAAATGGGGCATGTGAGTAGACTCACCTCACGGAGCTCCCGCACCTGATCCATCATTTTGATCCTTTTCCTGGCCGGAATCCTTTCCCTGGTACCATCTTCTTCCTCAGGGGGTCCCCGTTATTCCAGCGGTGCCTATTGTCCCACGCAGCAGCCCTGCCATGAGTCTCCTGCAGTCTCCCAAGATGGTGCCGGTACAGTGACCCCACAGCGTGCCCTGCGCGAGCTGGAGAGACAGAAGGAGGTTGGGGTGAAGCCTAAAGCGGCTCGCCCCGCAGGTAAAGACGCTACTGGGGATATTTTATTATATGCTAAGAAGCTGTTTGAGATTCTGGATCAGGACACTGGGGAGTGTGCACATGCTGACAACGGAGGGGCCTCTGCTGCAGCTACACAGGGCCTGGGGGCTGACTCACATCCCACGCTGCCTGACTGGGACCTGGACACTGATGAGGGTGTGATGGAGGAGGAACAGTCCACACTTAGTCAAATACTTCATGCTGTGCACAAGTGTACTGCCTCTGTCAATACTGTTAAGGAAAGGTTGGAGGGTCTCACTGAAGAAGTGGTTCTCATACGCCAAGACCTGCAAAAAATCTGTGAGCGCACCACTGCCGTGGAAAGTCGCATTAGCGACTTGGAGTATCAGATACCAGCATTGCTCACTGAGTCCAGAACAACTGCAAGACAGGCCCAGCTTAATAAAGATAAGACTGATGAAAATTGTCTGCGGCGCAACAATGTGCGCATTGTTGGGCTCCCGGAGAAGGTAGAGGGCAGAGACCCCACTGAGTTTATTGAATGGTGGCTGTGTGATATGTTTGGCAGGGAGTCCTTCTCGCCCTTGTTCGCGGTGGAAAGGGCCCACCGGGTCCCCACCAGAGCACTGCCAGGAAACGCTCCCAGGCCCATGCTGGCCAAGCTGCTGCACTACAGGGACAGGGAGAAAGTGCTGCGTCTGGCCAGGGAAAAGGCGGAGGTCAAGTTTAATGGTGCCAGGGTGTCCTTTTACCTGGACTTCTCTGCGGAGGTCCAAAAACAACGTGCCAAGTTCATCGATGTTAAAACAAAGACTTTGACGCATTGGATTGATCTACGCTATGTTATACCCAGCCCGCCTGCGGGTCACTGCAGAGGGTAGGGTGCACTTTTTTGATACTGCCGCGGACGCGGCAAGCTGGCTTGACGTCCATGAACTCTTCCTCTGCCAACGCCGACGAGAGGATCCTGGTGAGTGAGGGGCACCATGCTGTGGACTAAGCATCTCTACAGGCCTAGACCCTCTGGATGTTTACCCCGGCTGGGGTCAATACCATTTTTGTGATGGAACTGATGTGCTCCAACCAATGAGTGTTTCTTCTAGTTCTGGTGATGTAACTAATACACCTTACTTGGATTACAAAGTGCAGAATGCGTGGTTGCGCCCAGCGGGATCGAGGGCCACCACTGTTTTTTGGGACTGACATCCCCGGTGGGCAGACTCTGGCTCTGTGGCTCTACTGCCCGACACTTGTGTTTTGTTGAGGCACCGTTGTGCCTTGTCCCTATGGGATGTGTTATTTTTTTATCTGCCTTTGCTTTTGAGGAATCGCACACACCATTGGCTTTGACAGCGTCTTGGCCACAGACTTCCTGTTTGACTGTGCTCACTTCGGTCTTGTTACTTTGCGGACCCCTGCTCTGGGAATCTGCTCCTCTGGCTGGTGCCCTCTACCTTCAGTGTTTTCCTACATGGCTGGACTACCTATAGTGTCATGGAATATGCGGGGACTCGGCTGCCCTCAGAAGAGAGCCATGATAGCTGCACAACTGCGCAAGTATCATCCAGCGATCATAGGATTGCAGGAGACTCACCTTGTGGAGGACTCTGTGGGGATGTTTACGATACTCCTGGGTGGGCCGGGGTTACCATTCCACTCACTCTTCTTATTCCAGGGGGATGAGTGTTCTGGTGCATAAGGCCCTCGCCTTCCAGGAGTTGGGGGCGAGGGTGGATTCGGAGGGTCGATTTGTATTCCTGCACTGTAAAATATTTCAAGTTACCTGTGTTTCAGCGGTAGTCTATATTCCTCCTCCATTTTCCTCCAGGGTGCTCCGTGACCTTCTAGTGTTTACAGTAGACAAGGCGGATACACCCCTCTTTGTGATCGGTGATTTTAATGGGATCTTGGACCCTGCTAGAGATAAACATCGACCTGCCCCTCCAGTGGCTTTTGCCAGGGGTACCGCTCTCTCATGCTTTTTGGGGGAGCTGGCTGGCAAATGTATGGCGCTCACGGCATCCTGACACGGTTCAATTTTCCTGCTTTTCCAAAACTCATCTCTCTTTATCCAGTATTGACTTGTGTGTGGGCACTGGAGCTGCAGTCACGCTGGTGGAGTATGCTTTGAGGGGGATTTCGGACCACTCACCGCTGGTGGTCTGGATCACCACGCGGCCTCAGACCGGATTGCGCAGGGCCCGTTGGCGCCTGAATGCTTTCTGGCTGAAGCTTTTCCCACCGGATGCTAATATTTCGATTGAAATTACCTCTTATTTTATGGATAATGACCACTTTTCCGATGTACTTGTGCGGTGGGATGCATTCAAATGTTTCCTCAGGGGCGTTTTGATTGCCAATATTAAAAGAGTGCAAACCACCTCTAAACATTTTGAGGAGCAATTGGCTCAACGGACCCATGATTTGGAGGAGGAGTATATTACCAACCCTTCGGATGAGACGAGGGATGCATGGTTGTCTGCCCAGAGGGTGTTGGTGGAGGAATTGCAGACTAAAGCCGATAAGCCTTTCTTTGCTAAAACTACATTTTATGAGGAGGGGGAGCGGACGGCCGCCCAATATCACGCATTGTGGGGGTGCGCCCTTTGCCCCCCCCCCATTGGTGCCCTTAAGCTATTAAATGGTCATCTGGCCAATACACCTGAGGCAATTATGTCTGAACTAGTGCGCTTCTACTCTGACCTGTACTTCTCTAGGGTGTCTTATGCTCCGGAGGACCTGCAGCAATATTTGGCCACAATCTCTCTTCCAAGGTTGACGGAGCACCAGTGCTCCAATCTGGAGGCCCCCATGACTGAGGATGAGCTGCAGGAAGCAACGGCTCTGTTTCCTGGTTCTAAGGCCCCTGGTGATGATGGCCTTCCAATAGAGATATACCAACAATACTCTGAGGTACTTCTTCCTAAGCTGCTAGAGGTTTTTAATGCTGCTAGAGACATGGGTACTTTGCCAGACTCCATGACTAGGGCCAGTATTGTCCTGCTGCTTAAGCCCGGTAAACCCGCATCGGACCCTGGATACTATAGACCTATCTCTTTGCCAGTATTTTCACATCAGTCTGGAGTAAAGGTTCTAGCGAGGAGGGTTAATACCATCATTGCACATGTTGTCCATGAGGATCAAGCGGGCTTTATGCATAATAGGTCAACGGCGATTAATCTTCGCCGCTTCTTTTTGGCCATTCAGACACCGGTTGATAATATGGGTGATAGAGCGCTGCTATCGCTAGACGCTAATAAAGCGTTTGACAGCGTGGAGTGGGACTACTTGTGGGCAGTGTTGGATAAGTTTGGATTCGGCCCTATCTTCATATCATGGGTATGATTGCTATACTATCGCCCTCAGGCTTCCATTAGGGAGGGTGACAGGATCACAGAGAATTTCTATTTGAGGAGAGGAACTAGGCAGAGGTGCCCACTGTCCCCACTCCGATTTGCACTGGCTACTGAGCCGCTCACGGCCATCATTAGAACTCAGGCTTCCATTGATGGATTTCATTATGGCCCCCTCCAGGAGAAGATTCTGCTCTATGCAGATGATATGCTCCTGATGCTTGGGGGCACGGGTGCTTCTTTGCGGGCTACCATGGCCACCATAGCGGGTTTTGGCCGCTTCTCCGGCCTCACCATAAATTGGTCCAAGTCGGCTCTGTTGCCACTGGATAAAACTGTGGACCCTCTCTTGGGAACGATGTGTTCAGTCCCTGTGGTGACTAGGTTTAGATACTTGGGGATAGTGGTTTCCGCGGATCCGATCCAATATTGTCACCTGAATATACACCAGCTCCTGGCCAGGTTCCGTGACACGATTAAGGTTTGGAACAAGTTGTGGCTCTCAGTCGCCGGCAGGGTGAACCTGATTGAGATGGTTCTGATGCTGCAGCTCCTGTATTTCTTACACAATTCACCACTGGCTCTCAGTCGCCGGCAGGGTGAACCTGATTGAGATGGTTCTGATGCCGCAGCTCCTGTATTTCTTACACAATTCCCCCATAGTTATTACGCTGAAAATATTCCGGGTGGTCAACACGTTGTTTAGGTCTCTCATATGGCAGGGGCGGGCAGCCCAGATCCAGGTTGAGCAATTGCAGAAGTCCAGAGTCTTGGGGGGCCTCTCTCTCCCCAACCCGTGGATCTATTACCTAACCTCCCAGCTGCAGCACTTGGTTGGTGCTATGGCTGGGACGGGGGGTGGTCCTGCTCTGACACTCATGGGGCATTTCACAGGAGCAAACGGAATACCCGAGGGGTTGGAGGTTCAACTCTTTGCTATGTCCAATAAGCTCTACCCCACATATAGGCTTCTTCAGAAAGTTTGGGATAAGGCCAAGCAGCTGCAGCAGGCCACCGGCTACACTTCCTATAGCCCCATTTGGCATAACCGCACGTACCCTGAGCTGGGCAAGCTGGACCAGGCTGGAAGGTGGCTGTCCTTCGGGGTATCCCACATTAAACATATCTTGCTCAACGGGACGTTAGTGTCCTTTGAGCAATTGCAACTTAGATTCTCCCTACCAAATACTATTATTACTACTACATCCAGCTCCAGCATGCTCTACGGGCTCAGCCCTCCTTGTTACATTCCAGTTTGTCCTCTACACTGGTATTTTTCCCTATGGAGCAATATACCTCCACTAAAGGTTTTATATCTGCTTGTTACGCAACCTTGTTGGGTTTATATCTGGACAGGTATCCTTGCAAGGTGTGTGATCAGTGGAGCGAGGAAGGGGGGGGGGGATCCCGGATGAGCAGTGGGAGGATGCTTTGGAGTCAGTTAGAAAATGCCATTAGGTGTCCCAGTTGTATATCCTCCTTCCAGTTCATCATACCCCGGTGAAACTGCATGCTATGGGTCTTCGTCCGGACAATATGTGCAATAGATGTGAGAGGGATGCGGGGGAACTAATACACTTGTTATGGAGATGCCCGAAACTGCATCGGTACTGGGCATTAGTGACTTCCACTATCAAAAGAGTTCTGGGCTTGGAGATCTCATTGGATCCCAAGCACTACCTCTTGGGTATACTGGATCACATAATTTGAAGATAGATATTTACGTGAGGCAGCTGCTCATGCTCTGTTTCAGACTCGGCTGCTTATTCTTAGACACTAGATTGATCGGGATCCCCCCACGTGTAAGATGTGGATGGAGCAATTGGGCTCCCCCCTTCACATGGAAAAAATATATATACCTGCATAGGGGTGCTCCGGCTAAGTTCCAGAAAATCTGGGGGGTTTGGCTGAGTTCTCCGGGGATGGCTCCTATGGACCTGATCCTAGACCATCTGCTGCTTTAACCACTTAAGCCCCGGAGGATTTGGCTGCTCAAAGACCAGGGCCTATTTTGCGATTCGGCACTGCATGACTTTAACAGACAATTGCGCGGTCGTGCGACGCTGTACCCAAATGAAATTGATGTCCTTTTTTCCCCACAAATAGAGCTTTCTTTTGGTGGTATTTGATCACCTGTGTTATTTTTACTTTTTGCGCTATAAACAAAAAAAGAGCGACAATTTTGGAAAAATAACAATACTTTTCACATTTTTTTATATGAAAGTCTCAAAAAAATTTAAAAATCAAAATTTTTTAACATTTTAGGCCAAATTGTTTTCTGCTACATATTTTTGTTAAATAAAAAATCACAATAAGCGGATTTTGATTGGTTTGCGCAAAAGTTATTGCATTTACCAACTACGGAAAGGTTAATGTAATTTTTGTTGTTTTTTTTTTTTAACTAGTAATGGCGGGGATCTGCGATTTTTTTTTTTTGCAGGACTGCGACATTGCGGCGGACAGATCGGACCCTTGACTGACATTTTTGGGGGTACCAGTGACATTACTACAGTAATTAGTGCTATAAATATGCACTGTTACTGTAAAAATGACACTGGCAGGGAAGGGGTTAACTTTATTAGTGATCAAGGGGTTAAGTGTGTCCCTAGGGGCGTGCTTCTGACTGTCAAGAGGTGTGGCTTTTAGTGTAACCACAGAGACATACAATCCTACATAGCAGGATCGTATAGCCTCTGCTGTTACAACCAGGGAGAATGACAGGCGGCTTTGTTTACATTAGCCGCCTGCCTTTCTCCCTCTCCAGCGGGAGATCGCGAGTGACCAGCGGACATCGGAGCCGCCGGTCACTCGAGCGGGGATGTTACTGAACAAGCGGGGGCTCGCCCCCTAGAGGCTCGTGGGCGAGCGACGTAGCAATACGTCGCTTTGCCCAGGAGGGGCTGACCGCTGCATTATATGTACTTGCGGCGGTCGGCAAGTGGTTAATTGCTGGGGGTGGTGAGGGCCTCCTGTGGTCTGGGTTGGGGGAGCCGCTTTGCTCCTTGCTGCATGTATAATCTTTAGTATTGAAATCTCAGGTTCAGGTTGATTTCTGCTTTCTGATGCATACCTGATTGACAGCTCAGATCTGTAAACTATTATGTGCCTTATCTTGTTACTTCTTTACCGTTGCACTGTTTGTATATGTGTGCAATTTTTCAATAAACTTTTCTCTTGATTTAAAAAAAAAAAGATTTGTATTGAACTTTTGAAAAGTAATTCAACAAAGGTACAAGTAGTACAGAGCAGTGTAATAGAAGAATTGGTTACATAACTCTAATAATACACAATATAAGGTGTATAACATTAAACATAGTGTTGAACAGTAGTACCCATGAGGGTAAGGAGTTAAGATGGGCAGGTGTGTGGGTGGGAGGGAAGGGTTATGCAGGGAGAGGAAAGTGTTTAGGTTGTCAGGGCATTATGCCAGTCACGACAGAGACACCACGCTCTGGAGAATTTGAACCTAGCGTTGTTGTCTCTTGGTAACGAGCTCTCATAGTAATAATGGGTATGTACCAGCTTGATTACATCTAGGATACCTGGAACCAAACAGGACTTCCAGTTCCTTGTTATGAGCACTCTGGTTGCTAAGAGGATATGTGTAATGACTGTCCTGTGGTGATGGGGAAAAAGATTGATACCCAGGTTTAGCACAGCCAGTTGTGGGGTCAATTTGCATTGTGAGTGAGTTATCTCCGAGATTAAAGTGGATACTTCTGACCATAGCTTTGTTATACAAGAGCATGTCCAGAAAATATGAAAAAGGGATCCTGTTTGATTACAATTCCTCCAACAGAAGAGGCTAGAGTGATTGTGGAATTTCGCCAGTCTCTGCAGCGTTAGATACAAGCGTAGGGCAATTTTTTGTGCCATCTCCCAGAAGTTGGTGCATTTCATCACCTTATATGGAGTTTAGGGCTGCCCCCCATTCGGTGTCAGTGATTTCCCTCTGTAAGTCTACCTCCCAGGTCAGGAAGGGCGCAGACTTTGTGAAACATCCTATGTTCTGTAGTGTTAGAGAGATGCCTTTACACTGTTTTTTTGGTATTAAAGTAATAGTGCCAAATATTTACCAGTATCTCCCATTCCAGACCCGGGAGGGAAGAAACGCAATGATGTATTCTATAGAATGTGAGGAAATCTCTGGCCGGGGGCCTCGGTTAGAGCTTGAATTTGCAAGAAGGACTTGTTAGTAACGTTGGTACGGAAATCAGAAATATAATTACCTAGTGATGACGTCCATGTAGGCATGATTAAGTCTGGCGATAATAGTTTAAGGACTCCGAACGGTATGGGCAAAGGTTTGGTAGGGACGGCAGTCCATTTGTAATAGAGGAATGTCTTCCATACTTTGATAGTGGCTTGGATAGTAGGTGAGTAAGAATTTAAATCAGGTGAGGTGACCATTCTACTGAAAAACCTGTTTTTTATATTTCCGCCAGGAATCATGGATTGCTCTATATCTACCTATAGAGGCTGAGGTTACCCATTCTTTTAATTGGGTCAGGATCGTGGCCAGATAATAGTCTTATGTCAATATAGCCTGAACCCCCTGCCAACCTGTGTTTTATTAGCCTGTCATGACTACATCAAGCCCTCTTTCCCTGCCATACATATTTATGAATAATTGTTTGGATGGATCGGAGCTATTTGTGTGACAGTGGAATAGGAAGAGTGCAGAAGAGGTATAAAAGCTTTGGTAGGAGCATCATTTTAAATGATGCCAGGCGCCCTGACCAGGAGAATTTGTGTTTAGTTAACTTGGCTATTTCCTGTGTTCGAGTGGTCTTAATATCAGCATAGTTCTTGGTGAAGAGGAGTCTAGTGGATTTCGTGAGGGTGATCCCTAAATAAGGGATGTCAGTGTCGGCTCATGAGAAGGAGTATGCATTTTGCAGTACATTGCTGGTGATAGCGTCAAGTTCAATGTCCAGAATATACAATTTACTTACATTTACCTTATAGTAGGATATTTTGCTAAAGGTCAACAAAGCGTCTTGTGCCGAAGCCAGAGAAGTCGTTGGATTGGTAAGCATTAATATCACGTCATCCGGGAACAAATTTATTTTGTGTTCTGTGGAGCCAGTTTTGATACCTGTTATGTTGGTGTGGGATCTAATGTGTTCTGCCAGGGGTTCCATTGCAAGGTTAAATATTAGTGGGGACAGTGGGCATCCCTATCTGGTTCCGTTTGAGATCTGAAATGGTTTGGATAGCATTTCTGAGGAGTATACTTGGGCTGATGGGGAAGCATAAAGGGCCATGACGGGGTTGAGGATATTACCTTGGAATCCTCAGGGCGGCATGGAGGTAAGACCAATGGATTCTATCGAACGCCTTCTCTGCGTCTAGAGATAGCAGCAGAGAAGGTGTTCTTGGGCGTTCTGCATAATGTATCACATTGATTATTCTGCGGGTGGCATTGCTCAGTTGTCTTGCCTGTTATAAAACCTGATTGGTCAGGATGAATTAGGGAAGGCATGATGGTGAGCAGTCTGTTGGCTATTAATTTGGCATATATTTTCGTGTCTATATTGAGAAGTGAGATGGGCCTGAAATTTTGTGGCATAGTGGGTTCTTTCCCTGGCTTAGGGAACTTTGATGATTAAAGCAGTGAGCATGGATGGAGGGAGAGAGGAGGAGGAGGCAGCTTTGTTAAATAAGTGGGTCAGATAGGGCATCAGGTTATTTTTAAATTGTTTTTAGTATTCCCCCATGAGGCCATCAGGGACTGGGGATTTGGATTTGTTTGAGGGAAGTTTAGAGATAGTTTCTATGACTTCCTGGTCTGTGAAGGGGGCATTGAGCGAAGCGAGGTGGCTTGGGGACAATGACAGGAGGTTGATACCTGCCAGGAATGACTTGATCTCCCCCAATGATGGTTGGGGGGTTGAGGGGTCCTCTTTCAGGTTATAAAGTGTGCTATAATAATGACTGAAAGTGTCAGCGATGGCTTGTGGATCAATCATTTTTGCTTTAGAGGTTGGGTGAATTAAGTACGTGAATTTATTACGAACGCGGTGACCTTTAATTTTCAGGGCCATAGCTTTCCCTGCTTTGGTGTAATATTTGGCTTTAAGTTGTCGTTGTGATTTTTCATAGGAATCAAGGAGTAATGTTCTGAGGGATTGCCTAAGTAAAACTAATTGCGTTTGTAGTTTAGGGTCTGAGTGGGATTGATTGGCTTGTTCTAGCTCTTTGATAGAGTTGGTAAGGGAGTCTAGTTGCTGCCTCCTCTTCCTCTTCTCCCTAGCACTCAATTGGATTAGTATTCCTCGGATAAACGCTTTATGGGCGCACCACAAGGTAGAGCTGTCTGAAACAGTTCCTTTATTAAGGGTGAAGAATTCCTCGAGCTGTTTTCGAATTAAAGGGGCATGAAGCTGCGATTGAAGAATGGACGCATTGGCTCTTCATATTCTGGTGGCATGTTGGAATGGTGTAGGGCCGATGTCCATTGTAATTGGCGCGTTGTCAGACACATGATTGTGTCTATAGTGGAGTCAGTGACCTGGGGAAGGGTCCACTTGTCTACTAGAAAGTAGTCTATTCTGGTATATGAGTTATGGCGATGGGAGTGGAAAGTGAAATCGCATTCTGCGGTGTGATGGCAATGCCATACCTCATATAAGTCATTATTCCTCATGAAAGTTCCCATTGGTGAGAGTCTATTATTACGGGAAGAAGTATCCAGTTAGTTATGTGTGGCGATTTTAACATCATACCAGACAACCAAGTGGCCATGATGCAGTTTGCAAATTTTCCTCATGAGCTTGGTCAAAAATGTAATTTGCCAGGGGTTGAGAGCATATAAATTCACAAGCGTATATATGGTGTTGTCCATTGTGCAGTCTAGCACTATATACCTCCCTTCCGTGTCCAGTATCTTTTCATGGAGGGTGAATGCAATAGATTGTTTGATCGCTATAAGAACTCCATTCTTCTTCACAGGGCCCGAGGTTTTGAATATAATTGGGAAGAGTTTGTGTGTACAGCTGGGTTCCTCATTAGTCTTGAAGTGAGTTTCCTGCACACACAGGACATCGTAGTGAGACTCATGAGCTGTACTCCAGAGGGAGGCCCTTTTAGCAGGGTGGCTAAGTCCCTTGGTGTTAAGAGGTAAAAATCTCAGCATCTTGGAGCAAGTGTAAGGTGTGTGGTGTGGAGGTTGGTTACCCACGATTAGGTGTGGACGGTTGTGCTTAGGCTTGAATGTTGCAAAGTTGCTGTATGTGGACGCAGGAGAAGGGTCTTCAGGCTTCTCTGGAACTTGTTGCCTCACTTTGCTCTCCAGAAGGGAAGGAAGGGGGGAAGGAGTAGAGGGTTAATCGTAGATAACTCTGTAGGATAGTAAGTTGGCAGTCACTTACGAGAATAAAGCCCCGTACACACGTACCGATTGTCGGCCGTAAATATTCGGCCGCCGACCGATCGGCCGATTGTAGGCTAGTTAGTATGATGCTTCCGACAGCCGACAGCGCATTTTTGGCCGAACAGAATCAGTTGTGCAGACTTTAAAATATTTGTTGGCCGTCACCAGAATGGCCGATTGTTCGCCAGTCAGTACAGAATTCGGCTGACAATCAGCAGATTTGCAAGACTGGGCATGCTCAGAGAAGAAAAAACACACGGAAAGTTAACCATCACATGACATCACTTCTGCAGTCGGCTGTTGTTGGCCGACAAAATTCGTGTGCAGTCTTTTGCAGTTTTCAACCGACAGGACAGCCCTGGACAAAAGACGGCCGATCGTTCGGCTGACGATCGTTACGTGTGTACGGGGCTTAAGAGTACAACTGGAAAGGGAGGGTGGTAGGAGCAGAGGAGAAAAAAAAAAAAGGGTAAGCAGGTTCACAACAAAACAAAAAGAAAAAAAATAAAGTTCAGCAGGTTGTCACAGAGGCTGCTGATGTGTTACAGGGCAGAGTCTGTTGGTAACTAGTGCAACGAGCTGGGCACTGACCGGAGTAGTAAGTGCATTTCAAACTTTAGTGGATACACACAGTTCGGTATGGCATTGTCATTGAGGTGACGTCCAGGGGTGCTTCTAGAGTATCCTCTGTTGTCCCGATGGGCTTGCGGGGTGTATTCGGGGATGATTCCCCAGTCTTGTAGCAGGGCAAGGCCTTCTGCTACCGTGTGAATGTTATGTTTCACCCCGTTTCTGGTAACCATGATTTTCGTAGGGAAGCCCCATTGAAAGGGTATTTTGTGGTTGTTAAGCAGTTTAGTAATAGTACTCAGTTAGTGCCTGAGGTGGCAGATGTATTGGGATATATAAGCATACAGCTGTAAGTATTGGCATATGAAGCCGATAGTTGGCCAAGGTGTTTCACTTTAAGCAGGATTTGCTCCTTGGTGCGATAAAAGTTGATTTTCAGAAGAACATCTCTAGGGACTTCTGCTGGGATATGTGGTGGTTTGGGTATTCGGTGTATGCGGTCAATGGTGGTTTCCATAGAAGAGATATTAGGTAGGAGGGTACTGATCAATTGCACAGTGTAATCATTGAGGTCTGTGGGGAGAACAGTTTCAGGTATTCCCTTAATTTTTATATTGTTGCGCGGGATCTATCTTCTAAATCTGCTATCTTGGCTCTCATCCATTGTTCGTCTCTCATATGGTCATGTGTGTCTACCAGATCATTCACTGTGTCAGTCATATCTCCCATTTGGTGTTCTATGTTCGTCACTTTTTTCCCTAGGGAGTGCATTTCAATAGAGAATTTAGTGCACATAGAGGATATGGTGCCAGGGAGCGAACTATGAAGGGAAATGAGCATTTCCTTCATGGTAGTATCAAGGACTGGTTGCTTCTGAGTAGGAAACATTGCTATTGGTGATGATTGAAGTGGCTGAATGGGGGTAATAGTAAATGGATGGCTCACCTCAGGCTCTTGGGGGCCACAATCCAGTCGCATCCGCAATTTCACCGGGCTGTTGCTGGTAGAGGAGGTGGATGATGAAGGCTGGTTGCCAGAACAGGCATTTGGTGGGTGTATTTCCTGACCATCGGCTGCAGGGAGGTCTGTATAGGAGCTAGATGCCTCATGTGCCAGGCTGCGGGTGCCATCTTGGCTGCTATGCTGTCCTGTGTGTGTGAAGAAACTTGTCAGTTTCTGCGGCTGGTGGTATTCTTTGCACTTGAGGGACATGGCGCAGGGGGTCCTCTTGGTACTGGGATCCCTGGAGTGTCCTGGGTAATGATTTTGAAGCAGTGTTCCTGCTCGTAGTCTCCGGTCAGTGCAGGAACTGATGTCTCAGACATCCATACAGCTCGGCAGTTAGCCACGCCCCCCAAAAACTTTTTTTCATTGCTACATGTTCCCCAGGTCAGTACCTGGACCCCCATACACTTTTTTGGTGCAAAAACTTGAATTTAAGTCTTCAAAATGAGGCCGTTTGATTTTTGAGGTTCGAGTCCCATAGACTTCAATGGGGTTTGTTTATTCAAACAAAAACTTTTCCTCTGTTCGCGGTGTTCTGGTGCGAACCAAACCGGGGGGTGTTCGGCTCATCACTAGTGCTGACAAATTCAGAATTGCGGAGACTTTTTGTAAATCCATTTAGATCCCTTCGGTAGAAATGATCAAGCCCAGGAATTGAATAATTTGCTGCTCGAATGCACACTTTTCAGACTTGGCATAGAGTCCATGTTGGGGGAGTTGGCATAGGACACTCGTATCTCCGGTAGATTTAAAGAGAAACAGAGAGTATGAGGATGTCATCTAAGTAAACAATGACAAAGATATCTAGAAAGTCCTTAAAAATGTCATTAATGAAATGTTGAAACGTGGCCAGTGTGTTGCATAGACCGAATGGCATGACAAGGTACTCATAGTGCCCAAACCGGGTACGGAAGGTGGGCTTGCACTTATCCCCCCGCATGCGGATTAGGTTATAAGCTCCTCTTAAATTGAATTTTGTGAAGATATTAGCAGAACGAAGTCTTTGGAAGAGTTCTGGTACCAAGGGAAGGGGATATCAATTTTTCACCGTGATTTTATTTAGATATCTAGAAAGTCCTTAAAATGTCATTAATGAAATGTTGAAACGTGGCCGGTGTGTTGCATAGACCGAATGGCATGACAAGGTACTCATAGTGGCCTACAGAAGGCGGTCTTCCACTTATCCCCCTCCCAGATGAGGATTAGGTTATAAGCTCCTCTTGAATTTAATTTTGCGAAGATAGTAGCAGAACGAAGTCTTTGGAAGAGTTCTGGTACCAAGGGAAGGGGATATCAATTTTTCACCGTGATTTTATTTAGGACATGATAATCCACACACGGTTGTAGAGAATGGTCCTTTTCCACAAAGAATATTCCAGCACCGGCAGGTGAAGTGGAAGGGCAGATGAACCCTTTCTGAAGGTTCTCGTCTATAAACTGATCCAGATGAACAAGTCTGGGGAGTAAGGGTTGCAGTCTAGTGGCTATCAGTTTGGTAAAGAGTAGGGATGCACCGAATAATTGGCGGCCGAACATTATTCGGCCGAAAATAGAAAAAATAGCACTTTCGGTGTTCGGCCGAATAAGTCAAAAGGCCGAATAATTTTGTGCCGAATAATAGGGCTGAACGATAGTCGATATGATATTGACTATCGTTCTGTGGCCGTAGGCGATATTTACAGGGGGAAGGGACTCGGAGGAGGACAGGAGGACTCACAGACTTCCGTGTTAGGCAGGGGAAGCCGGGACACTTCAGCGGTGAGCATACATACATTACTCACTCGTGCACTGCAGCCCGCCCCACACATTCAGTGAGTCTTACTCTCCTCCCTAGTTTTTTCAATGGCACATTCAGGAAGCCAATCACGCCGTGATTAGCTGCACAGCGAACCAATCACGCGTGCCTGCACACCTGATTGGTTCCGCTGTGCCGCTACTCACGGCGTGATTGGCTTCCTGAATGTGCCATTGAAAAAACTAGGGAAGAGAGTAAGACTCACTGAATGTGTGGGGCGGGCTGCAGTGCACGAGTGAGTAATGTATGTATGCGGCTGTGCTCCTTTCCAGGCTCCTACTAGTCCACCTCCAGCCTCCTACTACCACCAATGAGAGACTGTCTGTCACTGTATAATCTGATCGAGTCCACACTGACACTGACTGTCACTGAGTAATTGATGTTACCACATTAACCCTGACCTGCCCAGTGCCCTGTATCTGCAATTAAAATTTACAAGGCTGCCTGCATGCTTCCTAATTTCCATTCCCAGCATCCTTCCCAATCCCTACAGTGTCACTAACATTAACCCTATGGTACAAGGCTGCAGTGTGCACTGAATCCCATTCCCTACAGTAACATTTAGGGAGAGAGAGAGAGACATGAGAGGACAAGAGAGAGAGAGAGAGAGAGAGAGACATGAGAGGACAAGAGAGAGAGAGAGAGACACGAGAGGACAAGAGAGAGGACAAAAAATTGGCAAAATAAATGGAAAAAATGCAAAACACCGCGTTCGGTATTCGGCCTTCGGCCAAACATTTTATTATTATTCGGCTTCGGCCAAGAATTTCATTTCGGTGCATCCCTAGTAAAGAGTTTTAAGTCTGAATTGAGTAAAGAGATCGGCCTATAGCTGCTATATGCTGATGGGTCTTTACCTTCCTTTGGGATTAATGAGATGTGAGCTAGTAGGGTTTCGGTATGGAAGGACGACGACTGTCCCAGGTTGTTGAGCAGCTTTAGCATAAAGGGGCATAATATGGGTTAGAGGGTTTTGTAGCACTGAATGATGAAACCATCCGAACCAGGGGCCTTCCCCAATTTGGTGGATTTAATCGCAGTCTGCAATTCTTCCATGGTAAACAGGGTCTCGAGATTTAATCTGTCAGGTAAAAATGGATTTTTGTAAAATCTTACCATAAAATCCTTTTCTCTTAAGCTCATTGACAGACGCAGTCCTCTTGATTAATATCAACTTGGGTTATACTGCCCTCTACAGGAGTAGGACAGTATAGGCAGAAGGAAAACGTTCTGGCCACACCTTAGGGGCAGTCCCAGAGGGTATATCCTCTCTCTCTCTGCTACAGGAAGTCAGTCATGTCACAAAGCAGCGTTAGAGAATTTAACCCAACCCAGCTCAAAAGTAGAGGGGCGGGTACTGCGTCTGTCAATGAGCTTAAGAGAAAAGGATTTTACGGTAAGATTTTACAAAAATCCATTTTTCTCTGTCGCTCATTGACAGACGCAGTCCTCTTGATTAATATCAACTTGGGACGTCCCAAAGCAGTGCCACAAATGAGGGGTGGGATAACAGAAATCAAAATTTAAATCCAGAAGGCCCAACCGGTGCCGACTAGAAGTCTTAAAGGCTCATCAAACCAAAGGATGAGACTCAACTGAAAACCCAACAAAAAAAAAAAAACCCTCGAGGTAGACCAACGGTCTCCTCAAATTGCGGCCTGCAGAACCTTGCGGCCAAAAGAGGCATCCGCCGATGCCATCACATCAACTTTATAAAATTTTGTAAAGGTATGAACCGACGACCAGGTAGCCGCCTTGCAAACCTGGACCACTGACGCCTGATGGCGGAAGGCCCAGGAAGCACTAAGCGCCCGAGTGGAGTGTGCCTTAACAGGGAACGGAGGATTCCGACCCTTAATAGAATAAGCCTGTACCACAGTCTGTCTGATCCATTTGGAGATAGTCGCGACAGATGCAGGCAACCCCTTTTTGGGGCCATCCGTGATCACAAAAAGTGAATCCGTTTTACGAAACGAGTCCGTAGTTTTCAGGTATACCCTGATTGCCCGAACCACATCCAAGGAATGCAACGCAAACTCCCGAGGATGACTTGGCTTAGGACACAGGGAAGATAATACAATATCTTCATTCAGATGAAACTCTGAAACCACTTTAGGAAGGAAGGATGGATTCGGACGAAGAACCACCTTATCCCTATGAACCACCAGATATGGGGAACGACAAGATAATGCGGCCAGTTCTGACACCCTGCGTGCAGAAGTGATAGCCACCAAGAAGGCCACCTTCTGGGATAACGTAAGCAAGGGAATCTCCCTAATATCTTCAAAGGGAGGTTTCTGAAGAACCGACAACACTAAATTAAGATCCCAGGGCGGTAAGGGTGCACGCACTGGCGGAGCCAGGTGTCGCACCCCCTGGATGAAATTCCGCACCAAGGAATGAGTAGCCAAAGGTTTCTGAAAGAAGATTGCTAACGCTGAAACATGACCCTTGATAGTGCTCAAGGACAGTTTCTGCTCAACCCCCTGTTGCAGAAAGGCCAAGATTCGGGTCACCGAATAGGTACGTGGAGGAAATCCAAGAGATTCACACCACGCAATATAAGACTTCCATGTGCGATAATAGACTTTGCTGGAAGTCGCCTTCCTTGCTTTAATTAGAGTAGGAATAACTGAAGCTGACAATCCCTTGTCCTTCAGCACCTGGGTCTCAATGGCCAGGCCGTTAAAACCAGCGATTGTAAAGCAAGATGGAAGATCGATCTGTGAGACAGCAGATCCTCCTTGAGAGGAAGTCTCCAAGGAGCGTCCGCGACCAGCCTCACCAAGTCGGCGTACCAGGCTCGACGAGGTCAGTCCGGAGTTACTAGGATAACTGGAATTCCCTCCACCTCTGTCCTGCGAAGAAGTTTCTTCAGTAACTTGAGAGGATGGAAGGCATACAGTAGCTGATACTGTCCCCACGGGGCGACCAGCGTGTCTGCTGCGTCCGCTAGAGGATCTCGGGAGCGGGCTACAAACCTCTGCACCTTCCTGTTGAGCCGAGATGCTAACAGATCCACATCCGGGGTGCCCCAATGAAGGCACCGCTGGTAAAATACCTCTGGATGAAGAGACCATTCCCCTTGATCCAGAATCTGACGGCTGAGGTAATCTGCCTGCCAATTTTCCACCCCCGGAATGAATACCGCGGAGAGAGCCGGAACAAACCGTTCCGCCCAATGAAGAATGCTGGCCACTTCTATGGCCGCCAGGGCACTCTTGGTGCCCCCTTGTTGATTGACATAAGCCACATCCGTGGCATTGTCCGACTGGCTCCGAACCGGGCTGCCCTGGAGCTGCTCGGTCCAGTAAATCAGACAAAGTCTGATCGCTCTCAGTTCCAACACATTTATCGGAAACCTGGATTCTATCGGAAGGAGTGACTTCCCCTGGCTGAGCATTGGAGACCGAAGCCACCAGACCAGAGACTCCCTGGTCCGCTCGCTCAACCGGATCCGATTGTCCAGGGAATCGGGATTCCGATTCCATTAGAAAAGAAGGCAAAAAATGGGGGTCCCCTTGTGGGATTTTATAGGCACATAAAATATAATATATATGAAAATATATGATAGAGATAATAGAAAAAATTATTTTATTATAAACACAAAAATATAATAATTAAAAACAGTACAGGCAAAGAAGAGAAACAGGTAAATCAACCACAGTAGTCTGAACAGACACCCAACATGTTTCGAAGCCAAAGAGAAAATTTTGCTTCTTCTTCAGGGGTAGGTTCAAACGGTACTCTAATAAGAAAATATGAGAAATATAAAAACCAAATAATTTTTTAAGGTTTTTTAGGAAGAAAACATTCCAAAATGACTCTATTAGAGTTTTACATGGTAATTTTTGATGACATTTAGCGAGTACTCACAGGGTTGAAAAAATAGCTGTGCTCAGGTAGCCTGCACGGTTAAAACCATCTGGTGGGTGCGAGTGTCCTTGCGACCAAATGCAATAGATAAGGTGGTAGATGAGTGTACTGGTCAGTAAACCAACAGCTGTTGAGGTCAGGTGTGTGTGGCCCACAATCAATGGACGTCTGAAGTCCTTAATTAGGAGAAGCCAGGAACAGCCTTTAAACATAAATAAATGGCAAGGATGTAAGTAATGCCGATCTGAAGAGTAGACAGATCAGGACTAAATACATTGATATATCTAATCAAAAAAGCAAAGAAAGGAAATGTATAATGATGGATGTCGACATGTGAAATAGCCACATGTTTGTATATATTATAGTGAATATATAGAAAACACTATATCAAAAAATGTGCCGAAGAGGTAGCCCAACAAAAAGGGGGCAATAGGGTCACACAAAATATGTCACTGCATATATATATACAAAGCCGATCAAAAAGGGTTTTTTTCTCTTTGAAAGGAATAGGCAGGAAATTAGATGAAAGATAGATACCTGGATGTTAGATGATGGTAGAGCTAAACGGCTAAACGGAGCTAAATAATTTTTTCTATTATCTCTATCATATATTTTCATATATATTATATTTTATGTGCCTATAAAATCCCACAAGGGGACCCCCATTTTTTGCCTAACATTATTAGGGATGTGGCACACATAAAACGCTAGGCTGAAGCACCTTTTCTATTCATTTTTGGTAGCAGATACCGCCCCCGCCGCTTTCTTTCAGCCTCCCGTTTACTTCAGGTTTTTGCTTCTGCAGTTTACCCTAGAGTTCACCCTCCAAAAAACAAACATTCTATTTGTTTATCTTTTCTGATTATTTGATTCTTTGTTTGACTTTTATAATGACACAGGACACCATTTTGTCAGGTCTCATCGGGGATAGTTGGAATAATCTCATGCAACAATATCAACAAGATTTTGAGGACAATGAATTTATAGAGACAGAATTGTCATCTATGTTCTTTCATTTGTCCAAAATGTTAGAGAAAAAATCGATGTTCTTTTGGAACATTAGATCTTTCCAGGAACACATAAAAGAAAATGTTAGCCCATTTGGCCTTAGAGCCCAAGTTTTTCCGATACTTGAGGACCCAACTCCTTCTTTTAAAACCAAATGGGAACAAGCCCTACAACAATGCTCTGTGGCTCTTATGAACCTCCTCATTGAGGAATATTCCTTAAGAACCACGGAGCTGGATAAATATATAGCTACTACATGTGAAAAATTAAAAAGGTATAAAAGTCACACTACGTTTCCCCATCGGGAAGCTAGATTAAAACAACAACTAGACACCTTCAATAAAAATACCCTTGTTAAGAAACAAAAAATTCTTAACAAGGATAAAAACACCTATTTACAAGGCAAGGCTTTCCATTGGACAAACAACCAACATTACATTCGACCACTTAATAGGGACTCCAACGCCCCAGCACCTCAACAAATAACTAAACCACCACCCTTTGTGAAGAACCACAAAACACCTATGGAACGCACCAAGTGCCCTTATGCATTTGGCTCGGACCCGGCATCTAAAAAGTCTAACACCCAACCCCAACACAAAGAGGGTTTATCCCTTTTTCCTACACCATCAATACCTCCATTATCTAACATCCCCCCCTCACAACAAATACCACCCTCCACTAATGTGTCCAATTTACCCACACATCACTCCTCTATTACTCATTTAGACGACCAAACTTTTTTAGATGTGGTCCACCAACGAGCTTCACAACTCACACTTGCACTCCCATCACCCCTCCCTCTCACTTAACCCCTCCTATTGCCACTCCCCATTCCCCCACTAATTTAGCACAAGATAATGTGGACTTCTCTATTATTAATTTATCCAGTTACAAATTATCCGAATCTGAATTATCCATATTACAAAAAGGTCTTAATTTTTGTCCCACGAATAACATAAATAAATTTGATTTTGTTAAGGATCTCCATTTATTTGCCCGTAAATTAAATCTCAAATACATCTATCACAAAGATAAACAAAAACCACATGAACAGGATCCCATCTTAGACACGTTAATTACTCTCCTCGAAGAAAACGAGGATCTTATAGATCGTGTGGACCTTCCCTCCTTACTCGCTGGTATCTCACCCGAATCCAGAGAACAAAAGACAGTAGGCACTGATTTACGCAAAAAATCTGATGTCTACCCCCCCATTCAGAATGCTAATATCAACGCCTTTTTAAAAATAGTGTCAAAGGAAGTTGAAAAACTAAATACACGTCCGCTATCCCAACCTAATATCTCTCAAGCACAAAGAGAGGCAATTAACATCTTGGCAACCAATAAATCTATCACCATCAAGCAGGCTGACAAAGGGGGGAACATTGTAATAATGGACAATACCCAATACATCAAAATGTGTACAAATATCTTAAATAATACCAATTGGTATAGGCGTATCACACCAGAGATAGTTACCAAGTATAACTTGGAATTTTATCAGTTGGTGGATACTGCCTATCTTAACAACGTTTTTTCTAAAGACACTTGGAATTTTGTCCGCACCAAATTTCCTGTCACCCCCACATTTTATGGCCTTCCAAAGGTACACAAAAGTACCACGGATCCTCCCGGAAGACCGATCATTTCTGGATGCGGATCTATTACGGACAACGCAAGTAAGCTAGTTGATGCATATCTTCAACCCCTTGTCCATAAGTTACCTTCCTTTACAAAGGACACTATTCATTTCATCAACAAAATTAAGGACCTCTGGATACCCCCCACCGCGATTTTAGTTACCATTGATGTAGAGGCTCTCTACAGCTCAATCCCCCACTCCAGGGGTATTGCAGCTGTGAAGCATACTATATCTGGTCAGGACCCACTCGATGCCTATGGAGAGTTTATGTTAGACTTATTGTTACATATCCTCACACATAATGTGTTTACATTTAATGGTTCCCACTACCTCCAGGTACAGGGGGTAGCGATGGGCACCTGTTGTGCTCCGTCGTATGCCAACCTGTACCTGGGGGAGTGGGAACATTTTCTTTCAGATGACGACGCGATGTCGATGTACACTGGTCACATTCTCTTTTGGACCAGGTACATCGACGACGTATTCCTCATCTGGGACGGCCCTTTGGAATCCCTCCAAGCCTTTTTAGTTCAATTGAACAAAAATGACTTTAACCTTTCATTTACAATGAATATGGACCCTGATCGGATTACTTTCCTGGATGTCGAGATTACACGTAGTGAAAACGAAACCCTACAGAGTAATCTCTACCGAAAACCCACCGCGGGAAACACAATATTGCATGGATCAAGTTTTCACCCTACCCCCCTACTTAGATCAATTCCCACGAGTCAGTACTTGAGGATAAGACGAAATTGTTCAGACCTCAAACTATTCCAAGCGGCTGCTGACGCCCTCCAAAAACGCCTATTACGTAGGGGTTATTCTAAGAAATCGCTAAAACAGGCTTACCAACGAGCCCTTAAGAGTGATAGAGATACACTATTGGCTCCAAAAACATCAGTGGGTCCTAGAAAGGAAGATACAATAAGGATTATAACTCCCTATAACCAACAGCATCAAAAAATTAGACGCATTGTCTCCAAACACTGGCACCTATTGGCCTCGGATCCTGTATTGGGCCAATATGTGTCAGACACACCTAACTTCACCTACAAAAGGGCCCCAGCATTGAGAGACAAAATAGTTCGTAGCGAGTTCCGCGACACTGATATGTCCACATGTTGCAAATATAGAGGGACATACATGTGCGGCAATTGCAAATATTGTGGCTACATGTTTACACAAAGATCTCCCATATTGCCCAATGGAGATGTCTATCAACCCAGGCATTTTGCCAATTGCCGCACGATAGGCGTGGTTTATCTCCTGCTTTGTTCTTGCCAGTGTTTTTACATTGGCAAGACCAAGCAGGAGTTTTGGCAACGCACATACCGCCATCTTTTAAGTATGAGGAAAGCAGATCCCGAGCTACCCCTGGGTAGACATGTGGCTACTGTACATGCCGGAAAAATGCCTAAGGTTAAGTTTTTGATTCTTGACCGAGTTCACCCCGCCCCTAGAGGAGGGGACTGGAATAAGTCCCTCCTCCAACTCGAACTAAGGTGGATTTTTTTGCTTAAGGCCACCGAGCCCCCAGGACTTAATGGATCCCTATCGTTCAAGCCCTTTCTTGAGGGCTTTAATTCTGGAGGAATGGAGACTTAATCCTCTCCGCCTTAACCAGATGGCCATCTATTTTTAGTTATATCTATGGCTTCCATACAACATTCTTAGTGTCCATATATCTATATATTCTATTGTTTTGGCCTCAAGTATATTGTACCACACTGTGCTAACATGCAATTCTTTTCAATACCAAAATTATATGTGTTGCAAATATTATGTATAATTATATATGCATGTTTTGATGTATATTGCATTGTTATTGTTATACATTGTATGTATTTTTTCTGTTCTCTGTATGTTGACCTTGTCATTTTTGTATTCCAGTGTCTGCAATCGTTACATCTGTGGGTCGTGTCCTTGCTGATATCTATATGCAATAATTACAATCTTAAATTATCTTTGATTGCTACAATTATACTTTTCATATTCCTCTTGCATTTTTTTAATTTGGTTTTTGTAAACCCTTTTCAGCTATCCATGTTGACTCCGGGTGGTGCCCCTCCTCCAGTGGGCGTCCCGGCACGGGGAGACATATACCGCGCTTCGTGTGGTAACTTGGTCCTATTTCCATCCTCTGTCCCCTTGCGGTTCAGCCCGGACCAATCAGCAGCCGTAGTGCATCCGCACTTCCGGCTCTGACCCCCGTGTCGGTGGAGTGCAGACGCCGATCCCGCCCACGTTGCGTCATGTGTGACGCATGTTGGTTGGGGGCGGGCTCGGCACCGGCGTTCCGGGAAGCCCTTCCTTGAAGCCAGCTGATACACGTCTTGTGCTAATCGGCCAGCACTCTTATAGTGCACCTCTCGTAACACGCAGCCAGCGCATTTGTTTGCTGGCTGTGGTGCTGAGAGGTCGCCGTTTAGCTCTACCATCATCTAACATCCAGGTATCTATCTTTCATCTAATTTCCTGCCTATTCCTTTCAAAGAGAAAAAAACCCTTTTTGATCGGCTTTGTATATATATATGCAGTGACATATTTTGTGTGACCCTATTGCCCCCTTTTTGTTGGGCTACCTCTTCGGCACATTTTTTGATATAGTGTTTTCTATATATTCACTATAATATATACAAACATGTGGCTATTTCACATGTCGACATCCATCATTATACATTTCCTTTCTTTGCTTTTTTGATTAGATATATCAATGTATTTAGTCCTGATCTGTCTACTCTTCAGATCGGCATTACTTACATCCTTGCCATTTATTTATGTTTAAAGGCTGTTCCTGGCTTCTCCTAATTAAGGACTTCAGACGTCCATTGATTGTGGGCCACACACACCTGACCTCAACAGCTGTTGGTTTACTGACCAGTACACTCATCTACCACCTTATCTATTGCATTTGGTTGCAAGGACACTCGCACCCACCAGATGGTTTTAACCGTGCAGGCTACCTGAGCACAGCTATTTTTTCAACCCTGTGAGTACTCGCTAAATGTCATCAAAAATTACCATGTAAAACTCTAATAGAGTCATTTTGGAATGTTTTCTTCCTAAAAAACCTTAAAAAATTCTTTGGTTTTTATATTTCTCATATTTTCTTATTCATTAGAGTACCGTTTGAACCTACCCCTGAAGAAGAAGCAAAATTTTCTCTTTGGCTTCGAAACATGTTGGGTGTCTGTTCAGACTACTGTGGTTGATTTACCTGTTTCTCTTCTTTGCCTGTACTGTTTTTAATTATTATATTTTTGTGTTTATAATAAAATAATTTTTTCTATTATCTCTATCATATATTTTCATATATATTATATTTTATGTGCCTATAAAATCCCACAAGGGGACCCCCATTTTTTGCCTAACATTATTAGGGATGTGGCACACATAAAACGCTAGGCTGAAGCACCTTTTCTATCCATTAGAAAAGAATCTCCTTTAGGAGAATTCGGTCATGAGACTGGGCATACGGTACTGCCTCTAAGCAGGCTACCATCAGTCCCAGGATCCTCATGCAAGTCCTGGAGGGAGCTAGGAATGATCTTTGGGAAAAGTGAAGAAAACATTCTGCTCAAGGAACGGGAACTACCGCTCCCTGTTGCATCAAGTCCATTACTGCCCCCCGCAAAGCTTTTAAGCGATCCGGGGATAGTCGAATGTTGGAAGGGAAGAATCGCACCGGTAGAAGTGATCGAAACTCGATCTTGTATCCCGACCGTATGACCTCGTGAACCCCTTTGTCCGGGATTCTGGAAAGCCATGGATCCGGAAACCGGTGAAGACGTCCCCCAACCCAGAGATGGGTGGGGGCGCACCTTCAGGCTGTATTGGTCTTATCTTCAGGTTTGGCTGAGCCGGACTTTTGTTTACCCGACCAGCGCCCTTTGAAACCCCCTGAAGGGGCTTTGGAGCCCTTATTGCTCACCCCAGCGGAACGAACAAACTTTTTATGTGCGGAAAAGGAAGGTCCTCGCCTGTAACGAGGTCCTTTACCCTTAGCAGTCTGTGGCAAAAAAGTGCTCTTGCCCCCAGTGAGATCCTTTATAATCTCATCCAAGGTGGCCCCAAACAGGCGATCCCCTTGAAAAGGGAGATTAGCCAAAGCTTTTTTGGAGCCTTGATCCGCCGACCAGCACTTTAACCACAACACGCGTCTGAGGACCACTGCTGACACCGATGCACGCCCTAACAAGGGAGTGGCGTCCAGGGCAGCGTCACAGACGAACTGTAATCCTTGTATAATCTGCTCCATCAAATCGGATGCTGCCGGGGGGATACTTCTCCCCTTTAAGTCACGGCGTAACAATTTGGCCCATTCTGTCAATGTTTGTGAAACTAAACCAATGGCAACCACTGGCCTAAAGGTTGACTCTATCAGGGAAAAAATGGAGCGGGATTCCGCTTCCACTTTTCGATCCACCGGATCCCTAAAGGACGGAGCGTCCTCCAACGGGATAACAGTGGCTTTATTTAGTCTGGAAATTGGTGAGTCCACCACTGGTGGTACCGTCCATTTTTTAAGGAGGGATTCCTCAAACGGATAGCGCCTAGCAATGCGTTTGGAAATAGCAAGGGTTAGTTTCGGACGATCCCATTCCTCTTTAATTTTATTACCAAAACACTTGGGCAAGGGAAAAACCTTCGCCATCTTGGTAGGCTTGCTAGCACCAAAAGGAATTTCAGTCTCAGCTACCTCTGCCGGTGTAACCTCAAGTCTTAAGGTTTCCCGGACAGACACAACTAGTGCGTCCACCAACGCTTCTTCTTGTGCTATGGCGGAGGCAGAAACGTCCTCCTCACTGTCTGAGGAGACTGTACCTGAGACAGCAGCCCCAGAAGAGGGACCTGCAGCTGCAGTGACCAGCTCAGAATCCGTATCTGAAGTGTCAGATGAAATAGGGGTAGGCGGGGGTCGCTTTCTTGACCCCCGTCCCTGACAGGCCACCTCCAGCCGGGATACCAAAGACTCCATTACTGGTGATAATGCATCAATCACAAGTGGGGTACTGGAGGGTCCTGCGGCCACCTCGAGGGGATCAGGTGGGGATACATGAGTGGCAGGGTCCATGACTATACAAGACACTTGCCAGCAAACAAAAAATAATTGCAAAGAAAAAAACTTTTTTTTTTTAATCCCCCAGGGCAACAGCGCCCCTCAGTGTTACCTGCTTTGGACCCCACAGAGAGAGAGACCCCAAGGCTCACCACCTGATGCACAGAAGTTTCTATCAACCTGCTCTCAGCGCTGTCTCTTACAGACAGGAAGTCTTTTGGATCGTTTTCCCGGGAAAAGGAGGCGGCTCCGCCCCTTTACACGCCTTCTGGCGCCTCCCATGCTACTCCTCGAGGTAGCTGGTCATCTCAAAATGGCCACCCCAATGCTGGAGACACGAGGCTACGCCAAGATGGCGGTCCTGCGTGACCTGCGGGAGGATGGCGGCGGCCTGTGGAAAGATGGCAGCGGCCTGCGGAAGGTAGCTATCGGCCTGTGCGGCCTGCGGGAGGTGTGCGGCCTGTGGGAGGATGGCGGCCTGCGGGAGGATGGCGGCCTGCGGGAGGATGGCGGTAGTCCAGGCACAGGCATCGGCCTGTATTGCAACCTTATGTATCAGGTAGGATGCTATCACCCTCTTACATGGCCATCCTAACAGTAATGCCAGCCACTGACTTCAGTCATGGTCCCTTTACAGTGCCCCTCATACAGTGACTACCAATAGTCAGCTCCTAAACCAAGCCTCCTGGTCTTATTCACTAAATCACCCTCAAGAGGGGGATCTGTGACACCTGTTATAGGATAGAGGGGGGATCCAGGATCATAAGGGTCCGATCATCCCAGGGAGGGGCCCGCGTCCACCCACAAACCCGTCAGGGGGAGAGGGGGAACATTTTACTCACCATACCGGAACAGGCGGGCGCCAACTCCTGACAGAACCCCTCTCCACCGAGGTGGGGGGGCTGTCGACCAATACGGACGCCGTGACTCAGTTTCCAAGTGGTCGTCTGCGTCCCGGCGAGACGTTTAACTCGCAGGGTCAGTCCCGTCCAGTGGGACTATGTCGCGGCCGACCCAGCGCGGAGCTAGGGCCTGCACGCGCTCGTAGGCTGACTGGGGTGACCACTGGATCTTAACATCCAGCCCGTCGCCCAGTTTCAGCATACTTGCTTGAAGATCTCACAGGAACAACTGGAGAAAAAAAGCTGCCTAAAAAAAAAGTTTTTCTAAAAAATCTTGCCAGGACCAAGGATCCCAGCAAGGAACTTAGGTCCTTACTCCTAACTAGACAGAAAAAACTGACTTCCTGTAGCAGAGAGAGAGGATATACCCTCTGGGACTGCCCATAAGGTGTGGCCAGAACGTTTTCCTTCTGCCTAGTGTCCTACTCCTGTAGAGGGCAGTATAACCCAAGTTGATATTAATCAAGAGGACTGCGTCTGTCAATGAGCGACAGAGAAAGTAAGGCGCGGGAGATGAGTGGAGGAAAAATCGTTATAGTTATAGAAGGAACAGAGTTTGGTGTCTAGGGGATATTGTAAAGAGAAGAGTAGTAGTCCTTAAAGGTATGTGCGATCTCCTTCGGTAGAAAGCGTTTGTGGCCATTAGACTCTAGTATGTGGGGAATGTAGGAAGTGGCTCGGTGTTCCCTTAGGGCTCTCATCAGTACCTTGCCACACTTGTCTCCCAATTAGTTTATTCGTTTCCGGCACAATTGTAAAGCGGCTTTTGCCTTGAACCATAAAAGGTCGGGGAGCTGTCTTCTAAGCTGTGCCAGATCGCGACCCAGAGAGGTGTCAGTAGAGCGCGTGTATCGCTGTTATAAGCCATGGATATTGGAAAGAAACTCAGAAATCTTTGCCTCCCTCTCTCTTGATTCAGAAACCATGTTTGATCAGCACTCTGTGAATAACAGCTTTGTGTGCTTCCCAAATGGTCCCCGGGTCACCGTCGGGGATGTCGTTAGTACAAAAATAATCCTCGAGTTACCTGGAGACATTGTCCAGCACACCCGCGGTCTGGAGCAGGCTTTCATTAAGACACCATCTCCATTCAGAAGTGTGGGACGAGCCCCCCAGAGATACTCGCAAGATAACAGGAGCATAATCAGACTAGGTAATCTGCCCAATTTAAATATCTAGACTAGAAGAGAGGAGCCAGTGTGGGACTAGAAATAGGTCAATAAAGTTGTTGTGGGTTTGAAAAAAAAAGGTATAGTCTCGCTCATTGGAATGAAAGATGCGCCAAGCATTGATCAGTTGTAGGTCATGTAGTAGCCATGTTATGCATTTTCTAGAACCAAGAGGAACCGAGAAGGAGCCCAAAGAGGTATCCAGACTAGGTTCCAGAAGAACATTGAAATCTCCATTGAGAATCAGATTTCCCTCTGCAAATTCCATCAACTTAGAGAGAGGTTTATGGAGGAAGGAGTCTTGATGTGCATTCAGTGGATATACTGTAGCTAACGTTACTTTAATGCTGCCAATGTGGCCTTTGAGGAACAAATATCTGCCCCCTGGATCAGAGCACTTGTCAGTCTGGGACTTCGGTATCTTTTTAGAGATCAGTATAGAAATCCCTTTGGCTTTAGCGTCTTGATTGCAGGCATGATGCACACAAGGGAAGACTATTCCGCAGAAGGGGAAATCCCACTGTTTTAAAGTAAGTTTCTTGTATAAATGCGATATCTGGGTGCGTGCGTCTGATGTCATTTAAAAGCATCCTCATTTTTTATGGTACATTGAGGCCCTTGGCATTCAGGGAGGTGATGGTTGCTGCATCCATAATAGCTTGTGGAGGAGGGGGGAAACAAAGGGGAAAGCAAAAAAAAAAAAAGGGGGGGGGGGTTAAGTGGTGGGAGGAGGAGGAAGTGAAAAGCTGAAAAGGGGTAAGAAAGGTGAAGGATGAGGGGTAAGAGATGTAGGGAGAGGGTGAGGCGGAGTAATAATTCAGCCGGGGGAAGATTTAAAAAGAAGGGATCTAATGAACCAAAGGGAGACAACCAATACTGGGCCTATCAGGCTCCTGTGGGTGCAAGCCTATGGGGGGGGGGGGGAGAGGTTAGCTCAGAGACGAGCTCTAGGCCAGTGCTCCTCTGGAGTCACATAATTTAGAACATTATGCAGTAAATAAACAACTTGGCATAGCTGAAACATAGGTATGAAATATGAATACGTTCCCATAGAATGGGCAGCATTTCACACAACAAAACTTGGTATTGAGGTATGTTTTTAAGAATATAGTTTGTTTAGAAGGGTCTTGATCCCGTGTCCCCCAAGACGGACCCGACGTGCCCCCCTCAGAATATATAATGTTGGGCATGTCAGACAACCCATCTGGAGCACACAGGTATCGGGTTCAACGGAGCGCAGCCACTTCGCCACCACATCAAGGCCCCCACCCCACAGCCACAGGCCAAGCATAGTGTATGCCACGATGCCAAGGCCAGCGACCGGACAGACCCGCTGAAACCCCCCGGGGAGGCAATCCCATTAAAGAACAAACAAGCAAAATAAAGAAGGTAAAAAAACAGGTGTGAGTGAGAAATAAAATTGTACCCATGTGATTCAAGGCAATAGATTACTTAACCGCAGCCGATAACGCCCCCCATTGAAAGGGCATGGATGCAGATTCAGAGAAGCCCCAGAACAGTAAAAACCCAGGCTGGGAGAAAAGTCATATGCAGGCATCAAGAGTCTTGGATTAAAGAGGGAGGCCCCTCTGAGGAACTCCCTCCAGTCTGGGATTTCCTCAATACATGCAAAGTCTGGGGCTCCCGGGCTGGGTATCTCTGTATTCCGTGCTGACCAGGAGAAAAAATTGAGGAACAAAGCCCTCTAGTGGTGAAAGATATGCTGTTCAGGTTGAGCTATATTGGAGTGCTCTTGCTGCAAAATCGTCGGGATGCAGGTATAACCAACATCCTTAAGGGGATAAAAAATTGAGGAACGAAGCCCTTCAGTACTTACAGAACGGTTCTGTGTAGGTGAGAGTCGTTACACTATATTAGGACCAGAATCAGCAGCTGTGCGGTAAATGTGACGGGCAGGAAAGTAGTATCAGGAGTGCTAGTGATACATAGCGGAGCCCACAGGGTGTATGTTTGGAATCTAAAGGATCCGCATAGGGAGTCATGACTCACAGTCTCTAGGTCCGGACAGTCCTCCTGGCGGATGATGACCTCTCGGGGTGCGGGGCGGTAGCCCAGAACCCTGCATGTTGGCAGCCGAATGCCTGGATGATCTCTGTAGGTGCTGTAGCCAGTTTGGAACAGGAAAGGGATCGGCTTTAGGAAGGTAAACAAAGCCGGCAGGTCCTCTGGGTGGGTAATTGTAAAGGACGAAGAACCCCTCCTCACTGTCAGTGATATAGGGAAGCCCTTGTGGTATGTGCACCCAAGCTGTTGGGAGTCTGTCGAGTAGGGGGCACATCAGGGCCCTCCTTTGCAAAGTGGCTCTTGAGAGGCCTGGAAGGACCCGGACGGGCATAATGGTGCAGGCGACAAAACCTTGCGAGGTCTATCTGGATCCGTTGAGTAGGGGGCCAAGGGCTCTATGTACCCTGTCAAACTCCAGGTCTTGAGGTGGGATGTCAGTGGCCAGATGTTGGCATAAGGATAATACCGTGGGTTGCAGAGAGTCCAGGCCTATGTCTTCGGGTAATCTCGCAGCCACAAGTTATTTTGGCGGCTGCAATCTGCCAGTTCCTCAAGATGTAGCTGGATGTTTGAGACGTGGGTAGATTGAGAGGCCTGGGTCTGTTCAAGTAGTAGGACCCTGGTTTCCAGAGCTGATAGGGATGATTCCCCAGAGGAAAGTCTGTCTGATAGGTGTTGTACCTCAGAGCGTACCGCCTGCATGTCTCTACGATGTGCCTCCTCCAGGCGCAACACCAATGCCTCCATGTCCTCCTTCGTGGGCAAGGCCTGAAGTAGGGGTTCTGAGGTCTGGGTCTTCCATCGCCAACATCATGGCTGTTGGTGTTTCGGGGTGTCCCGGCAAGCATATAGGGAGGGAATCTGGAAACCTCGACATCAATTCTGAGTTTACAGGGTCAAGATCAGAGGTCAAACACAGAAAATCAGGAACGCAGGAACTTGAGGAACCTTGAGTAAATCTTATCTTATTGGATCACAAATAATACACCAATTTTGGATACTTGTGTAATATAACTATATTTGTGAGTTTGTGAATGTGACCCCATAAGGATGTCCTCAAGGTTAAGCTTCAGTTGACGATTTATTCTCTCAAGGATTTTCCTTCCTCTAATGGTGGCTTGGCTAGCTTGGCTTCAGTTACAGGTGTAATCGACGTGGTAGAGTGCAGGTAACGTTTTCTTTCTGTAACGTGACTGAGTGTCATGACAACTCAAGAGCTTATAACGCAGCTCTAGCATTAACTCAACACACACACACACAGTGTGTGCTGAGTTGATGCTAGAGCTGCGTATAAGCTCTTGAGTTGTCACGACACACACACACACTGTGTTTAGTTGACTGGCAGTGGCAGGGGGCAAACACAATCATCACAGTGAACCTGGAACATTTTATATTTTTTACAGCTTTTCTGGCACTGGAGATGGAGAATGGCTTGTTTTCAAAAATGGTCCATTTTGAATGTTCATTCACGTTCACACACTCAGTGTCTGTCTGTACTGTAGCAATAGCAAGTGTAGGGGGTTCCCTCAACCAAACAAATAATAAAAGGTAAAAGTGTATCTAGACAACTGAAGGCAAGCCAGCCACGGTACAGGAAGGAACATCCTTGAAAGATTAAATCATACATTGAAGCATAAAACCTTGATTAAATCTTTACTGGATCACAAATACACACAAACCTGACCTAATCTCATGGGCCTTGAGTTGTACTAGTGCCAAACCCTTCTCATGAAAATTTCTGATGCAGACTATCGTGTTGTGTGTTTTCTGATCCCATAAAGATTTACTCAAGGTTTAAGCTTCAGTTGATGATTTACTCTGTCAAGGGTTTTCCTTCCTCTAATGGTGGCTTGGCTTCAGTTGGGTTTAATCGTGGTAGAGAGAGACTGTCTGCAGGACAGGTAACGTTTTCTGTAAAGTGACATAAGTGATAAGCTTATATTTATAACTCCCCTCTAGCAGCCATCAAATCACTTGAGTTGACTGGCAGTTGCAGGGGCAAACAAACATCACGGTGAACATGGAAGTTCTGCAGCAGTGCACTATTGCCAGGTTCACCTTGATGTTTGCTACCAGTCAGGAAGTGCTCTGTTTTGTAGAGGACAGGTTATGGCACACCTGGAATTTATTGCAATGCATATATTCACATAAAGGATTTATATATAATGTTTTGTGGTAATTTATGATGACCATTTTGGCAAGAATATTAGCTTGGCTGGCTGGCTAGCATCTATCTTGGCATTAAAGTACAACTATAGGCAAAACTTTTTTCATTTTGGATAGAGCAAGGGAAGGTTCTTTAATTATTACACCTGAAAGGTTTATTTTTGCCATGTTGCCCCCCATTGTAGAAATTTACCCTCACTTTTTGTCCCAAACTGAAAGTGAGAGAAAAATGGAAATCCCACAAAATTTGGGGGTTTTTCATTTTACTTTCAATGATAATCATAAAAACACAGGACAAATAGAGAGGGTGAATCTCTCCAGCGTGGGACAACAGAGACAGCAATAAAACATTGACAGATGTTCTAATACAGCTATGTCCAAACTATGGCCCTCCAGCTGGCAGCTGTACAGGAACTACAATTCCAATCATGCCTAGTTATGTCTGACTGTGTGAATGTCATAGATGTCTCATGGGAATTGTAGTTCCTGAACAGCTGGAGGGCCATAGTTTGGACACCCCTGTTCCTCTCCTCTCCTCCACTCTATCCAAAATCAACAATAAAAGTTTTGCCTTTAGTTCTACTTTAAAAGGTTTAGACCGTATATTAATTTTTTCTTTTATGAAGCAGTAAGCTGCACTTCTACAGTTTGATGCCATACTAATTTTACTGTTACTTCTAGTAAATAGTGTTGTTGTCTGTCTCTGCTATTTTCAGACCTATATGTTTGCAGTGCAAGTGCACTGTGCAGGGCTTGCAGGCCACGCCAGTGTCCAGGGAAGAGTCCTTTAAAAGCAAATGAAAATAAAAATGATTCTTTAATTTGTGACTGCTTGATTGTTTTTTTTTTTATAGAAAGTTTTGAAAACCATTGGACAGTGGGCTGGTCATGGGCATTGGGCAGTAATTGTGATGCATCGCGGAAATGAATCATATTGTTGCCCTAATAATCGTAATCAAATTGAATCGTGAGGTAAGTGAAGATGCGCAGCCCTAGCCGACAGTGCAACCATGGGAAGCTGAGGTTCTGAAAGGACTTGCCACCTGCATGAGTAGGTCAGTGGGGGAGATGTGACCCTGAGTTTCCATAAGGAAAGGAAGACCTTGCAGTACAAAAACGATCTTTTGGCACAACTAAAGGATCCCCTCAAGGCTCAGGGTACCTATCAGCAGAGGAGGAGATAAAAGGGACCCGCAAGGACTCACCCTACCGACCGGAGGAGAATTCGAACTTAGCATCATCATGGATGTCATTCCTGTTCATATGTCCCGGGCACAGGAAGAGGAAACTGAGGGAGGAAGAGCTTCGGCATCCCCATGAGGCTTCGGTCGTCTCCAGTGTCTCCCGGACTAAGGTAAAATGGCCCCCGTGGCATCAGGCTACATAAACATGGCTGCCAACCGGAGACCAGCCAGACTAAGGGAAAATGGCCCCGTGACATTATCAGGCTACCCAAACATGGTCGCCAACCGGAGACCAGCCAGAATAGGAGAAAATGGCCACCATTAATGGCTACAAACTCTGAAGCATGCTGCGGGGATCCTTTCTGCACCCTCTGCAACTCAGCATCCCCTGCAAGGGGGCCTGCCTGAAGGAAGAACACACGTTAAAGGAGACTCCACTGAGCTCTCTTTACCGTTCTCTGCACTGGGACCCCCTGCACTACACCCACACTGCAAACAGTAGGGCATGCACCTAGGGGTCTCCTACACTGGGACCCCTCCAGACTACCAGGGCAGGACACACACTATCCCAGGACCATTACAGAGTGGAGATAGTAGGGGGGACCCCAGGGGTCTCTGCTGCATTCTCTGCCCTGAGACCCCACCAGACTCCAGGTCCAGACAGGGTAGGGAGTGGGGGAAGCCCAGCTCAGTGAGTTATTTAAGGATGGGAGGAGGAAACTCGCAGACAGGTCCGACCATCCCTGGAGGTTACCCGCATCCACCCCAAAAAACCGCCAAAAGGGGAGAGGGGGGGCTGCACTTACCCTACCATTGTGCGGGTAACGCTCAAAACAGAATCCTCGCCACTGAAGTAGGGGAGCTGTTGGCCGAAGGGACCGCTGCGACTCAGACCCAAGCCCGGTCGTAATGAGACTCTGCGAGACATTTAACTTGCGGGGCAGCCTCTGTCCGGGAGGCTGTTGTAAGGATCCTTAGCTCGGGTGCACCTTTGGTTTGTTCTGTGTGTGAACCTTCGGCTAGCCGGAAAATCAAAAATGACCAATACACAGTGATGGGTTCAAAATGATTGTGTCTTTATTTCTGACATCGTAGACCATTTATAACCTTAAACCACAAAATTTCCCTATACCTCCCAACACCCCATTGCCCAATCAATTAACGAGTTTACCAAATCTACCCCAATACATGTAAGGTTAAACAAAGTACATAAAAAAAAAAAACATGTCACATTTGTGACGCAAACAATAGCTAGTAACATAACACATCGACCACAATTCTTGCTATACCAAAAGTCATCTCTTTTATCCCAGGATATGTGGCCTAGAATTGGCAGGTGTTGTACATTTTGCAGACAAGTTCTGCAACTTAGATGTAAATTTGTGGTCGCATAACATCTGCGAAACATCTCTCACTACTTTAAAAGATTATACCAGTAATTTTCCTACTTACAGAGGAACTCTAACTATTGCTATATAAAATATGCTGTATCAATGCAAATATAGGCTATGTGTATATAGTAGCTGATATATAGGTTATATATTGGCAATTTCCTCTCATTACCTATGGAACATCTATATAGCTTGCATATCTTAATCTCAAACAACTCGTTGAAACTAGACGTCTGCTAGATATCCGTTATAGAGGTTAATCTTATGACCACAAGCTAAAGCAGGTGTGAAATTATGCCTTGCATGTCAGCAGAAACTAATGTTTCAAATAATAAGCAAAAGATATATATTCTTTAAGACATTTTCATGATATAAAGAGCAACTCTAACTTTTAACATAAACGGATATATCAATTCGCTAAACTGAACATTCCAAGGTGCACATTTCTCTTACAGCTGTGTCGCAGCAGACCTAGCGCATAGCTGCGGTCTGCACGCATTCATTGGCTGGATTCGGGAGACCAATGGATCTAGATTATCAAGACCGTGGCGCAGCCCGGCCATTGATTGTAGATCTCCCAAGAGAAAAAACAAAAAAGATGTAGAGGAAAGAGAAAAAATTGCTAGGACTAGAGATCCCAGCCGGGAGCCTAGGTCCTTACTCCTGACTAGACAGATTAAAACTGTTTACCTAGAGCAGAGAGGGGGGTTTATATACCAGCAGAGGGTGGCCCATGGGCATAGCCAGGTGCTTTTTGTTTTGCCTAGTCCTATTCCTGGAGGCGGCAATATACCCCGTAGTTATGATTTATGGAGTGCTGTGCCCATTGATGAACGAAAGAGAAACAAAAATTGTGTCCGTCTTCATTTCAGGCTGCAAAGCAGCAACATTTGATTTTAAATGGGTGGGGGAGAGATTCTTTTCTATACCCATTGTAAAAAAAAATTGGATAATTTTAAAATTGATGGTAGCAACACATCTCAAAATATTGGGAGAGGGTCATGTCTACCACAGTGTAAGATCCCTTCTTCTTTAACACTGTAAACATCTGGGAACTGAGGAAACCAGTTGTTGGACATTTAGAAGATGAATGTTGTCCCTTTCTTGCCTGATATAAGATTCCTGGGTCATCTTTGTCATATTTTTCATTTCAAGATGCACAAAATAACTGGATTTTTGACTTACAGTAAAATCCTCCTTTTCTCTGAAGTTCATTGGCAGACAGATCTTCTTAACCATTGGGTTATGCTGCTCCCTAGAGGAGTAGGACACTAGACAGGAAAAAACTTTACCACGCCTATGGGGCAGTCTCTGAAGGCATACACCCACTCACTCTGCTTTAGGATTCAGTTTTGTTGCAAGCAGTATCAGAAGTAAAAAAAAAACCAACCCACTCAGAAATAGAGGGGCCGGTGCTGAGTCTGTCAATGAACTTCAGAGAAAAGGATTTTAAGGTAAGGTATCGTTCATTGACAGAGGCAGCTCCATATTCTACCTAACCATTGGGACGTCCCAAAGCAGTATTTGCATGAGGGATGGGAAAACAACGTAAAGAAAGAACGTTAATTCCCCAAAGGCTAAACTTAGCCAACCAGGTAACATGGAGCTCAACAAGGAACGACTTGAGCTCACCTAGAAACAACATACACCCTCAAAGAGAAAAAAATAAGATTTTTGTAAGAACTTACTGTAAAATCTTTTTCCCTGATGTCTGTCGACAGACGCAGCCTCATCTCCATGAGCTGAGTGGGTTTATACTCCTCCCATCAGGAGTAGTCTAGGCAGTAAAATTTGAATACACACGCCCAGGGGGCTGTCTCTCTAGGCGTAAACCCCCACTGCACAATCCAGCACATCAGTTTAGTTTAAAAGTGAAGACAAAAGAACCAACCCCAGAGGGGCGGGTGCTGCGTCTGTCGACAGACATCAGATAAAAATGGATTTTTGTAAAATCTTACCGTAAAATCCTTTTGTCTTAAGCTCATTGACAGACGTAGTCCTCGTTGATTCATAACAACTCGGGTTATGCTGACCTCTACAGGAGTAGGACTAGACAGGAAAGAAAACATTCTGGCCACACCTTAGGGGCAGTCCCAGAGGGTATATCCTCTCTCTCTCTGCTACAGCAAATCAGTTATGTCACAAAGCAGTTTTTTAGAGAATTTAACCCAACCCAACTCAAAACAGAGGGGCGGGTACTACGTCTGTCAATGAGCTTAAGAGAAAAGGATTTTACGGTAAGATTTTACAAAAATCCATTTTTCTCTGTCGCTCATTGACAGACGTAGTCCTCGTTGATTCATAACAACGCGGGACGTCCCAAAGCAGTACCACAAATGAGGGGTGGGAAAATGGAAATCAAATCCAATCTAGAAGGCCCAACCGGTGCCAACTAGAAGTTTTCAATGCTCATCAATCAAAGATGAGACTCAACAGAAAATTCCAACAGAAAAAAACCCTCGAGGTAGACCACCGGTCTCCTCAAAATGCGGCCTGCAAAACCTTGCGGCCAAATGAGGCATCCGCCGATGCCATCACATCAATCTTATAAAATTTTTTAAAGGTATGTACCGACGACCAGGTGGCCGCCTTACATACCTGGACCACTAACGCCTGATGGCGGAAGGCCCAGAAAGTACTGAGCGCTCGAGTGGAGTGCGCCTTAACAGGGAACGGAGGATTCCGACCCTTAATAGAATAAGCCTGTACCACCGTCTGTCTAATCCATTTGGAGATAGTCGCGGCAGATGCAGGCAACCCCTTTCTGGGGCCATCTGTGATCACAAAAAGTGAATCCGTCTTACGGAACGATTCCGTAGCCTTCAGGTATACCCTGATTGCCCGAACCACATCCAAGGAATGCAACGCATGTTCCCGATGATGATTGGGCTGAGGACACAAGGAAGGTAATACAATATCTTCATTCAGATGAAAGTCTGAAACCACCTTTGGAAGAAAGGATGGCTTAGGATGAAGAACTACCTTATCCCTATGAATCACTAAATATGGGGACTGGCATGACAATGCAGCCAGTTCTGACACCCTGCGTGCAGAAGTGATAGCCACCAAGAAGGCCACCTTCTGGGATAAAGTAAGCAAGGGAATCTCCCTGATGTTTTCAAAGGGAGGTTTCTGCAGAACCGACAAAACCAAATTAAGATCCCAGGGCGGTAAGGGCTCGCAGACTGGTGGAGCCAGGTGCCGCAGCCCCTGGATGAAATTCCGCACCAAGGACTTAGTAGCCAAAGGCTTCTGAAAGAAGATTGCTAATGCTGAAACCTGACCCTTGATGGTGCTCAAGGCTAGTTTCTGCTCAACCCCCTTTTGCAGAAAGGCCAATATAGTACGTGGAGGAAATCCTAAAGATTCGCACCACGCGATATACGTCTTCCATGTGCGATAATAGACCTTGCTGGAAGTCGCTTTCCTTGCCTTAATTAGCGTAGGAATAACTGAAGCTGACAACCCTCTGTCCTTCAGTACCTGGGTCTCAATGGCCAGGCCATTAAACCCAGCGACTGTAAAGCACAATGGAAGATCGGTCCTTGAGACCGCAGACACTCCCTGAGAAGAAGTTCCCAAGGAGCGTTCGCGACCAGCATGTCCAAGTCGGCCAGACCGGCTTGACGAGGCCAGCCTAGAATTTTCAGGACAACTGGAGCTGACTGGATCCGAACCAGGCTGCCCTAGAGCTATCTGGCCCCGGCAATCCGACAAAGTCTGATCGTTCTCTGTTCCCACACATTTATCAGACACCTGATTCCTATCAGGAGTGGTGATTTCTCCTGGTTGAACATTAGGGACCGAAGTCACCCGGCTAGAGGCTCCTTGGTCTGTCTGTTCAACCGGATCCGATTCTTGTGGGGAACTGAGGCTAATCTTTGGAAAAGGTAAAGAAAATGATCTGTTCAGGGAACGGTAACTACCACTCCCTGTAGTACTTAAATGTTGGAAGGGAAGAATCGCACCGGTAGCAGTGGTCGATGCTCGATCTAATGCTCTGAATACCGGTGAATACGTCCCCCCACCTTCAAGCCGGGTGGGGGCGCACCTTCAGGCTGTGTAATCCTTTGCTTCAGGTTTGGCTGAGTTGGTCTTTTGTTTTTCCGACCAGCCCTTCTTGAACCCTCCTAGAGAAGTTTTGCCCTTCCCGCTTGCTCCAGCAGAGCGAACGAACCCTTTATGGGCGGTAAAGAAAGGTCCCCGCTTGTTACGAGGTCCTTTAGCTTTAGCAGCCTGTGGCAAAAAAGTGCTTTTGCCCCCAGTGGCATCCTTAATGATCTCATCTAGGGTGGCCCCAAATAGGTGATTCCCCTGAAAGGGGAGATTCGCCAAGGTCTTTTTGGAACCTAGGTCCGCTGACCAGCATTTTAACCACAGCACACGTCTGAGGATTACCGCTGACATGGATGCATGCCCTAATAGACAAACTGTAGTCCTTGTATAATCTGTTCCATCAAATCAGATGTTGCCTGGGGGATATCTTTCCCCTTCAGGTCCTGGCACACCAATCTCGCCCATTCCGTTAATGTCTGAGAAACTAGACCAATGACAATTACTGGTCTAAAGGCTGACCCTATCAGGGAAAAGATAGTGCGGGACTCCGCTTCTACCTTCCGATCCACCGAATCCTTAAAGGACGAAGCGTCCTCCACTGGAATAACCGTGGCTTTATTCAGTCTGGAAATAGGTGGATCCACCACTGGTGGTACCGTCCATTTCTTAATGAGGGATTCCTCAAACGGATAGCGTCTAGCAATGCGCTTTGAAATAGTAAAGGTACGCTTAGAATGCTCCCATTCCTCTTTAATCTTATTACCAAAACACTTGGGTAAAGGAAAAACCTTCACCGTCTTGGTGGGTTTGCTAGTACCAAAGGGAATCTCTATTTCAGTTGCCTCTGCCGGTAAAACCTCAAGTCTTAAGGTTTCCCGAACCGCCACAACTAGTGCGTCCACCAATGCTTCTTCCTGAATTATGGCGGAAGCATGAACGTCCTCCTCACTGTCTGAGGGAACTTTACCTGAGACAACAGCCCCTTGCAGAGGGACCTGCAGCTGCAATGACTATCTCAGAATCTGAAGTATCAGATGATATAGGGGTAGGTGGGGGTCGCTTTCTTGACCCTCGTTCCTGACAGGCCGTCTCCACCCGAGCCACCAAAGACTCCAAAACTGCTGTAAATGCATCCATACTCTGTGCACTGGCGGGTCCCGCAGCCCCCTCGAGGGAAACAGGTGGGGGTACCTGTGTGGCAGGGTCCATGATAATTCCAGATGCTACCCGGAAAAAATCAATCTGCCAAAAAATAAAACTTTTTTTTTTTTTTTCAGACCCCCAGCGCCACAAAGCCCCTCAGTGTTACCTGCTTAGGGACCCCTACAGAGCGAGAGAAAGAGATAGACCCCAAGGCTCACCACTTGATGCTCAGAGTTTCAAATGCAACTTGTCTCAGCGCTGTCTAGAACAGACAGGAAGTCTTTTGGCTGGCTTCCCGGGAAAAAAGGAGGCGGCTCCGCCCCTCTGTACGCCTTCCGGCGCCTCCCCTAGCTCCACGAGGTGTTTGGGTCACCTCAAACATGGCCGCCCCCATGCTGGAGACACGAGGCTACGCCAAAATGGCGGCCTTGTGCGATCTACCAGACAATGGCGGCGGCCTGTACAGAATAACGGCATGTTTGCGGGAGTATCTCGGCCTCACAAACCTTAACCCTCATGGTGATCAGCGTGGCCGGCGGTACCGGACCCTGGCGGGCCGTATGCGGTCCGTGGCCATCGGGAGGCATCTGCTTAGCTGGAGGAATATGATCATCTGGAATGCAGTATACATGTATAGACATCGCCCTGTGGCTTCTGACAGGTAGGATACCTTATACTATCACAGTAATGTTCTAATACTGCCACTGACTACAATCATTTAAACATTTTTGCAATTAGATTGTCAGCTCCCAAACCAAGCCTCCTGGTTTCTTGTTCACAAAAATCACACTCCAATAGGGGGATCTGAAACATGTTATAGGATAGAGGGGAGACCCATCTGTAACGGACCGTTTCAGCAGACAAGGGGTTAAAATCCGTTTAGGCGATATGCCCCTTTCTGAGAGAGCAGGCACAGCTACTTGCAGGAGATCACACTCCCGAACTGGATACAATATAGCACTCCAACCTGGAACCTCACGAATAGCTGCTAGCAGACGAACAGGAGAAGCATACATCAGCTTACAGCCCACCCACAATAAATGGTCACTACACCTGGGTAGAGGAGAAACTTGTCTATGTCCAGGTGCCTCACCACGGCTGTGTAGGGGACTGGTAGGCTGCCTTGGTGGGTTGCTGAGTGGGCAGAGACCAGCGGTACTCTGTCCTGGTGCCAGCGCTACCACAGAAGTAGCCTGGTTGGAGACGGGTTGTTGGAGGGGGAGACCGCCTGTCTCCCCTTTAGATACACCACCATGCTGCTGTGGGGGAAGACCGACTGTCTTCCCTTTGGCTAAACAGCCCTGTTGCTGGAGGTCAGGACCGACTGTCCCTACCCCCTGTGCTGTGAGTGCAGAGACCACGGTCCCATCTGCACTGTTGGGGGGCTTACTGTCTCCCCCTGGTACGTTAAGCTGCTGATGTGGGATGGAGACTGGGCTCCCAATCCCCAACAAATCAAACTGTCCACAGGGAGAGGGGGTAACAAGCTCCTCTCCCAAATATACTTCCAGCCCCTGGGGAGGGAGATCGACTGTCTCTGCTCCCAATACAGTGTCCGGTTGCTGGGGAAAGGAGACTAGGCTCTCTGTTTCCTGCAGGACACTCTGCTGCTGTGGGATGGAGACTGGGCTCCCAATTCCCAACAAATCATGCTGCCGCTGGGGAGGGAGGACACTGCTCTCCTCTCCCTGCACTTCACACTGCCTTCCTGGCATATCACTCTGCTGCTGGAGGGCAGGAACAACTACCTCTGCCCCCTGTAACTCAGCCAGCCGCTGGGGAGGGAGGACGCTGCTCTCCTCTCCCTGCACTTTACACTGCCGCTGGGGAATGGAGACTGGGCTCCCAATTCCCTGCAGGACCGGTGGAGAGACCTCGGTCCCATCTCTACCGGCCACCTGGGGTTCTTCCCAGTAAAACTCTACCATGTCATCCCCTCTGAATGGGTCTGGCTCTGGGTCTGTCCTGCTGCTCTCCTGCTGAGCCTTCTCACTGTATTGGAACAGCTGCTGGTAGCCCTGTTCCAGCTCCATCTCCCGGGTCACCAGGTGGACCAGGTCTTGCTCAATTTCGTGAGCGTCGTCCCAGTCATACCTGCTCTCCCTCCACTCCAAGAGATCATTGAACCGGGCTTGTGTAGGGCTCCCAAATTCCAGCTCTGAAAAAGACTCCCATAACAAGCCAGGACCATCAAACTCCTTTCCCTCTGGCTTGTCATGCTCGGCTGTCCAGGGCAGGTACTGTGCAACACACCACCACAGCGCCTGGTAGGCATCCTCCAGCCACATCTCCTGCCATACCCGGAGCTCCAATTCTTTTACCCATTCCTCCCGGGGCTGCTCCCCCAGGAAGGGCATCCGCAGGGCTACTCGCTTCTGCAACCGCTGGTCTTCCTTGGGGAGTCTCTCACCCCGCTGGTACTCCACAATGCCCAGTGCCTGGTACCAGATGACTTTACGGACTGCAGGGTCGCTGTACTGGGACATGCGTTGCCCTCAATTGTAAAATCCAGAGCAATGGTGTCTCCTGTAGCTGTCCTTCTGGCCGTAGGAACGATCACGCCGCTTGCCACCAAATGTAACGGACCGTTTCAGCAGACAAGGGGTTAAAATCCGTTTAGGCGATATGCCCCTTTCTGAGAGAGCAGGCATAGCTACTTGCAGGAGATCACACTCCCGAACTGGATACAATATAGCACTCCAACCTGGAACCTCACGAATAGCTGCTAGCAGACGAACAGGAGAAGCATACATCAGCTTACATTCCTAGCAATCGGTCTCCAACAGCATACAGTGAATCCCCCCAAGGACGAGACAAAGCTCCGTGTGGAAGGTCAAACAGTGGAATATTTATTGAGGGCTCCCTGCCCCTGTATTTATGCAGATCTCCCACCTGGTGGACACTCCCGTAGGGGACCAGATGGAAGACTGTAACACAAACAGACATGTATCACATTACAGACTCCCAGAAGCAAAACATCCCCACAATGCATCCTGGCTTCCTCCCTTAGTAGACAGCCAGGTGAGCTCATTAACATGTTTATCAATAGTCTAAGTTAATACGTAGACATTCCTCAGGAGGGGGCTGCTGGAAACACCCACCCCCTCTCTCTGCAGCTAGAACTAGTTTTCACAGCGAGACTCCATTACACGCATGGGGACCCAAATACAGTATTCTGCTTTAAAATATATAAAGTTACTTTTTTTACATTAAACATAGACATGTCACATATCCCCAGATAGCTCAGGTCTGAGTGCACATTATTAGGTGAATGGCACTCAGACCCCACGAATACAGTTTAATCGCCATGGAGCCAAAGTCTTTTAAAACCTGGTCCATAGTCCAAAGGCAGCAGGCGGGCAACCAGGCTCCTCCAATGCAATGTGGCGAGGTTGGTCTCGTCACACCATCCTTACCATTACAGAGAGGGGCCCACGTTCACCACAAGACCCGTCAGGGGGAAAGGGGGAACATACTACTCACCCTACCGGAACCAGGCGGGCGCCAACTCCTGACAGTACCCCTCTCCACCGGGGTGGGAGGGCTGTCGACCAATACGGACGCCGTGACTCATGGTCATTGGCGTTTAAGCGAGACGTTCAACTCGCAGGGTCAGTCCCCGTCCAGTGGGACTATGTCGCGGCCGACCCAGCGCGGAGCTATGGCCTGCACGCGCTCGTAGGCTGAACTGGGGTGACCACTGGATCTCAACATCCAGCCCGTCGCCCAGTTCCAGCTTTCTTGCTTGAAGATCTCACAGGAACACTGGAGAAAAAAGCGGTCTAAAAAATCTTTCTAAGAAAAAAATCCTGCCAGGACCGAAGATCCTAGCAAGGCATCTAGGTCCTTACTCCTAACTAGACAGAAAAAAACTGATTTGCTGTAGCAGAGAGAGAGAGGATATACCCTCTGGGACTGCCCCTAAGGTGTGGCCAGAATGTTTTCTTTCCTGTCTAGTCCTACTCCTGTAGAGGGCAGCATAACCCGAGTTGTTATGAATCAACGAGGACTACGTCTGTCAATGAGCGACAGAGAAAAATATTTTACTCTATCATCCATCAACAGACGCAGCCTCATTTCCATGACCTGAGTGAAATGTCCCAAAGCAGTGTAGGTATGAGGGGTTGGAAAACGCAATCAACAAGTAACATCAACCCCAAAAGGCTAAACTTAGCCAACCGGGCAACACGAAGCTCAAACAAACAGCAGCAGCAGCTCACCCAGAAAAAAATCCCCGAAGAGAAGTACAAACGTTCTCTTATGAAACAGCAGCCTGCAAAACCTTGCGGCCAAAAGAGGCACCCAAAGATACCAACAAATCCACCTTGTAAGATTTGGTAAAGGTGTGCACAGACGATGTATCAAATGGTGGATAACAACAAAATTTATAATTCAGGTATACTGGACAGCCACTGACATATCTCGTGAATATTTAGAATGAAAGCAGGCACCAAGAGCAGTTTTGATAAAACAAAACTTTACTGGACATCATAAACACAAAGCTTCCTTACACATCTAAAAAGTTACCATTACTGGACATCATAATACATAAAGCTTCCTTACACATTAAAGTGTATTTGTTCATGGTAACTTTTAACATAAAACCCTTGTCCCAAGAATATTGAATAAATACTTAGCTCTGGTGGTGGATTCAGCAGCTTTCCAATCGATCTCTGTAACAACAGGACCAAGAGGTCCTCGCCGCATGTTTTCTCCAACTACCAACAAACAAACAAGCCAGGCTCCATCATGGATGTTTTTCTGTGTGACCCTCCAGAGCGAGGGTGAGGGGAAAGGAGCTTTTTCATGCAAATTAACCCTTTTTATAGTACTGTGCGCAAGAGACCGCCCACAGGTGGCTGCACCTCCCTCCTGCAAGCACATGGTTCATTAAATATGCGGCAGCCATTTTAGAACCACCTGTGGGTGAGAGATTATTATTATTACTCATGTATTGGGAAAATTTGTAAAAAATCAACAACTGATACAATCCACCTGTTGATCCCATACATTTGCAATAATTACCAACATTACAAACAATTACATACATTTCTACTTCTTTACAAAAAATATGTCTACAACATGCACAAGCTAATTATCTTAAGCATGTACAATGTGTATGCAATAAAAAAAACTTCTTAAAATTCTATCAAATCTAAAACCAGACTTGTTCCTTTTGCTCCTAAACCAATCAGACTGGTTTATTTGCATATCAATGGGGAGGGCCATAGCTTTCAAGAATCTATGGCCTGAAAATCTAAACTCCATATTATGGCAATAAAGTCACTACAAATAGACCATGGCAGCACATACCACCTGCTGACTATAGCATGTGAATCGTCAACATCTCCTAAAGCCTTTGCCAGGAAAGGGCAAAAAAAACCCCCCGTTCAATGGGAGGAAAAAATTCCCTTTCGACCCCCGTATCATCAGAGCGGTCAGACTAAATCCCTGGCAGCTACAACGTTAAGCAATGTCCTTGGCAGTCTGTGGAAAGAAAATCCCAAATGATGAACGTTCCTTGTCCTCCTCCTGGTAAATGCTCAGATGTAAGTCCACTCCAATTAAGCCACCATCAGAAAAGCATCTGCATCTTCCTCGGGCTCTCATCTTCTGGTCTGTCCCATCCCATCCGGTTTGGTCCTGGTCCACCTCTCGATGCTCGGTACCTTAATAGAATTAGAGACAAAGCGGATTATATGTTCCTTCCACCTGTGCCAAAAAAACATAGCTCACTGCTCACATTTAACTGCAAAACTGTTATAGGGTGCCCACTGTTGCCTGGTTACATTTTCACTGAAAGGCTTTGACTTCCAACGAAAGGAATAAACTTGCATGTCTCTCCGTGTTGTTCTGCGAATACTAGCCTGCTGTTGTCCAATCGTCAAAGCATGGCAGTATCTAGCAAAATGCCCCATTCTATGACAGCAGAAACACTTAATGTGGCTGAATAAACCATTCCCATTCACTTGTTCCCACTTCTCAAACAAAGCTGGTGTGGGGATCCCATCTATTTCCTCTTTAGGGACCCCTGCCTTAAATAAATCAGTCCACATGTTTCTTCTGGAGACCATGGGCCTTGTCTTCCTTGCAGGCTTAGGGCCTTTGTGAAATCATTAGAAATGCTTATGAGGGCTGCACACCGCTCATTCAAATCTTCAGCTCTGCCTACAGGAGTTTGAACACACTTCAAAGCCACTGCAGGTTTAACTTCACCTAAATACTTTACCTCACTTGCAGTTTCTTCGGTCACCACTGCAAGCTGCTCCTTGGGCTCAATTTGGGTAGGCCTCTTTTCCACTTCATTCAGTTAATCACAAGCACTATTCCGCAAACCATTCTCTCCACCATGCTCACAATTTATTTTCCCTTTTCTCTGATGTGTGATTATTGAACATGACACTCATCCAGATCATCACTACCATCAGAACAGGACACATCCTCTCTAGCAACTACTCGACATGTATTACTTTGAACCAACATCTCTTTCACTTCCTGCAACTCTTTCTCAAGCGCTTCATTCTTCTGCACCTCGCTGCAAAAGGCCTGCACGACCAACCACCCCGTAGTGGCAGCGGCTTTCCGCTCCTTTTTTGAATATACGCTCAAATCTAAACGCAAAGCCTGTGTACCCAGTTCAGTACCAAGGTCTGGATAGATTGGAGCAGCATATTTAATCAATTCCTCTGCAATGGGTTTCCAGTACCCAGAACAGACCTATGTAGTTATCGCCCCGTACTTAGAAACGGATTCCTTCCCTCCTGTTTTCTTGCTTTTTTTAAAAAGACTATGCATCTCTACTCTCAGGGGGAACACAAATGCAAAATCAATCACAATCTTAGTGTATTGTCCTGGCTCAAGGTGACTGTGCTTAAGGCTTATTCACTAAACTGCTCACACTAGCAGCGATTCAATGAATACTACACACACCCTCTATATCACTGTCCTTAGGGGCTTATCCACTAAACTGCTCACACTAGCAGCAATTTAATGGACACTACTCATACACCCTCTTATTACACTGTTTTTATGGCTTATTCACTAAACTGCTCACTCTAGCAGCAATTCAATGAATAACACTGTGCTTAGAGCTCATCCACTAAACTGCTCACTCTAGCAGCAATTTGATGGATGCTCACACACCCTCTATAACACTGTCCTTAGGGCTTATCCACTAAACTGCTCACACTAGCAGCAATTCAATGGACACTACTCATACACCCTTATATAACATTGTATTTCATCCAAATATTCTATATTTAGTGACCATGCAGTATCCTGCCGACTACGCCAGTTGTATCAAATGGTGGATAACAACAAAATTTATAATTCAGGTATACTGGACAGCCACTGACATATCTCGTGAATATTTAGAATGAAAGCAGGCACCAAGAGCAGTTTTGATAAAACAAAACTTTACTGGACATCATAAACACAAAGCTTCCTTACACATCTTAAAAGTTACCATTACTGGACATCATAATACATAAAGCTTCCTTACACATAAAAGTTACCATGAACAAATACACTTTAAACATACAACCCTTGTCCCAAGAATATTGAATAAATACTTAGCTCTGGTGGTGGATTCAGCAGCTTTCCAATCAATCTCTGCAACAACAGGACCAAGAGGTCCTCGCCGCATGTTTTCTCCAACTACCAACAAACAAACAAGCCAGGCTCCATCATGGATGTTTTTCTGTGTGACCCTCAAGAGTAAGGGTGAGGGGAAAGGAGCTTTCTAATGCAAATTAACCCTTTTTATAGTACTGTGCACAAGAGACCGCCCACAGGATGTGGTCATACCTCTTGTCCACTCACAGGTCATTTTGAGTGAGGTCATCCACACATGGCTGCACCTCCCCCCTACAAGCACATGGTTCATTAAATATGCGGCAGCCATTTTATAACCACCTGTGGGTGAGAGATTATTATTACTACACATGTATTGGGAACATTTGTAAAAAATCCACAACTGATACAGACGACCAAGTCGCTGTCTTACAAACTTGTACAACATAGTTACATAGTAGGTGAGGTTGAATAAAGACAATAGTCCATCCAGTTCAACCTGTGTGGGTGTGTGTGTGGCTGTAATCATCTCACATAGCCCTTAATGTCCTGATCCTTGAGATGTAAGTCTAAGAGTCTTTTGAAAGCCACCATACTACCCGCAGAAACCACCTCTTGTGGTAGAGAATTCCACAATCTTGTAGCCCTAACAGTAAAGAACCCCCCTCGTTGCCTGAGGTTAAAATGCTTCTCCTCTAATCGCATGTTATGCCCTCTTGTCCTCATGCAATCCCTTCGAATGAACAGCTGAGATCCCCATTGAGAAATGTATAAATTGCTATCATGTCCCCCCTCAGGCGTCTCTTCTCCAGGGAGAATAAATTGAGCGATTGCAGCCGCTCTTCATAGTTAAGGTCCTCCAATCCCCTAATCAGTTTAGTTGCCCTTCTCTGGACTCTCTCCAGCTCCAACACATCCCTCCTGAGGACTGGCGACCAGAACTGGACAGAATACTCCAGATGCGGTCAGACCAGAGTTTTATAAAGTGGAAGGATTATAGTCTTATCTCTGGAATACATCCCTTTCTTTATGCATGCTAATATTCTGCTGGCTTTGGCAGCTGCCGCTTGACATTGCATGCTGTTGCCTAATCTATCATCAACCAAGACTCCCAGATCCTTCTCCATTTTTAATTCCCGCAAGGGTTCTCCTCCTAATGTGTATTGTGTTTTTATGTTTTTAGTCCCCAAGTGCAAAACCTTACACTTCTCCACATTAAACCTCATTTGCTATGTCGTTGCCCACTCCGTTATTTTGTCCAGGTCATTCTGTAGGATATCTGCTTCATGCTGTGCAGTTATTGCCCTGGCCAATTTTGTGTCATCTGCAAAAACTGATAACGAACTACTGATCCCATCCTCAATACTGTTTATGAATAAATTGAACAAGGTTGGTCCCAGGACTGAGCCCTGGGGCACCCCGCTTACTACCTCAGACCAGTCTGAGTATGCGCTGTTTATTACCACCCTTTGGACATTCCCTTTTAGTCAGTTCCGTATCCAAGAGCAAACCCTGCTGTCGATACCTGCAGACCTTATTTTATAAATTAAGCGCTTGTGGGGAACTGTATCAAACGCCTTAGCGAAATCCAAGTACACCACATCTACTGGTCTGCTCCTATCTAGCTCACAGCTCACCTCCTCGTAGAATGTTAAGAGATTGGTTTGACAAGAACGCCTATTTGTAAACCCGTGCTGATTATTGCTGGTGATGTTTTTGTCTTTAGCATAGATAGTCCCTTATCATCCCCTCCAGAAGTTTACATACTATTGATGTCAAACGGACAGGGCTATAATTTCCCGGGATATGCCTCACGTTAGCCTTTCTCCAATCCCCTGGTACATTTCCTGTCCTAATACTGTCAGCAAAGATCAGAAACAGTGGTCTAGATATAACCTTACTGAGTTCCTTGAGTACTCTCGGATGTACGCCATCCGGGCCTGGTGATTTGTTTGTGTTAAGTTTATCCAGCCTTTCCCTGATTTCACCCTCTGTTAGCCATAGTGGCAAGTCCTGTGTATTACTACTAACCATACAGTCATGGTCAGTGTACCCCTCCTTTTCCTGTGTAAAGACTGATGAGAAAAAAGCATTCAGCACGGTTGCTTTTTCAGTGTCCTCTGTAACCATCCTCCCATCATTGTTAATTATGTGTGCAATATGCTCTGCCCTAGTTTTTTTTTGCTGTTGATATATTTAAAGAGTTTTTATTTACTATCCTCCGCTATTTGTCTCTCAAAGTTGATTTTAGCCATCTTGATTTTGTGTTTACTTTCGTGTTTACTTTTCTTATTTGCCTCCTTGTATTGCTCGAAAGCCGATACTGTGCCCTCTGATTTATATTTCTTGAAGGCCAATTCTTTTCCCCTGATAAGTTTTTTAACGCTACGGTTTAACCAGCCAGGTTTGGCTTTGTCTCTTCTACATTTATTTCCCATAGGAATGCACTGCAAGATGCATTTGCTTAATATGTTCCTAAAGCATTCCCATTTTTCCTCTGTGGTCAGTGATCCCAAGGTTTGGTGCCAGTTTACCCTTTCCATCAAGGAGTATGATTTTGGAAAGTTTGCCCTTCTGAAGTTTAGGGTTCTTATGTTCCCCACTTGCCTTGTTATATTGTTATTTATACTAAATGTGATCACCCTGTGATCGCTAGAGCCCAGGTAGTCCTGGACTCCTACCTCCGAGATTATTTCTGGGTCATTAGTGATCAATAGATCCAGGACTGCATTTTCTCTGGTAGGGGAATCCACCAACTGTGACATGTAATTATCCAGTAAGGTTTCCGTGAATAGACGGGCCTTCTGTGAGTGTGCAGTCCCCTCATCCCAGTCAATGTCGGGATAATTGAAGTCCCCCAATATGATGACTGATCCCAATTCTGCCACTTTACCCAATAGTGCTAAAAATTCCAGCTCTACCTCCTCCCCTTGGTTAGATGGCCTATAGCAAACCCCCACAATTACTTTTCCCTTTTCTCCTTCCCTATGGAGTTCTACCCACACCGATTCTAAATCCATGCTCATCCCATCCGTAATGTCACTCCTCTCCATAACCTTTATATTGTTCTTGACATAGAGACATACCCCTCCCCCTCTTTTTCCTACCCTGTCCTTCCGGTACACCGAATACCCTTGGATATTGGCCAGCCAGTCATGTGAGGGGTCGAACCAAGTCTCTGTTATTCCCACAAGGTCTATGTCATCCTCATGTACTAACATTTCCAATTCATCCATTTTATTAGCTAGGCTCCTGGCATTAGCATATACCCCTCTTAGTTTTACGGAAGTTAAACGTGTTTGGCGGTTATGTTTATTCCTGTTTGGTCTGAGGTTTTCCCGCACAGACCTGTCAATTGACGTTGTGGACCTACTGTCACTGCTGACCCTACAACTGCCTTAAGTCCTTAGCTCCCTCATGACTGACTCTACTTCTGAGCCCTCCCCCCGTCTTCTAGTTTAAAAGCCCCTCCAACTTGGTGGCCATCTTTCTCCCCAAAAGAGCTGTACCGTCCCCATTAAGGTGCAGCCCATCCTTACTAAAGAGCCGGTAGCCGACTGAGAAGTCAGCCCAGTTCTCCAGGAACCCAAACCCCTCCTTCCTACACCAATTCCTCAGCCACTTGTTAAGTTCCCCAATTTCCTTCTGCCTCTCTTGTGTGGCTCGAGGTACAGGCAGTATTTCAGAGAAAACCACCTTGGAGGTCCTATTCCTCAATCTATTACCTAAGTCTCTGAAATCGTTCTTTAGGATCCTCCACCTTCCTTTTACTTTGTCATTAGTGCCCACATGCACCATGACCACTGGGTCATCCCCTGCCCCACACAATAATCTGTCTGCCAGATCTGCGATGTGCCGAACACGGGCGCCCGGTAAACAACATACTGTTCGGCTACCGAGATCTTTTTTACAGATTGCTCTCTCTGTCCTCTTGATAATTGAGTCCCCAACTACCACAACCTGTTTAACCTTTCCTGAGTTACGGCCCCCCTTCTTCCTGGAGCTGCCCCTCCCCTGGTAGCTGGGGGAGGGCGCCTGCTCCAGCACTGCCACCCCTGAGCTGATATCCCCCTCAACCTGCAACTCGGCAAATTTGTTAGGGTGTACCAACTCAGGACTCGCCTCCCTGACACTCATCCCTCTACCCTTCCTAACGGTCACCCAGCTGCGTACCTCTGCTGCTTGGTCTCCTCTACTCCATCCTCCTCTATGCTGGCCCCTGCCAGCGCCTGATGGGTAATGTCCAAGCTCCTTTCCAGGTTGTTGATGCTACGCAGTGTTGCCACTGTGTTCTCTAGGTCCAGGATCTGGTCTACCAGAGCAACAAAGGCCTGATGACGAAAAAAACAAAGGGGCACCAAGCGCTCTAGTAGAATGCGCCTTCACAGGGAAAGGAGGAACCTGACCCTTGATTGAATAAGCCTGAACCACCGTCTGCCTGATCCATCTCGAAATGGTCGCAGCGGACGCAGCCAAACCTTTGCGAGGACCATCCGGAAAGGACAAAGAGAGAGTCCAACTTCCTGAAGGACTCCGTAACCGTCAGATAAACTTTTATCGCCCAAACCACATCCAGAGAGCCCAAGGCAACTTCTTTGTGATATTTAGGCTTAGGACATAAGGAAGGCAACACAATGTCTTCATTTAGGTGAAAATCCAACACCACCTTAGGTAGAAAAGACGGATTAGGTTGGAGGACCACTTTATCCTGGTGGACCACCAAATAAGGTGAACGACAGGGCAACGCCGCCAACTCAGAGACTCTACGAGAAGTAGTGATAGCCACTAGGAAGACAACCTTCTGCGACAAAAAGAAGATAAATCTCCCTAATATTCTCAAAAGGAGGCTTTTGAAGAACAGACAAAATTAAGATCCCACGGAGGCAACGGGATCTCCTCAGAGGGGCCAGATAATGCACCCCCTAAATGAAGGTGCAAATCAAACTATGAGTAGCCAACGGAAGTTGGAAGTGAAAAAGGCCAACACCTGGCGCTTGATAGTCCCCCAACGCTAAGCGCTGCTCAACCCCTTTTTGCAAAGGCCAGAACCCTAGCTATCAAAAGAGCGAGGGTGCAGCTGCAGCAATTCATACCGATCTCTGCATACGATGATAGATCTTACTAGAGGTCGATTTCCTGGCCTTCAAAAGGGTAGGAATCACCTCTATCCCTCAACACCTTGCTTTCAACAGCCAGGCCGTTAAAGCCAGCGACCGTAAAGCAGGATGGAAAATCGGTCCTTGAGATAGAAGATCTTCCCACAGAGGAAGATGCCATAGAGGATCCACGACCATTTTACCAGTTCTGCGTACCAAGACCGCTGAGGCCAGTCTGGAGCCACCAGAATGACCTTGGCAGGAGAACGAGCGGAGGGAAGACATATAACAGGCAATACCAACCCAAAGGAGCCACCAGAGCGTCGGCTAGAGGATCCCGAGAGCTGGCCACAAACCTCTAAACTTTCCTGTTAAAGCGAGACACGAACGGATCCACCTCAGGAGTCCCCCACCAGGCACACAGGAGATGAAACACCTCCGGATGCAGGGACCACTTCCCCTGATCCAACGCCTGACGCTTCGTCAATTCTCCACACCCGGGATGTGGACCACAGAAAGAGCCACGACATTGTGTTCCGCCCATACTAGAATTTCGGCCACCTCCTTGGCCGCCAGGGCACTCCTGGTGCCCCCTTGATGATTGATGTAAGCCACTGCTGTGGCTGACTTGTCCAGTGAAGCAGGCAGAGCTTGATCACTCTCAGCTCCAGGATAATGATCGGCAAGAAAGACTCTTCTGTCGTCCAAGTTCCCTGGGCACAGAGCTTCCCCAGCACTCCCCCCCAGCCCGACAGGCTGGCGTCTGTGGTGACCACCGTCCAAAACACCGGCAGGAAGAACTTGCCCTGGCATAGGACACGTAATTGGAGCAACCAAGAGAGCCCACTTCGTGAGATGGCTCAACCGAATCTTCTGGTCCAATGACCAAGGATCTCTGTTCCATTTTGACAGAATCTCTTTCTGCAGTTGTCCCGTGTGAGACTGAGCAAACGGGACCACTTCGAAGATCGAGACCATCAGACCCAGGGCCCTCATGCAAGCCCTCAAGGAGGACTGATCGGCCTCCATCAGCAACCTTACCACCCCTTGTAACTTCTGAAAGTTGTCCAAGGGAAGGAAGACCCTCGCAAATTTATGAAGGGTCCGAATGGTGATGGAGACGTTGTTCAGCAGATCCAAATGGGAAACTCCTTGCAACAGGAGAACATCCAGATACCCCACAATGGAGATACCTCGTTGACGCAACAAGGCCAGCACAAGGGCTAGGACCTTAGTAACTCTGGGAGCTGAGACGAGACCAAAGGGTAACGTCACAAATTGAAAGTGCTCCTCTGCCACAGCAAAGCGGAGGAATCGCTGGTGTCCCTCAAATATGGGGATGTGGAGATACGCATCTTTGAGATCGATGGAAGCCATAAAATCCCTCTGATTCAAAGATGCCACCACCGACTGAATGGACTCCATTTGAAACTTCTGCACCCGCACAAAGCGGTTGAAAGCCTTGAAATCCAGGATTAGACGCACTTTTCCCTCCTTTCTGGGCACAGTGAACAGGTTTGAATAGAAACCTCAAGAGCGTGGGCCCATCAAGGAGGTCCCTAATTCCGGACAGAAAACTAAGATGTCCCCCACCCCAGATACGGGTGAGGGCGTTCCTTCATGCAGACGGAGATTCGTCCGCAGATCTGGAGGGGCCTGTTCTCAGCTTACCCGACCACGTCTTCTTGGAACCCCCAGATGTCCTAAATGGCTTAGGTGCGTGCCTCCTGCCTGCCTGTGTGCTGAAAAATAGACCCCCGTCTATTACGCGGTGACTTGCCCTTAGCGGATAGAAGAAGAAGAGTACTCTTGCCACCTGTGGGTCCTTTGATCAGTTCATCCAACAAATAGGTGGTCCCCCGTAAAGGGGAGATCTGATAGAGCCTCTTTAGAAGCCTGGTCCACAGACCAGCTTTTTAACTATACCATGCGTGGTTACCATTATTGCGTTTACAACAACTCCACTGACTCGCGACAATTTTGTCACCGTAGGTGGGAAAAGGGAGCACCTTTAACGCTTTTAGGGAATCTGCAGGCCCCGAGGGGAATTTTCTGCACAGATACAATCAGTGCATCCACCAGTGCCCTTGCATGCACGTGTGCAGTAAAATAAAGGAATTATCCTCACCACAGAGCACGCAAAGTGCGTGGGCGCAGACCAAGTAAAGTCGCTATATGCTAAGCTCACCCTGAGAGTATAACAAACAGGGGAGATTGCCGACCACAGTCCCGCAAGGAGACACCAGCTAAAGTTCCACAAAAAAAACCCCTATTAGACCTAAGGATTACCCACCATAAATGTCATAAAAGGACATAGCCCCACCTATAAAGGGGAAGAGGGGGCCCGCCATTGGCGAATACCCCCACACAACAATGCCCCTATGGCTCCCTCCCGGGTTCAAGGGGGGCGCCAGGCAGTCCCATATGTCCACCCCCCTGAGGGGGAGGGTGGACGCCCATCCGCTGCTTTATCACCCCCATCAGTAGCTCAAACAGCCTGGTCATTAGCTCAGTCAGCAGCTTGGACAAGCCAGCCGCGAGTAGGCTGCAAAACCGATACCTAAATTTGGGGCCTGATCCGGTCGCAAGCCCACCGTCAGCTCTGTCAGCTTGATTAGCAGCTCGGTTAGGAGCTCGGACAGCTTGGTCAGTCACTCAATCAGCCAGCTCCATCAGCCGCGAGCAGGCTGAAAGCCGCGGCCTCAATATTTGGCCCGATCCTGCTGCATGAGGCATCCGCCGGTCAGCTTGATCAGGCGCACCTCATCTCGGTCAGCTCGGGCAGTCACTCAGACAGCCAGCTCCTTCAGCCACGAGTAGGCCACAAGCCGCAACCTCAATTTTTGGACTGATACGGCCAGGTGAGGCATCCGCTAGTCAGCTTGGTCAGGCACTCCGTCAGCTTGGTCAGGCACTCCGTCAGCTTGGTCAGGCACTCCGTCAGCTTGGTCAGGCACTCCGTCAGCTTGGTCTGGTCCCCGGACAGCCACAAGTAGGCTGCAAAGCTGCGGACTAAACTTATGGCCTGACCCAGACACGTGAAGAGCAGAAAAATCTGCTCCCCCCCAAGCCTATAACCGCAGGGCACCCAAAGGACATCCCTGCCCCAGTCACTAACCCCCAGGGGCTGGGAACTTACTCAAAGACCCCCGTGTGTGATTCGGACAGCCCGGTCAGCAGTCAGCATCAACTGCCTCCACCCCCTCTTACTAGAGCAAGTGGCAAAGCCAGGTCCTACCTAGCCCCGGGAGGGGGGGGGCATTGGGGTAGCTTGTGGCCAAAAACACAGTGACTGCTAGGGGGGTTGGGGGAAATGGAAGGGAACCCAGGGATCTGACCATCCCAAAGAGGGGCCTATGTCCAACCCGAGACAGCAAGAGCTATGGGGGGGGGACACTACTCACCATACTAACAACAATCGGGTGAGCGCCACTCCGGACAGACTACCTCTCCACTCGGGATGGGGGTGCTGAAGGCCAATGGGCATGCTACAACTCAGGCCGATCCCGGCAAGGTGTTTCACTCGCAGGCCAGCCCCCGTCCATTGGGGCTCTGTCGTAGGGAGGCCTAGAGCAGGGCTATAACCTGCACACACTCGCTGGCCGGACTGGGAGACCTTAAGGATCTAGGATATCCAGTCCAAAACCCAGTCCGGCTGTTGATTGTAGATCTCTCAGGAATATAATCCGCTAAAAAATAAAAATTTTGACAAAGGTTCCCTTTAAAATAAAAAAGCAAGCTAAGACCAAAGTCCCAGCAACTAGGTCCTACTCCTAAACTAGGCAGAAACAAACCGAATCCTATAGCAGAGTGAGTGGGTGTTTGCCTTCAGGGACTGCCCAATAGACGTGGTAATGTTTTTTTTCCTGCCTAGTGTTCTACTCCTGTAGGGGGCAGCATAACCCAATGGTTAAGAAGAATATGGAGCTGCGTCTGTCAATTAACGATAGAGAAATTTTCAATTGAAAAGGTCTGGACTGCAGGCAGGCCAGTTACGCACTTGGACTCCTCTGCTACGAAGCCATGCTGTTGTCATAGATGCAGTATGAGGTTTAGCATTGTCCTGCTAAAAAGTCCTTCCTTGTAAAAAATAGAGATATGTCTCTCTAAAAAGTGACGGCAGAAAAAAAAAACCAAGAGGTCTGTCGAGTCTGCCCCCTTTTTTTCTTTTTATTATTTATACATACTTTTGTATTATTTTTTGTCTACGTGTATGTAACGGAACAGGGCATCCCTGACCGGGTACCTCCGTTGACAGATGCTCCTAGTGCTTTCCGAGGTGCTCCAAGCACTCCACCAGACACCGTAACCACTTCAGACCCCACGAACCGCAGCAGCTTGGTTAGGGTCTTGCAGTCTCCTACCCACCCTGGACCTCCAACAAGGCTCCAGGTTCCTGTGGGTGAACCTCTCTTTCCCCAGAGAGTGCAGCAGAACAAGCTCTTACACAAGCTTAGTGATTATCCAAGGGAGTATGGAAGACCATAGCAATCCCTTGCAGCAGATTCCCCCAATAAGAGACAGAACTCTAGATTGAGGGTGAAGGAACTCTAGAACAACTTTATTAAACAAGACTTGTATACAGTTTTCACCCACAAGGTTACCACCCAGATGGACCTTGTTGAAGACTGAACATAATATTCACCATCCAACAGGAACAGAGTTTTACACTCTCATACAGTGTACAAAATATACAATGTGGGACAATCCCCCCTCCCCCTTAGCATCCAATCCACATATCTTTATACATCCCATAATACGTTTCTCTTAAGGCAGACAGACAGAACAATGGGAGGTCATTAGCACTTAACAATGAGATAGGGTAATCCACATTCCCTCCCAATACACAAACAAAAGGAAAACCTTTCTGACATTGAAAGATATGTAATATACACAGCATTTAGGAATTACAGATTTCATGGCAAATGGGAATAAATCTTAATATTTCTATATGGAGATATTGCTGACAAATATGAAGCAATCCAAACCATTACTTATCTGTCTTTAAATTCCAGTGACGGTGAATACTGTCACATATCTTCCCCCCAAAGGTAGACAAACCAGGTACCAGACCTCCAACTGGTCTGTGCCTGAGTTTGTCGGGTAACAAGTCCCAAAGAGTCCATCCATCATGGCAGCTTCCTTGACAAAGTTCCACATAGTTTGTAAGTTTGTCTTGGCAAGGCGCATGGAGCTCTCATAGCCGATCAGTCTGTGAAAGTCTGGTTTGGGCAGGCCAGATTGGGCTTCTTGGGCACCCTGTGTCCCTAAAAGACACAGGGTGATTTAGACATAAGAGGAGCCTAGTAGGCTGAGAGAAGAACTTTCCAACCTCTCTAATGTAGGCTGTGTTCCACAGGCCCTCCCAATGTCTGCACCCACCCAGTACCCCAAACAAATTGTCAGGAAAACAGTGTTACTCACCCAGCCAACCTCTTGCCTCTACCCGCTGCTGGGGATAAGCGTGGACTGGCCCTTCTCCTGGGAGTCCTTTCAGCCGCTGAAGAGAAGACAAGGTGGTGGGGCTCACTTTGTCAGGCTGTTGGGGATGTGGGCCGACTGTCCAGCATCCCTGGGGTGTACAAATGAAGACTGTAGCTTTTGCGGGTGCTGGGCAGAGGTCGGTAACACTCTGCCCTGTCGCCAGCTCTTCTGCTGGGTTGGCGAATACTACCCCCAGGACCTGGTTGGGAGTCTGCTGTAGAGAGGAGGGATCGCTTACCTCCTCCTCCTGGTATTCCTGTGGGGTAGGTTGGGGATCTGGACCAGCCGTCCAGCATGCCTGTAGGTCTGGTGCAGAGACCGCGGTCCCATCTGTACCATTGGGGCCAGGGCTGTTGTCTCCTTGTGGTTGGGGAGAAGGATTAGTGGTCTCCTCTCCCTGGAAGGTACACTGCTGCTGGGAAGGAAGGATGACACCTTCGGCTCCCTGTAACTCCTGCTGTAGCTGGGGACTTGGGCCGGCTGCCCAGCCTCCCTTTAGGGCCGGTAGAGAGACCTCGGTCCCATCTCCACCTGCCATCGGTGGGTCTTCACAGTACCACCAGTCTGTATTGTCTCTCCAACTCAAGGGTTGCGGGTCTGGATCTGCCACCCAGGACTCCGGCTCTGCTTGCAGGGTAGATTGGAGTGGAATGGAGCAGAGCAGGCGTTGGTAGTCCTGCTCCAGTTCCCACTCCATTCCGACCAGATGAATCAGGTCTGACCCCAAGCCATCTGCTTTGGGGAGACCTAGCAAGGCTTCCCTGGTGTCCTGGATTTCCCAGCGCCGAAACTCTGCTGGACATCCAAAGTCCCTCTCCTCAAAGGCCTCCCACAGCAAGCCTGGGTCACTATAGTCCTCACCTTCCGGCATATTGTCGTCAGCCATCCAGTGGTCGTGCCGGGTGGCGTACCACTTTAGTGCCCGGTAAGCTTCATCCAGCCACAACTCCTTCCAAATCAGGTTCCACTGCTCCGTCACCCACTCATCCAGGGGTTGCTATCCTAGGAAAGGTAACCGCAGGGCAACGTATACCTGGAACCGCTGTTCTTCGCTGGGAAGGTTCTCTCTCCGCCTTCACTGCACATCCTCTAAGGCCACATTTACTTTCGAGTGAAATCTCTCCAGTCCAGTATGGCTTCCTCTGATACAGGCCCATCCTGTTGGACCAAGTGTTGCTGCAACCTCCAGAGAAACTCCGCCTCATATGGGGACGCTGCACGGGTGTTAGCTCGCTCCATAACGTTACCGGTGTCTCCGAGCTGCTTCTCACACTAGGATGCCATCCAACCGCTTGCCACCAATGTAACGGAACAGGGCACCCCTGACCGGTACCTCCGTTGACAGATGCTCCTAGTGCTTCCCGAGGGGCTCCAAGCACTCCACCAGACACCGTAACCACTTCAGACCCCACGAACCGCCGCAGCTTGGTTAGGGTCTTGCAGTCTCCTACCCACCCTGGACCTCTGACAAGGCTCCAGGTTCCTGTGGGTGAACCTCTCTTTCCCCAGAGAGTGCAGTAGAACAAGCTCTTATACAAGCTCTTACAAGAGCTTAGTGATTATCCAAGGAGTATGGAAGACCATAGTAATCCCTTGCAGCAGATTCCCCCAATAAGAGACAGAACTCTAGATTGAGGGTGAAGGAACTCGAACAACTTTATTAAACAAGACTTATATACAGTTTTCACCCGCAAGGTTACCACCCAGATGGACCTTGTTGAAGACTGAACATAATATTCACCATCCAATAGGAACAGAGTTTTACACTCTCATACAGTGTACAAAATATACAATGTGGGACAATCCCCCCTCCCCCTTAGCATCCAATCCACATATCTTTATACATCCCATAATACGTTTCTCTTAAGGCAGACAGACAGAACAATGGGAGGTCATTAGCACTTAACAATGAGACAGGGCAATCCACATTCCCTCCCAATACACAAACAAAAGGAAAACCTTTCTGACATTGAAAGATATGTAATATACACAGCATTTAGGAATTACAGATTTCATGGCAAATAGGAATAAATCTTAATATTTCTATATGGAGATATTGCTGACAAATATGAAGCAATCCAAACCATTACTTATCTGTCTTTAAACTCCAGTGACGGTGAATACTGTCACAGTGTAGATCTAGGTTTGCCCCATGGATGTTTGAATCCACTTACTGTTGACTGACTTACTACCTCTGCTAGATGTCTGTTCCAATCATCAACTACCCTTTTGGTAAAATAATACTGAGATTAGTTTTGGACCTTCCTCCTGCTAGTTTAAGGTCATGTCCTTGTGTTCTTGATCTTGGCTTTATGTTAAAAATACTGCCCTTTTGAACCTTATTCACCCCCTTGATGTATTTTAAAGGTTTCCATCATGTCTCCCTTTAACCTTCTTTCTCCAAACTGAACATATTAAGTTCCTCAAGTCTTTCCTAATGTGTTTCATTCCTCAGTCTTTTCACCACTTTGTTACCCATCTCTGGGCTTATTCTAGTTTATCAATATCTTTTTGCAAGTGAGGTCTCCTATTTAGACACAGTATTCTAAATGAGGTTTAACTAAATATCTATATGGAGGCATTTTTTTTAGTCCAGAGGATGCAGCACCCATGGTTGCCAAAAAGAATGTCAACTTTTAATTCACATGACCAAAGAAAAGTTTTCCACTTTGAAACAGACCATTTTAAATGAGCTTTGGCCCAAAGCAAACTGCAGCGTCCCCAGAAACATGCTTCGATGTGTTGTCTTCTTTGCATGATAGAGATTTACCTTGCATTTTTGGATGGCACAGCGAACTGTGTCCACAGACAGTGATTTTTGGAAGTATTCCTAAACCCAAGAAGTGATGTCCATCACAGATTAATGCCCGTTTTTTAATGCAGTGCCGTCTGAGGGCCCAAAGATCACAGCCATCCAATATTGCATTTCGGCCTCGTCTCTTATGCACAGAGATTTCTTCAGATTCTCAGAATATTTTGAGGTTATGTACTGAAGATGATTATATATTTAAAGTCTTTGCAATTTTACATTGAGGAACATTATACTGAAATTGTTCAGAATAGAGACAGCTTTTCAGATGGGTGAACCTCTTCCCATCTTTACTTGTGAGACACCCTTTTCATACCCAGTCATGTTACTGACTTGTTGTCTATCAAAGAAACACAATTTCAGTGAAAAAGACACTAATGTGATTTTTAGGGCAAACAAACACAAAAAATTACCCACATTTTTGGTAAAATATAAAAGACTAGGTTGCACCAATGTAAATAGATACCCAATGTGCCAAACCTTAAATATGTGTGCCTGTAAAATGCCAGGGGTTTGCGAACGCTGCCATCCGAATGCTTTCACCTGACAGGCAGGAGGCTGTCATATTCACACACAATCCTGGTGGCTGCAGCAATCAGATTTTGTGTGATATCCCCTGCTGTTAGATCCATACGACATACAGATCTGGCAGCAAAAGGGTTAAACTGGTACATTTTTAAAAATTGTATTCTTATTATAATAATACTTTCTATTGTGAATAGAATATGAGTTTGAGGTTTGCAAATCATTGCAGTCTGTCTTTATGTATAGAGTCCCAACTTTTTTTGAATTGGGGTCCTAATAAGAGGGTTGGAGGACCTTCGTTATGAGGAACAACTACAAAAACATTAAACATATTCTCCCTTAAGAGGAGATACTGAAGAGGGGATATGCTTGCAATATACTAATCTTTGAATGGGGACTCTAGCATTGGGAGAAAACTATTTAATCTAAGGTCTCTAAAGAAGACACATGGCCACATCATGAAATTGTGAGAAGCAGTTTAATGTTAAACTGCAAAAGGGGTAGTAGAACTCCCTTCCACAGTTAGAGGTGTCAGCAGGGATTGTAGATACATTTAAAAAACTTTTGGATTCTCAATGAACACTATGTACAGGGATATTCAAAATGGTAGCGACACACACATGTTGAACTGGATGAACTGGTGTCTTTACTTAACCTTTTCAACTCTGTAAGGACAGAGTCAAAATGGATATATGAGCTGGACAGCATTGCACCAGCAGGATTGCATACAGATATTAAACTATATGCATTTAGATGAAAAAAAATGTATCAAACTTTTTTGGCAATATTCACTACTTTTAGAGGATACACTAAAGAGGATTGTTTTAAAACTATACTAATTATCCAGTGATGGTGAGTGAGTCTGAATGTGGGAACTGTACCTACACAGAATTTCCATCAAGCAGATGAAGGTATAAGCGAGAAGGAGCAAAAGTTAAACAGCACAGTTACAAGCATTCCCTGAGAAAGGAGGACAGAATTACTTTGAAACATGTCAGAAGTGAGGCTGGGTGAACAGGTGTGATGTCAAAATCAGCTGCTCGAGTTATTACAAGCAGATTTGCCAGCAGTACTGCAAAAAAGCTCTGTCCTTTATGTTGCCTGGCTGGGGCATAGACAGCAAGCAGAAGTGCTCAAATTTGTCAATTGGGAGCTAAACACTGTTTGTATTCTGCCTGTGGAAGCTATTCATGCATGGATGAGGACAGAGGCAGAGAGCTGTCATTAAAACTGGAAATTGCTATCACAGGAAAGCAACTTGTAAAACGCATACAGATCTCCACATATGTGATTACATCTCCACCATTCTGCAGTACTGTATGTATTATTCATTCAGTGGCACAAGTTTGCTATACATTGGACACAATTTCAAATTTTTATCTGTGTGAAAGTTAATGCCACTGTGAGAAGGCACGGGAAGAAACTAGTGGTGTCAGCGTGAATAGAGGTAGCCATAAATGGATCAACATTTTGCCAGTTCAGCAGGGACCAGCCAAATGTTTATCCAGGTTTTGCCACTGCAGTTGAACAGAAGTCGATCTATCGATTGACTTCTATTCAACCGCCCTGTTGGATAAAAGCTGCTTGGTCAGCAGCTGCAGCGCTGTTCTGTGTATTTTTTTACAGTGGGCAAAATCCCCCCATACACCAATTTTTTTTTTATTATATTTGGGGAACCCCAAGTCTAGATAAGACAGGCATTTTGGGAAAGGGTGCTTAAACTGCAATGTTTTCATAGTTTTGTCCACTTATCAGTTTACAATAATAATAAACATGATAAGAGTATTTATTTAAAAGTCGTATATGTCTGTAAAAAAAAACAACAAAAAAATGATTTAGTAAGCAAATTTATTATCATTAACTTTACTAATACATATGGTAGCTGTGCTAAATTTAGTCTTCAGTGGTCCTAAAGGGGTGAAACATTTTAATTAAAGCAGAATTCCAGGTATGAATTTTTCTTTTTTGCATAGTTAAATCTATAATTGGACAAGGAAGAAATCATGAAGTCACCAGCTAAATTCTCCACCTCATTGAGAAAAATGAAAGGCATTCTGCGAATGGCACCTTGTTGGCATAGGACCTAGAAGACAGCAGTGAGCATTGTAATAGTTGTGGCTTCTATAGTACTTCTCGATTTCCACAGCAGATTCACAGGGCATATGCATACTTCCATTGATCCAGGCTGGACCAATGTAACTATGCATTTAAATTCATACCTAAAATTCAACTTTAATGTACTCATACACAAACTCATCAGTGCATGAAGACAGACACATTCTGAAAACATGGACTTTCATTTCAATAAGCAGACAACTGCTATAAAATGCACTGATATAACAAGGCATTTAACAATTGTATGGATTTCTCCAAAATATTTATTGCTGTACAAGTAAATAGAAAATAATGCAGTTTAGATTGACAAGCCCTTCGAGATGTTGGGTGTACAAACAGTGCAAGAATTTACCTTAGATTAGGAGATTATAAAGGCTGTGTGAGAAGTAGCAGGTTAAAAGATATTTGTAAAATACATAATGTTGCAAGACAGGGAATATGGTTTATAAAGTTACATATCTTTACATTTATTGATATTAATTTTGTTTTACAGACTGAAAGGTTAAAATGGAATAATAAAAGTAAATATGGAGCATAAACTTTTCCTTACATAGCTGTAAAATATAAATCTGTGTGTTAGAGGTTAATTCACTAATATAGAATGACAAAATTATTTGTTGGATTTTTACTGAATGAATACAAAGGCTCAGTGATAGTGGTAAACCTCTTAGTGTTCTACGAAACAGATTATACTGTAGTGAATATCTTACTAACAAGTTCATAAAAAAAAAAAAAAAGATGGACGGAGTCGGATTTACAGGTGATGTTCTTAATCCGTTAAGCTAATATACCACATAATTAAAGAATTGGCAAGCCCTGTTCTTCAAGATGTATATGAGTATCCTTTAAACAGAAAGAGACATTAACAGCACTCCAGTGTTTTGGTCCTTGTGAATAAGATTTGGTATGAAAAACTCCTGATTGTGGAATTGCCATATCTTCACTGGGGTAATGGAACAAGAACTTCAACATAGTTGAGGGGAAAAAATCCTGATTGCCCATTGATCATTCCTTCATACCAGTTGTCATCAATTTGATTGGTTAGGGTGATGATATCACCTTCACGGAAACCAAGTTCACCATCATTCTCAGGTTCAAAATCATACAAAGCTTTGCAACATGGTTGATCCAATGGAGCTGAAAATGAACCAAACATGGGTATAAATTAAAAAATAAATAATGTGATGTTTTTCTTAAAAAGACATGGTTAACTGATTAAGAAGTTTTTAAAATATCTGGCTGGCATGCTTACATTTAGATGTGCAGCAGACCTTGTTGTCCCTATCTGTGGTGGATGGCCTTTGAGAGGCATTTGAAAAGCGACAGTCATCTTCTCAATGCCTGTTTTAACCCTGTAAATGCCGCACCACTGCATGTATTACACACACTTGCCAGTAATAATGCCAGCCAAATAGGACGGGGTTTACATTTTTTTGGCTGTGGTTTTGAAGTAAAGTATTGCAGCCTGTGTACATCTCCAGCTGCCTTTGCAGCTTATGGGAGGGTGGTAAAAACACATTTTAATAGCCCTTAACTGCTGCAAGTGTAAATAAGCCCTAACAGGAAATGTGAACTATATTGCTTTGTTTTCTGACTGACTTTCATCAAACAGTTATCTTATATAAGATGTGGTACTCTTGTTGCAAATAAAGGGTAACTCTGGTCAAAAATTTTCCTATTAATAGTATCTGTGTGAAATATCTTTATCTTTGATATTATTCATTTTCTGGATCACTGCTTGTGTACCTTAGAAAGCCTTATCTAAGCTAGACAATCAGCTTCTTCCTGTTCTTCACTGACAACACTATCTCCCTTTATCTGAAATTGCTAAGCTGTCTTTCACTTCCTGATAAGGTTGTCGGTCTTTCTTAGACAGGCATGCCTAGACCTGCCGAGCCCCACCCCCATCCTTTCTATCCTTCACCATGATCGCCTCCTGTCTTCATAGCCTCATTTAGGCTAGCTTTTTGAGAGAGAGAGAGAGAGAGAGAGAGAGAGAGAGAGAGAGAGATAGGGGAAGGGGGTGTCATATGACCGAAGCAATATATGAGAGAAATAAGGTACAAAGGAACATTTTTGAAAGCTTAGTAGTAGTGATCGACCGATATCTTTTTTTCGTTGCCGATACTGATAATGTGGCCATCACATATTAGTATTGGCCGATATTTTAGTACATTTAAAATTTTGCAAAATAAACACAAATTTCGACACAAATCTGTTACCGAACATATCAAACTTTATTTATTAACAATTTTAACATTAAGGGCTTGTTCTTCACAACTTAACTGCATGAGAACTGATAGGAAAACTTCAATTGCAGGGACATTTAGTTTCACATCATTCTGATTGTGCATCAATGCATAAAAAACTGCTGCAGTACTAGTAGTGCACTCAATCACTGCAATCATTTTAAATCACTACTGCAGTCAGTGCAAAACTGCTAGAAAAAAAGCTAGGCAACAACAGCTACACAGTGGATTGGACTGGAGTCAGTGGACTACCATAGCAGTATGGCACTCACTGCAGTCATTGCAAAACTGCTAGAAAAAAGATAGGCAAAACAACAGCTACACAGTGGATTGGACTGGAGTCAGTGAACTACCTCTGCAGTATGGCACTCACTGCAACTACTGCAGTCAGTGCAAAACTGCTAGAAAAAAAAGCTAGACAACAGCAAGACAGTGGATTGGAGTTGGACTGGAGTCAGTGGACTACTGCTGCAGTAGTGCACTCACTGCAATGATTTACTGCAGTCAGTGAAAAACTGCTAGAAAAAAAGCTAGGCAACAGCTAGACAGTGGATTTGAGAGGACACTACTCTTTGTAATACTCCCAGTTAAGTGGAACAATATTATACTGCAGAAAGCAGAACATATCAGCATGTCCATCATGGTCACCTGTTAAAGGGCTTCTGTTTTGTTCAAATAATGCTGCCACTTCATAAACATGCTCAGGAGGAGAGAAGGACAGAGGAGCAGAGAGAGAGAGAGAGAGAGGTATATTCTAGCATGGGAAGCAAGTCTTTTGTAGCGTGCCTCATTTTCTTTCCACCACTGAAGAGGATCACTTCATCTGTCAATTTCTGGTTCCTTCAAATAGAGATGAAGTTCCTCATCCAGGATCATTACTGCAGATTCAGAAGAAATTGAATCCTCCGCATGAGGCCCCAATAAAACACTGAAAATGTCCTGATCAATTCCACCACGATGAAGAAGATTCTCTTCTGCTCGTTGACGTATTTTTGGACATTTTTCTGTTTTTGCAGCATGCTGCTCTTTCATATTATCAAAATAGTGATCTGGACCTGTCTTTTCAGCAGGAACCTCCTGTTGAATATCTTCTGTCAGCCACTGTTTTGCCTTTGCCAATACATCCTCAGAAGAGAAAGCATTGTTTTTGTATTGGGAATTCAAAAGACTTGCAAACACAACATCTTTAAGCTGTTCATGCTTCTCAAAACATATATCAATCAAAGCTCTTTGGCTTGACAGACCATCATTTGAAAGTTGGAGGGTGTTGTGTGCCATGAGGTAGGACATATCATCAAGGCTCATTCCTTTCCGCATGTTTGCTCCACTGTCTCGAAGTAGCAAAAGCATCACTCTGTCTTTGTTGATTCCCCAGTATTCAAGCATGCCTAGAAACATTTCTCTACTGTACTCAGTGTGAGATCCTTGTATCACTTTTGTATCCAACACCAATTGCCTTTCTGTCCATCCGCTGTCAATGAAGTGGCATGTAAGAATTATTAGTGACTCGCCTGAGTCTGTTTGTCCTGACCAGCAGTCAGTCGTAAATGAGTGTAAAGTTTCCAGCATTCTCTGGTTTCAGCATAGCCTTTACTTTGTCAAGGACCTTTTGGTGAATCTTTCCCAGCATTTCTGTTTGATAATACTTCTCACTCTTCAGTGTGTAGCTTGGCTCAAGTATGGACATCAACCACTGAAATCCTGAGTCAGACACCATTGTAAATGGCTGGTTATCAGTGACAATCCTCTCTGTGATTACTCTGTCCAAAAGTTGGGATCTTCCATCTGAATCTAGACAGTGACACCTGTTTTTTTTTTTCCAGAAATATATCTGTTATTGTTGCCTGGGATATTGGAGGAGGTATTTCAAAATCACATTGATGTTCATTTTGTTTTTTCTGTGCTGTATGATATAATTGATGATGAACTCTTAGATGGGCCCAAAGATTTGACGTATTTTGGTTTTTTTCAGTTACTGATCCCATGCTTATGTTGTTTGTACATGTGTTGCACACTGCTACTTTTCCTGGAGAAGGTTGAGAGGAGAAATAGTCCCAGACCACACTTTTACTTTTTCTTTCCTCATCCATCTCCATTTCAATTTGAAAGACACAAAAAAGATTTAAAAAAATGGCTTGCTAAAGTTGCTGGCACCCTGTTATGGGTTAGTGGCTGACGCCTGGCAGTGTGGGTTGCTTGCTGGCACCCTGTTGTGGGTTGGTTGCTGACGCCTGGCAGTGTGGGTGGCTTGCTTGCTGGCACCCTGTTGTGGGGTGGCTGGCTGGCTGCTGTCACCCTGTTGTGGGTCGATGGCTGATGCCTGCCAGTGTGGGTGGCTTGCTGAGTTGCTGGCACCCTTGTGGATTAGTGGCTGACGCCTGGCAGTTTGGGTGGCTGGCTGGCACCCTGTTGTGGATTGGTAAATAACGCCTGGCAGTGTGGGTTGCTTGCTGGCACCCTGTTGTGGGTTGGTGGCTGACGACTGGCAGTGTAGGTAGCTTGCTTGCTGGCACCCTGTTGTGGGGTGGCTGGCTGCGGTCACCCTGTTGTGGGTCCGTGGCTGACGCCTGGCAGTGTGGGTGGCTTGCTGGCACACTGTGGTGGCCGGGTGGCTGGCTTGGTGTCACACTGTTGTGTGTGGCTGGCTTGCAGGAACACTGTGGTGGCTCGCTTGGTGTCACCCTGTGGTGGGTGGGTGGCTGGCTTGCAGGAACACTGTGGTGGGTGCCTGATTTGGTGTCACCCTGTGGTGGGTGGCTGGCTTGCAGGAACACTGTGGTGCCCGGGTGACTGGCTTGCAGGAACACTGTGGTGGGCGGCTGGCTTGCAGGAACACTGTGGTGGGTGGCTGGCTTGGTGTCACTCGGTTGTGGTTGGCTGGCTTGCTGGAACATTGTGGTGGGAGGGTGGCTGGCTTGGTGTTACCCTGTTGCGGGTGGCTGGCTTGCTGGAACACTGTTGTGTGGGTGGCTGGCTTGGTGTCACCCACTCACCCTGGCCTGTTGTGGGTGGCTGGCTTGCTGGAACACTGTGTGGTCACTGGTCACGGTGGCGGATGGCTGGCTTGTTGCTAGATGCTGGCTGGCTGGCACCCTGTTCTGTTGTGGGTTGCATGGCTGGCGGCTGGCACCCTGTGGTGAGTGGCTGAGGCCAGGGCCTGTGGGTGGATGGCTGGCACCGTGACCAGACTGCAGCTGGCTGCACACGAGGCTGTCCGAGGCGTGGGAGGCGGTCTTAAGGCAGAGAACGCGTGCAGCGCATGGTGAAATTATGTCACGTATGGGCCCGAGCAGGCGTGGGAGGCAGTATTAGGCAGAATGTGTGCACGCAACATACGCAATGACGTCACGAAAATATCGGTAAATCCAAAGGCAGATTCTGATATATCGGGGAAAGTGCATATCGTCCCTCGATATATCGGTGCTGCGGATAATCGGTCGATCTCTACTTAGAAGAATACAGATTGATTTCTATTGCTCATTACATGCGAGTAATGTTTTAGGCTCCGTTTTCACTAGGGTGACTTGTCATGCGACTTTGGACAGTCGCATGACAAGTCACAGCCCATTGATTTCAACAGCACCCATTCCCATCTATGTAACTTTGAAAATCAGCGACTTTGAAAAAGTGCCTGCACTACTTTAATGCGACTGATCCAGAGAGTGTAAAGATAGATCAAAGCTGCACTCAAAGTGGCACTCTAAATCGCACAACTTAGGAGTCACAGTAGTAGAAGAAGTAGAAGAAGAAGTAGCCACTAGGCTAGAGTGCGACTGAGTGCAGCTTTGATCCCACTTTATACTCTCTGGATCAAAGTCCCATCAAAAGTTGCATCAAAGTAGTGCAGGTACCTTTTTAAAGTCGAATAGATGGTAACGGGTGCCACTGAAATCAATGGGCTGTGACTTGTCATGCGACTTTGTGTGTCCAAAGTACCATGACAAGTCCCACAAGTGGAAATAGAGCTTTAGTCTACGTTTGCACTATTGCGATTTAGGGTGCGACTTTGATCCAACTTTTCACTCTCTGGACCAAAGTAACATCAAAATTTGCATCAACGTAGTACAGGTACCTTTTCAAGGTCGCTGATTTTAAAAGTCGCATAGATGGGAACGTGTGCTGTGACTTGTTATGCGACTTTCTGTGTCTAAAGTCGCATGACATGTCGCAGTAGTGCATACCAGGCTTTAGTCTATGTTTCTACTATTGTGATTTAGAGTGCAACTTTACACTCTCTGGATCAAAGTCACTTTAAAAGTTGCATCAAAGTAGTGCAGGTACCATTTCAAAGTTACTGAGTTTCAAAGTCGCATAGATGGGAACGGGTGCCATTGAAATGAATGAGCTGTGACTTGTAATGCAACTTTGTGTGTCCAAAGTCGCATGACAGGTCGCACTTGTGGAGATGTAGACTTAGTGTGGTTGCCTGTACTAAGATCATTGTAGACTGTGAGCTGAGACCCCAGAGCACTTCTAGCTACACTGACAGTTTGCCCCCTCCCCAGTGTCCACCTTCCTTCTCCTGTGGTAGTCTTTATTCAAAACCCAGCACAGCTATACTGTATATGTGCACCCCGCCCCCTCCGCCTCCTGTGTGGATTATTTCTTCATTTTCACATGAATTGAAGAGGAAGTAAACGCGATCCCGGAAGACGGGCAACTGAACATGTCGCCCGTCATAGAGGTAAGCAGGTGGCACGGCGGGGCTCGTTCTAAGGTAAGTATTTCATAATGAGCTAGTATGCGATGCATACTAGCTCATTATGTGTTTCTCTTTCAGGGTGAAAAAAAAAAAATGTTGGTTTACAACCTCTTTAAGATGCACAATGCATTCTTACTGATGAGAGAATACTAGGCGGGAACCTATAATCAGCTCCTCCCATCCTGTATACGCCCACTGGCTACACAGGAACAGTGCCCCTTCCCTGGAAGCCACTTGCTGCTCTTGGACTTCGCATGAAGAGGAATTGAAGTCATGTGACAGCACTGAAAACTGCAAAATAAAGGTAGAAAAACTGGGATTTTTTTCATTTTGACACATGAGGCTGAACTCAGATCACATTAATGATTGCAGGGTAGAATTTAAGGTATTAGGCTGTACTTCTGCGTTAAATCTTACTTTATTCCTTGTATGTTGCATATAGGTATATATCCCAAATTTTAAACATTTTGCAATGGATCATATAAAACTTACAACTGCATGTCTATCCTATAAATAATTTTGCCATGTTGACAATCCTACATAAAATATTTGTACAAAATGAACCACAATAGAGTTTTTTAAGAACAGAACATATTTACTTTGTATAGTTCTTTGGGAATGTTTGTATTCTTTTTCTCCTTTTGCTATCAATACGAAAATAAAGATTTATTTAAAAAAAAAAAAAAGAACAAAGTATTTAACCAGATTACGCCCAGCCTATAACAGATCGCTAGCTGGGCGGTGGATCCTTTATCCTGATCGGGCGCCATATGAGGCCCTTCAGGATATGCTGCTGTGCACGCAGCGTGGCGATTGTGGATGAGGCGTGACCCTTTGACACAGGCCCATCCCCAATCAGGGTAAACAGCCAATTAAATCACAGCCAGTCACAACTGTAAACACTAGAGTGGTTACAAGTACAAGCTGTTGCTGGCTTCTTCTCCTCACACAACAATCGAGGAGAGCCAGAATCTGTGAGTGACTGTTATTTTACTTTACTGTCACACATTACTGTGTACCACACCCCCTCCCCCCCAACGTATAACGAGAACCTGTGACCAGTTACCTGTCACATAGCCTCTCAGTACCACTATCAGTGGATCTGTTACACAGCCCGTCAGCGGATCTGTTGCCCAGCCCGTCAGCGGATCTGTCGCACAGCCCAACAGCGGATGGGTCGCACAGCCCAACAGCGGATGGGTCGCACAGCCCAACAGCGGATGGGTCGCACAGCCCAACAGCGGATGGGTCGCACAGCCCAACAGCGGATGGGTCGCACAGCCCACCAGCGGATGGGTCGCACAGCCCACCAGCGGATGGGTCGCACAGCCCACCAGCGGATGGGTCGCACAGCCCACCAGCGGATGGGTCGCACAGCCCACCAGCGGATGGGTCGCACAGGCCACCAGTACTGCCATCAATGTATCACACAGCCCATCAGTAATGCCATCAGTGATCTGTCATACAGCCCATCAGTACTGCCATCAGCAGATCTGTAACACAGCCCATCAGTAATGCCATCAGTGATCTGTCATACAGCCCATCAGTACTGCCATCAGCAGATCTGTAACACAGTCCATCAGTACTGCCATCAGTGATCAGTCACACGGCCCATTACTGATCTGCCACACAGCCCATCAGTACTGCCATCAGTGAATCTGTCACACAGCCCACCAGTACCGCCACCCACGGATCTGTTACGAAGCCCATCAGTACCACCAGCAGTGCATCTGTCACACAGCCCATCAGTGCATCTGTTACATAGCCCATTAGTGAGTATTTTAAACAGCCCATCATTACTGCCCAGCAGATCGGTCACACAGCCCATCAGCAGATTCGTCACACAGCCCATCAGCGGATCCATCACACAGCCCAATCAGCAGATCCATCATACAGCCCAATCAGCAGATCCGTCACACAGCCCAATCAGCAGATCGGTCACACAGCCCAATCCGCGGATCTGTCAAACAGCCCATCAGCGGATCCGTCACACAGCCCAATCAGCGGATCCGTCACACAGCCCAATCAGCGGTCAAACAGCCAATCAGTACCACCATCAACAGATCTGTTACACAGCCCATCAGTGGACCTGTCACACAGCCCAATCAGTGGACATGTCACACAGCCCAATCAGTGGACCTGTTACACAGTCCAATCAGTGGACCTGTCACACAGCCCAATCAGTGGATCTGTCACACAGCCCAATCAGTGGATCTGTCACACAGCCCAATCAGTGGATCAGTGGATCTGTCACACAGCCCAATTAGTGGATCGGTTACACAGCCCAATCAGTGGATCTGTCACACAGCCCAATCAGCGGATCTGTCACACAGCCCAATCAGCGGATCTGTCACACAGCCCATCAGCGGATCTGTCACACAGCCCATCAGCGGATCTGTCACACAGCCCATCAGCGGATCTGTCACACAGCCCATCAGCGGATCTGTCACACAGCCCATCAGCGGACCTGTCACACAGCCCATCAGCGGACCTGTCACACAGCCCATCAGCGGACCTGTCACACAGCCCATCAGCGGACCTGTCACACAGCCCATCAGCGGACCTGTCACACAGCCCATCAGTGGATCTGTCACATAGCCCATCATTACCATCAGCAGCAGATCTGTCACACAGCCCATCAGTGGAAAGGAAATAAAGAAAAGGTTGGGACTTTAAATGAGTGACATGACAAGGCTGGCAGGACAAAAAAAGAACACATTTACTGATACATACAGCTACGCAGACATAGAATGTATAATGTAAAAAACCAAGATCATAGGAGAGCTGGTAAGTGGTTCCCAAATCCAGGTTCACAAGGAGTAAAGAGTAATTGAATAAAAATCATGACATCAACAGACAACGCTTTTCGTGGACTAGGTTCGCCACTTCATCAGGAGTATGATATGCATCTATGAGTATAAGAAAATTGCAACAATGATGATGAATGAAAACTGGAGGGGGGGAGGGAAAGGGAGACAAAGCCCCAAAATTCCCAAACTTACGTTGCAGCTATAGCACCATTGGCAATGGAGGTAAAAGCATAACCCTGGGTGTCTCCCACGAGAGCTGAGGGTGCACAGGGCAGGCAGACAAGGCGAGACACGCCACACACATGGAAAGTGTGGGTGAAAACAATGGCATAATGACAGTAGCAAGAGAGTGGTATCTATAAGCCCATCAGTGCATCTGTTACACAGCCCATCAGTATTGCCATCAGTGGATCTATCACTCAGCCCATCAATACCACAATCAGTGGATCTGTCACACAGCCCTCCAGCAGATCTGTCACACAGCCCTCCAGCAGATCTGTCACACAGCCCTCCAGCAGATCTGTCACACAGCCCTCCAGCAGATCTGTCACACAGCCCCCTCAGCAGATCTGTCACACAGCCCCCTCAGCAGATCTGTCACACAGCCCCCTCAGCAGATCTGTCACACAGCCCCCTCAGCAGATCTGTCACACAGCCCCCTCAGCAGATCTGTCACACAGCCCCCCGGCAGATCTGTCACACAGCCCTCCGGCAGATCTGTCACACAGCCCTCCGGCAGATCTGTCACACAGCCCTCCGGCAGATCTGTCACACAGCCCTCCGGCAGATCTGTCACACAGCCCTCCGGCAGATCTGTCACACAGCCCTCCGGCAGATCTGTCACACAGCCCTCCGGCAGATCTGTCACACAGCCCTCCGGCAGATCTGTCACACAGCCCTCCGGCAGATCTGTCACACAGCCCTCCGGCAGATCTGTCACACAGCCCTCCGGCAGATCTGTCACACAGCCCTCCAGCAGATCTGTCACACAGCCCTCCAGCAGATCTGTCACACAGCCCATCGGTGCACCTGTCACAGAGTCCATCGGTGCACCTGTCACACAGTCCATCGGTGCACCTGTCACACAGTCCATCGGTGCACCTGTCACACAGCCCATCAATACTGCCATCAGTGGATCTGTCACACAACCCATCAGTACTGCCACGAGCAGATGCGTCACACAGCCCATTAGTACTGCCATCACTGATCTGTCACACAGCTTATTAGTGATGTCACACAGCCCATCGGTGCACCGGTCACAGAGCCCATCAATACTGCCATCAGCAGATCTGTTACACAGACCATCAGTGCATCAGTTATGTAGCCTATTAGTGGATTTGTCACACAACACATCAGTACTGCCATCAGTGGATTTGTCCCACAGCCCATCAGTACTGTCATCAGGGGATCGGTCACACAGCCCATCAATACCATCATCAGCAGATCTGTCACACAGCCCATCAATGGCTCTGTCACACAGCCCATCAGTGGATCTGTCACACAGCCCATCAATGGATCTGTCCCATAGCCCATCAGTACTGCTATCAGTGGTCTGTCACACAGCCCATCAATACAACCATCAGCAGATCTGTCGCACAGCCCATCAGTGCATCTGTCGCACAGCCCATCAGTGCATCTGTCGCACAGCCCATCAGTGCATCTGTCGCACAGCCCATCAGTACTGCCATTAGTGGATCAACAAAGAAAAAACCCCCTAGGAGGTGGGGAGATTGGTATTTGCTACTCTAAACTTTAGAAGAGATTGATTTGGATGCAGTGGTTAACCTGGAAATTGCCAACATCCCATGGTAATAGACAAAAGAACAAATTCCCCTCGGGTGCGGGACTTTAAATGGCAATAACCAGGTCTTGAGTAGTAATTATTTATCCGGGTCAACACCTTTATCCAATCTTTCATTGGATACACGAAGTATGACAAATATTAATCTACCGGTTAAGAATACTTCGGAAATCAAACATATTGCCATTACAGACACCACTCACACAATGGCGGCGGAGAATGCGATGAATGAGGAACTCTCATGAAACGCATCCCCCCCGCCATTGGTGAACAGCGATCATCAGAAGATGATAGTGACATCATTAATGTCTCTGACTATCCACTTTCAACAGCCCAAATTACACTTCTACGTAAGGGCCTAACATTCTGTCCCGCAATGGACATAGATAAGTTTGAGTTCAAAAAAGACCTAAATTTGTTTGCTCGCAAGATATTATTGCAGAGCCAACACGCACAAAAATACAACCCAAAACTATTACAGCCAAAGTCCAAAAAATTGGATAATGAAGCTTTGGACACTCTGATTTCCTTACTTGAGGAACAGGATGGCCCCGACCTCATTGATAGAATCGATTTGGACTCCCTATTGGGTGAACAGGCCCAGCCGAATCCTTCCTCTCACTTTCAGAAAAAATCTGATAAGTTTCCAGCATTAAATTCCAGCACGAATTTAGCGGCCTTTGTTATGTTGGTCTCCAGTGAAGTCGAAAAAATTAGACCGTCCTCAAACATTTCTAATTTGAGCAATGAAGAAAGGATTGCACTTACCACACTCACAAAGCAGTTCCAATTAACCATCAAACCATCTGACAAAGGGGGGGAATATCATGATCATGAACAACCAACAATATAGTCAAATGTGTTGGAAAATCCTAGATAACCCTAATTGGTATAAGAAAATTTCCAGGGTGACAATTGACAAATACTTTTCAGAATTTTATACCCTTGTCGATGGTGCTTACTTGACAGGCTGCATCGACAAGAATACTTGGGACTACCTTCGCATCAAGTACCCCAAAATTCCAACGTTCTACAGCCTACCAAAGAGTCACAAAAATAAAACCGATCCGCTGGGCAGACCAATTGTCTCCGGCAGAGGTAGTATTGCAGAAAATCTTAGTAGATACATTGATAGCAAACTTTATCCGTTTGTACAGATCCTCCCCTCTTTTGTCAAGGATACGATGCATTTGCTACAACTACTGGAGGGCATGTCGGTTCCTTCGGATGCCCTGCTGGTGGCGATCGATGTAGAAGTTCTTTACAGCTCCATCCCCCACCAGCAGGGCATCCGAACGATCGGACGTGTCCTGACCCAATATAATTTAGATTCACCATCTACACTGAATTTCATTTTACAATCCTTGGAGTACATTCTACTGTGAAATGTATTCGCCTTTGACGGTTCCCACTTCCTCCAGGTACAGGGCGTTGCGATGGGGACATGTTGTGCCCCATCGTACGCCAACCTGTACCTGGGGGAGTGGGAACAATCCTTCCTCTCAGAGGAATCTCATCTTCAATATACACAACACATACTAGCATGGCATCGGTACATCGATGATGTACTGATTATCTGGACAGGTACTTGTGAACTGCTTTCTGAATGTGTGAATTGTATAAACAAGAACTCATCCAATTTAACATTTACTCTCAATTTCGATTTGAACACCATCGACTTCCTGGACATCACCATAACAAAGGACCAATGTGTACAAATTAGAACAACCCTATTTAGGAAACCGACCGCAGCTAACACCATTCTATACGCTACCAGTTCCCATCCCACTCCGCTTTTGAAATGTATTCCATACGGACAATATCTGCGACTTCGCAGAAATTGCTCCGAAGAACATACCTTCAAAATTGAGGCAGACAAACTAAGAACTAGGCTAACAAAGCGGGGATACTCACAGACGTGTCTAAAAAAAGCGTATCAGAAGGCAAAGGCATGTAAGCGAAAGGAATTGCTATTCAAAAACAAGAAAGGGACAACTTTGACACAAAAAGATGATAAAACACAACATTAAGCGTGCATTATCACCAAATATACAAAACAACATGACCGCATCCACAATATCGTGAACAAATATTGGCACTTGCTGACATGCGACTTGAATCTTAATCCATTTGTAACTGAAAAAACAGCTATAACTTACCGTAAGGCACAATCACTGAAGGATAGACTGGTGAACAGTGAGTTCACTGGTGAATTCAGATATGATCCCTGCAAGCGACCGGGGACATTCAAATGTGGTGGCTGTAACATCTGCCGCCACATGAATACTAACACCAATACTCTCTTACCCAACGGCCAACCTTATAGGCCTTCGCACTATGCAAATTGCAAGACCTTTGGAGTGGTCTATCTCCTCCTCTGCTCCTGTGCGTGCTTTTATGTGGGAAAGACCAAGAACGAGTTCCACAAACAAGCACAAAGACACATCTCCTGCATGCGTCAGTGCAATCCCGAACTCCCACTGGGGAGACATGTTCTGGGCACGCATAAGGGTATTTTCCCACAGGTTTCCTTTATTATTCTCGATAGAGTGCACCCCAGCAGCAGAGGAGAAGTCTTGGATAAAACACTCCTACAAAGAGAATCTAGATGGATTCACAATCTGAAAGCCATCATACCCCCAGGCCTCAATGACAATATTAGTTTTAAGCCCTTTCTTGAGGGTTTCTCCTCAGGAGGCTGGGACCCCTGAGGCTTGAACTTCCGGGTGCCCACAGTCCGTATGATCCAATCCAAAAATGGACACAATCCAGATATCCTGGGGGTGACCTCCTTGTTGTTATCTTCTCGGTCTTCACATATACCTTAAAACCGTATTCATAATACTGACAGGTACAACTGGCGACTATAATAAAATGTTAGGAATAAAACAAATAATATATGGATGAAAAACATCCATCAATACTTGCCTCTATTGACACACGGACGGCATGTACTCTAACCTTTGTTATGCTGTACGATGCGGGTGTCCCTGATGTTTTAGTTGGGGAGCCGTGCACCCCCTCACAAGTGACATTATATATTTAGGTCCATTTGTGGTCTGTGTAGTGCCTTGAAAAATCTTTTTGTTCTCTTTTTTCATACCGTGCTGGATGGGGTTTTAATAGAGGCAGCATATACCCGCCATGATTCAAATCACCTTTACTATAAAAATAAGGGGCTTTTCTATCTTTATACTATGACCATGAAAAATGTCCTGTTGTGGTTTCTACCACTCCAAGTGCACCAGAGAGTGGCCCTAGTAGGCATAATACGAGACTAGTAACAAGCTACCTCATTATGCCCTGCAAGAATAAATTTAAAAACCACATAGATGAAAAAGTTTCATAACTATCAATTGGCGTGACAATCAATATGTACAACGCACAGAAGAAACTCTAGCTATATTTCATTTCTGATTCCATCCTCCTGACCCGCCTGTAATGACCGGGTCATATGGATGGATACCTATATTCTTTGGCCTAACATATTTAATATTTAAAAGATTCGATGTAATCCGAGACCCACTGTCTAGTTGGCTCTCCCTCTATGCGCCAGATTTAGTCCTGTCAAACTGATTCCTGTATATGTGTATGATTATACAAATTACTGTTACTCTTTATAAGTAAAGGGTCCCCCTTTTTTTCATACTTTTTCATTTTTCATTGCCATGTTCAACGTTCTCATAATGATTTCTGTAAACAAGTACAATTATTCAAATTGATGTAAACAAAGTGTTTGTTTAAAGCTTGCGTTTTATCAGCGGGATGCGGTTGGCTGTTGCCGCCTTGGGCTCCCCCCAGCGCACAAAGGGGCGACCCCACCCCCTACTGGCTTCCGTGCGTCATCATTGGAAGAGCTCTGGTGGCCGTATGACGTGCGATGGCGCGCCCGGAACGCACGCCGCGGCCGACGTCGATGACATGGGCAGCGCTGTGCGCTCCAGACACAGAGGACCCCGATTGGTCCACACACACGCCATAGGGGGAGACCTCTCTGGCTCTGCGCGTGCGCCGGCGTCTTTAAATGGTGGACGCTCTCAACCCTGAGTGCGGGCCGCCATTCTACACCCTCCTACTCGATACCCAGGTAAGGCAATATGGTAGAGAATATGTGCTACCATCCATGGTCCGCCTATAGGACATGCTGACTCTATTCTTACCCATTACCACTCGAGTCCTCACCCTTTCCTTGTTTCTTCTGCCCAACTGGGCAACACCAAGCATTTTCCAATTGTATTCTTGGATGACGATACTGATTCACTACTCGGGTTCTCCTTTCTTTCATATGCTCCTACCTTCATGCCTGGTGGTATATATATATGTATCTCTATTCCTAACCAATCTCATCAAACTCTTAAACTCACGGTGCACAGGGATTACTTTGTAAATGCTATATATACCTTTTGACACTTACCATCTACTCCACCTGAGGTTTTCTTACATTCCCAGCACTCCTTACTACACAACCTTGCTTTTTGGCCGAGTATATATCAAAGTTACTCAGTATTGGGTCTTTCTCCTCCCAGGGACTCTCTCCATAGGGACCCCTCAACTTCAATACTCGTATACAATCTATCTCCACTGGGAGTACAACAGACGGTGAGCCTTATGGCTCACAATTATCTATTGCGGAGACATTTTGTCTCTTCCTCCCCCTCCCCTTCATTATCAGGATAGACATCTTTTATTCGCCCCCCTCTTTTTCCTTTAGACGCCCTCTGTTTTGGACCGATCCTTGGGATCCTTGTGGGAGTCCTCTGGCTAGACGCGGCCAGCCCTGCTGCATAACCACCTTACACTGCTTCATAGCCCCTGTCGACCTTTGGGCCTTTCTGCCTTTTCCTCTCACTGTGAAATAGTGACCTGCACACCTACTATTGTGGCAGAGTGCTAAATGAGTTTGTCAGGAGCACAGCAGACTTCTGAGATGCAGGTCTTCACCTGCTTGTTTTAAATTCTGTGGCCTTATTTGTCTAGGACTACTCTATGTGGTACTTATCTATACATATAATATCTACATTGTGAACAATATATACTATAGCTATAGCTTTGTCACAGCAAACACTTTGTATTTTCATACTATGTAAATATGGTTGATTTATCATCATTGTTTGTTACTGATTGCTATGTTTCGTACCCTTAGTCTGAGATCTATCCCTATCTGACCGTTGGTCTCCTTTGGAAGTCTCAGCCACCTCCAGTCCAAGAGACGTAACATATGGCCACTTGTATTTTTAAAGTGTTTGTCTATTCAGTGTCATTCTTTTGAAATGTACTTTCAGATATTGTTTGTCTAATATTAATAAATCTAGTAAAATAATTACTACTCAAGACCTGGTTATTGCCATTTAAAGTCCCACACCCTAGGGAAATTTGTTCTTTTATCTATTCCCATGGGATGTTGGCAATTTCCAGGTTAACCACTGGATCCAAATCCATCTCTTCTTTTTTCATTATTTAATTTATTTTTAAAGCACTAGCGCTTTTAGCTTGATAAAAAGCGCAACATGTATACATCTGATCTTGTGTGTCTGCTGTAAATATAAAAATCACAGCAGACACACAGGAGATCAGATGTATATGTGAGTTGGTGGAAGTGAAAGAATTAAAAATCTGCTTGCTACATTAAGTAGTAAACAATGACATTAATTAGTTCTTGCTCTTCATTGTAAGAAGAAGGGGAGGGCCCACAGATTAACATGATCCCTGAGATTAGTAATTACATGGTACATAGCTGCTTGAAATAACTCCTTGCACAGAGTCTGAACAGAGCCAAACAGTAATGGCTCAGTTCAGACACTTGCAGCCCAACGGATAGTTCTGGAAAAAAAAAAAAACATCCAAGAAGTAGATACAACGGTAGTAAGATGGTTAACAGTTACCTGCAGTTACCCCTTTAATACCTTAAAGTGTTGCTAAACCCAGGACCCTGCATTCACTCTATCTGGTCTCCCACAGTACACAGAACAGGAAAATACAATTATGTTGGTAAATTTAAACTGCTAAATACCTTTTCTCATCAGCAGGATATAGCAGTCTTGTGGCTTCTATCAGTCAGAAAAGGGGTTTGGTGTAACCAAAAACTGCGCAAATGGTTCAACCGTGTATATAAATATATATAAAATATAAATATATGTGAATAAATAAATAATTATTAATTTAAAGGAATTGCTTCCTTGTAGTGAGCAGCAACAAAAAAAGCAAATGTGTTGAACGATTGTTTAAAAGAAGGAAAGTGTCGCGCTCAAACATAAATATAAAGTGCCTGTGCAGATATTAGATCAACAATTCATAATTAGTACCAATCTAAATTCAAAACATCAATCAATCTGTGCCCAACATTATAAAGTGCAAACAGTCCATATGCAGCATCAACCAGTCCACATATCATTGGTGTCACACAATGTAGCAGAGACTTGATAGTTAGTGCAGATTAAGCCTTCACCTCCACACTTCACCCAGTGATCTAGTAAGGTACTCCTTACCGGAAATATATGACCCCTTGATTATAGGGGGTCACATAGACATTTTCTCCAACTCAATGCACGATCCTCAGCTCCTCTGTCACACAATAGGTTCCAGTAACAAGCCTTTAGAGCATAGCTCGGATCAGGTGGCAAACATGGGTGGAATGAAAAGAGACTCTCATGGTGCAGTAAATCAAAACATGTCGCTTTATTTAAAAAGAAATGCACTTACTAGAATCTCCATAAAAGAATCGCCTTTCTCATAAAAGTATACAGCGGGGTTGAGAGCACTGCCGATCGTACAGCGCTCCTCTAACCCGGAAGTGGCTACGGTCTCACGTTTCCCTTCCCGACGTACGTTTCGTCAGTACGACCTGACGTCATCAGGGGATCATGTGACCGTATGTTTACTTCTCCTTTTTATTGAGAGTAAACCACTCAGCATCCAATCAAAACCTCCTTAGTTCCTTACTCCACCCACATGACTCGGATTGGAATCATTACGGGGGCCTGATTAGAACAAAAAGGATAATAACATAATATTGCAGCATTGTCGCCGCAGCTTCTCCCTTTTATTGGAGTATACGCTTATATTGAACCCAATGCAAAAAATTGCTTAGTTTTAAACTTGGACTGCAACTATGCTTACTGGGATTTTTTAATGGAATGCCTCGCGTTACAATAAATTTTTTTTACTTAAAAATTTTATTTTTTTATACCAATAACGGTGTTAATACAAATGCATAAACCTAATTAGACTCATTAACCATTTGTATACTAAATATCTTAAATAGCACGTTATAAATTGCAGATTTGCATATACTTTAAACATTAATTTAATATCTTTAAAACCCATGATTGGGGATGGATTATGAATTATTTTAGTTATAAAATGTAAAATTAAATTCCAATTAAAAATTAAAAATTGGATATAAAGAAATTCAAATCTATCTCAATGTTCATACCTAAAGGTTGCAATGTGTTCATTTTATATATCCATTGGGTTTCATTAATGGATATTTTTTGGGTCATGTTTCCTCCTCTCCAATGATTTGTTACTCTGTCTATACCACAAAACGTTATTTTTGAGGGATCCTTATTGTGGTACAGGCGAAAATGATTGGAGAGGCTATGTTTTGGGAATCCCTTCCTCACGTTTTTTACATGTTCGTTGATACGCACCGATAGTTGTCTAGTGGTCCTTCCAATATATTGGAGGCCACAAGGACAACTTATCAGGTATGTGACGTGGGTGGACCTACATGAAATGAATTTTTTGATGTTGAATTGCTGACCAGTAACATTCGATTGGAAGGTGGTGGTTTTCCTCTGATTTTTCTTAGTTTTCTTGCACGCGTTGCACCTCCCACAGCGAAAAAAAACATTCTGGTCTAGAAATGTTAATTTGTTAGTGGGTGGGTCTGGTATATTTGGAGCAATGCTATGTCTGAGATTGGGAGCTTTTCGATATATAAAAATCGGCTTTTCCGGCAATATTTGGTTCAAGGTTTTATCTTTTTTCAAAATTGGCCAATGTTTTCTCATAATGGCTTCCACTTTTTTATAATCTCTGTTGAAATTGGTTAGGAATGCTGTTTCTCCATTACTGTATTGCGGTTGTTCATAAAATCAAATATTTCCATTGCTGCAAGTTTAAACACAAGTGGGTGTGTAGGAAATCAGAAAGGGGGTTTGGTGTAACCAAAAACTGCGCAAATAGTTCAACCGTGTATATAAATATATATAAAATATAAATATATGTGAATAAATAAATAATTATTAATTTAAAGGAATTGCTTCCTTGTAGTGAGCAGCAACAAAAAAAGCAAATGTGCTGAACGATTGTTTAAAAGAAGGAAAGTGTCGCGCTCAAACATAAATATAAAGTGCCTGTGCAGATATTAGATCAACAATTCATAATTAGTACCAATCCAAATTCAAAACATCAATCAATCTGTGCCCAACATTATAAAGTGCAAACAGTCCATATGCAGCATCAACCAGTCCACATATCATTGGTGTCACACAATGTAGCAGAGACTTGATAGTTAGTGCAGATTAAGCCTTCACCTCCACACTTCACCCAGTGATCTAGTAAGGTACTCCTTACCGGAAATATATGACCCCTTGATTATAGGGGGTCACATAGACATTTTCTCCAACTCAATGCACGATCCTCAGCTCCTCTGTCACACAATAGGTTCCAGTAACAAGCCTTTAGAGCATAGCTCGGATCAGGTGGCAAACATGGGTGGAATGAAAAGAGACTCTCATGGTGCAGTAAATCAAAACATGTCGCTTTATTTAAAAAGAAATGCACTTACTAGAATCTCCATAAAAGAATCGCCTTTCTCATAAAAGTATACAGCGGGGTTGAGAGCACTGCCAATCGTACAGCGCTCCTCTAACCCGGAAGTGGCTATGGTCTCACGTTTCCCTTCCCGACGTACGTTTCGTCAGTACGACCTGACGTCATCAGGGGATCATGTGACTGTATGTTTACTTCTCCTTTTTATTGAGAGTAAACCACTCGGCATCCAATCAAAACCTCCTTAGTTCCTTACTCCACCCACATGACTCGGATCGGAATCATTACGGGGGCCCGATTAGAACAAAAAGGATAATAACATAATATTGCAGCATTGTCGCCGCAGCTTCTCCCTTTTATTGGAGTATACGCTTATATTGAACCCAATGCAAAAAATTGCTTAGTTTTAAACTTGGACTGCAACTATGCTTACTGGGATTTTTTAATGGAATGCCTCGCGTTACAATAAATTTATTACTTTTTTTTATACCAATAACGGTGTTAAGACGCAATTGTAAGAAAGAGGAGGACTATTTGACTCAATCAAATCTGTTAACATCTAGATTTGTTGAGAAAGGGTACAAATTGGAAGAAGTATTGAAAACAAGAGAACTTGTGCGACAAATGCCTAGGAAAGATCTGCTCAAAACAAAAAAGAAGAATAAGAACAGTAATGGAGAAACAGCATTCCTAACCAATTTCAACAGAGATTATAAAAAAGTGGAAGCCATTATGAGAAAACATTGGCCAATTTTGAAAAAAGATAAAACCTTGAACAAAATATTGCCGGAAAAGCCGATTTTTATATATCGAAAAGCTCCTAATCTCAGACATAGCATTGCTCCAAATATACCAGACCCACCCACTAACAAATTAACATTTCTAGACCAGAATGTTTTTTTTCGCTGTGGGAGGTGCAATGCGTGCAAGAAAACTAAGAAAAATCCGAGGAAAACCACCACCCTCCAATCGAATGTTACTGGTCAGCAATTCAACATCAAAAAATTCATTTCATGTAGGTCCACCCACGTCACATACCTGATAAGTTGTCCTTGTGGCCTCCAATATATTGGAAGGACCACTAGACAACTATCGGTGCGTATCAACGAACATGTAAAAAACGTGAGGAAGGGATTCCCAAAACATAGCCTCTCCAATCATTTTCGCCTGTACCACAATAAGGATCCCTCAAAAATGACGTTTTGTGGTATAGACAGAGTAACAAATCATTGGAGAGGAGGAAACATGACCCAAAAAATATCCATTAATGAAACCCAATGGATATATAAAATGAACACATTGCAACCTTTAGGTATGAACATTGAGATAGATTTGAATTGCTTTATATCCAATTTTTAATTGGAATTTAATTTTACATTTTATAACTAAAATAATTCATAATCCATCCCCAATCATGGGTTTTAAAGATATTAAATTAATGTTTAAAGTATATGCAAATCTGCAATTTATAACGTGCTATTTAAGATATTTAGTATACAAATGGTTAATGAGTCTAATTAGGTTTATGCATTTGTATTAACACCGTTATTGGTATAAAAAAAAAAAAAAAATTTAAGTAATAAATTTATTGTAACGCGAGGCATTCCATTAAAAAATCCCAGTAAGCATAGTTGCAGTCCAAGTTTAAAACTAAGCAATTTTTTGCATTGGGTTCAATATAAGCGTATACTCCAATAAAAGGGAGAAGCTGCAGCGACAATGCTGCAATATTATGTTATTATCCTTTTTGTTCTAATCAGGCCCCCGTAATGATTCCGATCCGAGTCATGTGGGTGGAGTAAGGAACTAAGGAGGTTTTGATTGGATGCCGAGTGGTTTACTCTCAATAAAAAGGAGAAGTAAACATACGGTCACATGATCCCCTGATGACGTCAGGTCGTACTGACGAAACGTACGCCGGGAAGGGAAACGTGAGACCGTAGCCACTTCCGGGTTAGAGGAGCGCTGTACGATCGCAAGTGCTCTCAACCCCGCTGTATACTTTTATGAGAAAGGCGATTCTTTTATGGAGATTCTAGTAAGTGCATTTCTTTTTAAATAAAGCGACATGTTTTGATTTACTGCACCATGAGAGTCTCTTTTCATTCCACCCATGTTTGCCACCTGATCCGAGCTATGCTCTAAAGGCTTGTTACTGGAACCTATCGTGTGACAGAGGAGCTGAGGATCGTGCATTGAGTTGGAGAAAATGTCTATGTGACCCCCTATAATCAAGGGGTCATATATTTCCGGTAAGGAGTACCTTACTAGATCACTGGGTGAAGTGTGGCTTCTATCAGTGTCCAGCCAAGCACTGGTTAAAGTTGTAGGAGGAATTTTCATTCTCCTCTGACTGTCCTATAAGGCTGCATGACTTTTGATTGGCCCTGTGCGGATCACATGCACCTTCCTAAAAAAAAAAAAAACGCTCTAGCAAGCAATACACCCCTGCATGTGCAGATTGCCTCCTAGGGCTCTGTAATATCAGCAGATGGATTGGGGACAGTAAAAGAAGCGGAGGATCAGAGAAGACAGGATCAAACAGCCTTTTTACACAATGCGGAGGGTTAACCCCTTAGGTTCCACAGTGAGTAAAACAAGCATGCTTTACTGCATTTACAAACTGATTTTACCGTTGTGGGTTTAGTAACACTTTAAAAATATAGGGGGTGTTTTCATTTTAAAACTGGTAAATGTGTAAGGGCATATGCCTGTGAATGTACTGTGTATCAACAAATGGAAAACATGCAGCCCTGTGTTAATGGTAAATTCCCCAATATAATTAAACCTAACACTTTAAATATCATTGTTACAGGATTATAAAAGGATGTAAAATTTGGTACTGAAGATAAGTAGAGGGGACATATTAACAGTACATGCATGACCACAGATTAACATTAGAAGGCAATCACTTACTTGAACTGCGGTTGCTTGATGTTTTGACTGTTTTATCTGAGCGAAAAGAGGGCGAGGCTGTCAGAGAAACAATAGAGTGTTTTTTTTTTTTTTTTTTTTTAATAAATAGAATATAACAATTTTAACTTTTTTTTTTTAATAACTTGAGCTTCTTTACAAAAATAAAAATTTTATTAACCACTTTACGACCAGCCACCGCTGATGTACTGCGGCAGGCTGGCTTGTACAGGTAAAGCCCGTACATGTACAGCGCTCGCTCTCGGGGCCATGGGGCGCACTCCCGCGCGCCCCTGGGCCTGCCGTTGCTCTGATTCAGTTCAGAACCGATCAATCATCAGGTCCAGGCCAATGATTTTTGGTCTGGACCTGGTGATCGGTCCTGACCAATCACAGACTTAGCTGTGCCTGTGTAATGTACACACAGGCACAGAAAAGATAGTCTCTCCCCTCCCATAATCCTTTTTGGATTCCAGCGTGAGAGGAGAGAAGATCAACTGTAAGTACTGCATCAAGCACACACACACACGTAGCTAAGCATATTTAACCCCCAATCACCTCCCCCAGTTAACCCTTATACCCCCTGTCACATTGCACACTGTATACAGTATTAGTGTGCCTTGTGACTTGGTTTAGCGCTAGCGACTGTTACTTTTAGGCTTAGGATACCCACCACCCCCCCAAATAAAGATTTAACCCCCTGATCACCCCCCATTAACCCCTACACCCCCTGTCACATTGCACACTATAGACAGTATATAGCAGTTTTCTATATTTCTGTAATAGTGTGACTTGTGACTTGGCTTAGCGCTTGCGACCGTTACTTTTAGGCTTAGGATACCCGCCACCCCCCCAATAAAGATTTAACCCCCTGATTCCCTCCAATCACCCCAAGTTAACCCCTTCAGCCCGTCACATTGCACACTAGATACAGGTATATAGCGGTTTTCTGTATTTCTGTAATAGTGTTATTGTGACTTGATTTAGCGCTAGTGAGTTAGTTTCTGTCCCAAGTAGGCTTAGGATACCCGCCACCCCCCCAATAAAGATTTAACCCCCTGATCATCCCCAGTTAACCCCTTCATTGCCCTGTCACAGTATCACTTTCATAGTATACATTTTTTTTTCTGATCACTATTATTAGTGTCACAGGTGACATTAGTTAGCGTTAACGCTAGTTAGCGTCAGTCTAGGACAACGCAGATCCCCGCCACATAGTTAGAAATATTAATTAACCTCTTGATTACCAGTAACACACACATACACCTCCATTACTAGTATAGTATCTGGACGGATCAACATCTTTGACCTGATCAGAACTATACTAGCGTCCCCAATAGTTTAGGGTTCCCAAAACGCAGCGTTAGCAGGATCGGTCAAGACACCTGCCAGCACCTGCGTTTAGCCCCTCCGCCCAGCCCACTCCACCCCACCCCACCCCACCCCACCCAGGCAAGTGCAGTGATCAATAGACTTCTGTCACTTTCAAAAAACACAACACACAAATCCGCTACGTTAGAGTCAGGCCTAATCCCTGCTAGCACTAGCAGTTTTTTTTGCAGCGTTTGAAATAGTCCTTGACAAGCAGGTGCTTTTTTACCTGTGAATCACACTACTGTACCTGTAAATTTAGTGGCTAAAATGTCCAAATGGTGGTACAGTAGTGAAGAGGCCTACCGCATACCATGTCAGATCATGTCAGAAGAGAGCGATGGGGAAGCCTCACTGGCAGAATCAGGGTCAGTATACGAGCCTGTAGAGAGCAGTGGCTCCCTGACAGATAGCTCAGACGACGGAGGGGTCCCTGCTAAGGTCAGGTGTACCCGACCCCGTTCTGGAGTTGTTGAGGTGCAGAGATGACAGCGTGCTCGTATGGAGCAGAGAGCCAGTACTAGTGCCGCTTACACTTCTGGTGAACTGGCAAGCACCAGCAGCTTAGTACACCCTGGACCTAGACATACCAGCACTGCAGTATCACTTGGGGACGTGGCGAGTCCCATAAGTGCAGTTGAAGCTGGTACGGTGGCTAGGTGTAGTAGTGGAAATTTCTGCGCTAATAAAAGTGAAGCAAATTATGTAAATAAAAGAAGCTGCTGCACATAGGAATCATAGAACTCCTAAAATACAATTAATAACAAAATTGTGCTGCGCTGGAAAATTAAATGGTTAAAGTGTCATTATTATTGACATTCGTGCTCAAATTAATGCATCAGAATAAATAAATCATAAGGAAAAAACAATATAAATTGCTCAAAACCGTTTGTTAAAACAATCCATGCAAAGAAGTGAAAAAAAATGGATTTTTGTAAAATCTTACCGTAAAATCCTTTTCTCTTAAGCTCATTGACAGACGTAGTCCTCGTTGATACTAACAACTCGGGTTATGCTGCCCTCTACAGGAGTAGGACTAGACAGGAAAGAAAACATTCTGGCCACACCTTAGGGGCAGTCCCAGAGGGTATATCCTCTCTCTCTCTGCTACAGCAAATCAGTTATGTCACAAAGCAGTGTTTAGAGAATTTAACCCAACCCAACTCAAAACAGAGGGGCGGGTACTACGTCTGTCAATGAGCTTAAGAGAAAAGGATTTTACGGTAAGATTTTACAAAAATCCATTTTTCTCTGTCGCTCATTGACAGACGTAGTCCTCGTTGATACTAACAACTCGGGACGGCCCAAAGCAGTACCACAAATGAGGGGTGGGAAAATGGAAAACAAAAATCCAATCTAGAAGGCCCAACCGGTGCCAACTAGAAGTTCTCAAGGCTCATCGATCAAAGATGAGACTCAACAGAAATTCCAACAGAAAAAAACCCTCGAGGTAGACCACCGGTCTCCTCAAATTGCGGCCTGCAAAACCTTGCGGCCAAATGAGGCATCCGCCGATGCCATCACATCAATTTTATAAAATTTTGTAAAGGTATGTACCGACGACCAAGTGGCCGCCTTACATACCTGGACCACTGACGCCTGATGGCGGAAGGCCTAGGAAGTACTGAGCACTCGAGTGGAGTGCGCCTTAACAGGGAACGGAGGATTCTGACCCCTAATAGAATAAGCCTGTACCACCGTCTGTCTAATCCTTTTGGAGATAGTCGCGGCAGATGCAGGCAACCCCTTTCTGGGGCCATCCGTGATCACAAAAAGTGAATCCGTCTCACGGAACGATTCCGTAGCCTTCAGGTATACCCTGATTGCCCGAACCACATCCAAGGAATGCAACGCATGTTCCCGATGATGATTGGGCTGAGGACACAAGGAAGGTAGCACAATATCTTCATTCAGATGAAAGTCTGAAACCACCTTTGGAAGAAAGGATGGCTTCGGATGAAGAACTACCTTATCCCTATGAACCACTAAATATGGGGACTGGCATGATAATGCAGCCAGTTCTGACACCCTGCGTGCAGAAGTGATAGCCACCAAGAAGGCCACCTTCTGGGATAAAGTAAGCAAGGGAATCTCCCTGATGTTTTCAAAGGGAGGTTTCTGCAGAACCGACAAAACCAAATTAAGATCCCAGGGCGGTAAGGGCGCGCGGGCTGGTGGAGCCAGGTGCCGCACCCCCTGAATGAAATTCCGCACCAAGGAATGAGTAGCCAAGGGCTTCTGAAAGAAGATTGCTAATGCTGAAACCTGACCCTTGATGGTGCTCAAGGATAGTTTCTGATCAACCCCCTTTTGCAGAAAAGCCAATATTCGAGTCACCGAATAGGTACGTGGAGGAAATCCCAAAGATTCGCACCACGCGATATAAGTCTTCCATGTGCGATAATAGACCTTGCTGGAAGTTGCATTCCTTGCCTTAATTAGAGTAGGAATAACTGAAGCTGACAACCCTCTGTCCTTCAGTACCTGGGTCTCAATGGCCAGGCCATTAAAACCAGCGACTGTAAAGCACAATGGAAGATCGGTCCTTGAGAGGAAGTTCCCAAGGAGCGTTCGCGACTAGCATGTCCAAGTCGGCCTGACCGGCTTGACGAGGCTAGCCTAGAATTTCCAGGATAACTGGAGTTCCCTCCATCTCCATCCTGCGGAGAAATCTCAGCAGCAATCTGAGAGGAGGGAATACCTCTAATAGCTGACACTGCCTTTACAGGCCGTTCAGCGCGTCTGCTGCGTCCGCTGGAGGATCGTGGGCGCGCGTTACCAATCTCTGCGCCTCCGGGATGCTCTGAAGAAGACACAGATGGTAAAATCCTTGGTGATTGACTTAAGTCATCACCCTGATATTGCCTGACTGGATCCGAACCAGGCTGCCCTAGAGCTACCTGGCCTAGGCAATCCGACAAAGTCTGATCGTTCTCTGTTCCCACACATTTATCAGACACCTGATTCCTATCAGGAGTGATGATTTCTCCTGGTTGAACATTAGAGACCGAAGTCACCCGGCTAGAGGCTCCTTGGTCTGTCTGCTCAACCGGATCCGATTCCTGTGGGGAACTGAGACTAATCTTTGGAAAAGGTAAAGAAAATGATCTGTTCAGGGAACGGTAACTACCGCTCCCTGTAGTACTAAAATGTTGGAAGGGAAGAATCGCACCGGTAGCAGTGATCGATGCTCGATCTAGTGCTCTGAATACCGGTGAAGACGTCCCCCCACCCTCAAGCCGGGTGGGGGCGCACCTTCAGGCTGCGTAAGCCTTAGCTTCAGGTTTGGCTGAGTCGGTCTTTTGTTTGTCCGACCAGCGCTTCTTGAACCCTCCTAGAGGGGTTTTGCCCTTCCCGCTTGCTCCAGCAGAGCGAACGAACCCTTTATGGGCGGCAAAGAAAGGTCCACGCTTGTTACGAGGTCCTTTAGCTTTAGCAGCCTGTGGCAAAAAAGTGCTTTTGCCCCCAGTGGCATCCTTAATGATCTCATCTAGGGTGGCCCCAAATAGACGATTCCCCTGAAAGGGGAGATTCGCCAAGGTCTTTTTGGAACCTAGGTCCGCTGACCAGCATTTTAACCACAGCACACGTCTGAGGATTACCGCTGACATAGATGCATGCCCTAATAGGGGGGTGGCATCCAAGGCTGCGTCACAGACAAACTGTAGTCCTTGTATAATCTGTTCCATCAAATCAGATGTTGCCTGGGGGATACCTTTCCCCTTCAGGTCCTGGCGCACCAATCTCGCCCATTCCGTTAATGTCTGAGAAACTAGACCAATGACAATTACTGGTCTAAAGGCTGACCCTATCAGGGAAAAGATAGTACGGGACTCCGCTTCTACCTTCCGATCCACCGAATCTTTAAAGGACGAAGCGTCCTCCACCGGAATAACCGTGGCTTTATTCAGTCTGGAAATAGGTGGATCCACCACTGGTGGTACCGTCCATTTCTTAATGAGGGATTCCTCAAACGGATAGCGTCTAACAATGCGCTTGGAAATAGTAAAGGTACGCTTTGAATGATCCCATTCCTCTTATTACCAAAACACTTGGGTAAAGGAAAAACCTTCACCGTCTTGGTGGGTTTGCTAGTACCAAAGGGAATTTCCATTTCAGTTGCCTCTGCCGGTAAAACCTCAAGTCTTAAGGTTTCCTGAACCGCCACAACTAGTGCGTCCACCAGTGCTTCTTCTTGTGCTATGGCGGAAGCATGAACGTCCTCCTCACTGTCTGAGGGAACTTTACCTGAGACAACAGCCCCTGCAGAGGGACCTGCAGCTGCAATGACCATCTCAGAATCTGAATCTGAAGTCTCAGATGATATAGGGGTAGGCGGGGGTCGCTTTCTTGACCCCCGTTCCTGACAGGCCGTCTCCACCCGAGCCACCAAAGACTCCAAAACTGCTGTAAATGCATCCATACTCTCTGCACTGGCGGGTCCCGCGGCCCCCTCGAGGGAAACAGGTGGGGGTACCTGTGTGGCAGGGTCCATGATAATTCCAGATATTACCTGGAAAAAATCAATTGCCAAAAAAAAAATAAACTTTTTTTTTTTTTCAGACCCCCAGCGCCACAATGCCCCTCAGTGTTACCTGCTTAGGGACCCCTACAGAGCGAGAGAGAGAGAGATAGACCCCAAGGCTCACCACTTGATGCTCAGAGTTTCAAATGCAACTTGTTTCAGCACTGTCTAGAACAGACAGGAAGTCTTTTGGCTGGCTTCCCGGGTACAAAGGAGGCGGCTCCGCCCCTCTGCCCGCCTTCCGGCGCCTCCCCTAGCTCCACGAGGTGTTTGGGTCACCTCAAACATGGCCGCCCCCATGCTGGAGACACGAGGCTACGCCAATATGGCGGCCTCGTGCGATCTGACAGACAATGGCGGCGGCCTGTACAGGATAACGGCGTGTCTCCTGCGGGAGAATCTCGGCCCCACAAACCTTCACCCTAATGGTGATCAGCCTGGCCGGCGGTACCGGACCCTGGCGGGCCGTATGCGGTCTGTGGGCCGTCGGAAGGCATCTGCCTTTGCTGGAGGAATGCGATCTGGACTGCAGTATACATGTATAGCCATCGCCCTGTGAACACTTCTGACAGGTAGGATACCTTATACTATCACAGTAATATTCTAGTGCTGCCACTGACTTCAGTCATCTTTACAGTTTTGAAATGACATTAGATTGTCAGCTCCCAAACCAAGCCTCCTGGTTTCTTGTTCACAAAAATCACACTCAAATAGGGGGATCTGTGACATGTTATAGGATAGAGGGGAGATCCATCCTTACCATTTCAGAGAGGGGCCCGCGTTCACCACAAACCCGTCAGGGGGAAAAGGGGGAACATACTACTCACCATACCGGAACCAGGCGGGCGCCAACTCCTGACAGTACCCCTCTCCACCGGGGTGGGAGGGCTGTCGACCAATACGGACGCCGTGACTCATGGTCATTGGCGTTTAAGCGAGACGTTTAACTCGCAGGGTCAGTCCCCGTCCAGTGGGACTATGTCGCGGCCGACCCAGCGCGGAGCTATGGCCTGCACACGCTCGTAGGCTGAACTGGGGTGACCCCTGGATCTCAACATCCAGCCCGTCGCCCAGTTCCAGCTTTCTTGCTTGAAGATCTCACAGGAACACTGGAGAAAAAAGCTGTCTAAAAAATCTTTCTAAGAAAAAAATCCTGCCAGGACCGAAGATCCTAGCAAGGCATCTAGGTCCTTACTCCTAACTAGACAGAAAAAAACTGATTTGCTGTAGCAGAGAGAGAGAGGATATACCCTCTGGGACTGCCCCTAAGGTGTGGCCAGAATGTTTTCTTTCCTGTCTAGTCCTACTCCTGTAGAGGGCAGCATAACCCGAGTTGTTAGTATCAACGAGGACTACGTCTGTCAATGAGCAACAGAGAAAAGGGAATTTTGAATCCGAAGAAGAGTCCACAATGGTGTAAAAATTCCAAACAATCAACCACAAGTCCCAGTAATAGTTAAATCCGCAGGGTACTATGGAGATAAGAAGACCACCGATGTGAAGATCACCAGAACAGTAAAAAGGTTGGCAGCTTACCAAAACTAGTGGGTCACTCAAATTAATGAGTAAACCTATATCGGCCTATTGGATGGTAATATCAGGAACGGCCACGAGGTGTCACCTCACCGACTTAAGCAAGATTTCCACATGATATAAAACAGGGAAAGATGACAGGGACATAGCGTAACTCCATAAATAAAATCAGTTTATTTATTAAAAGAACAGTATCACACTCACGTTTAGGATGAATGTCACAAGCATAAAAAGTATGTAGGCAACCGCTAAAAGGCGAACGAACATCTCCTTCGGTTTGATAGAACTAGGAAGCCGGCTGTTGGGGGCGTGGTTGGGGGCAACCACGCCCCCAACAGCAGGCTTCCTCCTAGTTCCATCAAACCGAAGGAGATGTTCGTTCGCCTCTTAGCGGTTGCCTACATACTTTTTATGCTTGTGACATTCATCCTAAATGTGAGTGTGATACTGTTCTTTTAATAAATAAACAGATTTTATTTATGGAGTTACGCTATGTCCCTGTCATCTTTCCCTGTTTTATATCATGTGGAAATCTTGCTTAAGTCGGTGAGGTGACACCTCGTGGCCGTTCCTGATATTACCATCCAATAGGCTGATATAGGTTTACTCATTAATTTGAGTGACCCACTAGTTTTGGTAAGCTGCCAACCTTTTTACTCTTCTGGTGATCTGCACATTGGTGGTCTTCTTATCTCCATAGTACCCTGCGGATTTAACTATTACTGGGACTTGTGGTTGATTGTTTGGAATTTTTACACCATTGTGGACTCTTCTTTGGATTCAAAATTCCCTTTTTTTCAATTCTTTGCATGGATTGTTTTAACAAACGGTTTTGAGCAATTTATATTGTTTTTTCCTTATGATTTATTTATTCTGATGCATTAATTTGAGCACGAATGTCATTAATAATGACACTTTAACCATTTAATTTTCCAGCGCAGCACAATTTTGGTACGGTGGCTAGCATGAGTAGTGACCCGCAGCCACCGAGAATTCAAAGACAGGCCCATAGAGCCCATAGTGTCCTCCCTGAAGCACTGGCATATCCTAATTGGCAGCCCACAGATTCTACAGCGCCCGTACTTCCCCCATTCACTGCCCAACCTGGAATTCATGTGGAAAAAGCCAATTTTACTCCCCTTAATTTTTTTGATCTGTTTTTCACGGAAGATCTTTACAGATCTATTGTGGACCAGAGCAATTTATATGCTGGTCAAAATAATGGTTTCCAAGTTAAAAACTTTTCTGGGCCTTTCCTTCAACATGGGTATGACTAGGGGGGCGTGGCGACCGCGCACTGAGATGGCCGCAGTCTGAGCGAGCTCCGCTCCGAGCCCAGGGATCACAGCTTCTAACCGGAGACCCGCTGCACTCTCGAGGCACCCACGACTATCCCCACATACCGGACACCCTCCTGCCTCAGCCGGGATGAGCAAAACCCGTCCAGCCGCGATGCAGGTGAAGAAATTGCCGGAGTATTTCCCGGCGCGGACTCACGCTGGTCTTCACCAAAATGGTGGCGGGAGGCCGCCTTCTCCACCTCACACCGATCCTCTGCTGCCCAGCAGCCAGCCACCGATGCTTCTAGATGACATGGATGCCGCTGCCAGCGAGGTACACAGCTCTCCTTCCACATGTATAGACTCTGGGGCAAGCACTCCTTCTACACGGAGTCCCCTGAAATCTAAACCTAGAAGGGAAACAGATATCCGCAGGGATGCGATGGAAGCTGGATCCCGATCTCAGGTACCTTTTCCTACCTATAACCCACAAAATGACCCCATAGCACAGTTCCCGACCACAGGCCAGCTGATATCAGACATCCCCATGAAGGAAATGATGATGTCTCTTAAAGCCTCTCTACATGCTGACCTTTTTACTGTGGTCCACCAATGTAAGGCTGACATACATCATCTGGGTCAAAGGGTACATGTGACTGAAAGTAAACTATCAGAAGTTGCTGTCTCATACAATGTGCTTGTAGACTCACACAACTCTCAAAGATGACATCCTCATGATCAAGAATAAATTAGCTGACCTAGAAGACAGGTCACGCCGAAATAATATAAAAATCAGAGGCGTCCCTGAGACTGTCACACCGCAACAACTACCCCATTACGTCCATTCGCTATTTAAGGACCTGGCTCCATCCTTCACGGCGGCAGATCTGACAATAGACAGAGTCCACAGGATTCCTAAACCATCCTTTTTGCCCCAGGAAGTGCCTAGAGACGTTATTCCGAGAGTTCATTTTTTCCAGGCGAAAGAATGCATCTTGGAGGCGTTCAGGAGGAAAGACAGTATTCCACCCCATGCACAATCCTTACAGCTATTACTGGACTATTCGAAGCACACTTTGCAGCAGAGGAGGGATCTGTCCACCATTACTAAGGCCCTCAGAAATCATAGTGTGATCTACAAATGGAAATACCCGGCAAAATTGAGTGTGACTTACAATGATTCCACACATCTTATCACCTCGCTAGATCATGGCTTAAAGCTTCTGAAAGAATGGGGTATTGTCCCCCGCGATCCACCTGATCCTCCTCATCCTGATAACCGCGCCCAAATGATGGATCCCAGGCACCTCACGCCCGACTGGCAGGTTGCTCGGCCCAAACGGCCCAACAACAGGAGGAAAAAAATCGCAATTAATGGGTATCTCCACTACCTACTTCCCTGGGCTCACCTTTAGGTACATACCACCGTACCTACCCCCAATTTGATCAGGCAGCATGCGCTGCACGGACTCTCACAGGTCCACCTTTTTTTACCCTTTATCCCTTATTCCGTTTTGTTTTATTTTTTACGAGTTTATTGTGCCTCCTTTTTTGTGGCACTCTCTCAGAAACATCTTCGCACGCCCTTTACGTTCAGTCATCACAGCAACAAGGATACTATGACCTATCTGCACCGAATAGTACTTTGTTAAGTCATGCTGGTTACCTTTGGCAATCCGAACCTGCGTCTGATATCCCACTCTTAATTTCATATGCTCTTACTCATCACTTCCCGTGGCTACCAGGTGTTTACCCATGTGATTACCTATGTCTATATCCCTGATGTCGCTTAATGTGCGGGGTCTCAACCACCCCGCAAAGAGACGCTCGCTCTGGAGGGAGGCCCTACAACGCTTGGCGGACATTGTAGCTGCACAAGAGACATTTCCACAAGGACAAAACACCTTTGTGTACTCACAACGATTTTCCCCACATCTTTTTAGCCTCTAGGAAAGAGAAAAAAGGGGGTGTCCTCCTAGCCTTTAACAACAAATTGTCCTTTGAACTGGTAGACTCTATCCTTGATCCCAACGGTCGGTACATTGTGATAATATGTAAACTGAATAAGGCTTTATTTACTATGGTTAATGCATATGCGCCCAAATCGCACCAATCGAGATTTCTTACTCGTTTAGTCAAGCTGATCTCGAGGGTGCGACAGGGCTCTGTCTTGGTTTGTGGGGACTTGAACGTAACCCTAGATGCTTTGTTAGACTCATTGCCCCTGGCAGGCGGGAACCCTACCATTTACGTGGGGTCCTGCAGGCTGAGGGGCTGTATGACGCATGGAGGTGTCAGCACGCTGACGAACGTACTTATTCCTTTTATTCACCCAGACATAACTCCTATTCTAGGCTGGACTACATCCTGGTGGACAGACTGTCCCTACAAAAAGTCACAAAAACTGACATCCACGATATCCTATGGTCAGATCATGCAACTGTTACTTTGACTCTAGCGGTCGGCCCGATTGCGGGCCAAACACGGATATGGAGATGCGACAACTCTGTCCTCCGGGATGAGTCCAGCAGGGAGCTGTTAGAAAAGGAACTTAAGGGGTACTTTGAAAGGAATTGTGCGCAAGACACGAACCCATTTGTTAACTCGAATTCTCATAAAGCATTTATGAGGGGACTGCTGCTGCAAGCTATGGCTCAAAAGAGGAAGGCTCGTTCAGCCAAACTAGATTCCCTCCTTACGGAAATTAGAGAGAAAGATGGTCTTAATCAAGTGAATCCATCCTCGGTGCTGGCGGCCCAGCTCTCCGAGCTGCGCCGTCAGCTCCGGGAATTCTTTTGGCAGGAACATGACTCTTACATGCGACGTCTGCGACTTAATTATTACGCCAACCACAATAAGGCCGGTAAGTTCTTGGCACGGCGACTAAAAATTCGGAGGACGAAATCCACCATTCCCCACCTCTTTCATCACATGACCAAAGTTAAGATAGAACATCCCCAACTCATAGCGGACACATTCGCAGAATACTATGGCTCTCTATATAATCTTAGTGAGGACCCTTCTACCCCCCAACCCTCAGAACCATTAATCAAAGAATTTTTACATTCCCTCAAATTACCACAACTGTCTGAAACTCAACTGGCGTTCCTTAACGCAGACTTTACTGATACTGAAATACACTCTGTTGTTCGCTCTCTCCCGTCTGACACGTCTCCTGGTCCAGACGGGCTGATGAACGAGTATTACAAAACCTTCCTGCCAACCATTGTTCCCCACCTACAATCCCTCTTTACAGAAGCCGCAGCCAGGGGGTCCCTCCCCCGAGAAATGCTCACCGCACATATTGTTACTCTGCCCAAACCGGGTAAAACCCCAGATTCGCCTCCTAATTTTCGCCCGATTTCCCTCTTAAATACTGATATTAAAATATACACCAAGCTTTTAGCTAAACGACTGTTCGAAGTCATCCCCAGTCTCATCAAACCCGACCAGACAGGATTCACCAAAGGTCGTCAGGCTCCAGATGCCACCAGGCGCCTGTTAAACATCCTCCACCATGTTCAACTCTCAAAAGCCCAGACCCTTTTGCTTTCTATCGACGCCGAAAAGGCGTTCGATAGAATCCATTGGGGCTACATGACGGCCACCTTAAACAAATTTGGCTTCCACGGACCGATTGTCTCCGCTATCCTAGCTCTATACTCTACTCCCTCTGCAAGGGTTTTCCCATCAGGCTTCCTATCCAAGGAATTCCAGATTAGGAACGGCACGAAGCAGGGTTGTCCCTTGTCCCCGGCTATATTCAACTTGATGATGAAACCCCTCGCAGAGGCTATACGAGTGAACCCCCTCATCTCTGGAGTGATAGTAAACCGCATACCACACGTAATAAATTTGTTTGCAGACGACGTTATCTTAATAATCACCAAACCTTTAATATCTCTCCCCATCATCCACGAAATTCTCAACCGTTTCAGTTGCCTCTCATTACAAAGTGAACTTCCATAAATCCCTGAATCTCGACCTTGGGATCAACCCTCACACCAAGTGCCACTTGCAGCAGCAGTTCCCGTACACCTGGGCAGCTCACTCTATACCTTACCCGGGCATCCAAATAGCGGCAGACCCTACCAAGATTGTAGAGATAAATTTCAAACCTCTGATAATCAAGATCCGCCAAAACTTATCTAGTATGGCAAAAATAGAACAATCTTGGCTGGGCAGAATAGCATCTTTCAAAATGATGGAGCTGCCCAAGATAATGTATCTGTTCAGAACCCTTCCTCTGCCTATCCACCATAAATACTTTAAAGAAATGACGTCCATTTTGAAACAATATGTTTGGCTGGGCAAGAGACCAAGGTGTTCACAGGGTCACCTAATGCAGCATAAGAGAGCGGGAGGAGTGGGTTGGCCAGTGTTAGAAGACTACTATGTGTCCTCACTTCTCGCACAGGCAAAAAAACTGGTTCTTAGAATCACTAGAGGCGATGTGGGTAGGGCTGGAGACCGCCTTATCTCGGTCTGCATCCTTGCACCTTCTGCTTCTGGCGGACTCGTGGAGACCAATTGATCTACAATCATTTCCTCCCACAACCCAAGCCACCACTCTAGCTTGGAGGAAATTGTTGTCATCCGCTAGTCCAAACCCCATAGCTGCACAACTCTGCATCCCGCTTCAAACCTTAGAAGTACTAATACCCTATTTATAGACTAACACATGGAGTTCCCTGGGTATCCGGTGGGTGGATGAGCTACTCTCATCAGGTACCACTAGGTCTTGGGCAGAAATCTCCTCCCACTACAACCTGCCAAAATCACTGTCTTACTCGTACTTACAAATCCAACGATTTCTCCATAAATTCCCACTACCGGTTATAAACTTAGTTGCACCTCTACACGCCTTCTTTACGGCCTCAGAGGCAAAGGAGAAAAGAATTTCCCTGATATACAATTCCCTAGGAGGTAAAACACTATTCACGAAAACCCCCCCCCAATGCTCAAATGGGAGAAAGACCTCGAGGTGCAATTCGCAGCCCAAATATGGTCCAAATCCTTCCAAATAGTATCTGCCGCAACTCACTGCACGAACCACTGGGACCTGGCCCAGAAAATTATCTCACGCTGGTACAGGACTCCAGTCCTGCTGTCAAAATTTATAACATCTTATTCACCCTTGTGCTGGAGCTATTTCACGTATTTTGGTCATGTGTAGGCATCTCTAGCTACTGGAAGCAAATTTTTGCTACCATGTCCACCATCACGAGTAATCTCAGGTCCCCTGAACCAGCCCTAGCCATCCTTCACCTGGGAATCCATGAATACCCAAAGGTACACCGCACGATCGTAACCCATATCCTGTTATCTCATAATTGCCAGACACTGGAAGAGCAATTTAGCACCCAACCAAGCAAAGGTACTAGCCCAAGTTAACCTTAACTATCAGTACGAAAGGTTGTTGGCGTTACGGGTTAAAGACTCTATGACTAGCTTTGACTCTCAATGGGCAGCTTGGTCTGCATGGTATCCGAACCAACCTGTCACAGGTTCATCGGGGCGTTGTTGAGGTTGTGGATGTTATTGTTAATGTACCTACACGAGTTTCAATGCTACCACTCTCATTCCTGCTAAAGTCTGTTGAACTAACGTGTTTCCTTGGCACTGTTCAATTGTATTTTCTTGAGTGCGAATTGTTAACATTTCATCCACCACATTGCAATGTTTGTTTTATGTTATTTTGTTTGCTAAAACTTCAATAAAAATCACTTAAAAAAAAAAAAAAAAAAAAAACATGGGTATGACTAAAAGGAGTGAGTTGTGGTTATATTGGTCCACTAACCCAATTCACCATATACCCGTGTTCTCTGCTTCCATGTCCAGGGCGAGATAAGAGCAAATTATGCGGTTCATGCACTTCAGTGACAATGAACTCTGTCGTCCTTGGGGAGACCCTGGATATGACCGGCTCCACAAAATCCGGCCCCTTGTAAACCACTTCAATCAGCGGTTTGCAGCCTTGTTTACCCCCCAACAAGTTGTCTGCGTTGAGGAGTCCCTGATTACATTTACTGGCCGCCTTGCTATCAAGCAGTATCTCCCCAGCCAGCGTGCCAGATACGGGGTCAAGCTGTATAAGCGATGTGACAGGGCCACAGGCTATACAGTTAGTTTCCATGTTTACGAGGGTAAAGATAGAACTGTGGAGCCCCCCAACTGCCCAGACTACATAGGGAGCAGCGGCAAGATAGTTTGGGACTTGGTGTAACCCTTATTCGGTAAGGGATACCATTTGTACGTGGAGAATTTTTATTCAAGCGTGCCACTTTTTAGTCACCTGCTTGAATATCAAATTGGCGCATGTGCCACCGTGCAACCTAATCCCTGGGGCTTCCCCCAACGGCTTGTAGATTCCCAACTAAGTCAGGGGGTGAGAGCCTGCTTGATAACTGACAAACTGCTTGCAGTGAAGTGGAGGGATACATGTAATGTTTTCGTTCTGTCCTCCATTCACGCAGACACGACGGTCCAAATTCCTACGGCAACTGGTGTTTTGGAGAAGCCCCTCTATGTCCACGACTACAAACTTAATATGGGAGTGGTGGACCTCAATGACCAGCTTTTGGTGCCATACTTAGTTGTCCGTAAAGCCAGATGCTGGTACAAAAAAGTGTCTATTTATTCCAATTGGCTTTGCTGAACGCCTTTGTGCTATACAAAGCGTCAAGACGAACTGGATCCTTCCTATCCAGGAGGTGCTCCTGCCCCACTTTCCCTACCAGATGCAGTGACCCGGCTGCATGAGAGGCATTTTCCACATGTCCTCCCGAGTACCCCTGCCAAAAGAAACCCCCAAAGATGATGTCGTGTCTGAAGTAAGCGCGGATTTAGGCATGACACCCACACTTATTGTCCCTTCTGTCCTGACCAACCTGGTCTCTGCATCGGGGAATGTTTCCAACGCTACCACACACTAGTGGAGTTTTAGCGTAGGGTACAGTACGGCACAGTCTGGGGCACACTAACACAGGGTCTCGAAAGTTGTTCAATGGCTATCGTCATTTTGAGAGACTCTAACCTGGAATGTTACAGTTGAGTTGAAAAAAAAAAAAAAGTGTAAAAAAAAATATAAAATAAAAAAGCCAAAAAATAGTTGTTGTTTGGGTTATTTTTCTGTTCTTACTCTGCTCTTCTACTCTTCCTGTACTTTGTTACTGTTTTTCATTGGTAACCATTTTTTACTTTCCAGGTACCAATGTAATGTTTTATGTTTACTGTTCAGTTTACCTTGCAGGTACACATCAGCTGCCACACTGATTTATATATATTCTGACACAAACAACGTTTGCGCTCAGCATATATGGAAATCTCTGATGGCAGCGCTGTAGGAAATCATTTCACCACCGCAGTTAAAAAAAAAAAAATAGGTATACATGGCGTTGGTCACGTATACCCATCATAAGAAAGTGGGTTGATGTTTTGGGGCGGCTAATGATGGGTGTACTACACATTTTCTGGTCGATGTGGATGAAGGAATCTGTTAGGTTCTCTTTTTTTCATTCAGCACACAGGCTGCCATGAAAAAAAAAAAAAAAAAAACCTACAATATATGCCAAACAAGGACCAGTAATGTACTGGTATGTTGCTGGACTGAGTGGTTATGCCAGCATGATGCCTGCATATTTAGGCATCATCTTGGTATCCTTTTTTACAGCCAGCGGTCGGCTTACATGTAAAAGCGAGCCTAGCGGATAATTAGCAGCTAGACTGCTTTTACAAGCAGTGGGAGGGGACACCCCCCCCTTCTCCCGCCGCCTTTCTCCCACCTCCTGTCCCACCGGTAAACCAGATAGTGCAGCCGGTGGTTCAATTATTTAACCATTGAGCTGATTGGAGACGAGAATGGCTCTATGATACCGGAAGCTACGAGCAATTCATGACTTCTGTTTCGCCAGAAATAAAAAGCGCCATTGGGAAATTGGGAAAGCATCTGACCACACCAATCTGACCACACCAACAGCACCCCAACAGCACCCCTGTCCCCCCATGCTTGCGCACAAAGGTGCACGCAAGCGTCGGTCTAGTGTCAAATGTAAACAGCAATTGCAGCATGCATATGAGGTATCGCCGCAAACGCCAGGTCGAGGGCAGTAATTCTTGCAGTAGACCTCCTCTGTAAGTCCAAAGTGGTAACCTGTAAAGACTTTTAAAGGCTTTTAAAAATGTACGTATTTTTTTGCCGCTGCACGGGTGTGTGCAATTTTAAAGCATGCCATGTTTGGTATCTATGTACTCGGCATAAGATAATCTTTCAAATTTTACCAAACAATTAGGAATTATATAGTGTATTTGTGCATTACATTTAAAAAAAAGTGGTTTTTTTTGGCAAAAATTGCGTTTGGAAAATCTGTGCGCAAATACCGCGTGACGAAAAAAATTGCAACATCCACCATTTTGTTTTGTAGGGCCTTTGCTTTAAAAAAATATATAATGTTTAGGGGTTCAAAGTAATTTTCTAGTAAAAAAAATAATATTTTTTTCATGTAAACAAAAAAGTCACAGAAAAGGCTTGGTCTTCAAGTGGTTAGAAGAGTGGGTGATGTGTGCTAAGATTGAGCATAAAATGCCAGGACAGTTCAAACACCCCCCAAAAGACCCCTTTTTGGAAAGTAGACACCCAAAGCAATTTGCTCCTCCTCACTATCTATCACAGTTTCGGAGGCCATGACATGCCAAGATAGCACAAACCCCCCCCCAAAGTAGACACCTCAAGGTATTTGCTAGACGGTATGGTGAGTGTTTTGCTGCTTCTCCTGAGTACAGGGATACCCCATGTGTGAGACTTTTTGGCAGTCTCGCCATGTACAGGGCCCCCGAAAACCAATCACCGCCTTGAGGCTTTCTAAGGGCGTAAATTGTTGATTTCACTCCTACCTATCACAGTTTTAAAGCCCATGAAATGCCAAGATAGCACAAAACCCTCTCAAATGACCCCTTTTAGAAAAGTAGACACTCCAGTGTATTTGCTAAGATGCATAGTGAGTATTTTGCAGCTCTCCTTTATTTTGGAAAATTAAGAAAAAAAAGGAAAATGCATTTTATTTCCTCTTTTTTAAATTTTCAAAACTTTGTGACAAAAAGTGAGATCTGCAAAACACTCAACATGCCTCTCTGCAAATAACTTAGGGCGTCTACTTTCAGAAAAGGGGTAATTGGGGGGGGGGGGGGGGTTGTGCTGTCTTGGCATTTTTATGGCCTCCGAAACTGTGATAGGTAGTGAGGAGTGAAATCAACAATTTACGCTCTTGGAAAAGCTGAAGGTGGTAATTGGTTTTCGGGGTCCTGTACGCGGTTAGACTGCCAAAAAGTCTCACACATGGAGTATCCCCATACTCAGGAGAAGCAGCAGAATGTATTTTGGGGTGTCATTTCACATATACCCATGGCATGTGTGAGCAATATATCATTTAGTGACAACTTTGTGTAAAAAAACAAAAAAAAATAATAATTTGCCTGAAACTTTTGGCAAAATATAAAATATTCCATGGATTACCATGCCTCTCAGCATATAGCTACTTTGCAACTTTGTGTCTACTTTGAAAAATGGGGGGTTATGCTATCTTGAAATTTCAGAGCCTCCGAAACTGACAGGGAGTGAGGAAGTAAAATATGCAATTTATGCCATTAGAAAACCTGAAGGTGGTGATTGGGTTTCAGGGTCTCGTACACAGCTAGGCTCCTAAAAAGTCTCACATGTGGTATCCCTGTACTCAAGAGAAGCAGCAGAATACATTTTGGGGTGTAATTACACATATACCCATGGCATGCGTGGGCAATAAATAATTTCAATGACAACTTTGTGTATAAATTTTTTTTTTTTTATTTTGTCATTTTTCAAACACCTGTGACGAAAAAATGAAATATTCAATGAGCTCAACATGCCTCTCAGGACATTCCTCTGGATGTCTACTTTCCAAAAAGTGGTAATTTGGGGGGGGGGGGGGGGGTTGTACTGCCCTGCCATTTTAACACTTCAAGAAATGAGATAGGCAGTCAGAAAGTAAAAGCTGCATAAATTCCAGTATTTACAACATAGTTCGTAGACGCTATAACTTTTGCGCAAACCAATAAAAATACGCTTAGAGATGTTTTTTTGTCTAAGACATGTAGCTTAATACATTTTGGCCAAAATATATAACAAAAATTGAGAATATTGGATATTTTTTAAAAGACAAAGTAGAAAATGTAATTTTTTCTCAAAATTTTTGCTCTTTTTTTATCGCAAAAAAAAAAAAGCGCAGAGATGATCAAGTACCACCAAAAGAAAGCTCTGTTTGTGGGGAAAAAAAGGACGTAAATTTATTTTGGGTACAGCATTGCATGACCGTGCAATTGTCAGTTAAAATCGCGCAGTGCCAAGTTGAAAAAGTGGCCTGGTCAATAAGCATCAAAATCTTCCGGTCTTAAAGTGGTTAACAGAAAATGAATAGGTGTGAAAATCTTCATACTAATTCGTAACATAAAAACCAGTGCCGCGCTAGGCATGTGACGGTATCAGATTTCCATGCTGCGATTAATTGATTATGGTTTTGCCACGGTATTCAATTATATGATTATATAATTTCAAGTGGCCTTGATCCGATGGCCTGGTCATTAAGGGGGCAAATCCTTGCGGTCCAGATGTGGTTAATCCTGCAGGAGGACCAGTGTTTTTATTTATAAATTACTTTACTATTGCTTTAGGCCTGGTCCACATGTATGCGGGTTGGCGGCCCACATTTGCACAGGCATAGCAGCCAATTGATTTAAATGGGCTGCTATGTCCTAGTTTTCTGCAAAAAAAGGTGTATGCAGCATTTAAAAAAATGCAGTGGCTCTGAAATCCATTCTGCTTTTGCACCATGCGACTTACCTGCAGTTCCTGCACTGGCAAGCTTTCTGCGTTTTTATATACTTGGGCCTAGCATTTAAAAATATAATTTTTTTAAGAACTTCCGTAAATTTCTTTTCTCTGAGTCCTCTGACAGACACAGATACTTCATAGTTTCCTCACAAATGGGTAATGTGCCACCTACAGGAGTAGACTAGGCAGTGAAACTATTTAGAAAAACTTTCACTTGACACACCCTTAGGGGCTGTCCCCTCAGACATTACCCCAGACACATCCAGCTTACTAATCAGTTTTGTACCAAGCAAAGAAGGAAAACCCAACCAAACCCAAAATAGAGGGGCAGGGGCTGCATCTATCAGAGGACTCAGAAAATAATTTTACGGTAAGTTCTTACAAAAATTCTATTTTCTCTTATGTCCTCTGAAAGACGCAGCCACTTCATTGTTTCCTCACAAATGGGATGTCCCAAAGCAGTGCAGGCATGAGGGGTAGGAAGAAACGCAACCAACAAAACGGTAATGATCCATCAAGGCCAGAAAAAACGTACCCAACAGGGCAACAAGAAGCTCAACCACCAGGAGCTAACCCCAAAACGAAAATTCACCTCAGAAGAGAAAACCAAGTCTCTTCAGTAAACAGCAGCCTGCAAAGCAGCCTGCGGCCAAAGGAAGCATCCAAGGATGCCACTAAATCAATCTTGTAGAATTTTCTAAAAGTGTGTATGGACGACCAGGTCGCCACCTTACACACCTGAGCCACAGAAGCCTGATTGCGAAAAGCCCAAGAGGCACTCATAGCTCTAGTAGAATGGCCCTCACAGGGAAAAGAGGAACCGGACGCTTCAGTGAATAGGCCTGAACAACTGTCTGTCTGATCCATTTGGAAATGGTTGCAGCGGAAGCAGCCAAACCCTTACGAGGTCCCTCAGGAAGGACAAACAGGGAATCGGACGTCCAAAAAGATTCCGTGGCCGACAGGTAAACCCTGATCACCTGGACTACATCCAGTGAATGCAGAGCAAATTCCTTGGGATGCCTGGACTTCGCGCAAAGCGAAGGCAACACACTATTCTCATTGAGATATAAAACAGACACCACCGTGGGGAGAAAAGATTGGATGGGTCACAGAACAACCTTATCCTTATGAACAACCAGATAAAGCGAACGGCAAGACAGTGCCGCCAACTCAGACACCCTGTGAGCAGAGGTGATAGCCACCAGAAAGGCAACCTTCTGGGACAACAAAGGCAGAGATATCTTTCTGATATTTTAAAAAGGAGGTCGTTGCAACACGGACAAAACCAAATTCAGATCCCACGGAGGCAAGCGGGGATCGCCTTGGAGGAGCCAGATGACGCACCCCTTGAATAAAGGTGCAAATCAAGGAGTTAGTCGCCAAGGGACGCTGGAAGTAAATGGCCAAGGCCGACACCTAACCTTTAAGCGTGCCCAAAGCTAAACGCTGCTCCACACCTTTCTGCAAGAAGGCTAATACCCTCGCCACTGAAAAGGAGCGAGGATGCAATTGTTGCGACTCACACCAGGCAATGTATGCCTTCAGGTACAATGTTAAATCTTCCTGGAGGTAGCCTTGCGAGCCCTCAACAAGGTAGGAATCACTGCATCTGAGAGACCTCTGTCTCTCAACACCTGGCCTTCAACAGCCACACAGTTAAAGCCAGAGACCGTAAAGCAGGATGGAAGATCGGTCCTTGAGATAGCAGATCTTCCCTTAGAGGTAGCCGCTAGGGAGGCTCGACGACCATCCTTATGAGGTCCGTGTACCAAGACCTGCGAGGCCAGTCTGGGGCCACAAGAATTACCTGCACCTGTTCCAATGCCAGTCTGCAGAGGAACTTGGACAACAGTTGAATCGGGGAAAATTTATAAAACAGCCGATACTGGTGCCAAGGCATCACCAACGCATCCGTGTCGTCTGACAGAGGATCTCAAGCCCTGGCCACGAACCTCTCCACTTTTCTGTTGAGACGGGACGCAAACAGATCCACGTCCGGTGTCCCCCACTGGGCACACAAGAGACTAATCACCTCCGAATGTAGGGACCATTCCCCCTGATCCAAGGACTGACGATGCAGATAGTCCGCCTGCCAGTTCTCTACTCATGGAATGTGAACAGCAGAAAGCCAGAACATGCGCCTCGGCCCAACTCAGGATCTCGGCCACTTCCCTGGCCGCCCGGGTACTCCTGGTGCCCCCTCGGTGATTGATTTAAGCCACAGCCATGGCATTGTCGGTTTGAACCCGAACCGGGTGACCGTGCAACCGAGGCACCCAATGGAGCAAAGGATATGACCCTTGAAAACGACGGCTATATGCGCCGACGAAACCGGTCGGGAATATTGAATTACAATCATCCTGTTATCATTGCCATCCTTGAGACCGTTTGGATAGGACTAGTGAATGCGGAAGCAGTACCGTCCTGAGTCCATTCTCGGATCTTGAGTCTTTATGCCTGTATCCATGTCCTTGATGTAAGTGTGTCCACCTTATTTTAAATTAAACTGTTTATGCATACTTCACTATCCTGGCCATTCCTTTGTTTACATATCGCTGAGGAGCGTAAGGAGGAGGAGGAGTGTGGAGTTCTGTGGTTCACAGGTGGTTGGACTATTCTAGAGGGCTTGGTCCTGTACGCTTGGACACTGGTCGCATTGATTTATGCTGCCTGCACTGACCCCCTGTAATTAAGGGGTCTGTGCTTTCTGGTAAGCACATTTTACACATTGGGTGCCTATATGGTGAAGGGATTGAAGAATTGATATGTACAAAGAGGTCCCATCCCTTGGAGAGTGTACCTTCATCCATCTATTCGCCAATTGGAATCTATTATTATGAACTTTTGATGCACTTTCAATTATATATAAATTTCAGGAATTTTATACAGTATTTGATTAACTGTTGTTATGCACTTTATATGTTAATTTATAGTAATTTTACCACTATTGCACTTTAAGGTGAGCGCAGCTTAGTACACCTTGTGTGTATCATTTATCATTTATAGGTTTTTACGATTGAGTTGCAGCTCCCTATATTATTGGGTTCACACCCCTTCGTGCACATTCACATAAAATTATTAAATGAATTGTTGATGAGAATATATTTAAAAAGAAATAGTTCACACATTCACCAAAATCAATTTGCACAAATATTTATTTTGCACATATATTTATTTATACGGCACGTTTGCACCTTATCCAATTAGCGCAGGTACTTTTGGCGCTTAACGCCATTCGTTTACTATACCCAATGGAGCAGGCAGAGTTTTATCGCCCTGAGTTCCAGGACATTTATCGGCAAGGAAGATTCCTCCCTTGACCACACACCTTGGGCACAAAGAGTGCCCAGTACTCCACCCCAGCCAGTCAGGCTGGCATCCGTGGTGATCACCATCCACAACAACAGCAGAAAGGACTTGCCCTGGCTCAAAGCGGGCGACAGAAGCCACCATGAAAGCTCTGACCTTGTGAGACGGCTCAAACAAATCATCCTGTACAATGATTGAGGGTCCTTATTCCATTTGGCAAGAATCTCTGCTTGCAGAGTCCTTGTGTGAAACTGGGCAAATGGGATCGCCTCGAAGGGTGACACCATCAGCCCCAGGGACCTCATGTAGGTGCACAGGGAGGAGCGATCGCTGTCCCTGAGGGCTCTGATCTTGCCCTGCAAGTTCTGAAGTTTCCCTTCTGGGAGGAAAACCATCGCTAGAGCGGAGTCCAAGACCATGCCCAGATAATTCAGACGTACTGACGGGGTCAGTGCCGACTTCTGGACTTTGATGGTCCACCCGAACTCCTGAAGGCGACTGAACCGTGACCGGCAGATCGCCCGACAGGGTGGCACACAAGCTTGCCCGTAGCAGAAGATCGTCCAGATAACAGAGGACTGCAATCCCCTTCTTGTGCAGCAGAGCCAGCACTGGGGCCAAAACCTTGGTGAAGACCCTGGGAGCCAAAGCTAGACCAAAGGGTAATGCCACAAATTGAAAATGTTCCTCCGCTACTGCAAAGTGGAGAAACCGCTGGTGACCCTCTTAGATAGGAATGTGCAGGTACGCATCCTTCAAATCGATGGAGGCCATAAAATCCCCTTGATTTAAAGACTCCACCACCGACCGGACGAATTCCATCTGAAACTTCTGCACCCGCACAAAGTGGTTCAGAAATTTGAGGTCCAGGATAGGAAGCACTTTGAGCTCCTTCGTGGGCACCGTGAACAGGTTTGAGTAAAATCCCCAAAACCTGTCCCGCTAAGGAACCGGGACAATAACGCCCTGTGCGAGAAGATCGTGCACAGCCCTCTTGAGATCCGCTAAACGATCCGGGGATAGACGGAGGATTGATGGAAAGAACCTGTCTGCTGGACGAGATCGAAATTCGATCTTGTACCCTGTACGAATCAGTTTGTCAACCCATTTGTCTTGAATCAGAGATGTCCATTATTCCTGAAAGTAATTCAGAAGTCCTCCTAGCCCTGAGCCGGGTAAAGGCGTCCCTTCATGCGGAGGAAGGCTTGGCCGCAGCACCGGACTGACCGGCCTTGGGTTTACCTGACCAAGCCTTCTTGTTTCCGCCGGAGTCTTTGAACGGTTTACCTTTTTCCTGCGCCCCTGAGGCACGAAAAAGCCCCCGTGAGCCTTGAAGGAGGGACCCTGCTTACTGCGGGGTGCCTTACCCTTCACGGACTGGCCAGAAGAGTACTCTTAGCCCCCCTGAGAACCTTGATCATTTCATCCAAGGAGTCACCAAACAGGCGGTCCCCCAAAAATGGGGCATCAGACACCGTCTTCTTAGAAGCTTAATCCGCCGTCCAGCTCTTCAGCCAGACCATGTGGCGATTGGCAATCCCCACCGCAGACAATCTTGCTACCAGGGGAGTCTCGTCCAGGGCCATGTCACACAGATACACCATGGCCTTGGCCATTTGATCCGTGAGCTTGATGAGAGTCGGGGGAACCAACTCCGCCAGCAGGTTGCTCTTAAGCACCTTGATCAATTCCGTGACTGTCTCGAGAGACCAGCACGGAAGCGAACACAGGCTTGAGGAGCGAGCCCACCACCAGGTGCTGGTGGCGGGAGAGAGATTCCAGGCGCCTGAGAAAACTCCTGGGAGGAAGTGACCTCAGAGCCCTAGAGGCCGAACTCCCCCTGAGCCACAAGAAAATGGTGCCATAATAAAGAATACATTGCGGCCTGCCCACATCCAAAATGGCGCCCGAAACCGGCACCAAAGCACACAGCAAGGCAAAAAATGGCTGCTGCCCTTACAGCGATGCAGCCTGGCTGCCAACACCCAAAATGGCAGCCGAACACGGCGCTGGCGATCAGGAGCCCAGGGAACAAGGCCACCGCGGGGGAATCCACCCCAGGGACCCCCCTAGGACAAGGTAGTACATATACACCCCCGGGCCTTAAACGCCGATACAGCGCCCCCATTAGGGACAGGGAAGGCAGGACCTGTCCAGACAGGCCAGGGAGATCTTACAGAGACCGTAGCTCTGTTATCTCCAGGAGTGGGCCCAGATCCCCCCACCGATGACAGTCACAGGGACACAGGGGGTAGTTCACTCAGCATACCATGGACCACGGGCACCGCTCCAAGACAGCTTGCCTCCCACCCTGAGTGGGGGTGCTGCTAGCCAATACGGTACGCTGCAACCAGGGAGTTCCAGGGTAATGCACCCCAGCGAAAACCTCTGTTTGCAGGCTCGTCCCCCATCTGTCGGGGCACCATGCTGAATAGGCCTGGGGGGACCACAACCTGCGCACGCTCGTTGGCCAGGCTGGGAGACCATAAGGATCTAGATTATCCAGTGCGAAACCTCAGCCCGGCTTTTGCTTGTAGTTCACCAGGAGGATCCCCCCAACACTAGCTAGCGATAGTGAATAAAGAAAAATAAACCTAAACATTTCTCAAAGGAAAGAAAAAACTGAGACGGAGTCCCAGCAGGGAAAAATAGGTCCTACTGCTAACACTAGGCAGCAAGAAACTGATTAGTAAGCTGGATGTATCTGGGGTCATGTCTGAGGGGACAGCCCCTAAGGGTGTGTCAAGTGAAAAGTTTTTCTAAATAGTTTCACTGCCTAGTCTACTCCTGTAGGTGGCGCATTACCCATTTGTGAGGAAACTATGAAGTGGCTGCTTCTGTCAGACGACGTAAGAGAAAACACAGTTTGCGTGTGCAGGAACTGCAGGCAAGTCGCATGGTGCAAAAGCAGAATGGATTTCACGGCCACTGCATTTTTTGAAATTCTGCATGCACCTTTTTTCAGCCGAAAACACAGGCATAGCAGCCCAAGCCCATTCAAATCAATTGGCTGCTATGCCTGTGCAAATGTGGGCCGCCAACCGGCATACATGTGAACCAGGCCTAAAGCAATAGTAAAATATTTAGTCCACCTGCAGGTTTAACCACTTCTGGACCGCAAGGATTTGCCCCCTTAATGACCAGGCCATTGGATTGGAGCAGAGCGCCAGGACCAGTCATCGCCAGGTAGGCCAGACACTGCTTGATGACTATATAATAACATAATGTGGGCTGCTATGCCTGTGCATATAATAGATATATATATCTATCTATCTATATACACATATATATATATATACATATACACATACATATACACACACACACAGTGACAGTATATGATAATAGTAGTAGGTAGGTACTTGCAGAGATTTGCTTGTAGTAGGCACTGTGTCTGTCTGTGGCTGAGCCCGGGAGGAAGCATGCGGCTGCTTCCTGTGTATGGCACAGGTGGAGTGCATCTGATATCACTCCGCCTGTGAGCCAGACCTATACAGGAAGTAGCGGCTCCGTTCTAGTAATGGACAGCTGAGCCGGGAGTCCGAACACTGTGGGGAGATGCAGGGGCAGCCCGGAAGTTTATGGAGACTTGGAGAGCAGAAAAATATGGTATTTTAAAAATGACCACAATAGCAATACCGTGTGTATGCGATACTGCAATATATTTGAAAAAAATAATATACTGCGCCAAACTCAATAAATCACAATGAGATAATATAACACAAGCAGCTAACACAAATCTTGAATAGCAGATGAAACAGAAATAACAATAAGTGCAGCGCTCCAATCAGGTGAACAGTCCTAATATAGTCCACACAATAGGGTAAAAATAAGGCATCAGTGTCCACTCCCAGTAGGGATATCAATCCAGGGGTTACCACCACCAATCACCCAGATATCCAAGTGTCTTACCAGAACTGACCGACCCACATTACAAAGGTCAGTCAAACGCACATCAGAGAGGTCTCCTTTAAATCTGCACACAGCCCCCACAGAGATCATAGGATCCCAGCAAGATGTTAAATAGCAACAGACCTCAGATCAGAGGGAAAGGAAAGACTCCTCATAGTGAAGTACAAAACAACCATTTATTGCAAGAAAGTTGGCAACTTACACACTTCTCAGCATAAAAACGCTCATCTGGTATCAGGCAGTGCCTCAATAACCAGAAAGATGGCCACCGTGTCCTCCGGTGTGTCAAGCGTCACACCAGCCAGGTTGGCGATATATTGCATTACCGAAAACCGGCATATTTCTATGCCGTGCATCATAAAATTAGTCCTGATTTGTGCCAATGAAATCCTCTTTATAGTAAAGAAAAACCAGTGAAGAAACATGGCGATCAAATGACAATTTTGCATAATCTTGACACTCCAAAAACACCACAGTGACCCTCCACCTGTAAGTAATAGATAGCCTTACCAGAATGGTATGACTGCCTGGTTAATGAAAAGTCAATATACGCTTAAATGGCAAGGCTCATTGGTGACACTTCATAGCCTTCCACAAGTGTGGATCCTAACCATGTACCCTCCAAAACTCCGACCTGTAAATTCCTTCTCCTGGAGTACAGTACAGGAAATCCCCTATGTAACTCTGCACACTTCTAGCTAGCCACAGGTTTGAAACAAGCAATTGAGGGATCAAAAAGTACAGATGACGTGCGTCCTGTATATTCCTCCAGGAAATACAATTTACTGGTAAGTCAAAAACCCTGTTTTCTTAGACAGTAGAGGACACAGAATCTTTTGTTTTTAACTAGGGGATAGCCAAATGCGGCCCAACTGAGGGCTGAGCACAGAAAACACCACTAACAGGCCCACATAAGAAATGTATTAAGATATGCTTAAAAGGGTAACTCCACTTTCGTGGTGAAAAAGATAGCAAATAAAGAAAAAACAATATAGCGTATACAATTGCGACACAAATCATATTGTAATTGAATTTTATTAAAAATTACCTTTCCTTTTCAATCTGTAGCCGTTGTAATTTTCTGGAAATGCAATGCAATATGGCTACCTGGAGGTGTTCTGTACACAGAATGTGCACTGACCACCCCCCAGAAACATTTCCTGCTTGTGTGATTGGCTTACCAATTTTCCCAGAAGTCTGCCTAAGATACAAGTCAGATTTCTGGAATCCCCTGCCACAAAAATGTCATTTTTGGTCAGATACTCCCAATAGGAACACATCTAAAAGGGATGCAGGCCCAACAGCTTCCCTCAGAGCTTTGCAGCTGCCACAGCTGAAAGATAATTATGAAACCACTCCCATTTGACTCACTCAGCACAGAGCAACAGAGGAACAAACAATGATTTCTTCAGAATAACAAAAGGTAGGAATCTGCAGCAAAGTTTGTTAAAATCCTTGTAACGTACATAGATCACCCAGAGGGGAATGTTTTTTTCTCAACAAAAGTGGAGTTACGCTTTAACAAACTGAGAGCAACTTGTACTAGCTGGCATCAAAGGAGGTCTGACTGTCCATCTGGTAGAACTTAAAGCGGTAGTAAACCGCATGTGGTTAAAAAAAAAAAAAAAATCCCTGCAAGACAATGTCATAATGTGCGAATATGCATCGCATACTAGCACATTGAGAGACTTACCGAAGCCCTCCCGCATCGCAAAGCCACCGCTGAGAGGGCTGACATCTTCCCCCGGTCTTCCTTCCGGGTTCATGGCCTCCGGCTACATGAGTGGCTGGGGGAGTGATGACCTCACTCATGCACATGTGCGCGGGAGCCGCCGTTTACGGCACAGACTCTGAAGGTCCGGCACTGTAAGCTGGACCTTCAGAGCGCATGCGCCAGTGATGTCAGCAGCTGCATGCACTCTGAATATCTAATACACTCTGAATATCTAAGTTCAGTGCAAGTTTAGTAGATATTCACTGTACCTACAGGCATAGGCGTGCCAGGTGTGCCCAGGCACACCCTAATCACCCAGTGCAGCACAGATTCCCCCTACTGCCCTGGCTCCAATCCCCCTTACCCCCAAAGCTCTTTCGGCTTCCCTCCTCTCCAGCCGGCTGTTGCTGTGGGGATGTTTTAGGATGAGTGGGAAAAGGGGCCAGTAAATATATAATTTGCTGGCCTCCTCCCTTTCTGAATGAACATCGTGAGTGATCGGTAGTGTGTGTTTGAGCTTTGGTGTGCACACCCTAATGCAATAGGCTGCGCACACCTATGCCTACAGGTAAGCCTTACTACAGGCTTACCTTTAGGTATATGTAGTGTAATAGAGTTTACTACCACTTTAAAGTATTCGTAAACCCTCACCTTGTAAAACAACCTATTCAGTTTAAAATAGAAATGAAAGGCAAAACATTTTTGTGTGTGTAGGTCTGTGCTCTCATGCCTAGGGTGGTTCGTTTTTAATAGGGAAGCAGAGGGACTGAAAAGAACACCAGGTATTTAACATAAAGTAAGCAACAAAGAGAACTTTTTCATACAAGGACATGGTACGGCAGGAACATTTTAGGAATAAGAAATGTTGGGTTTACATATTCTTTGAATGTGATCAAAAGACAAGGTGCCAGCCTTACAAATCTGAGGAACAGATGCCCAATGCTAAAAATCCCTTGAAGCACTAGCAGATCTGGTAGAATGCATCTTAATAGGAAAGGGACGGACCCTATACTTTAGACCATAGGCTTTACTGATGACTTGTACATTCCACCTAGCAATGGTAGAATGAGAAACGGGAACCCAAAAGCACAGAAGTAACGTGAATTTTTAAGACGCTGTAGCAAAGAGGTAAACTTTCACAATGCATACCACATCAGGGCAAGGGAGAAAAATGTCCTTGGGATGTTTTGGAGCAGGGCACAAAGAGGGAAAAACAATGTCCTGATTTCAGTGGAAGGAGCAAACATGCTTAAGGAGAAGAGAGGCTCTAAACCTCAGGAAAACCTTGTTTTAACACTAGTAATGGCTCTTGCATGATTAGTCCTTTGGCCAGAAGGTCCAGATGGGCCCACAGTCTGTCCGGAGTCAGAGTATATCTGAGTACCACATTCTCTTGGGCCAGTTCAGGGAGATGAGAATCAGCAGAATGCCCTCCATCTCAATCCTGCAGAGCAGATGAGGTAGAAGCTGGAGAGGCAGAAACGCATAGACTCAATAGTCCATAAATCTGACTAAGCTGTTGTTGAAAATGGATGATCCAGATGATCCCGCCAAGCCAAACGTTTTGGAATATTTTTTGATGGCCAGCCCATTCCCCCCAGATTCAGGCACTGACTGCATATTTTCCATGCCTGGGATGTGGATAGCAGAAAAGGAAGTTTGTCCCAAGTGAGGATCAAGTCTGAATCTCGAAATTGAAAGGCAGAAGAGAAAAAAGTGGACTTTAATGGCACCAGTATTAAAAGATATATATTTTATTGAGAAATTCACAAACGTTGATCCAAAACCAAAAAAGTTGGAAATGAAATACAGACAAACAATTACATACATACATACAATAAAATAAGGCGAAGGCCTCAAAACGGTGTGCAAATTCAGTCACATAGCACAATAGACAATAGCGACAATAAAGTATATCACAAGGTAATTGTATTCATGGAACGGCTGTAGAAAAAAGGGGGATACAACCGTCTCTGGAATCCTTCAGTACAATGCTGGTGAGCAGATGCTGAATTATATCCAGGTTGCCCTACATGTTTCGCTTATCACTGTAAGCTTCCTCTGGAGCAAGTGGTATATACAAAACATCTGTATAATGACATAAAGGGATAAGTATACCAATATACAGAGACATACATACAGTCCTAAGCATTTTAGTGAGAGTTGAATCCCAACTATTGATGTGACAGAGACAACTAGAAATGGATAAAGCATGGTGGTCAGAGGCTAGATTAGATACCCTTATCAAACAACAGGGGGAAGGGGGAGGGGAAGGGAGAAGGGGGAGGCCCTGTGACATGGATGCATCGGCCGGGCAAGTGGACATGGGTGGGAGCAAACGTGGGGGCCACTGCTGCATAGTGTTGTATAATACGGTGCGCTTCAGTTGGATATATAGAAAGGGGCACATAGTATATAACAGTAATCAACCTATACGTACCTGAAAGCCAATCAGGCAAGAAAAAGATATAAGGAAAATGTGCCTCATGGATTGTAATGAATAACGAGGGGATACGTTCTTTGGACCTGGAGCATACTGCCTAGACACATATCAGTGTTATAGAGGTTATATACGGATTTATCATCCTGTGACCTGAAATCAGTAATGTTGTATCAGGTATTAGAAAAAAACTATTAGAGAGTAGGAAAAAAGAAGGAAGAGAGAAGGGAAGTTGGAGACTAGTCAGCCAAAGAATCCCCTGAGAAGGGGGAAGCACAAAGAGTAGAGAAAGTCCACCAATAACCAGAAGTGATAAATAAAGTCAAGGACAATGAAGTCCCTTAACTGTGTCCAAAGGTAGAAAAGAGATTTGAATCCGCATGCAATAGCCCAGTAAGGCGTGGTGGTAGAAAGGAATAGTCTTATTACATACAACCAAGACCATAACATCCCACACCGCAACAGGCCAGGGAGAGTAGTGAACCCCCAAGAAGAAAAAGAGGGGGGTTTTTAGTCGAGGTATCACTTACATAAATTACAGTATTTGCCCGGGAAGAGACAGTTAAATATAGAGTGTTGGTGGCGGAGCCTGGTAGGGAGGACCAGGGGGTCCGGATATCCAAGCAGATAGCAGGGTTTGACCACCTCATTAATTCAAAACCAAAAGCATTCAAAATGCCATATAAATTATAAAGCACTGCAGTGCTCAACAACACTGTGTGTGCAACTGTGCAAAAATACAAGAGAGACACATAAAGTGCCAAACACTTTAGGGCATCAGGCATGAAAAATGCCATATCTGCCTAACGCTTTAACTTCTTTAAACTACAAGTCAGCTCTCTGCCTTCAGGTAATCTTTTGCTTTATTGGCCATTATTTTTGGCCATTACTTTTGCACAGTGTTGAGCAGTGCTTTTGTTGGACTAGTTGGCTCCTTGAAAACTTGGTTACTTTTTAGGTATGTTTTACATATACAGTGTTATTGTTGACCAGTATTTTTTTTGGTGTGTTACTTGTAAATGTAAAACATACCTAAAAACTAACATAGTTTTAAAGAAGCCAAGTCCAACAAAAAGCAAGCACCGCTCAACACTGTGCAAATTATAATGGCCAATACTGAGGAAAGATTACCTGAAGGCAGCCAACAGCCATCTTGTAGTTTAAAGTCCAACAATACAACCCAAGAGTGCAACAGGTACAGGTTGGGGGCCTGTAATAATAATATAGCATTGCAATGGAGGAAGGTTAGCATATCGACATGCTCTGCAGTTAGGCTTGCTCTTTTTTTAGTCACAATGTTGCCAGCAACTGAGACAAGCCTTTCAGATGGGGTTGATGTTGCAGGCACAGACAAGTAACTCTTTGCCAGCATGGCCAAGATGGGAAACCTTCCTTCATTTTCCTTCCACCATTTCAGTGGATTTTCTTCCTTTGGAATGGCCTGCTCACTAAAGTACATGTGTATCTCATTCCTCACAACTTCACTGTGAATTTCTGGATCTTGGATGTGACCAGTGTCATCCTCACCATTACTGTGGTGTTCATCTGAATCTGAACCAAGCAAAGAGTCCAACATAGACACTTGCCTCTTCTCTGAAAGTTTCATGTCTGCACTCAGTGCACTGGCTGACTGAACCTGTTCATCACATTGACGTTGATGTGTTTGCTCTTCCTCATATCTTCTTTTCTCTTCAAGAGCAAGAGCTTGGACCTTGAGGTGAACTTTTAAACTATCCTCTGCTGCCAGGAATTTTAGTTTGAGGAATCTGGGGTCCAGGGCTGCTGCAATAAGACATATATTTTCTCCATCGTCATCTCTGAATTTAGTTTCCCGCTCCCATCTTGAGGTCATCTCCTGTGCAGCAACATTTTGGAAAGCCTTGACTGCTGCGGTCTCACAAATTGTGCTCTGTATGGATTTCTGGAGGCCTTTTACCAAAGGAGGTAGAGCGGAACCAGTCACATAGGACTCTCCACTCAAGAAAACAGTAGCACACTCAAAAGGCTTCAGGACTTGTTCCACTTCCTCAAGTAAGCTCCACTGATCATGTTTTAAATCCAGGAAGCGCTTCCCTCCTGGTGTGACATCAGGATCGGAAAGTGTTGCAGTGACAGGCCACCTCTGTTCAAGCAGGCGACTGATCATGTGTAAAGTACTGTTCCATCTTACGGATACATCATTTATTAGTGCATGATCAGGGGTACCCATTTGTTGTTGCTTTGCTTTAAGCTTTGTAGTGGCCAGCTCACTTTTTTTAAAATGTTCCACAAGGCACTTCGCAGCCCTCAGTGTCTTGCTGATCTGGGGATCCCTCAGGGCATGGTTGACAACTAACTGCAATGTATGACCAGCACACCCGAGAGAAGAGATGCCAGGATGCTTTTCTTCCAAAATACGCAGAGCAGCGACAACATTTGCAGCATTATCATGGACAACTGCAATTACATTGGCCATGGATATCTCAAACTTCTCAGCTGCTTTTTCCACCCAGTTAGCAATGTTTTCAGCTGTGTGGCGATCTTCAAGTGGCATAGTGGTCAGATTGTAGGATGTATACAAAGTATGTAGACAGCCTAGAGGTAGTGGGTTACCATAATCCCAAACAGGTTTTAGAGAAAAAAACCCCATGTATTGGTGGGACTTTAAAAGTAACAATAAAGTGCTTTAAAGAAATTATATATCTAAAATTGATAGGATTTATTTTGATTCAAATATTTAGAATTTTTATCACATGATAATATTAATCAAAGTTGCATAAAGTGTTGGAACATATAACTGCATCAAAAATTACATAACATTCACAAGTTCATCATTTCCATAAATATATAATCAACATGATACTGTGAAAGGAGTGTGATCAAAATCCAACGCGTTTCGAAATTTATCAAGTACAAATCTTCCTCAGGGACCTTTGTATCCACTCCTAAAAAGGGGGGAGTATAACTGAATATAAGTTAAAGATCCAACAATAGGCATACGTATGCATATTACATTATTAATTACATCACTTCATATGGAGAACATATGCATTTGCGATTTCTTTTTCTTCATGATGTTAAACAAAAATCTCTCCTCACCCCGCACCCCCATAGATGACCCCCAGATGGAATTCCAGGTTCAATCATGACACGTACCTGTTGAGCTTGCACGCCCTAGAAATTTCCCCAAGAGGCACATCTACAATCCCAGATCTGAAAGCTGGAGTCAGGTATAAATTTTATTTATGGATTTCATGAACCTAAAGACAGTGAGTATATCATATAATTAACTTTAGGGGAGGAGAGAAAATGTTTGGGTTTGGTTAAGGCTTAAGAAGGGTGCAGCGCTCACCTATTGTGATGTGTCTCAGAAATAAAATAAAAAAATAGAGATAAAGCCCTCAAAGCACCAAAGCCTCCAGAGAGTTCTTTCTGTTATAGAGAGATATGGATCAAAGGGGGATAAGTGAATATGCACAAACCAATCTTGTCTTTATCTATTTTTAGTGTATGATCATATCTTACCTAGCCGTCCAGGTCGAACGGGGAATATTGATAGTAATTTGTATAGTGATAAAGAACCTTATATAGGTATTTGATCCCCACCAAAGGCTAAAAACCTCTAGGACCTTTATTTCCTATAGAGGATAGAAGGGATATGAATAAATTGTCTGAATAGTTCTTTAGTATCTAGACATAATCACCCACTTTTACTGCCGTATGGTAGTTATTACTTAGAATTTGATACAATGTTGTAGAAGCTGTTCAAATGGTCAGAGGTAGGGATGTCTATATTTGACACTGATACTTTCAAAAACGCCTTTTATTTTTGAAGAAATAATCCCCTATAAGATAACTGAGACAGAAACCCTCTGTTAGGAGCCTAGAAGGGCAAACTTTTTTAGATCCCCGAAATTACATAAGTACTCACTGCTTTTGGTCCTCAATTCACTATCGATAGGACGGCATGTTCGTCCGTGGCTTGGAGAGATGGCTCTCCATACTGGCTCCCGGTGTCCCCTTTTAAAGGCTGCCCAAGTAGCGTGAAAACCCGCGGGGACTCCCCCGAGATGTGCGCCATGGCATCACTTCCGCCCCGACATCACTTCCGCCACGATCTCGCGGGAACCTCCGCGGGATGCGTTGTGACATAATTTCCGCCCAGGCCAGTGATGGACGTAACTCGTTTCCGCCCTCAGTTCCAAATAGGAAATGAGGGGCGTTTACATCTCTGCTCACCACGTACTCTAGGCTCCAGGGCAGAAGGGGCGGTCCATAAGCCGTGACGCTGTTATTTCTTGTTACAGACACTTTGGTATGTAGAAGAATTATCTTTTTAGTATAGCATACTTCACCATATTTGCCGAAAAGCCGGCAGATATATATATATATATATATATATATATATATATATATTTATGTCTTGAGAGGTTTTTTACTAATGCTGTATTGAATTAAATAAATCATGGTTCATATGATGCTGTCTAATAAGGTGAAAGGAGTGAACACCCACGGCACAGGTAATATGCGGACCCCCAGTAGTTCATGGGGGTTCAGAGGTCACATCAATGGAGCATCCCTGCATCCAGATATGACCATTCTGAGGACGCAATACTCCCCTGATGATAAGGGGTAAATCCCCCATGGGGAGGTCTTACCTGTGCCGGGCTTTCAGCTGGGGAGAGTGCCAACAAGGGGGAAAAAATGATCCGGCCGTCAAAAAGAACGCCCGGCCAGGTGTGTCGCGCTCCACAGGAGGGGTCATCTCGAATCCTGGAGGAGGGGGAGAAGAAAGGGGGGGGGGAGGGGGATGGTAACCAAGAAAAAGAGACATCGCACAATACATTTACAAAGTATTCTCCAACAATCGTAGACTATTATAAATTTCAATAACTTTTAGCGGTTATTGATCATAATTAAGTTTATTTTATTGAGATTTTAAACGACCCATAGTGAGATGTAATATAATTACATTTTAATGAGTGTTGATGTTCACTCTCTCCGATGGAAAAGATATATATAGATTTCCAGAGCCCAAAGCTTTTGTAAGGGAGAGCTGTGTGGGAAGAGGGGTTAGGTCAGAGGCCCACCTAATTCAAGGTGTAGTCTCTAAACCCAGTTCTCTCGAGGGCTACAATTGCCCCAAGAAAAAAATGTCCAGACCAATTATTTAAAATATTATTGGACATCTATGTTTACAGGAAGGTCCATTAATTCCAATGTAGCTCTAATCAAAAGTCCTATGCCAAAACAACAAGATTCTTATTTAGTTGAGAGGGTAGAAAGTTTTAATCGGTTTTCCCCGACGAGAAACCCTCCAAGAAGGGTCTATAACTCTCCGTTTCATTAAGGCCAGGGGGGGTGGTTGCAGCAAGCTTAGCAATCCAGCGCATTTCGCGCTGGAGTAGCTGCTTGTTCCAATCACCCCCCCTGGGTGGAACATGTACTCGTTCCAGAGCAAAAAAGGTTACCCTAGGGGTTCTGTATTTGTGGGTGATCGCCATATGTCTACCTAAAGGTAAATAAAGGTCCCCAATGTTTAGGCTTTGCATATGCTTATTGACACGTTTTCCTAGTTCTTGTTTCGTTTTGCCAATGTAGAATGCGTTGCATTCGCACGCATTAAATACACAACCCCTCGGGTTTTACAGTTTACAAAGTGTTTTGAATGAAAAGTTTCCCCGTTAGGTAATATCGTTGTTTTACATTTTACTATTACTTTGCATTGATCACAATTTCCGCAGGGGAATGTACCCCTATCGCGGCAGGGGTCCTTTCTATTTATGCCCCTGTATTCACTCTGGACCAAGCTATCTCTTATCGAGGTTGCCCTACGATAAGTTATAGCTGGGGATGGAGTTACTATTTGCTTGAGGATAGGATCCTCTTTGAGTATTTCCCAATGTTTCTCAAGTATTTTATAGATCCTTTCATGTTCCGTAGAGTAATTTAAAATTACCCTCGGGGGATTTTTCTTGGGTACTTCACTTTGTTTCTGGGTTTTAAACAATAAATCCTGTCTCTTGAGGATTCTCACTCGATTATAGTTTTTTCTGAGACATGTTTTGGAATACCCTCTTTCTAACAGTCTATCTGTTCGATATTTTGCTTTGATTTTGAAATCACTTTCTGATGAACAATTTCTTTTGATTCTTAAGTATTGGGAATAGGGGATAGATTTTTTAAGGGGTTCTGGGTGGAAACTTCCTGCATGCAGCAGTGTATTCCCTGCTGTGATTTTTCTGAATAAAGATGTTGATAGTTGCCCATCACTATTTTTTGTGATAGTAATGTCTAAAAAGTCAATGGAAACTAAGTCATATTTCCTTGTGAAGAATAAATTCATATCATTCTGATTGAGCCTCTGCAGGCACTTCTCCAGAAGATCCACCGGGCCGTCCCATACCAGGAAGATGTCGTCGATGTACCTCTGCCACATAAGAAAGTGGCAGGAGAACATCCATGAGTCTTCACTGGTGATAACTTTTTGCTCCCACTCCCCCAGGTACAGGTTAGCGTACGATGGGGCACAGCATGTCCCCATCGCCACTCCCTGCACCTGGAGGTAGTGGGAGCCTTGAAACGAAAAGACGTTATGTTGGAGTATGAATTCCAAAGTATCTAAAATAAAACGGTTGTAGTTTTGTTCATGTAGACCTCTTTGTTGTAAGATGTTTTTGTATGGCGAGCAAGCCTTTATCATGGGGTATTGAGTTATACAGACATTCTGCATCTATTGTTACGAGGCTGGCATCTTTGGGTATGGTCACGTTCTCCAAAATTTGGAGCATATGGATCGTATCTTTGGTATAAGATGCTAAACTAGTGACATGAGGTCTTAAATGGGCGTCCACTACACGACTCGCATTTTCAGTAATGCTTCCACTACCTGAAACTATGGGACGACCCGGTGGTGTGCCTCTTGGGGAAATTCCTAGGGGGTGCAGGCTCAACAGGTACGTGTCATGATTGAAACTGGAATTCCATCTGGGGGTCATCTATGGGGGTGCGGGGTGAGGAGAGATTTTTGTTTAACATCATGAAGAAAAAGAAGTCGCAAATGCATATGTTCTCCATATGAAGTGATGTAATTATCAACATTGATTAATATTATCATGTGATAAAAATTCTAAATATTTGAATCAAAATAAATCCTATCAATTTTAGATATATAATTTCTTTAAAGCACTTTATTGTTACTTTTAAAGTCCCACTAATACAAGGGGGTTTTTTTCTCTAAAAAAAGATTGTAGGATGTAAGCTTGCAGTCTTCATTAATGAAGTGGCATGTGACACCCAAGTATGCCTCTGTGGCAATACTGGTCCATGCATCTGTGGTGAGAGCTATTTTGGATTTGACATCTTTGATTGACGCTTTCAATCTTTCAAAATTCTCCTCATATTTCCTCTCCATCAGCTTAGTGAAATGGGACCTGGAGGGAAGTGTGTATCCTGGGTAAAATGTGCTGATCATCTCACGAAATCCTTGACCGTCTACAATATAAAGAGGTCTCATATCTTTTACAATCATGTTGAGTATGCTATTGGTAAGTGTAATGGCCACTTGGGGTGTGCAAGCAGTGACATCCTTTTTATGAAAGAAAAAATCTTGTACACAGCTTTGCCTCTTCCTGAGAAAAACAACAATAATAATTATTAATAATAATTAATAACATTACCAATTTAGAATTTACACATCTATGAATGCTCAGCCTCAACAATATTAACTGTATTTTTTCTAGTAGAAGTTTGAGATATCCATGGCCAATGTTGTAATTAATAATACTGCAGTCAAAATATGTTGTTGCTCTCTGCATATTTTGGAATAAAAGCATGGCTGATGGCATCTCAAGTGTGCTGGTGGTCATGGTCAGATCATTGTACAATGCACTTGTCAATCATGCCCTGAGGGATCCACAGATCAGCAAGACAGACACTGAGGGCTGCAAATGCAAATTGCCTTGTAGTCCATTTAAAAGAAAAGTGAGCTGGCCCGGCCTGAGCAATCATCAGCTAGCATTACTTGTATTGTTGAAATTAGTAGTACTAGTACTTGTGCTTGTTGTGCTGCTGTGGTACGCCATTTCATTTTTGCAAAGGGAACAAAGGACCATTTTATTTGGCCTCTTTTGAAAGTATTCCCATACCCTTGATGATCGTGACCGTGCTCTCGCTGCCTTTTGTGGTACTGGAACTGTGCTGTTGGAACTGCTGCTGGAAGCCTTTTGTGGTACTGGAACTGTGCTGCTGGAACTGCTGCTGGAAGCCTTTTGTGGTACTGGAACTGTGCTGCTGGAACTTTCTCCCCCAGGAGCAGAAGTCGCCATTACCGCTGCTATTTTCCGCTATTTACTCACAACTCATGCGAGATGCGTGTGACGTCACGTGTTGACGCGTCGACGCCTTTCACGCACGTCGATCGACGTGTCGTGGCAGCCCTAGTTTCAACAGAACCCCTCATTTTCAACTTCTTGATTAGGGTTTGAACACTGCTGATTGGCATTCTCAATTCCTTGGATATATTTTTATATCCCTTTCCTGTTTTATACAGTTCAACTACCTTTTCCTGCAGATCCTTTGACAATTCTTTTGCTTTCCCCATGATTTAGAATCCAGAAATGTCAGTGCAGTACTGGATGAAAGATGCAAGGGTCTGTCAGGAGTCCAGAAACTCATTGACCTTTTATACACATACACACTAATTACAAGCAGATCACAGGTGAGGATGGTTATCTTTAATAGCCATTCAAACCCCTTTGTATCAACTTGTGTGCATGTTATCAGGCCAAAATCACCAGGATATGTAAACTTTTGATAAGGGTCATTTGGGTAGTTTCTGTTGTCATTATTACATAGTTAGATAGTAGGTGACGTTGAATAAAGACAATAGTCCATCCAGTTCAACCTGTGTAGGTGTGTGTGGCCGTAATCATCTTGCATACCCCTGAATGTTCTGATTCTTGAGATGTACGTCTAAGAGTCTTTTGAAAGCCACCATACTTCCCGCAGAAACCACCTCTTGTGGTAGAGAATTCCCCAATCTTGTAGCTCTAACAGTAAAGAGCCCCCCTCGTTGCCTGAGGTTAAAACGCTTCTCCTCCAGACGGATTGTATGCTCTCTAGTCCTCATGCAGTCCTTCCGAATGAATAGCTTTTTTTCTTTTCTTTTTATATTATGATATAAAAAGAGTGAACACAGTTGATTGATGATAAATGGCTTCAGCCAAACACTAACCATGAGTGAAAGAAAAGTTTTCTTTATCGTACATCACGGGACACAGAGCTGGTAATAATTACTATTTGGGTTATACGCTGCCTTCAGGTAAATAGACACTGGCAACCAATAGACAGGAAGTTCCTCCTATATAACCCCTCCCATACAGGAAGAACATCAGTTTTTTCGCCAGTGTCTTGAAGGTGGTGGTCATGGCTGTTAAAGCTCTCCAAAATTTGGTATTGTCCTAGAAAAAGGGGTGATTTATCGGATCCATTCAAAAGGCTAATCGCTAAAGGGATGGTACCCGGGCCTCGGTAACCGAAGATCCGAGGTTTAGCCTGTAATGTGGTCCTTCGGGCGCTCGACCCTAGGAAATGGAACCCTGGTTAAAAATATGTCTGTTTGGAAAAGGAATGGCAAAAGCTTTCTTTTAGCTGCAGTACTGTTCGTTTGGCTGTATTACAAACGCGATCAGCTTACTCCACGTGTTAATGCGCGACAGGCATCTCTGAACGCTGCTAGCAAGCTCAGGGTCCCTGGCTGGACACAGCTGATCGTGAGAGCGGTACAGGTAGATGATTTGTTTGGGCATACACATTTATTACAGTACATAGCAAAGGAAGCAGTGGTTGTCTGTGATAGCTGTTTTTAAAATCTGGATCACAGTGTACTACCTAGGTTCAAACCCTTGCAATTCTGGGTCTTGTTTATATTCTTAAAGCAATATCTTCCAGAAGGAAAAATGGGGGTGTAGCAGGGAAAGGGTTAAATACCCCTGCACCAGGATTATTTTCTCCTGGTCCAGTTCCCATTGCATTTTCTTCCTCAGAAATACCTGAGCCTACTGGCCTATCCATGCCTTTGTTTATCGGGTATTGTTGCTACCTCTGATGCTCCTGTCTCCCTATGTAACTAAGGACAAATTAGCATCTGCCCTGGCTAGCCTGGAAGGTACATAGGCAGGATGATTTCTTCTGTTACTCAGGGTGGGAGGGAAGGGACAGATCCCCTTCCCATGCACCTGGACCCAGCAAAGAGGTAAGGCCTATAGCCCTAGATCCTGCGGGGGGGGGGGGGCTTCTGGCCTAGAACCTGATTAGGAAGTAGAAGATAATGAAGAGGTAGCCATTGGTGACTTAGAATTCACAAGCAGATCATGTTTCCTCGTCAGAGGGTTCTGAACCTAAAGGAACCATTTACAGCATCTTACTCGCAAAGATTGCTGACTCAATCCCTCATTAAAATGGTACGGATTGGTTTTATATTGCCTCCTTCAGAAAGATCTGGGACCTCTTGTTCCTCGCTAGGCTTTTTTGCACCCTCAACAGGGTGTTCAAGCCTTTCCTTTTAACCCCCTGCTGCAGCTTAGATTAGGATTATCTTGAAATGTTATGCATGCCTCCAAAGAGATTTTCTATGCTATATCCTATGGAGGAGAATTTTAAGAAAAAGAGCTATGCCGTAAGGTTGACGCAGCCGTCTTTTTGTGAACAAGATTTTAACCTATCCTGTTGGTAATGCTCAACTGTTTAAGGATCCAGCAGATAAACTGGAGTGCTTGTTTAAAGCCTTCTTTGCTGTTGGCTATTTTCAGCTATAGGATGATGTCAGTCCTTGAAGGACTGTTTTTAAGAAGCTATTTGGAGTGAATCTGAAGATGATTTAGAAGAGATATCTTGAGCTTTATTGTTTTCCATTTGATGTACTTAGGGATCCTATCCAACAAGTAGCCCGGGTAGCCCTCCTCTCTGTTTATATGTGCAGAGTCCTGTGGGTGAAAAATTGATCGGCAGAAATGCCTTGTAAAGAATTGCTGACAGCTTTCTCCTTTCATGGAGAATGGCTTTTTAGTGAAGATCTGGATAAACATATCCAAAAGATCTCGGGGACGGGGGAAAGGTGCATTATTGCCTGTTAAGAGAAGGAATAAATTTCCGTTTTTTTAAGGCTCCGAGTGTCACTGTCCCTACCAATGCAGCATACTCAAAGCAGTTTTGACGGCCTTAGCCATCAGCTTTCAGGATACCCCAAGGGTAAAAGAAGCCCTGGGTCCAAAAGTCTGGTAAAACAGGTTATAAGTATGCCTTATGAAAGAGCGCCCCCCCCCCCCCACTTGCTCGAGTGGGGGGGAAGTTTTTTTACAGTTTTCAAAAACATGGGAAGGAATGGTTCAAGACAGATGGGTCTTGTCCACTATAGCTCGGGGCTACATGATAGCGTTTCGAGTGTTTCCTCCCTATCAGTTTCTGGACTCAAGTATTCCTACCTGCCCAGAAAAAAGGAGGCCCTTGTTCCAGGTCTTAGAATACCTATGAATTCAGGGTGTGATTGTGGAGGTTCCAGTCAGTGGAAGATTTACTTGTTTTCATAAGCACTTATCTGTTTGCTTCCAAACTTTTGCTTGTATAAACCTATGCTTGCTTCCACAAAGCATGCTGGCTTCCATAAATGTCTGCTTGTTTGTATAAGACGCATAAACTTCGGCTGGCGTGAACGCATGATAGGGCAAGGTGAGACCCAGTCTGGCGGTCGGTAAGTGGTTGCATGTATATAGCAAAAATTGCACCCCAAAATACATTCTGCTACTCCTCCTAAGTATGGCAATACCACACGTGTGAGACCTTTACATAGCCTGACCACATACAGAGGCCCAACATTCAATTAGCACCGTCAGGCATTCTGAGAACATAAAATACACATCTAATTTACTGACAACCTATCATTTTTGAAGGCCCCTCATATTTTTAACACATAGCATGTACATACCAAGAATTACACTACAAAATACATTCTATAAAGGAAAGTGTAAAAAAAGTATTACCTGTGGTTTTAGTAGTGCAGTTGTCCACAGAGGAGAGCATTAGTCCAAGCAGCAGGCAGGGACATGCTTAGCGACTACAATAGCAATTTTCCAGGCAGCAGGCAGGAATATAGTCTATAGTCAATACTGGGATATTGTCAGCACAGCCGCAGCATTTGTCCAAAGGAATTTTCCAGGCAGAGACATGGTCAGCACAGCCATAATATTGGTCCCGGTACACTGCAGACAATCATTGTACCACTCTCCAGCCCTTCATGAACATACTGCCTCTTGCTACAGCTAATATCATGCAGCAGGCAGAGGCATGATGGTAGTAAGTCAGCTAAGGGCCTTGGTTAGGTAAGACCTAGGGACAGGGGTAGAGGCTTCTCCCACCCAAATCTCTTTGAAGCCTCCGGACTCCAGACCCTAATCCGGAATTTACAAAACACGGAGAGAACCAAAAAATTGTTTTTCTCCATCCGGAAAAACAACTCTGGAGCCCCTCACATATGTGAGACCCCTGTGTACTACGGTAGCAGGGCAAAAGATCAGTTCAAGCAGTAGGCAGAAGCATAGTCGGTAAAACAAGCCAGGGTCAGTTCACGTGCAAGCAATCCAAGCGGCAGGCAGAAGCGTAGTTGAAAAACAGGCCAGGGACAGTTCACAGGGAAGCAATCCAAACAGTAAGAAGAAGCGTAATCGGTAAAACAGACCAGGGTCAGTTCACGTGAAAGCAGTCCAAACAGTAGGCAGAGGCATAGTGGAAAAACAGGCCAGGGTCAGTTTACATAGTTACATAGTAGGTGAGGTTGAATAAAGACAATAGTCCATCCAGTTCAACCTGTGTAGGTGTGTGTGGCTGTAATCATCTCGCATACCCCTGAATGTTCTGATCCTTGAGATGTACGTCTAGTAGTCTTTTGAAAACCACCATACTACCTGCAGAAACCACCTCTTGTGGTAGAGAATTCCACAATCTTGTAGCCCTAACAGTAAAGAACCCCCCACGTTGCCTGAGGTTAAAACGCTTCTCCTCCAGACGGATTGTATGCTCTCTAGTCCTCATGCAGTCCTTCCGAATGAATAGCTTTTTTTCTTTTCTTTTTATATTATGATATAAAAAGAGTGAACACAGTTGATTGATGATAAATGGCTTCAGCCAAACACTAACCATGAGTGAAAGAAAAAAAACGCTTCTCCTCTAATCGCATTGTATGTCCCCGAGTCCTCATGCAATCCCTTCGACTGAACAGCTTTTTTTCTAAGCCTAGATCCCTATTGAGATATTTAAAAACTGCTATCATGTCCCCCCTCAAGCGTCTCTTCTCCAAGGAGAATAAATCAAGCGATTGCAGATGTTCCTCATAATCAAGTTCCTCCAATCCTCTAATTAGTTTAGTTGCCCTTCTCTGGACCCTCTCCAGCTCCAACACATCCCTTCTAAGGACTGGTGACCAGAACTGGACAGAATACTCCAGATGAGGTCCGACCAGAGTTTTATAAAGTGGAAGGATTATAGTCTTATCTCTGGAATACATCCCTTTCTTTATGCATGCTAATATTCTGCTAGCCTTGGCAGCTGCCGCTTGACATTGCATGCTGTTGCCTAGTCTATCATCAACCAAGACTCCCAGATCCTTCTCCATTTTTGATTCTCCCAAGGGTTCCCCTCCTAACGTGTATTGTGCTTTTATGTTTCTAGTCCCCAAGTGCAAAACCTTACATTTCTCCACGTTAAACCTCATTTGCCATGTCGTTGCCCACTCCGTTATTTTGTCCAGGTCATTCTGTAGGATATCTGCTTCATGCTGTGCTGTTATTGCCCTGCCTAATTTTGTGTCATCTGCAAAAACTGATATTGAACTACTGATCCCGTCCTCAATGCTGTTTATGAATAAATTGAACAAGGTTGGTCCTAGGACTGAGCCTTGGGGGACCCCGCTCACTACCTCAGACCAGTCTGAGTATGCGCTGTTTATTACCACCCTTTGGACACACCCTTTTAGCCAGTTCCGTATCCAAGAGCAAACCCTGCTGTCGATACCTGCAGACCTTATTTTATAAATTAAGCGCTTATGGGGAACTGTATCAAACGCCTTAGCAAAATCTAGGTACACCACATCCACTGGTCTGCTCCTATCTAGCTCACAGCTCAGAGATTGGTTTGACAAGAACGCCCATTTGTAAACCCGTGCTGGTTACTACTGATGATGCTGTTGTCCTTAACAAACTCTACAATATAGTCCCTTATCATCCCCTCCAGAAGTTTACATACTACTGATGTCAGACTGACAGGCCTATCATTTCCCGGTATATGCCTCTGACCCTTTTTGAATATCGGAATCACGTTTGCTTTCCTCCACTCCCCTGGTACATCTCCTGTCCTAATACTGTCCGCAAAGATCAGGAACAGTGGTCTGGATATAACCTTACTGAGTTCCTTGAGTACTCTCGGGTGTACGCCATCCGGGCCTGGTGATTTGTTTGTGTTAAGTTTATCCAGCCTTTCCCTGATTTCACCCTCTGTTAGCCATAGTGGCAAGTCCTGTGTATTACTACTAACCATACAGTCATGGTCAGTGTATCCCTCCATTTCCTGTGTAAAGACTGACGAGAAAAAAGCATTCAGCACGGTTGCTTTTTCAGTGTCCTCTGTAACCATCCTCTCATCATCGTTAATTATGTGTGCAATATGCTCTGCCCTAGTTTTTTTGCTGTTGATATACTTAAAGAATTTCTTTGTTTTTTTTTTACTATCCTCTGCTATTTGTCTCTCAAAGTCTATTTTAGCCATCTTGATTTTGTGTTTACACTTCCTATTTGCCTCCTTGTATTGGTCGAAAGCCAATACTGTGCCCTCTGATTTATATTTCCTGAAGGCCAATTTTTTTCCCCTCTGATTTATATTTCCTGAAGGCCAATTTTTTTCCCCTAATAAGTTTTTTAACGCTACGGTTTAGCCAGCCAGGTTTGGCTTTGTCTCTTCTAAATTTATTTCCCATAGGTATGCACTGCAAGATGCCTTTGCTTAATATGTTCCTAAAGCATTCCCATTTTTCCTCTGTGGTCAGGGATCCTTGGGTTCGGTCCCAGTTTACCCTTTCCATCAACGAGTACAATTTTGGAAAGTCTGCCCTTCTGAAGTTAAGGGTTCTTATGTTCCCCACTTGCCTTGCTATATTGTTATTTACGCTAAATGTGATCATCCTGTGATCGCTAGAGCCCAGGTTGTCCTGGACCCCTACCTCCGAGATTAGGTCAGGGTCATTAGTGATCAATAGATCCAGGATTGCATTTTCTCTAGTAGGATAATCCACCAACTTTATGTGGAAGGCAGTGGCATGGTTATATGAGGAAATTGGTCAGCACAGATGAAAACGGGGTAATGGGCTAGTAATTTATGGATGTATGATAACGTCTGAAGCATTCTCCAATGCACAGGCCAGGTTGGGAGGGACAGTCCGAACAATAGAAGCTGGTATCTTTGCGAAATCCCCTTTTGCTGCATACACGGCATCTTTTTTGGCGTCTTCGGCCTGCTTCAGATGGTGGAACGTGGTCTGGGAAGTGGCGCTCATTAGGTCGGCTAACAGCCTCAGAGCGAAGGTTTTCTGGGGGGAGTCCTTGTGGGTAGATGAGGGTCGTGACAGTTTCTTCAATGAATTTTAGGAAGGAGATGGGGCTTTCAGTGGATTTGGGGGCTTTCAGTGGATTTGGTGTAGATAACAAAAGCATTATAAAAGGCCAATTGAAATAAATAAATTGCAACTTTCTTGTACCAGAAACGGGACTTCCTTGTTGCTAAGTAGGGCTGGCGCATTTGGTCGTTAAAATCCACCCCCTCATGTAAAGATTGTAATCCTGGACACACTTTGGCTTTTGAATGGGGCCTCTTCTTCTTCGAACCTCAACTGTGGTGTCGTTATGAATGGTGGACATCATATAAACATTTCTATTATCCTTCCATCTCAAGGCCAGCACTTCGTTGTTTCTCAAGGCTGCTATTTCCCCCTTTCTCATTCTTTTATACACTAAGGATTGTGGGAAGCCCTTCCTGTTCTTCCTGGTGGTTCCACAGGCCAGGGTTCCTTCAAGGTAGAGATGTTTGAAAAGGGGCAGGCTGGTATCAAAATTATCCAGGTATATGTGGTAACCTTTCCTTAGCAGTGGGTACGCCAAGTCCCATACAACCTTTCCATTTGTGCCCATGTAGGCCGGGCAATCAGGGGGATCGAGCTGGGAATCTCTTCCTTCGTATATGCGGAACGCATACAGATATCCCGTAGCTCTATCGCAAAGTTTATAGAATTTGACCCCATATTTGGACCTTTTGCTCGGAATATACTGCTTTATTCCTAGCTGGCCTGTGAAGTGTAGCAGGGACTCATCCACACATATTTTGATCAGGGATGTAAAGTTCTGCAAAACTTTGGGAAGAAAAATTTATGAGGGGGTGAATTTTATATAACTTGTCAAAATGTGGATGATTTTGGGGGGGGGGGGCACTGGCTGTTGTCACTGAAATGAAGGAAACGCATAATCATTTCATACCTGGACCTGGACATTAGGGAAGAATATATGGGCATATGGTGTATGGGGTGGGTGGACCAATAGGCATGTCCTTCATTTTTTTTTGTAACCCCCATGTTTATCGTGAGGCCCAAAAACATTTTCAACTCCTCCAAGGTCAACTCTCTCCACTCAAACGGACGGGAATAGGATGATTGGGGGTTGTTTACAATAAACTGCTGGGCATACAGATTTGTTTGGTCCACGATGAATTGCAGAAAATTGTTGGGCAAAAATAAATGGAGAAAATCAATTAATGCAAAATTCTCTGTATTGGCCTGCACACCTGGCTGTGCGGTAAAAGGGGGAATATTTGCTGATCCCGAGTTGGAGGGCAGCCATCTTGGGTTGGCAAGAGCATCTGGGAGGTGGGTAGTGGCCCTGGCTCTTGGGGGATGTGACACTCCAGTGCTGGTAGTAGGGGGATTTGAAATTTGAAGTGTTACCGCAGCGCTGGTGCTGGGCCTAGGCATTCGCTCCTGGAGTGTATTTCTGGTGGCAGTGCTGGTACTGGGCATAGGATCCTGGGGTGTACTGCTGGTGGCAGTGCTGCTGGTACTGGGCATAGGATCCTGTGGTGTATCCACCATCTGAAGCAGGCCGAAGACGCCAAAAAAGATGCCGTGTATGCAGCAAAAGGGGATTTCGCAAAGATACCAGCTTCTATTGTTCGGACTGTCCCACCAGGTGACGCTGATTGATGGGGTGACAGATGACGATCACTGATGGGGTGACAAGTGACGATGACTGATGGGATGACAGGTGACGGTGATTGATGGGGTGACAGGTGACGGGCGATGGTCACCGATGGGTGACAGGTGCACCGCTGGCGATACTGATGGCAGTCTCTGGTGACAGGTGCACTTTATTGGTGGTGATTTCTGATGAGGTGACTGTTGGGTGACAGGTGCAATTGGGGGGGGGGGGGGTGATGACTGTATGGGGATAGTTTTTTTTTCTGATTTTACACTGACAGACACAGATCAGTAACTCACTGTTTCTGGCTCTGCTCTCCTCATACTGGAAACGGTGTGTGAGGAGAGAAGAGCTAGTAACAGTGAGTTACTGCTCTGTATTTACATTTGTGATCGGCTATGAATGGCTTCACAGCCGATCATATGGTAAACAGCCACTGTCATTGGCTGTTTACCACTGTCGGTGACTAGCCGTGTTCCTAGGGAACACAGCGCCGCCATGACCGCGCTGCGAGCTCCCGATCGCGCATGCGCGGTCTTCTTCCGGGACTTAGTACTGTGATCGGCTGTGTGAGAGAGAAAAAAAGCCATGCCCATTGGCTGTTTCCCCCCTGCCGGGGACACGCCGCCACCGACAGTGCAGGGTGGCGCGCACAAGATCGCGCGCCTGCCCTGCCTGAATGGGCCGCCGTCATATGACGGCGGCCCAGAACAATGGTCGCGCCGCTCCGCCGCCATTTGACGGTGGGCGGGCGTAAAGTGGTTAAAGGTAGTACCTCAAGTTTGTCTTGCTATTAAGCAATGTCTGCCGAAAAGGGCTGCAGGGAGCACAGTTGGAAAGGGCACTATGATGCCCCTGTCAGGCCCTGAAGGTCCTAGTCGTGTTTCCACTATGTCTACTCCTGATAAGCCAGAGGCAATTAGCCAATCTGAGTCATTACGGTTGTCAGGCATAATAGCTACTCCATGTACTTCTTCCACAACCTATATTACCAAGGACGATTTGGCATCAGCATTAGCCAGTCTAGAGGGTAGGATTGCTGACATGATTGCAGCACCACATGGAGGAAAGAGGCGGGTTAGATCTCCCTCTCCTGAGCCGCCCCCTGAATCAGTTCAGGATTGGGCAGAGGATGTGGAAGATGTAGCTGAGGGAGACCCTATAGAAGGTCAAGCTGAAAGTTACACTTCCGGGTGAGTCAGAGTCAGAGGAATCTCTATCAACCTCTCAATCCCAGAAATTGTTTATCCATTCTCTTGCGGAGATGGTCCGGGTTACGTTTAAATTCCCGCCCTTAGAAACTACTGAAACCTCTTTTTTCTCCCTAGGCTCATTGCGCCCTCCTCAGAGTCCTCGTCATTTCCCATGCATCCACTCTTGGAGCAAGAAGTGTATAATGACTGGGATCATCCGGATAGGATGTTTGTTCCTCCTAAAAGGTTTTCATCGTCATATCCTATGGAGAATAAGTTTTCTAAGAGATGGAAAATTCCCATTGGGGATGCAGCCATTTCTTCGGTTAATAAGAATTTAACCTGTCCTGTGGATACTGCCCAGGTTTTTAAAGATCCAGCGGATAAAAAGTTGGAATCTTTATTGAAAGCCTCCTTTGCGGTTGCAGGTTCTGCAGTACAACCAGCAGTAGCAGCCATAGGAGTGTGTCAGTCTTTGAAAGATCGCATAAAGCGAGTGGCCAAAAGACAGTTCCTTCTCAAGGAGAGTCTGTGGAATATCTGTCAGATCTACCTCACACTTTGTTTCGCAGTAGCTGCTCTTACGGACTCCATTAGCCAAATGTCACGGTTTGCTCCGACGACAGTGCATATGCTCAGAATCCTTTGGTTAAAGAGCTGTCTGTGGAATTACCATGTAAAAAATTACTGGCTAGCTTCCTCTTTCAGGGAGAACGCCTTTTTGGTGATGATCTGGATAAGTATATCCAAAAGATCTTGGGGGGGAAGAGTACGTGGCTACCTGTAAAGAGGAAGAGCAGGCGTCCTTCCTTTAAGATCATCAGCACACATAATAACAGTGCTTCCAGTTTCAGGTAGTGGAGACTGCCTCAACAGTCTGCATCCGGACCCAAGCCTTCAGGGCAAGGTCAGAAAAGGCCCTGGGCCCAGAGATCAGCCAAGTCTTCCTTTAAGCCCTCTAAGTGAAGGGGCACCCCCACTCGCCTGGGTGGGGGGAAGGCTCCTGCAGTTCTCAGGGGCATAGGTGGAGTTAATTCAAGACAACTGGTTTGTCTCCACCATTTCACAGGGACACAAGCTGGAATTTTGGGTGTTCCTGCATCCTCGGTTTGTGAGGTCAAGTATACCAACAGATCCCCTAAAAGAAAGCTCTCTCTTTCAGGCATTGGACCAGCTGAGAGCTCAGAGGGTAAAAACCGAGGTTCCAGAAAACGAAAGGTTCAAGGGTTTTTACTCAAACCTATTCATAATCCCAAAACCAAACGGGGATGTGAGACCTATTTTGGATCTCAAGGTGCTGAATCAGTTTCTGAACATTCGTCCTTTCCGCATTGAATCAATTCGTTCAGTCATAGCCTCCAAGCAGGGAGAGGAATTTCTAGCATCCATAGACATCAAGGATGCATATCTTCTTGTGCCTATATTTCAGACCCATCAAAGGGTCCTTCGTTTTGTGATTGGAAACCATCATTTCCAGTTTGTGGCCCTGCCCTTCGGGTTGGCCACAGCACCAAGAGTGTTCACAAAGATCCTAGCTCCAGTATTGGCTTTTAAAGTCCCGAGGGATATCGATAATAGGATATTTGGACGATCTATTACTAATAGATCGATCTGCGTCAGCTCTAAGCCAAAATATCCTTCAGACTGTACATTTTTGAAACCTCTGGGTGGGATACTGAACTTAGCAAAGTCAGCATTACAACCAGTCCAGCATCTGGAGTACCTGGGGCTTCTTGTCAACACAGTACAGGCAAAGATATTATTGCCAGTAAGAAGGGTCTCAGACCTGAAGGGTCAGGTTCCGTCTATAGTAAGACTGAGATAGCTATACGTCTTTGCATGATGTTACTGGGGAAGATGGTGTCCACATTCAAGGCAATTCCCTATGCTCAATTCCATGCCAGAACCTTGCAGAACATTCTGTCTGCGTGGAACAGAAAAGCTCAGTCCTTGGACTGGTCCATATCTCTGCTACCAAGAGTATGGCAGAGTATGGCAGAGTCTGAATTGGTGGTTGTTGACCAGAAATCCGGAGAAGGGAAATTCCTTTCGTCCAGTGACCTGGAAGGTGGTGACTACAGATGCCAGTCTCTCCGGCTGGGGAGCTGTTCTGGAGGAAGCCACTGTCCAGGGGAAATGGTCTTGGGTAGAGAGTCATCTCCCCATCAACATTTTGGAAATTCGTGCAGTCAGTTGGGCTCTGAAATTCTGGACGCCCAGACTTCCGGGTCACTTCTGGGTCAGGGTGCAATGTGACAATGCCACGGCCGTGGCTTATGTCAACCATCAAGGAGGCACAAGGAGTCGGTCAGCCCAGAAAGAGGTGGATATTATCCTGTCCTTGTGCTATGCCTGACAGCAGTGTTCATTCCAGGAATAGAGAACTGGCAGGCAGATTTCTTGAGCCATCAACAGATGTTTCCGGGGGAATGGTCGTTACATCCCAAGATTTTTTAATTGATCTGCCTACGCTGGGGGGTCCCAGACGTAGATCTGTTGGCATCCAGGTTCAACAACAAATTGGAGAGATTTATGTCTAGGGCCAGGGATACACTCGCAGTCAGAGTGGATGCTTTGGTGACTCCTTGGGAGGAGTATTCCCTGATCTATGCCTTTCCCCGGTACAGCTGATATTGTTGTGCAGGATCCAGCTGGAGGGGAAACCAGTAATTGGACGGAGCGATCACGTGGTAAAAGGCCGCTGTCATTGGCCCTTTACCACGATCCGTGAAGCGCTAGGTCCCTGGAACCCGGCGAGCACGACAGCTCCGTGTGCACGTCCCAGGGGGCGTGTGGGAGTGCGATTCTTGGAGGACGTCATTGTACGCCCTCCCAGAATAAGCTGACCGTGCTGTAACCGTCATTCAGCTATGGCCCGGTCGGCAGGTGGTTAAAGACATTCTTTTCATACATTTTATATAAATGGTGCGCTAGTTCAAAAATGTAAAAATGAGGGGACTTCAAATTTTACAAATATACATCCCTACATCACAAAGTACATAAATACATCTAAAATTTGATCAACCTCCAGGGTCTGGCATCCATCTGAACAGGTACTCTCCACTGGTGATATCCCCGTTGAAAGATTTACCTGAATACACTCTGCTCACCTCAGGTTTACTCAAACATATAAAAGGGAAAAAGTTCATAGCCTAATATGCTTTCTGTAAATCCTTTTTTAAAAAGATGGACTATAGCATTTACAACAACATCACTTGAATACAGCATGTATAAAACAGAGAGCTCGGCAGATCACCTCCTCACAGAGCTTTGGGTACCAGAGACACCGGAAGTGACACCACAGGCCACACCCAACAAGTTGCGTCATTTGTCACATGACTTCCTCAGGGTAGGGAGTCCTTAAATCTTTTAACATGGATATCACCAGTGGAGAGTACATGTTCAGATGGATGCCAGACCCAGGATGTTAATCACATTTTAGATGTATTTATGCCTAAACCAAACAGGCTTTATTCCAAAAAAATCTACAGCCTTTTTCTTAAGTATAAGCAATGTATCTATTCAGGGATGTCACTGGATTTGTTCCTTCTTGCTACTCACGTTAGCAAATTTTTTTGTCATGTACCACATGCCCTGTGTAGGCCTTTGGCATGATCGTTATTTAATGTTATCTGTATCCAGTCAGATTGGCATCTTCCTGTTAAACCAGTTATCTTTTAGTTTTTGTCCATTGTGAATACTGCCTTGCTATAATAAAATAAAATTTGAAAACAAAAAAAAACCTACAGCCTTTATTATTCAGTGCACCTTTTTAGATATAGAAATACTTCCCAACATTGATCATACCATGGAAGCAACTAAAACCTCTCATAGGATTTATTGGTCTTATTTGTGGGTCGTAATAAAAAAAAAATTATATATTGGCCCCAAATTTATTAAATGAGTTAAAATTTTATATCAGGATCTTTGTATGAGAATTAAAATAAATGCTTGCCTCTTTTTGTCAAGGGGACCCTTAATTCCCATTCTTACTTTCAATAGCATGAACCATTTGCAAAAATAATCAGCCATTCATTGGATATCAATGGCTTTAGTTTTTTTTTGCTGCCAGAGCAATTTATTCACATTAAAATGCACATTTTAGGTCTTAAGATTACTTAAAACTTGAGAGATGCCGTAGAATAAAATTTTGACAGTTACAATTTTTTATATCACATGATAACTGCACTGCTATTTATCAAACCTATATTTTTTTAGTAAAACAGTAAACCAATATTCATTTTATTTCACACAAACCTAATACCCAACAAAGCGAAGTAGTACACTGCTCAAAGTAGTACGTTACTACTTTGAGCAGTGTACTACTTCGCTTTGTTGGGTATTAGGTTTGTGTGAAATAAAATGAATGTTGGATTACCGTTTTACTAAAAAAAAAAAAAAATTTATCTATACCCTTATGTGTTCCACCTCCACTGTGCAAACAGAGGGTGCTGGGCCCTGCACAAAGCAGATGATTTGGTCAAAAACATACAACACTCCATACAGCAAACAAAGAAAGGCAACACAGCATACAATACAGCTAACGCGTTTCACACCATACTCTGTGTTTAATCATAGCTGAAATTATAAAGGAACACACAGCCATTTATACATACATGTTATACGGGCCTTAATCAACCTAATCATTAATCCAAAATTAGCCATGTGTAGCTAATGAGGCAAATATGCTAGTGATTAATCAACTTGTTTCACCTCTCAGACCCCTCATTTAAATATTCATTTACAAACGAACCTGAAAAACTGGTCCATATGTTACATAAATAAAAACAAAAGGGCAAAAAAAGAACAAAAAACAGACAAGAAAATAAACCAAATGTCATACAATAGTGACAAGCATGTATAAAACACAAATAAATGTAATCTGTGTGTTAAAAGCATGAAATATCAACCACATAAGGAAATAATATCTGGATGGACTAAAATTATATATCTATGAAGTGTATACACCTCACTTAAAAAAAAAAAAAAAAAAGTCAGCACAAAGATAATTTTTAGAGTGCAGAAAAACTTACACACTTACAGTATGTGAATCTAATTATTATGCAAATATATATAAATATGCACAGAAGAGAAAGAAAAAAAAATAAAAAGGGGAGGTTTTCCCCATTCCCAGAAAATCTTTTCATGGGTTGGTGGGAGAGGTCACGCATCTTTGGGGCTGGTTGTCCCAATCCAACCATAATACCCAATTTTTGGGAAAATGTAAAAGATAAATTGTGTTGAGTAAAGATAGATACCAAATATGTCAAGCTTCAAAATTGTGCATGTCCCTGAAACAGCAAACATGTACAGTACCAATAATTGTTCATAGGTTTAAAAGCCTTTACAGCTCATCAGATTAGAGTTAACAGTAAACAATGGTCTGTCTTGGGGGGTGACTGGGCATGGTGGAGATTGTGACATCACTGCTCAACCTTGTCCAGTAAGAGAACAATAGAAAAATACAAGGCGTTTTGCCAATGGCAGGGGTGCCAAGCGTGCGATCCTCTGTGATTACTGTGCAGAAAGGAAGTCACCAAGCACAGAGACCGGAAGATCTCACCCTCTTCTAAAGTGACTGTCACCTTTCACAGTTGCTCCTTAACCTCCCTGGGGGTATTCCCGAGTGTGGCTCGGGGTTAATTTTTAGTACCAAAAGCAGTAACCCGAGCCACACTCAGGGTTACCCGAGAACGTTACTCAGCTTCCCTGCGCTCCCCGCCTTCCTCACAGTCTCTCCCCACTCTGCACAGCCGATTGCCGGCACTTGCCTTCCGGTTCCCTCCCTGTGAGCGTTGCGGCGCAGGGGGGGTGGAACCGGCGGCAAATTCAAAAGTGTAAAAACACTAAATTGCATTATACAAAGCTGTGATCCTAATGGATTACACTGTATCATTCCATTTCAGCACAGGATTGCACCTGGTGACTTTTCCGGTGCTTTGTGCCTGGAAAATTTTGAACGACCATGGCGTCCAAAAAGCGTTTTTTTTTTTGAGCAAAAGCACTTTTAGACGAACTGGGAAACCAACAGCGAAACAAAATTACTTGAAGAACTGAGCGATAGAGATTCGTGGGAAAATTCGTCATCAGGTACGGAAAGTGACGACGGCGACGATTCTGATGTTTCTTTCTGGCACATAGCTTGTGGAATTTGGGAAGAATATCAAATGATTCTTCAGAATTTCCAACAGAGCTATGTGCCAGAAAGAGACATCAGAATCGTCACTGTTGTCACTTTCCGTACCTGATGACGAATTTTCCCACGAACCGCTATCGTTCAGTTCTTCAAGTAACTCAGTTTCGCTGTCGCTGTTTTCCAGTACGTCTAAAATCGATTTTGTGCAAAAAGAATGCTTTTTGAACGCCATGGTCGTTCTCAATTTTCCAGGGTCAAAGAACTGGAAAAGCACAGGCAGGGCACTGGAAAAGTCACCAGGTGAAATCCTGTGGTGAAATGGCATGATACAAAGTTGTGATCCTAACGGATTACACTGTATCATGTCATTTAGTGTATTTACATTTTTTAATTTGCTGCCGGTTCCACCCCCTGTGTCGCAACTCTCGCAGGGAAGGGAGCCGGAATACAGGTGCTGGCATCGGCTGAACACACAGCGGGAGGACAGCGGAAGGACGGCGGGGGATCGCAGGGGAAGGTGAGTTTTAAAATGTAAAAACAGATTTCTATGCAAAACAATGTACAGCTTTTAGCACAGAAATCTGGACATAATCAGACCGCCAGGGAGGTTAAAGCAGAGTTCCACTCATTTTTGTGTTTATTAAAAGTCAGCAGCTACAATAAGTGTAGCTGCAGATTTTTAATAAACACTCATTCACATGCCCCCGGTAAAGCGGTGTTCCGCCCCCTCCTCCAAAAATTAAAAGTCAGCAGCTACGCATACTGTATTAGGACACTTACCTGTCCTGGAATCCAGTGATGTCGGCACCGCAGTGGATGTTTCCATCGGCTGTCGGGTGCTGACGCCTTCATTGCAGGTAAGAGAACCCTCGCGGCTTCACGGCCGGGTCCTACTGCGCATGCGCAAATCGCATGGAAATTGGCCTGGAAGCAGAGGGAGGAGGAGGGGGGCCGAACCTCTGGCGAGGACCAACAGAAGTGGGGACAGGGTACCCAAAAGTGGCCCCGGAGGGGGTAGGAGACAGATAAGGGGAAGTTCCACTTCTGAGTGGAAATCAGCTTTAAATACCTAGTGCTATGGCAGCAGATAGCTGCCATAACACCAGTGTTTTCTTACAGGGCGGGAGGCCCTCTTTGTAATAACAGTGGTCCCAGCGGCGGATTAGTCACGGGGTCACTTTTATGGGTGGCGGAGGGAGAGGTGCCCCCCTCCCCCTGCTGCTTCCTGGTCATTTTTCCCGCTTACCGAAGCCGTCTGTAGTGGAGAAAACGATCCAGTCCTTTCAGGTACTAGGCAGGAAATTGAGTGAGGGCAAAATGGCCCCCACTCGACTGTATGGCATTGAAGGACCGGAGCAACGTCATTCGTCATTTCCTCCCAAAGGCCTTAAAGGGCCCATTTTTTCCATGCTGAAAAAAATGATTTTTTTTTCGCTTGTAAGTGTAGATGTGAGATCTGAGATCTTTTTTGACCCTAGATCTCACATTAACCATTTAAGCCCTGGAAGATTTTACCCCCTTCCTGACCAGGGCCTATTTTGCGATTCGGCACTGCGTGACTTTAACGGAGAATTGCGTGGTCGTGCGATGATGTACCCAAATGAAATTGACGTCCTTTTTTTCCCACAAACAGAGCTTTCTTTTGGTGGTATTTGATCACCTGTGCGATTTTCTGATTATAAACAAAAAAGAGTGACAATTTTGCAAAAATAACAATATTTTTCACATTTTTTTATATGAAATTCCCCCCAAAAAATGTACAAATCAAAATTTTTTAACATTTTAGGCCAATTTGTTTTCTGCTACATATGTTTGGTAAAAAAAAAAAAAAAAAATCGCAATAAGCGTATTTTGATTGGTTTGCGCAAAAGTTATTGCGTTTACTAACTAAGGGAAAGATTTGTCATTTTTATTGTTTTTCTTTTTAACGAGTAATGGCGGTGATCTGCAATTTTTTTTGCGGGACTGCGACATTGTGGCGGACAGATCGGACCCCTGACTGACATTTTTGGGGGTACCAGTGACATTACTACAGTAATCAGTGCTATACATATGCACTGTTACTGTAAAAATGACACTGGCAGGGAAGGGGTTAACTTTATTGGAGAAGGAGGGGTTAAGTGTGTCCCTAGGGGCGTGATTCTAACTGTAAAGGGATGTGGCTGTTTGTGTAACTACAGAGATAAACGATCCTACATAGCAGGACCGTATGATGTCTGCACTGCACTTACACAAGGGAGAATGACAGGCGGTTTTGTTTTTGCCTTTCTCCCTCTGTACCGGACGATCGCGAGTGACCGGCGGACATCGGGGACATGCGCGGACATGTTAGGGAGCGAGCGGCAGCGGGAGCGCGCCTCCGGCGGCACGCGCTCGCCCCCTAGAGGCTCACAGGCTAGCGGCGTAGTCCTACGTCACTTTGCCTGTGAGGGGCTGACTGCCGCCGTAAATAGTCGTGCGACAGTCGGCAAGTGGTTAAAGAGGACCCGTCCTGCTTATTTCAAGGGATGTAATAGGAATAAAAGTGATAAAAAATGTTTTTTTTTTTAAACATTTTAAAGTAACAGTGTAAAAATAAAAGGTAAAATAAATAAGAAAAAAAAAATTTGAAGTGCCCCATCCCTCTGAGTTGGCACACAGAAGCGAAAGCATATGCAAGTCGCGTCCACATATGTAAACGGTGTTCAAACCACACATGTGAGGAATCGCCGTGGTCGTTAGAGTGACAGCAATAATTCTAGCCCTAGACCTCCTCTGTAACTCTAAACTGTAAACCTGTAGAAATTTTTAAAATGTCGTCTATGAAGATTTTTATGTACCAATGTTTGTGGCCATTCCACAAGCATGTTCAATTTTGAAGCAAGACATGTTGGTTATCTATTTACTCGACATAACATTATCTTTCACGTTATAGAAAAAAAAAGTAGGCTAACTTTACAGTTTTCTTATTTTTTTAAAAAAAAAAAAGTGTATTTTTTCTAAACAAATTGCGTTTATAAGACCGCTGCGCAACTACGAAGTGACATAAAATATTGCAACATTCTCCATTTTAATCCCTAGGGTCTCTGCTTAAAAATAAAAAAAAACGTATAATGTTTGGGGGTTCTAAGTCATTTTTTGTAAAAAAATACTGATTTTAGCTAGAGGCATCATCCCAGTACCGTTGTTTAGAGCCGGCGGTCGGCTTTCCGGCGATAACAACCGATGCGGGAGCCGCTCGATCGTTACCCGGCGAGCGTGAGGGGACGCCCCCGCCCCTCCGGCCGCCTTCCGCCGTCCCACCGGGAGACCCGAGCAACCAGCCGGCACACCCGCCGGCTGGATGGAGTCCCAATCTAAGCCGGATACGGCTTTGATCGGGTGTCCGATGACGTAACCCGGAGGCGGCATCCATGACGTCACACCCGGGTTACTCGGCTGCTAAAGGCGGCAGATTAAAAAAGTGAGTGTATTCAAAAATGCAGTTTTCGGCGTTTTGAATACATGGAAGTGTAGTGGAGGGGTCTAGCTAGGGTCTTTTATACCCTTCATCCCTCCATAAAGAGTACCTGTCACTGCATATTGCTGTCTCAAGGGATGTTTACATTGCTTGTGACAGCAATAAAAGTAATCAGATTTTTTTTTTTTTTTAAACCGGTGTTAAAATTAAAAAATAAATAAATAAATAGGAAAAAAAATAAAAATTTTAGCCGCCACCGTCGCCGTTCGCTCGCATACGAAACAAAACATATATGGAAGTCGAGCCGCAAATGAAATCACTGTTCAAACCACAAGTGAGGTATCGTCGCAATCGCTAGAGCGTGAGCAATAATTTAAAAAAAAAAGAGCTACACTAACTCTAAACTGGTAACCGTTAAAAAATTTTAAAGCGTCGCCTATGGGGATTTCTATTGACCGTAGTTTGTCGCCATTCCATGGGTGTGCGCAATTTTAAACCGTAACATGTTGGGACATCATCTTTCACAATATACAAAAAACATGGGCTAACTTTACTGTTTAGTTTTTTTTAAATGCAGTGAAATGTGATTTTTCGTAATTTTTCCCAAAAAATGGCATTTGAAAAACCGCTGCGCAAATACCGCGTGACAAAAAATATTGCAATGACTGCCATTTTATTCTCCAGAGTCTTTGCTAAAAAAATATATATAATGTTTGGGGGTTCTAAGTAATTGTCTAGCAAAAAATACTGATTTTAACTTGTAAACAAAAAGTGTCAAAAATAGGCCTGGGGCCTAAGTGGTTAAAAAACAACAACGTGCACCTGTACCTTTAAGGCACAAGATATAGCATACATCATGTGTCCCTTTCCATGTTTTACAGTACTTGGTTAATGCCTGTTCCTGTCTTCCTCTGTGTGTACTGACCACGCTTATAAGAGCTCCTGATCCCTGATAGGGTGGTCAGATTACATGCCTCTGTCATCCTGCTGTGTATTCAGCATCTCCCCATCCCCCTCTTCCTGTAATTTTCGTAGTCAGTGTGTAAATTGAAGCCGAACTCCTCCCCAATCCTCCCATCCCCCCAGCCTTGATTGGGTATTCTGTTGCAGACACCCCTCCCCTTTGGTAAAGTGGTTGTAAAGTCACATCTGTTATATACTGTTATCCTCCCTTTTTCAGGAACATATTAAGTACAGTGTGTGTATTTGTTTTTCAATATAAAGCTAATTACCTTCTTTGCGCAGCTCTGCTGTGTGGTCACATTTCCATCTCTGCTAGCTTGCATATGTCAGAGGGAAAACGGAATTTTTGTAAAATCTTACCTGTAAAATTCCTTTCTCTGAGTCCTCCGACAGTCGCCGCCTCTTCATATTCGTCACATATGGGGTATCAGACTTTGCTCCGAAGGAGTAGCTAGGCAACAGAATATGTTAACAACAAAGCTTTTAACATATCCCACCCTCAAGGGGTGGTCCCCTCAGTCAATACCCTCCTACTTCCTGCAACCATATCTCAGTTTTAGTGGAATAGCAGTAGAGTATACAACCAAACCCCAAAAGAGGGGCGGGGGCGGCGACTGTCGGAGGACTCAGAGAAAGGAATTTTACAGGTAAGATTTTACAAAAATTCCGTTTTCTCTTACGTCCTCCGACAGTCGCCGCCTCTTCATATTCGTCACATATGGGGACGTCCCAAAGCAGTGCAAACATGAGGGGTGGGAAACGCATCCGCGCCGAAAAGGCAACGCAGTCTCCGCATCAGAGAAAGGAACCTTACCAAAGGAAGGAAACCAGCTGGGCAACAGCAAAAAACAAGTGCTCAACAGGAGCAACAACCCAGGAGAAGACAAAAAACCAGGGGATACAAAAAAACTATCCCAACAGCCAGGAGTCCCCAACAAGGGACCCTATGGAACAGCCGCACTAAGAACCTTGCGGCCAAAGGAAGCATCCGCCGATGCCTGAACATCTACTTTGTAGAATTTTGTGAAAGTGTGCACGGTCGACCAGGTCGCCGCCTTACACACCTGGGCTACAGAAGCCCCATGACGACAGGCCCAAGACGTACTCAAAGATCTAGTAGAGTGCGCCTTCACAGGGACAGGAGGAGCCTTACCCTGCAAAGCATAGGCCTGGTCAATGGTCTGCCTGATCCATCTGGCGATGGTAGAGGCCGAAGCCGCCATGCCCTTCTGAGGACCCTCTGGAAGAACAAACAAGGAGTCAGTCTTACGAAAAGACTCAGTCGATTTAAGGTAAACCCTTATCGCCCGAACAACATCCAGAGAATGCAATCTCACCTCCTTCGGATGTTTAGGCTTCGCGCACAGCGAAGGCAAGACAATATCCTCATTAAGATGGAATTCCGAAACTCGTTTCGGAAGAAAAGAAGGATTAGGTCGCAAGACCACCTTATTCAAATGAATAACCAGGTACGGAGACTTGCAGGACAAAGCCGCCAGCTCCGACACTCTGCGAGCCGAAGTGATCGCCACCAAAAAGGCGACCTTTTTGGACAACATAGACAACGAGATCTCCCTGATCTGTTCAAAAGGAGCACGTTGTAACACAGATAGAACGAGATTCAAGTCCCAAGGGGGCAAAGGATCCCTCCTAGGAGGAACCAGATGCCGCACACCCTGAATAAAAGTGGCAACCAAGGAGTTGGAAGCCACGGGACGTTGAAACAGAACGGCCAGCGCAGACACCTGACCCTTTATCGTAGCCAGCGCCAAACGCTGATCAACACCCGCCTGAAGAAAAGACAGTACACGGGAAACCGAGTACGTGCGGGGTGAAAACCCCCTGGACTCACACCAGGCAAAATAGGCCTTCCAAGTACGGTAATAAACCTTCCCCGAGGAAGACTTCCTAGCGTTGATCAAAGTATGAACGACCTCTGGAGAGAGACCCTTCTCCTTCAGGACCTCTGTCTCAACAGCCAGGCCGTCAAAGCCAGCGACTGTAAAGCAGGATGGTAAATCGGTCCCTGAGACAGTAGATCGTCTCGAAGAGGTAGACGCCAAGGGGCGTCGACCGCCAGATTCACGAGGTCTGCGTACCAGGACCGGCGAGGCCAGTCCGGTGCCACAAGAATCACCGTGCTGCGTTCCGAGAGTAACCTGCGAAGGAACCTGGACAGCAACTGAATCGGTGGGAACGCGTACATCAGCCTGTACTGATGCCACGGGGCCACCAACGCGTCTGCCCGAGGGTCGCGCGTCCTTGCCACGAACCTCCTCACCTTGTTGTTGAGACGAGACGCGAACAGGTCCACATCTGGAAGACCCCACTTCGCGCACAACATCTGGAAGACAGCCGGGTGAAGAGACCATTCCCCCTGATCCAGGGTCTGGCGACTCAGATAGTCCGCCTGCCAGTTCTCCACCCCCGGAATGTGAACTGCCGTTATCGCCGGGACATGAGTCTCGGCCCAAGACAGAATGTCGGCCACTTCTCGAGCCGCCCGGGCACTCCTGGTGCCCCCTTGGTGGTTGATGTAGGCCACCGCCGTGGCATTGTCCGTCTGCACCCGAACCGGGCAGCCCTGCAGCCGGTCCGTCCAGCGATGAAGACAGAGATTTATCGCACGTAATTCCAGAATGTTGATCGGAAGGGAAGACTCTCCCTCCGACCAAGTTCCCTGGGCAGACAGAACGCCCAGAACACCACCCCAGCCCGACAGGCTGGCATCCGTGGTGATCACCGTCCACGAGATAGGACGAAACGACTTGCCCCCGGACACCATCGGGGACTGGAGCCACCACAGAAGGTTTCTTCTGGTGCGATGACTCAACGAGATCTGAAGATCCAGAGATTGAGGTCGCCCATCCCACTTGGACAGGATCTCCGCTTGGAGACCCCGCGTGTGGAACTGGGCGAAGGGAATCGCCTCGAAGGCCGAGACCATCAATCCCAGACATCTCATGCACGTCCTTAAAGACGAGTGCGGAACGTCCCTGAGGGACCTGACTTCCTCCTGAAGAGTTCTGAGTTTGTCTTCCGGCAGGAAGACCTTCGCTTGTACCGAGTCCAGAATCATTCCCAGGTAGGGAAGACGAACCGACGGACTCAGCGTCGACTTTGGAAAATTTATCGTCCAACCAAACTCCTGTAGAGTTTGCATCGTGACAGACAGGTCCTCCTCCAGACCCTGGCTGGTCGCAGACCGAACCAGGATGTCGTCTAGATACCCCAGGACAGAAATGCCCTGGGCCCTCAACAATGCCAGAACCGGTGCAAGCACCTTGGTGAAGACCCGCGGAGCCGAGGCGAGACCAAAAGATCCTCCGCAATGGCGAATCGAAGGTACCTCTGGTGACCTTCGAAAATGGGGATGTGAAGGTACGCATCCTTCAAATCGATGGAGGCCATGAATTCCCCCGGAACCAGGGCAGCCACCACCGACCGCAGGGATTCCATGCGGAACTTGCGAACCCGCACAGAGCGGTTCAGAGCCTTCAAGTCCAGAATTGGACGAACCTTGCCCTCCTTCCTGGGCACGGTGAACAGATTGGAATAAAACCCCCGAAATCTGTCCCGATGAGGCACCGGAACCACCACTCCCTGAGCCCTCAGGTCCCGCACTGCCAGGTGCAGGTCCCACAAACGCTCTGGAGACAGTTGAAGATTTGAGGGAAAAAATCTGCTCTCCGGCCGAGAGAGAAACTCGATCTTGTAACCAGATCGAACGATTTCCTGAACCCATCTGTCCCGCACACGGGCCAACCAGGGCTGAAGAAAACCGAGCAAGCGTCCCCCCACCCCAAAACTGGGTGAGGGCGCCCCTTCAGGCCGCACTGTTATGGGCTGCAGATCCGGATTGGCCGGACTTCTGTTTACCAGACCAGGGCTTCTTCTGAGAGCCTTGACCTTTGAACGGCTTGCCCTTGTAGTGCGGCCGAAAGGCACGAAAGGACCCCTGAGGGGGCCGAAAATTAGCATGCTTCTTCCCAGAAGCCCCCTTAGCTTTGGGGAAATGGGGCAAGAGAGTGCTCTTACCCCCGGTGATCCCCTTAATCAACACATCCAGGGACTCCCCAAAAAGGCGAGACCCATCATAAGGTAGATTGGCTAAGGTCTTACGTGAAGACTGGTCCACCGACCAACATTTTAACCAAATCAGGCGGCGAGACAACACCGCCACACTGTGCACACGTGCAGCCAACGGAACCAGGTCCAGGTCCACATCACACAGATACATGACACCCTGGTGGATTTGATCCACCATATCCAGGGTCGCCGGTGAGGCCGAATCGGCCACCAGGACGCGCCTAAGCATCTGCGTCCAACTTGCGATCGCCTGGGCCGCCATGAGAGAAGCAAACAGAGCCTTAAGCATAGAACCCGTAACAGAATAAGTATGACGGGTAAGAGACTCCAGTCTCCTATCCGTGGCGTCACGGAACACCGGGGAATCCTCTGCAGGAATCGCAGTGGCTTTGTTTAAAACCGCAATTGCGTGATCCACTGGGGGTGGCACACACCACCTTTCATCAGTGGAAGGTGAAAAAGGATAACGCAGCTTGAATCTACTTGGTACAGCAAAAGGTTTGCGTAGATTGCGCCATTGTTCCTTAACAGCGCGCTGAAAATCATCATTGCAGGGAAAAACCTGCGGCGTCCTGCGTTTTCTCTGCGTCCCATAAGCCGCCAAGGCGGCGGGGGGACACACCTCATCCTGCAAACGCAGCGTTTGCTTTATGGAAGCAATCAACTCATCCATGATTGCAAGCTCTTCAGGCGAGCCAGGGGGAGAATTATCAACCCCCTCAACATCAGCCTCCACCTCAGACCCTATTAGATCAAGAGAGGAGCGGGACCCCGATAAGGAGGCCCCCGCCATAACAGCCCTATCACCTTCACCCTCAGAATCAGAGGAAAGAGCAACTCTGGGCCTTTTAGTAGATTGAGCAGCCACCAGCATCTGCACCTGAGCAGCAAGGCCAGCCACAATAGTGGCCAAATCCCCCCCTGGGGGGGAGACAGCGGTCCCCTGGCTTTCCACCAAGGCCGTAGGAAATTTTCCCTCCTGAGAGTCCATTGCCCCTGTAATGCCAGACAACAAAGGGTTAACTGCCCCTTTTAAGCAAGCGCGGCAAGCGCAGCCCACCGCACCACACTCAGCACAATAAGACCCCCACAGGGAATATGCAAACTGAACACAGGCAATGGATAGCAAGAACAGAAGGGTAAAACCTGAGGAGACCCTCGCCGCTGCTGCTGCCTCGATCGGTGTTCCAGGAAAGAGGAAGTGATGCTGCCAGGGCGCTCTATGTAAGCCTATGGAGGCTACAAGAAAATGGCCGCCATGCATGTAAAACATGTGGCCGGAGCGGGAGTAGGCAAAATGGCGCCGTTTGGCGCCGAAACCGCCACTCCACAGTGCAGTAAAAAAACACACATTACATTCCAGTATCAGAATACATGTCAGATCGCCGCAGCGATCGCTGTACAGTGCCCAAACATGCCAAAAAACATGCCCCACAGCACACAGCTTCACACACTGATCAGCCTGACACAGACAGTGTCATACATCTCCCCCCCCCCCTTGCAGCCCACAGCATGCAGCCGAGAGATAGGGAGACAAGCAGTGTGATTAAAGGCAGGTTACACAGTCCCAGACTGACACCCCCCCAGACAGACAGGTCCCCACATAAATACACTTACCTCACATGGCGTGGGGAACCCGCACAGGCGAACAAGCCGCTGCACATGAGGCAGGGAGAGTCGCATTCAAGACGCACAAAATGGGGGTTAAGAAACCGCACAGCGTCCAGTGAGGTAGCCACCTCACCAATCATCCCTGCACCGAACAGGGATGGGTCGTTCACTGTGCCAGGAGCGTTACCTGGCTGAACGCTCGAAGGCAGACTGGGAAGCCACTGACCCACGACCTGCGATCAGGGGGATCAGCCCGAGACCCAGTCTGCATGATCCTCTTCGTCCGAAGAACTAACTAATGCTGAAAAAATAACAGCTAAGTAAAGGTAGAGAGAAAACTCAAACAAAATTTTAAAAAGAAGAAAGAGTCTGGGGCAGAAAGCCCCAGCACAGAAAAAGCCAGCCACTCCTGACAAGCTAGACATTAAAACTGAGATATGGTTGCAGGAAGTAGGAGGGTATTGACTGAGGGGACCACCCCTTGAGGGTGGGATATGTTAAAAGCTTTGTTGTTAACATATTCTGTTGCCTAGCTACTCCTTCGGAGCAAAGTCTGATACCCCATATGTGACGAATATGAAGAGGCGGCGACTGTCGGAGGACGTAAGAGAAATATCAGACCCTCCCACTGTACTCCTTAGACCAAGAAGGAGAGCAGAGAGGGCATGTGACCACAGTAGAGCAGGGCAAAGAAGGTATTTAGCTTTATCATATATATATATAAAAAAAAAAAAAACACTGTATAGGTTCCGAAAACAAAGAGGATAAAAGAATAATAGATGTGACTTTACATCCACTTTAATACTGCATCCATGCAATACTAAAGTTGGACATACAGTATATAACAAAAGTAAGTACACCCCTCACATTTTTGTAAATATCTTTTCATGTGACAACACTGAAGAAATGACACTTTGCTACAATGTAAAGTAGTAAGTGTACAGCTTGTATAACAGTGTAAGACTCCATTCACACTGCCACGACTTGTCAGGTGACTTGTGTGCCCTCAAGTCGCCCCAAGTCGCTTGTCATAACAAATGCAATGTAAATCAATGAGAGCCGTCTTAATATGCACTACTGAAGTCGCTCCGACTTCAGAAAAGGGTCCTGCACTACTTTGAGGCGACTTGTATCCGACTTGTGCCAATAGACTTCAATGGGAGTCGCCTCCAAGTCGGATCCATATCTTTTGTCAAGCGACTGTGATCCGACTTTCCAGGAAGAAGGAAAATTAGCAAGGCATTCCCCACATTGCAGCCATGCCTACAGTTCCTATATAACATTATCTCTGCCTGGTCTGTGTGAGTGGCAATGGTGGACACAGATAAGTGGCACTGGTGGACACTGATACATGGCACTGGTGGACACTGATTCATGGCACTGATATGTGTCACTGGTGGACACTGATACGTGGCACTATGTGGCACTGGTGGGCACTGATACGTGGCACTGATATGTGGCACTGGTGGACACTGATTCATGGCACTGATACGTGGCACTGATACGTGGCACTGGTGGACACTGATTCGTGGCACTGATACATGCCACTGATATGTGGCACTGGTGGACACTGATATGTGGCACTGATATGTGGCACTGGTGGACACTGATTTGTGGCACTGATATGTGGCACTGGTGGACACTGATTTGTGGCACTGATACGTGGCACTGGTGGGCAGTGGCACTGGTAGACACTGATACATGGCACTGGTGGGCAATGAGGAAATGAGTAAAAAAAAAAAAAAAACAGAAAAGGGGAATAGGTCACAACACATATTCTGATTGGCCAAATACATTCGTACAAAGTCGTCTATCATATAAGTTGCTTAAAATAATTCACAAGTTGCGCTGAAGTCCCGCTAAAGTCGCGCTGAAGTCGCGCTAACAAGTCGCCCCTTATGAGGCGACTTTCTGGTCGCGGTAGTGTGAACCGGCTCTTAATGTGCTCCCCTCAAATAATTCAACACACAGCCATTAATGTCTAAACTGCTGGCAACAAAATGAGTACACCCCTGAGTGAAAATGTCCGATTTGGGCCCAATTCACCATTTTTCCCTCCCCAGTGTCATGTGACTCATTAGTGTTACAAGGTCTCAGGTGTGAATGGGGAGCAGGTGTGTTAAATTTGGGGTTATCGCTCTCACTCTCTCATACTGGTCACTGGAAGTTCAACATGGCACCTCATGGCAAAGAACTCTGAGGATCTGAAAAAAAAAAAAATAATTGTTGCTCTACATAAAGATAGCCTAGGCTATTAGAAGATTGCCAAGACCCTGAAACTGAGCTGCAGCACGGTGGCCAAGACCATACAGCGGTTTAACAGGACAGGTTCCACTTAGAACAAGTCTCGCCATGGTCGACCAAAGAAGTTGAGTGCACATGCTCAGCGTCATATCCAGAGGTTGTCCTTAGGAAATAGACGTATGAGTGCTGCCAGCATTGCTGCAGAGATTGAAGGGGTGGGGGCGTTAGCCTGTCAGTGCTCAGACCAAACACCGCACACTGCAGCAAAATGATTTGCAATGCTGTCATCCCAGAAGAAAGCTTCTTGTAAACAGGATGCACAAGAAAGCCCGCAAACAGTTTGCTGAAGACAAGCAGACTAAGGACATGAATTACTGGGACCATGCCTCTGGTCAGATGAGACCAAAATAAACGTATTTGATTCAGATGGTGTCAAGCGTGTGTGGTGGCAACCAGGTGAGGAGTACAAAGACAAGTGTGTCTTCCCTACAGTAAAGCATGGTGGTGGGAGTGTTATGGTCTGGGGCTGGCAGCACTGGGAAGCTTCAGTTCATTGAGGGAACCATGAATGCCAACATGTACTGTGACATACTGAAGCAGAGCATGATCCCCTCCCTACGGAGACTGGGCTGCAGGGCAGTAGTCCAGCATAACAACCCAAACACACCTCCAAGATGACTTGCTGCCTTGCTAAAGAAGCTAAGGGTAAAGATGATGGACTGGCCAAGCATGTCTCCAGAGCTAAACCCTATTGAGGATCTGTGGGGCATCCTCAAAGGGAAGGTGGAAGAGCGCAAGGTCTCCAAAACCCACCAGTTCCGTGATGTCATCATGGAGGAGTGAAAGAGGACTCCAGTGGCAACCTGTAAAGCTCTGGTGAACTCCATGCCCAAGAGGGATAAGACAGTGCTGGAAAATAATGGTGGCCACACAAAATATTGACACTTTGGGCCCAATTTGGACATTATCATTAAGGGGTATACTCACTTTTGTTGCCAGCGGTTAAGAAATTAAAGGCTTGGTGTTCAGTTATTTTGAGGGGACAGCAAATCGACACTGTTATACAAGCTGTACACTCACTACTTTACAATGTAGCAAAGTGTCATTTCTTCTGTGTTATCACATGAAAAGATATTAAAATACAGTAAACCCCCGTTATATCGCGGTTCAGTTTTTGCGGTCCCGGTGTATTGCGTTTTTTTTCCTGTAAGACCTATTAATATTATTTTACTAATTAAATCATTGTTAATTAAATATTTTTGTGTTTTCCATTGCTCTTGCTCTGTCTCTCTGTATCTTTTGCGTGTTTAAATGTGTTTCTATTGTTTTAAAAGTGTGTTTAAAGACCTTAAAATGCTTTTAAAAGTACAGTGAAAGTTATAAAAACATGCTTAGAGTGTATTTAAATAGGGTCTTTCTATTGTGCGGATTTTCAATTTTTGTGGTTGGGTCTGGAACGTAACTCCCGCGATAGAGGGGGGTTTACTGTATTTACAAAAATGTGAGGGGTGTACTCACGTTTGTGAGATACTGTATGCGGGCAGATAATAGACAGAGATAAGTGATCTGCTGATTACTGATGAAAACTCAGAACTGCTACAGCTATAGAAAGCTCCCCCCCTTGCAAAACATTATGCTCTTAGAAAGAAATGATTATTCCCATTCCAAAGACATTGGAAAATGCTTGTTAGCAAGCGTGGATGAGCAAGCTAATTTTTCCATATAAAAATTGGAAGGCATTCTTAAATCGGACTTATTGCTTGTAAAATGTATCCAGTGCAAGGATTCTCTAAATACCAAGAAGACTTTAAAAATAAATGACAGATTTATCTTTGTGAAAATATGTGTTTTGATCCTGTGTATGTCATGAATACCTGATGCTTTGACTGAAGAGTTGCAAGAGATTCCACCATTAGGATGTTCACTGTCAGCATAATCATAGGCTTCCCTCGGCTTAGGCTTGTATTCTCTTTTGGGTCTAGAGGAGGATTCACGAACTCTATCCTTTAATTTGTCAGATAATTCATCCAGAATTTGCACAGCCTGCCTGTGATAATCCAACTGCGCTTCCACCAAAGCTGAGAGCTGACTGACTTGCTCCACCTAGAGACATATGGCATAAGATAGATTTAGTATTGCAAAAGAAAATTATATTGGAATAGTTTTGAACTCAGCCTAAAAGATAACAAGCCATAGTAGCTAAATTAGGCGGCTAGAATAAAAAAAAGAAAAAAAAAGTAGTATCTGATACAAAGCCGACAAAAGGATAAAAAATGCATTAAACTCCTTGTAAGCAAATAATGTAAAGGAAACCATTCTCCTCAACCCCCAAAAACAGCAACTCTCCCCTATAGTAGGCTTAAATCCTTGATTACATACAGGGATATGTACAGGGAGGTGGTGAAGACCTGTGCCAAAACATACCAGCATCAAAACTTCTGAACTGTTATCTTGAATTTGGTATTGTCGGTAAGTTACAATATTGTGTTATTGAAATTTTGCCTGAAATAACTTTGAATATACAGTACTTTCTCAGACAACAGATGAATGGCAACAGGCTAGCAAACAATAAAATAGTACCCAAACAGAGGGAAGCAGTGCCCTCCTATAAACTACGCGATAAAATTATTTAGCAGCAAGTAGAAAAAATAAATTACAGTGTTCGTTGAAGGCCACAGTGCTTCTTTATTCTTCTGCGTCCAGGATGACCAAAAGCATTCCCAATGAGGGATGAGTAGAGCATAAAGGGCTCTTGAGATTCAAGCCAAAATATGTGGGATACCCAATTTGCGTGTCTAGACCCCTCATTCTATCTTAACACTAAACTCAACCAGTGAATACAGGGGATTTTTGAGGTGTTGGATATTTTGTTCTTCTAAATCACGTGTCAAACACAAGGTTCCTGCCAGGCCATTTTATGTGGCCCTCGCAGCTCTCTGGCTTCTCCCTTATCTCGACCACCAACTTTATCTAAGCAGCAGAGAGGACAGAACTCATACAGATCATGCACCTCTGTGCACCCTGGTCTCAACATTCAGCAGACTCTTTGCACTTTTTACTTCCTGGCAGTAGCACAAGGTAGGGGGATGCACTGTTATGTAAAGGGGGGGGGTACTCTTGACCTCTTATGGTGGGGCTCTTAACATCTAATGGAAGTGGGGGTGGACTGGACATCTGCTTACAATTATTATGAGAATAATACAATTCTATGCTGTTGAAATGGAGGGTCGTACACCACTGGTATAATCCTCAAGAAACTTTATTGGGGACTGCTCAGACAAAACTCCATGGCAGAACCATGTTTTGTCTGAGCAGTATCCAAAAAGGTTTCTTGAGGATTATACCAGCTGTGTGTGACCCTCCTTTTCAGATTTGCATTATCTGATGCATATGCTGTGAAGGGGCTCCATGCTGGTCTGCACCTGCTTTTTACAGCCTAAAGTGGTTGTAAAGCTTTTTTTTTTTGCTGTATTAATATCATCATACCTATATATATCTGCTCTGTACAATGCTTTTGTCTCCTTGTACAAATATTGTTCAACATGTTTTTATTAATATGTGATAATAAAATTATTTTATAAAACGATTTGATACTCTAGTAGTGCCTTAAAAGTCCCAAACCCTTAGGGGAACTTTTTGGTTGTACTTTATTGAAGGGATGTGGCACAATTGGTAGAGAACACTCGCTGGGAATTTCTCTATATATAGTCTTACAGATACAACTGTCCCTTTGAGGGCAACCACAGTGCTCATGTGTCCATTTAATTAAATTGCGTTTGACATCCCTGTTCTAAATGATACACAAAATATATCCAAAAACCATACATTTTTAATTTACAATTTCAATATAAAACCATTATATATAAAAGGAAATTCTTTCAATAATGTATGTCCAAACATTGTATATTATGAAACTTATGATATTTATACATGTCATAAACCAACTGTCTGATGGTGATTAAAGTGGTAGTAAAGCCCACTTTGTGAATTTTACCTATAGGTACAGTGAGGGGAAAAAAATGATTTTTAATACATACTTCAAGGTAAAATCTATTTCTAGAAGTACATCACGGGACACAGAGCCATAAATCATAATATATGGGTTATATAGCCACCGACAGGTGAAGGACACTGGCAAGCAATCAAAGGATGTCCCCTTATATAACCCCTCCAACAGAGGAAATACCTCAGTTTTGTAGCAAGCAATAATGGCCCCATATAGAGGAGGGGAGGGACCTCTGTGTACCATGATGTACTTCAAGAAATGGATTTTACAAGTAAGTATGTATTAAAAACTGGATTTTTGTCTTAACGTAAAATCCTTTTCTCTGAGGTTCACTGACAGACACAGTTTCAATTTTTCAGAACATTGGGGTATTATGCTGTCTCTCTTCAGGAGTAGGCGGAAACCTTTTTGGTTACACCCCTCAGGCAGTCCCAGAGGGTATACCATCACTTCCTGCTGTAGGACTTCCAGTTTGTAACAAGCCGTGTCAGAAGAAAACATAATTCAACCCCAAAAGAAGGCCGGGTGCTGTGTCCGTCAGTGAACTTCAGAGAAAAGGATTTTAAAGTAAGACAAAAATCCAGTTTTCTCTTTCGTTCACTGACGGACACAGCTTTAATTCTTCAATCCATTGGGATGTCTTAAAGCAGTGTTAATGGGGGGGGGGGGGGGGGTGGGAAAAAAACACAGAAACCACAGAATTCCCAACAAGGCTAAACATAGCCATCCAGGAAACAACAGGAGCTTAACTAGGAACTGGAGCTCACCACCAGAAAAAATTTTAATAGAAAATTGTATGAAGGCACCTGGCCCTTCTGGGTTAAAAGATGCTAAAACCTGCTGCCCTTTTAATTGTAAAAAACAATATCAAGATAAAAAAATTGGTAAAAAGGCGCTGGTGACCGAATATAATTAAATATATCAAACCTAGCTCTTTTTTCTGATGTGATAAATTGTATAAATTATCAAATAAATATCAAATACAAAATCACATAAAATGTTATAGGTGCTGATGGCACATAGGTGTGCTGTGTTCTGTACACATAAATATCTAATAATACATAGCTGTAAAAACAATATCAATTTGAAGTGCTAGTGACACACAAATGTGCTGTGCAAAATTAAATAAAGTGCATTAATAGTGCAAAAATACCATATATTGCTTAATATTAACTAAATTATACAATGAATATAAAAAATATTTAATAAATTAGTGCATAAATATTGGACTATAATCCAAGCTGTAAAAACAGTTCATGCAAAAAAATGTTGCTTGGATATTAAGTGCTCCAGTGATTAGATGTGCCACTCTTTACTTCTTACCAGATGCAGGTAGGTCGCAAGGACCCCAAACGCCTGCGATCCCTTTTCTTAGGTGGATCAAACCATAAGCACTCCTCCTCTTCACTTTGATTTAAGTGTAGCTTTCAACTGAATAATATGCTCCTTTTCCTCACTCCTCCATTAATTTACCTCATACAGATGTAAGTTAAGCCCATATGCAGGAAGACAGATCCGTCTGACCGCCGCACGCTACAGGGGAAACATGCATCTGGTAAGAAGTAAAGAGTGGCACATCTAATCACTGGAGCACTTGATATCCAAGCAACATTTTTTTGCATGAACTGTTTTTACAGCTTGGATTATAGTCCACTATTTAAGCACTTTATATGCACTAATTTATTATAAAAATAATTTATTAAATATTTTTTATATTCATTGTATAATTTAGTTAATATTAAGCAATATAGGAAACATTTTTACCCTCAAGAAGCCGAAGCCTCCACAAACGCAGCCTGCAAAACCTTGCAGCCAAACGCCACATCGGAAAATGCAAGTACACCCACTTTCTAAAATTTTGTGAATGTGTGTACAGACGACCACGTAGTCGCCTTGCACAACTGAACCACTGACACCTGATGACGGAAGGCCCAGGAGGCACTAAGCGCCCTCGTAGAATGTGCTTTACCAGGGAAAGGAGGAACCTAACCCTAATGAGGAAGGTACGCACCACCATCTGCCTGTTCCACTTGGAAATGGTCGCAGCCGATGCGGCCTGCCCCTTACGAGGTCCATCAGTAAGAACAAAAAGAATTGGATTTCCTAATCCGTTCAGTCACTGCTAGGTACAACCAAATAGCCCTGACTACATCCAAGGAATGTAGAGCAATTTCTTTAGGATGTTTCGGCTTAGGAGATAAGGACAGCAACACAATGTCTTCATTCAAATAAATCCCCGAGTCAACCTTAGGAAGGAACGCCTGACAGGGTCGCAACACCACTTTGTCCCTATGAATCACCATTCAGGACAACGCAGCCAACTCCAAAATGCAACGTGCTGAAGTAATAGCTACCAGGAAAGTCACCTTCTGCGACAGAGTGAGCAGAGGAATTTCTCTAATATTTTCAAAGGGAGGCTTTTGAAGCCCCGACAGAACCAAATTGAGATCCCACGGAGGTACCAGGGATAGCACTGGAGGAGCCAGATAGGGAACTCCCTGCACAAAAGTGTGAACCAAGGACTTCGCTGCCAACGGCCTTTGGAAAAAATAGTCAAGGCAGAAATCTGGCTCTTGATGGTGCCCAGAGCCAAACGTTGATCTACACCTAGTTGTAGAAACTACAACAGGCGAGATACAGAAATGGAGCGGGGAGAAACCCCCCCAGACTCACACCAAGTAATGTATGACTTCCAAACTCGATGATAAACCTTCCTGGAAGTAGATTTCCTAGCCTTCAACAGTGTAGGAATCACTGACTGACAGCCCTTGGTCTATCAGCACCTGGCTTTCAATAGCCACGCCGTTAAAGCCAGCGACTGTAAATCAGGATGGAAGTTTGGTCCCTGAGACAGAAGATCTTCCCTGAGAGGAAGTTTCCAAGGGACGTCTGCTACCAGCCTTACCAGGCCTGCTTACCAAGACCGGCGAGGCCAGCCTGGTGCCATCAGAATGACTGGAATTCCTTCTACCTCGATTCTGCGTAGCAGTCTCGACAGAAGTTGTATTGGAGGAAGCGTAAATCAGATGATATGCACCTTCCTGTTGAGGCAAGAAGCCAGCAGGTCCACATGGGGGGGGGGTCCCCCTCCGAAGGTACATTTGATTAAATATCTTTGGGTGAAGAGACCATTCTCCTGGATCCAACATCTGCCGATTGAGATAGTCTGCTTGCCAATTCTCCACCCCTGGAATGTACACAGCAGAGGGGGGCGGAACATTCTGCCCATCTCAAGATGCCGGCCACTTCCCAGGCCGCCAGGGCAGACGATCCATCCATTGAAACAGAAAAAGTCTGATTGCCCGAATTTCCAGGATGTTGATTGGCAACCTGGACTCTTCATGAGTCCAGACACCTTGGGCCGAACACACTCCCAAAGACACCTCCACATCCAGACAGACTGACATCCATGGTGAGTACAGTCTAATACAGGGGCAGAAAGGATTTCCCCAGACGTAAAGCCAGGGAGCAGAGCCACCATAGTAGAGACTTCCTCTAACCCCGGCTTGACAAAATCAGATGGTCATAATGACAGCGGATCCTTGTTCCATTTGATCAGAATCTCCCTTTGCAAAGATATGGTGTGGAACTGCGCAAACGGAACCGCCTCGAAGGTGGAGACCATCAGACCCAGTAGTCGCATGCAAGTCCTGAGTGACAATCGATGGTTGGACAACAGAAGCCGAACAGCATCCTGTAGCTTCAGAAGTTTCATCTGAGGAAGAAACACCCAGGTTGACGCTGAATCCAGCGTCAGACCCAAGTAACCCAGATTTGTGGATGAAGACCGTGCGGATTTCTGAAAATTCAGTGTCCACCCAAACTCCTGCAGGGTTCGCACCATAACGTCAAAGTCTGCTTCTAGAGCCGAGGAAGACACTGCATGCAGAAGCAGATCATCCAGGTAACCTAGTACTGGCAAGCCCCTTCTGCCGTAGCAAGGCCAGAACTGGGGCCAAAACATTTGTGAACACGAGACCAAAGGGTAATGCCACAAATTGAAAGTGCTCCTCGCCCACGGCAAAACGAAAAAAAGAGCGATAGAGACCAGCAGATCTCATTGATGCAGGAAAGCTACTACTGTGCAGAGGAACTCCATCCGAAATTTCTGAATCTGCACAAAGTGGTTCAGAGCCTTGAGATCCAAGATCGGACCAACCTTGCCTTCCTTCCTGGGAACTGTAAACAGAATTGAATAAAAACCTTGGAAACATTCCGTCTCTGGAATCGGCACAATAACTCCTTGTGTTAACAGGTCCTGCACTGCTCCGTAGAGGCCCTGTAGCCAGTTTTGAGACAGGCGTAAGTTGGAAGGAAAGAACCTTGCAGGAGGCAAGGACCAAAACTCGATCTTGTAACCGAACCAAAACAGTTCATGGACCCATTTGTCCTGAATGAGCAAGGTCCACGGATCCGGAAAGAATCGAAGAGGTCTCCCCACCCCAGACGCGGGTGTAGGTGCCCCTTCAGGCTGGGGAAAGCGCCCACTTTGGACCATTCCAGGGTCTCCTGGAGCCTCCAGCAAAGTTACGGGTGGATCTCTAGCCCTTTTCCTGCGAACCAGCCAGACGAAAGGGCCGCTTGCGAGCCGAGAAGAAGGGACCCCGCTTACGGCGAGGTTCCTTGCCCTTAGCAGTCTTGGGAAGCAAAGTACTTTACCCTCCCGTAAGGCCCTTAATGATCTCTTCCATAGAGGTACCAGACGGTCACCTACAAAAGGAAGATCAGTCAGAACCTTTTTTGAAGCCAGACCAGCTGACCAGTACTTCAACCAAATCATGTGGTGAAAAATCAATGCTGTCACAGTAACCCTGCCGGCCAAGGGGGCCGCATCCAGGGATGCATCATAAATATACTGTAACCCTTTGATCAACTGATCCGCCAGCTCAGAAGGATGTTGACTCCCCTCCAGATCCTGGGGCAAAATCTTCACCCATTCCGTTAAGGTCTGGGATAGCAAGATGATAGCGAACACCGGTCCTAAAATTGAACCAGCCATGGTGGCTATTGAAAGCCAGCTCTGTTCTCCATGGCTTTTTTATTCAGATAGGGTCTAGATTGAAGAGGGAACGTTAAGCGGCCAGAGAGGCTGCAGTTACACCCCTCCATATTCTGGAAACAGAACATAAAGCGCCCACAATGCAATCGTTGGCTAATGTATCGACGGCTCGTCTACATCTTAGAGAGCTGTATGAGACATCGGACAGCAGATATTCTGATAAAATAGCATTGCATCAATACAAATCTCAAGATAAGTGTGGAAAGTCCTTAGCTAGGACTCTGCATCCTAGGTCTCCATTTACTTTTATAACTCATATCCGTGATGCTACTGTAGAATTAGTATTTTCCCCTAATAATATCGGGCAAACGTTTAAAGAATTTTACCACTCTTTATATAATATTCCGTCAACACTGACCTCAGATCAGTATGCCCTTTTGGAAGCAGACAAAAGTTCTTATATTATGAAGATCGCTCTTTCGCGCTTAAAAGGAGATGTAGTGGAAGAATTTGAATCGCCTATTACAGTAGAAGAGGTGGCGAGAGCGATCTCGACCACTCCTTCAGGGAAAAGTCCAGGCCCAGACGGTTTTACCCCTACATTTTTTAAAGCTTTTTCTTCTCTTCTTGCTCCCTTTATGACTAAAATGTTTAATTCTCTGTCAGAAGACGTTTTGTTTGCGCATCAAATGTTGTTGGCTCACATATCTCTTATCCCGAAACACAACAAAGGCCCATCTTTCTGTGCAAATTATCGCCCCATATCTTTGATTGGGGTGGATCTTAAAATCTATGCCAGAGTTTTAGCAAATAGGCTGCAGTTTGTAATGCCTGAGTTGATCCATTTGGATCAGGTGGGGTTTGTTGGGGTCGGGAGGTAAGAGATAACACTTTAAAGACTCTACCTCTGATGGATTATGCGCGTTCCCACAATATTCCAATGTGCCTTCTTACGGTGGATGCCGAAAAGGCGTTTGATCGGGTAGATTGTCAATTTCTCCGCTTGACTTTGATTGGGTTGGGATCTCATATGATATCAACTCAACTCAAAAATGTTCTCAAAAGATGACAGAATGAATGTGGAGACAAGTTCTTTCATACCTACTTACTTTTTCTTTCCTGGCAGATGTCCGAGGGGAACCATCGGAACTTGAGGGTATGCTTCTTCATATAGACCCTCCTAAGCATGTACTCTCTTCTTTATACGGATTACTGATTAAGGCTTTTAGCCCAGAATTCCCTTCCTACACTAGGGTGTGGGAATGGGAACTCGGGCATGCTTTATCCCCTTTGGACTGGCATAAGTGCTTTGTTCTAACCCATGGATTTTCTGTGGATATTAGGATTCAAGAAAAGGGGTTTAAACTACTAACCAGATGGTATTGATGCCCGGCTACTATCAAATATATAGATTCTACAGCGTCCGAGGTATGTTGGAGATGTTCCTCAGATAGGGGCACAATGCTACATATATGGTGGCACTGCCCCCAAATCCTGAAGTTATGGGAAAATGTTTTTGTTTTGTACTGCAGGTTGACAGAGACCACAATGACTCCTTCCCATGAGATAGCTCTGTTATCCTTGATACCGGGACCTCTCAGGTTGGTTAAATTAGATATCCTATGCCATTTTTTGGCTGTTATGAGAAATGTGATCCCTAGATACTGGAGACAATCTGAAGTGCCCTCTCTGATGGAGTGGGCGATCGAGGTGGATAAAATTAAAGCCTTGGAAGGTTTACTTGCGCAAGAACTTGATGATTTGGAACGTTTTGCGAATACTTGGTCCGTGTGGGCTGAGTTTCAGGATTCAGCCGAGTTTGTTAAGTGGGTCACTGATATATCATCATAGCAGAGTGCGTACTTTGTGTGCATATTTTTTGTGTTTTTTTTTTTGTACTTTTTTGTGTTTATTTTTTTATTTATTTATTTATTTATTTTTTTCTTTTTCCCCCTGTTCAGTTGAGAGTGCTTTACATCATGTCATTAAGCCAACTAAGACATTTTGATGTATTTGTAAATCAGTATTAAGTGATATATTCAGAGGAGCATTTAGTTATGGGATTATAATATGAGATGAGTTGGTCTTACTATAATATATTAAGGTTTTGTAAAATAAAGTACTCTGTGTAGCTATAAGGTTTGATGGATATTAAATGTTTGATATCTATATTTCTTTTTTTTTCAATTTTAATCCTTTTTATTAAAGGCATCATTAATAAACAAACAAACATTGTCTACAATATAATTTTCATAATAATGAGAACATTTTAGTCACATCTTATTTAAAAAAAAACCTGTTGATGCCTTCACTTATTTTAAAAAACAAAACAAAAAAAAGAAAATTGCTTTTTTCCTTCCCTTCCCCTGCCACTCACCTTCCTCTCATCCAATGGCACCAAATGTTTTCCCCATAGGGTCAATACTCCAAAGGAGCTTTACCTTCTTCCGAGAGAGAATAAATACAGTGCCTTGCGAAAGTATTCGGCCCCCTTGAACTTTGCAACATTTTGCCACATTTCAGGCTTCAAACATAAAGATATAAAACTGTAATTTTTTGTGAAGAATCAACAAGTGGGACACAATCATGTGGTGGAACGAAATTTATTGGATATTTCAAACTTTGTTAACCAATAAAAAACTGAAAAATTGGGCGTGCAAAATTATTCAGCCCCTTTACTTTAAGTGCAGCAAACTCTCTCCAGAAGTTCAGGATTTGTTTGAATGACTAATGATGATAAATAGAATCCACCTGTGTGTAATCTAGTCTCCGTATAAATCAGGGATCCTCAAACTACGGCCCTCCAGCTGTTGCGGAACTACACATCCCATGAGGCATTGTACAACTCTGACATTCAGAGAAATGACAAGGCATGATGGGAATTGTAGTTCCTGAACAACTGGAGGGCCATAGTTTGAAGACCCCTGGTATAAATGCATCTGCACTGTGATAGTCTCAGAGGTCCGTTTAAAGTGCAGAGAGCATCATGAAGAACAAGGAACACACCAGGCAGGTCTGAGATACTGTTGTGGAGAAGTTTAAAGCCGGATTTGGATACAAAAAGATTTCCCAAGCTTTAAACATCCCAAGGAGCACTTTGCAAGTGATAATATTGAAATGGAAGGAGTATCAGACCACTGCAAATCTACGAAGACCTGGCCGTCCCTCTAAACTTTCAGCTCATACAAGGAGAAGACTGATCAGAGATGCAGCCAAGAGGTCCATGATCACTCTGGATTAACTGTAGAGATCTACAGCTGAGGTGGGAGACTCTGTCCATAGGACAACAATCAGTCGTATACTGCACAAATCTGACCTTTATGGAAGAGTGGCAAGAAGAAAGTCATTTCTTAAAGATATCCATAAAAAGTGTCATTTAAAGTTTGCCACAAGCCACCTGGGAGACACACCAAACATGTGGAAGAAGGTGCTCTGGTCAGATGAAACCAAAATCAAACTTTTTGGCAACCATGCAAAATGTTATGTTTGGAGTAAAAGCAACACAGCTCATCACCCTGAACACACCATCCCCACTGTCAAACATGGTGGTTCTTTAGCAGGGACAGGGAAGATGGTTAAAATTGATGGGAAGCTGGATGGAGCCAAATACAGGACCATTCTGGAAGAAAACCTGATGGAGTCTGCAAAAGACCTGAGACTGGGACGGAGATTTGTCGTCCAACAAGACAATGATCCAAAACATAAAGCAAAATCTACAATGGAATGGTTTACAAATAAACATATCCAGGTGTTAGAATGGCCAAGTCAAAGTCCAGACCTGAATCCAATCGAGAATCTGTGGAAAGAACTGAAAACTGCTGTTCACAAACGCTCTCCATCCAACCTCACTGAGCTCGAGCTGTTTTGCAAAGAGGAATGGGCAAAAATTTCAGTCTCTCGATGTACAAAACTGATAGAGAGATACCCCAAGCGACTTACAGCTGTAATCGCAGCAAAAGGTGGCACTACAAAGTATTACCTTAAGGGGGCTGAATAATTATGCACGCCCAATTTTTCAGTTTTTTATTTGTTAACAAAGTTTGAAATATCCAATAAATTTCGTTCCACTTCATGATTGGGTCCCACTTGTTGATTCTTAACAAAAAATTACAGTTTTATATCCTTATGTTTGAAGCCTGAAATGTGGCAAAAGTTTGCAAAGATCAAGGGGGCCGAATACTTTCGCAAGGCGCTGTAGATTCTAGGCTTCCCAGGTTTGCTTATATTTTTCCCTATTATGTCTAGAGGTGAAAATTAAATCTTTCAACTTATTTATTTCCTCGACCTTCATTACCCAATCTTTTACCGTAGGTGCTAACTCTTTCTTCCACTTTCTCTGAATACATGCTCTTGCTGCATTTAATAAATTATTTACTATTGAGCTCTTATATTTTTTGGTTGAAGTTTCCGACAATTGTAGAAGAAAGAAAGCAGGGTCTATTTTAATCTCTATTTCAGTAAATTTTTGTGTCACTCTTTTGACCTCTTCCCAGTAGTGCCTTAGGACATGTCCAGAATATATGAATTAAAGTGCCCTGCTCTGTCCAACAGCGCCAACACCTATCCGATATTGTAGGGTAGACCTTATTTAATCTATCTGGAGTATAATACCAGCTTGTCAGTATTTTGTAATTAGTCTCTTGGATTTTGGTACATATTGAAGAATTAAAAACGCCTTCCTTTTATCTTATGGTGCTGTATAGGAGAGAAAGAACACCCCAGTTCACTTTCCCAAAAGAAACATACTCACATTTAGCAGTATAAAATCAAGCGACAGGTAGTGTAGGGGCCGCAAGGCCCTCTTTAATGGTGGCTTCCGGGATGCTGCTTTAGCCAACCACCGGATGTGCGTTCCAACGATGCGGAAGTGACGTAGTTACGTTTGACGCGTTTCATCATCAATGACGTCTTTGACGACAAAACACGTCAAGGGTAACTACCGCTAAAGAGGGTCTTGCGGTCCCTACAGTACCTGTCACTTGATTTTATACTGCTAAATGTGAGTACGTTTCTTTTGTGTACAAATAAAGAATTACTTTATAACAGTACATCACTAGATGAGGCTCTTTTCTCTCATATGTGACCTCTTAGTTTGACATATACATAATATATACGGCATAAGAGGCTTCAGGACAAAACACTGAAGGGATCAGCACATAGGAATACCACCGATTGGAAAGTGTACCTGTGTCTTATACGCTGGTTACCCCTGTAGGGGTGCTGATTTCCGGTGAGTGCGGGAGAGATTGGAAGGGGGGATCACTGTCTCCACACCCGGCACTTAAACACCTGGAGCACCTCAAGAATCACTCACGGAGTTGAATAATGTTATAGCTCACTTTCTATGAACTTTATGGACTTTTTTCACCCATTTGATTTATTGAGCTTGGATACAGATTATCATTACTAGTTATTTTTATTACAAAATACAATCTTGTGTTCACTTTTTCCTATCACGTGTCCCCATGATTAACTTCCTTTAATCAGGACCCTCTGCACCTCAGCACTTTATAGTAATTATTTATTCACCATTATTTATAATTTTGTGGATAATATGCACTTTACTGGTCTATTCTAGGACCTTACTGCACTTATATATTCTATTTCTGGCCAGTTATTTCAGTGGCTTTGAAATCACCTATATTCTTTACTCACTTCGATTGGGATCATTGCACGATCACATCACTGTATTAGCTTTAGCTGAAATATTGTTTTTTTTAGCTATTCTTCTTTCTTTGGAAATAACTAACAGCTCACTGGCCAGCATTTCACTTTGCATATATTTTGTGTGAGCACTCCACTCGTACCTTGTTTACACTATTGCACTTTATATTTATATCATATTTATTTGTTATATTTATATGTAGAGATTTTCTGTGAATAAGCTATTATCATTTATTACAATATAGTTACATAGTTACATAGTTAGTGAGGCCGAAAAAAGACACAAGTCCATCCAGTTCAACCTATGATGTGTGTGTGTGTTTGCTTTTAACCGTACATTGTATACCCCTGTATGTTGTGGTCTTTAAGGTGTCCATCCAATAGTTTTTTGAAACTATCAATGCTCCCCGCTGATACGACTGCTTGCGGAAGAGAATTCCACATCCTTACCGCTCTTACAGTGAAGAACCCCTTACGCACTTTAAGGTTAAACCGCCTTTCCTCAAGTTTTAGTGAGTGGCCACGTGTCTTATTGTATCTCCTTTCTCTGAATAGTTTGTTCCTTATGCTAGGGTCGCCAGTACAGTATTTGTACATTGATATCATATCCCCCCTCAATCGTCTCTTCTCCAGAGAGAATAGGTTCAGTGCTTGTAGTCTTTCCTCATAGCTGATGTCCTCCATTCCCCTAATTATTTTTGTTGCCCTTCTCTGGACTTTCTCCAGTTCCAGATCATCCTTCCTGAGGACCGGTGCCCAGAACTGGACAGCATACTCCAGATGTGGCCGGACCAGAGTCTTGTAGAGTGGAAGAATAATCTCTTTATTTCTGGAGTGAATCCCCTTTTTTATACAACCCAGTATTCTGTTGTCTTTGTTTTGTTTTATGTTTATGTATTCTGTTGGTTATGTTTTACACACATCTATAGGCAGCGCCAGTTACCTCACCACTTTTTACATTTCCTAATATTGACTGCATAGTCTATATTTTTGAGGTAGGCAGCAGCTATTTTATTACTTCTTCTCCATAGCGCAGATATCACCACTCACGAGGAACATTAATACCCATTGCCTCCGATTTATCAAAATGTATCTTCATATTGGATACAAATTTATATTGTTCAAATTCCTTTACTAAATTTGGTAAAGATATCTCAGGTTTAGTAATGGAGAACATCAAGTCATCTGCGTATGCAGTTACCTTGTAGTGTCCAGCTCCACACTGTACCCCATAATATCTGGATTTTCTCTTATCCTACAAAGAAAAGGTTCCAAAGCGATTATAAACAGAAGAGGGGAGAGAGGACATCCCTGTCTCGTTCCATTCATAATAGGGAATGAATTTGACAAGATTCCATTAACTTTAACCTGAGCCCAAGGGTTAGAATATATAGCGTGGATCCGTTGCATCATACAAGGTCCCAAACCTATGTATTTAAGAGTAGAAAACACAAACTCCCAATTTATGCGGTCGAACGCTTTTTCTGCGTCCGTTCCTAAGAGAACGCAAGGTTGTGGAGACTTATTTATTAGATGTATTAAATTCAATATTTTAATTGTATTATCTTTTGCTTCTCTCTGTGGGACAAATCCTACTTGGACCAGATGTATAAGGCTATTTATATATTTTGTCAATCTATTTGCAATAATTTTAGCAAACAACTTCAGGTCCAGGTTTAATAGTGAAATTGGTCTAAAACTTCCACATAATGTCAAATCCTTCCCCTCTTTAGGAATAACCGTTATCTGTGCTCCCAATGTATCTCTACAAAAGTTAGTTTCCACTCCCACTTCATTGAACGATTTAGTCAGGTAGGGTCCCAGGACTGGAAGAAATGCTTTGTAATATTGTAATGTGAAGCCGTCAGGGCCTGGGGCTCTACCCGGCTTCATTGACTCAATAGCCTCTTGTACTTCCCTTTCCGATATTTTGGAGTCCAATTCCTCAATCATCTCTCTAGTTAGTGTAGGCATGTTTGAGTTAATAATATATTCTTCTATTTTAGAATTATCTATTTGATTAATTGGTAAGCTGTATAAGGCTGCATAAAAGTCTCCAAAAGCTTGTGCTATTTGTTTAGGGAGCATCATTTTCTGTCCCGTAGGGGATGTCATCTGGGATATGGATCTGGATTTCTCAATTTCCTTAACTGCTTTTGCTAACATTTTCCCACACTTATTACCTGATTCATATCCCGCCTTTCAACTTCTTTGTATGGCTGCTTTGGCCTTGTACTGCAGAAGGTCTGTAATTTGCATTCGTATAGCATATACTTTTTTCTCTATTTCTATAGCTAGGGTCTTTTTATGTTCTTTTTCTATATCTTGTAAAGATGATAAAAGTGAGTCTAATCGTTCTTCTCTTATTCTAGATCCATGTTTAATTAATGCCCCCCTAATTACAGTCTTGTGTGCTTCCCATAGAACTCCAGTCCCACATTCTGATGTATCATTCGTTTGGAAGTAGTCTTAATTCTTTTAGTATATCTTCTCTTACATCTGGGTATTGTAGCAAACTTTCATTTAGTCTCCAGAATCTATTCGTCAGATTCGATCTTTCTGTTAGTGAATACCACAACATAATAGGTGCGTGGTCTGACCAGGTTATATTCCCAATTTCAGTGTTTTGGACCGCATGTAAACGTCTATGGGGGATCAAAAACTGGTCTATCCTAGAATAGGTCTTATGTACTGAAGAAAAAAAGGTAGTCTCTCTCCGTTGGATGAAATAAACACCAAACATCGATTAGTTGATGATCATGGAGTGATTTTTTCTCCTAATCCTGTTAGGAATAGAGGAGCGAGATGTATCCAACTCTGGTGTTAAGAGGATATTCAAATCTCCTCCCAACAGAAGTTGTCCCTCCATAAAGTCCGACACTATTTTTAGGGTCTGTGAAAAAAAGACATCTTGTTGGGAGTTGGGTGCATATACTGAACCCAGTGTAACTTTTATTCCCTCAATCAGTCCTTTAACCAGTATGTATCTCCCTTCTGCATCAACTAAAGACTCTTTATGTTCCCATGCTAAGCTACTTGAAATAAAGATAGAAGTCCCTTTTGACTTAGTTGTTTTGTTTACGGAGTGGTAACTTCGGTGGTACTGTTTATTTCTCATAACTGGGATCTTATTCTCTCAGAAGTGCGTTTCTTGAATAAATGCTATTTGGTCGGTCTGGAGTCCGTACGCTGTAACGCAGAATCCAGATCTTCCAGAGAGTACCCCTTTTCCACAAAGCGCCTCTTGAGGATCTCTGCCTCCCCCAAAAACACCTCATGGTCCGTACAGTTCCTCTTCAGTCTGAGAAATTGACTGAAGGGAACCGATTGCAGCCACTTGGGATGGTGGCAACTTCGAACATCTATGAACCCATTTCTATCAGTCTCCTTGAAATAGGTAGACGTGGTAATAATACCGTCTTCTACTCTGATCCTGAGAACCCCTCTGGAACAATTTTTATGGGTATTGACAAGTTTACTAGCAGTTGGAGGGGCAGTAACAAAACACGTGGCGTATCCCAACTAGAAACCCAATGGATCTATAGGGTTAAATGTTATAGCCCCTATGGCATGAACATCGATTGGGATATCAACTCCTTTATTAACAATTCTTAAAAATCCCTTTTTCCTGCTGTTTTGATGTTTTTACATTGATGTGTTTATATACTGTCTGCTTTTATGTATTTTTTGTATGTATTTTTTCTATGGATTTTAATGTATTTTTAGCCATTTGATTATATATATATATTTTAATGGTGTATTGTTAGCTTTTACTATTTCTATTTTCATTATAGTATTCTTGAGGGATCTTGATAGTACAGTGTGCTAGCATTGCCCATTTATTACCTTTTTGTAATTTTTTAGGCACATTTGACTATGTGCCAGTATAAGATTAAAGCGGGGTTCCACCCATTTTTAATAGGTTGGAATACATAGATCTATGTAATCCCCTTTAAAACGGCTTTTACCAATGGAAACTTTTTTTTTTGCTAGTAAATACCTTAATTTCGGCTTTATTCCTCCTCTCCTCACTTCCTGGTCCGATAAGCGATGACGTCATTCGGCGATCCGCAGTGTCTGCTGGGATGTATTCTATTCCAGAAATCTCGCAGTAGCTGTATCTGTACTGAGCCGTGCCTGCCCCGCCTCCGCCCCGCCTCCTCTCATTGAGTTGCGTTGTATGAATGTATTAAGGCCGTTCTCTGTCCCGCCTCCGCCCCGCCTCCTCTCATTGAGTTGTATTGCAATACAACTCAATGAGAGGAGGCGGGGCAGAGAACAGCCTTAATACATTCATACAATGCAACTCAATGAGAGGAGGCGGGGCAGAGAACAGCCTTAATACATTCATACAATGCAACTCAATGAGAGGAGGCGGGGCGGAGGCGGGGCAGGCACGGCTCAGTACAGATACAGCTACTGCGAGATTTCTGGAATAGAATACATCCCAGCAGACACTGCGGATCGCCGAATGACGTCATCGCCGATCGGACCAGGAAGTGAGGAGAGGAGGAATAAAGCCGAAATTAAGGTATTTACTAGCAAAAAAAAAAAAAAAAAGTTTCCATTGGTAAAAGCCATTTTAAAGGGGATTACATAGATCTAAAGTTCCAAAAATGGGTGGAACTCCACTTTAAAGGCACTGGAGCAGGGGATGAATTTCTCTTGTCCTGGTGTCTGATTATAGGTGAATCCACCTTGTTTGACCCCAAAAAAGTTTACATAGGTGGTCTCACTCATGCCGCTGCACAATGCTTTTTGTGTCTGTTTTTTTCTCTCTTTTTTCATTAGACACTAGGCTTGTGCTTTTGGTGGCTTGCAGCGATTGGAGGAAGTTTTCATAATATGCTATGATTGGTCCCCGGATGGTGCCTGCTGATTGGATTCTGCTTTAGGCTCCAGGGGGCATAGGATTACTTCCTCTTCCTGCCTCCTAGTGTGTATAGCATCATCGTGAAGGGGCGGGATCGATTGCAGCTCATGCCGCTCCTCCCCTTCCAGTGATTACTTGGCCATATAATGTGGATGTTAGGTGGTGCCAAACCACGCCCCCTGATGTCACACTCTGACGAAACTGGTTGGGGACTGGCCTCGTTTGCCCTGTAACATCCTTGCAGCATCCTCCTTCCTTTGCTGGGAGACTAGGATTACATCTGGCTATAGCTATCACACATTCTACTTGCAAGATCCCCTCAGGATATTTACCTTGATGTCTGGCTTATCTACCTTAAATGTGAGTGTTTTATTGGCTTTTTCCATTAAATATTACCTGTGTTAAGCTATACTGCACCATGAGGTATTTTTTCTTCTTACATGTGCCGATGGCGATATTTATATGTCCATGAGAGGATTGGCTTTATACACCTAGAGGCATTTCCTGTGGAGGTGATATTTGGTCTGACCTAGTGTGAAAGGAGATGACTTCCTGTCAATGTGTACTGAGATCCCTGTAATGGGGATCACACATTTCTGGTAAGAGGCCACTGTTACTGGTGTTTGGTGGAGGCTATCCATTCTGATCTTCTCACCCGCATCTTGGACCTCCTATTGGACTCCTTTCTTCTATGGACTCTCTATAATTATGCAATATCATCAGTAGTAACATTGATTGATTTTTATGATCACTGTATCAAGCGCTGCATACTTTGTTTTAATTCTGTCTGAGGTTGGGGTACAACAACTTTTTTATGCTGGCAGCTGTTATCGTGGTCTGATTTTGTTTGTCCGATTAAGCGCAGTATATTCTGTTTTTTATATCTGCATGTGTGCGTCTCAATTCATTGAAAAGCATACTTCTTTTTTCTGGAATATTAATTCCTCTTACATTTTATAAAATAACTTTTATAGGTGCCATTGAATACAAGCAATTAGATAGAAAGGAAGGCGAAGGAAAAAAAAAAAAAGAACCCCCCAATAAAAGGAACAAAAAAAGGCCTCCAAACAAGGAGACCTTAAATACTAAGCCGATAGGCTATACCTAATATACAGCACGCCTTCCCCTACTGCGTGCAGTCCTACTGAGGATTCAACCCGGACATTTACCGGGGTGAGGTTCCCAGACCCTCCCATTCCCACCCTTCTAGACTATACCATGTCTGTTAAAGCAAAAAATTCCCCACACACATATCTTCACCCTTTCTCCTGTTCTATACTGTTTATATAAAGAGAAGGAAAGAGGAAAGAGGAAAAAAAAAAAGGTAGGAAGGCAAAAATTCCACTTAACATCCCAGCGTATATAATGCTGGTAATCTCAATTCATTTCCAACCCCCCTGAGCTTACTAATAATATAGACAGCCTGCATATTACATTTTGTAACAATAATTGTACTCAAAACTTTAACAGACATACCTCATTTGTGGAAAAGGGGGAAAAAAAGGCGGGGGGAGGGATAGGAGGGTTAAGGGTTCCCAATGACGCCCCGATGTATGTTACACCGGTGATTTCAGTCGAACCCTACTCCCCTAAACATGGTGAATGTGTCTAGTGATATAAATTTGTGACTCTTAGTAAGTGCAGAGAGAAAAAAAAAAAACCCACAAAAGGGATAGGAGAGTCAATGGTTCGATAATTTCAGTTCGAACCCCTCTCCCCTAAACCTTAGTGAATGTGTAATGTGTCTTAATAGTGTATACATGTGACTTTAATAAGTGCCGAAAAAAAAAAAAAAAAAGTGAACCGTGGGTGTGTCTTAAAAGTATAAACAACCTTCGTATTACATTTCTTATAACCTTAATCAAGTGCGGCAAAAATTGAATCTTTTAAAAAAAATTAAAAAAAAGTGAAAAAATACCCCATCAATCCTACATCATAAATCAATACCGTACTTCCCAACTCAAATACAATTCACACCCCAACAAAACCTATCGCGAGGAAGAAAAAAAAAAAAAAGTAAACCGTGGGTGTGTCTTAAAAGTATAAACAACCTTCATATTACATTTCTTATAACCTTAATCAAATGCAGCAAAAATTGAATCTCTTTAAAAAATAAAAATAAAAAAAGCCCTCCATATCTTTATATACAATAATTCAAGTTCCTTCTTTCTTTTCTCTTTCCTTCATCAGCGCATATTTAACCCCGATAGTAATGACAGTCTCCTGATATGTTCTTCTGAAATGGATTCCCCCAGGACATCTCTGGTCTAACATCTAGGCTTTATCTTTTATTATCTTCTATATTTCTTCATTCACATTCCGATTCTCTGAGTACAGATCTGTTGATAACCAATTGGGGATATAAAATTCCTTTAAACCCAGAAAAGTTAATAGTTTAAGTAAGTCCTCTAATGAATGAAGTGTAAAATAAACGTTATCTTTATGAAATGTTACAGCAATGGGGTAATGCCAACGATATTTGTACCCCAGCTCTTTAGCTTTTTCCAAAAGTGGTCTCAAAAGAGATCTCCTATTTAATGTGGCTCTTGAGATTTTGGGAAGAATCCTTATCTTGGCCCCCTCATATTCCAAGGAACCCGTTATCCAAGCCTTTCTTAGGATTTCTTCCTTTTTAACAAAAAAGTGTATCCGCGCTATGACATCTCGAGGTTTATCTGAATTTTTGTATCTTGAGCTCGGGGTTCTATACATCCTGTCTATTTCCAAAGGGGTTGTGGATATCAACCCCATAAGTTTGTCTAATATATCTCTCACTGTTTCTTGTAGAAGACCTTTTTCAATTGTTTCTGGAATACCTCTAATTCTTAAGTTTTTCCGTCTGCTCCTATCCTCCATTTCTTCCAAACAAAGCTGTAGACTAGATATTGATTTGATAAGGGTATCTATCTTTTTCCAGTCTGATAATTCTATGGGTTATTTTATCCAGTTTCTGTTCCCCTGTATGTACTTTTATAGACATCTCATCAACTTCTTCTCTAATCATCTGTATATCTTTACTAATTTTGGTCTCCATTTTTTGCATGATCTCTTCCAGATCTATTTTAGTAGGTAAGGTAAGGATTGATCTTATATCCATCTCTTTCTTCCTCTCCCTTTTTGGTATTTTTTAGATCGCTACCTGTAGGTCTTCTCTCTGGTTCTTTTTTTTTGAGTGAATATCTGTTGTTTTGTTTTTTTTGCCATCATCCCAAAAATAGTCAAAAAAGAAAAGAAGTGCTCAGCTGTTTTCCAACTGAGCCCTTCGTTTCTTCCTTACTTTCAATAATGTTTATTGACTTTTTCACCTAACACATAACAAAGACAACCATAGAATGGTAGTGAACTGAAGAACAAATCAAAATGAAGAACAGAGTACAGGGCGTTCTGTGAATACATAGTAAAACTGTATGGAAAACTTAATGCATGTAACATATTGATGAGGTTATCAACAGGAAGGAACAAAGTATTTACTTTGGGTCCAGACCGACCAGTCTTTGTGAAATTTTGTATCACATAGGGGAGAAAAACTGAATTTTTGTAAAATCTTACCTGTAAAATTCCTTTCTCTGAGTCCTCCGACAGTCGCCGCCATCTTCATATTCGTCACAATGGGGTATTAGACTTTGCTCCGTAGGAGTAGCTAGGCAACAGAATATGTCAATATTAAAGCTTTTAACATATCCCCACCCCAGGGGGTGGTCCCCTCAGTCTATACCCTCCTGCTTCCTGTTTCATACTTCAGTTTCAGTGGAATAGCAGTAGAGTACCTAAACCCCAAAAGAGGGGCGGGGGCGGCGACTGTCGGAGGACTCAGAGAAAGGAATTTTACAGGTAAGATTTTACAAAAATTCAGTTTTCTCTTACGTCCTCCGACAGTCGCCGCCATCTTCATATTCGTCACAATGGGGACGTCCCAAAGCAGTGCAAACATGAGGGGTGGAAAATGCAGCCGCGCCTAAAGGCAACGCAGTCCCCACATCAAAGAAAGTAACCTTACCAAAGGAAGGAAACCAGCTGGGCAACATGAGAAAAAACTTGCTCAACGGGAGCAATAACCCAGGAAAAAAACAAATAACCCAGGGATAAAAAGAAATCCCAAACAGCCCAAAGGTCCAAAACAAGGGACCCTAAGGAACCGCCGCACTAAGAACCTTGCGGCCAAAGGAAGCATCTGCCGATGCTTGAAACTCCACTCTGTAAAACAGAGTGAAGGCGTGCACGGTCGACCAAGTCGCCGCCCTACACACCTGGGCCACAGAAGCCCCATGACGACAGGCCCAAGACGTACTCAGAGATCTGGCAGAGTGCGCCTTCACAGGCATAGCGGAAACTGTTCCCTGCAAAGCATAGGCCTGTTCAATGGCCTGTCCGAACCAATTGGCGACGGCAGAAGCCGACGCCGCTACGCCCTTCCGAGGACCCCCGGAAGGACAAACAAGAATCCGACATGCAAAAAGATTCAGACGATTGTAGGTAAATCCTAATCGCCCGAACAACATCCAAGGAGTGCAACTCCACCTCCTTCGGATGCTTAGACTTCGCGCAAGGCGAAGGCAAGACAATGTCCTCATCAAGGCGAAATTCCGAAACCCTCTTCGGAAAAAAAGAAGGGCTAGGTCGCAAGACCACCTTAACCAAGTTAGTGACCAGATACGGACATCTGCAGGACAAGCAGCCAGCTCCGACACTCAGCGAGCCGAAGTGATCGCCACCCAAAAAGGTGACCTTCTTGGACAACATAGACAACGAGATCTACCTGATCCGTTCAAAAGGACCATGTTGTAACACGGACAGAACAAGATTCCAGTCCCAAGGAGGCAGAGGCACCCTCCTAGGAGGGACCAGATGCCCCTGAACAAAAGTGCCAACCAAGGAGTTAGATGCCCTAGGACGTTGAAAGATAACGGCCATCGCAGACACCTGACCCTCGATCGTAGCCAGCGCCAAACGCTGGCAACACCTTTTCGAAGGAAGGACAACACCCTAGACACCGAGTACGGGCGAGGTGAAAACCCCCTGGACTCACACCAGGCAAAATAGGCCTTCCAAGTACGGTAATAGACCTTCCCCGAGGAAAATTTCCTCGCGTCGATCAAAGTGTGAATGACCTCAGGGGAGAGACCCCCATCCCTCAGGACCTCGGTCTCAACAGCCAGGCCGTCAAAGCCAGCGACTGTAAAGCAGAATGGAATATCCGTCCTTGATACCGGAGATCTTCTCGAAGAGGCAGACGCCACGGGGCGTCGACCGCCAAATGCACGAGGTTTGCGTACCAGGACCGGCGAGGCCAGTCCGGTGCCACAAGAAACACTGTGTTCTGGTTCCGAGTTCAACCTGCGAAGGAACCTGGACAGCCATTGAAACGATGAAAACGCATACATCAGTCGGTACTGATGCCACGGAGCTACCAACGTGTCTGACGCGTCTGCCCGAGGATCGCGCGGCCTTGCCACGAAGCCTTTCCACCTTGCTGTTCAGACGAGACACGAACAGGTCTACCTCCGGAAGACCCCACTTCGCGCACCACATCTGGAAGACATCCGGGTGGAAGGACCATTCCCCCTGGTCCGGGGACTGGCGGCTTCAGATAATCCGCCTGCCAGTTCTCCACCCCCGGAATGTGAACCGCCGATATCGCCGGGACGTGTGTCTCGGCCCAAGACAGAATGTCGGCCACTTCCCGAGCCGCTCGGGCTCTCTTGGTGCCCCCTTGGTGATTGACGAAAGCCACCGCCGTGGCATTGTCCGTCTGCACCCGAACCGGACAGCCCTGTAGCCCGTCCGGCCAACGTTGAAGGCAGAGATTCACCGCACGCAATTCCAGAATGTTGATCGGAAGGGAGGAAACCTCCTCCGACCAAGTTCCCTGGGCGGACAGAACGCCCAGAACACCACCCCAGCCCAACAGGCTGGCATCCGAGGTGACCACTGTCCATGAGAGAGGACGAAAAGACTTGCCCCCCGACACCGCCGGGGACTGGAGCCACCACAGAAGATCTCTTCTGGTGCGATGGCCCAACGAAATCTGGAGATCCAGAGATTGCGGTCGCCCGTCCCACCTGGACAGGATCTCCGCTTGGAGACCCCGCATGTGAAACTGGGCGAAGGGAATCGCCTCGAAAGCCGAGACCATCAATCCCAGACATCTCAAGCACGTCCGGATTGACGAGCACGGAACGTTCCTAAGGGACCTGACTTCTTCCTGAAGAGTCCTGAGTTTGTCGTCTGGTAGGAAGATCTTCGCCCGGACCGAGTCCAGAATCATTCCCAGGTAGGGAAGATGAATTGACGGACACAGCGTCGACTTTGGAAAATCATCGTCCAACCAAACTCCTGTAGAGTCAGCATCGTGATGGACAGGTCCTCCTCCAGACCCTGGCTGGTCGCAGACCGAACCAGAATATCTTCCAGATACCCCAGGACAGAGATGCCCTGGGCTTTCAACAAACCAGAAACCGGTGCAAGCACCCTGGCGAAAAACCGTGGAGCCGAAGCGAGACCAAAAGGTAACGCCACGAATTGGAGTGATCCTCCGCAATGGCGAATCGAAGGTACCTCTGGCGACCCTCGAAAAACGGGATGTGAAGGCACGCATCCTTCAAGTCGATGGAAGCCATGAATTCCCCCGGAACCAGGGCAGCCACCACCGACCGCAGGGATTCCATGCGGAACTTGCGAACCCGCAAAAAGCGGTTCAGAGCCTGTTAGTCCAGAATTGGACGTACCCTGCCCTCCTTCCTGGGCACAGTGAACAGAGTGGAATAGAAACCCCCGAAATCTGTCCCGAGGAGGCACCGAAACCACCCGAGGGAAAAAATCTGCTCTCCGGCCGAGAGAGAAAACTCGATCTTGTAGCCAGAACGAACGATTTCCTGAACCCACCTGTCCCGAACACGGGCCAACCAGGGTTGAAGAAAAACCGAGCAAGCGTCCCCCCACCCCAGAACTGGGTGAGGACGCCCCTGCAGGCCGCATTGTTATGGGCAGCGGGTCCGGACTGGCTGGACTTCTGGTAACCTGACCACGGCTTCTTTTGGGAGCCTTGACCATTGAACAGCTTGCCTTTATAGTGCGCCCAAAAGGCACGAAAGGACCCCCGAGAGGGCCTAAAATAAGCATGCTTCTTACCATGAGCAACCTTAGCCTTGCGGGATCGGGGCAAGAGCGTGCTCTTACCACCCGTGATCCCCTTTATCAGTGTATCCAAGTATTCTCCAAAAAGGCGAGATCCATCATAGGGCAGATTGGCGGCGAGACAACACCGCCACACTGTGTACACGTGCAGCCAACGGTACTATATCCAAGTCCGCATCACACAAATACATGACACCCTGATGGATTTGATCCACCAAATCCAATGTCGCCGGTGAGGCTGAATCAGCCACCAGGACGCGCCTGAGTACCTGCGTCCAATTCGCGACAGCCTGGGCTGTCATAAGCGAAGCAAATAGAGCCTTTAGCATAGAACCCGTAATAGAGTAAGTATGACGGGCAAGAGACTCCAGCCTCCTGTCCGCAGCATCCCGGAACACCGGGGTGTCCTCTGCAGGAATCGCAGTGGACTTATTCAAAACCGCCACCGCGTGATCCACCGGAGGTGGCGCACACCACCGCTCATCAGTAGCGGGCGTGAAAGGATACCGCAGCCTGAACCTACTTGGTACAGCAAAGGGCTTGCGTATATTGCGCCATTGTCCCTTAACAGCGCGCTGAAAATCATCAGTGCAAGAAAAGACCTGCGATGTCATGCGTCTTTTCTGCATCCCATAAGCTGCCAGGGCAGCAGGAGGACATGGTTCATCCTGTAAACGCAATGTTTGCTTGATAAAAGCAATCAATTCATCCATGAGTGCAAGCTCTTCAGGCGAGCCAGGGGGAGAATTATCCACCCCTTCTACCTCAGCCTCCACCTCGGACCTTACAAGATCCAGGGAGGAACAGGACCCCGATAAGGAGACCCCAGCTATAGCAGCCCCATCACCATCACCCTCTGATCAGAGGAGATTAAAACTCTGGGTCGTTTTGTGGATCGAGCAGCCACAAGCATTTGCACCTGAGCAGCAATGTTAGCCACAACCGCAGCCAAAATCCCCCCCTGGGGGGGAAACAGCAGTCCCTTGGTCACCCACCAAAGTGGTAGGAAATTTGCTTTCCTGAGAATCCATTGCCCCAATACCATGCCGGAGAATAAAGGGTTAACAACCCCTTAAACAAGCGCGGCGAGCGCTGCCCACCGCACACACACACTAACACAATTTTGACCCCCACAGGGAGAAAAAACTCAACTCAGGCAAGGAAATAGGGACAGGGAGGTAAAAACCTGTAAAGACCACCGCTGCTGCTGCTGCTGCCTCGATCGGTGCGCCAAGGGAAAGGAAGCGATGCAACACAGGACGCTCTATGAAAGCCTATGGAAGGCTACAAGAAAATGGCGGCCCGCAGTGAGACCATGCGGCCGGAGTGAGCGCTGCCAAAATGGCGCCGTTTGGCGCCGAAAACGCCGCTCCTCCACCTCAGTGAAGTGGAGAAAACACACCACAGTATTAAAACATGGCGGACCGCCGCAGCGGTCGCTGTAATGTGCCCCAAACATGAAATAAACATGCCCCACAGCACACAGCCGTTCACACATTCACAGTCTGACACAGATAGTGCAGCACATCCCCCCCTCCTCGCAGCCCACAGCATGCAGCCAGAGAGATAGGGAACTTAACAGTGTGAACACAGGCAGGGTAACACAGTCCCAGACTGACACCCCCCAGACAGACAGGTCCCCACACAGATACACTTACCTCCTAGATGGCGTGGGGAACCCGCACAGGCGAACAAGCCACTGCACATGTGACAGGGAGAGTCGCATCCAGGACCCAGCAAAAATGGGGTTGAGAAACCGCACAGCGTCCAGTGAGGTAGCCACCTCACCATAGCATCCCTGCACCGAACAGGGATGGGTCGTTCATTGCGCCAGGAGCGTTACCTGGCTGAACGCTCGATGGCAGGCTGGGAAGCCACTGACCCACAACCTGCTAACAGGGGGATCAGCCCGAGACCCAGCCCGCACAAATCCTCTTCATCAGAAGAACTAACTAACGCTGACAAAAATAACAGCTAAGTAAAGAGAGAGAAAAAACTCAAACAAAAATCAAAAAAGTAATGAAAGAAAAAATTCTGCCCAAATGGATCTGATTATTGGATTGGCTGCAGCCTACCTCAAAAATATAGTACAAAACTATATCAAAAATGATAGAAGTATGATAGGGTAATTGGCGCTGCCAATAATTTTAAAAAATGTGTATATATATATATATATATACAGGGGAATGGTATATCTAACAAATGCAAAGACGATGTATAAAAATGTGATAACGATGGTGTAAATAAAGGTCCTTATATATACCCAATTGTTTCAATGTAATGTCACAGTATGTATTCTAATCAACAAAGGATATATTTATATCATTAATAAATAATTAATCATAAACCAGTAAAATTAAACAACATAAATAAATAAAATGTGTGCAGTGCCAACAAGCAATAAATATATTTCAACCGGTGGAAAATAAGTGAATCTAAAGGTAAATAAATAATTGTCGTGACTGGTGTAATAAATAATTTAAACACTAGGTGGCAGTATTGATAAAAAAATGTAAAGTGTGGATATCCAAGTAAAAAACAGTTGTAAAGTGATAGAATGTGCCAAGTGGTATGTTAATATCAGAAGAAAACAGTCAATACTAAAAAAGTGAAAAAATGGATATCCAGGTGCAAAATCAATATATAAAATAAATACTGAAAATTAAATATCGTGCCAAGTGAAAGTAAAATAGTTTGAAATCTATAAAAACACTTATAGAAGTTCCAAGAATAAATATACACAGATAATTAAATAGTCCATAATAAAAGTGAAAGAAGTCCACAAATATTGATCAGTATAATGATCTTCCAAAGTGGTGCAATGATAATGTGCTATAAAGTGCCAAAGAAGGTTTTCATGGATGGAGGGGGTGCTTCCCAGTGATGGATCAGGTTGTGGGTGTCGGGTGAGGGAATTTCCGTGCTCCCCTTCCTATATAGCCCGCACTCACCAGAGAGCGGCACCCCTACAGGGGTAACCAGCGTTGGATTAATGGGGTGTTCCCCGAAAAACTGCGGTGAGCCTCTCCACTCCTTCTGGGATCAAATGCACTTCCTCCTTCCAGTAATAAGGTAATTAGGTAAGCGATGTAGTATGGGATCTTGGGCAGCACTCCAGAGTATTATCAATGATGTCCGAGATTATATGGATAGAAAACACTAATATAGTGATGTACTGCAAAATGTGTCTGTTTATTAAACATATAACATGAAGTACTCACATTTAAAATAACGATACAGTGTCCGTAAGCAGGTAGGGACCGCGAACCCCTCGTATAGCGGTACTTCCGGACGCCGTGCGTATCAGCAACCGGATATGCGTTTCAAAGGGCGGAACTGACGTGCCTACGCTCTACGCGTTTCGTCATCAAGCTGACGTCATCAGGAGCAGCGTGAGGCTACGCGAGTCCCGCTTGTATAAATCCTAGTAGGTTGCCCGGCAACCGGAACGAGCGCCCAATCGGAGAATTCATACTAGCGCGTCATCAGTTGTTGGGCAGTATTTAATAGTCTAAATTTAAAAGAAGTGTGGAACTTCCTGAAGGTTTTGTGATGACCAATGAATTCTATTCGGGAGCCAGAGTCAGCAGTTGCTAGGGTAATGTTTTTAAATGGATTAGTTAATACTATAACCACGGATGATAAAACTAAATTTAAATTAGTAACAAAGGGATATAAAAGAGCACCCAAGCTAATTCGTCTATATTTTGAAGATTCTGCAATCCCAAATGTAAGAAAATAATTAAATTTGCGACAAATATGATTAAATAATTAAATATAATCATGTGTAAAAATATTTAAATTAGCATCATAGACTATATTCCTCAAGAGTAGATTAAATAAAAATATATTTGGATAAAAATTAAAATGGTATAAAAGCATGTGCACTCTCAATATAAATAAAAAATATTATTAAAATTATTATTAGAAAACCTGTTAAGAGTATAAGAGGATTCTGGCAAAACAGCCCGGAACAGATTATTAGTTATAAAATAATTCCAGTAAGGTCTACATCATATTTATGGGACTGATATGTAGATTAAGTTATTGTAAAAAATTATATATATATTATTTGAAATAAAAAATGTCTAATAAATAATGTATACATGGAAATGTGAGGATTTATATATATAGATAATGTTATATCTTATTCATTACTTTGTACTTTATGGGAAAAGGAAAGGCATTAATTTCCTGTGGACAGGCAACCCACTGGGTGGTATATACATATACAGGGTATATATTATTTAGCAAACCTCTAATAAAAAACATATATCAATAAGCATCCTATATGTAATCATATATATAACCTTGTAGATCCATATGGTATACTATAAGGACCAAAACATAAATTATCACCAAATAAATTGGAAGCGTGTGTCAAAATCAAAGTAATGATTCTTAGTATACATAGGTATCTGCATCGAGTGACCAGCCATAGTATGTCTATAAACAAAAAGAAGGTCATGTAATTAAATAATAGTCATAGTAAGTATTCTAGTCAGAGGAGAATGTATGGGTATCTTTCCATATTTGAATGTAAAAGGAACTATACAGAGAAATAACTTGGCTTATTCAGAGATAATATATTGCATCCATGGGAACTTGGTGTCAGATTTGTTGATAATTGTCAGTAATATCAAGTTATTTATTTAAAAGGTTAAAAAATAATTAAAAATCAGATATAAAGCAATTCAAATCTATGTCAAGATTGAGTCCTCCAGGTTGTAAGGATTCTAACAGATATATCCACTTAGTTTCGTTTTGTGAGACTTTTCTGGTTTTATTTTCACCTCTCCAGTGTTCCTTAACACTGTCTATTCCATAAAATATTAACCCTTTAGGGTTTCGATTGTGTACATCTCTAAAATGTCTGGATAGACTGTGTTTATGAAATCCTCTCTTAATGTTTCCAATGTGTTCCCTGATACGTACCATTAGAGGTCTGGTAGTTCTGCCTATGTACTGTAGTTTGCAAGGACATTCCACAATGTATGTCACGTGGGTACTGTGGCAGGTGATCAGGTTTTTTATTTTAAAAATCTTTTTGTTCACATTAGATTTAAATTGTGTTGTTTTCTTTTTCTGTGTTGGGTTGTTCCTGCAGGCTAGGCAATTACGACATAGGATGAAGCCTTTCATATCTGGAAAAAGTTTCACTTCTTTTGGAGGATTTACTACATTGTGAACAAGTCTGTTCCTCAGTGTAGGTGCCTTCCGATAAATAAATCTTGGCCTACTTGGTAAAATTTTAGAAAAGGTCTTATCTGATTTTAAAATAGGCCAGTACTTTTTAAAAAATTTTTCTACTGACTTGTATTGTTTGTTGAATCCCGTTATAAAAGCATATTCAAAGTTATTATCATTGTTTCGAGTCTTCGTTTTTAGTAGTTCCTCTCTTGGTATATTTTTGATACTGTCTTTGGTTCTCTCTAAAATCGCCTTATCATATCCTTTCTCCTCGAATCGTTGAGTTAATTTTGCAGCTTGTATTTCAAAATCCTCAATATTGGTACAGTTTCTTCTGACCCTCATATATTGTCCTTTAGGTATGTTTTGCTTCCATTTTGGATGGTGGCAGCTGGACGTCGGGATATACCCGTTCTTATCTGTAGGCTTAAAAAAGGTTTTGGTCTCTATTCTATCAATATTCTTAAAAATCTGTAGATCCAAGAAGTCAATTTGTTGTTTATCATAATTGGCTGTAAATTTTATACCATAAGGGTTATTATTGAGTTGCTGAATAAAATTAATTAAAGTGTCTTGTGCTCCTTCCCATACTAAAAATATATTTGCTTGGTATGCCCATGTGGCCTGCACTATGTTGGCAGGACCATACGGGCCTTAAGAGCACGTTTTGGTCAGCATCGACGCTACATTCAGGAAGGCAAGGACCATCACAGCATCCCCAGACATTTCCTTCATCACCATGCCAAGTCGACTGAAGGTTTATATGTCTGGGTGATTGAAGCCATCCCCAAAGGTCCCCCTGAGGCTGAGAGATTCAAGCGACTGTGTAGTAGGGAAACCTACTGGATATACGCCTTGAATGTCCTCGCGCCCGGGGGATTGAATGAGGAGTTAGACGTCAACACCATTTTATGAGTCATTATACCAATACATAGCCCTCTTCCTCTTTCCCTCCTTTCCTCTCCCCCTTCCCCTCCCTTTTCTGGAGATCATTATATGTACGTATGTGTATGACATATATGTACATATAAAATATTTTCTTTATATATAGGGAATCTTTTTTATATTTTGTATAAGGAATTTTATATATATATATATATATATATATATATATATTTTAGGTGTATGTAGTTTTCCATGTATGTACATATACATTTATACGTGGTATTTCCTTTTATATTCATGCCTATATTTATATTTTTATAGATATGTATATATACATACTTAATGGTATCATGATGAAAATCTTTTAGTAGTATATGGACGCAGCGCTCCTTTTTACCTTTTTTTTTTTTTTTCCGTTCTTATATATATTCTTATATATATTTTCATTTATTTCTTACTTATCTCTTATTTATTTTTATGTCATATGTATCCGTTATGGATGGGACACCTTTTCATAAATATATATATATATTGTACAGGACGCCAAGGTTGGGTCCTGGACAGTCGCTATATATCTCCTGTGTTTGGGTTGTGGTCTCTTTAAGGGAAGTTGGGAAATGTTCAGGGGGTCACCCAAGACGGGTGAGAAATTCTTGGAAATAGCTAAAATCAGGAGGACTGAATCGCAGTTCTCTCTGGGTTGAATAGAGAGATATTTGGGACCCGGAATTTGGGGGGCTCTGTAGTGATATTTGGGTGGGAAAGAGCCCCCACCCCTGACCATATGGGATTCCAGCACACACAGGGTTAAGACCCATGAGAAGCAGTCCTTAAGAGACAGGAAGCAGCAATAGGTGAGTGTGGGGGAGGAGTAGTTTGGTGGTTGCACCTGTCTGAAGGAGCTGCAAGTTTGCTGGAAGCTGCTGAGAGGTCTATTAAGGACTGTTACAAACCTTGGGGTGAAGACCCATCCACAAAACCGTATGTGCCTTTTTTCTTGCTTTATTCCTTTGTGCTGAAGAAAAGCGGACTTTATTTTGTGTTTGATTTATGCACTGCTGGAAGCCTGTTTAAGTTTGCTGAAATAAAGCCTTTTTGTTTATGTTTTAAACGGTTGTGCACTCAATCCGGTGGAGCTAGAACCCCCAAACTTTACAACTGGTGGAGGATGCGAGCAAAGTGCATTTTGCAGCCGCAAAAGCCGTTTAAAACCAAAAAAACTGACATTTAAAGAGACAGTATACCTATGGCATGTCTTGGGTGAAAACAGCTCAGACACTGCAAACAGCAGGCATGGAGGAGGTTATTAAAGCACTGGTGCAAGCCACTGTGACCCAGCAGCAAGCCTCAGTAGAGGCAAACCGTCGCCATGAGGAAGCAATGGCTCAGCAGCAGCAAGCCCTGGCACAGGCTGTAAAGGCACAACAGGAAAGCACACGGTTGCTAGCTGCTCAGTTTACTGCCCAGCAGGAGTCCACTCAAGCACAGGTGGCTGCCTTGCAGGAGGCAGTACAGCGTTTGGCTCAGGGACGAGAGCAAGCAGTCATTGCCGATGGCAACCCAGTATCTGTGAGAGCCAGCCATTACTTGCAAAAACTGACCCCCAGTGATGATGTGGAGGCTTTTCTCACAACTTTTGAGAGGATAGCGGAGAGAGAGGGGTGGCCCCGTGACCAATGGGCTGGCATTATCTCCCCTTTCCTTACTGGTGACCCGCAAAAAGCCTACTTTGACCTTCCAACTGAGCACATCAGCGACTATGAGCGTCTGAAGGCAGAGATCTTGGCCCGCCTGGGGGTGACCACAGCTGTCCGGGCTCAGAGGGTGCACCGCTGGAGGTACAAACCTAATCGGCCACCCAGGTCCCAGATGCACGAACTGGTACAGCTGGTGAAAAAATGGCTGCAACCAGAGAAGCTGACAGGCCCGCAAATGGTGGAACGGGTAGTGATGGACTGGTACCTGCGGTCCCTACCAGATGACCTACAGCGCTGGGTAAGCCATGGCGACCCTGCAACCGCTGACCAGCTGGTAGAGTTGGTCGAAAGATACACTGTGGTGGAAGACCTGCTCGGGCCTGCCAAGCATCGGGCAACCAGGCCAGCCACAGCACCTAGGAGAGAAGCTCCGCCAGACGTTGTCACCCACAAACCGGTATCTTCTTCAGCAGAACCACGGAGGTTGGTTCCTGTCCCAAGGATTGGAGACATACAGTGCTGGCGATGTCGGTCCTGGGGGCATACCCGGGCACAATGCCCACTTCAGGAGGAGCCTATGGAGTGCGGGACTGTTCGGAGAAGCTCTTTTTATGTGCAAAGAGCATGTGCCACCCATCTTGATATAGCGGCTGGACAGTTTGAATGTGAACTATGGGTGAACCACCTTCCTGCCAAGGCTCTGCTGGACTCTGGTAGCATGGTAACGCTGGTACATACCAGGGTGATCGGAAGACTCGGCCCAGTAAGTAAGACTCTACGGGTAGTATGTATCCATGGGGACACCAGAGAGTACCCCCTGGTGCCAGTGACTGTTGCCTATGGTGGTACCTCCGTGACACAAGAAGTCGGGGTGGTAAGAAATTTGATACATGATGTCATAGTGGGGCGGGACTGCCCACTGTTTTTTGAACTTTGGAACCAGGTACAGTGTGAACAGCCTGGACAACCAAGGGGACTGGGGACCCTCAGCCTCGAAGGAACAGAATCTGAGGGGTCCGGGCCTGAAATCCCCACAACACAACCCCCTGATGGGGAGGTACCTGTCACTAACAATGACATTGCAGAAAATGTTAAAGTGGACGATATTGTTTCTGTTTCAGGTCGCAAGACCGAGCTGACCTCTGAGGGGGGAGAGGTCTCCCCGTTACAGGTTATGCTGGGAGAGGATGATGAGGAACTCTCCCCACCACAGTCCCAGGTTGAGGAGAGTGAAGGGGAAACTTCCTCAAGGCCAGTGCATCCAGACCTGGACGTATCCAGGGGTGCGTTTGGCACCGCTCAATTGCAGGATCTTACCTTGGTCAATGCTAGAGAGCAGGTTTCTGTTATTGATGGGATCCCACAAATACCAGGTGCAGACCAGAGGTTTCCTCATTTTGCATTGAAAGATAACTTGGTTTATCGAGTGGCTGAAAGCCGAGGGGAAACTGTTGAGCAGTTGCTGGTTCCCCAGCCTTATAGGCGGATGCTTCTCGATCTAGCCCACAATGATGCACTGGGAGGACACCTGGGGGCAGAAAAAACAGAGGCCAGGGTAACTGACCGGTTTTACTGGCCAGGGGTAAAGGCCGAGGTTAAAAGGTATTGTGCGTCCTGTCCGACTTGCCAGTTAACTGCCCCGGTGTCCCATTACAGAAACCCCCTGGTACCCTTGCCAATTATCGAGGTACCATTTGAACGAATTGCAATGGATCTCGTAGGACCCCTGGTGAAGTCAGCAAGGGGGTTCCAATATATACTAGTCATCCTAGACTATGCCACTAGATATCCAGAAGCAGTCCCTTTAAGGAAAACTTCCTCTAAGGCCATTGCCAGGGAACTATTTCAAATGTTTTCCCGAACGGGGTTCCCCAAAGAAATATTGACGGACCAGGGCACCCCTTTTATGTCCAAAGTGATGGCGGACTTGTGCAAACTGTTCCAGATTAAGCAGTTGCGGACGTCCGTCTATCACCCGCAGACTGATGGCCTAGTCGAGAGGTTCAATAAAACTTTAAAATGCATGTTAAAAAGAGTGGTCCAGAAAGATGGGAAGGATTGGGATATGTTACTCCCTGCCCTGTTGTTTGCCATCCGGGAGGTTCCACAAGCATCAACGGGTTTCTCACCGTTTGAGTTAGTGTATGGGCGAAGGCCCCGGGGGTTGCTAGATCTAGTAAAGGAGACATGGGAAAGTGAGTCTTCCCCACACAAAACTGTGGTAGAGCATATCTCCCAAATGCGAGAGAGAGTGGCTAAGGTAATGCCGTTGGTGAGGGAGCATCTGCAGAAGGCTCAAGATGCCCAAAGAAGGGTGTACAACCGGTCGGCTAAAATCAGACAATTTCAAATAGGAGACCGGGTGGCCGTCCTAATACCAACGGTGGAGAGCAAGTTCTTGGCCAAGTGGCAAGGTCCGTTTGAGATAGTGGAAAAAATGGGGGAAGTGAACTACAAGGTACACCAGCCTGGGAGAAGAAAGCCATACCAGATCTACCACATAAATTTGTTGAAACCCTGGAGAGACAGAGAACAGGTGTCTGCAGTGATAGGTGTCCAGTCAGGGGACCCTGCAGGGATTGACCTGGTGCAGGTTGCTGCTACCCTGTCTAGGCCCCAAACCCAACAGGCAAAAGAATTTCTGCAAAGAAATAGGGACATGTTTTCAGGGTTACCTGGTCTCACCAATGTCATCGAGCATGACATTGTAACCGAGCCCAATGAAAAAATCCGGTTAAAGCCGTATCGTATCCCAGAAGCTCATAGGGTGGCAGTGTCTGAGGAGGTAAAAAGAATGCTTGAGCTTGATGTCATTGAAGAGTCGCAGAGCGAGTGGTCGAGTCCAATTGTGTTGGTGCCTAAACCCAACGGCACTCTTCGCTTCTGCAATGACTTCAGAAAGCTTAATGAAATCTCCAAGTTCGATGCATATCCTATGCCCCGGATAGACGAGTTAATTGAGAGGTTGGGTCCAGCCAGGTATATCACCACGCTTGACCTCACAAAAGGGTACTGGCAGATTCCCCTAACCAACGAGGCCAGGGAGAAAACAGCCTTCTCCACCCCGGAAGGCCACTTCCAGTACAAAAGGATGCCATTTGGTCTGCACTCTGCCCCTGCCACATTCCAACGGGCCATGGATAAAACTTTACGTCCACATCAAAGATATGCTTCCGTCTACCTGGATGACATAGTCGTCTTCAGCACTGATTGGGAGTCCCATCTTCCCCGGGTTCAGGCAGTCGTAGACTCCTTGAGAAGAGCAGGGTTCACCATCAATCCAGAGAAATGTGCAATTGGGATGGAGGAAGCCAAGTACCTAGGGTACATTGTGGGTAGAGGGCTGGTTAAACCCCAAATGAATAAGGTAGAAGCCATACAGGGCTGGCCCCGTCCCCTAACCAAAAAGCAGGTCAGAGCATTTTTGGGCATAGTTGGCTACTACCGGAGGTTTGTCCCCAACTTTGCCACCATTGCTGCACCATTGACTGACTTGACCAAAGGTAGAAAGTCAGTGATGATAAAGTGGAGCGCGAATGCCGAAGAAGCTTTTCAGAAGCTTAAGGCGGCATTATGCCAACATCCGGTGCTCGTAGCTCCTGATTTCTCCAAGGATTTTGTAGTGCAGACAGATGCTTCAAGTGAAGGATTAGGAGCGGTCCTCTCTCAAGTGGTCAATGGGGAAGAACACCCCGTGGTTTTTCTGAGTAGGAAGCTAACGACAGCAGAGAGAAACTACGCTGTGGTGGAGCGGGAGTGTCTTGCCATCAAGTGGGCTTTGGACTCCCTACGGTATTTTCTCCTAGGTAGGAGATTTCGCCTGGTGTCAGACCATGCCCCATTGACCTGGATGAGACAGAACAAGTACACCAATGCCAGGGTGACAAGGTGGTTCCTTTCTCTCCAGGAGTTTAATTTTGTGGTAGAACACAGACCCGGGAGACAGCATCAGAATGCCGATGCCCTCTCCCGAGTCCACTGTATGCTGTCGAGTGGTGCCTCCAACACCTCCGCGTTGAGGCAGAGGGGGGGGATATGTACAGGACGCCAAGGTTGGGTCCTGGACAGTCGCTATATATCTCCTGTGTTTGGGTTGTGGTCTCTTTAAGGGAAGTTGGGAAATGTTCAGGGGGTCACCCAAGACGGGTGAGAAATTCTTGGAAATAGCTAAAATCAGGAGGACTGAATCGCAGTTCTCTCTGGGTTGAATAGAGAGATATTTGGGACCCGGAATTTGGGGGGCTCTGTAGTGATATTTGGGTGGGAAAGAGCCCCCACCCCTGACCATATGGGATTCCAGCACACACAGGGTTAAGACCCATGAGAAGCAGTCCTTAAGAGACAGGAAGCAGCAATAGGTGAGTGTGGGGGAGGAGTAGTTTGGTGGTTGCACCTGTCTGAAGGAGCTGCAAGTTTGCTGGAAGCTGCTGAGAGGTCTATTAAGGACTGTTACAAACCTTGGGGTGAAGACCCATCCACAAAACCGTATGTGCCTTTTTTCTTGCTTTATTCCTTTGTGCTGAAGAAAAGCGGACTTTATTTTGTGTTTGATTTATGCACTGCTGGAAGCCTGTTTAAGTTTGCTGAAATAAAGCCTTTTTGTTTATGTTTTAAACGGTTGTGCACTCAATCCGGTGGAGCTAGAACCCCCAAACTTTACAATATATATATATAAATATATATATATATATATATATATATATATATATATATATATATATATATATGTTCTTTAGATATGTTTTTGCAATAGCGATTCATTTAAGCATGTTGTTGATTTTTTGAAAAAAGCCCTAGCCTATTAGCCCATTCGCATGATGAAGAGCGTTGTATATACATCGGAGTGGCTAATTCAGTAGCCATTTCCATTGTGTAAAGCTCCGCCTTGTTTATTTTTTCCATGACAACTTCTAGAGGCTGCCCTACATAAACCCGACTGTAGATGGCGGCCACTCACGTCTGAAGAAGGAGCCGAGTACGCATGCTCCAAAACACGTTACGTCACTTCCAGTAGCCTGCGTTCCATTGCGGCTTCCGGTCAAACCAGCTCCGTGAACTAGCTTCCTATGACATCACTTCCAGGCTGGAGGACGGCCGGACTAGTGAGGAATAGACGCTTCGACATGGATTGTAGACTGGTGCTTTTTTCAGTGTAAGTAACTACATTGTTTATTGTGCAATAAATCTTTGGCTTATTTCAAGTGGCGCCTGCTCTCTCTTCTATTGTTGCCAGCGGGATTTCCCGAGTTTTACCGCCAGTGCTGCCCTGTAAGTCGGCAATTTGGACAGTTCACAAAGAGGACCCATTGCACATTCCTTGTGCCTTTTTGGTGGATCTCCCTTCTGGTCAGTAGCGCCCAACACCTATCTTTCTGAACTCTGCTTGAAGCATCTCGGTGGGGAAGTGACTTGAGGCGGTGGCATCGGAGAACAGTTTTAACATGTGGGGAGCAAGTATATCTTGCATAGTACAATAGTACTCATTAGTTAAACCGTCAGGGCCTGGGGATTTGTGCATAGGGAGATTCTTTAGTTTTAGTTAGCTCGGGAAGTGTAAAGAGCTCATTTAGGAACGAGAGCAATTCAGTGGATAAAGATGGCAAAGAAAGGTCATGAAGAAAAGTCTGGATGTCAGTCTTAACCGGTTGGGGGGTGTCTGGGTTGTTTTTGAGGTTGTAGAGGGAGCTATAATAGTCCGCAAATGTGTCGGCAATTTTTTGGGGATGGGTCAATTTAGAGTTAGTATGGGGGTGGACAATGAAGTCTATTTTGGATTTTACCCGTCTCGCTTTTAGCTTGGATGCCAGGAATTTACCTGCCTTATTGTGGGATGAGTAATACCTCAAACGGAGGCGAGCAAGGAATTTGTCGTGTTGTTCCGTCATGATTCTACGGAGATCCGAACGTAGGGAAGTGAACTTGGAGGCATTAGTTGGGGATGGGCTATTCTTATTCGCGTTATCTAGGGCCTGTATTTCTGATATGAGGCTGCGCACCTTAACCTGACATGCCTTTTTGAGACGGGACCCCAGTTGGATAAGGAGTGAAGGGGAGGTCTCGGGAGTGTCATTAGAATCGAAGAATTCTCGCATTTGAGACTGTAAGAATTTGAGGGATTCAGGATCGGAGAGAATGGAATTATTGCACCGCCAGATGAAGGAGGAAGGAGAGACAGGGCCAGTGGCTAGGGACATATGAATGGCAGCATGATCTGACCAAGTGATAGGGGATATGGAAGTGGCAAGAACTAGGGGTAGTGTGGAAGAATCCACTAGAAACATATTAATTCTGGTATATGTGTTGTGGCAAGGTGAAAAGAATGAATAATCCCTTTCTTCCGCGTGTTGGTAGCGCCACACGTCATGGAGCCCCTCAGAGTGTACAAGATTGGCAAGGGACGGTAGGGTGGATTTGCCTCTGGCGGAGGAGTCCATGGCGTGGAGCATCACCAAATTAAAATCTCTGCAGACAATGAGCATGCCACTTTTAAGCTTGGCAATTTTTGAACAGAGCTTACGCAAAAATCTCAACTGGTGTGTATTTGGAGCATAAACATTCACAATCGTATATTGACAATTATCGATAGTACAGTTAAGGATGATGCATTGTCCCTCCGAGTCCTGGACCACCCTAGAGTAGTCAAAGGACACGGAGGCACAAACAGCCAACAACACCCCCTCTTCTGTGTGGATAGTCCGGGTGGGAGCAGCGGGGAGCAAAGCCTTGCTTGAAATTTGCCTCTTGCACCGCAAGAACATCAGCTTTAGCTGACGTCGCCTCTTTCCATAAAAAAATATCTTTTCGGTTCAGACCCTTAGCGTTCAAGGAAAGTAGTTGGAGAGGCATAAAAAAGTAAAGGGAGGTTTCCCATACGTGTCAAAACCCAGAAGTAATGAAGACAGTCATTTTCCCCAGGAACGGGGATCCGGTAGTAAGAGAAGCAACAAATGGGGTGTATGAGGTGTGGAGGTAACCAAGTAGGAAAGAGTACCTGTGTAACCGGCATCGAGGAGACAGTGAAGATACGCACTGTGAACCAGATCTGGTGAACGAAGGTGAGACTGCGGTCAATACTGGAGCAGAGGAGGGTCTGGTGTCTGGAACGGTGAACATCTGGGAATTCCAAGGCGTAGATCCAGGATTGAGGCTGGAACAGAACACAAAATACAAAAAGGACACAGGGAACGAACAAAAAAACAAGATCAAAAGGTAAAAAAGACTCGGTCCGTTGGGACCAGGTGTGCAACTAGTGTTGCAAAGGCAGCGGGGGTCATGAGCACGGTGGAAAGTGCCCATCAGAGGTATAGGAGCGGGGGTCACCCGGCGAATGCATCAGGTAAGACTGTCACTTGTGACGGGTATTGGATCTGGACGATCTTGACGCGATGTTCCATTCGGGCTGCACATGTGAGATGGGAGGTGTGTTGTCGGCGTGAGTAGGACCAGAAGGATCTGGGACGATACCCCATTGACGGAGCATGCGGATGCCTTGTTCCATGTTGGTGATTTGAGATGAGGTGCCTTGATATGTTACGCATAACTTTGCCGGATACTTCCATTTGTAGAGTAGGAGAGTTTGTGGGAGTAGTCAGGAAGTATTTGGAGGGTCTCAGCAAATTCTGGGAGATGGTCTTTCCGCCGGAAGGTTTCGAGGATCTTTTCCTTAGCTTGGAAAAAATGTACCCTAAGCAATACGTCTCTGGGAATTTCTTGCGGGAGGAAGGATGGCTTAGGTATACAGTGTATCCTGTCGATTGTTAGATCCGCGTTGGTGAGTTCAGGGACCGCCTTGTGGAACAGGTCTCTGACAAAAGAGGGGAGTTGGTTAGGCAGGATGAATTCTGGTATACCCCGGATTTTAAGGTTGTTACGCCTCGACCGATCTTCAAGGTCAGCTAATTTGGCTTGAATGCGGCGCATATCATCCTATTGTGAGGTATGAGAGTCCAACAACACATTATAGGAGGCTGTGAATTCTCCCAATTTATTCTCCACAGAATGTACCCTATCTCTAATGCCATGGAGTTCTTTCTGGCAGTAGGCAATAGATGCGGCTATGTTAGCTTGCATGGAAGTATGCATTATAGAGAACATGTCTTTTAGTGTCGTATCGGACACTGGTTGGCCCGTGGTAGTAATCGAGGCAAAGGGATCAGGCGGGGGAACATAGGCCCAAGTGGTAGTCCCTGGGTTGCTGTGGCTGCTCACCTCCATATCCGGCTGATCAGCAGAAGCGTGGCTCTCCTCCCATCTGGGCCTGGACTTGGCTGGGCTCTGGGTGGATGGGGTCGTCCCCGGAGAGGAATCACCCGAACGCGCAGAGCGCATCAGGAGCGGTGGTTCCGACTGACTGAGCGCCGGGAGAGAAGCCGTGACGTCAGTCTGTGCGACCGCCGCTAGAGGGCGGACACGTTGCGGCAAGGGATGGGCTTCGGCGCCATGTTGGTGGAGACCAGCGGCGGCTGGCCCGAAGAAATCCGACATCTTACGGACTACTGGGGCTTCGGTCTTCCTCCTGGTGTGTGTGTCGGGTGCGCACCGGAGGGGTTCCCACATCCAGATCTGGGTGTCGCGGGCACGATCAGTCGGTGTGGTCGGCTGTGGAGATTGGATTTCACCAGGTGAGCCCGGAGCTCCTAAGCTATGCGGCCATCTTGCTCGGCGGTCGCAACACCCCCCCAATATCTGTTGTTTTAATATGCCCAGACAGTCTGTCTTTATTTATCTTTTCATTATCTTTCTTTACAATATCTTGCGTTGTAGCCATATTGGTCACTTGGACTCTAGGGGTCTCCTTCAGACTCTGGCTCTGTGGGGGGAAAAAAGAATCTATTCCCCCTGTACCTTTTTAAGAGGTTTTTACTGTCGACGCCTTAACGGATTTAACCAGAGAGCGTGTCTTTGGCCTTCTCTCTTGGCCTGTTTGCATACCGATCAAAGGGAGATCTAGGAGGAGGAAAGGGAGTCGGTTTTAACCCTTTCCTTACTCTTTTCCACCGTCCTTCCAAACCAAATAATAAGAGAGAAAGGGACAAGTTTTTCAGCTGTATATACAGTGCCTTGCGAAAGTATTCGGCCCCCTTGAACTTTGCGACCTTTTGCCACATTTCAGGCTTCAAACATGAAGATATAAAACTGTAATTTCTTGTGAAGAATCAACAACAAGTGGGACACAATCATGAAGTGGAACGAAATTTATTGAATATTTCAAACTTTAACAAATAAAAAACTGAAAAATTGGGCGTGCAAAATTATTCAGCCCCTTTACTTTCAGTGCAGCAAACTCTCTCCAGAAGTTCAGTGAGGATCTCTGAATTATCCAATGTTGACCTAAATGACTAATCATGATAAATAGAATCCACATGTGTGTAATCAAGTCTCCGTATAAATGCACCTGCACTTTGATAGTCTCAGAGGTCCGTTTAAAGCGCAGAGAGCATCATGAAGAACAAGGAACACACCAGGCAGGTCCGAGATACTGTTGTGGAGAAGTTTAAAGCCGGATTTGGATACAAAAAGATTTCCCAAGCTTTAAGCATCCCAAGGAGCACTGTGCAAGCGATAATAATGGAAGGAGTATCAGACCACTGCAAATCTACCAAGACCTGGCCGTCCCTCTAAACTTTCAGCTCATACAATGAGAAGACTGATCAGAGATGCAGCCAAGAGGCCCATGATCACTCTGGATGAACTGCAGAGATCTACAGCTGAGGTGGGAGACTCTGTCCATAGGACAACAATCAGTCGTATACTGCACAAATCTGGCCTTTATGGAAGAGTGGCAAGAAGAAAGTCATTTCTTAAAGATATCCATAAAAAAACCTAAGTTACTTACCGGTGACGGTATTTCTAAGAGCCTTTCAGGACAGCACATTGAGAGAGCGCAGCTCCGCCCACTTTACAGGAAACACTTCAAGATAAAAACTCCTCCTCTTCCACCATGCCTCAGTTGTTTAGAGTAACCTCCGACATGCTGGAAAATAGAACATAAACAACAACTACCGTAGGTTAAACATTTACAATATATTTTAAACCAAACCAGGGAGGGTAGCTGCTGCTGTCCTGAAAGGCTCTTAGAAATACCGTCACCGGTAAGTAACTTAGGTTTTCTCAAATCGCCTTTCAGGACAGCACATTGAGAGGATAAGCAAATAACTTACCCCTGGGGTGGGACCACTGCCTGCAGAACCTTTCTGCCGAAGGCTTGATCCTGAGCTGACAACAAGTCCAACCTGTAGTGTCTTAGGAAGGTTGAGAAACTGGACCAGGTAGCTGCCTTGCAGATCTGTTCAGGCGAAGCACCGGCCCTTTCAGCCCATGAGGTTGCCACAGACCTTTTGGAATGTGCTAGAATGCCTTCTGGAGGTTCTACACCTTGAGCTACATAAGATTGTTCGATAGCCCATCTGAGCCATCTGCCTAGAGTGCTCTTGGATGCTTTTTCTCATATGCGAGATCCCGAGAAGACAGCAAATAATGCATTTGATTTTCTAAATTCTTTAGTTACGAGGAGGAACTGAAGTAAACATCTCCTCACATCCAATGTGTGAAAGGATTCCTCACGAGTATTTTTAGGAGTTGAGGAGATAGTTGGTAACACAATTTTTTTTTTTTTTTGTTACCTATGAAAAGATGAAACAATCTTTGGAAGAAATGCTGGGTCTGTACGCAGCACAACTCGATCTGAAAAAACTGTCAGAAAGGGGTCTGATACTGAGAGGGCCTGAATTTCACTAATTCTTCTGGCCGAGGTTATAGCTATCAGGAAGATAGTTTTCAAAACCAAAATTTTTCAGCCAAGCCTCTTTTAAGGGTTCGAAAGGAAACGTAGTTAAACCTTGTAAAACAATGGACAGATCCCACTTCGGGAAACTTTTAAGTGCTACTGGCCTATTTCGGGCTAGTGCCTTGAAAAATCTAATAACTAAAGTCTGTTGAGACAATGTTTTTTTCGAAAAAAACTGAAAGAGCCGCCACTTGCGTTTTTAAAGTGCTGGCTGCCAGTCCTTTCTCCATTCCTTCATGGAGAAACTCCAGCACTGAAATTAAACTTTTAATCTCAAAATTTTTGCTGGAACACCAGGAGTTAAACTTTTTCCAGACTTTCATATAAATGTCCCTGGTCACCTTCTTCCTACTGGAGAGAACCTTGTCTGACAAGCCTCTGGCTCTTAAGAGGTCTTCCTCAGAAACCACGCTGTCAGCTGTAAACGGTCTAACTCTGGATAAAACAGGTTCCCCTGTGTAAGTAGATCTCTCCTGTCTGGAAGCTTCCAAGGAGGCTGCAAGGCCAGATTCATCAGGAGAGCAAACCAAGGCCTTTTTGGCCAAAAATGTGTGATCAGGATTAAATTTGTCTTTTCCTCCCTGAATTTCTTGAGAACTAATGGAATTAGTTGAAATGGGGGAAATGCATAAGACAAAAGGAAGTCCCATGGATGAGCTAGAGCATCCAAGCCCCAGGCCTGATCTTCCCTGTGGAGGGAAAATAATTTTTGGATCTTGGCGTTCTGTTGACAAGCGAACAGATCTATCTGGGGAAGTCCCCAGGCTTCCATTATCTCCAAAAATACTTTCTGGTTCAGACTCCATTCTGCTCAGTAAATCTGCCAGAAGGTTTTGTGATCCCTTTAGGTGAACAGCTGACAAGGAGGCCAGATTTTTCTCCGCCCAGGAGAGCAACTGGATTGCCAGATCTGAAAGCTGTCTGCTTCTTGTGCCTCCTTGTTTTGACACATAAGCTACAGCTGTCATTTTGTCCGAGAGAACTTGGACATGATGGCCCTTGACTGCCTGTTGAAAGGACACTAGACCTAGGAAGATGGCTTTCAACTTCCGCCAGTTGGATGACCTCCTGGCCTCTGTTTTGGACCATGTCCCTTGCATTGTCCGACCATCTCAGTGGGTTCCCCAGCCCCAGGCACTCGTGTCCGTGGTCAGACGTTTGTTCGGATGGAAGGACCACTGTAGACCCTTTTCCAGATTTCTGGAATTCCTTCACCACCACAGAGACCTTTTTGCTTTTGTGGAAATTTTGACAAATTTCTCCAGAGGGTCCTGATGTGACCATTTCTGCGAAATGTCTCTTTGGAGGAGGCAAGAATGTAGCCTTGCCCATTGTACAGCAGGGATAGCAGCTGTGAGCACGCCCAGAGCTGCCATGGCTGACCTGACTGTAACCTGATGATTGGTTTGCATCTGGGCCCCGGCAATCTGGGTCTTCACTATCTTCTCTTGTGGTAAGAAGACTTTTTTGGAGGACAGAATCTATCCTGAACCCGAGAAATTTTATCTGTTGAGATGGAATTGAACTGGATTTATCCAGATTCATGAGCCACCCCAGACCCCTGAGGTGGTCCTGAGTCTCCTGAAGGTGTCCCAACGTCTGGCTTTTGGATTCTGCAAATATTAGCAGATCGTCTAGATATGGGACAATGGAAATACCCTTCAGCCTCAGAGGCTCTAGGGCGTCTGCCATCACTTTGGTGAACACCCTGGGAGAGGATGAAAGACCGAAGGGGAGGGCTCTGAACTGCAGGTGCCAGACCGATTCCCCCAGATTTACTGCAAGCCTCAGAAACTTCTGGTAGTCTCGATGTATTGGGATGTGTAAATAAGCATCCCTCAAATCCAGAGATGCCATAAAGCAGTTTGGGAACAGCAGCTTGGTCACCGAGTAGATGGTGTCCATCCTGAAATGTTTGTACCTGATAGATCTGTTTAGAATCTTCAGATTCAAGATCATCCGATACTTGCCAGAGGGTTTCCTTACCAAAAAAATGTGTGAATAAAACCCACGGCCTTGTTACTCCTTGGGAACTTGAAATAGTACTTCCTGTTGAATCAGCTCTTGCAGCCGAGACATGATTGAGGAAGCTTTACCACACAAGGTGAAGAAACAACTCTTGAGTCTGGTGCCTTAGACCACTCGGCCATGCTGACAAGACATTCCGGATCCCTTGAGAGTAACCAAAAAATCTGCTTGGAGGAGTCTCCGAGAACACCAGCATGTATCCCTAAGCCACAATGTTCTTTACAAAGGGGCTTGCGGACACTTCTTCTCACCGTGGGAGGAACCCTAAAAGTCTTCCCCCCCACTGGAAGGCAGATGTCACTTGCTTTGGGCCTGCTTGTCAGGAGGTCTAAAGAGAATTCCACTTTTTCCTTTACCTTTCTGTGAGGCCCATCTGGGTCTCTGGTGCTGTTCACGCTCTTTGTTGGATTGCGGGACAGGACGAAATCCCTTGCTTGGGATCGATTTCTTTTTGGACGGAAAGGCTTTCTTTTTATCTGCCATTCTGTCAAAGAATTGTTTCTAATTCAGGCCCAAAAGCAAGTCATCTGAAAAGGGCAAACCACAAAGTTTGGCCTTAGAGGCTGAATCTCCCGACCAATCTTTCAACCAACTGCCCTTCGAGCAGAGTTGACAAGGGCTGCCGCCTGGCAGACATTATGATCGTTTCAGCAGAAGCCTCAGCCATGTATTTTACTGCTTTTAGGATCAGCAGGAAAGACTCCAGGAGATTTTTCCTTGCTGCACCAGCCTCCACATGTCCCTTGAGCTGGTCGGGCCACCACTCTAGATTTCTGGCAACGACCGTGGAGGCCATGGCCGGCTTTAGGCTGGATGTAGTAGAATCCCGAGCCTTCTTAAGGAGAGAATCTGCCCTTTTATCCATGGCGTCTTTAATATCCCCATATCCTCAAATGCCATATCCGTGCGACAAGACACCTGGGAGAAAACCGCATCTGGGTTTTTTTGTTCCACAAATGTGTCTGATCCCCTTCAAAGGGAAACCTCCTTTTTAGAGATTTTAGAAAAAAAAGAGACCCCTCTGGGTCCTTCAATTCATTTCCAAAGGACCCTGGAAGGACCTTATTCCATCATGGATAGCCATTTCAAATGTGGAACAAATCGCTCCCAGATCTTTAAATAACAATTTATATCTAGAGGATTCAGCCACTCTGAATTTTTGAGGGACAAGAGCGCATTCGCCCTTTCATCCTCTGAATCACTTAATACAGTGATTTAGAAGTGCACCGATTGTTTGGTAATCTGAGGATAGGGTGCCATAAATGGATAAATTCACTATTCAGCTGAACAGTCTCTTTATAATGACACACAGCTGTGAGCACACAAGGTGTTATCACGGTTGGGCCTTGAACTCCTGCCTATGAGCATTGACCACACCCAAAGAGATTAATACTGCAGACTGCAGGAATCTCTTAAGTGGGTTTTTACACAAAGGACACTTCCTTCTTGGTGTTGGGGTTCTGGTTTTCACTGTGGCTTTAACCTACAAGAGAGAAGCCACCATGAATCCCCAAAAAATACCTTAAAAAAGACCACCACTGTGATTTGATAAAGGAAACAGAGACCCACTGTGAAGAAAGGATTCCAGAAAGACACATCCTGCTTGACTGAGATAATATATATTCAGTACTGCAGGGCAGGACTCCCAAGGAGGATACAAAGATACCAAAAAAGCTCACTAGTAAGGCAATAGGAGGCACCGTTGTACCTCTCCTACCTGAGCCTGGCCGGTGCTCACGGTGCCTGCTTCCACCGATACTGCAGTCCTTTCTTCCATGCTGAAAAGGTGCAGCGTGCTGACAGATTCTCTCCATGCATCTAAATGCCGCTTCTCTGCGTGCCCCGTTGTGGACCGGAAGCGGAAAGCACCGGCCTCTGACCTGCCAACTGACCCCTGCGTTCTGACGGCCGGAGCTCAACGCCGTCACGCCTCCATCGGCAGTCCCGGCTACCGGAACCGACACCGTTGCGTCTTCCGGGATCAGGGCCGAAATGCGGGAAATTCAAAAAATTACTTTCACCGCCGACTGCCGATCAGTCCAACCGCGGTACCCTGACACCCAGGCTGGACCCACCGATGGATCTCTGCTCCCGTGAGCGAGCGAGGTTAGTGGCTCCGGAGCGTACCCCCTTTGCTAGTTTGGGGAGGGGAGCTGGGATGGTCTCCTAACACACAACCATGGGCAACACCTCACCTCTTCCCGTGGAGAGAGCGCAGCCTCACCAAGCTCCTAAAAGTGCTTCCATGCATGGCGGAGGAAACACAACAACTGAGGCATGGTGGAAGAGGAGGAGTTTTTATCTTGAAGTGTTTCCTGTAAAGTGGGCGGAGCTGCGCTCTCTCAGTGTGCTGTCCTGAAAGGCGATTTGAGAAAATTGTCATTTAAAGCTTGCCACAAGCCACCTGGGAGACACACCAAGCATGTGGAAGAAGGTGCTCTGGTCAGATGAAACCAAAATCAAACTTTTTGGCAACAATGCAAAACGTTATGTTTGGAGTAAAAGCAACACAGCTCATCACCCTGAACACACTATCCCCACTGTCAAACATGGCGGTGGCAGCATCATGGTTTGGGCCTGCTTTTCTTCAGCAGGGACAGGGAAGATGGTTAAAATTGATGGGAAGATGGATGGAACTAAATACAGGACCATTCTGGAAGAAAACCTGATGGAGTCTGCAAAAGACCTGAGACTGGGACGGAGATTTGTCTTCCAACAAGACAATGGTCCAAAACATAAAGCAAAATCTACAATGGAATGGTTCACAAATAAACATATACAGGTGTAAGAATGGCCAAGTCAAAGTCCAGACCTGAATCCAATCGAGAATCTGTGGAAAGAACTGAAAACTGCTGTTCACAAACGCTCTCCATCCAACCTCACTGAGCTCGAGCTGTTTTTCAAGGAGGAATGGGCAAAAATTTCAGTCTCTCGATGTGCAAAACTGAGAGAGACATACCCCAAGCGACTTACAGCTGTAATCGCAGCAAAAGGTGGCGCTACAAAGTATTAACTTAAGGGGGCTGAATCATTTTGCACGCCCAATTTTTCAGTTTTTTATTTGTTAAAAAAGTTTGAAATATCCAATAAATTTCGTTCCACTTCATGATTGTGTCCCACTTGTTGATTCTTCACGAAAAATTACAGTTTTATATGGTTATGTTTTAAGCCTGAAATGTGGCAAAAGGTTGAAAAGTTCAAGGGGGCCGAATACTTTTGCAAGGCACTGTAATATCCCCAGTGTTTTAGTTCACAGGATACATATGGTACCTATAGTACATTGCCAAAATTGTAAAAAAAAGTATTGCAAGATTTAAACAAATATTTATAAAGTGGAGTATCCACCAGAGTTCCACACAAAAAGGGGAATAGGTCTGGTATAATTCAAAGAAGATATAGTCCAGCCTGTAAATTCTCCAGCTCTTATACCACAATTTTTATATAGAGGAAGGAAATGAGTACAGCTCCTAATTTGGCATAGAGTGATTTTGTTTGTTCCTCAGTTGTTAGTAGCCCAATAGAAAAGGTTTAACATTTTATTTTATCGAGCCGAGCATTTGCTACCATATGGGGGGTAAAACTTCCTCTTATTCAAATAAGTTTGTATCTTAATGCAAATGCACAAGGGTCTCTCACCAATTCAATGACAGAAAAGTATAAATGTACAATGTCTATGCTGTTCCTCCTAAATGGCAGATATTGTATAACATATGGGATACTTCGTTTTTGCTCCGCTGTAATATTAACTAAAAGGTAGTCATACCGGTATTGCATTGCATGTGATCAAAAGAAGAAAAATGCATGGTTCACTTCAGTGCTTCATATCATTTCTTGCATTTTAACTCCGGTCATGTACACAGCAAAGCACAAGAAGTTTGTATCCTAATGCAAATGCACCATAATTGATGTCTCTCACCATTCTATGAGAGAAAGTATAAATGTACAATGTCTATGCGGTTCCTGCTGAATGGCAGATATTGTATAACATATGGGATACTTTGTTTTTGCTCCGCTGTATTATTAACTTAAGGTAGTCATACCAGTATTGCATTGCATATGATCAAAAGAAGAAAAACGCACAGTTCAATTCAGTGCTTCATATCGTTTTTTGCATTTTAACTCCGGTCATATCCACAGCGAAGCACAAGAGGTTTGTATCCTAATGCAAATGCACCATGATTGGGGTCTCTCACCATTCTATGACAGAAAGTATAATTGTACAATGTCTATGCTGTTTCTCCTGAATGGCAGATATTGTATAATACAGTGGGTACGGAAAGTATTCAGACCCCCTTAAAATTTTCACTCTTTGTTATATTGCAGCCATTTGCTAAAATCATTTAGGTTCATTCTTCTTCCTCATGAATGTACACATAGCACCCCATACTGACAGAAAAACACAGAATTGTTGACATTGTTGCAGATTTATTAAAAAAGAAAAACTGAAATATCACATGGTCCTAAGTATTCAGACCCTTTGCTCAGTATTTAGTAGAAGCCCCCTTTTGATCTAATACAGCCAGGAGTCTTTTTGGGAAAGATGCAACAAGTCTTTCACACCTGGATTTGGGGATCCTCTGCCATTCCTCCTTGCAGATCCTCTCCAGTTCTGTCAGGTTGGATGGTAAACGTTGGTGGACAGCCATTTTTAGGTCTCTCCAGAGATTCTCAATTGGGTTTAAGTCAGGGCTCTGGCTGGGCCATTCAAGAACAGTCACGGAGTTGTTGTGAAGCCACTCCTTCGTTATTTTAGCTGTGTGCTTAGGGTCATTGTCTTGTTGGAAGGTAAACCTTCGGCCCAGTCTGAGGTCCAGAGCACTCTGGAGAATGTTTTTGTCCAGGATATCCCTGTACTTGGCCGCATTCATCTTTGCCTCGATTGCAACCAGTCGTCCTGTCCCTGCAGCTGAAAAACACCCCCACAGCATGATGCTGCCACCACCATGCTTCACTGTTGGGACTGTATTGGACAGGTGATGAGCAGTGCCTGGTTTTCTTCACACATACCGCTTAGAATTAAGGCCAAAAAGTTCTATTTTGGTCTCATCAGACCAGAGAATCTTATTTCTCACCATCTTGGAGTCCTTCAGGTGTTTTTTAGCAAACTCCATGCGGGCTTTCATGTGTCTTACACTGAGGAGAGGCTTCCGTCGGGCCACTCTGCCATAAAGCCCCGACTGGTGGAGGGCTGCAGTGATGGTTGACTTTCTACAACTTTCTCCCATCTCCTGACTGCATCTCTGGAGCTCAGCCACAGTGATCTTTGGGTTCTTCTTTACCTCTCTCACCAAGGCTCTTCTCCCCCGATAGCTCAGTTTGGCCGGACGGCCAGCTCTAGGAAGGGTTCTGGTCGTCCCAAACGTCTTCCAATTGAGGATTATGGAGGCCACTGTGCTCTTAGGAACCTTAAGTGCAGCAGAAATCTTTTTGTAACCTTGGCCAGATCTGTGCCTTGCCACAATTCTGTCTCTGAGCTCTTCAGGCAGTTCCTTTGACCTCATGATTCTCATTTGCTCTGACATGCATTGTGATCTGGAAGGTCTTATATAGACAGGTGTGTGGCTTTCCTAATCAAGTCCAATCAGTATAATCAAACACAGCTGGACTCAAATAAAGGTGTAGAACCATCTCAAGGATGATCAGAAGAAATGGAAAGCACCTGAGTTAAATATATGAGTGTCACAGCAAAGGGTCTGAATACTTAGGACCATGTGATATTTCAGTTTTTCTTTTTTAATAAATCTGCAACAATGTCAACAATTCTGTGTTTTTCTGTCAGTATGGGGTGCTATGTGTACATTCATGAGGAAGAAGAATGAACCTAAATGATTTTAGCAAATGGCTGCAATATAACAAAGAGTGAAAAATTGAAGGGGGTCTGAATACTTTCCGTACCCACTGTATATGGGGTACTTCGTTTTTGCACCACTGTATTATTAACTAAAGGTAGTCATACAAGCGTTTGCATTGGTCAAAAGAGGATAAACTCACAGTTCACTTCAGTGCTTCATATCGTTTTAACTCCGGTCATTTCCACAGCAGAGCACAAGAAGTAGGACCGTGCCTTCCCTTCGCCCCTCCGCCATCGGGCTCTATCTGCTCTTTGCCAGCCGTCGCTCTCTTCGAGCGTCTGTTCAAACAACCTACAATGCCGCTGAGAGATCTTCCTGGCGTGCCTCCACTACACGTCTTAAGGCCCGTACACAGGAGTGGAAATTCGGCCGGGAATTTTTGTCCGACAACCGATCTGCCGATTTTCGGCTTGTTAGTTTGGTGCTCTCGACAACCGACTCCGACTTTTAGGCCGAAAAAATCCTGGTGTGCAGGCTATAAAAGTTTTGTCCTCCGTCAAAACACGTACGATTTTCGTGCAGTCAGTACAGATTTCGATGGGGAAAAATCTTATGAGCAAGACTAGGCATGCTCAGAGATGAAAGAACACAAAGAAAGCAATCCAACACATGACATCACTTCTGAAGTAGAATTCTGTCGTACGGGAAAAATTGTGTGCAGTCTAGAGCACATTCCAACCCACAGACACCACTCTGGACAAAAGACAATCGACCGGTTGGCGGAAAATCGGTGCGTGTGTACGAGGCTTTAGCATCGGTGGGAGGGAGTGTGTTTCATGAGAAGCGGCTAACTCGTTCACCTCCTGCAGCTGCCACATCCAGCAATTCAAGTGGGGATTAACAGAGAGGTTGCATCACCTGTGGGAGAGCATTAAGGGAAGGTCTGGGAAGGTCCAGGAGCTCTTTTTACACACGTCCTCACCCCGTCATGCCCAGGCTCCTCCTCCCCCGAACCAGCCAAGATTCTTGAACATGATATCTATATTTCTAACATTAACATGAAATACTAGGTATCATGTTAGGTGGTATTAAGTAAGATGGTTCTGGAGAGAATTTTTGTCTTCCCTTTTTCTTGTATTTTCTAATAAAATAAGATTGAAAAGAAAGCCAGCTCTTTTGTCCAGGGGGGTCCTTAACAGAGGGGAATCTTCCACCGGCAACCCCACTGACTAGTGACAATCTGGTCAAAATAGACCGGAAAGGGAAACACCTTGGAAGATTCGCGAGTGCCAAATTGCGCCTGCGTTGCCGACTCAGCAGTAGCTGAGTCCTCCAACTTTTTTTTTCAAATTTTATCTTTATTTATTTAAGATCAGTTACATATACAATCTATCCATTACAATCCAACTTTTTGGTTTTATCAGTGTCATAATAAAGTATATACCATATACAAAGAAAAAGAAAATAATTCATTCCATAACCTAGAAACCTAGAGTACTAAAACTGTTTCCAAATCACCTTTTTTTCCGTTATCCTTCAAAAAAAAAAAAAAATTATATATATATATATATATATATATATATATATATATATATATATATATATACACATACACCACGGAGGCCATACGAACATCAACAATCTATTAGTCATATTTCAATATTTCACACATCCGTTTTTCCTTCTAGTAATTCTTAGTCTATGATTAAAGGTTGGCACTCTTCCGAGTTAACATAATCATTCCATTGTTGCCATTTCTTCTTATATTTATCAAACTGTTGGCGAGCAGATAATACTAGATTCTCTAACTTATTTATTTCTTCAACCTTTTTTATCCACATATTAACATTGGGTAGGTCTACATCTTTCCACTTGAGGGGAATACATATTTTAGCTGCGTTTAACAGATGTGGGATAATAGATTGTTTATACTTTTGAACTGGTATGTTGGAGGCGTGTCACAGAAAAAGGGCCGGTTCTTTAGGGAGTTGATGTTTCAAAATCTCTGGGTTATATTCCAAATCTGTTCCCAGAATATTTCTAGCTTAGAACACAACCAGAAAATGTGAAGCATCGTTCCCCTTTCTGTCCCACACCTCCAGCTCCGGTCGGTGTTTGCTGAAGAGATTTTATTCATTCTTACTGGGGTGTAGTACCATCTAGTTAATATTTTATAATTCAATTCTTGTATTTTGGTACAGATTGAGGTTGAAGATACTGATTTAATTATTCGATTTTCCCATTCCAGAGGGAAGGTAGTACCCATTTCTCTCTCCCATTCCCTTAGGAAGGGCAATTGACATTGTTCTACCGTTGTCATTAATAAAGAATATAGTTTAGATATTATGTGATCCAATATTCCATTTTGTGTACATAATTTTTCATAGGGTGTTAACTCTCGATCTCCCTGAATAGGGAGCTGTAAGGATCCTAGGAAATGACGCAATTGAAATGCCCTCCATAGGTCTAAAACGGAAAAGACCTGAGGTATCTGTCAATTCACCTATCGTCACCCATCTTGCTTCTGTAAGAAAATTAGATACTTGAAAGATTCCGGTTTCTAGCAAGTTTTTAAACCTTTTATCTTGATAACCTGTAACAAAATGAGGGTTCCCTAATATTGGATATAACAAGGAATTTTTCCGTATTAATCCAGTCTGCTCAAATACTTTCGCACATATTTTGACTGTATTTCCTATAATGGGGTGCTTTCTAATAGATATTGGGATTACCTTATAACACCAAGGGGCTCTCTTAAGAGGGATCTCACATTGTGCTTGTTCTAAAGTCGGCCAAAGCTTACATTCCTTGTGGCGACACCAGTCAATTAATCTTCCTGATTGTACAGCTTGATAATATTTCCGCATGTCTGGGACGGCTAGCCCTCCATTCATTTGGAGGTTAGTAAGATATTTTTTACCCAACCTCAGGCGTTTGGACTCATACTTTAACCACTTGCCGCCCGCCGTCAAATGACGGCGGGACGGTGCGGCCATTATTCTGGGCGGACGTCATATGACGTGATCCCAGTAATGCAGGGCAGGCGCGCGATCGCGTGCGCGCCGCCATGCACTGCCGGTGTCGGCGTGTCCCCGGGACACACCCCGTCACCGGCAAGGGGGAAACAGCCAATGGGCATGGCTGTTTCCCACGTGATCAGCTATGTTTCAATGACATAGCCGATCACAACAGTAACTGCCGGAAGAAGACCGCGCATGCGCGATCGGGAGCGCGCAGCGCGGTCATGTCTGTGGCTATGTGTTCCCTAGGAACACAGCTAGTCAACGACAGTGTAAAACAGCCAGTGACAGTGGCTGATTACCACGTGATGGGCTGTGAATCTATTCACAGCCCATCACAAATGTAAACACAGAGCAGTAACTGACTGTTACTAGCTCTTTTCCCCTCACACACCGTTTCCAGTGTGAGGAGAGCAGAGCCAGAAACAGTGAGTTACTGATCTGTGTACCTGTCAGTGTAAAAGCACAAAAAAAGTGTCATCAGCCCCCCCCCCCCCAATTGCACCTGTCACCCAACAGTCACCTGTCACCATCAGTGCCCAAAAATCGCTACCTATAAAGTGCACCTGTCACCAGAGACTGCCATCAGTATCGCCAGCGGTGCACCTGTCACCCATCGGTGACCAGCGCCCGTCACCTGTCACCCCATCAATCACCGTCACCTGTCACCCCATCAGTCATCGTCACTTGTCACCCCATTAGTGATCATCATCTGTCACCCCATCAATCATCGTCACCTGTCATCCCATCAGTGATCGTCATCTGTCACCCCATCAGTCATCGTCATCTGTCACCCCATCAGTGATCGTCATCTGTCACCCCATCAGTGATCGTCACCTGTCACCCCATCAGTCATCATCACCTGTCACCCCATCAGTCGTCACCTGTCAACCCATCAGTCATCATCATCTGTCAGCCCATCAGTGACCGTCACCTGCCACCTATCAGTTACCTGCCACCTATCAGTCACCTGCCACCCATCAGTGATCATCCGCAGTCAACCGTCACCCGTCGCACAGCCCATCACAGCCAGAATGTCAAAAAGGATGTACAGCAGCGAGGAGGCGTTTCAGATCCTCTCTATGACTAATGAGAGCACCGGGGCGCTCTCATCAGTATCTGAATCCAATTCCGAATTTGAAGTCGCTAATAGTAGCGAATCGGAGATGGACTCGGAGGAAGAATGGGTCCCTCCCAAAAGGGCACGGCGCTCTGGAAACCAGGCAGCCACAAGGGATACACCCCAGGATCCTATGCCCAGTACCAGCACTGCCACCACCAGTACACCCCAGGATCCTATGCCCAGGCCCAGTACCTGCACTGCCACCAGCGAAACACCCCAGGAGCGAATGCCCAGGCCCAGCACCAGCGCTGCAGCATCACTCCCAATTTCAAATCCCCCTTCTACCAGCACTGGAGTGTCACATCCCCCAAGAGCCAGGGCCACTACCCACCTCCCAGATGGTCTTGCCAACCCAAGATGGCTGCCCTCCAACTCGGGATCAGCAAATATTCCCCCTTTTACCTCACAGCCAGGTGTGCAGGCCAATACAGAGAATTTTTCGTTAATTGATTTTCTCCATTTATTTTTGCCCAACAATTTTCTGCAATACATCGTGGACCAAACAAATCTGTATGTCCAGCAGTTTATTGTAAACAACCCCCAATCTTCCTATTCCAGTCCGTTTGAGTGGAGAGAGTTAACCTTGGAGGAGTTCAAAATGTTTTTGGGCCTCACGATAAACATGGGGGTTACAAAAAAAGAATGAAGGACATGCCTATTGGTCCACCCACCCCATACACAGTATGCCCATATATTCTGCCCTAATGTCCAGGTCCAGGTATGAAATTATCATGCGCTTCCTTCATTTCAGTGACAACAGCCAGTGCCCCCCCCAAAATCATCCAAATTTTGACAAGCTATATAAAATCCGCCCCCTCATAAATTTTCTTTCCCAAAGTTTTGCAGAACTTTACGTCCCTGATCAAAATATATGTGTAGATGAGTCCCTGCTACACTTCACAGGCCGGCTAGGAATAAAGCAATACATTCCGAGCAAAAGGTCCAAATATGGGGTCAAATTATACAAACTGTGCGACAGAGCTACGGGATATCTGTATGCGTTCCGCATATACGAAGGAAGAGATTCCCAGCTCGATCCCCCTGATTGCCCGGCCTACATGGGCACAAACGGAAAGATTGTATGGGACCTGGCGCATCCACTGCTGAGGAAAGGCTACCACATATACCTGGATAATTATTATACCAGCCTGCCCCTTTTCAGACATCTGTACCTTGAAGGAACCCTGGCCTGCGGAACCACCAGGAAGAACAGGAAGGGCTTCCCACAGTCCTTGGTGAATAAAAAAATGAGAAAGGGGGAAATAGCAGCCTTGAGAAACAACGAAGTGCTGGCCTTGAGATGGAAGGATAACAGAAATGTGTACATGATGTCCACCATTCATAACGACACCACAGTTGAGGTTCGAAGAAGAAGAGGTCCCATTGAAAAGCCAAAGTGTGTCCAGGATTACAATCTTTACATGGGGGGGTGGATTTTAACGACCAAATGATTCAGCCCTACTTAGCCACAAGGAAGTCCCGATTCTGGTATAAGAAAGTTGCAATTTATTTATTTCAATTGGCCTTTTATAACGCTTATGTAATCTACACCAAATCCACTGAAAGCCCCATCTCCTTCCTAAAATTCATTGAGGAAAATGTCACGACCCTCATCTACCCACAAGGACTCCCCCGAGAAAACCTTCGCTCTGAGGCTGTTAGCCGACTTAGTGAGCGCCACTTCCCAGACTACCTTCCACCGTCTGAAGCAGGCCGAAGTCGCCAAAAAAGATGCCGTGTATGCAGCAGAAGGGGGTTTCGTAAAGATACCAGCTTCTATTGTCGGTACTGTCCCTCCCAACCTGGCCTGTGCGTTGGAGAACGCTTCACACGTTACCATACATTCGTAAATTACTAGCCCATTTCCCCGTTTTCATCTGTGCTGACCAATTTTCCTTATATAACCATGCCACTGCCTTCCACATAAACTGACCCTGGCCTGTTTTTCCACTATGCCTCTGCCTACTGTTTGGACTGCTTTCACGTGAACTGACCCTGGCTTGTTTTACCGATTACGCTTCTTCTTACTGTTTGGATTGCTTCCCTGTGAACTGACCCTGGCCTGTTTTTTCAACTACGCTTCTGCCTGCCGCTTGGATTTCTTGCACGTGAACTGACCCTGGCTTGTTTTACCGACTATGCTTCTGCCTACCGCTTGAACTGATCTGTCGCCCCCTGCTACTGTAGTACACAGGGGTCTCACATATGCGAGGGGCTCCAGAGTTATTTTTCCGGATAGAGAAAACCAATTTTTTTGGTTCTCTCTGGGTTTCGTAAATTCCGGATTAGGGTCTGGAGTCCGGAGGCTTCAAAGAGATTTGGGTGGGAGAAGCCTCTACCCCTGTCCCCAGGTCTCACCTGACCAAGGCACTCAGCTGACTTACTACCATCATGCCTCTGCCTGCTGCATGATATTAGCTGGAGAGTGGTACAATGATTGTCTGCAGTTTACCGGGACCAATATTATGGCTGTGCTGACCATGTCTCTGCCTGGAAAATTCCTTTGGACAAATGCTGCGGCTGTGCTGACAATATCCCAGTATTGACTATAGACTATATTCCTTCCTGCTGCCTGGAAAATTGCTATTGTCGTCGCTAAGCATGTCCCTGCCTGCTGCCTGGACTAATGCTCTTCTCTGTGGACAACTGCACTACTAAAACCACAGGTAATACTTTTTTTTACACTTTCCTTTATAGAATGTATTTTGTAATGTATTTCTTGCTATGTACATGCTATGTGTTAAAAATGTGAGGGGCCTTCAAAAATGATAGGTTGTCAGGAAATTAGATGTGCATTTTATGTAAAAGTCTCACACGTGTGGTATTGCCATAATTAGGAGTAGCAGCAGAATGTATTTTGGGGTACAATTTTTGCTATATACATGCAACCACTTACCGACCGCCTAATGACTATATACATCGGCCATTTAAAGCTAAATACTGGGGTTATGGCAGCAGATAGCTGCCATAACCCCGGTATTTTTTTAAACGGCGGGCGGTCTGCTTTCAGATAAGGGTGGTCCCAGTGGCAGATTCGCCGCCGAATCCGCCGCAACGGTGCATGGGAAGAGGTGCCCCCCCCCTCCCGCCACGTCCTAGACGTTTTCCCAGCTTACCGGACCCGCCGGCAGCGGGGAAAACTATCCGGTCCCGGATCCTCAGAGACAGGAGGAAGTTGAGTGAGGGCAAGATGGCCCTCACTCGACTCTATGGTCTTGGAGGACCGGAGCTACGTCAAAGTTGTTGCCTAGCAACCGGTTTAAAGGGCCGTTTTTTTTTTTTTTTTTTTTTTCTTTTCAACAATTTTTTTTTTTTGTTTTTTAGTGTAGTTGTGAGGTGTGAGGTCTTTTTGACCCCAGATCTCACAATAAAGAGGACCTGTCATTCCTATTTCTATTACAAGGGATTGTAATAGGAATAAAAATGATCAAAACATTTTTAAAAAAAAAAAACTTTTTAAAAATAAAAAATTATTAAATAAAATAAATAGGAAAAAAAAATAAATTAAAGCGCCCTGTCCCCGTTAGCTCGCGCGCAGAAGCGAACGCATACGCAAGTCCCGCCCACATATGTAAACGGTGTTCAAACCACACATGTGAGGTATCGCCGCGATCATTAGAGCGAGAGCAATAATTTGAGCCCTAGACCTCCTCTGTAACTCTAAGCTGGTAACCTGTAGAATTTTTTAAAATGTTGCCTATGGGGATTTTTAAGTACCAATGTTTGGCGCCATTCCGCGAGCGTGTGCAATTTTGAAGCATGACATGTTGGGTATCTAATTACTCAGTGTAACATTATCTTTCACATTATGGAAAAAAATTGGGCTAAATTTACTGGTTTCTTATTTTTTAATTCAAAAAAGTGAATTTTTTAAAAAAAAAATTGCATTTGGAAGACTGCTGCGCAAATATGGTGTGATAAAAAATATTGCATTGATCTCCATTTTATTCTCTAGGGTCTCTGCTTAAAAAAATATATAATGTTTGGGGGTTCTAAGTAGTTTTCTAGCAAAAAAATGATTTTAGCTTATAAACACCAAGTGTCAAAAATAGGCCCAGTCTTAAAGTGGATAAATGGACAACTTTGTGTAAAGAGCTACTTGGATGTTGGGCCTCTGTATGTGGCTAGGCTGTGTAAAAGTATTACACATGTGGTGTCGCCATACTCAGGAGGAATAGCAGAATGTATTTTGGGGTGAAATTTTTGCTATGTACATGCTATGTGTTAGAAATATTGCATAAATGGACAACTTTGTGTAAAAAAATGCGTTTTCATTTTCTTTCCACATTTTCCAAAAACTTGTGGAAAAAAAATGACATGTTCAAAAGACTCATTATGCCTCAAAAATTATACGTTGGGGTGTTTGCTTTCCAAAATGGGGTCATTTTATGGGGGTTTCCATTGTTCTGGTGCTCCAGGGCCTTCAAAAGTGCGATAGGTTGTCAGGAAATTATATGTGAAATTTGTGCTCCTAGAATGCCGGACGGTGCTACTTGGATGTTAGGCCTCTGTATGTGGCCAGGCTGTGAAAAAGTCTCACACATGTAGTATTGCCATACTCAGGAGGAATAGCAAAATGTATTTTGGGGTGCAATTTTTTCTATGTGCATGCTAGGTGTTGGAAATATTGCATAAATGGACAACTTTGTGTAAAAAAAATGCATTTTCATTTTCTTTCCACAGTTTCCAAAAGCTTGTGGAAAAAAATGACACGTTCAAAAGACTCATTATGCCTCACAAATTATACGTTGGGGTGTTTGCTTTCCAAAATGGGGTCATTTTATGGGGGTTTCCATTGTTCTGGTGCTCCAGGGCCTTCAAAAGTGCGATAGGTTGTCAGGAAATTATATGTGAAATTTGTGCTCCTAGAATGCCGGACGGTGCTACTTGGATGTTAGGCCTCTGTATGTGGCCAGGCTGTGAAAAAGTCTCACACATGTAGTATTGCCATACTCAGGAGGAATAGCAAAATGTATTTTGGGGTGCAATTTTTTCTATGTGCATGCTAGGTGTTGGAAATATTGCATAAATGGACAACTTTGTGTAAAAAAAATGCGTTTTCATTTTCTTTCCACAGTTTCCAAAAGCTTGTGGAAAAAAATGACACGTTCAAAAGACTCATTATGCCTCACAAATTATACGTTGGGGTGTTTGCTTTCCAAAATGGGGTCATTTTATGGGGGTTTCCATTGTTCTGGTGCTCCAGGGCCTTCAAAAGTGCGATAGGTTGTCAGGAAATTATATGTGAAATTTGTGCTCCTAGAATGCCGGACGGTGCTACTTGGATGTTAGGCCTCTGTATGTGGCCAGGCTGTGAAAAAGTCTCACACATGTAGTATTGCCATACTCAGGAGGAATAGCAAAATGTATTTTGGGGTGCAATTTTTTCTATGTGCATGCTAGGTGTTGGAAATATTGCATAAATGGACAACTTTGTGTAAAAAAAATGCATTTTCATTTTCTTTCCACAGTTTCCAAAAGCTTGTGGAAAAAAATGACACGTTCAAAAGACTCATTATGCCTCACAAATTATACGTTGGGGTGTTTGCTTTCCAAAATTGGGTCATTTTATGGGAGTTTCCATTGTCCTGGTGCTCCAGGGCCTTCAAATTGCGATAGGTTGTCAGGAAATTATATATGTAATTTCTGCTTCTAGAATGCTGGACGGTGCTACTTGCATGTTGGGCCTCTGTATGTGGCCAGGCTGTGAAAAAGTCTCACACATGTGGTATCACCATACTCAGGAGGAGTAGCAGAATGTATTTTGGGGTGCAATTTTTGCTATGTACATGCTATGTGTTAGAAATATTGCATAAATGGACAACTTTGTGTAAAAAAATAAGCATTTTCATTTTCTTTCCACATTTTCCAAAAACTTGTGGAAAAAAATGACATGTTCAAAAGACTCATTATGCCTCAAAGATTATATGTTGGGGTGTTTGCTTTCCAAAATGGGGTCATTTTATGGGGGTTTCCATTGTCCTGGTGCTCCAGGGAATTCAAAAGTGCGATAGGTTGTCAGGAAATTATATGTGTAATTTATGCTCCTAGAATGCCGGACGGTGCTACTTGGATGTTAGGCCTCTGTATATGGCTAGGCTGTGAAAAAGTCTCACACATGTGGTATCGACATACTCAGGAGGAGTAGTAGAATGTGTTTTGGGGTGTAGTTGCAAGTATACATGTGCTGTGTGAGAGAAATAACCTGTCAATACGGCAATTTGTAAAAAAAAAATAAAAAATCTTTATTTTGCAAAGCATTGTGGGAAAAAATTACAACTTCAAAAAACTCACCATGCCCCTTATTAAATACCTTGGAATGTCTACTTTCCAAAAAGGGGTCATTTGGGGGGTATTTGTACTTTCCTGACTTTTTAGTGTCTCAAGAAATGAGATAGGCCTTCAGTACATAAGGTGTAATCAAGTGTGATCAATTTTCAATGATTCGCACCATAGCTTGTGGACTCTATAACTTTCACAAAGACCAGATAATATACACTTACTTGGGTTATTTTACCAAAGATAAGTAGCAGTATAAATTTTGGCCAAAATTTGTGAAGAAAAATGACTAATTTGCAAAATTTTATGACAGAAACAAAGAAAAATGCGTTTTTTCACGATATTTTCAGTTTTTTTTTATTTATAGCACAAAAAATAAAAAACCCAGTATTGATTAAATACCATCAAAAGAAAGCTCTATTTGTGTGAAAAAAGGACACAATTTTTGTATGGGTACAGTGTTGCATGACTGAGTAATTCTCAGTCAAAGTGTGAGAGCGCTGAAAGCTGAAAATCGGTCTGGGCAGGAAGGGGGTGAAAGTACACTGTAGGCAAGTGGTTAAAGTTTCCCACACTGATACAATCAAGGCCTCCACCAGAACTTTTTCATGTGCGGCTGCAGAGGAAGAGGACTCATCCTCACTATTAGAACACTCAGCGTGCGTGGACGTAGACCTAGTGGGCTGACTCTCGTCCGCAGCGGCCAAATCCACCTCAGAATCTGAGGAAGCAGAGGATACTGGTGAAGTCGGGGGGTGGTTCTTGCCAGGTCTCCTTTGCAGGGCCATATCTACTACATCAGACTACAGGAAAATGGCCACCATTGAAACTATGGGAAAACCAAAAACATGTCCGCTGGACTACACAAACATGGCCGCTTAAGCCAGGAATACAGAGACCATGGCAAAATGGCAGCACCATGCGGTGCTGCACGGGACCCTGGACCCCACTGGACCCAAGGAGGGACCTCCCCGCAGCATCCAGGCCAAGGGGGGGACAGGGGACAGATGAGGGCACCAACTTAGGGGGTAACCCCGCAAAAAGAGAAGGGGGGAGCACAAGGGGGAGGAAGGACACAGAAGGGGCCTACCATCCCCAGGGGTGACCCGCAACTACCCCAGCAATTCCGCAGGAACGGAGGGGGGGGGGGTGACACTACTTACTATACCACGGTCACCAGCAGTCCACCGCACCATCTTGGAGTGGGGGTGCTGCGGCCTGAAGTGGGAAGAACGCAACCAAAAAACAGTCAACGTATTGCCAAGGCCAAAAAACGTAGCCAACAGGGTACCAGAAGCTCAAGCCGGAGCTTACCCCAAAACAAAAATTCACCCCTGAAAGAGACCTCTAAGTCTCTTCAGTAAACAACAGCCTGCAAAACCTTGCGGCCAAAAGAGCATCCGAAGATGCCAGCAAAGTAATCTCAAAGAATTTTTTCCCAAAGTGTGTACAGACGACCAAGTGGCCGCTCTACCCACCTGAGCCACAGAAAACTTGATGGCAAAAGCCCAAGAGGCACTCCGCAATCTAGCAGAATGCGCCTTCACAGGGAAAGGAGGAACCTGACCCTTTAAAGAATAGGCCTAAACAATAGTCTTCCTGATCCATTTAGATATGGTTGCAGCAGACGCAGCCGAACCCTTACAAGATCCTACAGAAGGACAAACAGAGAATCAGACGTCCGAAAAGATTCCGTGGACGACAGGTAAAACCTGATCGCTCAAATCACATCCAGCGAACGCCAGGCAAATTCTTTAGGATGCTTGGGCTTCACACAAAGCAAAGCCAACACAATACCTTCATTGAGGTGGAAAACCGACACAACCGTACGGAGAAAGATTGGTTTGGTCGCAGAACAACCTAAACTCCATGAACGACCAGATAAGGCTAGTGGCAGGACAGAGACGCTAATTCAGACACCCTGTGAGCAGAGGTGATAGCCCCCAGAAAGACAATTTTTAAGACAACAAAGGCAGAGAGATTTCTCTGATATTACCAAAGGGAGGTTGTTGTAGAGTGGACAAAACCAAATTCAGATCCCACAGAGGTAAAGGGGATCTCCTCGGCGGAGCCAGATGACGCACCTCCTGTATAAAAGGTACAAATCAAGGGGTAAGTTGCCAAGAGACACTGGAATTAAATGGCTAAGGCGACACCTGACCTTTAACCACTTAAGCCCCAGAGGATTTGGCTGCTAAAAGACCAGGGTTTTTTTTGCGATTTTTTACTGCGTGACTTTAACGGACAATTGCGCGGTCGTGCGACGCTGTACCTAAACAAATTTGACGTCCTTTTTTCCCACAAACAGAGCTTTCTTTTGGTGGTATTTGATCACCTGTGCGATTTTTTGATCATGCGCTATAAACAAAAAAAGAGCGTCAATTTTGCAAAAATAACAATATTTTTCACATTTTTTTATATGAAATTCCCCAAAAAAAAAATGTAAAAATCAAAATTTTTTTAACATTTTCGGCCAATTTGTTTTCTGCTACATATGTTTGGTAAAAAAAAAAAAATCGCAAAAAGCGTATTTTGATTGGTTTGCGCAAAAGTTATTGCGTTTACTAACAAAGGGAAAGATTTTTGTCATTTTTGGTGTTTTTTTTTTAACGTGTAATGGCGGCTATCTGCAATTTTTTTTGCGGTACTGCGACATTGCGGCGGACAGATCGGACCCTTGACTGACATTTTTGACACTTTTGGGGTTACCAGTGACATTACTGCAGTAATCAGCGCTATACATATGCACTGTTACTGCTAAAATGACACTGGCAGGGAAGGGGTTAACTGTATTGGAGAGGGAGGGGTTAAGTGTGTCCTAGGGGCATGATTCTAACTGTAAAGGGACATGGCTATTGGTGTAAAAACAGAGATCAACGGTTCTACGTAGTAGAACCGTCTGATCTTCATTTTTACACCAGGGAGAATGACAGGCGGCTTGTTTACATAAGCCGCCTGAATTTCTCCCTTCACCGGAGCGATCGTGAGTGACACGCACTGACTTGTCAGTGAACGAGCCGGGGCGGGCGTGCGCCCGCCCGCAATCGGCTCACAAGTCAGTGACAGGCGAGTGACGTACCCATATGTCACTCTGCCTGGCCGGGGCTGACCGCCGCAGTATATAGTCGTGCGGCGGTCGGCAATCGGTTAATCGTGCCGAAAGCGAAACGTTGCACCACTTCTTTCTGTAAGAAATCCAAGACCCTCGTCACCGAAAAGGAACGAGGATGCAACCCTTGCGACTCACACCAGGCAATATACATCTTCCGAGTATGATGATAAATTTTGCTGAAATTTGCTTTCCTAGCTCTCAACAAGGTAGGAATCACAGCATCAGAGAGACCTTCGTCTCTCAACACCTGGACTTCTGCAGCCAAGCCGTTAAAGCCAGCGACCGTAAAGCAGGATGGAAGATCGGCCCTGAAGACAGCAGATCTTCTCTCAGTGACAGCCGCCATGGAGGCTCGACGGCCATCCTCACCAAGTCCGCGTATCTAGACTGGCGTGGCCAGTCTGGTGCCACCAGAATCATCTGTACCGTCTCCACTGCTAACCTGCGGAGGAACTGTGACAACAACTGTAACAGAGGAAAAGCATAGATCAGCTGAAAACGGCTCCAAGGCACCACCAGCACGTCCGCGGCATCGGCCAGAGGATCTCGAGCCCTGGCCACAAACCGCTTTACCTGTCCGTTTAGACGAGATGCAAACAGATCCCCCTCCGGAGTCCCCATCAGCCACGCAGGAGGCGAAAAAAAAACCTCCGGATGCAGGGACCATTCCCCCTGATCCAGAGCCGAGCCTAATGACTCAGGTAATTGTAATTTGCGGCCACTTCTTTGGCCGCCCGAGCACTCTTGGTGCCCCCTTGGTGATTGATGTAAGCCACAGCCGTGGCATTGTCTGTTCGAAACGCGAACCGGGAGACCGTGCAAACCGAGGTTCCGTGGTGATCACCGTCCACAACAGCGGCAGAAAGGACCTGCCCTGGCTCAGAACGGGTGACAGAAGGCACCACGAGAGCTCCGACTTCGTGAGACGGCTCAGACAAATCATTCTGTCCAAAGACTGCGGATCCTTGTTCCACTTGGCAAGAAACTCTGCTGGCAGAGATTCTTGTGCGAAATCAGGCAAACAGGACTGCCTTGAAGGCCGACACCATCACCACCACCATACGCAATCCCCTTCTGGAGCCAAAACCTTAGTGAAGTCTCTGGAAGCGGAAGCTAGACCAAAGGGTAATGCCACAAATTGATAGTGCTTCCCCGCCACCGCGAAACGGAGTTACCGTTGGTGGCCCTCATAAATCGGTGCATTTCAAATTGATGGGAGGCCAGAAAATCTCCTGGTTGCAGAGACGCAACCACCAATCGGATGGATTCCATCCGAAAACTTCTGTACCTGCACAAAACGGTACAGCAATTTTTGGGTCCAGAATTGGACGCACCTTGCCCCCCTTCCTGGGCACCGTGAACAGGTTCGAGTAAAAACCCCGAAACATGTCTGGAATAGGAACCGGGACAATAACCCCCTGTGCAAGGATATCCTGCACTGCCTCCCTGAGATCGGCTAAACAATCCGGAGATGGACGGAGATATGATGGAAAGGACCTGTCTGTTGGGCGAGAGCGGAATTCGATCTTGTACCCTGTACACATTAATTAGTGAACCCATTTGTCTGGAATCAGAGATGTCCAGGGTTCCCGAAAGTGACGCAGACGTTCCCCCACTCCTGAACCAGGTGAGGGCATCCTTTCATGCAGAGGACGACTTGTCTGTCGAACCGCACTGATCGGCCTTGGACTAAACTGACCAAGACTTCTTGTTTCCTCCGGAGGCACTGAATGGTTTGCCTTTTTCCTGCGCCCCTGAGGCACGAAAAAGCCTCCGGTGAGCCTTGAAAGAAGGCCCCCGTTTAAAGCGAGGTGCCTTACTTTTTGAGGATTGTGGGAGAAGAGTACTCTTTCTCCGTTAGGCACTTGATTAACTCATCCAAGGAGTCGCCAAATAGACGTTCCCCCAAAGAGGGAAGGTCAGCAACGGCCTTCTTAGAAGCCTGGTCTGCCGACCAGCTCTTCAGCCACACCATGCGGTGCAATGCGAGCCCCACCGCAGACACTCTGGCAACCAGAGGGGCCTCGTCCAGCGACGCATCACACAGGTACACCATGGCCTGGGAAATCTGATACAGGAGTTCAATTAGAGTCGGAGGAACCAACACAGCCTGCAGGATGCTCTTAAGCACCTTGATCCATTCCGTAACTGTCTGAGAAACTAAGACGGAGGCGAACACAGGTGTGTGATCCACCTTAGGTGACACTGTCCAGCGATTGCAAACCCCCTTGGGCACCCCCAGCATGTGCTTAATGCACTGCCATTGCTCAGTCACGATTTCGTGAAAGTCCTCGGGACAAGGCAAAATCTGACCCGACTTCTAGGCTTTGCGGGAGCTGAAGACAACCTGCTTTCCTGACTGTGTGGGCTCATCATCAAGTTATAAAGTTTCCCTCACTGAACGAATCAGTGCTTCCACCAGAGCGCATTCCCGCGCTGCAGTTGAGGAGGACTCATCCTCCTCATTATCTGACTGTGAGTACTGGGACCCCTCAAGGGGGGCATTGTCCATGGCAACCATATCAGGCTCTGAATCAGAGGACTGAGAGGGCATCGGTCTTTTCTGAGTAGTAACATATTTTATTACAAGGTCCACCTTGGACGCCAGAGTTTCTAAGGCTGCAGACAGATCACAGAGAAGGTGAACCTGATTGTCCGGTTGCACAAATAAGGTCAGAGGGGACATTTCCATTCTGGGACTCCATTTTAAGCAATGCCACAATTGAGTAGTCTGGCCCTTCAAATGCTGCGTTCGCGGTCCGCACCGCTCTACCGCGCTATAGCTGAAGTCCCCCTTTAAGGCTAGCAGGTATCCTGACAGGAACTTAGAGTTTCCGAGGAATGTTAAAAGGACTAAAAAACCCCTTAGTGTAGCAGCAACCTGGATAAGTAAACCGCTCTGTCAGTAAGTCAGCAAGTAAGTGAAACTTCTGCAGGAAGTGACTAAACATCACTAGAGGCCGAACCGCCCATTTAAAGTCTCAGCTACACTAAAATGGTGCCAATAGAAAAGATAGGAAACACAGGGAAAATGGCTGCCCCCCATACAGCGCTGTTGCCCACACTTAAGATGGTGCCCGAAAACGGTGCCAAACACTCAGGAAAACAAAGACAATGGGTGCTGCCCTTACATATATGCAGCCTGATGCCCACACTTAAAATGGCAGCCGGTGGGGTCATCTCATATTGGATACCTCGGGATTTCCCTGCCGCACTGCCCGGCCAGGACGTTTGATTGTAATTTCCCTCCCCTGCTGGCCCGTATTAAACGGGATCTTGATGAGTGGCACAAAGGCAGGTTTTCCTGGTTCGGGCGCTGCAACATCATCAAAATGAACGTGATGCCTCGCTTACTATATGTCTTTCAGGCCTTGCCGGTGGCCGTTCCGTCTTCCTTCCTCAGGAAGGTGAACCAGCTGTTCAGAGAGTTTCTCTGGCATAGAGGTCCCCCGAGATTGGCCTTACGCATTCTTCGCATGCCTAAATTGAGTGATGGCATGGCTCTACCGGACGCCGTAGCCTACTACGAGGCGTGCCACCTGTCCTGCATCCTCGACTGGTACCGCCATGGCCCCCTGAAGCAGTGGGTGCGGCTGGAGAGACACTCGGTGGGGTCTCCCCCGGAGTCCTCTTTGTGGACTCCTTCCCCCGTTCCTAAGGAACTGTCTGATCACCCGACCATTGGCCCTACGCTGATGGTCGGTAGACGGTTGTGCCACGGGGGCCGACTGGCTACTCTGCCATCGCCACTTTCTCCGGTGACGGATAGCCCGGACTTTCCACCGGGCATGGGCAACCGGGGATTTCAGTCCCTGAAGGAGGCTGGATACAGCCAAGCTCGTCACTTTGTGCGGGACGGGGCGTGGGTCCTTAGATCTTTCCTACACTCGGATGCCACCTTTTCTGTGCTGTCTTTCTGGCAGCAGGTCCAGCTTTCCCATTTTTTGCAATCTCTGCCCTCAGCTCCTCTATTTACCAGACACCTTACATATTTTGAAGAACTTTGCTCTGTTGCGTCGCCTTTGCGACATACTGTTTCCCTGATGTACAGGACCTTGGTTACACCTGAGGCTCCATTTCGACCTCCTTACATAGCGGGATGGGAACGGGCTCTCGGCCTGACCTTCACCGATCACCAGGTAGAGCGCCTATTATTCTTTGCGTACAAAACGTTGATCTGCTCTCGCTACCAGGAAGCTGGATACAAATGCCTGACCCGATGGCACTACACCCCTGAGAGGCTTCGCCGGATGTTCCCGACCTGTGCGGACACTTGCTGGAGGTGCGGAAAGGAGGTAGGGACGTACCTCCACGTATTTTGGTCTTGTGAACGGCTACAGTCTTTTTGGACTTCGGTGTGTACCATCGCCCAAAAATTCACAGATCATCCCCTGGCAATGGACCCTGCGCTTTTCCTTCTTCACCACGAGTTTCCAAGGGCGTCTTATCGGAAATCCATCCTGCCGCTGTTGCTCACGGCAGCAAAGAGTTGCATCCCCCCCCTTTGGAAAAAGGATCAGCCCCCAACTGTGGCCATGTGGCTCCGTAAAGTGAAATGCATTAATGAAATGGAAGACCTGATGGCGACAGAACGGGGAACGAGAGAGAAATTTTCGAAGCGCTGGTTCTATTGGCATGAATTTACATTTACAGCTGAGTATCGTGCCTTACTGGTCTGATGAGGCGGGTGTCTCCGGCCCGCGTGGTCCCCCCCCCCATATCCCTTCAGTCGTCTATCTGCTTCCCCTTTCTGACCTTCCCCTGCCTTCTTTTTCCCCTTTCCTTTTCTCTAATTACTGCCTCTAGTCTGCCGTGTCTTTGAAAACCGCAGATTAGACCTCCCCTTTTTCACTGTCCCCCTTATCTCTAAGTGTATCTTTCGGCATATTTCTCTAACTGACTTTTTGCTCCAGGTCCTACCTCTGATCAGACATGCTGGTATCGTTCCCCCTTGGGACGGAGGAGCACTCTGGGGGCTTTTGGGGTGCGGCCATTGATAGACGCCGGTGGTGGTGTTCTATCTTGATACTGCTAGTTACATTTGTATTTCTATTCCTATATGTGACTTGTCGTATGCCTTGTCCTTTTCAATAAAATAATTTATAAAATGGCAACCGGAAACAGCGCCAGCGATCAGGAGCCCAGGGAATGAGGCCTTCACAGGGACCCACTACAGGGGACCCCCCAAAACAAGGTAAACATTGTCACACCCCTTCTCCCAGGCGTTAGTCGCCGCTATAGCGCCCCCAGTGGGAGCAGGACCTGTCCTGACAGGCCAGGGGGATATTTGCGTAAACACAGCCCTTTTCATCCCTAGAAGTGGGCACACAGCTCCTCCACAGGCATCTGTCCCAGGGAGCGGGGGTGTGGGGTGCTGGTTGGGTGGGGGTGCTACCAGCCAAGAGGAGTACGCTGCAACTCAGGGCATTCCAGGTTGATGCGTCCCGGCAAAAGCATCTGTTCGCAGGCTCGTCCCCATCTGTCGGGGCTCCGTCATGGCGAGGCCTGGGCAGACCACAACCTGCTCACACTTGTTGGCCAGGCTGGGAGACCATAAGGATCTATATTATCCAGTTTGAAACCTAAGCCAAGCTTGTAGTTCACCAGGAGGATCCCCCTGACACTAACTAGCGATAGAGAGTAAAGAAAAATAAACAAACATTTCTCAAATAAAAACTGATACCGGAGTGCCAGCAGGAAACCTAGGTCCTACTCCTAAGCTAGGCAGCAAGAAACTGATTAGTGCGCACAGTGTGTCTGAGGTAATGTCGAGAGGGACAGCCCCTATGGGCGTGTCAAGTGAAAGCTTTCACTACCTAGTTACTCCTGAAGAGGGCGCACATTACCCATTCGTGAAGAAACATTGAAAGCTGCGTCTGTCAGAAGACGTAAGAGAAAATCCATTTTTCTTTTCATACATCACGGGACACAAAGCCATAAATCATAACATATGGGATGTCTCAAAGCAATGCATCTGAGGGGAGGGTTGACGCCAAAAAAATACCACCATCAGACCACAAAAAGGATTACACCACTGCCTGCAGAACACTGCAGCCAAATGCAGATTCCTCCTGAGTAACAACATCCACTTGATAGAAACGAGTGAACATATGCACCGACGACCAGGTCACGGCCTTGCAAATCTGAGCCATAGAGGCTTGAAGGCGAAGTGCCCAAAAGGCACCAACTCCTCTGGTAGAATGTGTCTTTACAGGAAGAGGTAGAACCTTTCTTTCCAAAACATACGCCTGGTAATAACCTGGCAAATCCAATGAGAAATCGTACACTTAGATGCTACCAATTCCTTCCTGGGCCTTTCTGGCAGCACAAACAAGCTCTCAAGTCTTACAAATCCGAGCTGATTTCTCCAAGTAAAACTTGGAGAATGCATTAACAATAACTTTTCTTCCTCTGACTGAGGATCTGGAAAAAAGGAAGGTAGTATAATGTCCTGATTTAAATACCCTATTTATCGGCGTATAACACACACTTTTTTCTTCTAAAAATGGAGGAAAAAGTAGCAGTGCGTGTTATACGCCGATATGAAAAAAAAAAAAGTCCAGGAAGCAGCGCCGTGAGGTAGAAGGGGCGGGCGGGGCCGAGGAGAAGGAAGGACGCACTGTCATCGGAAGTCCCGCCTCCTATGCCGACGTCTATCATAGGCGCCGGGACTTCCGATGACCGCGCGTGCGTCCTTCCATCTCCTCGCCCCCTTCTACCTTACGGCGCTGCTTCCTGGACTTTCAAAAAAGTGATTCACATAGTGTCATCGGCGCTGGCGAGGTTGCAATTACGGGCATAGCGCTGGCGAGGCTGCAACTATGGGTACAGCGCTGGCGAGGCTGCAAGTATGGGCACACCGCTGGCGAGGCTGCAAGTATGGGCACAGCGCTGGCGAGGCTGCAAGTATGGGCACTGCACTGGCGAGGCTGCAAGTATGGGCACTGCACTGGCAAGGCTGCAAGTATGGGCACTGCACTGGCGAGGCTGCAAGTATGGGCACTGCACTGGCGAGGCTGCAAGTATGGGCACTGCACTGGCGAGGCTGCAAGTATGGGCACTGCGCTGGCGAGGCTGCAAGTATGGGCACTGCGCTGGCGAGTCTGCAAGTATGGGCACTGCGCTGGCGAGGCTGCAATGATGGATACTGCGCTGGCGAGGCTGCAATGATGGATACTGCACTGGCGAGGCTGCAATGATGGACACTGCGCTGACGAGGCAGCAATGATGGACACTGCGCTGCCGAGGCTGCAATGATGGACACTGCGCTGGCGAGGCTGCAATGATGGACACTGCGCTGGCGAGGCTGCAATGATGGACAATGCGCTGGCAAGGCTGCATTTGTGGGCACTGCGCTGATGAGGAGGCTGCATGCGTGGACACTGCGCTGATGAGAAGGCTGCATTCGTGGGCACTGCTCTGATAAGAAGGCTGCATTTGTGGGCACTGCGCTGATGAGGAGGCTGCATTTGTGGGCACTGGTGAGACTGCATTTGATTTAAAAAAATGTTCCGAGTTCAAAGCTGTTTATTTTAAATTTCAGCTTTTTTCCTTAAAGTTCTCTCCTAAAATTTAGGTGCATGTTATACGTCGGCGCGTGTTATACGCCGATAAATACGGTAAAAGGCGGACACCATCTTGGGCAAAAAAAACCTGGGTGTGGACGTAAAATCCCCCTATCTTGATGAAAAATCAAGAATGGCTCTTTATAAGAAAGAGCTGCTAGTTCCACTACCCTTCTAGCCGAAGTTATCGCAATCAAAAAGACCAGTTTCTTGGTCAGAAGAACCAAGGGAACCTGACCCATGGGCTCAAAAGGCTGTTTTTGTAAAACTGCCAGCACCAAATTTAAATCCCAAGGACATAATGGTGGCTTCACAGGTGGAAGCAAACATAACATTCCCCAGACGAAGGTCTGAACCAACAAATGGGAAGCGATTGGTTCTTGGAAGAAAACCGATAAGGCTGAAATTGAGCACTGAGTGCTCAAGGCTAACTTCATATCTACCCTTGCTTGAAGGAAAGCTAGAATTCTTCCGATGACATATTTGATGGGATGCCATTTCCTGGCTTCACACAAGGTAATGTAGGGTTTATCAGACCCTATAATAAATACTTCTAGAGACTGGTTTCTTAGCATTTATCAGGGTATAAACTGCAGGGCCAGATATTCCCTGTTCCTTCAAGATTAAGGCTTCAATAGCCAAGCCGTCAAATTTAGAGACTGTACAGCAGGGTGGAATATCGTACCTTGAGAGAGTAGGTCCGGACGCAGTGGAAGGGCCCAAGCTTTGGATTTGTGCATACCAAACCCTCCTCGGCCTTGCCGGAGCTACCTGGATTACTGGTTTCCCCTCTAGCTGGATCCTGTGCAACAGACACGGTAACAGCTGCACCGGAGGAAAGGCATAAATCAGGGAATACGCTTTCCAAGGAGTCACTAAAGCATCCACTCCAACTGCGAGTGGAACCTGGTCCTGGACACAAATCTCTTCAACTTGTTGGTGAACCTGGATGCCCACAGATCTATGTCTGGGACCCCCCCCCCAGCGTAGGCAGAATGATTGAAAAATCTTGGGCTGTAAGGACCATTCCCCCAGAAACATCTGTTGACAGCTCAGAAAACATGCCTGCCAGTTCTCTATTCCTGGAATAAAAACTGCTGTCAGGCATGGCACAAACTTCTCTGCCCAGGACAGGATGATGTCCACCTCTTTCTGGGTTGACTGACTTTGTGCCTCCTTGATGGTTGCTATAAGCCACGGCCGAGGCATTGTTGGATTGCACCCAGACAGGGTGACCCTGAAGTCTGGGCGCCCAGTATTTCAAAGCCCGACTGATTGCTTGGATTTCCAGAATGTTGATGGGGAGACCTCTTTCAACCCAAGACCAATTCCCTTAGATAGTGTCTTCCTTCAGAACCGCTCCCCAGCCAGAGAGACTTGCATCTGTAGTCACCACCCTCCAGGTTACTAGAAGAAAGGATTTCCCCTTCTCCAGATTCTTGGTCACCAACCACCAATTCAGACTCTGATGTATTCTTGGTACCAGAGATATGGACCACTCCAGAGACTGAACCCTTCCTGTCAATGTAGACGGATTGTTATTCTGCAAGGGTCTGGCATAAAATTGAGCATAGGGAATTGCCTCGAATGCGGACAGCATCTTCCCCAATAACTTCATGCAAAGACGTACAGAAGGATCTCTCAGCCTTACTTCGGAACGAACCAGATCCTTCAGGTCTGCGACTTTTCTTGTTGGCAAGAATATCTTTGCCTGTACTGTGCCCACAAGACGACCCAGATATTCCAGACGCTGGACTGGCTGTAATGCTGACTTTGCCAAGTTCAGTATCCAACCCAGACTTTCTAGGAACTGTACTGTCTAGAGGACATTTCGGCTTAGAGCCGAAGCCGATCCATCTATAAATAATAGATCGTCCAGATATCCTATTACAGATATCCCTCGGGATCTTAGAACAGCCAATACTGGAGCTAGGATTTTTGCAAACACTCTTGGAGCTGTGGATAACCCGAAGGGCAGGGCCACAAACTGAAAATGACAGTTTTCTTTTGCAAAGTGTAGAAACCTTTGATGAGCCTGGAACATAGTGAATATATGCCTCCTCGATGTCCTCTGCCTGCAGGGAGGCTATGACTGAACGAATTGACTCCAAATGGAAAGTATGAATATTCAGAAACCAGTTTAGAGCTTTGAGATCCAGAATAGGTCTCACATCCCGGCTTGGTTTGGGGATCATGAACAGGTTTGTGTAAAAACCACTGAATCTTTTGTTCTCCGGAACCTCTGTTATCACACTTTGGGCCCTCAGCTGGTCCAACGCCAGAAAGAGAGACCACCTTTTTAGGGGATCTGTCGGTATACTTGACTTTACAAACCAAGGATGCGGGAACACCCAAAATTCCAGTTTGTTAACCCCTGCAAGATGGTGGAGATAACCCAGTTGTCTTGGATTATTTCCACCCAAACCTTCAAGAACCGCCCGAATGGGGGCACCCCTTCACAGAGTAGGCTTAGAGGAAGGTTTGGCTGATCTCTGGGCCCAGGGCTTTTTCCACCCTTCCCTGAAGGCTTGGTTCCGGACCCAGATGGCTGAGGCCATCGCCACCGTCTGGAATTGGAAGCACTGGTAATATGAGTGCTGGGGATCTTAAAAGGACGCTTGCAACATACTCTCCCCCCCCCCCAAATATTTTGGATTTACTTATCCAGATCATCACCAAAAAGGCGTTCTCCCTGAAAAGGGAAGCCAGCCAGCAACCTTTTACATTGTAATTCCGCAGACCAGCTCTTTAACCAAAGGATTCTGTGCATATACACGGTCATCAGAGCAAACCGTGACATTAGCCTTATGGAGCTCGTAAGAGCATCCATTGCGAAACAAAGTGCGACGTAGATCTGACAGATCTTCCACAGATTCTCCTTGAGAAGGAACTGTCTTGGATACTCGCTTCATACAGTCTTTTAAAGACTGACAAACTCCTATGGCTGCTATTGCTGGTTATATCGCAGATCCTGCAACGGCAAAGGAGGCTTTCGATAAAGATTCCAACTTCTTATCTGCTGGATCTTTAAAAACCTGGGCATTATTCACAGGGCACGTTAAACTCTTGTTTTTTTTTATATATATTTTTATTGAGAAACAACATGGTGTACAAACAAAGTGAACAATACAGTAAGTCAACAATAAGGTGTACGTTTTACCACAAAGTCGTGAGGCATTTTGAAACTGTATGGGTCCAATAGTTCACAGATATGAGGGCATAAACGGTAAATACAAACTACAGGACCTCGGGGAAGAAAGTAGCAATGGGGAAAGGGGGTTGAAACATTCTCGCATGGGACGGGAGGAGAACATCAACCAAATAAAACATCAAAAAGACCGATTTGGATGACTCTGTACTGGCCACGTAACCTGACATAAGCTACCAAAGTGGTGATGGGGGTGGGGGAGGAAAGAGGATATAGGAAGGAGAAGGGGGGGGAGATTTGGAATACGACCATGAGAATCAGATTGATATGAGGGAAGAAGGGTCTTAGACCTTCAGACTACCCAAAGTGTTTGCAATAGAAGATTGCAGATGCCATTTTGTATACTGGAATGAGGACATTAAAGTTCTCCTTTCAGCTTCGTGGAATTTTCGCTCAATGAATGACCGCCACCTAGCAAAAATTTTTTCCGTGGAGAGAAATTTCCTGGTCTCCAGGTCAGTCTTTTCCATATAGAGTAGGGCTTTCAAGTCGTTGCATACCATAGAGATTGTGGGGGGGACGTTGGAGATCCAGGTCTTTAATATGACTTTCCTGGCCGCCAAGGCGCAGAGGTAAGCCCATTGAGGAGTCGGTGCGGTCGTCCTGTTAGAGGACCCTGTATATAATCTCGGAACTTCACAACCGAAAAGCAGAAAATGTGGAGACTTCTCCAGGCGAATGTCCAGGACGGAATGGATAAAGTCCAACACAAGGTCCCAAAACACGAGATCACCGGACAATGCCAGAATCTATGAGCCAAGGTCGGCCTGTTTTCATTGCACTTGGGGCAAGTAGCAGTAGTGCCCGGGTTAGACTTGTAGAAGGTTGGTATAAAAGCCCTGTGTATCAGCTTAAACTGAGTTTCTCTCCATGTTTCAGCTAGTACATATTTCCTTAATTTTAGGTAACCGTTCAGAATGTTCTGTGCCAAGTCTGTTTGAGGGAAGTCAGGGCCCCACTTATTGAACAGCGTTTCCACCGTAATCTTATTTGTGTGCATCACAAGCTGGCCATATATGAGAGAGATGGAGTAATGTTTCTGGTGAATTAAGTCATCCACAAGTGTTGTCTGAAAATGACCGGATAAAAGAGTAGACTGAGGTGAAACCTTTGCGTGCCCACAATTGGTACGGAGTATAGTCTGCAGATTGGGGAAAGGATGGGTTACCATGAAGCGGTAGGTGTTTAGATATAGAGGACGGCACTCCGAGGTGCTTCCTATTTCTCTCCAAGTGATTAAGGTATCCCGGATGGAGTATGCCAGAGAGTTTCAACGGTCGAGCCACATTGGCTTCAAGGGCATAGTTGGAAAAGGTAGGAGGACCTAGTAAGCCAGTCCAGGCCATAGTGTAGGAGGCATGCCAAATTGTAGAGCCTGATATTGGGTAGGCCAGCTCCCCCCTCGCTCTTCGGAAGGTGCAGTTTGGCAATGGAGATGCGGGATCTTTTCTTATTCCAAAGAAATGAGGTTATGGCTCTGTTTAAAGTGCGGACATCTTTATGTTTAAGGAGAATAGGGATTGTCTGAAGCGGATATAGTAAGCGTGGAAAGCTAACCATTTTGACCAGGTGGCACCTTCCGAAGAGCGACAGGGGTAGAATCATCCACATCTCAAGTTCCCTGACAATCTTTTCTATCAGAGGGACATAATTGAGTTGATATAAGGACGAGGGGAATCTGCCTATCTTGATACCTAAATAGGTAATGTGGTTGAGAGTAAGCCGGAGGGGGAGTGAGGGGTCCCATTGGTCAATTACTGGTTGGGTCAGAGGGAGAACTTCACTTTTATCAAAGTTAACTTTCAGTCCTGTTATAGTCCTGAATTCTTCTAGCAGGGAGCATATTATTGGAAGATCACCGCTGGGTTGCAGAGTAAAAAGTAAAAGATCGTCCGCGAAGAGGGCGGTCTTCAACTCTTCCTCCCCCAAAGTGATCCCATGAATGGGGGCCGAAGAGAGTAAAAACCTGGAAAGGGGTTCCATGGCCATGTTGAACAGTACAGGGGACAAGGGGCAACCTTGACGTGTTCCCTTGTGGAGTGATATGGGGTTTGTCATGCCTAATGAAGTGAGGATGCTGACTGAGGGGGATGCATAAAGTGCTTTCAAAAAGCCAGTCAAAATTGATGTTATCGAAAAGCTTTTTCGGCATCTAGTGTAACTATAGCAAGTTGAGCAAAAGGGTTGGCTTTAGCGTGTTCCAGGACCGCTATAACTTTGCGGATGTTCGCCGTTGCTGACCTGCCCCTGACAAAGCCTGCCTGTGAAGGGTGGATGAGCGTAGGGAGAACTTGGGCAATCCTGGATGCTATGATTTTTGGACAGGAGTTTCGCGTAAGGATATTGGGCGGTACGATCCAGGTAGGGTAGGGTCCTTGCCCTTCTTTGCTAACAGCTTTATATATGCTTGAGTGCCCGAAGGTAAATACGTGCCCTCCTGCCACAAAACGCTGTAGAGCAAAGTGAGCGATGGTAAGAGAGTGTCCTTAAACGTTTTATAAAATTCAGGCGGGTATCCATCAGGCCCTGGACCTTTGTGGGATGCCATATTAGAGATGGTTTTACTAATGTCTTCTGAAGTGATAGGGGCGTTAATCTGTTCCAATTGCGTGACAGAGAGGGAGGGGAGGGATAAGGCATTTAAGAAGGCTTGGGCAGACTCGTGATTTATGGGGTCACTGCTGTAAAGTGCTTTGTAATAACCCTCCAGGATGTCGCTAATCTCTTGTGAGGTGTGGGTCAGGGTCCCAGAGCTATCTTTAAGAGCTAAGATGTGCGTTGGTCGGTGAGGGCCCTTAATCAGTCTGGAGAGTAACTTGCCGGGCTTATTACCGAATCGGAAGAGTGTAGCCGCGAATCGCGAGCGTTTGGTGTGCTCTATTTGTTCGGCCCAATGATCAAATTGCCTCTTGCAGAATGCCAGTCAGCAATATGATCGGCGGAATCGGAGATAGTGAGCTCTAGTTGTGCCTTGCGGAGACGGTCACTGGCTTCGCGGTAGTGTTGCATAAGAGACTTGCGATATGAGGCCGTGTACGCTATGATGGCGCCCCGAAGGACCGCTTTGCCCGCTTCCCAGAATAAAACAGGGTCATCTAGATGGCCCTGGTTCAGTGAAGCATAGTCCTCCCAGGACTTACGGACATGATGTTGGAAATCAGCGTTATCTAAGAGAAACCCAGGGAGTCTCCAGGAACTATTAGAGGGGGCAGCAGAGGGGGCCACTAGTAAAGTCAATGAAACTGGAGAGTAGTCGGAAATGGCAATACTATGGATATCGGTGTGATGGATGGACTTTACCAATTCCGGAGTAACAAAAAGGTAGTCCAGCCTTGCCATGGAGTCCTGTGGGGGGGAATAAAATGAAAATTCCCTGTCTGTGGGGTGACTAAGGCGCCAAGAGTCCACCAGATGTAGGGCAGCTGACATAGAGTTGAGTGCGGTTTCTCTAGTGGACCGTGTCTGAGCATGTGTGGGGGGTCTCAGCCTGCGTTGCTTCCGGTCCTCCTGTATATTCATAACATCATTGAAGTCTCCCCCAATGACATGAAAGGATGCAGGATTTTGGAGCAGCCAGGCTGAGGTGTCTCTGTTGAATCCTGCCGAAGGAGGTGTAGGGGCGTAGATGTTGGAGATTTGCATGGTAGTTTGAGCGAGACTGTCACTCTGCTGCCTATGTCATCATGCACCGTGGATAGCATTTCACAGGGGAGGTTTTTGTGTATCAGTATGGCTACTCCGGCTTTGCGGCCCGCCGCCGGAGAACATACTGCCTCGCCAACCCAGAGCTTCTTCAAAAAGCGTAAGTCGCCCTCCGCAAGATGTGTCTCCTGCAGGAGTGCAAAATCTGCCCCTAATCTCTTAAGATGGCGGAGGATCATCATCCTCTTGTTAGGGGAGCGAAGGCCTTTGACATTCCAGGATATGATTTTTAGGGTGGCCATAGCAGCCGTATGGGTATAGATCGGTGGCTAAGGATTTGGGATCCTAATGGTAGTCTCATAGCGTATTCATCAAGATATAGAGTAGGTACCAGGGGTGGTGAGAGAGGAAGGGAAGAGACAGGGGGGTGCCAGTGCAAAGGGGTTGTAAAGTGAATAACAGGGGAGTAGGGGACTCGAGGTAAAGTAAGTACTTCAAGGACTTCACTTTTTTCACCATGTGGAAGGGAGTGAACAAGGGTGGCTCCACAACCCCATTGACGAAGTTACCAAACAATGAAGACATGGAGGCACGCTAGGGGGCTAGTTATCCATGCACTACCTGTTCGTGCAAGGAGGTCATGTATTTACAACAGAGACAATAACCAAGTTACCATCAACAATGCAAATATGCAAACCAGCAGAACAATAAACTACAACCATAATCAAACCTGTTTGCCCGTAATAGCTGCTCGAGGGGATGTAGTAGTATAGGCAGTCCAAGCTCGTGCAGCTGTAGGGCAAACTGACGATCCGGGAAGAAAAGGGAACTTTGAGATCGAGGAAGTTGGACGAAGACCCTCAAGAGGGCAGGTTGGCTAATGATCAGGTGATGGCTCTCCGAAAGGATGAATCACCAAAGCGTCCTTTCTTAGAGGATTCTTTGGTAGGTGTCAGTTGCGCTTTGCGGGAGAGTGAAGCTTTCCTGGCAATGGTGGCGGCGTCATCCATCCGTGACGGAAGGGATGAGAGGAAATGTTCCGCATCAGAAGGAGAGTGGAATGTCAGGCGGTCTCCGTCAGGTGAGGTGACATGGAGCACTGCGGGGTATGCCAGGGTGAATTTAAGTTGTTGAGCGAATAGAGAAGAGCATACCTGTGAGAAAGCTTTGCGCTGCTTTGAAACCTCAGCGGAGTAGTCTGCAAAGAGTAGTATTGAGGATCCATGCAGCTGCAGGGAACGTTGCCGTTGGAATTTTAGCAAGATAGAGTTCTTGTCCGCATAGTTCAAAAACCTGGCTATGATGGGTCGAGGGTTCTTCCGTGACTCGTTTGGTGCTCCCACCCTGTGAGCTCTTTCAACGATACATGGGGATGGCATGCCCAGAGCCTGCAGGATAGTTTCAGCGCACAGTAAGTGGATCGCCTCCCCTTGAACCGATTCAGGTACTCCTATAATACGGAGGTTGTTCCTCTTGGATCGGTTCTCCAAGTCCTCTATTTTGTCTTGTAGTGCTTGAAGAGCCTTGTCATGGTCATTCAGGTCCCTGCTGTTCATCAGAGTTTCTTCCGCTAAGAATGAAATCCTCTGTTCAGCTTCCTGGATCTGGTGCTTGTGAGTGGAGAGCTCCTTTTGTAGCTGTGTTAGTCCCTGGAGCATTGCCGCTTCTATGGTGGCTTTTATAGTCGGCGAGAGTATTGCTGCTACTGCTTCAGCCATTCTAAGGTAGGCTGGGTCCATGGAGTCCCCACCAGGCGTAATGGAGGGCTGGAGGGGACCAGGCTGGAGCAATAGGGGCAAGGAGAGACTCACCCCCTCCTCTCTCCCTGCATGTGCAGCTGCGGCCATGTCGGGAGCAGCGTGGGAGGTGGCGGTCTCCGGCCGCTCCGTGGCGGTGCTTGGCTGGGAGCGCTGGCGCTCAAGGTAACGGTCCATTCCGTTCCCCGATCTATTGGAGGGGGACCCAGAGTATGTCAGCGCCCTCTGAATGGCCTCCGGCCAGGTATTTGTATGCAGGCTATCGGCGGGTGCAGCGGGAGCCGAGGAGATCACTCCTTCTCCATGGGCGCCGGAACCGGAAGTTAAACTCTTGTTAACCGAAGAAATGGCAGCATCCACAGTGAGTATATTCCATTTCTTAGAAAACTTTTCCTCCATAGGATACAATAGCGAAAATCTTTTAAGAGGAACAAAAATCCTATCAGGATGATCCCAATCATTATACTTGAATAAGAAAAAGGAGACCCCTGCACTATCTAGTTAAAACAATATGAACCAAGTGATAGCTGCAGCTTCCTAGTCAGCCTTACCAAGCTGAGTAAAGTGAAATGGAAATATAGATGTGGAGCCGCGCTGATCAAAGACAGTGATAAAATCTTTGGAAATGCCAGAAGTATTATAAAAAGTGTATGTCAATCAGACAACATGAATGAACTGTACATTTTCAAAGATTCAATAATTGTGTAAAAAAGAAGGGTGCGCTGATGTGTAAAAGGCTGCTCCCAGAATAGTGATAAATGATATGTTAAATGTGATTGGTGCGCTTTTCAATGTGAAGAAAAAATATTTATAAGTGTGTATGGTAGAACATACAATAATAATCAATTGTGATATATGAACCACCTGATTAACAAAGTTATATGGTATTTAAAAAAAAAAAAACAGTAAGCGATATAACAAATCAAAATTTGTCACAATGTGAAATAAAAAAAAAATATTCAACAATCCAAAAGTGCAAAAGTCCACAAGTATAAAGAAATAAAGTTCTTCCAAACTTCCGTGGTGAAAAATATATAAAATGGTGAAGAGTCCAAAGTAAAATCAATATGGTGATAAACAAATGGATAATCCCTCCACCTTGTGAAATGCCTCCTTACCCGGCGGAAATAACGGAATTTTTGTAAAATCTTACCGTAAAATTCCTTTCTCTGAGTCCTCCGACAGTCGCCGCCCACTCACAAGTCTTCACCAATGGGTATTGACCTTTGCTCCGCAGGAGTAGCTAGGCACAAGATTTGTTAATAACAAAAGCTTTTGGCATAGACACACCCCTAGGGGCTGTCCCCTTAGTCAATACCTCCCTGCACCAGCATTCCCAACTCAGTTTGGTAGCATAGCAGTAAGAGTACACAAAAACCCCAAAAGAGGGGCGGGGGGGCGGCGACTGTCAGAGGACTCAGAGAAAGGAATTTTACGGTAAGATTTTACAAAAATTCCGTTTTCTCTTACGTCCTCCGACAGTCGCCGCCCACTCACAAGTCTTCACCAATGGGATGTCCCAAAGCAGTGTAGACCTGAGGTGTGGGAGACGCAGACGCAAAAAAGGCAACGCAGTACCCACATCAGAGAAAGGAACCTTACACACAGTAAGAGAACCAACTGGGCAACAGGAAAACGTGCTCAACAGGAGCAACAACCAAGGAAAACAAGTAACCCGGGGTAAAACACCCCAACAGCCAAGGACCCAAAAACAAGGGTCCCTAAGGCACTGCCGCACTGAGAACTTTACGGCCAAAGGAGGCATTGGCCGATGCCTGAACATCCACCTTATAAAACTTTGAGAAGGTGTGAACGGACGACCAAGTCGCCGCCTTACACACCTGGGCCACAGAAGCCTGATGCCGGAAAGCCCAAAACGTACTCAACGACCTGGTAGAGTGCGCTTTTACAGGGAAGGGAGGAACCCTCTCCTTCAAGGCATAGGCCTGCACAATGGTTTGTCTAATTCATTTGGCGATAGTCGCAGCCGACGCCGCCATGCCCTTCCGAGGTCCCTCAGGAAGGACAAAGAGGGAATCCGACTTGCGAAAAGGCTTAGTGGACGACAGGTAAACCCTGATCGCCCGGACAACATCCAAGGAATGTAAGGCAACCTCCTTAGGATGATTCGGCTTCGCGCAGAGCGAAGGCAAGACAATTTCCTCATTAAGGTGAAAATCCAAGATCACTTTCGGCAGAAAGGACGGGTTAGGTCGCAAGACCACCTTATCCTTGTGAACCACCAAGTAGGGAGAGCTGCAGGACAAAGCCGCCAGCTCCGACACCCTGCGAGCCGAAGTGATCGCCACCAAAAAAGCCACTTTTTTGGACAACAGAGGCAACGAGATCTCCCTGATCTTTTCAGAGGGAGCATGTTGCAACACAGACAGAACTAGGTTCAAGTCCCATGGAGGCAAAGGCTCCCTCCTAGGAGGGGCCAAATGTCGCACCCGCTGAACAAAGGTGCGGACCAATGAATTTGACGCCACAGGGCGCTGAAAAAGAACGGTCAGCGCAGAAATCTGGCCCTTAATCGTGGCCAGCGCCAAACGCTGGTCCACTCCAGTTTGGAGGAAAGCCAACACTCTCGACACCGAGTACGAGCGAGGGGAATACCCCCTGGACTCACACCAGGCAAAGTATGCTTTCCAAGTACGGTAGTAAATCTTCCCCGAAGAGGCTTTTCTAGCCTTGATCAAAGTGGGAATGACCTCAGGGGAGAGACCCCTATCCTTCAGGACCTGGCCTTCAACAGCCAGGCCGTTAAAGCCAGCGACTGTAAAGCAGAATGGAATATCGGCCCTTGAGACAGAAGGTCTTTCCGAAGCGGCAGGCGCCACGGAGCGTCGACTGCCAGATTGACGAGGTCTGCGTACCAAGACCGGCGAGGCCAGTCCGGGGGCCACCAGAATCACCGTATGCGGTTCCAAGGCTAACCTGCGAAGGAGCCTGGACAGCAGCTGAATCGGTGGAAAGGCATACATCAGACGATACCGATGCCAGGGCGCCACTAACACGTCCGCCCGAGGATCGCGCGTCCTTGCCATGAACCTTTCCACCTTGTTGTTTAGACGAGACGCGAACAGGTCATAACTGGGGAACCCCACTTCGCGCACAACATCTGGAAGACATCCGGGTGAAGGGACCATTCCCCCTGGTCCAGGGTCTGGCGACTCAGATAATCCGCCTGCCAGTTCTCCACCCCCGGAATGTGAACTGCCGTTATCGCCGGGACGTGCGTCTCGGCCCAAGACAGAATGTCGGCCACTTCCCGAGCCGCTCGGGCACTCCTGGTGCCCCCTTGATGGTTGAGGTATGCCACCGCGGTGGCATTGTCCGTCTGAACCCGAACCGGACGGCCCTGAAGCCGTTTTCCGACCATTGCAGAAGGCAAAGCTTTATCGCTCGCAATTCCAGAATGTTGATCGGAAGGGAGGACTCCTCCTCCGACCAAGTTCCCTGGGCGGACAGAACGCCCAGAACAGCACCCATGCCCGACAGGCTGGCATCCGTGGTGATCACCGTCCACAACAATGGACGAAAAGATTTGCCCCCCGACACCGCCGGGGACTGGAGCCACCACAGAAGATCCCTTCTGGTGCGTTGGCTCAATGAGATCCGCAGATCCAGGGACTGCGGTCGCCCGTCCCACTCGGCAAGAATCTCCGCCTGGAGACCCCGTGTGTGAAACTGGGCAAAAGGGATCGCCTCGAAAGTCGAGACCATCAAACCCAGACATCTCATGCATGTCTGGAGAGACGAGTATTAGTTGGTCCTGAGGGACCCGACCTCGTCCCGAAGTGTCCGGAGCTTGTCTGCCGGCAGGAAGACCCTCGCTTGAACAGAATCCAGAACCATCCCCAGATATGGAAGTCAAACCGAAGGACACAGAGTCGACACAGAAGTCAACCGAACTCCTGCAGTGTCTGCATCGTGGTGGACAGGTCGGTCACCAGACTCTGGCTGGCATTTGACCTTATCAGGAGATCGTCCAGATACCCCAAGATGCCCTGTGCTCGTAACAGGGCCAGAACCGGCGCTAGCACCTTGGTAAAAACCCGTGGAGCCAAAGCGAGACCGAAAGGTAACGCCACGAATTGGTAGTGATCCTCCGCAATGGCGAATCAAAGGTACCTTTGGTGACCCTCGAAAATGGGGATGTGCAGGTACGCATCCTTCAAATCGATGGAGGCCATGAATTCCCCCGGACTCAGGGCAGCCACCACTGAGCGCAGGGATTCCATGCGGAACTTGCGAACCCGCACAAAGCGGTTCAGAGCTTTCAAGTCCAGAATCGGACGCATCTTGCCCTTCTTTCTGGGCACAGTGAACACAATGGAGTAAAACCCCCGAAATCTGTCCCGATGAGGCACCGGAACCACCACTCCTTGGGCCCGCAGGTCCCACACAGCCAGGTGCAGATCCTGCAAGCGCTCCGGAGACAGCTGAAGATTTGAGGGAAAAAATCTGCCCGCCGGCCGAGAGAGAAATTCGATCTTGTAACCAGATCGAACGATTTCCTGAACCCATCTGTCCTGAATGCCGAACAGCCAAGGTTGGAGGAAACCGCACAGACGTCCCCCCACCCCAGAAACGGGTGAGGGCGCCCCTTGAGGCGGAATTGGCGTGGGTTGTCGAACCAGACTGGCCGGATTTTTGCTTACCCGCCCACGGCTTCTTCTGGGAGCCTTGGCCTTTGAAGGGCTTGCCCTTGGATTGCGACCGAAAGGCACGAAAAGGACCCCTGAGAGGGCCTAAACGAGGAGTTCCGTTTGCCACGGAAAGATTTGTGCTTGGGATTCTGGGGTAAGAGAGTACTCTTGCCCCCCGTAACTCCTTTGATCAGAGTATCCAAAGCCTCGCCAAAAAGGCGAGATCCCACGTAGGGAAAGTCCGCCAACGTCTTGCAAGAAGATTGGTCGACCGACCAACTTTTCAGCCATATCAGACGACGGTTCAGCACCGCCACGCTGGACAGGCGTGCAGCCAAAGGAGCTAAATTCAAGTCCGCATCACACAAGTACATGACTCCTTGATGGATTTGATCCACCATAGCCAACGTGGTAGGCGGAGCCGAATCAGCCACCAGGGTGCGCCTGAGCACCTTCGTCCAATCGGCAACCGCCTGGGCCGCCATAACCGAAGCAAAAATAGGTTTTACCATAGAACCAGCAATCATATAGGCATGACGGGCAAGAGACTCCAACCTCCTGTCCGTAGGGTCCCGGAAAACCGGGGTATCCTCAGAAGGAATCGCAGTAGCTTTGTTTAAAACGGCTACCGCGTGATCCACCTGAGGCGCCACACACCAACGCTCGTCGGTGGAGGGCGCAAACGGATAAAGCAGTTTAAACTTATTCGGCACTGTAAAGGGCTTCTTTAAATTGCTCCACTGCTCATTAACAGTATAATGAAATTCTGCAGGGCAGGGAAAAACCTGCGCTGATTTGCGGGTTCTTTGCGTCCCAAAGGAGGACACCCTAGCAGGAGGAGTGGGCTCCTCCTCCAGGTGCAATGTATCCTTAATGGAGGCAATCAGCTCATCCATGAGTGCAAGCTCTTCAGGCGAGCCAGGGGGAGAAACATCAACCCCTTCCACCTCCGCCTCCCCCTCAGACCCCATAAGGTCCAGAGATGAGCGAGACCCTGAGAAAGGCACGCCAGACACAGCAGCCACATCGCCCTCTGAATCAGAGGAAATGGATAACCTGGCCCTTTTTGCGGATCGTTCAGCCATCAGCACATGCATCTGAGAAACTAAGGACGCCACTACCGTGGCCAGATCAGCCCCCTCGGGGGGAGCAGCAGCCCCCTGGTCCCCCACCAGGGCGGGGGAAACTTGCTATCCTGAGAATCCATGCCCACAGCAATGAAAGGAAAAAAAGGTACTGGCCCTTTAACACCACGGCGAGCACAGCCCACCGTACACTACTGTATGCACCGATCCTGCAGGGATAGAGAACACTGAGCAAGGAATGACAGGATAATGAAGGAAAAACCTGGAGAGAGCACAAACAGGCTGCTGCCACCGATCGCTGTTCCAGAGAGAGAGAGGAAGTGATGCAATAACCGGCTGACTGATATAGCCTATGAAGGCTCCGCAAAAATGGCCGCTCGGCTGAGGGATAGAGGCTACAAGAAAATGGCGCCGACATGTGCTCGAACAAGCGCGGCCCGTCAAAATGGCGGCGCTGTACAGAGACAGGGCCGTCCATAGCATTTCTGCAAAAAAATGGCGGGCCGCAACAGCGGCCGCCGCTCAAGCATGTCTGCACCCAATCTGCCCCAGACAGAACTCACAGCAGAGCGGGAGGGCCCCCCCCTCGCAGCCCACAAAGGCATGCTAACCCATACAGGGATCAGACAGGGAACCCGCACTTCACACAGACATGGGGGTACACACAGCCACAGACTGACACCCACACAGAAGGTCCCCACACAGAAGGTGCTTACCGTACCGGATGGCGTGGGGAGCCGTCTCCAGCGACAAACCGCTATCAAGACGACAGGGAGTGCCGCAGCCAGGACGCTGTGGCCTGCAGCACAAGACCGCAGAATGGCGTCCAGTGAGGTAGCCACCTCACAGGCAGCATCCCTGCAGCGAGCAGGGATGGGTCGTTCATGGCGCCAGGGCGAACCGTAGCTGAACGCTCGATGGCAGGCTGGGGATCCATCTGGTCCTCAGCCCTGGGATCCAGGGCGGCCAGTCCGAGACCCAGCTCCTCATGATCATCTTCATCCGAAGATCCCTAAACTAAAGCTGACAAAATAACAGCTAGTAAAGAAAAGAAAAATACTTGAAATAAAATAAAAAAAAGGGTAGAAGGCTGAGACTGAAGCCCCAGCACAGGAAAGCCTGCTACTCCTAAGCTAGGCAAGATCAAACTGAGTTGGGAATGCTGGTGCAGGGAGGTATTGACTAAGGGGACAGCCCCTAGGGGTGTGTCTATGCTAAAAGCTTTTGTTATTAACAAATCTTGTGCCTAGCTACTCCTGCGGAGCAAAGGTCAATACCCATTGGTGAAGACTTGTGAGTGGGCGGCGACTGTCGGAGGACGTAAGAGAAAAGATAAGTGCCTTAAAATATACTCTTGTAGTTGTGATGAAATAAGTCTCAATGTAAACACCTCCACTCGTGCACAGATCCATCGGTGCAAAAAACAATGCAAGCCTCTTACCAGACAAAGAAGAGAAACCAGCTTCCTAATCGGCTGAAAACTGTAGATGTTCCTTCTGTCTCCCTCAATTAGGATGGGTGGCTATCGGCTCACACTGTGAATCGGCAGTATATATAAAAAATATATGGAAGCTTAGAACAAAGCCCTCTAGCGGCGCCCGCACACTGCTGAGATAGCTGATATCTTCCCTGGTGATTCTTCCGGGTTCACGGGCTCAGGTGCTGAGAGTGGCCGGAGCCGCGATGACGTCACTCCCGCGCTCGCTGTGCAATTTTAGGAGATATTTACAGTATAGGCTTACCTTGTTCTTAAAGTAGTCAGCATGCTTTATGGACACAGTCCAAATCCCTTTTGAGTTCAAGTCAGGTAGAGTTGTGAAGTGTATCCAAGGCGCCCAGGTCGTATAGTATTTGCTGTTGGAGTCCTTGGCTTGGGCGACAATGTCCTCCATCTCTGCCACTCTTTTAAAGTGCCCCAGCCACTCAGCGATCGAGGAGGGGGGGGAAGTGGACAGCCAATGGCACGGCACACACATTCTGGCGGCGTTAATGAGGTGTAAGGTGAGGGACTTTTTGTAACTGGAAAAGGACAGGGAAGTGTGATGGAGGTATTGCGCCGGGGTGAAATCAGGTGTGTAGGTGGTGATACGGGGGATCAGGGAATGTACTTCCCTCCAGAATGGTTGGATGACAGGGCATTCCCACCAGATGTGTAATAGGGATCCCTTATGTTGGCCACATCTCCAACAGGTAGGAGAGTTGGTCACTGAAAATTTGTGCAGTAGTTCGGGGGTTCTGTACCATTTAGCATAGAGTTTGTACCCTGTTTCTTGGGCAAGCACATTGAGGGAGCCCTTATGCATGTGATAATAAATTTTAGTCCAGTCATCGTCGGAGAGACTCACTCCCAGCTCCCCTTCCCAACGTGACCTGAGCGCCTCAGTGTGTGCGTGGGCAGTTGGGAAGAGCATTGTGTAAAGGATCCATATTAGGTGGCGATGTGGGCCAGGGGCGTCGCAGAGCCTTTTGAAGGCAGTAAGAGTCTTCTGACGACTGGGTGCTGTTTAGGAAATGTCTTATTTGTAGAAAGCTATAAAATGGGATATTAGCAGACAGGTACTTGAGACAAAGGTCTTGATAAGAAAAAAGACGGGAGTAGTGTTGGGCTTTGAAGGGCACTTTGGAAGACGGACCTGTTGGGGGTACGAATGGAAGACGCGGAGAGAAGTCAGGCGAGGAGTATAGGGCTGCGCTTTGGGGAAAGATCTAGTTTCTAACGGACCGTGTAAAAGAGGCGTAGTGTAGCTCCTTTGACGGGGTGGGACAAGACCGACCACGGCGTCGTAGATGGTGCCACCCAGGGGAGGTGGTGTGCAGGGAGTGCAGAGGTGGCGCTCTCCAAATTCACCCAGTCTTTGGAGCCTGCATGAGCATGCCAATCAATTATCCTAGTAAGATGACAGGCTCAGTGGTATTTTAGTAAATGTGGCAATCCCACCCGCCCTCCGATTTGGGGCATGTAAGTGTGTCCCACCTAAGTCTAGACTTCTGTGATCGCCAGATAAAATCTGAGCAAATACATTGGTAGGACTTGAAGAATGCTGGGGGGACATGGATAGGGAGGGCCTGTAAGATGTATAGCACCTGTGGAAGGATGTTCATTTCACAATTGCAACCCTGCCAAACCAAGAGAAGGGCCCTTGGGACCGAGCTTGCAGATCCGTTTTGACCGTGTGTAGAATCGCTAGGTGGTTCTTGGCATAAAGATCCAAAAGGTTGCTTGGTAGCTGGACTCCTAAGTAATAGCGTGGGGGTCCCATTGGAAGGGGAAATTGGTCTGGCAAGAGGGGGGGGGGCAATGAAATGTTGAGGGCTCGGGATTTGGAATAATTCGTTTTCAGGTTGGAAAGGTCTTGAAATGTTTTGAGAGCCGAGAGAAGGTTCGGGACAGATAGCAGGTGGTCCGTAAGAAAAAGGAGGATGTCGTCGGAGTAGGCTGCCAATTTGTAGGTTTTGCCTTTCAGGGAGATACCCTTAATATTTGGATCATCCTGGATTTGGCGCAACAAGGGTTTCAGAGTAAGAATATAAATTAGAGGGGATAGGGGTGCCGTAACTCGGACTCTTGCCGTAGGGGGTGGAATAGAGAATCGAAACATAGTCAGGAACCGGTCCGTCAGGCCCAGGGCCCTGAGTACTTCCTTCATGTAGTCCCAGGCAACTCTGTCGAACGCCTTCTCCGCATCGAGCGACAGGAAAAATCCGGGGGTGTTGGTGGTGGAAAGCCAGTGATGGAGATGGAGTGCTTTGGTAGGGTTGTCCCTTGCTTGTCGGCCAGGGACGAACCCTACTTGATAGAGGGAGATCACCTCAGGGATAAAGGGAGGGAGGCGGTTAGCTAGTACTTTGGCGTACAATTTTATGTCCACATTAAGGAGCGATATTGGCCGGTAGTTAGGGACCAGGGACGCATCTTTGCCCGGTTTGGGAATAACCGAGATATGCGCCTCCAGGAGGTCCGAATGGAGGGAGTCGGTGTCCGGAAATGCGTTAAAGGCGTTTACCATATGTGGTAGCAATAGGTCAGAGAATGCTTTGTAATAACCCACCGGGAGGCCATCTGGGCCCTGGGATTTGCCCGGTTTTGATTGTTTTAGAGCTGTCATAATTTCCATCGAAGTGATGGGTTCCTTCAGGTCAGCTAGGGTGTCCTCCGAAGGGGGAGGGGGGGGGGGAGTATCGTCCCAGGAATTGTTGGATCTCCTGGAGTCTGGAGCCCAGAAGAGTCTGCACACGGCAAGTTGTATAATTTGGAGTAATAGCTGACAAATTGGGCAGCTATATCAGGGGTGGAAACAAGTGATTTACTGGATGGGTCCACAATAGAGTGGATAGTAGTGGTTGCCCTCTTCTTCCAAAGAGCCCTCGCCAGTAGCCTTCCCCATTTGTTGGCATGCTCATAGAAGATGCCCTGGTAGAGGGTGAAATGGCGGACAGACTTTCCTAGGACCTTCAGCAGCTCCTGATGGGCTAGGGTGAGCTCTGTGAAGGTGGTGGACGCTAGGGATCGTTTGTGGGCACGCTCAAGAGAGCTTATTTTAAGCAAAAGAGATTTGACGTGAGCCGCATGCTCCTTTCTACGTTTAGACGTAAGTGCTATGAGTTCCCCACGGAACACGCATTTGTGCGCTGCCCAAAGTGTGATACAATTAGTGTCTGGGGACCCGTTTTCTGCAAAATAGTGAGTGAGTCGGGCTGTGAGCGCTGAAGTACACGCAGCATCCGAGAGGAGGGAGCTGTCCATTCGCCAAGCACACGAGGTATGCGACTGTAAAGGGAATGAGAAGGTGACACAAAGAGGGTGATGGTCTGAAAGGAACATTGGTTCAATGGAAGCGGATAGAAGCGTCGGAAACAACTCCTGGGAAACGAAAAGATAATCAATGCGGGAGTAGCAATTGTGGGGGCGGGGGGTGAATAAAAAGTGAAGTCCTTGGTGTCCGGGTGGAGAGTGCGCCAGGAATCGTGTAGGAGGAGGGTCGTTAAAGTTTTAATTGAGCGTAGGGCAGCGTATGGCATAGAGGAGGAGCCTTCCGATGTGTCTAAGATTGGGGATAAGGCAACATTAAAGTCCTCTCCCAAGATAAGCTGTCCAGAGCAGAAATCTGACAACTGTTGGAGGGTGGACCTGAAGAAGGGGACCAGTTTCTTGTTAGGAGCATAGATGTTAGCTAAAGTGATGGTGCGGCCATGCAATGTGCCCTTGAGGAAGAGAAACCGACCATGGTCATCCGCCAAGGACTCCAAGACCTTAAATGGGCAATGTTTGGGGAGAAGACTAGACACTCTCTTGGATTTGGAATCCACAGAGGTGGAATGATGTACCGTAGAGTAGTATGTGGATCGGAGCTGTTGGATAGTATCAGTTCTAAAATGGGTTTCCTGAAGATAGACTATATCGGCTTTCGCTTTATGTAGGGCGAGGGCAAGCTGAGAGCGCTTTTCAGGGACATTGAGGCCTCTCACGTGAGAGAGTAAAGCTTAAGCATGGGGTGCATGAGGCTAAAAGTCCGGGGATCTGTGTAGAGAATACAGAGGGTACAGGAGACAGGACAAAAAGGGAAGGGGGAAAAAAAACGAAGGGGAAGGGAAGGCTGGGAAGGGTAAATCAAATGGGTAAGGGGGAATGGGAAGAGAATGTGTCTTGGGAGGAGACCACTACCTGGTCCGGCCAGCCGGGACTGAACGGAGTGGTTGTTAAAATAAACCTACCAATAAAATTATAGACTGATCTTTTCTTTTTCAGTCGGCAAAACTTACAAAATCAGCAGGGGATTAAGTACTTTTTTCCAGGATACTTTGCTAGGTCTTCAGAGCTTTGTGCTGGAACTGAGGGCTTCCGTACGCATGTGTAATGTCATCGCGGCCCTGGCCAATCACACAGTCAGAGTGTGCAAACCTGGAATAAAGACTTGGAGAAGATGTCAGCCCTCTCAGCTGCTGGAGGGCTTCATTCTAAGGTAGGTATTTCATTATATGCTAGTATGCAATGCATTCTAGCACATTATGCAATTGCTTTACAGGTGAACATACTGTTTGCTCATTTTGCAATCATCTGAAAAAAGTACCCCCAAATCTTTTTTCTCCATAGTGCTGGTCAACACTGTACCCCCAATACTATACTCTCACGAGGGGTTCTTTTTCCCTAGGTGCATTATTTTACATTTAGAAACTTTGAACTGCAGTTTCTATTGCTTTAGCAAATCTTCCGAGAACGCCAAATCATGTTTCAGGTTACATACACCTCCAGGGATATCAATCCTATTATACACCTTTGTATCATCAGCAAAGACATACCTTGCCCAACAAACCTTTAGTTATATCCAGGGGCGTACCAAGGGGTTGGCAGTGTTAGCGATTTTTGCACCCTCCACTCAGCCTGCGCTCCCCGGCCCCCCAGGTAGCATGCGGCTCCATCCAGGTCTGAAACATTGAGAGCGGCTGAGCGGGCAGAACAGGAGACTGAGACTGCCTCTCACAGCATCCCCAGCACACCTCCGCTCTTACACACACTGCTGAAGCCTCAGCATTCCTCTGGCTCTACCGATTTTTTCCCCCTCTAATAGACGAGCAGCTCCTGCACATGATACATCCATCCTCGCTTCCATCTCTGGTCTTTCACTCCGGGTCAGCAAGGCAGGTGGCTCCCTTATTCCCCTTTCCCTGCACAGATTCCCCCTCAGTGCCTTACATCAAGCCCTCAGAGTTCAGGCCCCTCTCTCTCTGTTACCCCCCCTCTCTCTCTCTGTTACCCTCCTCTCTGTCACCCCCCCTCTCTCTCTCTCTGTCACCTCCCCTTTCTCTGTCACCCCTCTCTCTCTGTCACCCCCCTCTTTCTCTGTTACCCCCCTCTTTCTCTGTTACTCCCTCTTTCTCTGTCACTCCCCGCTTCTCTGTCACCCCCCCTTTCTCTCTGTCACCCCCTCTCTCTCTCTGTTGACCCCCCTTTCTCTGTCACCCTCCTCTTTCTCTGTCACCCCCCCCCCTTTCTCTGTCACCCCCCCTCTTTCTCTGTCATCCCCCCCCTTTCTCTGTCACCCCCCCCTTTCTCTGTCACCCCCCTCTTTCTCTGTCACCTCTGCGACTGAGAGTGTTGTGCGACAAAGTGTTGTGCAACTGACCAGGCTGTGCGATTGTGAGTGTTGTGCGACTGAGTGTCAAGTGAGTGTAGCAGAGTACCAGAGGGTTAGAAGGTAGAGTTAGGAAGCCAGGAAACAGCCACACAGGACAGACTTTAATTACTAAATCCCCATTAGATTAGATTAGTAGGTACAATACCCGGCGGGTGTGGAGATGCGACTCGGTGTACATCTTGTGATATGTATGCGTTCCTCGATAATGCGATCGAGGCTGAATACAAATAAGCAAAATGTAAGCACGTTGCTTCCCTGGAAGCTCAGGTCCTGAATCTAGGGAGGCAGCTGGCAACACTGAGCCAAATGTCCATACCGAAGGAGAGCCAGGATCGTACCAGTCAGGTGCAGGCATGGGCCTGCACAGAGGTGGGCGGAGTATTGGAGGTGCAGGCATCAGAGCAGAGTAGAGGGGTGACAGTTAGGAGGGGTAGAAGGGGACAAGGCAAGGACGCTGGTCCAGGGCTGGAGCACCCCAATAAATACGCCACGTTGCATGATTTTGGGGAAACCAGTCAGGGACCAGCATTGCTGGAGCAGAGCGACGCCCCTAGCTGCCAGGGGAAGAACTCCTCCAGTGAGGCCGGGAGAAAGGGAAAGAAAAGGAAAGACAGGTGCTGGTGGTAGGGGACTCAATTATTAGAAGGACAGACAGTGCAATCTGCCACAAAGACCATGTGCACCGAACAGTTTGTTGTTTACCGGGCGCTCGGGTTCGGCACATCGCGGATCGGGTGGACAGATTACTGGGTGGGGCTGGGGAAGATCCAGCTGTCATGGTACACGTGGGTACCAATGACATAGGCAGAGGAAGATGGAGAGTCCTAAATGATTTCAGGGACTTAGGAGCTAAGTTGAGGACTAGGACCTCCAAGGTAGTATTTTCAAAAATACTACCTGTACCTCGAGCCACACCAGAGAGGCAGCGGGAGATTAGGGAAGTTAACAAGTGGCTGAGGAGCTGGTGTAGTAAGGAGGGTTTTGGGTTCCTGGAGAACTGGGCCGACTTCTCAGTCAGCCACCGGCTCTTTGGTAGGGACGGATTGCACCTAAATGGGGAGGGTGCAACCATACTGGGTGAGAAGATGGCTGAAAAGTTAGAGGGGCTTTTAAACTAGGTGATGGGGGGGGAGGGTACAGATGTAGAATTAGCCAGTGGAAAGAAAGATTCAGAGGGCAGAAATGGGGACATTAGTGGTAGGGTGTTCGGAGCTCCTAAACCAAGGTGGGGCAGGGGGGTATCGGGAAAAATCAGGAAAGCAGCCTAAAAACATCAAATGAGGATATATGTAACCGGTCAAAATGACGAGGTTTGTATACCAATGCCAGAAGCCTGTCTAACAAGATGGGAGAGCTGGAGCTGCTGATGTTTGAGGAGGATTTTGTGGGGATAACTGAGACTTGGTTTGACAGCTCTCGACTGGATGGCGACCATTCAGGGGTATTCCCTTTATCGCAGAGATAGAGAAGGTAAAAAAGGGGGAGGGGTAGGTCTGTATATTAAGAACAGTATACAGGTAAATATGAGGATGATAATAATGGAGCTATGGACGAGGCAGAATCCCTATGGGTAGAACTTCAAAGGGAAGGCACTGTGGGGAAGGTAATATTGGGCGTATGCTATAGGCCCCCCAACCAGAGGGAGGAGGGGGAGGCGGACCTCCTTTTACAGATAGGATTGGCAGCAAGGATGGGAAAGGTCATTAGAATGGGGGATATAGACTGGGCAGAAGGAACCGCGCATTCAGCCAAGGCTCGGCAGTTCCTAAATGTTTTGCAGGACAATTTCATGGGTCAGATGGTGAATGCACCGACAAGAAACAATGCGGTACTTGACCTACTGATTACCAACAATACAGACCTGCTCACGGATATAGAAATACGGGACAACTTAGGAAACAGTGACCATAGGTCAATTAGTTTCAGTATTAATTATAGTAATAGTAAACACAAGGGCAATATAAGGACACTGAATTTCAAAAGAGCTAATTTCACAAAACTGCGCTCTCTACTAGAAAATATCAAATGGGATAGAACCCTGGGAACAAAGAACACGGAGGAAAAATGGGAGTGCTTCAAAAGCATACTTAAAGGGATTGACCAGTGCATTCCAAAGGGAAATAAATTTAAAAGAGCAAAACTTAACCCTGGGTGGCTAAACTCCAACATAAAAATGCATATTAATGCTAAAGGAAAGGCCTTCAAAAAATACAAGACTGAGTGGTCATTGGCAGCATTCAAGCTTTACAAAGAGTGCAATAAGAAATGTAAAGACAAAATCAGGGCGGCCAAAATAGAACACGAGAGACATATAGCGGAAGAGAGTAAAAAGAACCCCAAGAAATTATTTAACCACTTGCCGACCGCCGCACGACTATTTACTGCGGCGGTCAGCCCCGGCCAGGCCAAGTGACGCAGTACTACGTCGCTACTTCCCGTCGGTCTGGTGCACGCTACAGCGCGCCCCCCGACACCGGTGGCTTGATTGGGTTCAGAACCGGTCAGTCATCAGGTCCAGGCTTTTGGCCTGGACCTGTAGATCGGTCCTGCCCAATCAGAATCAATGCTGAGCCTGTGTAATGTAAACACAGGCTCAGAAAAGATGTGCTCTCCCCTCCCATGATCCTTTTTGGATTCATCTCGAGAGGAGACCACATCTAACTGTAAGTACTGCACCAAGCACTCTCACATACACTTAGATAGGCACATTTAACCCCCAATCGCCCCCCCCAGTTAACCCCTACACCCCCTATCACAACACACACTGTATACAGCATATAACATTTTCCTATATACCTGTATAAGTGTGATTTGTGACCAGGTGTAGCGCTTGCGGCCCCCCCTTTTTCACTTAAAATACCCGCCACCCCCCAATAAAGATTTAACCCCCTAATCGCCCCAGTTAACCCCTTCCCCCCTGTCACATTGCACACTAATACAAACGTAATATACTGTCTTTCTGTATTTTGTATTAGTGTGATTGTGACCTGAATTAGCACTAGCAAGTTAGTTTCTGTCCCAAGGAGGTTTAGGGTCCCCGCCACCTCCCCTAATAAAGATTTAACCCCCTGATCACCTTTGACATATATGAGCTCTGGCATAAATGAGGTGCTATGCTTTAGATAATTAAGCATCTCTGGTCTTTTTTTTTTAGAGTTTTCCTTTGGTATATTGGTACATACTTTTGTATTCTGGTGCTAAACACTAATTTTTGAATTTATGCACTTATGCTTTTACTACCTTTTCTCTTGACAAGATAATTGGTATGGGATAATGTGCTCAGGCAGATACTGTAGTACTACTCTTATATAATAATCTTGGATACAAATGAAATTTTACAGATTTGTGTACATATACCATATGTAATTCTGGAAACTAGTGAGCTGATTGTCATTTATATGTCACAGCACGTTATCAGATGTGCAGTATGTGAAATCTGTATTGTTAAATAGTAGAATAGAAAGCTGTCATTCAAAAAATAAAAAGAAAAATAGGATGGAAGTGGTTGGCTTGTTGATAGTATGCTAAGAATTAAAATGAATTTATGCCAGCGTTACTACTTTGATAAAATTTTAAAGGTAACCTCCTGCGGTGAATTCAATTAGTTGATCTCTTTTCATCCAAAAAAGTGACTCATTGCCCAGGTTTTGCATATGAATGGTTCTTGAAGTCAGATTTTGTGTCTCCAAGGCCATTTGGTTTCAATTTCCTGTTCAGGTGTCACCAAGCAATTGTGCAATCTCTTATAAATTTATGTTTGCATGAGTACTGACTTCTAGCTGTTTTGTGTGTCTCTATGTGTCCATGTACACAAGACAGCTTGAATTTCACTCCCTGTTGTTCAGTGATCACAGCATCTTAGCCATGCAAGGGATACTCAGTTCTAGGTAGCTTCCTGCTTGGGTGAGTCAGAGGACTGCAATTTAACCCATCTCCACCTTTGGAGGAATACAAGGCAGTTCAACCCCTCCAAGGGCCCTCACCATTGTTGCATGTGTAGACATGCTGTGTTCTCCCAAAACAGTGCCATTAAGTATCCTTCCTGTTACCTGCCTTCCTGTAGGCCCTAAACCTCAGTGCTGCGAGTAGTTTCACTAGCATTTATTTTTGCTGCCTGTCTATAGGCCAGAAGCCCAGTGGCGCAAAATACTCCTGCCATTCTTGTAAAACTTGTATTTTTGTCTCTGTACTTACCTGCTATTCTTGCTAAAGTCAGAATGACTTCAGACCCGTCTCAACCCCATGAGTCCATTTATTCTCATATCTAGAGATTTTGCAAGAGGAATATGTGGTAATTGAAAAATTAAACAGTGATTATGGTGATATCTCGCTCTCGTTTCCTTTGCCAACAGGTGCACCAACTCACCCATTCAAGCCTGGTGACAAAATCCTGGTGAAGGCCCCTCCATAAGCTGACGTCGCTAGACTGACCCTACGGACCTCCTGCAACGGTTCAAGCAGTGACCAGAACAGCGGTACTGACAGACGACTCCCCAGTTTGGATCCACGCATCGCGACAGACGGAAGCCCCACCCCTGGACCCCACGACAACTTACCGGAGATTGTGACGAGCACCAGCCGAATCATTGGAGATTGTGACGACAAGCACCAGGCGAATTCCAGCTGGATTTAGACAGACGCATTGGTACAATGCCAGCGGACACCCCTACTCCTGGAAGACGTCGCATTCGTGCGACAGTGGTACGCTTTGTAGCAAGCTGAGCACTAGTAGCCACTGTCTGGTTACTTGCAACATGTGCTCACCACCCGAGAACCTCTCCTCATTTTGCCCTTGCTCACCCCAGGAAAAGAGAGACACGAGACATTCATGTCTCCACTTTACAGTCAAAGTCAAGCCGATTGGACACAAAGGACATTGTTTTTTCGTTATAGCCACCAGGGACTTGGTCTGACCGCTCTGAACGAGGGTTGAAAGGGAATTTTTTTCCTCTCATTAAAACGGGAGGTTTATTTTTTGCCCTTTCCTGGAAAAGGCCTTAGGACATGTTGAAAAATCACATGCCATCGTCAACAGGTGGTATGTGCTACCATGGTCTATTTGTAGTGACTTTATTGCCATAATAATGGAGTTGGATTTTTCAGGCCATGGACTCTTGCAAGCTATGGCCCTCCCCATTGAACATGTCTGTTTTTGATTTGATAGAATTCTAATAAGTTATATCCCTATGTGCACACAACCAAGTCACCAGCCTACATACACCTTGGAATATAATGTCACCTGTTTTGTGCTATTCAGAGACTCTAAGTGATCCCACCGTTATGAATAAGCTGGGATCAAAGGTTGGGTTGAAAGAGTATCAACGTGCCTTACAAAAAAATGATATTTCATATTACATTTGTTAGGGCTCATTCTACGATAGAATGTGGCCCCCTGCAATTACAGATTTAACAAGCCAGACTAGCCAGTTGTATTTTGCATTTAGACGACATGTTAAACCACCTGTTGATTCATTCATTCGAACACTTGTCAGTTGGATACTTAGCATTTAGATTACAAGACATGTTGCGTAAACAATTGACACTTGCTTACATTAACACATGACAAGTGAATGCAGCCGGGGTGACTGTCACAGGACACAAATTATTATACGGGAACACCTCACATTGATACAAATGCATGGCAAAAGCAAAGGCCCTTTCATGTATTGTTCTGTCTGATATGTAATTCGACTGATGAACTGTAAAACCGGTTTGGAGCAGTCTTTCCTGCTCAACAAATATGCTTTAAATATGAGCTTCACATGCAATAAAATTAGTTGTGACTGCACTAAGTTTGAGTGCTATGTGTCGTCATAACTCCCAGCTGGATGGAGGGTGAATTCATTATCTATTGGGAGGTTAGCAACTGAAGGGCTGTAATATCATCGTGATTGCCTCCTGACGAGAATTGAGCTAACAGTGTGTCATACACATGCAGGTACCTCTTACCAGAAACCAATAATAAATGTGAAAACCACCGCTTATGATAAGTATATGTCTTCAGGATGTGCCTAGATAGTGCTGACAGATAGGGACTAATGATATCCACCACCGATCAATACGCTCCTTACCAGATCCAATTAAGACTGCACATATATCCAAAGATAATCAGATGATGGGCATGATGTTCAAATAGAAACAGATTAACCTCAGGTGGCTCCAGATGTAGACTCAGGATAATAACCAGCTCAGGCATGCATCAGCAATATAAAATGAAAAAAGGGAACGCCATAGCATAAAATCCAACAAACATTTTATTGTAAAATCAAAAGTACACTCACATGCAAAGCGGAATACAAGCTCTCCACTTTGCATGTGAGTGTACTTTTGATTTTACAATAAAATCATGATTTATGGCCATTTAATTTTTACATTATTTATCCACAATTGGTCTTTACGACTATTCTATTTATCATTTAGTTATCACCATTTTTAGCGCAACTTATTAATTGTTTATTGTTATTTGGGTGCTGTCACACTTGAAGTTGCTGCTTATTTATTTTGCACTAGAGCGGTTATTTACTACTTTATTTTGTTTAGGTTTGAATTAAACCCTTGAAAGCGTTCCCGAGAGTGAACCGACACAATCACCCTTTGCGACAGCAGATCTTGTACCACCTCTCGTAGATCCCTTAACCGATCTGAAGATAGGCGTAGATTGGACAGGAAGAATCTGTCCGACGGTCGGGACCTGAATTCAGTCTTCTAACCCGATCGGAGCACCTCGTGGACCCATTTGTTCTGACTCAAGGAAAACAGATGTCCCCCCACCCCAGATACGGATGAGGGCGTCCCTTCATGCAGACAGAGATTTGTCCGCAGATCTGGAAGGGCCTGTTCTCGGCTTACCTAACCACGTCTTCTTGGAACCCCCAGATGACCTAAATGGCTTAGGTCCTTTCTCCTGCGTACCAAAGGCACGAAGGGGCTGAAAAATAAGGGCCCTATCTATTACGCGGTGACTTGCCCTTAGCGGATAGAGGAAGAAGAGTACTCTTCCCACCTGTAAGTCCTTTGATCAGTTCATCCAACAAAGACCAATATAGGCGGTCCCCCACAAAGGGGAGATCTGATAGAAGCCTAGTCCGCTTTTTTGCCACACCATACATGGTTACCATTCTTGCGTTTATAACAACAACTCCACTGACTCGTGACAATTTTGACACAGAAGGCGAGAAAAGGGAATGCCTTTGCTGCTTTTAGGGGATCAGCACCCCCCATGTTAAAAATTTTCTGCACTGAAACAATCAGTGCATCCACCAGCACACCCTTGTATGTGCAGTAAATCATCCTCCCCGCAAAGCACACAAAGTGCATGGACGCAGACCCAGTAGAGTCGCTATATGCTAAGCTCAACCTGATAACATAACAAGTAGGGGAGTTTGCCGACCACAGACCCGCAAGGAGATGCTGCCTAAAGTTCCACAAAGACCCCTAAAAGACCTAAGGATCGCCCACCATAAAATACATAAAAGGACATAGCCGCCTATAAAGGGGAAGAGGGGGCCCGCAGTGATGCAGGCAGAGTACTCCCATACAACAATGCCACCACGGTGTACCCTGGTTCAAGGGGGGCGCCAGGCAGTCCATATGTCCACCCTTCTGAGGGGGAGGGGGGGGGAAGGGCAGACGCCCATCTGCTGCACTATTACCCCCGTCACCAGCTCAAACAGCCTGGTCAAAAGCACCGTCAGCAGCTCGGTCAGCAAGCAGCAAGTAGGCAGCAAAGCCGCGGCCTAAATTTGGGGCCGATCCGGTTGCAAGTCCGCCATCGGCTCTGTCAGCTTGAGCAGCAGCTCGGAGAGCCTGATCAGTCGCTCGGAGAGCCTGATCAGCCACTCAGACAGCTTGGTCAGTCACTCAGACAGCCAGCGCCGTCAGCCATGAGTAGGCCGCAAGCAACAGCCTCAATTTTTGGCCCGATCCGGGCGAGTGAGGCGTCTGCCGGTCAGCTTGGTCAGGTACCTCATCTCGGACAGCCGCGAGTAGGCTGCCAAGCCGCCGACTAAATTTTTGGCCTGACCTAGACATGTGAGGCGCAGACCCACAGATGAAGAAACATCCGCTCCCCCCCAAGCCTATAACCACTGCAGGGAGCCAAAAGGATATCCCTTCCCCAGTCACTAACTCTCAGGGGGCCGGGAACTTGCTCAAAGACCCCCATGTGCAATTCGGACAGCCCGGTCAGCAACAACCACATTTACCCCCCCCCCTTACTGCAGCAAGTGGCAAAGCCAGCTCCAACCTAACCCAGGGGGGGGGGCATGGGGGTAGGTTGGGGCTAAAAGACCACCGTGCCTGTTGGAGGGGCTGGGGGAAATGGAAGGGAACCCGGGGGTCTGACCATCCCAAAAGGAGGGGCCCACGTCTACCCCAAGACCGAAGAGCTATGGGGGGACACTATTCACCATACCAACGACAATCGGGTGGGTGCCACTCAGGACAGACTACCTCTCCACTCGGGGTGGGGGTGCTGATGGCCAAGGAGCACGCTGTGACTCAGGCCAAATCAGGTCGTGTGCATCCCGGTAATGCTTTCACTCGCGGGCCAGCCCCCGTCCATTGGGGCTCTGTTGTGGCAAGGCCTAGCAAGGGGCTATAACCTGCACATGCTCGCTGACCGGGCTGGGAAACCTTAAGGATCTAGGATATCCAGTCCAAAACCCAGTCCGGCTGTTGATTGCAGTTCTCTAACGAACATAACTAGCTAAAAAAATTAAATTTTAACAAAGGTTCCCTTTAAAATAAAAACCAAGCTAAGACCGAAGTCCCAGCCGGGAACTAGGTCCTACTCCAAAACTAGGCAGAAACAAACTGAATCATATAGCAGAGTGGGTGTATGCCTTCAGGGACTGCTCCATAGGCGTGGTAAAGTTCTTTCCTGCCAAGTGTCCTACTCATGTATGTCATGTATATCAGTCTGAGTATGCGCTGTTTATTACCACCCTTTGGACACGCCCTTTTAGCCAGTTTCGTATCCAAGAGCAAACGCTGCTGTCGATACCTGCAGACCTTATTTTATAAATTAAGCGCTTGTGGGGAACTGTATCAAACGCCTTAGCAAAATCCAAGTACACCACATCTACTGGTCTGCCCCTATCTAGCTCACAGCTCACCTCCTCGTAGAATGTTAAGAGATAGTTTGATAATGAACTCACATATTGTTTCTGTCCAGATGGCTAGATAATTAGTTCAGGTTAATTATATTTCTGTATACAATTTCATATGCATAGGATAATGTAATCAGGCAACCCCTGACCTGATGGGGTAATCTGATCAGGAGGAGGAGGTCCATGCTGTATATAAATGCTGTGTGACTGTTCAATAAACACAAGATTCCAGTACAACCTAAGTTGTCAGCTGGAAAATCTGATATCTATGTTCACAACTAGGAGGAAGCCGTATACTGACGGAAGTCCACAAGTACAGTGTGGGTTGAGGTTCCGTTACAAAGCCCATCCTTGAATCTGAGAAACAGATGCCGAAGGACAAAAAGCCCAAAAGGTACTGACAGATCTAACACAGTGTGCTCTAACAGGGTAGGGAGGAACCCTATCCTTCAGACTACAGGCTTGATAATGTGCCTAATCCACCTAGAAATGATGGAACATTATGTAGGGAGATCTCACATGAGCCCTCAGCAAGCACAAAGATTTCCAGATGAAAGTAGTAGCTACATTTTATTTAGGATGCTTCAGAGCAGGATAAGTGATGGGACCTGGTTTAAGTTGGAAGGCACCATAGGAAGAAAGGAGAAAGAAGTGCTCCTAAACAGCATAAGGCCAGTAATTCAGAGAGACTTCCTGCATCTGTGAAAAGCCACCTTGCATGATAGGTAGGACAAGGAAATACCCCTAAAAGGTTCAAAAGGCGGCTTTTGTACAGCCAAGAAAACCAGATTAAGGGCCCAAGGGGACACAGGAAATTAGTCAGGAGGATAGAGGTGAGCTACACTATGCAAAAAGGCATTCGAGTGAGAGGCTAAAGATATCTGAAAAAGAATAGGAAAGGCTGAGATTTGTCCCTTGATGGTACTCAAGGCCAGATGTTGGTCCAGACCCGAGTAAGGACAGAATACATCCCAAGAAGTACTTTCAAAGATGCAATTTCTTGCCTCACACCAAGCAAAGGAGGACTTCCAGTTGTAATTGTAGACTTTGCGAGAAGTCAACTTGTTAGCCTTTTAAGGAAGGTAGAAAGGGCAGAATCTGAGAGGACCCTGTACCTCAGGACCATTTCTTCAACAGTCATGTCATTAAAGTCAATGACCAAGAAGCAGGATAAACACTTTCCCTTGGGACATGAGGTCTAGGCAATCTGGAAGGTCTCATGGAGTATGTCTGTAACTAGGTATTACTCTTGTGCCAATTGATGCAAACACTGGAATGCCCTGCATCACAATCCTGCAAAGAGGGGCAGAAAAGCACATAGATTAAAATGATCCTATGAAGATGAAGTCACCATAATTTCCACTGCGAAGGTCTGAAGAATTGAGGGTCCCTGGACCAGACAAGAAACCTATCCAGTTTGTCATAAAAAGTGGATGTCAACCCACCAGTGTCCCAAGCCTGGAATGAGCCAGATGATAACATTCTTTTCAAGAGAGGATAAAATCTATGTCTTTTTGAGCAGTGAGACTCCTTGTGGCTCTTTGATGTAGGCCACAGCTGTGGAATTTTATGATTGGATACTGATTGGGTGAAGGGAAGACAAGTATTAAAGTGATAAATGAATCACTATGAATTTTAGAATATAGATGGGAAGACAAGCTTTATCCAACAACGATGTCCCCTGCATCAAGAGAGTGCCCAGGACTGACAGGCTAGCATCCTCATGATTGAGGTAGTGTAGATAAATTAAAAAACTTAGATGTGCTTAACGCAATGTGCAAGGATATTTAAAATGGTAGTGGTAGTGACATGAACACACACACACACACACATGCGGACACACACGTTAAACTGAATAGACCAGTATTGACAACTTAGAAAACATGCTTGCCATCTGTCCATCCCCAGAACGTCTGTCAACTGTTCACCCACTGAAAGAGGAAATCCGCTTCTCGGGCTGCCATGGTGATTGATGTATGCCACCACCAAGGTATTGTCTCACCTCCAAGTGAGAGGTCCAGTATAGCAGAGGCATAATAATGGCATGAATTTCAAGCAGGTTGATGGCCATTCTTGATTCCTCTGGGGATAAACGATCTTGTAGTAAAAGAGGCCTGCATCCAGGGTCAGAATGTTCCAATGGTAGGGCAGAGTGAACTTGCCCAATGTCTATGTCGGTGACCAGAGCCATCAAAGGACAATTTGGCCTATGGTTGGAGTCAGATCCACCTGCCCAGGGAGTGAAAGGACCAGTACCACTTGGACAAAATCTCCTTCTGAAGAGTCCAGGTGTGGAACTTGCCAAAGGCAACCACCATGAAGGATGACACTAAGGCTGGCCATACACTATACAATTTTCCTGTTCAACTTTCCTTTAGATTTACCAAAACCATATAATATGAGGTCAAACCTAAACACTTTCAATTTGTATGCAATCAGACAGGCCCTTCCACTACATAGTTGAAGGTAAATCTAAAGGAAATTGAATAAGAAAATTGTATAGTGTATGGCCAGCCTTAGTCTCAGAATCCATGTGCAGCTGTGAATAGAAAAACACAGCTGCATCTAAAACTGGGAGTACAGGGCAGTGAGCTTTTCCTTGAAGATAAATAAGTTTGCCCTATTATGGCAAGGCAAAATATAGCTAGCATTTACTATACTTTGGATGCGAAGATCAATAAAATCATGATGGCATGACCTCTTGCCCAGTACTGTTTGATAAGGTTTAGTGATGGGCCGAACACCCCTCGGTTCGGTTTGCACCAGAACATCTCGATCAGGGGAAAAGTTCTAGAGAACATTTGAACCCTATTAAAGAGGAAGTAAACTCTGTAAAAAGTTTTCTTTTTTTCCCTGCATACTAGCACATTATGTGACACTTACCTGCCATGAAGCTCGCGTTGTCCCAGCTGCCGGGCGCATCCATGTTCACCCGTCTTCTTCCGGGTCTGTGGACTCCGGCTGTATTACTGGCCGGAGCCACGTGACGTCACTCCCGCGCGGGAACCGCCAGTCACGGCACAGGGCTCTGAAGAAACGGCACGGGCGGCTGTTTCTTCAGAGCGCATGCGCCGATGACGTCATCGGCTGCATGCACTGTGCATGTTTAGGAGATATTTACAGCACCTATAGGTAAGCCTTAATATAGGCTTACCTATATGTAAAAGTAAATAAAGTGGGTTTACAACCACTTTAAAGTCTATGGGACACGAGCATGAAAAAGTCCTCCTTTTAAAGGCTTATAAGCAAATTATTGCCATAAAAAGTGTATGGGGACCCGGGTACTGTCCTGGGGGACATGCATCAGTGCAAAAAAAATGTTAAAGGAACAGGGATTTTAATGATGCTTAAAGTGAAGCAATAAAAATGAGAAATTTCTTTAAATATCGTGCCTGGGGGGGTCCGCATAATGTGAAAGTAAATTGGCGCATCTGTACGATGAATGTAGCCTGTTGCAGCAATACTGACATTTCTAAAGGAAAAAATGTAATTTAAACTTGCTCGCGGCTGTAATGAATTGTCGGCTCCCAGGAATACAGATAAAACAAAAAATAAAAAACGGCGTTGGGGGCCCGGGCCCCCCCCCAGCCCATACCATACTTCCAGGTGTTAGGCGAATACCTGAATGGGAGATGTTTAAGCCAAACTTGCTTGGCCCAAACCGTTCACCCATCCCTAGTTGTGCCTGAACCCTGTAACCCTTCACAGTTACTCTTGCTGGGCGCAGGAACGGGCCCTGCTGTTAGAAATTAGAAATAAACATTTAAAATGACATGCACCTGTGATACAGGTGCAGAAAAATTGGGCCTTTTTGGTGGTGTCGTAAACCAAAAACATTGTTGGAAGCTAGCATAAATCAAGATTTATAAATAGGATAGGCAGCATAGGCAGTCTTCAAGGGATCCCAGATCCCAAGCAAATTCAATCAGTTACATCAGCATCAGGGGCTTGATTGCTGCTGTTGATCCAAGACTGATTCATTTTGATAAATGTCAGCTGGTCAACGGAGTCTGTGGACAGTCGCACCCTTATCAGTCACAAAACTTCCAGCAGCACTGAATGTCCATTCGGAAAGCACACTGGAAAGCAGGACAGGCCAGTAGCTCGATTGCATATTTAGCAAGTTCTGGCCAGTGGTCCATCTTCAAGACCCAGTAATCCAGTGGATGCTCAGTTGGAATGGTCTCAAAGTTTGCTCTTGCCCCTAGATAATCCTGCACCATATGCTGCAAACACTGCCAATGGTTTAAACCTAACAGCCCTTTGTGCTGAGGATTAAACAATTGTTTAAAGGCATCTGTCAGCCGTCTGCCTTCTCCACCGCTTCTCCTTTACCCGAACGAAGCCTCAGAAATGCGTTGTCCAGGAAATGGTAACCTTCCAGTGTCTGGAAAGGTGGTAAACAAATTTTTCTTTAAGGCGTTCTCAAGATGTTTCATCCTCTGCTCCCTCTGCGAAGGTAGGATGAGCATTGCAACTTTACCCTTGTAAAGTGGATCAAGAAGGGTTGCCAACCAGTAATGATCTCTCTCCTTGATAGATACCACAGATCCTCTGGTCTTTTCGCAGGCTTTGCAGCATCATGCAGCATAGGTTTGAGGAGACATTAGATTCTGAGTCCACTCGGTCACTAAGGATGACATTTTCAAGAGCAACCTCTCCCCAGCCACATACAACTCCTGGGGTTTCTGGGGAACGAAAACCATTCCTTGAAGATTGCTGTATGTTATCCTCTACATCCATGCTGCCACTATCCTCCTCCATCTCTTCCTCCTGTGTGTTTTGTGGTCCCACAGTAATGATATCTGCATAAAGGGGGGCCTTGTGAAGAAAGGAAGTCCTCTTCCTCCCGCTGTTCTGCCTGAAATGCCCTGTCCATGATTCCACGAAGCGTGTGCTCCAGTAGGAAGACTAGAGGGACAGTGTCACTGATGCATGCATTGTCGCGGTTTACTATCCTTGTGGCCTCCTCAAATGGTGACAGGACGGTGTATGCATCCTTTATCAGCAGCCACTGGCGTGAAGAAAAGAAGCTAAGCTCCCCTGAGCCTTTCCTTGTGTCATACTCACACAGGTATTCCTTGATGCCCCTCTGTTGCATGTGCAGCCACTACAGTATTGCCAATGTTAAATTCTACCTGGTGGACATGTCAAAAATGAGGCAGTTGGCGGGCAGGTTGAATTCCCGTTGAATGTCAGCAAGCCGAGCACTGGCATTGTATGACCACCGGAAATGGCCACAGACTTTTCTGGCCTGCCTCAGAAGATTTTGTAAGCCTGAGTACCTGTTCAAGAAACGCTGCACCACCAAATTCAGGACGTGCCAAGCATGGAACATATGTCAAGTTAGAGGGCGGAGAGAAGGTTGGTGCCATTGTCGCATACAACCATCCCTGGCTCAAGCTGCTGTGGCGTCAACCACCTCGGAGCATCTGGTGTAACTGGACTTTGCAAAGGCCTTTGACACCGTTCCCCACAAACGCTTACTGTACAAACTAAGGAAGGTAGGTATGGACCATAAGGTGAGTACCTGGATAGAGAACTGGCTCAAGGGGAGAGTCCAGAGGGTGATGATTAACGGGGAGTACTCGGACTGGGCGGGTGTGGAAAGTGGGGTCCCCCAGGATTCGGTCCTGGGACCAATCCTGTTTAATTTATTCATAAATGATCTAGAGGAGGGGGTATCTAGTACAATCTCAGTATTTGCGGATGATACTAAACTAAGCATGCCAATATCTTCTATGCAGGATGTGGAAACCTTACAAGCGGACCTGAACAAAATAACGGGGTGGGCAACTACATGGCAGATGAGGCTTAATGTTGAAAAATGTAAAGTAATGCACTTGGGGGCCAGAAACCAAAAAGCAAGCTACTCAATAGGGGGGGAACCTCTGGGGGAGTCTAGGATGGAAAAAGACTTGGGGGTACTGGTAGACAACAGACTTGGCAGTGGCATGCAATGCCAAGCAGCTGCAAGCAAAGCCAACAGAATACTGGGATGTATAAAAAAGGGGATTCACTCCAGAAATAAAGAGATTATTCTCCCGCTCTACAAGACTCTGGTCCGGCCACATCTGGAGTATGCTGTCCAGTTCTGGGCACCGGTCCTCAGGAAGGATGTGCTGGAATTGGAAAGAGTCCAGAGAAGGGCAACAAAAATAATTAGGGGAATGGAGGACATCAGTTATGAGGAAAGACTACAAGCACTGAACATATTCTCTCTGGAGAAGAAACGATTGAGGGGGGATATGATATCAATGTACAAATACTGTACTGGCGACCCTAGCATAAGGAACAAACTATTCAGAGTAAGGAAATACAATAAGACACGTGGCCACTTACTAAAACTAGAGGAAAGGCGGTTTAACCTTAAAATGCGTAAGGGGTTCTTCACTGTAAGAGCGGTAAGGATGTGGAATTCTCTTCCACAAGCAGTCGTATCAGCAGGGAGCATTGATAGTTTCAAAAAACTATTAGATGGGCACCTTAGAGATCACAACATACAGGGGTATACAATGTACAACATACAGGGGTATATAATGTACGGTTAAAAGCAAACACACACATCATAGGTTGAACTGGATAGACTGATGTCTTTTTTCAACCTCACTTACTATGTAACTACGGAACTATGGAGCCTGCCCCTACAGAGCGGACAGAATCTCTTGCCCGGTGTGGCTCCTGTCCCCTAGACAGACCAATTGAAACACTGCATGACATCTTTTAGCCTGACTACTTGCTTAGCCTCTTGAACACTTAGGGAGCACTGCTGGTTCAGAGGACAATTCAGCAGAAGAGGCCAGAGAGGAAGAAGAAGAAGAGGAGGGGGTGGAGCAGACAGATATGGCAGAATCATCAATGTTTTGGAGGCGTTGTGGAGGAACAAGCTCCAACACTGAACCCTGTCTCCTGCATCCTTCCTAGCTCCCAGCAGAGTTGCCTAGTGCGCCGTGAAGGAAATGTAACGTCCCTGACCATGCCTGCTGGACCATGAGTCAGCAGTAATGTGAAACTTCCTGCTGACCGCTCTGTCCAACGAGGCCACAACATTGCTTTCCACATGATGGTACAGGGTTGGAGTGGCCTTACTTGAAAAGCAATTTATTTTTGGAACCTTCCACTGGGGCACATTCTGCAAATTCACAAAAGTGGGCAGAGTTTACCAGATGAAAAGGCAGCAGTTGTACTGCTAGCAATTTGGCCCAGCTAGCATTTAGACACTGAGCATGTGGATGGCTGGGACAGTATTTGTTTATTATTCAGCAACTAGGGTAGCGAAATGTGCCTGCTGGTCAAATCAACAGGTGGTGTACTGCTAGCACATTCGGTGCAAGTACCTGTGGCACCCATTGCTATACCATCATCCCTCAGTGCAGGTTTTTGAGAGGACTTGAGGTATAGTAGGGGGGTAGAGATCCCAGATGAGGAGCAAGGAGAAGTCTGCATTTTATTATGATGTGGGTCTTTTAGGTGCTGTTGCCAAAGGACTGCATGGCAGGTCGTCATAGGTCTTGTCAAGCATGTGGTGCCCAAATGGCTGGTGTTCTGGCCACGCTTGATCCGCTTCAGACAGGGATAATAATAACATGGCCAGCACCAGAAAAAAAGGACAAGTGTGCCCCACCTGCAGAGGATGAACCATGTCCGTGACCAACACTTTTCACCGTGGACACAGAAGCTGCTTGTCCTCTTTTAGTGGCCTGTGAGCCTCTGCTTCTCCTTGTTTGCCTTTCCGACATGATGGGGATTTTTGGAAGGGTTTTTAAAACTTTTTATTATAGAATGTGGGATGGAAATATGATGCTTGGGGGCAATACTTTTGTGCTTGGTGCACTATAAAACCGTTTTATGTATTTTTTTTTTAAGAAAAACTTAAAAAAGCCAAAAAAAAAAAAAAACAACCCTGCTGATGCGGAAGGAATAGCACCTGCGACACAAAAATAGGGACAGCAACTATGCCCTAAATAAAATTAGTGATGCGGCGACACAAAAAAAACAACCCACTCCTGACACAGAATGAATAGCGCCTGCGACACAGAAGGGGGGAGTACTAGTAATCCAGCAACAGAACCTGATGCTGCAAAAAAAAAAAAAAAAAAAAATGGGATCAGTGGGGTGACACAGACGTGTTGTATACACCAACACTTCAGTGGCCCCACTATGCGTTGTTACACAAGAATCACAGCACTACACTGACTGCACTACACTGTGTTACACAAGAATAAGCACAGCACTAAACTGAAGTACACTGTGTTACACAAGATGAATCAGCACAGCACTACACTACACTGACTGCATTACACTGTGATATACGAGAATCAGCCCTACACTACACTGACTGCATTACCACTTTAGCCCCGGTAGATTTGGCTGCTCAAAGACCTGGCCGTATTTTGCGAATCGGCACTGCGTGAGTTTAACGGACAATTGCGCGGTCATGCGATGCTGTACCCAAACGAAATTTAAGTCCTTTTTTTCCCACAAACAGAGCTTTCTTTTGGTGGTATTTGATCACCTGTGCAATATTTATTTTTTGCGCTATAAACAAAAAAAGAGCAACAAATTTGAAAAAATAATATTTTTCACATTTTTTTTATATGAAATTTCCAAAAAAAAAAAAAATTTAAAAATCAAAATTTAACATTTTAGGCCAATTTGTTTTCTGCTACATATTTTTTGTAAAAAAATCGCAATAAGCATATTTTGATTGGTTTGCGCAAAAGTTATTGCGTTTACTAACTATGGGAAAGATGTAATTTTTATTGTTTTTTTTTAACTAGTAATGGCAGCGATCTGCGATTTTCTTTGCGGGACTGCAACATTGCGGTGGACAGATCGGACCCCTGACTGACATTTTTTACACTTTTGGGAGTACCAGTGACATTACTACAGTAATCAGTGCTATAAATATGCACCGTTACTGTAAAAATGACACTGGCAGGGAAGGGGTGAACTTTACTGGTGATCAAGGGGTTAAGTGTGTCCCTAGGGGCGTGATTCTAACTGTGGAGGGGCGTGGCTTGTGATGTAATCACAGAGACATACGATCCTACATAACAGGATCGCATAGCCTCTGTGATTACTTTAGTGAGAATGACAGACGGCTGTGTTTACATCAGCTGTCTATCCTTTTCTCACTGCAGAGGGAGATCGCGAGTGAGCCGCCGGGCACACGCGCTGACTCCCCAGCCGAGAAACGGGGGTGGGAGCTCGCCTCCGGCGGCGCGCGATCGCCCCCTAGCTCCTCCCAGGCTAGCGCCGTACATGTACGCCACTTTGCCTGAGAGCGCCAGACTGCCGCCGTACAACTGCGGCGGGCGGTCGGCAAGTGGTTAAATACGAAAACACAATCCACTAAATACCTGCCTAATTTCCACTCCTAATCTCCACTAACACACTACACACTGCTGCCGTGTAAGCAGCCTTATATAGTGTGGGGCGTGGACTTAGCCCCTGAGCCATGAGTGGCTAAAGGCACCCTGCCTTTGACCAATCATGGCTGACAGGACATTGTGCTGTGATTGGGTGAAGCATACAGGTCAGGTGCATGCTTTGGCCAATCACGAGCACTTAATGCACTGCAATCGCGCAGTGCATTATGGAGTGTTCATCAGTGGGCGAACTTCCCGCCGAGCGCCACATTTGTTCAGCGAACACATAAACACCTGATGTTCGAGTCGAACTTACATTTGACTTGAACGTTCAGCCCATCACTAATTAAGATAAATATTTTGTTATAAAAAAAAAAAAAACATAATACATTAGCGACAGCTCTGCTTTGGATCGAAGGGGGGGGGGGGGGGGGAGAGTAGTCTTGGATCGTCTTTCTTTTTTTCTCCTCTAAGTTACTTTTTTTTTTCTCAACAATTTTGGAGGACTTCTTTAGAAGCAGGAGTGTGCAGAGAATTGAAGTTTATGGGGTATGCAGCCTGTGGGGAGCTCAGAATTTGAATGTGGCTGCCCTGTGCCTTATATCTTCTTACACTACCATCACAATAAGTCTGTTTATTGTAGATGGGTAATGAGTCCTTCCTAATATGCTTTGGTTGACCAGGCAGGAAAAACATTTGACCTTGATTATGAGGAGCGTCTGCAATTGCTTGATTTATTCTCCCTGGAGAAGAGACGCCTGAGGGGGGACATGATAGCAAATTTTAAATATCTCAATGGGGATCTAGGCTTAGAAAAAAAGCTGTTCAATCGAAGGGATTGCATGAGGACTCGGGGGCATACAACGCGATTAGAGGAGAAGCGTTTTAACCTCAGGCAACGTGGGGGGTTCTTTACTGTTAGGGCTACAAGATTGTGGAATTCTCTACCACAAGAGGTGGTTTCTGCAGGTAGTATGGTGGCTTTCAAAAGACTATTAGACGTACATCTCAAGGATCAGAACATTCAGGGGTATGTGAGATGATTACAGCCACACACACCTACACAGGTTGAACTGGATGGACTGTTGTCTTTATTCAACCTCACCTACTATGTAACTATGTAACTATGTAAGTAATTTAAAGTATATTTCAGACATAATGTCAGCCTGGATCTTTGGCTTCTCATTGTATATACTGGGAATGTTTTTTCTTTTTTTTTTTTTCTCAATGAAGTGCTTTATTAGGATAATGAAGTCACAAGTCATGAAAAAACACATTACAAATATGGTAATCTTCAAAACACATGTAACTTAGTCACTGAACAATTTGTAAATTGGTAATCAAGAAGTATTACTGTGAACAAAAATAGTGAAATTAAATAAAAACCATGAGTGTCCATTTCAGCTCAGTTTCTGCTCAGAAACCAAGGTCAACCAGGGATCGTCATCGTAAAAATGTAAAAAGGGTGAATCAGGACGATCGTAGCGTTTTGTACTTTTGTGAGAGAGTTGTCACAATTTGTGAAATGTATAATTTCTTTCAGTTTTGATTGTGATTGTTTCTTCCATTTCATAGATTTGGGAGATCTTTACTAACCAATAAGAGACGGCAAGTACACGTATGGAATTCAAATGTATAGGTATAACTGCTTTGGCCGCATTTAGGAAGTGTCTCAAGAGAATTTTTATATTTCTTGAAGGGAAGTTTGTTGATGTGTAAAAGATATGTGGGGGCGTCAAAGTTAATACTAGTGCCTGTGATATGTGTTAGCCAGTGTGCCACATCCTTCCAGAAATTTTGTATTAAAGGGCAGTGCCACCAAATGTGTAAGAAAGAGCCACGAGATGATCCACATCTCCAGCACAGGTCAGAAAGATGAGGAAACCATTGCTTTAGCTTGAGAGGATTCCATACCACTGGGTCCTAACCTTGTATGTTGTCTCTTGCATACGAGCGCTGAGAGAGCATTTGTGAGAGAAAAAACACGACTTCTTCCACTGAGTTGCAGTTAGAGAGCAGTTTAAGTCTTTTTCCCAGGCCACTTTATATGGGTCAGTGTAACTGTCTGGTACAATTGTGAGCCATTTGTAAGCCTGGGAAGTGACTCCCCTAATTGGGGCCTGCAATAAACATGTTTCTTCGAAACCTGTCAAATCTCTGAAGAGTAGAACCCTAGATTTATGATTGTTGAGGAAGTTGTGTATTTGCAGATAATTCCAGAACAGTAGAGGATGTCTCGATGAACATTCCCTTTTCATCTCTGGATACTGGAGAAATTTTTCATTCCTAAAGCAATTTTTGGCCAGGACTGAGCGGCGTTGAACCCCCGAAGAAGCTAGTAGAGAAGCATAGTTTACACCTGGAGAAAATTCTGGGTTATTGAATAGAGAGGTTAGAGGACCCGGGCATGTGGATAGTTTATGTGTAGTAGCAATGTTGTGGAAGACATTTAGAGTAGCACTGATCAGTGGATGCTTTTTGATTACCTTAGGTTAGGAGGATGGGTCTGTCCAAGGTAGGAACCTAGTTTCAAATTCTGACCAATTGTTTTCAATATCCACCCAAGCCTTGTTGGTAGCGTGGCAGTGCCAATCAAGGATTCTCGTTATGTGAGTTGGGTAATAACACTTTCGAAAATTGGGTATTCCCATCTTGGATTGTTGTAAGTATTGAAATTTTATGCATGGATTTTTATTAGCCCATATGAATGATCTTTGTAACTTGAGGTCGATGGCAGCCAGGAAATCCCCTGAACTCAGTGAAGCCACCACCGACCGGAGGGACTCCATTCGGAACTTCTGAACCCACACAAAGCGGTTTAGAAACTTCAAGTCCAGAATCGGACGCACCTTGCCCTCCTTTCTGGGCACTGTGAACAGATTCGAGTAAAAACCCCCAAACCTGTCCCGCTGTGAAACCGGGATAACCACCCCTTTGGGCGAGGAGATCCTGAACCGCCCGACGGAGATCTCGGAAACTATCTAGGGTCAAGTGAAGATTTGAGGGAAAAAATCTGTCTGCTGGGCGTGATCGAAACTCGATCTTGTACCCTGACCGAATGAGTTCTTGAACCCACCTGTCCTGACTCTTGGCCAGCCAAGGTTCGGGAAAACAACGCAGACGTCCCCCCACCCCTGAAACGGGTGAGGGCGCCCCTTCGGGTCGAGGCGGACGGAGCCACCGTGCCAGTGTGGGCGGCTTTTGACTTGCCCGCCAAAGGCTTCTTCTGGCCACTAGAGGCCTTGAGGGACTTACCTTTGTCTTGCGCCTTGAAGGCACGAAAGGACCCCTGGTTAGGTTTCAAGGAGGGACCCCGCCTACCGCGGAAAGATTTGCCCCTGGACACCTGGGGCAGTAGAGTGCTCTTGCCCCCAGTAATCCCCTTAGCTAGCTCATCCAGAGAGTCCAGAAAAAGAAGACTCACCGCATAAGGGATGTCAGACACTGGAAGACTGGTCGGCCGACAAGCTTTTTAACCAAACAATGTGACGAATCGTAACTGCGACTGCAGAAAGTCGTGCAACTAAAGGGGCCTCATCCAAGGCCGCATCACACAGGTATAAAACAGCCTGCCCTATTTGATCCACCATCTCCAACGTAGCCGGAGAGGCGGAGTCAGCAATTAGAGTGTGCTTAAGTGCCTTGGCCCACTCCACAACAGCCTGAGAGACCATTACCGAAGCGAACACGGGTTTCAGCAAGGAACCCGCAACCAGGTAGATGTGGCGGGTAAGAGTTTCCACCTGCATATCCGCCGGGTCTTTAAACACCGGAGAATCCTCAGCGGGCATTAAAGTTGCTTTATTTAACCTGGACACAGTATGGTCCACCTTAGGAGCCGCAGTCCAGCGAGAATCTACCGGATCCACAAAGGGATAACGGTACTGAAATCTCTTGGGCACCACAAAATTACGTTTTAAATTGCGCCATTGTTCATTCACGGTATCATGAAACTCCGCGGGACAGGGAAAAACCTGACCCGATTTCAGGGCTTTGCGGATCCAAAAGGAAGACCGCTTACCCGACAGGTGAGGATCATCCAAATTTAAAGTGTCTTTCACAGAGCTAATAAGCGCAAACATCACAGCGTGTTCTCTTGCTGATCTGGAGGGGGAAACCTCCTCCTCCTCCACATCCGACTGAGAAGACTGAGACTCCTCAGGGGGTACACTGTCCATGGCAACCAAATCTGGCTCTGAATCAGAAGACTGAGAGGGCATATGCCTCTTCTTAGAAGCCCGGTCAGACATCAACAAATTCACCTTAGACGCTAAAGTCACAAGTGCAGCAGTAAGTGAGACTATAGCAGAGGATTCAGGAGTACCTGAACTCTCCACCAGATCTGGGGGGAATTTGCTATCCTGGGACTCCATAATAGCAATCTCAATTTAAAATGACGCTGGCCCTTTAAATTGGCTATTCCCACGGTCCCCACCGCAAATGCACCACAATGAGGAGCAAGTCCTGTGCTACAGGAAACTGCAAAAAAAATGAATGCTAGCAGGAATGCAGGCCAGGAAACACAAGAAAAGGCCCCACAGTGTGCTATTACTTGCCACACGCTGCTGAATCGATCTGCATGTGAAGAAAGAGGAAGTGAACTCACGCCTCTAGAGCAAGACACAGCCCTGAGCCACAAAAAAATGGTTGCCAATACAAGTCTATGGGGAAAGCTCTGGGAAAATGGCCGCTGTCCACATAAGGACAGTGTGCCCACACTAAAGACAGCGCCCGATCGGCGCCAACAGCATTGCAGAAAATGGCTGCTGCCCTCACAATGAGGCCAAACAGCCTGCCCACACCTAAAATGGCGGCCGCGCGGTTTCACGCCGATTGCGGCCCCCACACACCATGTACTGTACCCCAAATAGTGGCATAAGCACCTCAGGGACATAATAGACCCCCGCAACCCCCCATACAGCAGTGGAACTGCCGCAGTGCCCCCGCAGGGACCAGGAAACACAGGGACCGCACATACAGACATGAGGGGGACATTACAGAAACCATACCGAACTGCCGTCCCCATGAACAGAGGGCCCACCTACACACCCCGTGGGTACCGCTCTGTGACAGGAAGCCTCCGACTCTGGGTGGTGGTGCCGTCAGCCGAAGGGGACGCTAGCAACACGTGGCATACCGCAGTTGAGACATCCCAGCGAAGATAGCACTTTGCAGGCTCGTCCCTGAGGCCAGGGTCGTTTGCGAGGCCTGGGTGTACACATAACCTGCTAACGCTCGATGGCAGGCTGGGATTCCATAAGGCTCTAGAATAACCAGTGCGATTCCCAGCTCCGCAAACGCTGTAGTCTTCCGAAACTAACTAAGCGCAGGAACAAATAAAAAGCTATCTTTTTAAAAGAAAAAACACTTTTCTAGAGTGAAAAGATAAGAAGAAAAAAGGCTGAGACTGCAGCCCCAGCCAGGGGAAAGCCAGCCTACTCCTATGCTAGGCAGAAACAAACTGAATTGGGAATGCAGCTAGCTGGGGGTATTGGACCAGAGGGACAGCCCCCTGTAGGTGTGTCTATACAAAGTTTTTGTGTATATTCTAACAAATTCTTCTGCCTAGCTTACTCCTGTGGATAAGACCAATACCCAGACGTGCAGATTTTATGAGTTGGCGGCGACTGTCAGAGGACGTAAGAGAAAATTGGATTTTTGAATTACCGTAAAATCCTTTTCTCTTAAGCTCATTGAGAGACGCAGACTTCTTGATTAATATCAGTAGGGATATACTGCCCCCTACAGGAGTAGGACACTAGGCAGGAAAAAAGTTCTGGCCACACCTTATGGGCAGTCCCAGGGGGTATATCCTCTCTCTCCCTGCTACAGGATGTCAGTTATGTAACAAAGCAGTGTCAGAGAATTCAACCCAAACCAACTCAAAAATAGAGGGGCGGGTCCTGTGTCTGTCAAAGAGTTTAAGAGAAAAGGATTTTACGGTAAGTCAAAAATCCAATTTTCTCTGTCGCTCATTGACAGACGCAGACTTCTTGATTAATATCAGTAGGGACGTCCCAAAGCAGTGCCACAAATGAGGGGTGGGATAACAGAAATAAAAATCCAATCCAGAAGGCCCAACCGGAGCCAACCAGAAGCATCAAGGACTCATCGAACAAAAGGATGAGACCCAACTGAAAAAAAACAAAAAACCCCTGAGGTAGACCAACGGTCCCCTCAAACAGCGGCATGCAGAACCTTGCGGCCAAAAGAGGCATCCGCCGATGCCAGCACATCAACTTTATAAAATTTTGTAAAGGTATGAACCGACGACCAGGTAGCCGCCTTGCAAACCTGAAGCACTGACGCCTGATGGCGGAAGGCCCAGGAAGCACTAAGAGCCCGAGTGGAGTGCGAACGGAGGAACCCGACCCTTAATAGAATAAGCCTGCACCACCGTCTGTCTGATCCATCTGGAGATAGTCGCGGCAGACGCAGGCAACCCCTTTCTAGGGCCATCCGTGATCACAAAAAGTGAATCAGCCTTACGAAAAGAGTCAGTAGTAGCCAAGTACACCCTGATCGCCCGAACCACATCCAAGGAGTGTAACACAAACTCCCGAGGATGACTGGGCTTAGGACACAGGGAAGGCAATACAATATCTTCATTCAAATGAAACTCTGAAACCACCTTAGGAAGGAAGGATGGATTCGGACGAAGAACCACCTTATCCCTATGAACCACCAGATATGGGGAACGACAGGACAATGCGGCCAGTTCCGACACCCTGCGTGCAGAAGTGATAGCCACCAAAAAAGCCACCTTCTGGGATAAGGTAAGCAAGGAAATCTCCCTAATATTTTCAAAGGGAGGTTTCTGGAGAACCGACAACACCAAATTAAGATCCCAGGGCGGCAAGGGCATGCGCACCGGAGGAGCCAGGTGCCGCACCCCCTGGATGAAATTCCGCACCAAAGAATGAGTAGCCAGTGGCCTCTGGAAGAAGATCGCCAATGCTGAAACCTGACCCTTGATTGTGCTCAAGGCCAGCTTCAGCTCAACCCCCCATTGCAGGAAGGCCAATATCCGAGCCACCGAGTAAGAACGTGGAGGAAACCCAAGGGATTCACACCACGCGATATAAGACTTCCATGTGCGATGATAGACCTTTCTGGAAGTCGCTTTCCTCGCTTTAATCAGAGTAGGGATAACTGAAGCAGACAAACCCCTGTCCTTCAGCACCTGGCTCTCAACAGCCAAGCCGTCAAAGCCAGCAATCGTAAAGCAGGATGGACGATCGGTCCCTGAGACGGCAGATCCTCCCTGAGAGGAAGTCGCCAAGGAGTGTCTGCGACCAGCCTGACCACGACGGCATATCAGGCCCGATGAGGCCAATCCGGAGTCACAAGGATGACTGGAATTTCCTCCGCCTCTATCCTGTGAAGAAGTTTCGGTGACAACTTGAGAGGAGGAAAGGCATACAGCAGCTGGTACTGCCCCCACAGAGTATTCAGTGTGTCTGCGGCGTCCGCCATAGGATCGCGGGCGCGGGCTACAACCCTCTGCCCCTTTCTGTTGCGCCGAGATGCCAACAGATCCACGTCCGGGGTGCCCCAATGAAGGCACAACTGGTGAAACACCTCTGTCTGAAGAGGCCATTCCCCTTGATCCAGGGTCTGACGGTTGAGAAAGTCCGCCTGTCAATTTTCCACACCCAGAACGTAAACTGCAGAAAGAGGCGGAACAAACTGTTCCGCCCAAAACCTGCCGGCCACTTCCACGGCCGCCAGAACACTCTTGGTGTCCCCTTGATGATTGACATAGGCCACGGCCGTGGCATTGTCCGACTGAATCCGAACCGAGCAGCCCTGAAGATGCTCGGTCCGGTGAACCAGGCAAAACCTGATCACTTTCAGTTCCAACACATTTATTGATAACCTGGATACTTTCGGAAAAAAGGGCTTCCCCTAACTGAGCATCGGAGACCGAGGCCCCCAAACCAGAAACTACCTGGTCCGCTCGCTCAGCCGGATCCGATTGTCCAGGGAATCGGAATTTCAGTTCCATTTTAGAAGAATCTCCTTTTGGAGAGTCCGCGTATGACACTGAGCCTGCGGAGACTCCGCACAGAAGAGGAGGTCATCCAGGTAGCCCAGGACCGATATGCCCCGCTGCCGCAACAACGCCAGGACTAGAGCCCAAACTTTTGTGAAGACCCAGAAAGCAGAGACGAGACCAAAGGGTAACGCCACAAACTGATAATGGTCCGCTCCCACCGCAAAACGTAGATACCGCTGGTGTCCTGCGTAAATGGGATGGTGAAGATAGGCACCCTCTATGGGCGCCCTTTGCATCCAGTGCTGCACTGCCCCCAACAGAGCCATTAGGCGATTCGGGGACAGTCACATATTGGAAGGGAAGAACCGCACAGGTAGAAGCGATCGCAACTCGATCTTGTGTTCCGACCGTGTGACCTCGTGAACCCATTTGTCTTGAATACTGTAGAGCCACGGGTCCGGGAACCGGCGAAGACATCCCACCACCCTTGATCTGGGTGAGGGCGCACCTTCAGGCTGAAGCGGTCTTATACTCAGGTCTGGAAGGACCGGATTTTTGCTTACCAGACCAGGGTCTCTTGAAACCCCCCGGGGGGGGGGGGGGCTTTGGAGGACTTTGCCTTATCGCCCGCCCCAGAGGAGCGAAAAAATTTCTTGTGAGCTGTAAAGGAAGGTCCCTGTCTGCGACGAGGTTCCTTACCTTTATTAGCCTGTGGTAGAAAGGTGCTCTTGCCCCCAGTGAGATCCTTAATAATCTCATCCAAGGTAGCACCAAACAGGTGATCCCCTGAAAGGGGAGATCAGTCAATGCTTTTTTGGAAGCCTGATCCGCCGACCAGCACTTTAACCATAGCATGCGCTGGAGGACCACTGCCGAGATCGACACACGCCCCAGCAATGGGGCAGCGTCCAGTGCGGCGTCACAAACTGTAGCCCCTGCACTATTTGCTCCAGCAACTCCAGCACGGCAGGAGGGAGACTTCTCCCATCCAGGTCATGGAGTAATAGCTTGGCCCATTCCGTCAATGTCTGTGAAACCAGAGCAATGGTAAACACTGGCCTTAGGGCCGATCCTGCCAGGGAGAATATGGAACGGGACACAGATTCCGCCCTACGGTCAACTGGATCCCGAAAGGACGGGGAATCCTCCACCGGGATAACTGTGGCTTTATTTAGTCTGGAAACCGGTGGATCCACCACAGGTGGCAGCGTCCATTTTTTAAGGAGGGACTCTTCAAACGGGTAGCGCCTAGCAATCCGTTTAGGCATCCCAGGGGGTCGTTTTGGATGAGCCCACTCGTCTTTAATAATATCATCAAAGCATTTGGGAAAGGGAAACACCTTTTCCACCTTAGAGGGCTTGCGAGTGCCAAAGGCAACTTCCGTCTGAACTGCCTCCACTGGTGCAACCTCCAGTTTTAGGGTCTCCCGGACTGAGATAATCAGTGCGTCCACCAGTGCTTTGTCCTGTGCTATGGCAGAGGCAGGAAGATCATCCTCACTGTCAGAGGGATGCGGGACATAAACCCTAAAGGAGGAACCCGCGGCAGCAGCGACCAGCTCAGGATCAGAGTCTGAGGTATCGGACGAGACAGGGGTGGGCGGGGGTTGTTTTTTAGCCACAGGCCACCTCCACCCGGGACACAAATGACTCCAGGACTGCTGAAAGCGAATCAATGGTGAGTGGAGAATCGGAGGGCCCTGCGGCCACCTCGAGGGGATCAGATGGGGACTCATGTGCAGCAGGGTCCATGGCAATGCCAGGGAAACCTGTCAGCAAAAAATGACAAAATGAAAAAAAAAAAAAAAAAGAATCCCCCAGCGCTAAAGCGCCCCCAGTGGTCACGTGCTCGAGACCCCCGCAGAGAGAGAGAAGAGAGAGAAGAGAGACCCCAAAAAGACTCACCACTTGATGCACCAGAGTTCAAACCAGGACTGCTCTCATCGCTGTCTGACAGGAAGTCTTTTGTGGAGTGATTTTCCCGGGTCTAGCGAGGGGCCACGCCCTTGGTGATTACTACAGCTGCTCAGCTCTCAAGCAGGACGAGCTGGGTGTACCAAGATGGCCGCCTCCATGCAGAGCACATGTATGCTACAACAAAATGGCGGCCCCGCGCGGTCCGCGGAAAAATGGCGGCCCGTGCGGTCCGCAGTGCCAAAAAGGGGACCCCCGCGTGCCTACCCACAGATCGATTGGTGGATGGACCTGAAGGCACAGGTAGTAACCCCCCCGCACGATCGTTTAGGGCAACACCGGCGGCGCACCCCACCGCCCCCCTATGCGGTCTGTAACCCAGATTGAAGGAGGGGGCAGATAGGTGGGGGGTGCATAACAGGACAGAGGGGAACCCGGGATCATGAGGGTCCGACCATCCCAGGGAGGGGCCCGCGTCCACCCCAAAACTCGTCAGGGGGAGAGGGTGAACATTCTACTCACCATACCGGAACAGGCGGGCGCCAACTCCTGACAGAACCCCTCTCCACCGAGGTGGGGGGGCTGTCGGCCAACACAGACGCCGCGACTCAGATTCAGACTGGTCGTAGGCAACCTGGCGAGACGTTTAACTCGTGGGGCCAGTCCCCGTCCAGCGGGACTATGTCGCGGCTGACCCAGCGTGGAGCTAGGGCCTGCACGCGCTCGTAGGCCGGCTGGGGTGACCACCGGATCTCAACATCCAGCCCGTCGCCCAGATCCAGCATAATTGCTTGAAGATCTCACAGGAACAAACTGGGGAAAAAAAGCTAACTAAAGAAGATTTATCTAAAAAAAGCTTGCCAGGACCAGAGATCCCAGCAAGGAACTTAGGTCCTTACTCCTGACTAGGCAGAAAAAAACTGACATCCTGTAGCAGGGAGAGAGAGGATATACCCCCTGGGACTGTCCATAAGGTGTGGCCAGAACTTTTTTCCTGCCTAGTGTCCTACTCCTGTAGGGGGCAGTATATCCCTACTGATATTAATCAAGAAGTCTGCGTCTGTCAATGAGCGACAGAGAAAACTTATTTTTAAAACACAGTCACTGCACTATGGGTGAGGAGTGTCTTAGGTAGAAATGCATCCGCATCTGTGGTGTCACTGGAAAAAAAAAAAAAAAAAAGAACATCTCTGAATCCTTGGTGTCACTGAAAGAAAAAATTCCCTGAATTGGTGGTTTCACTTGGAAGGACAAATGTCTTTGTGCCCGTGTTTTTTTTTTTTTAATTTCAAAAAAGTTGTCCCTGCGTCCATCATATATGATGTGCACTAGTAAATTTAGGGGCTTGGGTGGAAGGAAGCTGGCAGTGGGGTACAGGGGGGATGAAGATGTCAGGGGGTGGGATGGTAGGAAGCTGACAGGGGGGATAAAGATGACAGGGGTGGTATGGTAGGAAGCTCACAGCGGGGTAAAGGGGGGGATGAAGATGACAGGGGGTAGGATTGTATGAATCTGATGGGGGATGAAAATGACAGGCAGTGGGATGGTAGGAAGCTGACAGTGGGGATGAAGATGACAGGGGGTGGGATGGTAGGAAGCTGACAGTGGGGTACAGGGGGGGATGAAGATGACGGGGTGGGATGGTAGGAAGCTGACAGTGGGGATGAAGATGACAGTGGTTGGGATGGTAGGAAGCTGACAGTGGGGTACAGGGGGGGATGAAGATGACAAGGGGTGGGATGGTAGGAAGCTGAGGGGGGAATGAAGATGACAGGGGGTGGGGTGGTGGGAAGCTGACAGTGGGGTACAGGGGGGTGAAGATGACAAGGGGTGGAGTGGTAGGAAGCTGATAGTGGGGTACAGGTGGATGAAGAGGTCAAGGGGTGGGATGGTAGGAAGCCGACAGTGGGTTACAAGGGGATGAAGATGTAAGGGAGAGGGATGGACGGAAGCTGACAGGGGGGATTAGGATGACAGGAGGTGGGGTGGTAGGAAGCTGACAGTGGGGTACAGGGGGGATGAAGAGGACAGGGGGTGGGGTGGCAGAAAGCTGACAGGGGGTGGGGTGGTAGGAATCCGACAGTGGGTTACAGGTAGGATGAAGATAAAAGTATGATGACAGGAGGGAGGGTGGTGGGATGCCAGGAACAGGAGGATGAGGAGGATAATGATAATGACAGGGCCACAGTAGGTGGCATCATATGATGGATGGCATACATATTGTCAGGGTTGTGAAGGTGCCCTCGGTCATGGAGTTAAATCATGGGATGCTGTCAGTGTCGGGCAGCAGGACCATCATGCAGTACCTTTAGACTCCGGCAAACTGTCTCCCTGATGATCGCTACTCCTTCTCTGGCAGGTCCTCCACTACGGCTGTCCATCCTGGAGAGATCAGGGAGCTGCTCAGTCACAGTGGCTATTATGTGGGCTCTGCACATAGCAGGAGATCAGCAGAGCGTAGGAGAAGGGGAGGAGTCGGGGGAGGAGAGCACATGGAACCACCCACTGATCCAACAGCTGAGGTCATCGGCGCATGCACTCTGAAGGATTGGCCACACATGCCCTGTCACACAGCCAGAGTCTGTGGACCCGAAGGAAGATCAGGAGAAGATGGACGCTGCACTGGAGGGCTTAGTTTTCAGGTACGTTTTTCATAATGTGCTAGTATGCGAAACATTAGTGAGACCTGCCAACCACAGTGATGAAAGTGTTAAGGCCAGCCGTGACAGTGGCGGCAGTCTTAACACTTTTATCAACTTTGCATGAGATCTTTGTGATCTCCGCTCTGAGAGGAAGTTGCATCATTTTAATAGGTCACTTCCAGCCACAAAGGAGGGAAGAATAGTGACACTGACAGGATTCCATTTACAGGGATTGGTTCTGTAAGCAACACCTTAATTTCCGTCAGTGCCCCTCCCGAGATTAGATTCTGGATTCACCCCTGCCATGATCTGGATAAATGAGAACTGTCACAGACATTAAATGTGAGCTGATCCTTCTCTAGCGCCAAGATATAAACTAGGAGGGCTAATTACTTTCCCTGAGATAACACGTGAAGTGTTCACAAAACATTGAACAGCTTTGGATTTCTGACATGAAGGTTTTTTTTTTTGCATTTGTCGAAAAGATATAACAAAAATGCTTTCAATTGAATATTTAACAGAACAAAACAAAGTAATAGAAGTCCATTGTTATTGATTAAATACACTTTAAATATGACAGATTTTTACATTAAAAATACATATGCTAACCATATTAATCATGCTGAATAAATTATTATGCTAACCATAATACGTACATCAGTATCCAGGAGGTTAACCATGCTTGTCTCTGCTACATCTTTATACTCAACAAACTTTTCCAAAGCTTGTCGCAACTCCTCATCTGGTATTTTCCCCTGACGTTTTTTTTTGTAGTCATAATCCAACCTACGACCTTCAAGTTTCTTCAAGTGATGCTGGGAAAATGGAGACAATTTTACAATTAAAGGAGGCATTCTGGTTCAGGGGAATGACTTGCAAATGAGTTTCTAACCCCAAAATAAAAACGTCTGTCTGCATGCAATCCCCTTTCCTACTTCAGCAAGTCATAGGTGCAATGACAGTTGTTCATTAGAGTAATTTCTCATTATACCACAAACATACCTCCCTGTTCTTGGAGTGACCTCACTTTTTTCAAATGTCACTCCATAATAAAAATAATGCAAAACATGAACATTACATTTTTATATACATTTATGTTAAAGCAATATTAAAGTGTCAGTAAACCCACATCATGAAAATTTGTCAGTACATAGTGTATGCATGCTGCTCATACTCACTCACTATGGGGTCCATTTTTCTGTATTCTGCAAAAAACCTGGTTGATCCTGCTTGTTCACTATACACCACACCCCTTCCCCTCCTCTCTGCTGCAGTCTAAGATTGTGTAGACCAGCCGATGAAATATTTACTGGGCATGCTCCAGTTTCAGTTTTCATTTGAGTTCAAATACATATTTGTATGATGTTAAAAACATTTATTTGATATTATGTATTCTTTCTTTGTATTTCAAAGGCTCTTTTGTCCCCCTCCCCCCCTTTTTTTTTTTTGAACATGTGATAGAGTTGCATCACGATACCTCTATATCAATTATGAAAAAGGGTACTTAATTTTTTATTAAAATAAATACAATGCATTATACATATACAGAGATGGAATAATGTAATTCAAACAGTGTGTGTTAAGTATCACTTTAAACCCCAAACCAAAAATATATTCTATTGCAGCTTATCATTCATTAGATCTGCTGGCAGCATTAATTCTTTTTTGTAGGCTTTTTTCCCCTCTGGTATCACCTAGTTATCCAGTCAGTAACACACTTAGAGTGCCTACACTCTGGATGAAGCATCAACAGACACCTTTGGACAGCAGCATTGTCAGTATGATACACCAACAAATTCAAGCCAATATCCAGCTAACACTTTTTTTTTTTAGGCAGTTTTGTTCCTTTTGGGATAACTGCTTCACTTAAATAAAAGCTGTACTGTAAGCACCTGTCAGTGTGAAAAGGTTTATCTCAACTGTAACTGCTGCATCTGCAGGATCACCTGGTGAAAAAAAAAAAAAAAAAAAGTCTAAAAAAATAAAAAAAAAATCCAGCCATCACATTTAAGCATTAGTGATCTGCAATTTAACCACTTCTGGACCAGGTTTTACCCCCTTAATGAACAGGCCATTTTTTTGCATTTTGGCATTGCATGACTAACTGGTAATTGTTGTACCCAAACTAAATTGAGGTCCTTTTTTTCCCCACAAATAGAGCTTTCTTTTGGTAGTATTTGATCACCTCAGGGGTTTTTATTTTTTGTGTTATAAGGCTCGGTTCACACTGATGCGATGCGGGAAGGCTGCGAATTCGCAGCCTGTTCCCGCATCGCACACGGACCCCCGGCAGTTCACACTGCCATATGCGATTCGCTGGGGGTGTCAATGTAATCTTAACGACACCCCCAGTTTGATCGCATATCGCAGTGCGATCGTGCAGTTCGCACAGGATCGGATCGCACAAGTGTGAACCGCTGTGCGATCCGATCCTGATGCGGCAGCAAAAATGCCTCCTGTGCGTGTTTGCTGCGGGTGCGATGCGAATTTAGCCATACAAACTGTATGGCTAAACTCGCACCGCACAGCTGATCGCATGTCATGTCGGAGCAGTGCGCTCCGACATGACATGCGAACCCCGCACACGCAGTAGTGTGAACCGGGGCTAAATGAAAAAAGACCAAAAAGTGAGAAAAAATTAAATGATCTACTTTTTCTTATAAAAAAATATCCAATACAGTCAATTTTTGTCATATATTATAGGCCAAAATGTATTTAGCTACAGGTCTGCAATAAAAAAAAAATCTCAATAAGTGTATATTTATTGGTTTGCGCAAAAGTTATAGCGTCTACAAACTATGGTGTATATACTGGAATTTACACAGCTTTTACTTTCTGACTGCCTATCTCACTTCTTGAAGTGCTAAAATGGCAGGGCAGTACAACCCCCCCCCCCCCAAATGACCCCTTTTTGGAAAGTGGACACCCCAAGGAATTTCCTGAGAGGCATGTTGAGCCTCTTGAATATTTCATTTTTTTTGTCACAGGTATTCAAAAAAATATCAAAAGTTTTTTTTTTTTTTATTTACACAAAGTTGTCATTGAAATTATATATATTGCTCAGGCATGCCATGGGTATATGTGGAATTACTGCTTGGACCTTGATGAAGGCGACATACCCTAAAAGCTTGTCCTGAAAAATTGTATGATAGTGCAAATAAAAAAAGTATCACGGACAGTACTCAATTTGTCTCTGTCGCAAGTGCACTAATACGGCTACAATCACCTCAAGAATCACATCCCAAAATACATTCTGCTGCATCTCCTGAGTATGGCTGTACCACATGTGTGAGACTTTTTGGTAGTATAGCCGCGTACAGGACCCTGAAAACCAATCACTGCCTTCAGGCTTTCAAAGGGCATAAATTGTTGATTTCACTCCTCATTACCTATCACAGTTTTGGAGGCCATGAAATGCCAAGATAGCACATCCCCCCACATTACCCCTTTTCGGAAAGTAGACACAATAAGCTATTTTCTGAGAGGCATGTTGAGTCCATGGACTATTTTATATTTTGCCACAATTTTTGGGAAAATGACAAATTATTATTTTTTTTTTTTTTTACACAAAGTTGTCATTTAAATGATATAATATTCAAACATGCCATGGGTATATGTGAAATGACACCCCAAAATACATTCCGCTACTTCTCCTGAGTATGGAGATACCACATTTGAGACTTTTTGGCAGTCTACCCCCGTACATACAATCAGAAAAGGTGGCTAGATACGCAGTGGTTTTTTTTACTGCATAAATTGTTGATTTCACTCCTCATTACCTATCACAGTTTTGGAGGCCATGAAATGCCAAGATAGCACATCCCCCCACATTACCCCTTTTCGGAAAGTAGACACAATAAGCTATTTTCTGAGAGGCATGTTGAGTCCATGGACTATTTTATATTTTGCCACAATTTTTGGGAAAATGACAAATTATTATTTTTTTTTTTTTTTACACAAAGTTGTCATTTAAATGATATAATATACAAACATGCCATGGGTATATGTGAAATGACACCCCAAAATACATTCCACTACTTCTCCTGAGTATGGAGATACCACATTTGAGACTTTTTGGCAGTCTACCCCCGTACAGGCCCCCCGAAATCCAATCATCGCCTTCAGGCTTTCTAAGGGCGTAAATTGTTGATGTCACTCCTCACTACCTATCACAGTTTCAGAGGCCATGAAATGCCAAGACAGCACTAAACCCCCCCAAATTACCCCTTTTGGAAAGCAGATACCCTAAGCTATTTGATGAGAGGCATGTTGAGTGTTTTGCAGATCTTGCTTTTTGTCAAAGTTTTGAAAATTGAAAAAAAATAAAAATAAAAAAGGGATTTTTGACTTCCCTTAACCACTTGCCGACTGCCTAACGCAGATCTACGTCGGCAGTCAGCCCCTCACAGGCAAATCGACGTAGGTCTACGTCGCTAGCCTGTGAGGGTCTAGGGAGCGAGCGCGCACCCCCGCGCGTGTGACCGGCGGACCCGATGTTCCCCGGTCACTCTGTGATCATCGGAACATCGGGTCCGCCGGTCACACGCGAGTTGCATCACGATACCTCTATATCAATTATGAAAAAGGGTACTTAATTTTTTATTAAAATAAATACAATGCATTATACATATACAGTCACTGCCTTTCATTCTCCCCGGTGTATGAAGGATGATCATACGGTTCTACTATGTAGAACCGTTGATCACTCTTCATACATTTGAAGCCACAGCCAATCACAGTAGAAAGCACGCCCCTAGGGACACACACAGCCCCTCCCTCTCAAATAAAGTTAACCCCTTCACTACCAGTGTATTTTTACAGTAACAGTGCATTTGTATAGCACTGATTACTGTAGTAATGTCATTGGTAACCCCAAAAGTGTCAAAAATGTCAGTCAAGGGTCCGATCTGTCCGCCGCAATGTCGCAGTACCGCAAAAAAAAAAAAAAAAAAATCGCAGATCGCCGCCATTACGTGTTAAAAAAAAAAACAACAAAAATGACAAAAATCTTTCCCTTTGTTAGTAAACGCGATAACTTTTGCGCAAACCAATCAAAATATGCTTTTTGCGATTTTTTTTTACCAAACATAGGTAGCATAAAACAAATTGGCCGAAATGTTAAAAAATTTTGATTTTTACATTTTTTGGGGGGAATTTCATATAAAAAAATGTGAAAAATATTGCTTTTTTGCAAAATTGACGCTATTTTTTTGTTTATAGCGCGTGATCAAAAAATCGCACAGGTGATCAAATACCACCAAAAGAAAGCTCTCTTTGTGGGAAAAAAAGGACGCCAAATTCGTTTAGATACAGCGTCGCACGACCGCGCAATTGTCCGTTAAAGTCACGCAGTGCCGAATCGCAAAATACCCCCTGGTCAGGAAGGGGGTAAAATCTTCCGGGGCTTAAGTGGTTAAAATCTACTTCTCTGATGTTAATTGACAGACACAGATACTGGTATCCATAACCATTGGGTTATACTGCTCCCTACAGGAGTAGGACACTAGGCAGAAAAGAATTCTGGCTACACCCATGTTTTGTTACAACCAGTGTCAGGAGAATTTTACCTCCACAGAGGGGTGAGTGCTGAGTCCGTCAATAAACATTTACGGTAAGTCAAAAATCCAATTTTCTCTTTCGTTCATTAACAGGCACAGCTTCTGACATCCATAACCATTGAGACTTCCCAAAGCAGTGTTAAACACTTGAGAGAAGAGAAGGCGTAAACCAGATGATACTGACCCTACGGGGCCACCAGCGCATCTGTGGCATCCGCCAGAGGATCCCTTGACAGAGCCACCAACCTCTGCACCTTTCTGTTGAGCCGAGACGCCAACAGATACACCTTGGGAGTGCCCCACTGGAGACACAGCTGATGAAACACTTCCGGGTGAAGGGACCACTCCCCATGGTCCAACGCCTGGCGAATGAGGTAATCCGCCTGCCAATTTTCCACCCCGAGAATGTGTATGGCGGAGAGAGCCGGAACGAACCGTTCTGCCCACCTTAGAATGCTGGCTACCTCCAGAGCCGCCAGGACACTTCTTGTGCCCACTTAGTGATTGACATAAGCCACGGCCGTGGCATTGTCCAATTGAATGCGCACTGGACAACCCTAAAGATGACCCGTCCAATGATCCAGACACTGATAGACTCTGATCACTCGAAGTTCCAAGATATTGATTGGAAGTCTGGTCTCTTTCAGCGTCCAGATCCCCTGAGCAGAATGCTTGCCGAGGACACATCCCCAGCTGGACAGGCTGGCATCCATGGTGATCACTGTCCAATACAAGGGGAGGAAGGATTTTCCCAGCCAAAGCACCGGAGAACGAAGCTACCATATCAGGGACTCCTTCCTGTCCCGACTCAGCCGGATCGGATTTCCAGAGACTGCGGAGTCTTGTCCCATTTGTTCACAATTTCCCTTTGCAGGGACCTCGTATGGAACTGTGCAAACAGAACCGCCCTGAAGGTAGACACCATCAGACCATTTGTTGGACAGCAGGAGTCGAAATTGCAGCCTTCAATTTCTGGAGTTTGCCAGAAGAAGGAGCACTCTGGCTAAGGCCGAGTCCAGAGTTAGGCCCAGATAGACCAGCTTTGTGGACAGAACCAGAGCAGACTTCTGAAAATTCAGAATCCAGCCGAACTCCCGCAGAGTTTGTATTGTGAGCTCCAGGTTCTCCACCAGAGCAGAGGAAGACCGTCCAAGTAGCCCCGTACTGCAATCCCCCACTGGCGTAGCAAAGATAGCACCGGGGCTAACACTTTTATGAAGACCCGAGGAGCAGATGCGAGACCAAAGGGTAACGCCACAAAGGAAGATTAGTCAAGGCCTATTTTGAAGTCTGATCCACAGGCCAGCACTTGAATCAAAAGACACGCCGAAGGACCACCGCCAAACCAGAGAGGCGAGACATCAGGGAAGTCAAATCCAAAGGGGCATCACAGATAAACTGCAGCCACTGGACCAGCTGGTCCGCCAGCTCGGCAAAGGCAGGGGAGAGCTGTTCCCCCCTCCAGGTCACGGTGCTACAGCTTAGCCCATTGGGTCAGCATTTGCAATGCTAGGGCAATGGTGAATACCGTACATATCCCCTATGGGCCTTGTGAAGGTGCAAATACCCGATGGAAGCTCAGTTCTCATGCCATTCTTTGACTCACTCTACTCTATCCCGTATAGACTTGGCATTGGGCTCTGACCTGACTTTCTCATTTCAACCTGAGGTCTCCTATTTGGTAAGAGGACTATCTGATCACTCTCCTATTCAGGTACAGCTGCACTTGCCCATGGTCAAACTCCCCACCCATTGGAAATTGAACCCCTTTTGGATCCCACTGTTTACCGACATAGAGCTTATTCAAACCCAAAGTGGGTAATTTTTGGCTGACAACAGACATTCTGCTGCTCCGGGTGTGGTATTGGATGCATTAAAGGCATTTAGAGCTGAAAATGATTTTCTGCAAGTTCCTAGCGCTGACAATCAGAAAAGGTGGCTAGATACGCAGTGGTTTTACCACTCTATAAAATAAGCGGATAACAAATGGTTCTTTAATGCACAGGCATACTTTGAGGGGGGGAGAAAGCAAGTCATATGCTCTCTTTAATATCTAAGGCGCAGAGGCCCTCCTCGGTGATGCATAGAATAGCGCTTCCCACAACTCCGGTGGTCACTGACACACCGTCCATATTGCAGGGGTTTGAAAAGTATAAAAAGATCCGGTACTGCCAGTGACACACCTCCATCCCTAATATCAATGTACAAAAAAAAGAGAAGGATGCCCTGGGACTTTAATTGAGGTGAACACAAGGGGGCCACTAGATATATAGTAAAATAAGTAGATTTATTGAAAATGGAACAATCGTCATTTATGGCCACATGTATATAACAAAAAGGTATATCATACATAAGTATATACATGCTTGCAAATACAGTAAAAAAGTGCATAATGGAAATAAAGCATCTTAAAACTCAATGCGCTTCGTGAGGACACAGCTCACTTCTTCAAGAGTAGATGGTCATAGACAGGTCTGAAAAGTACATAAAGTATCATTGTCAAATGTAAAAGTATACATCATAATGTCTAATGGAGTATAAAGACTCATGAAAGACCCTATGCTAGAGATACATACTAATTTGAGCCGAGACGAATAAAGTGACACTATGATCTTGAGGCAGTGGTGAAAGGTATGGTCCGGGAGATGGAGGTGTGGGGTGAAAGACATTCCAATGGGGAACAGGTGGGGGACAAATTAAACCAGTAGGTATTGAAAGATGTCCTTAAATGTCCATGTATGCTGCTGGAGCAAGTGTGTATAAGTACATTAGATACAAATAAACTACTGCATCACATGATAATGATAGCAGAGAGAAAAAAGTATCTGGTAAGTATATTAAAGTATAAATAAAATACTGCATCACATGATAATGATGACAGAAGGAAATTAATATCAATGAAATACCACAATGGTATAGCAGAAACATGGGTGTAAGGGCCAGAAAAGAAGAAAAAAGTGAGAAGAAAAATGGAAGAGAAAAAGAAAAAAAAAAAGGAGAAGAAGGAGAGAAAGAAAAGTGAAGTGACCAAAAAATAAACCACAGTGTCAAAGAGAAATAATGAATGAGACAGAGTGAATGAAAAAACGGTGTATAGGGGTAAAAACACCAAAGTAGGACCAAGGTGGTAGGTAATAGTACATGAGTGTCAAAAAGTGAATACCGACACATTATAGTGTAGCGATGTGGACACATGCATATTGCAGGGGTTCCGTTCATTTTTTATAGATGTCTACTCCTCCAAAGTGTCTTACGACCAGGAGGATCTGATTGATTTTATGAATGGGATGCACCTTCCAACTATTGCAGCTAGGGATAAGAAACGCTTAATCGCTCTCCTTACCTTGGAAAAATTACAGGAGGCCTTAGCCACATTCCCCAATTCCAAAGCTCTGGGTGCAGATGGAATCCCGATGGAATTCTATAAAAAGTTCAGTGGGATTCTTTTTCCAGACCTGGTTAAAACGATTATGGCTTCCCATAAAGGAAGATTATTGCCTTCATCTATGTAGGAGGCGGTGGTGGTTATACTTTTGAAGCCTGGGAAGGATCTGGATCAACTTGAATCATATAGGCCCATCTCGCTCCTAACTACTGATATAAAATTGCTCACTAAAGTCCTAAGATGCGCCTGTCTAAGGTTATTGCCAAGATTAAACATCGGGATCAGTCGGGGTTTATACCCAACCGCTCCACTGCAATTCATTTACATAAATTATATGCAAACATGCCCACAGACAACCAGGGTCACAGAGCGATATTATCGCTCAACGCCGCTAAGGCATTTGATAGTGTGAAGTGGTAGTATCTCTGGGTGGTACTTGAGAAATTTGGTCTGGGTGACACTCTTATTTAATGGATTAAGCTGCTGTATAGGGCTCTGACTGCTTGCATTCGGATAAATAATATGCTAATATGCTATCGTCTCCATTTGCTCTTCACAGAGGAATGAGACAGGGGTGTCCATTGTCTCCCCTTCTTTTTGCTTTGACTGTGGAGCCCTTGGCAGCGGCTATAAGAGCAGACCCCACGATACACGGGTTTAAGAGGGGCCTTGGGGAAGACAAAATAGCGTTGTACGCGGATGATGACCTAATTTTCCTAGTTGATACCGCTGAATCTTTAACCAATCTGATGGCATTAATACGCAGTTTTGGATCCTTCTCAGGCTTCCCAATAAATTGGGATAAATCTACATTATTACCTTTGCATTCCCGTGCATTGCCTTTGCCACAGGTGGTTTCGCAGATTAAGATAGTGGAGCAGTTCCGGTACCTAGGGATAATAATCTCACCCTAACCTTGCTAATTATGTTAAGCTTAATGTTTCCCCATTACTACAGAAATTTAAAGAAAAAAATGATTTTTTCTGGGTTAAGTTGCCATTATCTGTGGTTGGGAGATGTAATTTAATTAAAATGATATGGAGCCCACAGTTTTGTTTTATGCGTGGCACAATGCTCCAACTTGGATCCCTATTCATATTTTCAAACGATTTAACACTATTTTCCGATCACTGATCTGGAAAAAACAAACCCCCCGCATCATACTGGAGACACTTCAGGAAGCAAAAGATTACGGTGGGCTGGTGGTACCTAATCCATTTTACTACTATTTGGCGGCTCAATTACAACATATTACGGGTTGGCTCACTCAGGACGCTTCTGATCCCATTTGGAATATTATGACCACGTTGCTATCTAATAATAATCTCATAGAGTTTATGGAAGCAGGCGAACTAGGAACTAGCTAAATTGGAGAATTTCTCAGTCTGAGCTAAATTTGGGGTGTGCTTTATTTATACCAGGGACATCTTCTGAAAGATTTCCAAACACTAAGGGAGGAATTTGGCCTTCCGAATACCCTTTTCTTCCAATATTTACAGCTGCGACATGCTCATCCCATCCTTCTTACGCGATTGGCTGCGTCGGTTATTAAAAAGGGGCAGATCTCCTCCTTGTATGGTTCTTTTTTGAACCAGATCTCAAAAGCTATGTCATTCAAATGTAGTGATAAGTGGTCGGAGGAATTAGGCCATATTTCTGAGGAGGAACAGGCTGGCATACTTAATAATGTCCTTAAGGCATCTCTTTCCTCATACCAAAAACGTACACAATTGTTTATTATACATCGTACCTACCGCACCCCACAAAAGTTACATAAATGGCACAGGAGGAATTCCCCTTTATGTCCAAGGTGTAAGATACACACAGGTACACTCCTACATATGTTATGGAAATGCCCAAAGTTGAACCGCTATTGGACAGAAGTGCTAAACTCAATATGATCTGGAATATCGCTCTTCCTATGGACCCAAAAATAAGCCTGCTGGGTTGGTTAGATGAAGAGCAGTTCCCATCGGTCGTACACACTGCTGTCATTAGAGTGCTATTTCTAGCTAGGAAGCTACTGGCAAGGAAATTGATATCGTCTGTAGCCCCCACACATGCAGAATGGGTAAAGGAAGTTAATGAGGTATTGCTAACGGAAAATCTTACATACAAAACAGAGGAAGTGTACAGAAATTCAAAAGTATATGGGATTCATGGCTTGATGTTCTTGGTTCCCCAGTTCACTTAGTTCCAAAAAGGGTTCTGGGAGGTGTGGCAACCTCCTTCTGAGAATGCGGTATGGGTTTGAGATGATAGAAGCTATCATGTAGAGAGTTGGCGCATTTGTCGTGATGCGATAGTTGTGCAGAGGCCACCAATCGGCAGTTAGTTGTTTTTTCCGTTTTTTTTTATGATTTTGTTTAAAGACAATAATTTGGTTGCCATTTCATTTTACCCAACTGTACCTTAGTGTGTATTTCTATAATGGAGTTAAATATGCCCCCTCGCTTTAGGTTTCTAATTTTTTCCTCATACAAATTAAAAATTACTACTGTGGGGTAAGGCAGTGGGTACAGTGATAGACAACCTAGGTTACCACTTCTGAGTGGAAGGATTTACTAAGACATGATTGCATATTTTGCTGTTAGCACTGTTAGAGGTATTGAGATGTACTAGGCTCATGTATCACGAACGAGATCCAGTTTGGAATGCAAATAATAATACATCTTCTTCTGAAGGTTGTAATACATGTCCTATGGTAACCACACAAGATGGATTTATTCTATTTTTTGCTCTTGTTTTGTTGTTTTTTTATTTATGTTATACAAGAAAGTTTTTCAATAAAAAAGATCCCATTAAAAAAAAAAAAAAAAAAGGTGAATACCGGCCTCATTGCCGAACCAGCCAGAGTGTACATAGTGCGGGCCTCAGCCGTTACTCACCATACCTTCTAGCAAATACCTTGGGGTGTCTACTTTCCGAAAGGGGTTCATTTGGGGGGGGGGGGGGGGTTTGTGCTATCTTGGCATGTCATGGCCTCCGAAACTGTGATAGGTAGTGAGGAGTAACATTAACAATTTACGCTCTTAGAAAGCCTGAAGGCGGTGATTGGTTTTCGAGGTCCTGTATGCTGCTAGACTGCCAAAAAGTCTCACACATGCGGTATCTCCGTACTCAGGAGAAGCAGCAGAATGTATTTTGGGGTGTCATTTCACATATAGCCATGGCATCTTTGAGAAATACATCATGTGACAACTTTGTATAAAAAACAAACATTTTTGTCATTTTCCTGAAACTTGTGGCAAAATATAAAATATTCCATTAATATTTTACATGCCTCTCAGCAAATAGCTTGGTGTACTTTCCAAAAAGAGGTCATTTGGGGGAGTGTCCTGGCATTTTATGCCCAATATTAGAAGCTTATGCCACACAACACCCACTCTTCTAACCACTTGAAAACCAAGCCTTTCTGATACTTTTTGTTTACATGAAAACATTTTATTTATTTATTTTTTTAACTAGAAATTACTTTGAGCCCCAAAACATTATACATTTTTTTAAAGCAGAGGCCCTACAGAACAAATTAGTGGGTGTTGCAATTTTGTTTGTCACACGGTATGTGCGCAGAGATTTTCCAAATGCAATATTTTGGGAAAAAACAGAATTTTTGTAAAATCTTACCGTAAAAATCGTTTCCCTGAGTCCTCTGACAGTGGCCGCCCACTCATTCAGTCTTCACCAATGGGTATTGATCTCTTATCCATAGGAGCAAGCTAGGCATAAGACTTGTTAAAAACAAAGTAATTTACATAGACACACCTATAGGGGCTGTCCCACTGGTCCAATACCCCCCTGCTATCAGCATTCCCAACTCAGTTTGGTAGCAAGCAGTTAAAGTCCAAAAGAACCCCACTAGAGGGGCGGCGACTGTCAGAGGACTCAGAGAAAGGAATTTTACGGTAAGATTTTACAAAAATTCAGTTTTCTCTTACGTCCTCTGACAGTCGCCGCCCACTCATTCAGTCTTCACCAATGGGATGTCCCAAAGCAGTGTAGACATGATGGGTGGGAAGCGCAGCCGTCACAAAGGCAACGCAGCACCCAGGTCAGAGAAAGGAACCTTATCTGAGCAGAAAAGGTAAAAACTCTGGGTAACAGAAAAGCTCAACTGGAGCAAACAACCCAGGAAACAAATAACCAAAGGGGAAAACAACCCCAAGAGACAGGGACAGGCAACGTCCTGCCCCCATCAAGGTACTGCGGCACACAGAACTTTGCGGCCAAAGGAGGCATCTGCTGATGCCAAAACATCAAGTTTGTAGAATTTGGAAAAGGTGTGCACGGACGACCAAGTCGCTGCCTTGCACACCTGGGCCACCGAAGTCTGATGTCGGGAAAGCCCAGGACGCACTCACCGCCCTGGTAGAGTGCACCTTGACAGAGAAGGGCGGAACCCGTTCCCTAATTGAATAGGCCTGTACAATCGTCTGTCTGATCCATTTTGAAATGGTTGCCGCAGACGCAACCATACCCTTCCGAGGGCCCTCGGTAAGGATGAAGAGAGAATTCAACTTCCTGAAGGATTCAGTGGACGACAGGTACACCCTGATCGCCCAGACTACATCCAAGGAATGCAAAGCAAACTCCTTAGGATGCTTAGGATTCACACACAGCGAAGGCAAGACAATATCCTCGTTAAGGTGAAAATCTGAAACCACCTTAGGAAGGAAAGATTGGTTAGGTTGCAAGACCACCTTATCCCTATGAACCACTAGGTAAGGGGAGCGGCAGGACAGAGCCGCCAACTCTGATACTCTGCGGGCAGATGTGATCGCCACCAGAAAGGCAACCTTTCGTGACAGCACAGGCAGAGAAATCTCCCTGATGTTCTCAAAGGGAGGACGTTGCAAAACTGACAAGACCAAATTCAGGTCCCAAGGAGGTAAAGGCGCTCTCCTAGGAGGAGCCAAATGACGCACCCCTTGAATAAAGGTGCGTATCAAAGAGTTTGACGCCAAGGGGCACTGGAAAAGGATAGCCAGTGCCGACAACTGACCCTTAATTCAGCGCAAGACGCTGGTCCACACCAGTTTGCAGGAAGGCCAGTACCCTCGCCCCCGAAAAGGAGCGAGGATGGAAGCCCCTGGACTCACACCAGGCAAAATATGCCTTCCGGGTATGGTAATAGATCTTACCGGACGATGCCTTCCTAGCCTTAAGCAGGGTAGGAATGACCACGGACGAGAGACCTCGATCTCTCAAGACCTGGCTTTCAACAGCCACGCCATTAAAGCCAGCGACCATAAAGCAGGATGGAAGATCGGCCCCTGAGACAGCAGATCGTCCCGCAACGGAAGCCGCTAGGGAGACCCGACGACCAGTTGCATGATGTCCGCGTACCAAGACCGGCGCGGCCAGTCCGGGGCCACCAGAATCACCAACTTTGGTTCCGAGACCAACCTGCGAAGGAACCTGGACAACAACTGAATCGGGGGGAAGGCATAAATCAGGCGATACTGATTCCATGGCACCACCAGCGATTTCAAGGCGTCTGCCAGAGGATCGCGCTTTCTTGCCACGAACCTTCCTACCTTGTTGTTTAGCCGGGATGCGAACAGATCCACATTCGGGGACCCCATCTCGCACACAGCATCTGAAACACCTCCAGGTGTAGGGACCATTAGGGGGAATGGTTCAGGGTCTGGCGGCTCAGAAATCGGCCTGCCAATTCTCCACACCCAGAATGTGAAGTGCTGAAATCGCCGGGACGTGTGTCTCGGCCCAAGACAGAATCTGGGTCACTTCCTGGGCCGCCCGGGCACTCCTGGTGCCCCCTTGGTGATTGATGTAAGCCACCGCAGTGGCATTGTTCGTCTGCACCCGCACAGGACGGCCCCGAAGATGATCTGACCAACGGAGCAAGCACAGTCTGATCGCTCGCAGTTCAAAGATATTTATCGGCAGGGAGGATTCCTCCTCAGACCAAGTGCCCTGGGCAGACATAGTGCCAAGAACGCCACCCCAGCCCGAAAGGGTGGCGTCTGTGGTGATCACCGTCCACAACAACGGCCGGAAAGACTTCCCCTCCGTCATGGACGGAGACTGGAGCCACCACAGAAGATCCTCTCTGGCTTGGCGACTCAAAGATATCCTCTTTTCCAAGGATTGAGGATGCCTGTCCCACCTGGCAAAGATTTCCGCTTGAAGAGATCGTGTGTGGAACTGTGCAAACGGTATCCCCTCGAAGGCTGACATCATCAATCCCAGGGACCGCATGCAGGTCCTGAGTGACGAGGATTCGCTGTCCCTGAGGGACCTGACCTCGGTCTGTAGAGTCAGGAGCTTGTCCTCCGGCAGAAACACTTTGGCTTGGGCGGAGTCCAGGACCATCCCCAAGTAGGGGAGACGAACCGACGGAGACAAAGTCGACTTCCGAAAGTTGATGGTCCACCCGAACTCCTGGAGCGTCTGAACCGTAGTGGACAGATCGCGTAGCAGGCTCTGACTGGCACTCAACCTTATTAGGAGATCGTCCAGATATCCCAAGATCACAACTCCCTGCGCCCGCAACAGGGCTAGAACAGGAGCCAGCACTTTGGTAAACACCCTTGGAGCCGAAGCGAGACCAAAAGGTAACGCCACAAACTGATAGTGTTCCTCCGCAATTGCGAAGCAGAGGTACCTCTGATGACCCTCGAATATGGGGATGTGTAAATACGCATCCTTGAGGTCGATGGAGGCCAGGAAATCTCCCGGACTCAGGGAGGCTACCACCGAACGGAGGGATTCCATGTGGAATTTTTGAACCCGCATGAAGCGGTTCAGATCTTTCAAGTCCAGAATTGGACGTACCTTGCCCTCCTTCCTGGGCACAGTGAACAGATTTGAGTAAAACCCCCAAAATCTGTCCCGATGTGGCACCGGGACGATTACCCCCTGGGCGAGAAGATCCTGAACCGCCCGATGAAGATCTTGTAAGCGATCTGGGGTCAAATGAAGATTTGAGGGAAAGAACCTGTCCGCTGGCCCGGAAAGGAATTCGATCTTGTAACCCGATCAAATGATTTCCTGAACCCAACTGTCCAGAATCCGGAGCAGCCAAGGTTCGAAAAAACCGCGCCGACGTCCCCCCACCCCTAGAATGGGTGAGGGCGTCCCTTCGGGTCGAGGCGGACTGGGCCGCCGCGCCAGCTTGGCCGGCTTTTGACTTGCCCGCCCAAGGCTTCCTCTGGCCATTATGGCCTTTGAAAGGTTTTCCCTTGTCCGGTGCTTTGAAGGCACGAAAGGACCCCTGATTTGGTTTAAAGGAAGGGCCCCACTTACCATGGAAAAACTTACCCTTGGGATTCTGAGGCAGCAGAGTGCTCTTGCCCCAGTGACCCCTTTAACCAATTTGTCCAGGGAGTCCCCAAAAAGGCGAGTCCCCGCATAAGGGATGTCAGACACCGTCTTCCTGGAAGTCTGGTCGGCCGACCAGCTTTTCAGCCATACCAAGCGACGGGTAAGCACCACGATTCCAGACAGTCGCGCGGCTAAAGGGGCCTCGTCCAAGGCCGCGTCACACAGATACAGGACAGCCTGAATAATCTGGTCCACCATCTCCAAAGTGGTAGGAGGAGCGGAATCAGCCACGAGGGTGCGTTTTAGCACCTTGGCCCAATCTGCCACAGCCTGAGACATCATGATGGAGGCGAAAATAGGTTTCAACAAGGAACCCGCCACCATATAGGAGTGACGAGCTAGAGATTCCATCTGCCTATCCGTGGGGTCCCTGAACCCCCGGAGAATCCTCCGTAGGTACAAGAGTGGCCCTATTTAACCTGGACACCACGGACCAGCGCGAATCCGTAGGAGACGCAAAGGGATAACGGAGTTGAAACCGTTTTGGTACCACAAAATTGCGCTTCAAATTGCGCCATTGTTCGTTCACCGCTTCGTGAAACTCAGCGGGACAAGGAAACACCTGTGCCGCCTTCTGGGTTCTGCGGGTCCCAAAGGAGGACCGCTTACCCGGAGGGTTGGGCTCATCCTCCAAATGCAGTGTATCTTTTACAGCGGTAATAAGCGCCGCCATAGCAGCGTGTTCTCTGGCCGCCCCAGGGGGAAATCATTCCCCTCCTCGTCCTCCGCCTCCCCTTCAGACTGGGAGGATTGAGACCCTTCAAGGGTCACACTGTCAATGGCAACCATATCAGACTCTGAATCAGAGGAGTGAGAAAACCTAGGTCTTTTCCTAGAAACCCGTTCAGACATCAAAAGATCCACTTTGGATGCTAAAGTCGCAAGTGCAGCAGTAATCGCAGATGATTCAGACGTACCTGAATCATCCACCAAAGCTGGGGGGAATTTGCTGTCCTGGGACTCCATAAAAACTTTATGGCGCTGGCCCTTTAAATCGCAAAAAGCGGCGATCCCACCGCAATGCACTGCAAACAGGGACTAGACTGAAAACCCCCTCAGGCAGGAATAGAACTGATAGCCAAGAGATATTCCCCAAAAAACAGCAAGGACAGACCCCCAGAAGTGTTACCACGCTGCTGACGATCCTTCTGTATGTGAAGAAAGGAAGTGATGTCACGCCCTAGAGGCTAAACAGGATGTAGACTAAGGGAAAACGGTTGCCCATAGAAAACAATGGGAGGCTCCGGGAAAATGGCCGCCAAACACTCTGTATAAAGTCAGATGCCACACACAAGATGGTGCCCGAAGGGCGCAATACACTGCAAGGAAAATGGCTGCTGAAGCTCCCACAGTGAAGCCAAAGCAGCCGCCCCAAAATGGTTTTTCACCGCTGCGGGTCGCCTACGCATGTCTGAACCAGTGGGACAGCCCCTATAGGTGTGTATGTAAATTACTTTGTTTTTAACAAGTCTTATGCCTAGCTTGCTCCTATGGATAAGAGGTCAATACCCATTGGTGAAGACTGAATGAGTGGGCGGTGACTGTCAGAGGACGTAAGAGAAAAACATTTCTTTAAAATTTAAAGCACAAATACACTATATATTGCCCAGTTGTTTTGTAAAATATAAAAGACAATCTTATGCTGAGTACATAGATACCATACATAAAACTGTGCACGCCCGTGCAGCGGCAACAAACATTTTTAAAAGCCTTTACAGGTTACCACTTTAGATTTACAGAGGTCTACTGTAAGAATTACTGCCCTTGATCTGACGTTTGTGGTGATACCTCAAAGGCATGCTGCAATTGCGGTTTACATAAGAAACCAGATTGATGCTTGCATTTGCCTTTGTGCGCAAACACGGGGGAACAGGGGTGCTTGATTTTTTATATTTTGACACCTTTCCTTTTATTTTTTTGTATCATTTTTATTGATATCACAGGGAATTTAAATATCCACTATGATAGCAATAAGAAGTGACAGGTACTCTCTTTTTTAAAAATTGGGGTCTATTAGACTCTAGGTCTCTCCTATGCCCCTAAAGCATCCGACCACACCAAGATTGGTAAGATAAGATACTTTCCCAATTTCCCAATGGCACATTTTATATCTGGTGAAACCAAAGTCAATAAATGCTCGTAGCTTCCAGGTATCCTAGACCATAGAGATGATTGGAGAGATTCTGTCAGCTCTATGGTCAATTGACGGAACCACCGGCTGCAGTCTTGGGTTGCCCGGTGGGATAGGAGAGCCAAGGAAAACCATGGGAGGCGGGGGGGGGGGAAGGGGGAAGAGTCCCCTCCCACTTCTTGTAAAAGCAGTCTAGTGGCTAAATATCCACTTAGACTGCTTTTACATGAAAGATGACCGCTGGCTGTAAAAAATGATACTGAAATGATGCCTAAATCTGCAGGGCTCATCCTGGTATGATCACCCAAAGTCCAATCCTTGTTGGGCATATATTGTAAGGTTCTTTTTTTTTTTTTTTTTTCACGCAGCCTGTGGGCTGAACGAAAAAAGGGAACCTAACAGATTCCTCCATTCACATTGATTGATGTGGGTGAAGAAATCTGTCAGAAAGTGTGCGGTATGCCCACCATTAGACCTCCCAGCATCCACCCAGTTCTAATGATGTGCATACATGCAATGTTTTTTTTTTTTCCGGCTGAACGGAAAAACAAAAAAAATAAATATAGTAGATTCCCCCATTCACATCGATCCTTGTGGATGAAGAAATCTCTGCCAAGAAAAGTGTTAAAAAATATATGGTGAAGCTTAGGGGAGATCCGCCCTCTGTGTCCACCCCATCTCCTATGCTTCGCTCATATATGCTCTTTTTTTTTTATTTAACTGCAGTGGGGAAATCACCTCCTACAGCACTTCAATCATTGATTTGCGTATATGCTAAGAGCAAACGCTGTTGCTGTCAGAATAAACAAATCAGTGCTGCAGCTGATGGGCATAACTGCAAAGCAAACAATGGTTAACAATAAAACACAGTAACAATAAAACATTACAATAGAATAGTATACAGTGCAGTAAAAACCGTAGATTGGTGGTATCTGCAAAGAAAAATTGGATTTTTGTAACTTCTCTGAGTTTGACAGACACAGCGCTCCATAAATCATGACTAGTGGGTTATATTGCCTCCTCCAGGAGTAGGACTAGACCAAACAAGAAACTGGCTATGCCCATGGGCCGTCCCCAGCTGGTGTATAACCCCCCAAGCGGCCGCCTTGCACACTTGTGATATTAAAGCCTGATGACGGAAAGGCGCAAGAAGCACTCAGTGCCTGAGTAGAATGCGCCATGACAGGGAAAAGTGGAACTCGACCTTTATTGGAATAGGCCTGAGTCGCCGTCTGTCTGACCCATCTGGAGATGGTAGCTGAAGAAGTTGCCAGCCCTTTTCTTGGTCCGTCCGTAACCACAAAAAGCGAGTTTGACCTCCGAAAAGACTCAGTAGCTGCCAAATACACCCGAATCGCACGAACCACATCTGGCTTGGGACACAAAGAAGGCATCAAACTCCTCATTCAAATGGAAGTCAGAGACAACTTTGGGCAGAAATGATGGACAGGGACGAAGAACCACTTTATCCCTATGGACCACCAAATAGGGACTGCGACAGAATAATGCCGCCAACTCCGATACCGTGTGGGCCGAGGTAATAGCCACCAAGAATGTCACCTTCTGGGATAACGTAGGCAAGGATATCTCCCGAATATTCTCAAATGGAGGCTTCTGTAGAATCGAAAGCACTAAATTTAAATCCCATGGCGGCAAAAGAGACTGTACAGGTGGAGCCACATGTTGAACCCCCTAAATGAATGTACGAACTAAAGAGTGCCTGGCTAGGGGTCGCTGAAAGAAAATTGCCAAGGCAGACACCTGGCCTCTGGTGGTACTCAGGGCCAACTTCTGAGCAACACCCCATTGAAGAAAGGTTAAGATCCGAGCCACAGATAAGGATCGAGGATGAGCGCCAATCAACTCACACCAAGAAAAATGGATTTTTGTAAAATATTACAGTAAAATCCTTTTCTCTTAAGCTCATTGACAGACGTAGTCCTCCTTGATTAATATCAACTCGGGTTATACTGCCCTCTACAGGAGTAGGACTAGACAGGAAAGAAAACGTTCTGGCCACACCTTAGGGGCAGTCCCAGAGGGTATATCCTCTCTCTCTCTGCTACAGCAAATCAGTTATGTCACAAAGCAGTGTTTAGAGAATTTAACCCAACCCAACTCAAAAACAGAGGGGCGGGTACTACGTCTGTCAATGAGCTTAAGAGAAAAGGATTTTACGGTAAGATTTTACAAAAATCCATTTTTCTCTGTCGCTCATTGACAGACGTAGTCCTCCTTGATTAATATCAACTCGGGACGTCCCAAAGCAGTACCACAAATGAGGGGTGGGAAAATGGAAATCAAAATCCAATCTAGAAGGCCCAACCGGTGCCAACTAGAAGTTTTAAAGGCTCATCAATCAAAGGATGAGACTCAACTGAAATTCCAACGGAAAAAAACCCTCGAGGTAGACCACCGGTCTCCTCAAATTGCGGCCTGCAAAACCTTGCGGCCAAATGAGGCATCCGCCGATGCCATCACATCAACTTTATAAAATTTTGTAAAGGTATGAACCGACGACCAGGTAGCCGCCTTGCACACCTGGACCACTGACGCCTGATGGCGGTAGGCCCATGAAGTACTGAGCGCTCGAGTGGAGTGCGCCTTAACAGGGAACGGAGGATTCCGACCCCTAATCGAATAAGCCTGTACCACCGTCTGTCTAATCCATTTGGAGATAGTCGCGGCAGATGCAGGCAACCCCTTTCTGGGGCCATCCGTGATCACAAAAAGTGAATCCGTCTTACGGAACGATTCCGTAGCCTTCAGGTATACCCTGATTGCCGGAACCACATCCAAGGAATGCAACGCATATTCCCGAGGATGATTGGGCTGAGGACACAAGGAAGGTAGCACAATATCTTCATTCAGATGAAAGTCTGAAACCACCTTAGGAAGAAAGGATGGCTTCGGATGAAGAACTACCTTATCCCTATGAACCACTAGATATGGGGAATGGCATGATAATGCAGCCAGTTCTGACACCCTGCGTGCAGAAGTGATAGCCACCAAGAAGGCCACCTTCTGGGATAATGTAAGCAAGGGAATCTCCCTGATATTTTCAAAGGGAGGTTTCTGCAGAACCGACAAAACCAAATTAAGATCCCAGGGTGGTAAGGGCGCGCGGACTGGCGGAGCCAAGTGCCGCACCCCCTGGATGAAATTCCGCACCAAGGAATGAGTAGCCAAAGGCTTCTGAAAGAAGATAGCTAATGCTGAAACCTGACCCTTGATGGTGCTCAAGGATAGTTTCTGCTCAACCCCCTTTTGCAGAAAAGCCAAGATTCGGGTCACCGAATAGGTACATGGGGGAAATCCCAAAGATTCACACCACGTGATATAAGTCTTCCATGTGCGATAATAGACTTTGCTGGAAGTCGCTTCCCTTGCTTTAATTAGAGTAGGAATAACTGAAGCTGACAACCCTCTGTCCTTCAGTACCTGGGTCTCAATGGCCAGGCCATTAAAACCAGCGACTGTAAAGCACGATGGAAGATCGGTCCTTGAGACCGCAGATCCTCCCTGAGAGGAAGTCTCCAAGGAGCGTTCGCGACTAGCATGTCCAAGTCGGCCTGACCGGCTTGACGAGGCTAGCCTAGAATTTCCAGGATAACTGGAGTTCCCTCCATCTCTATCCTGCGGAGAAATCTCAGCAGCAATCTGAGAGGAGGGAAGACATATATTAGCTGACACTGCCTTTACAGGCCGTTCAGCGCATCTGCTGCGTCCGCTAGAGGATTGCGGGCGCGCGTTACCAACCTCCGCGCCTTCCTGTTGAGCCGATATGCCAACAGATCCACCTCCGGGATGCTCTGATGAAGACACAGATGGTGAAATCCTTGGTGATCGACCCAAGTCATCACCCTGATATTGTCTGACTGGATCGAACTAGGCTGCCCTAGAGCTGCTTGGTCCAGGCAATCCGACAAAGTCTGATCGCTCTCTGTTCCCACACATTTATCAGAAACTGGATTCCTATCCGGAGTGATGATTTCTCCTGGTTGAGCATTAGAGACCGAAGTCACCAGACTAGAGGCTCCTTGGTCCGCTTGCTCAACCGGATCCGATTCCTGGAGGGAACTGTGAATGATCTTTGGAAAAGGTAAAGAAAATGATCTGTTCAGGGAACGGGAACTACCGCTCCCTGTAGCACCTAAATGTTGGAAGGGAAGAATCGCACCGGTAGCAGTGATCGACACTCGATCTTGTATCCTGATCGTATGATCTCCTGAAGTCCTTAGTCCGGGATTCAGGGAAGCCCTAGATCTGAACACCGGTGAAGACGTCCCCCCACCCCTAAGCCGGGTGGGGGCGCACCTTCAAGCTGTATTAGCCTTAACTTCAGGTTTGGCTGAGTCGGCCTTTTGTTTGCCCGACCAGCGCCTCTTGAACCCTCCTAGAGGGGCTTTGCCTTTCCCGCTCGCCCCAGCAGAGCGAACGAACCCTTTATGAGCGGCAAAGAAAGGTCCACGCTTGTTACGAGGTCCTTTAGCTTTAGCAGCCTGCGGCAAGAAAGTGCTCTTGCCCCCAGTGACATCCTTAATGATCTCATCTAGGGTGGCCCCAAATATGCGATTCCCCTGAAAGGAGAGATTCGCCAAGGCTTTTTTGGAACCTAGATCCGCCGACCAGCATTTTAACCACAGCACACGTCTGAGGACTACCGCTGACATCGATGCATGCCCTAACAAGGGGGTGGCATCCAGGGCTGCGTCACAGACGAACTGCAGTCCTTGTATAATTTGTTCCATCAAATCAGATGCTGCCTGGGGGATACCTTTCCCCTTTAGGTCATGGCATAACAATTTTGCCCATTCCGTTACTGTCTGTGAAACTAAACCAATGACAATCACTGGTCTAAAGGCTGACCCTATCAGGGAAAAAATAGTTCAGGACTCCGCTTCCATTTTCCGATCCACCGGATCCTTAAAGGACGGAGCGTCCTCCAACGGGATAACAGTGTCTTTATTCAGTCTGGAAATAGGTGGAACCGTCCATTTCTTAATGAGGGATTCCTCAAACGGATAGCATCTAGCAATGCGCTAGGAAACAGTAAGGGTACGTTTTGGATGATCCCATTCCTCTTTAATTTTATTACCAAAACATTTGGGTAAGGGAAAATCCTTCGCCGTCTTGGTAGGTTTACTAGTACCAAAGGGAATTTCCATCTCGGTTACCTCTGCCGGTAAAACCTCAAGTCTTAAGGTTTCCCGGACCGACACAACTAGTGCGTCCACCAATGCTTCTTCTTGTGCTATGGCGGAGGCAGGAACGTCCTCCTCACTGTCTGAGGGAACTTTACCTGAGACAACAGCCCCTGCAGAGGGACCTGCAGCTGCAATGACCATCTCAGAATCTGAATCTGAAGTATCAGATGAAATAGGGGTAGGCGGGGGTCGCTTTCTTGACCCCCGTCCCTGACAGGCCATCTCCACCCGGGATACCAAAGACTCCAAAACTGCTGTAAATGCATCAATATTCTGTGAACTGGAGGGTCCTGCGGCCACCTCGAGGGGATCAGGTGGGGGTACCTGTGTGGCAGGGTCCATGATTATTCCAGACACTTGCCGGAAAAAAATAATTTGCACAAAAAAAAATAAAACTTTTTTTTTTTTTTTCTTTAGACCCCCAGCGCCACAGCGCCCCTCAGTGTTACCTGCTTTAGGACCCCTACAGAGAGAGAGAGAGAGAGAGACCCCAAGGCTCACCACTTGATGCTCAGAAGTTTCAATACAACCTGTTCCAGCACTGTCTATTACAGACAGGCAGTCTTTGGCTGGCTTTCCCGGGTAAAAGGAGGCGGCTCCGCCCCTTTACACGCCTTCCGGCGCCTCCCCATAGCTCCTCGAGGTGTTTGGTCACCTAAAACATGGCCGCCCCCATGCTGGAGACGAGGCTACGCCAATATGGCGGCCTCGTGCGATCTGCAAGACAATGGCGGCGGCCTGTGTAGGATAGTGGCGGCTAGCAGCGGCCTGCGGGATGTATGTATTCGGCCTGGCGGCCTGCGGAAGTGCCTCGGCCCCACAAACTTCACCATGAATGGTGATAAGCCTGGAACGGCGGTACAGGACCCTGGCAGGCCGCATGCGGTCCGTGGGCCGTCGGGAGGCTGTGCAGCCCGTGTAAGTGACCGGTTGGTGGAGGAATGGCGATCTGGACTGCAGTAACTCAGGCATAGGCATCGGCCTGTGTACACCTCTGACAGGTAGGATACCTTTTACTTCAATAGTAATGCCCTTTTAGTACTGCCACTGACTTCAGTCACCCTTACAGTCTTACAATGACTTTAGATAGTCAGCTCCCAAACCAAGCCTCCTGGTTTCTATTCACAAAAAATCACACTCAAATTGGGGGATCTGTGACCTGTTATAGGATAGAGGGGAGACCCATCCTACCATCCCAGAGAGGGGCCCGCGTCCACCACAAACCCGACAGGGGGAGAGGGGGAACATTCTACTCACCATACCGGAACCAGGCGGGCGCCAACTCCTGACAGAACCCCTCTCCACCGGGGTGGGGGAGGCTGTCGACCAATACGGACGCCGTGACTCTGTTGGTCATTGGCGTCCAGGCAAGACGTTTAACTCGCAGGGTCAGTCCCCGTCCAGTGGGACTATGTCGCGGCCGACCCAGCGCGGAGCTATGGCCTGCACGGGCTCGTAGGCTGAACTGGGGTGACCACTGGATCTCAACATCCAGCCCGTCGCCCAGTTCCAGCTTGCTTGCTTGAAGATCTCACAGGAACAACTGGAGAAAAAAGCTGTCTAAAAAAAAATCTTTCTAAGAAAAAAATCCTGCCAGGACCTAAGATCCTAGCAAGGCATCTAGGTCCTTACTCCTAACTAGACAGAAAAAAACTGATTTGCTGTAGCAGAGAGAGAGAGGATATACCCTCTGGGACTGCCCCTAAGGTGTGGCCAGAACGTTTTCTTTCCTGTCTAGTCCTACTCCTGTAGAGGGCAGTATAACCCGAGTTGATATTAATCAAGGAGGACTACGTCTGTCAATGAGCGACAGAGAAATGTACGTTTTCCACGTACGATGGTATATTATGCTAGAAGACAACTTCCTCGCCTTCACCATAGTAGGTATCACTGATCCAGACAAACCTCTTTCCCTCAGTACCTGGCTTTCAAAAGCTAAGCCACTAAAACCAGCGACTGTAAAGCAGGATGGCTGGAAAATCCTCGCTCTTGATTCCTCGCAGGAACTGTGGAAGAAGCCTGAGCCGAGGATGATGCTGACCTTATCGTGGCTCTTGGACACCTGTGGCGTCTGTCAGAGGACCCCGTGATCAAGCCACAAACTTTGGTATCCTCCTGTGGGGCTGAACCTGCTAAAGGAGCTGCATGTAGAATCGTGCAAACAGAACTGTCTTGAAGGTGAATACCACCAGACTCAGAATCTGTACGCAAATCGGAAGAGAGAAATGGGACAGCAGCCGGTGATTCACGGATCTGAACCTAAGGTAGTTCAGACATCCCCTGAACCTTAGCAGGAATTAAATCTGCACAAGGACACTCAGGACCTAAAAAACCTGAAAAGGACAAGCTTTGTCCCCCTTTCTGGGTACCCCCAAAAGAAACCTTTCGCGGATCTCCTTGACGCTCACCAAAAAAGTCCACGGGGCTGGAAACCAGAGAAGATGTCCTCCCACCCCAATAATGGGTGAGGGCAGACCTTCATGCTGAAGGGGTCTTGTTTGCGGGTCCGGAGAAGCTAGCTCTAGGCTTACTAGATCAAGGTCGCTTGCAAACTCCCGGGGAAGATTTAAAATATCCATTTCCCTTATTCTCTGTCCCAGAACAACAAAATTAATTTCTATGGGCTGAGAAGGAGGGCCCCCGTCTGTGACAAAGCTCCTTTCTTTTCCTGGATTGTGGAAGGAAGGTACTCTCCCCTCCCCCCCATAACACCCTTAATGATGTCATCCAGGGTAAACCCAAACAGGCGATCGCCTTGAAAGGGCAGGTCACTGAGCTTTGTTAGAGGCTTGGCTTGGTCTGTGGACCAATTCTTAAGCCACAGCACGTGCCTAAATACCACAGAGACAGAAAGTTTGGACAGCACAGGAGCTGTATCCAAAGCTGCATCACAAACAAACTGCAGCCAATGGATCAACTGGCCCACTAATTCGACATAAGCAGCGAGGACCCACTCACACCCCCAGGCCTTGGCGCAAAAGCTTGGCCCATTCAGTTATAGTCTGAGAACCCAGGGCTAAGGTAAAGACTGGCCGCAATGCCAAACCAGCCATAGTAAACATGTTGCGTGTCACAGCCTCCGCTTTCTTGTCAGCCGGGTTCTTAAAGGACGATAATTCTCTACTGGGATCATGGTGGCTTTATTCAACCTGGAAACAGGAGGGTCCACCACTGGTGGACTAGCCCACTTTTTTTAAAAGTGACTCCTCAAAAGGGTAACGTACAGCAAAATGTTTGGGGACCACAAAGGGTAATTTTGGTTGTTCCCATGAAAACCTGTCAAAATAAGGCACATAAGGAAACATCTTCGGAGTGCGAGGTGAGTTATGCGGACCAAACGACAAAAGCTACATCAGCCGCAACCTCCATTTTTAAAGTCTCACGCATTGCAGTAATAAGAGTGTCTACCAGCGGCTTTTCATTCGCTGCTGCAACCATGGAGGAATCATCCTCACTATGCATGGATCTATAAGCCCCCCATGGATGGGCTGCATCCTTGGCAGCATCAGGCTTAGAATCAGATGAGACAGAGTGAAAGAGGAATCAACCTCACTGTCAGAGCACTCGAAGTGCGTGGACGCAGAACCCATGGCCATATCAGCTTCAGAATCTGAGGAAGGTGAAGCCGGAGGGTGCTTTTTACTAGGTCTCTTTTGGAGAACCATGTCCACTTTTGACACCAATGACTGCAGGACCGCCGTCATGGCAGACTGAGACCCAGAGGGTCCCGCAGCTTCTGAGAGTGGGTCAGGTGGTGACAGGTGTTCTAGGGGCTCTATGACATCCTGGAGACAGTCAGTAAAAGTAACGTGAAATTATAAAGCTTGCTGTAAAAAATAACCCCGCCGCTGTCTCCAATGGCACTACAGGTCCCAGCAGCTCTGCAATAGCAGAAACAGGGAGATATTCCGGCACAAAACTCACCACCAAGCGAATCAAGACAGAGAGAGAGAGAGAAGCACCAACAGCCTACAGCACGCAGATCCAAAGGAAGAGGAAATGGCTGAGCTGTCACTAGAGGCCCCAAGCTGAGCACTGCTCCGTTCCGGCTACAAGAAAATGGCCACCACTATACATTATAGAAGCCACCGAAAAACATGCCTGCCCGACCTTATGTATGTGGACACGAGAAAAATGGCAGGAGTTGCACGATTCCTGGCACACACACAGGGACACCTAAGGCACTGACAGCAGCAAGGGGGGCCTATACAGGAACCCCTTCTCCAGGACAGAAACGACACAAACAACAAGAGGAGCCGCCGTCAGCACACTCACCCCCCCCCCCCCTCCAGCCACAGCTCACCCACACAACATAGAGAAAAATCCAACAGTATAAAAGTAACATTTCTCATTATCCCAGAAAGGGAGCAGGGGGTATTATAGGCAGGAAGGACCTGTAGGGGGTGCTATAGGCAGGAAGGACCTATGGGGGCCCTATCGACCCTGGGAGGAGCCCGCATCCACATCAAATTTTCCCGAGGGAGAAGGTGGAACACTACTCACCACACCTTTGGAACTGGGTAGGCACATCTCTGAACAGATCACCTCCCCATCTTGGAACGGGGGGTGCTGTGGGCCAGAGGTAAGCTGTGACTCAGGCCACGACCAGGTCCTGTGTGTCCTTGCGAGGTGTTTCACTCGCAGGCCAGTCCCCATCCTGTGGAGCTAGGTCGCAGCCGACCTAGCGTGGAGCTGCGGCCAGCATACACTTGCTGGCCAGGCTGGGGAGACCGTAAGGATCTAGGACATCCAGTGTGTTCACCGCAGTTGATTGTAGTTCTCACAGGAACAGAGTTGATTATAGAAGAAAAAAAACAACAAAAAGGAAAAAAGTTAAATTCAAAAAAGGAAAAAAATGCCAGGACCATAGATCCCAGCAAGGAGCTAGGACGAAGTAAAAAAAAAAGATCTTATAGCAGGAAGTGGGAGTATACCCCCAGGGATTGCCCTATAGGCGTAGTCAAGCTTTGTTAACCCTTTTCTGCCTAGTGTCCTACTCCTAAGGAGAGCAGCATAATCATCTGTCAAAGAAAATATGAAGCTGTGTCCGTCAATGAATTAAAAAAAACAGTAAAGTTGGCCCAATTTTTTTGTATAAGGTAAAAGATGATGTTCCGCCTAGAATCATGAGAGAATCGTGATCTTTATTCTAAGCAAAAAACAAAATCGGGATTCTCATTTTATCCAGAATCGTGAAGCTCTACGGCATACACACGCATTCTAGGGCCAATTTTATGATGTCACTTACCAGAATATTTGTGAGCTGTAGGGGAAAGCAAAAGCACTCAAATGCTATGCATATAACCTTTCTGGTGAGAATTAAACCAACATCCCCAGAACTAAAAAGCAAAGTTGCTAACCACTTGTTAGCATACTGCAATAGAGCATTTAGCGAACTATACCTTTATGGCACTGTGGTAAATTAACATTGTATGACACATCTAATTTCTCTTATGCTTGATGTAGGAGCCTATGTTAACGACTCCAGATGGGGGCACAAAGTGTTCATGTGTACAGGTCCTAAAAATGAACATATTTAATGACTATAAAAGGGAAGTTGGTCAACTAACCTGTATTTCCTTTAGGTCCTTGTCACAAAGATTCTGAAGAGGATCTAGAAAATTCTGTTTGACTTCTATGTCCAGTGAATCTTTCACTTCTGCTAACCTCTTCATGGACTCTCCAGCATCCAGCAATGCATCACCTAAATAGAAAATTATATTTTACAGGCACATGTTCCTTCAAGTAAATTTAAAAGAAGGTAAATCACTGAAAAGCAGTAAAACGCAAAGATTTTTTGTAGATTAGTCTTCACATTTAAAAAAGTGCCAAGATAAAAAACAAAATTTCAGTGTTACACAGAACCCGATCCCCACCCCCGCCCCCCAAAAAAAAACCAAAAAACAAATTTTGTATTCACTGTAAGGCTCCGTTTCCACTGCCGCGGCTACAAAGTCGTGCTACTTCTAGCGTGACTTCGTAGCGAAAGTAAACTGCAGCTTTCAGTGCGACTTGTCCCTCATTATAGAGGGAAGTCGCACTGAAGCCGGCTCAAAAGTAGTGCACAAACTACTTTTGAAGTCGCCGCAACTGAAGTCGCGGCAGTGGAAACGGGCCGAATTGAAATCAATGGCTTTTGACTTGCTGTGCGACTTGACATGTGTCAAGTCGCACAGCAAGTCGCACTAGTGAAAATCGGCACTAAAAACACTTTTCTAGGAGTTCAATGAAACACAATGGCCTTTTATCAACTGATAAACTAGAACCAGTGGGCATAGAGCCAAATGCAGGAGTAGGATGCTAGGTGCATAATCTCCATCTTGTGACTGAACCCCATAGCTACCAGTCAGTTAGAAAAAAGCAGTACAAAGAAACCATGAATCTGGTAAAAGGCCCAACAACAAATGGGGTAGGAGGGCGGGTCATTCAATGGACTTGGTGAAAATGATCGAACATTTAGTAAAAAAATTAATTTTTGTAAGAACTTACTGTAAAATTCCTATCTCTGCTCTGGTAGAGTGCGCCGTGACAGGGAAGGGCGGCACCCGTTCCCTAATTGAATAGGCCTGTACTATCGTCTGTCTGATCCATTTCAAAATGGTTGCCACAGACGCAGCCATACCCTTCCGAGGGCCCTCAGGAAGGACAAAAAGAGAATCCGACTTTCGGAAGGATTCAGTAGACGACAGGTACACCCTGATCGCCTGGACCACATCCAAGGAATGCAAGGCAAACTCCTTAGGATGCTTCGGATTCGCACACAGCGAAGGTAAGACAATGTCCTCGTTAAGATGAAAATCGGATACCACCTTAGGAAGGAAAGATTGGTGAGGTCGCAAGACCACCTTATCCCTATGAACAACCAGGTAAGGGGAGCGGAAAGACAGGGCTGCCAACTCTTGACACTCTGCGAGCAGATGTGATCGCTACCAGAAAGGCAACTTTCCATGACAGCCCAGGCAGAGGAATCTCCCTGATGTTGTCAAATGGAGGAAGTTGTAAAACGGACAGGACCAAATTCAGGTCCTAAGGAGGTAAAGGCGCTCTCCTAGGGGGAGCCAGATGACGCACCCCTTGAATAAAGGTGGGGATCAAAGAGTTTGACGCCAAATGGCGCTGGAAAAGGATTGCCAGCGCAGAGAACTGACCCTTAATAGTGGTCAGCGCAAGACGCTGGTCCACACCGGATTGCAGGAAGGCTAACACCCTCGCCACCGAAAAGGAGCGAGGATGGAAACCCTGTGATTCACACCAGGCAAAATAAGCCTTCCAAGTACGGTAATAGATCTTACCGGAAGAGGCCTTCCTAGCCTTGAGTAGGGTAGGAATGACTGCCAATGAGAGACCCCGATCTCTCAGGACCTGGCTTTCAACAGCCACGCCGCTAAAGCCAGCGACTGTAAATCAGGATGGAAGATCGGCCCCTGAGACAGCAGATCATCTCATAACGGGAGCAACCAGGGAGGCTCGACGACCAGTTGCATGATGTCCGCGTACCAAGACCGGCGCGGCCAGTCCGGGGCCACCAGAATCACCAACTTCGGTTCCAAGACCAACCTTTGATGGAACCTGGACAACAACTGAATCGTGGGGAAGGCATAAATCAGGAGATACCGATTCCAAGGCACCACCAGCGCATCCGAGGCGTCTGCCAGAGGATCGCGCGTTCTTGCCACGAACCTTCCCACCTTGAGGTTTAGACGAGACGCGAACAGATCCACATTCGGGGATCCCCAACGCGCACACAGCATCTGAAACACCTCCGGGTGTAAGGACCATTCCCCCTGGTCCAGGGTCTGGCGGCTCAGATAATCGGTCTGCCAGTTCTCCACACCTGGAATGTGAACTGCCGAAATCGCCAGGACCTGCGTCTTGGCCCAAGACAGAATTTTGGTCACTTCCTGGGCCGCCCGGGCACTCCTGGTGCCCCCTTGGTGATTGATGTAAGCCACCGCAGTTGCGTTGTCCGTCAGCACACGCACAGGGGGGCCCCGAAGATGATCCGACCAACGCAGCAAGCATAGTCTGATCGCTCGCAGTTCCAAGATATTTATCGGTAGGGAGGATTCCTCCTCCGACCAAGTGCCCTGGGCAGACAGAACACCACCCCAGCCCGACAGGCTGGCGTCCGTGGTGATCACTGTCCATAATAACAGCCGGAAGGATTTCCCCTCCGTCAGAGCCGGAGACTGGAGCCACCACAGAAGATCCTCTCTGACTTGGTGACTCAAAGATATCCTCCTTTCCAAGGAATGAGGATGCCTGTCCCACCTAGCCAGGATCTCCGCTTGAAGAGATCGTGTGTGGAACTGTGCAAATGGTATCGCCTCGAAGGCGGACACCATCAAACCCAGGGACCACATGCAGGTCCTGAGCGATGAGGAGTTGTTGTCCCTGAGGGACCTGACTTCATTCTGCAGAGTCCGGAGTTTGTCCTCCGGCAGAAAAACTTTCGCATGGGCGGAGTCCAGGACCATCCCCAAGTAAGGGAGACGAACAGAAGGGGACAATGTCGTCTTCTGAAAGTTTATGGTCCACCCGAACTCCTGGAACGTCTTAACCGTGGTTGACAGATCGGGCAGCAGAGTTGGACTGGAACTCGATCTTAACAGATCGTCCAGATATCCCAGGATCGCAATCCCCTGCGCCCGCAACAGGGCCAGAACAGGAGCCAACACTTTGGTAAACACCCTTTGGAGCCGAAGCGAGACCGAAAGGTAACGCCACAAACTGATAGTGCTCCCCCGCGATTGCGAGCCGGAGGTACCTCTGATGACCCTCGAATATGGGGATGTGTAGATACGCATCCTTGAGGTCGATTGAAGCCAGGAAATCTCCTGGGCTCAGGGAGGAAAATTGCGCAGACGTCCCCCCACCCCTGAAACGGGTGAGGGCGCCCCTTCGGGTCGAGGCGGACTGGGCCGCCGTGCCAGCGTGGGCAGCTTTTGACTTACCCGCCCAAGGCTTCTTCCGGCCACCAGCGCCCTTGAAGGATTTGCCCTTGTCTTGTGCCTTGAAGGCACGAAAGGACCCCTGATTTGGTTTAAAGGAAGGGCCCCGCTTACCACAGAAAAACTTACTCTTGGGTGCTTGGGGCAGCAGAGTGCTTTTGCCCCAGTGACCCCCTTAACCAACTCGTCCAGGGAGTCCCCAAAAAGGCGATTCCCTGCATAAGGGATGTCAGACACCATCTTCCTGGAAGTCTGGTCAGCCGACCAGCTCTTTATCCACACCATACGACGGATTATCACTGCGACAGCAGATAGTCGTGAGACTAAAGGGGCCTCATCCAAGGCCGCGTCACACAGGTATAAAACAGCCTGAATAATTTGGTCCACCATCTTCAAAGTAGCAGGAGGGGCGGAATCAGCCACAAGGGTGCGTCTGAGCACCTTGGCCCACTCCACCACAGCCTGAGAGACCATTACAGAGGCGAAAACAGGTTTCATCAAAGAACCCGCTACCATATAGGAGTGGCGAGTAAGAGATTCCACCCGTCTATCCGTTGGGTCCCTAAACACCGGAGAATCATATGCGGGCTTTAGAGTGGCCTTGTTCAACCTGGACACCGTGTGATCCACCTTAGGAGCCACGGTCCAGTGCGAATCAGTTGGAGACGCAAAGGGATAAAGATACTGAGACCGCTTTGGTACCACAAAATTGCGCTTCAAACTGCGCCATTGTTCATTCACCGCTTTGTGAAACTCAGCGGGACAGGGAAAACACCTGTGCCGCTTTCTGGGTCCTGCGGGTCCCAAAGGAAGACCGCTTACCTGCGGGTAGGGCTCATCCTCTAAATGTAGTGTATCCTTAACAGAACTAATAAGTGCAGACATAGCTGCACGTTCTCTGGCCCCCCCTCGTCCTCCTCCCCTTCCGACTGAGAGGACTGAGACCACTCAGGAGGTACACTGTCCATGGCAACCATATCTAGCTCTGAATCAGAAGAATGAGAAAGCCTGGGCCTTTTCTTAGAAGCCCGCTCAGACATCAACAGATCTACTTTAAAGTCGCAAGTGCAGCAGTAAGGGAGCCCATCACAGAGGATTCAGGCGTACCTGAACCCTCCACCAGAGCTGGGGGGAATTTGCTGTCCTGGGACTCCATAAAATTTTTTTGCGCTGGCCCTTTAGATTTGCGATAGCGGCGAATTCCACCGCAATGAGGACTAGCCTGAGTTACCAAACAGTGAAGAATATAACTGCCAGCAAAGGTAATATCCCCTGAAAACAGCAGAAAAAGCCCCCCAGAAGTGTAGCTGTACAATACCACGCTTGCAGCTCGATCCGACTGCCTGGAGAAAGGAAATTATGTCACACCGCTAGAGGCCAAAATAGGACTTGAGCCAAGGAAAAATGGTTGCCAATGTAAAGCTATGGGGAGGCTCAGGGAAAATGGCCGCCCAGCACATGAACAAATACATTTCACACACCAAAGATGGTGCCCGAAAGGGCGCGAATACACTACAGAGAAGATGTCTGCTGAATGCCCACACATGAAGCCAAAGCAGCCTGCCCACACCCAAAATGGAGGCGGCCCCGCGATTTTCACATTGCAGCGGCCCCCACAAGCATGCCTGCACCCCCAAACGGTACACAAAACATTACCAAGGGCTCAGGGACCCTCACAAACCCCCCATAGCGCGGCCTGACCGCAATAGCACCCCCGCAGGGACCGGGAGGGACAAGCGGGGCCCACAGAGACAGACATGAGGAGGATAACACAGACTCCAAACAGACTGCCATCCCCATGACAGAGGCCCCATATACACCCCCGGACATACAATGTCAGACAGAGGGGGTAGCATGGTACTTACCGATCCAGCGAAGGCGTGGGTGCCTCTCTGCGACGGGAAGCCTCCCACCCCTGGTGGGGGTGCCGTCAGCCAAACAGGATTCTAGCAACATGTGGCGTACCAGTTGAGACATCCTAGCGAAGTGGCCACGGGCTTTGTCCCTGAGGAAAGGGACAGGTAGTTTGCGAGGCCAGGGCGTACGCATAGCCTGCTAAACGCTTGATGGCGGGCTGAGATTCCGTAAGGCTCTAGTACAACCAGTACAATTCCCAGCTCCGCAAACGCTGTAGTCTTCCGAAGTCTGACTAAGCGCAGGATCAAATAAAAAGCTATCAGTGTAAAGAAAAAACACAGCAGAAATAAAGTTAAGAAAAGGCCGAGACTGTAGCCACAGCAAAGGGAAGCCTGCCTATTCCTACACTTGATCTTAGCCAAAAGGCCGAGAAGCGATAAGCCTGCCTATTCCTGACTAGGCAAAAGACAAACTGATTTGGGAATGCTGTTAGCAGGGGGGTATAGGTGTATCTATGCAAAGTGTTTTGTGTTATAACAAATCTTATGCCTAGCTTGCTCCTGTGGATAAGAGGTCAATACCCATAAGTGAAGACTGTATGAGTGGGAGGCGACTGAGGGCGTAAGAGAAAATAGAATTTTTTCCTTTGTTCACTGAGACACAACCTTTAGTTAATAGATGAACCAGAACCAACAGGGCATCCACAAGCAGTAGTCAGAGGAGGGGCAAGGCACATCAACAAGGTAAGCCCTCACCCAAATACAGGGAAATTCACAATGCCCCTTGCAAATATTTGTGGTCAAAGCTGGAATTCACTGGTGCAGCTGCATCTTCTTTGTAAAAATGTTGTAAAAGTGTGGGCAGAAGACCAAATCGTTGTTTCCCAGATCTAGATATAGTAAAACCATCTGTGACAAAGAACAAGGAGTCCATCTTTTTATAGGAGGAGCAGGCCTGTAAGTACAGTCTAATGGTCCCAACTACATCATCCAGTGAACATGGATGTTCACTGGATGGGCCAGGACCAGACAAAGGGAAGGAGATACAAACTCCTCACTGAGATGAAAAAAGATCACCTTAGGCAGGAGCCAGTCTCCGCAATAATCCTTATGAAGGCCTAGAAAGGGTGACTTTGCTAGACCACCACCTTCGAGACGTTCCTTGTTGAGGCTATTGCAATCAAGAAGGCAAACTTCTGTGACAATGTTAACAAGGGATGGTCTCTAGTACTTTCAAATGGTGGCAATTGCAGGAAAAAAAAAAAATTACTAGGTTGATGACCCACAGAAAAAGAGGTCAGACAGGAGGCACCACTTGAGTAAACTCCCTTGGTATGAAACTGTTGGATAGGCATAGATTAGCTTGTACTGACCCCACAGAGTCAACAGAACATCATCTGGTTCTGCTAAGATAATAAACCTATCCAGCTTCCTCTTGAAATTGGAGGTTAACAATTCCATGTTCCCCACCTGCAGCAGGGGTGTTAAACACTTTTTTGGACCATTCCTATGTCTAGCGCCTGGAATGTACACAACAGAGCGAGCTAGGATGGTCTTTTTCATTCAGCGCAAAACATGATCCATTTACCCACCTCCTGCTGGTTCCTTTCTGAAGGAGGTACAGCCTGATTGCTCAAAATTCCAACATGGAGATAGAGAGTTGATATTCCAAACTACATAATCAACTGGGAGTGAAATTCCCAAACCCATCTGAAAAGGCCTGCATCCATCTAAACTCTCAACCTAAGGGGAAGAAAGAACTTTCCAGACTGCAGCATCAGAGATGTGAGCTACCAGGTCAAAAAAATTGTCTCATTCTGGCACCAAGATTACATTTCCTGTTCAGGAATACCAGGGATCTTTCACAGGAACCTTTGCTGTAAGGGGCGCATGTGGGATTGGGCATAAGGAACCACTTTGAAAGCAGCCACACTTAATCTCAGGACAGTATCCAAACAATTGCGTCATAGAGATCTTATGGGATCCCAGATTCTACAATTTTTGAGGATTAGAAAACTTTTTGCCATTCCAGTGTTCATTGGAAAAAAATATATTTTATAAATATATACATATATATATATATATATATATATATATATATATATATATATATATATATATACACACACACACACACACAGTATCTCATAAAAGTGAGTACACCCCACATTTTTGTAAATATTTATATCTTTTCATGTAACAACACTGAAGAAATGACACTTTGCTACAATGTAAAGTAGTGAGTTTGTATAACAGTGTAAATTTTGCTAACCCCTCAAACCAACTCAACACACAGCTATTAATATCTAAACCGCTGGCAACAAAAGTGAGTACACCCCTAAGTCAAAATGTCCAAATAGGACCCAAAGTGTCAAAATTTTGTGTGGCCATCATTTTCCAGTATTGCCTCTTGGGCATGGCGTTCTCCAGAGCTTCACAGGTTGCCACTGGAGTCCTCTTCCACTCCTCCATGAAGACATCCCAGAGCTGGAGGATGTTAGAGACCTTGCGCTACTCCACCTTCCGTTTAAGGATGCCCTACAGATGCTCAATAGGGTTTAGGTCTGAAGACATGCTTGGTCAGTCCATCACCTTTGCCTACTTTAGCAAGGCAGTGGTCATCTTGTAGGTGTGTTTGGGATTGTTATGTTATTGTTATGTTGGAATACTGCCCTGTGGCCCAGTCTTCGAAGGGAGGGGATCATGCTCTGCTTCAGTATGTCACAGCACACGTTGACATTCATGGTTCCCTCAATGAAATGTAGCTCCCCAGTGCCGGCAGCACGCATGCACCATCATGCCTGACTGTAGGCAAGACACAATCCATGTCCTTAGTCTGCTTGTCTTCAGCAAACTGTTTGAGGGCTTTCTTGTGCATCTACATTACAAGAGGCTTCCTGGAGAGACAATAGCCATGCAGACCAATTTGATGCAGTGGTAGTGATGCAGTGTATGGTCTAAGCATTTTACTTTCTGCTAGAACACATATCTAGGGTTGAGCGAACCTGGACTGTATTGTTCGTACCGGACTTTTGGGTATTCGGTACCCGGACATTTCACTGTATGTTCGGGTACTGTCCGTTGTTTGGTAACCTTATTTTAATGTTTTGGCCCGGTTTTAATGGCGCACTTTTAACAGGTGCAAGGCAGGCAATCAGCAAGCGTTTAACTAGTGTGCCCTAGAAGCCATCACAGCCATGTCTACTAATGGCATGGCTGTGATAGGCCAGTGCAGCATGTGACCCAGACTCTATATAAGCTGGAGTCACACAGCGCCGCATATCACTCTGCTAATACTACTGTAGGGAGAGGTTCCTGACTGCTGCTGCTGAGGGAGAGATAGGACTTTACTCTAGGGCGAGGCTGGAGAGATTGATTGTAGGGAAAGCATAGGAGGAACAATCTGCTTTATCATACAGCGATCTACATTGATTTGATTTTGTGGGGTGCAGTGAACGATTTTTTTGCCCGGAGGGAGAGATAGGAGTTTACTGTAGGGCCAGGCTGGAGAGATTGCTTGTAGGGAAAGCATAGATATGAACAATCTGCTTTAATCAGACAGCGATCTACATTGATTGTATTGTGTGGGGGTGCAGTGAACGATCTTTATGCCCTCACCTGAGCCAAGTGAGGAGGAGAAGGGAGAAACAAAAAAATTTTATCAGTCTGTTAGGCGTGCAGTGCTGCACATTTCATAGGTACCAGGATCAGTTTATTAGGGGAGGGAACAATTATGGTCGGGGGCAATATCAGATGGATTACCACAGGCGAACAGGATATTACAGGAACAATGGGACACAACCCGAATACCAACAGGAGAGAGAAAAAAATGGAAGCACAAACACCACAGGAGAGAGAAAGAAAAGAAAGATAGGAAAAAGAGGAGGAGGGAGACAGAAAAAGAAAGAGAGACAATTAGGATCCGGTATTTTTAATTTGAGCAAAGCTGTTTTAACTTATACGGAATTTAAAGTTTTAGATTTAGGTTTGAATTTTATCCTGAATCTCAATATTAATAAATTTGACGCATATATAGATGTACAAATGTGCGAAAATTGAACATTAAAAAATATGTTGAATTGAATAAAGAGAATTTTAACAAAGATAACAATGTTGATACTATTTACAAACACAGTGGACTAAGAAACGCATCAGTGTTTAATCCTAAGAGCAAACAAAATTCATTTTAGACGTTTTTAAAAAAATGGTTGAAAAAGACCTAAAAACAATAGACACTAGAGGTAAATATAGATCTTTCGAGGACATTGAAGAAGGGATCAAAGAATTAGAAAAAAGAAAGGATATTATTATTTGTGGTGCTGACAAAGGAGGAGCTATTGTTATTTTGGATAAAAAAGATTACGAAGAAGAAATGGCCAGATTGCTGTCCGTGATGGACACTTATAAAAAAATTGGCTGGAAATCCAACACAAAAATTGAAAGGTGAACTTAAAAAAATTATCAATAATGGAAAGAAGGCAGGGATATTGACAGAGAAAGAGGCAAGATATTTACTACCTAAAGCTCCCCGTGTACCTACCATCTACTACTTGCCTAAAATACACAAATACTCTGAGAAACCTCCAGGCAGACCTATAGTTAGCGGCATCAACTCCATCTTTGCCCGCATTGGAGAATACATTGATCTCTTTTTACAGGATATAGTTACACAGAATTGGTCTTATCTTAAAGACAGTGGTGAGTTGATCAAAATATTAGAAGAACAAGAATTCAACAAAGTTTGTTTACTAGCCACTGTAGATGTCAATGCACTATATACGAGTATTGATCAGACAGATGCAATGAAAGCAGTTGAATGGGCTTTAAAGAACAAGTCAAATCTGAAAAAGAAACAGAGAAAATTCATTTTGGAACTTTTGGAATTTGCCATGAAGAATAATTACTTCTGGTACGGGAAACAATATTACCAAAAATGTAAAGGAGTAGCTATGGGAGCAAAGTATGCTCCCAGTGTTGCCAATTTGGTTATGGTGAAATGGGAAACAGAAGAAATACAAGGGAAATGGCCTGAAATAACACTATACAAACGATATAGAGATGATATCGTGATTGTATGGAATGGTACTCAAAACAACTTGGATTATTTCCTGAGTGAACTCAACGATAATAGATACAGTCCGAGTTTCACAGGGGAATATAGTAAAAATTAAATTAATTTTCTAGACTTAGTTCTTTTTAACAAATGGTAAACTAGGAACAAAAACAGTTTTTTTAAGAATACCGATCGAAACAGCTATATACCCACAAGCAGTTGCCACCATAAAAAGTGGATTTTCAATACACCTGGTGGACAATTTACACGTATCAGACGTAATTGTCTATTCGATGATGACTAAATGACACAGACAGATCTACTGATTGAAAGATTCCTTGAAAAGGGATATGAAAGGGATTTTCTGGAAAAATAAAGGAGTAGAATTTTTGCAAATAGCAGAGAAGAAATGTTAAAAAGAAAAAAACATTAAACAAAAAAGATATGAGTTGCAATTTCATCACTGAATACAACCAACAATCTAAAAAAATGGAAGATGTGATAAAAAAATATTGGCCTATTTTATTACAAGACCATACCCTACGGGCCATTCTTCCTGATCAACCGAAATTTATAGAAAGAATAAGTAGGATAGTCCATACTGTACTGGATCCTCCGAAATCAATTCAGATGTTTTCAGATTTAAAAGGTTTTTTTAGATGTAACAATTACAAAGCTTGCAGATTGACTAAAAAAGAAAAAGAAAAAAGTTCACTGCTATAAACACAAATAGAGAATATGAGATTAATGATTTAATCACATGTGACTCCACCCATGTAGTTTACATGTTGGAATGTCCATGTCATCTACAGTATGTGGGTAGGACTACTTGAAAATTAAAAGTCAGAATCACAGAACATTGTAACATTAAGAAAGGGTTTGACAAACATAGCGTTTCGAGACATTTTAAACTAAAACACAACAAAGATCCGAGTCTACTTTCATTTTACAGCATAGAAAAAATAAAAGAAAATTGGAGGGTGATAGATCAAACCAAAGAAATTTCACGGAAAGAGACAGAATGGGTATACAAGATGGTTCCTTACAGCCACAGGGACTGAACATAGATATTGATTTAAACTGTTTCCTTACAAATTATTAAAGAAGAAATATAGAAGAATAAGATACCATCTGTAGTTGAGATTTGACATACAATATAAATTATAGAACAATATAAAGAATAGACCAATATGAACCTGTATGAGATAGGCTTTCTGATCCCTGATATATATTTATATATATATATATATATATATATATATATATATATATTTTCTACTAGTATATTTTTTATTTTTTTACTAGATCTCTCACTTAATTTTTTTATATTTTTTTATTTACATTTTTACACACATAAAATGTTTTAAAATAATGACTTTTAAAATATAAGATATTATTTTAATATACTATAGTGATGAGTGTATTAATTCTCCCGATAAGATATTGCTTTATATAGATTTAGAATATTTTACACGCAGAGTGGTTAGAAAATAGAGGTAAAATATATATAAAAAAACACTGGTTCTATTAGTTTTTATTTAGGTCGAAATATTATCAGATAAAATGCATAATTAGAGACTTTGTTTCTTTATGTTAAAGAGAGAGGGTTTAAAAGATTTCTTTGTATATCTGTGCAATTATTTATTCTTTTTAAACACTTACGTAATTAACAATGTTTAGATCTTCAAAGATATACCACTTATGGTTTAGCAACTTAAATAGTAAGAGGTTAATATGTAGTGAATGGACTAAAGTGACGGATGTCTATTCTTATTTACTCAGCTCTACAGCTAGATATTGTAATAATCTGGTCATTATGACATTATGCAGATATGGAGTTGTTTTATGCTGTACACTAAGTCGGCATTGTCCCTTGCATAGCAGAGTGAGAGCAGGATTGAAGGCTTATCATCCTGCTTGTGAGGATAGAAACAGTAAGATGTTGGGATCCTGATAGGGGATGTGAGCGGTCTTTCCCATTTAAAAGTGTGCGGTGTTTCACAGCACCCTACCCCTCCGTGAAGACGTCAGTGTGACGTAAATAGTAGGGCGTGGCTTAGGACACTGTGAGAAAGACACCGCAAACAGCTAGCAGGACACCAGGGCTGGAGACGGCCAGGAGTTCCTTCTACATTGATTTTTTTATTGCCAAGAATTCTAGTGTCAGGTTGACACATTGTCATGTGAGTGTAATCATTTACTTGAAATAAACGTTGGTCTCTTATAACGGAATTATGCTATGTGGGCTTTGTTTCTCCCCTCCTCCCTAACATAATCTCCCCATCTCTGGGAGCACGATCTCTGGTGGAGAATACAATCAAGCAAGATTGCTACCAGATAGAGTCCTGTGGAGGTGTTGTACAGCCAAACGTGGAGTCTATCAAAAGCGAGTCTGCTGGGTGTTTCCAGCTAAAGTTCTGATGAGTTCATGTAGAGAAGAAAGCCTGCACAGACGGTGGGATCTGCACATGTGGACACTATAAGCATTTTATAATTTATTGCCACTGATTGCACATTTGCACAAAGAAATTGTTCTGGAGAATTTGGCATATGCTCGGGAATCTGCAGAAACATCCTGTCTGGGGGGCGTGGTCAGAAGCGGACATGGGAGTGCGTGCTCCGTAAGATCTCCCTGCTCCGTGCTCCCTTCCACCCCGCCCGTATGCAGCTAGATGCCAAACCTTATTACATAGTAGATGAGGTTGAATAAAGACAATAGTTCATCCAGTTCAACCTGTATAGGTGTGTGTGGCTGTAATCATCTCACATAGCCCTGAATGTTCTGATCCTTGAGATGTACGTCTAAGAGTCTTTTGAAAGCCACCATACTTCCCGCAGAAACCACCTCTTGTGGTAGAGAATTCCACAATCTTGTAGCCCTCACAGTAAAGAACCCCCCCACGTTGCCTGAGGTTAAAACGCTTCTCCTATAATCGCATTGTATGCCCTTGAGTCCTTGTGCAATACCTTCGACTGAACAGCTTTTTTTCTAAGCTGAGATCCCCATTGAGATATTTGTAAATTGCTATCATGTCCCCCCTCAGGCGTCTCTTCTCCAGGGAGAATAAATCAAGCGATTGCAGACGTTCTTCATAATTAAGGTCCTCCAATCCCCTAATCAATTTAGTTGCCCTTCTCTGGACTCTCTCCAGCTCCAACACATCCCTCCTGAGGACTGACGACCAGAACTGGACAGAATACTCCAGATGCGGTCGGACCAGAGTCTTATAAAGTGGAAGGATTATAGTCTTATCTCTGGAATACATCCCCTTCCTTATGCATGCTAATATTCTGCAGGCTTTGGCAGCTGTCGTTTGACATTGCATGCTATTGCCTAATCTATCATCAACCAAGACTCCCAGATCTTTCTCCATTTTAGGTTCCCCTCCTAACGTGTATTGTGATTTTATGTTTTTAGTCCCCAAGTGCAAAACCTTACACTTCTCCACATTAAACCTCATTTGCCATGTCGTTGCCCACTCCGTTATTTTGTCCAGGTCATTCTGTAGGATATCTGCTTCATGCTGTGAAGTTATTGCCCTGGCCAATTTTGTGTCATCTGCAAAAACTGATATCGAACTACTGACCCCGACCTCAATGCTGTTTATGAATAAATTGAACAAGGTTGGTCCCAGGACTGAGCCTTGGGGGACCCCGCTTACTACCTAAGACCAGTCTGAGTATGCGCTGATTATTACCACCCTTTGGACACGCCCTTTTAGCTAGTTCCGTATCCAAGAGCAAACCCTGCTGTCGATACCTGCAGACCTTATTTTATAAATTAAGCGCTTGTGGGGAACTGTATCAAATGCCTTTGCGAAATCCAGGTACACAACATCCACTGGTCTGCCCCTATCTAGCTCACAGCTCACCTCCTCATAGAATGTTAAGAGATTGGTTTGACAAGAACGCCCATTTGTAAACCCGTGCTGATTACTGCTGATGATGTTGTTGTCTTTAGCAAACTGTACGATATAGTCCCTTATCATCCCCTCCAGAAGTTTACATACTATTGATGTCAAACTGACAGGCCTATAATTTCCCGGGATATGCCTCTGCCCCTTTTTGAATATCGGAATCACGTTAGCTTTCCTCCAATCCCCTGGTACATCTCCTGTCCTAATACTGTCAGCAAAGATCAGGAACAGTGGTCTAGATATAACCTTACTGAGTTCCTTGAGTACTCTCGGATGTACGCCATCCGGGCCTGGTGATTTGTTTGTGTTAAGTTTATCCAGCCTTTCCCTGATTTCACCCTCTGTTAGCCATAGTGGCAAGTCCTTGGAGAGCTTCTGCCCGAGGCGAGATTGTGCGGCGTGGATGTCAATGCCCAGGAGAGGGGTGTACTAATGCCCGGATCCCCTCACCGTACCCAGAGAGCAGAGACGCTGACGAGAGCTGAACGGATCCTGGGGCAGCCGCTGATGCGAGTATGGGTACGTGCGGACTCTGCTTCCCGCCTCTCTTCCCCCGCTGGAAGTCAGACAGACGCGGGGATTTAGAGCTACCCGGTCTCGGAACAGTGAGCCTGCTAAGGGAGAGAACTCAGATCGCAAGAGACAGTCATCGCTGTGAGGAGGCTGGACAGCATTACTTTACATATCACAGACCGTAATCCTCTGCAGATGATCTTCCCTGTGAGTCCTCATTGATCCCTCATGTAATCTTCTACAGAGAAACTGAAAGAAACTGGGTGAGTTAGAAATTTTTCTTTTCTCTTCTTGATATATGGAGTGACTGTTAAATTGCAACCCAGCTGAAGATACTCTCTATATAAGTTGTTGGGATGGAAGATAACCGGCTCTAAGAAATTTTCACTTGTGGAGGGGATATATTTATATGAGACCCCACTGACCTCCCCTATGTAGAGGGTGGAAAAAACAGAGGGATAACATTGGTGCTTCACTGGAGGAAGTTTATACCCCCTCCTAGAAGGGAAAAGTTGTCTTTTGTTTTAGTATGACTAACTTAAAAACGGAAAGGGAGAAAGTGCACAGGAAAGGGCCCTTTAAACAATAAACCAGAGGGGGAGATGAGACGCTTTCTCTCCACTAATCCAAATACATCTATGGATTCTAAAATGGCGGAGGAGAGGGAGGACACCCAGACAGAGGTGGAGACAAATGATACCTCTGATTCTCGTGCTACTTCTCCCCTGGAAAGGGTATGCCCGAAAGACCAAGTGGAAGGGCAGAGAGGAGGAATGAGCCCCCCTAGAAGTTCCCAAGCCCAGATGCAGACGGCAGAACTTACAACCATCTTGAGTGCGCTCCCTACAAAAGCAGATATTGTACAACTAATTGAGCGAGTAGAAGAGGCCCACCGTAAAGAGATACAAGTAGTAAAAAGAGAGATACATACACTCAATAAACACATATCAGAAGATGAAACAGTAATAGCTTTAATCAAAAAACGGGTATCAGTTTTGGAACACTCAAATGAGCTACAAGAGGAAAGAGGGGGAGTAATATATCTTCAATTAGAGCCGTCAAAATAACATAAGGAACCCGGGGTCTATCAGAGACAGTAAAAGGAGAGCATTTGTTGGATACCTCTAAATTGATTTTTAAAAAAATCATGGGAGATAAATATCCTGAGCAACTAGAGGTAGATAGGATCCACAGAGCATTTGGTCCCAGGAAACCAGACATAGATAGACCAAGAGATGTGATCTGTCGGATACATCTATACACACACAAGAATATATTGCGGATGGCAGGGGGAATAGGAGATCTAAAATTTGAAGGATCCCCCATAAAAATCTTCCCAGATATCGCTAAAGCAACTCTACAAAGGAGAGCTATGTTAAAACCCCTGTTAGATCTCGCAGGGAAGCAAGGATGCACGTATAGATGGGGCTTCCCTTTTTCTAGAACGTTCTGCAGGAACGAGCAATATTTCACCCTACGCAGATTACAGGAGAAAACTGCACTCTTTGCTTTCTTAGACACGGATCCTATAGAGATTCCCAATTGGTTGGGACGGTTAACAGAAACCAGGAGAAGAGAGGGATTATATCTAGGCCAACATCATCAGGAAGGAAAAGAAGCCCAGTGAATTTGAAGAATTGAAGAGCTGAAAATTACACAATTGTTACTGAAGATTTTGAAGAGATGGTCTATATATGTACTTGATCTTTCCCTTTAGAGACCTCTCCTCAGTTGTAGGAAAAGAAGGGGGGGTCTTTTTTTTTTTTTACCACGAATGGGTGTTATACCCTCTGAAACATGAAGGGTTTTTTTTTTCCTCTCAATATGTAATTGAAAGGGTATTATACCCTCTGATACACAAAGGTTTTTCTTTGTAGAGAGTTTTAAAAGGTTTTTTTTTTTTTTTTTTACGAATGGGTGTTATACCCTCTGTTGCACAAAAGTTTTTGTAGACCTTTTTTTTTCTTTGTTTTTTTACTTAAAAATCTATAGAATGGGTGTTATACCCTCTGTTACACGAATGCATTATTGGTGTTTTTTTTTTTTTTTGTATCAATGCAGGCGGAGGAAGTGGCGTTGAGTTTGAGCGCCGCCATCCATTGATTCTCAGGAAATGATTGAGATAATTTGGCCTCCCATTTTAGCATAGTAGGTGTTTTTCGAAACCCAGAGGGATGGTTATATACAGAGTAAAAAAGGGCAATCCCTCTACGGTTATTGGGCGCTTTGTGCATTAAAAAATTCCATAGTTTGACCGGGATACGTAGTGGAGGGGTTTTATTTGTGTTGTTGTACGATTGTATGCGATAAAGGGTAAAAGGTGTCCATAGTGCTAGGGTCTGGTATTGTATCTGGGAGATAGTTCAACCCCCGTTTCTTCCAGTCAGAGGAGAGTATTCCCGGGAGCAGGAAATAGTAAATGGCCGTCGGAATCCGGAGAAAGAAGCAGGGTTCCTCTCCGAACTCAAGTTCCAATAGGGATGTCCAGGCGTCTATTGTGGCCAGAATCGTCCGGTACGGTGGAGCTGTGACTTTACAATCAATGCGCTTAGCTACCGCCAAAGCAGGGAGATCATGCGTTTCAGTGACAAAACTCTCTATTTGGTTCCATAAATTGTCCTCCTGTGCAGAGAACCAATACTTAGCTTGACTTAGTACAGTAGCTAAATAGTATGCCCTTGCATTGGGAAGGGCAACCCCACCCAACGATTTTGGATCATACAGTTTAGTCAGGGAGATTCTAGGTTTTTTTCCATACCAGATAAATTTTATCAATAGGCAGGCCAGTTTCTCAAAGAACCAGGTGGGAAGTGGAATGGGTAGAGTCCTAAAGTGGTATAAGAGTTTGGAGAGGACCTGCATCCTGTATGCCGTGATACGGCCTAACCATGACAGATGGACTTTCCGAATGAGGGAAAATTCCTCTCCAATTTGATCGAGTAGTGGTAAATAGTTTTTTGCATATAGATTAGCGATTGGTGAAGTCAATTGGATACCCAGGTACTTTATCGAAGTAGAGTCCCAGTCACAAGGGAAAGTGCTCATAAGTACAACCAATTCACTCATGGAGATATTGATCGGCAATGCAGAACACTTACTCGTGTTGACCTTATACAGTGAAACATTACTAAAGATCGCAAGAAGCCGTTTAATCTCCCCTAGTGAATCGGAAGGGTTTGAAAGTGTCAAAATGATGTCATCCGCAAATAGACCTAATTTTTGGCAAGTGGGGCTAATGTTAATGCCTTTTATGTTCTAATGGCTTCTGCCAAGGGTTCTATCGCAAGGGAGAATAAAATAGGCGAAAGGGGGCAACCTTGCCTGGTGCTGTTGGAGAGTTGAAATGGGCGGGACAGCAAACCATCAATATAAACTTGTGCAGATGGGTTTGAGTACAGAGACATAATCGCCGAGAGGACCTTACCCCTAAATCCAAATTTAGTGAGTGTTTGCAAGAGGTAACCTTAATGGACTCTATCAAACGATTTTTCGGCGTCTAAAGCGACTTAAACCGAGGGGACGTGACCTGTTTCGACAAATGTGAGGAGGTTTATCATTCGTCAAGTGCCATCGGGGGCTTGCCGCCCCTTGACAAGACCCACCTGATCCAAGCCAATTAGTAATGGGGTGACGTGGAGCAATCTATTTGCTAGAACTTTGGCGTAGATCTTAAGGTCCACGTTGAGGAGGGATATGGGGCGAATGTTATGGGGAGAGTCTGGGATTTTGCCTGGTTTGGGTATCGTGAAAATAACTGCCTGTAGCATCTCTTTAGGAAAGGAACCGGTTTGAGCTGTTGTGTTGAAAACATTGGCCAGGTGTGGGGCCAAGGTGTTAGAAAAGGCCTTGTAATACTCCGCCGAAAATCCATCTATTCCCGGGGATTTGTGCAGTGGCAAGGAGCGAATTACTGATAGTATTTCTGCCTCTGTAAATAGTTCGTTCAGGGATGTGAGGGAGTAATCGTCAAGTGTCGGTAGTTGGAGTCGGTCAAGGAATCTGTCTATGTCGGGTGCGTCGGGTTGGTTTTCAGGGTCCGAATCACGTAGGTTGTAAAGGGATTCATAGTATTCTTTAAAGACGTTTGCAGTGTCTTTAGGGTTTGTGTAAGATGCTTTCGTGATATGGTGTGTCATGTGAGGGATATTGGACTTCTGGCGTCTCATTTTAAGTTGAGAGGCCAGAAGTTTGCCCGATCTATTACTCTGTGAATACCAGGAGACCTGCAGCCTCCTATACGTGAAGTCATGATCCGCCACCAAAAGTTGTTTGAGTTCATTGCATTTGTCAGTGAGTGTAAGTAAAATAGGCTGGTAATCAGTTGGTGACCGTTTGTGCTGTTGTTCCAGTTTGATCATTTCTTCTTGGAGGGCACTAATGCAGGAAGTTCTCCTTTTTCTATCCCTAGCCGTCAACTGAATGAGGAGGCCCCGTGCAACTGCTTTGTGGGCACACCATACCATAGTAGGGGAGCAAGTACCAGTACCGTTAATCTCAAAATATTCCGCAAGCTTGGCTTGCAAGGTCGCGGAATATTGAGGATGGGCCAGGATATACGCGTTGTTTCGCCACAAAGGTTTGGAGACTATTTTGGAGTCATCTTTGATGTCCATGGTGATGTGGCCGTGGTAAGACCATATGATAGAATGCAGTTCTGTGTTGGTCACTCGTTGCAATAGAAACTTATCAGTAAAGAACATGTCAATCCTAGAGTAGATTTTATGTAGGGATGCACCGAATATTCGGCGGCCGAACATTATTCGGCCGAAAATAGAAAAAATAGCACTTTCGGTGTTCGGCCGAATAAGTCAAAAGGCCGAATAATTTTGTGCCGAACAATAGGGCTGAACGATAGTCGATATGATATCGACTATCGTTCTGTGGCCGTAGGCCATATTCATATCGCCGAGGTCACGATATTTACAGGGGGAAGGGACTCGGAGGAGGACAGGAGGACTCTCAGACTTCCGTGAAGCCGGGACACTTCAGCGGTGAGCATACATACATTACTCACTCGTGCACTGCAGCCCGCCCCACACATTCAGTGAGGCTTACTCTCCTCCCTAGTTTTTTCAATGGCACATTCAGGAAGCCAATCACGCCGTGATTAGCTGCACAGCGAACCAATCACGCGTGCCTGCACACCTGATTGGTTCCGCTGTGCCGCTACTCACGGCGTGATTGGCTTCCTGAATGTGCCATTGAAAAAACTAGGGAGGAGAGTAAGACTCACTGAATGTGTGGGGCGGGCTGCAGTGCACGAGTGAGTAATGTATGTATGCGGCTGTGCTCCTTTCCAGGCTCCTACTAGTCCACCTCCAGCCTCCTACTACCACCACTATGAGAGACTGTATAATCTGATCGAGTCCACACTGACACTGACTGACTGTCACTGAGTAATTGATGTTACCACATTAACCCTGACCTGCCCAGTGCCCTGTATCTGCAATTAAAATTTACAAGGCTGCCTGCATGCTTCCTGATTTCCATTCCCAGCATCCTTCCCAATCCCTACAGTGTCATTAACATTAACCCTATGGTACAAGGCTGCAGTGTGCACTGAATCCCATTCCCTACAGTAACATTTAGGGAGAGAGACATGAGAGGACAAGAGAGATAGAGAGAGAGACATGAGAGGACAAGAGAGAGAGAGACATGAGAGGACAAGAGAGAGTGAGAGGACAAGAGAGAGGACAAAAAATTGGCAAAATAAATGGAAAAAATGCGAAACACCGCGTTCGGTATTCGGCCTTCGGCCAAACATTTCATTATTATTTGGCTTCGGCTTTGGCCAAGAATTTCATTTCGGTGCATCCCTCATTTTATGAACATTGGAATAAAAGGTATAGTCCCTTTCAGTGGTGTGGAGACACCGCCAGGGGTCGTAGAGACCTTCTCCAAAGCACATGGGACCTAAACTCGGTCTACGTCTCCTCCCCACTGAAGAGCAATCTACATTTGCATTCATGACCGCATTAAAGTCGCCGCACACAATTAGAGAGCCCCGCTGATGTTTAGCAAAAGCAATCATTTTGCGGATAAATTTTGTCGGTTTCTGATTGGGAGCATAGAGGTTCAAAATCGTGTAGGCGACTTTTTTTATCTCAGCAATTAGTAGAATGTACCTGCCAGAAGGATCCGACAGTACAGAAAGCAGATTGAACCCAACCGTGTCCTTTACTGCTATCATGACACCTCTATTTTTAGATAAACTATTAGTGCAAAATACATACGGGAACTTGCGGTGCGTGCAGCGCGGCGGTTTGGAGTTCAGAAAATGTGTCTCCTGCACACAAAGAATGTCACTGTGAGAGTCCAACGCTGTGCGCCATAGGCTACTTCTTTTCGCAGGGTGGTTAAGTCCTCTGACGTTGATGGACATCCATCTAAGAGACATGGCGGTACAGAGAAGGACTAGAGCTCCATCTGGTGGTGGAAGGAGGGAAGAAAAAGGGGGAAAAGAAAACAACAGAAAAAAAAAACAATGTTGTAGACGTGAAATGGCCGAAACAACTGGCCAACATAGCTTCTCCGATTATTGCAAAGTTGAGACATCGGGAACAAGGTAAGGGTGACACAATGCACTGAGAATTCTCACAATACATTCGGGGGTAAAGAAGGTAAGTGAGCCGGTCAACGGGTGTGAACGATGCCATCCGGAGTGCTATCATCCGCAAAGAGGGGAACATAAGCATAGCAGTGTAGCTTTGCTAGTGGGAAACAGCTCCCCGCCCCAGATGGGGTATTCTTACACATCCTCAATGAACATTTCTACTGGAACTGGGTCTCGCTGCGGACCTGGAAGCGTTGGACGGCGGAGGTGCATCCCTAGGGAGAAGACCCGTTTCTCTCAGTAATTCCAAGCCTTTGTCCAGGGAAGTTATGGTGTGCGAGGCGTTGTTTAAAGTCACAGTCAGTTTGGCAGGGAAGCCCCATTTATATAAAATTTTGTGGTTTCTCAATATTTTCGTAATTGGAATGAGATTATTTCTGGCAGACAGTGTCGCTTGTGACAGATCAGCATATAGGGCGATACCCGCATATGGGTTGGGCAGGGCAGCATTCTGTCGGGAGAATCTCATGAGCCTGTCCTTCACGTGAAAGAAGTGGATTCTAGCAATGACATCCCTTGGAACATTTTTAGGGATATGGGCTGGCTTGTGGAGCCTGTGTGCTCTGCCAATAGTCACATCATTTAGAGTGAGCTCATAAAGCGTTTTTAGCATAAGTTGCTGCAGGAAGTCAGTGAGGTTAGCAGGTTTAACCGTTTCTGGAATGCCTCTGAATTTAATGTTGTTCCTGCGAGACCTATCCTGAATATCTGCCACCTTAAGTTTAAGCAATTTAAGCTCTTCCTCCAATTCAGAGTGGCCATCTACTAGCTCATTTTGGGCCCCTGAGAAATCCTCCATTCTGTGCTCATTGTAATCTACTCTATCTCCCAGAGTAGAGAGTTATCTCCGTGTGCTCCTTATGAATACTGCCATTTCATTCTGAAGGGCACCTCTAAAGGTTAACAGCATGTCCTTCACGGTCACATCAGTGATGGGTTGCCCTGTAGTTGGAAACGCATCTAACTGCTGGAAAGTGCTAACTGATTCCTCCATATCTTCCCCTGCCTTGTGGGATAGTGGAGCTGCATCATAGGGCATAGAGTCTTCTCCTCTGCTTAACCGGGCTGTCAAAGGGGGAGGATGGCAGTGCATTCTGCCCATCTAGAGACTCACCGGTGTGTGCTTGCTCCAGCGGAGGATGGTTGGCGGATCGCTGACGGGAGACCGTGCTGTGTCCTGAGCCGGCGCTATCTTGGCTGCTCCGACTCACCGCTGAGGTGAAGTACTCGGTGAGTTTCCTCGGCTTCTCCCTCTCCTTTCTCTTCCCCATCCCTGCTATTCTGTGCTACTCAGGTGCTGGAAGACTGATGGTGGCAAAAGGGCTCCGGATGATCGCTTGATATAGCTGTAGGTGACCCGCTGTAGAGAGCAGTGGTTTCACTCAACCATTCGCTCCGGCTGTCGGCTCCGCCCCCAACTCTTTTTTTTTTTAAATCTCTTTTTATTAATTTTATAACCAACAATCATACAAAAAAAAAAAAAAAAAAAAAAAAGAACGATCACAATATCAAGATCTATTTTCTACACTCTATGATAGAAGAAAAAGAAAAAAAAAAAAAAAATATATATATATATATATATATATATATAATTTCTCAACATCTTAACATGGGCTGGTCCATTTAGCTAATTTTTGCCTAGAAATGGGTATTCTCATAAATATCCTAGAATATTAATCCATCAACATTACATACATATATATATATATATATATATATATATATATATATAAGGCCTTAATATAATATAGACGGGAGATAAGTCAATTTAAGAAAAAGAGGGTAGTTATAATGATTAGACCTACGGGTCACTTATCTTTAGTTTTCCCAAGGTTCGTGTTATTTTCGCTTTTAAATACCAGTCCGTGAATCTGAAAGGTTTCATAAAGTATTGAATTTCTACGTCCGTAAGTTCTTGCTCTATAAAAAGAGTTGCCATTTGTCAAAAAACCTTTTTGTAGGAGTAAAATGTTGTAGGACTGTATCCATACGTTCCTTATACAGTAATGACCGAAGCTCCCTTTTAAGAGCAGATAGATTAGGAGGGCTAAGTTGAAGAATGGTCATTTTAGCCGCTATAAAGCATAAATGTGTCCACGGAGGGACAGTAGGCAGTAGGTTCACCTGGGTAGTAGTATTCGGCAAGTTAATTCCAAATAACATAAGATGCAGGGATTTCCGTAAATGGGTATTCATTATTATATTGGCATATTGCACCATCCTATCCCAGTATGGAGTCACTCTAGGACAGTGCCAGAATCTGTGGGCCAATGTAGGCCTCGTTGACATACAGAGAGGACATAATGCTTTGGTTCTCTTATCTCTAGTGAAGAGGGCTGGAATATAGGCTTTATGAATAAATTTAAATTGAGTCTATCTCCAGATTTCATTCACCGTAAGTGTACTGATATGGCTGTAGCCCTGAAGAATCAGATGTGAAAATTCTAATCCAGGAAAATCTATATGCCACTTTTCAAAGAACCTCTCTGTAGAGGGAGGAAGCAGTTCATCTTGTAAGGTTTTAAATATCATAGATATTGAATAGGACCTCTGTTTTATCAGAGTGTCCATCATTGTATGTTGAAAGCCCTCTGACAGGGTTGGGGCACATGAAGATATATACAAAATTGCTTGGTGGTAGGCCAAAAAATGTGAATTAGGAAGATCATATTCTGGAGCAAGGGCCTGGAAAGATTTAAATTTAAGTCTGGAGGTTCCACTTTCCATTTGTATCAAAGAATAGTCCTTGGATTTCCAATATTCGAAGGCTAGATGATCCCTTGCCAGAGGAAACATTGGGTTTCCCACCAACGGTAAGTGCTTTGAAATACCTAATGGTACGTGTAATTTCTTACGTATTTCTCTCCAGGCTATAAAGGTATCTCTTAGCAGAACGTGTCGTTGTATAGTTTTTGGTAGAGATGAAAATTTGCTATGCAAAATGCCCACCAGACTCATAGGATAAGCTATTTGTTCCTCCAAAGTTTTGTTGGTGTAGCAATTTCCCTCTGCAAGCCAATCCAACCCATACCTTATCAGACATGCAAGATTATACAGTCTAACATCTGGAAGACCAGCCCCCCCTGTGTTCTTCGGGAGATGCAACTTATCCATCGAAATTCGCAAACGTTTACCTTGCCAGATAAATTTTGAAAAAGCTCTGTTCAGGGTTTACCCTTTTTAGGGATAAGTTTAATATATGCTTCATACCCTGTTGAAAGATAAGTACCTTTTGTCCATAATTCATTAAACAAAGATGTAAGATGAGGTAGCAAACTGTCCAGCATTTTCTTATAAAATTTGTTTATATAGCCATCAGGTCCCGGGGGCTTTTTCATTCGCTAGTGTTTTAATAATGTTGTTTATTTTATTTCACTTTGAGATATCGGTGCGTTTATCAAGCCTATTTGATCCTCTGAAAGGGAGGGGAGATTTAGGCTCCATGTACACGGGACGTTGTAAATGGCCATTTAGGAGCAGTTGGGCGTTTTTTTTTAGAAGCCACGTATGGAACCAGATTTTGTGTACAAAACAGATAGTCCAGTCGGGCCATGGAATTATGAGGGTATGAAAAGAAAGTATATTCCCTTTCGATAGGATGACTAAGACGCCAAAGATCGATTAGCTTCAAAGAATTCATCATATCAAAAAGAAACGTAGTACGTTACTCATAGGGCAGGGGTGTCCAAATTTTTTCAAAGAGGGCCAGATTTGATGAAGTGAACATGCGTGAGGGCCGACCATTTTACCTGATATTCTTTGGACCATTCAAATTAAATACAAACTAACTATTTTATGCAAAGTTTATTGCAAATGGCATACTTTTCCTTTCATCACATGGATGACAAATCTAAACGGATGTTAAATCGCTCTGCCTTTCATATCTGAAGGCCAGATGAAAAAAAAATCCAGGAAGCTGAAATATATGTCAGGAACATTGTAAAGTACATTACATATTATTGGTAATAAAGGTTGCCTGTCAACTTTTAAGAAAAAAAAAAATATGAACAGGAACGGGCCGGACTTTGGACATGCCTGCTCATAGAGGGTCTGAACTAAAGGGGTAGGGAGTGAGGACCCTGTTTTGCGATCTTCTCGTGTGTACATAACTGAATTGAAATCGCCTCCTACTATATAGTATGTAGCTTGGTCTTGGCAGAGCCATGCTGCCGTTTCCTCAAAGAACGCTTTAGTGGGGGAGTTAGGTGCATATATATTTGAAATTTGGAGAGATTGTTCAGGTAAGTTAATTACAACTGATGCTTTTCTACCCAGTAGGTCTGTATGTGTGTACGTTATAGGACAGCGTCTTGTTTATAAGGATTAATACACCTGCCTTTTGATGTATCGCAGGTTAACCTATCACTTCCCCAACCAATAACTTTTTCATATAGTGAAATGTATCTGCCCCTAGATGTGTTTCTTGCAAAAGGGATATATCGGCTTTTAATCGTTTTAGGTGTCTAAGGATACGCATTTGTTTAGTTGGGGAACGTAGTCCCTTCACGTTCCATGATATAATATTCAAGGGGGCCATATTAAATGACAATAGAATTCAATAGCGCTGTCCATATATGAAATGTAATGTAGATATTTCAGTCTAGGGTCTACCATCTCTCCCAAATGTTGGTTATGCAGTGTGAGAAATATTAGATTAGGTAAAATACAAACATAACAAAAAAAAAAAAAAAAACAGGAGGTCCCTCGAGAGGGGCACTCCTGTACACTAAAATTTTTTTTATTTGACTTCACCTTTTTCTACATCTGAAGGAGTGCGAACTCTAACGGCTCCTAACCCATATCAAATCTGTGAGGCTGTCATCTACCTTAAGGAAAAATCGCAACATGGGGTCATTACTTTTTATCCATTTTATGGTCTTTTAGGCCTTTCAAAAAAAAAGAAAAATATCCACCGTACCCAAAAAAAAAAAAAAAAAAAATTTGTAAGATACAAACTAATTAATATACTTCTAGAAATTTGGGTTGGATTAGATTAATTTAAGGTCAACTATCTATTGATCTAAATCCATTTTCCATTTCACATATTCAGCACAGGCGTTCCTATTATCTGTGCCCGTTGCCGGGTATGTAGGTTATTGTCTCCTCCGTGCTTGTCGCCCTGCGGTTTTACACCTATTTTGGCCTTCTTTTAGTGTCTCTAGAAGGCTCAATCTGTGCTTTCCTGGATAAAGCTGCCTTCCTTATTGAGAGCGAACTCTTTTGAACGATATACGTTCACCTTTTGCCGAATTGAGATAGAATATTGCCGGGTAAGCCAATGTAAATTTTATCTTGTGATGGTATAAGGTTGTACATATTATGGAAAATGCTTTACGTTTCCTTGATACCTCTGCTGAGTAATCTGCAAAGATTAATATGGAGTGGCTTTCAATCTGTAGTTTGTACTGTTGTTTAAATTGCTGGAAGATAAGATTTTTATCTGCATAATTCAGGTATCTTGCTATAACTGGTCTAGAGTTGTTCTTGCCTTCCTTGAAGCTGCCAATCCTGTGTGCTCGTTTCACTACACACGTAGTTGTTATTCCTAATACCTTTGGTATTGTAATGGAGCAGAGATGAATAAGCGCCTCAGGTTGAAAAGTTTCTGGGACCCCAATAATACGAAGGTTATTTCGTCTAGAACGATTTTCTAGGTCCTCTATTTTTTCTTGCAATAATTGCAAAGCACTATTGTGAGCAGATATGTCTCTGCTGTTATCTACAATTTCGTCCTCCAAAGAGGAAATTCTCTTTTCTGCTTCCTGTATTTGCTGTTTATGCATTTGCAGCTCTTTTGTATCTGTGTAAGCCCCTGCATTATTGCTGTTTCCACAGTATGTTTGATTGTGGGTGCCAGCAATGCCGCTACTGCCTCTGCTATCCGACCACAGGAAGGGTCCTCTAAGGGGGTTTCAGTGATGTTAGACTGAGTATGAATACTCATTTTCACATGTTCTCTCTCCTCCTCCTGTGCCTTGGTAGTAGATTGAATCTCATCTGCTATCTTAGAGTCCTCCTCCACGGGATAGGTTGTGGATGAAGAAATTACCATTTTGGGTACCCCCATTGGGCGGGTAGTGGCCGCGATGGATACAGTGGATATAGGTGAGGCAGAGGAAGCATATGCAGCAGATGGAAGAGATGTAGTAGATATGGTAGGCGTAGTATTCATAGAAGGTATAGCTGAGGTGGTAGGCAGATTAATAGCCCCATCAGGTAACTTGCCTGTGTGAGATACCCCTGAGGTGGTGTTGCTCTGGGAGCGACCCCACTCCACGAATCGGTCCATTGGTCCGGTGTCCAGCAGCCTCTGCTCTAGCAAGTCCAGCAGCTCCGATATCGGCTGGTATCAACCAGTACCAGCCGGTATCAATCCCCTTGGTACAGGTACAGACACAGCAGAGTGGTAAGGTGCAATTCAATATAGGCTCAGGTATTGTGCAATTCAATATAAGCGCAGGTAAAGTGCAGTTCAGTATAAGCACGAATAAGGTCTAATTCAATATAAGCTCAGGTAATGTGCAGTTCAGTATATGCACAGGTAAGGTGCAATTCGATATAAGCTCAGGTAAGGTGCAGTTCAGTATAAGCACGGAAAAGGTGTGATTCAGTATAAACTCAGGTAAGGTGCAGTTCAGTAAAGGCACAGGTGAGGTGCAATTCGAAATAAGCTCAGGTAAGGTGCAGTTCAGTATAAGCACAAATGAAGTGCAATTCAATGTAAGCTCATGTATCTCAAGTAAGGTGCAGTTCAATATAAGCACAGGTGAGGTGCAGTTCAATTATAGGTTCAAGTAAAGTGCAGTTCAATATAAGCTCAGATAAAATGCAGATACAAACTCAGGTAAGGTGCATTTCAGTGTAGGCTCAGATAGAATGCAACTCAGTGTAAGCTCAGGTATAGTGCTATTCAATATAAGCACAGTAGCATTATAGCAATATGGCAGAATAGCCCCGTTCTCACCCCTGCTCCAGTTATCACAGCGGGTAGCAGTATAGGCACAAACACAATAGTATGGTGCAGTGCTATCAGTGCCGTTAGGGCAGTTCGTTATAGTTCGATATGGGCTGGAAATCTGTGATAGTCTAGGGGCAGTATATCAGATTTTTGTGCAGGATTCCAGTGAGCAGCAACTCCGCTTCTATAGCTCTAAACAGCTGTAGTATCGGCCGGCCTCACCTCTGCTCCGCCCCGCTCTCTCTCTCCGTTCTCTCCGCTGGAATGTCTGAACAGACACAGGCACGATGGTGTAGTGTGATCGGTGGAGGCAGTCAATTCAGGCAGTGTACGGAAGGTAAGAGGCACAGCAAGTACACTCCACTTTTGCCGGCACATTCAAAGGCGGGCAGATAGACTCTGGCTAGCGGTGTCCAACGGCTTTTCCCCCCGCTTTCTCTGCTTCCGTCTCAGGATGGCACCGCACGGATCGGCTTTACATGCAGGCTCACACACGGGCACTACAGGAGCCTGGATCGCTCACTCCTCCCCCATGAGCGCCGGAACCGGAAGTCCTCATTTTAAAACAGATAAATTACCCTATCTTAACAACAGATTTTTTCCATTTGCGTACCATTCAACCAATTTACAAACTAAGACACGTGGCGTTTCCATACTTATAGCTAACAATGTCCCTTGGACCTATCAGGAAAGTGTAAGCGACATTAATGGCAGATTCCTGTTTGTGAAGGGCAGGATGGGGGAGATACAGGTGACACTGGCTACGATTTATGGACCCAACACTAATCAAGATAGATTTATCTCAAAGACACTAACAGAACTGAGGGAATTCTCGGAAGGCAAACTTATATTAGGAGATTTAAATACTCCTCTGATGCCTTTAGTGGACATCTCCAATGGGAAGTCTACAAACTCATTGGGGCTAAGTAGAAGAGTGATGAAAGCTATATATAGAGAACAATTAATAGACCTCTGGCGTTTTCAGCATCCATCAGAAAAAGAGTACACATTCTATTCAATACCACACAAAAGCTATTCTAGGATTGACCTGTTCTTGGTGCCTCATGCCCAATTACAGGCAGTAAAACGTACGGAAATAGATAACATCACATGGTCAGATCATGCATTGACTTCAATGGTTTATAGTTTGACAACATCCACTTTATTGAAACAACGCTTTTGGAGGCTAAACGAGAGCCTCCTGCAAAATGAGGAGGTACTAGCAGACGTAAGAAAAGAATTGCAAAATTACTTTCAGATAAATGATCAGGACGACTGCTCCATAGGGACGCTATGGGAAGCCCATAAGGCGTTGATCAGAGGAGTATTAATTAAACACAGGGCAAGAATTAAAAAAGAAAGAAACAAGCAATTAACCACACTGTTAGAGAAATTGAAGACATTAGAAAAAAGTCATAAACAGAAAATATCACCTTTAATGAGTGAACTAGTGATAACTAGAAAACAAGATTTGTTACAATATAGAGCAAAAGCGGCGTTACAAGTCTCATGCAAATTTAATTATGAAGCAGCAAACAAGTGTGGGAAATTGCTGGCAAGAGCAAGGCAGATACAGAAAGCGAGATCTTATATCTGCTGTGTTGTGTCCCCAGGAGGGGAAAAAAAAAATCCGCCCGCTATTGGCTCTGGAAGGAGTGACAGGCGAGCGACGTAGACCTACGTCACTCTGCCTGGCCGGGGCCGACTGCCGCAGTAAATATACTGTGCGCAGTCGGCAAGCGGTTAAAGGAAGGGAAAGACCCAACTATATGTGGTAGCTACAGGCCAATCTCACTTTTAAATGTAGATTTGAAGATCTTTACCAAAATCCTTTAACCACTTTACCACTAGAGGATTTTGCTGTCTTATGTCTGGGCCACTTTTTGCGATTCGGCGCTGTGCGACTTTAACTGACAATTGCGCGGTCGTGCGACGCCGTACCCAAACAAAATTTACGTCCTTTTTTCCCACAAACAGAGCTTTCTTTTGGTGGTATTTGATCACCTGTGCGATTTTTACTTTTTGTGCTATAAACAAAGAGTGTTTATTTTGAAAAAATAACAATATTTTTAAAATGTTTTTATATGAAATCACCCCCCCCCCCAAAAAAAAATGTAAAAATCTATTTTCTTTTAAATTTTTGGCCAATTTGTTTTATGCTACCTATGTTTGGTAAAAAAAAAAATCACAATAAGCGTATTTTGATTGGTTTGCGCAAAAGTTATTGCGTTTACTAACAAAGGGAAAGATTTCTGTCATTTTTGGTGTTTTTTTTTTTAACGCGTAATGGCGGCGATCTGCGATTTTTTTTGCAGGACTGCGACATTGCGGCGGACAGATCGGACCCTTGACTAACATTTTTGGGGGTACCAGTGACATTACTGCAGTAATCAGTGCTATATATATGCACTGTTACTGTAAAAATGACCCTGGCAGGGAAGGGGTTAATTTTATTGGAGAGGGAGGGGTTAATGTATGCCTGGTGCTTACTAACGTGTGTGGGGGAAGGTGACTGTGTGACACAAGGACAGATACAGGGTTCAGCTATGCTGAACCCTGCAATCTGACCCTGCCTGTCACTTCAGAGATCCGCCCGCTTGTGTTTACACAAGCGGGCGGATGTACACACTCGATTCCCCGACGATCGGGGAAGAGCAGCGGCGGTCGCCGCTGCTCCTCCCCTGGCCCGACTCCTGCTGTGACTGGATACAGCGGGAGCGAGAAAGGGGAGAAAGGGGAGTGTCTGGCGACGTAGGTCTACGTCGCCAGACGATAACGAACCACTTTGCCGCAGTAGGCTCAATGTGAGCAGACGGCAAGTGGTTAAACAAGATTGGCAAAATATATCAAATAGAATACATTTAGATCAGGTGGGGTTTATAGCAAACAGAGAAGCAAGAGGCAACACCACGAGAGTGCTTAATTTGCTGCAGGTAGCAAAGGTGTTGGGAACTCCCTGAATCATATTGAGTACAGATGCTGAAAAAGCTTTAGATCGGGTTAATTGGTCCTTCATGTTTGCTGTACTTAGACACATTGGAATAGGAGATTCAATTCTAGGTAAAATAGCCAAGGTATACTCAAACCCGACAGCTAGAGTAAAAGCTAATGGAACATTATCAGAACTCTTCCCGATAAAAAATGGGACGAAACAGGGATGCCCCCTGTCCCCCCTTCTTTTTGCGTTATCGTTAGAACCTTGTAAAATCCGTTTAAACCCAGATATTGGGGGAATAAAACTAGGTCAAACAGCACAAAATTGCAGCATATGCAGATGATTTGTTATTTACAGTAACAAATCAAGATATCTCACTGCCGAATCTATTTCTAGGAATTTAGACCATGGCTTGACAAATTTGCCTGAAATCTAGGAGCCAGCTAAAAAAGTTAGGAGCCAGTTTTTTTTTTTTTTAAACTAACAACCAAGCTTTATTTAATAAAACGGATACTAAATTTACAAATAAATACGACTAGAACTCCACTCTCTTCTATAGCGCAATTGGATGGAAACAGACTGTCTGTCTCTTTCCATCCAATGCCATCTGATCCAATCCAGGGGATGGATAGAAAATAGAACCACCATCCGTCTGTTTTTGGCGGACAGGATCAGATGGTGGCATATTACTGCTCCATAGGAGGAGAATGAAGGGTCCGATCAGGTCTGCCTGAAAAACTGACAGGTGGACCTGATCAGACAGCCCGTGTGAAAGGGGCCTTTGGCTGTGGCACGGTGATGAGGAAAAAAAAAAAAATTTATATATATAATTTTTTTTAATAATAAGAATTGGAAAAATTTTTTTATTTTTTTTAATAATTAAAAAAAAAAGAAAAAATTATTATTTATTTTTTTTACATTTAAAAAATAAATTAATAATAATAACCACACTCCCTGTCCACTTACCTTTAAGCAAAGGTAGCCGGACAGAGAGATGAAGCCTTAAAAAACTTCCCTCTCATTTCCTCTTTGGAAGGCATTGAGAACATGCATTACTCCCGGCCACCACAAGAGGGCGCCAGTTCCCCTAGCCTCTCACAGAAGAAGGCCGAAAAGCCGGTGTTCCGTGAGAATTACCTACCCGTGAGAAAAACCTACCCCTCGTCACTTCCGGTGAACGGCACTGTATGTAATGCGGCGGTTACATTAAAATAACCGTGCTGCAATACGAGTCATCTCCGCTCCTGTCCCTGTCACTTCCCTGCTCTCGGCAAGTAAATATTAAAGCGGCGGCGGGTGTATGAAAACATAAATCACGGAGCCGAGAGCCGCTTTTATATTTACTAGCCCAGATCAGGGAAGTGACAGGGACAGGAGCGGCGATGACTCATAGTGCAGCACAGCTGTTTTATGTAACCGCGGCGTGGGTAGGTTTTGTTCACGGTACACCGACATATTTCCATACTAGTGCGCATGTGCACTAGTCATCTCCTCAGTTGTCCCATTAGGTATCCGGGGCTGTGAGCATGCGCACTGCTGCACTGCTCAGCTGTTCCTGGCCGGAAGTGACGAGGGTAGGTTTTTCTCACGGGGTAGGTAATTCTCACGTTACACCGGGGCCTCAATTTTTGGACGGCGCGGAAGTCCGTGCACTCGATGAGAAGGTGGGGGCGCAAAAGGGACATGACACCTCCTGCAGGGCACCCCAGGCGCCAGGTCGCTAATTCTAGTCGCAAATGCGACCTGGCGCCCGGGTTTGTCGAGCCCTGATTTAGACAATTTGGTATATTATCCAATCTTAAGATAAATTATGGGAAATCGGAAACATTGGGAGTGGGGATCTCAGGGTCACACATGTCTGCCTTGAAAGATAATTTTAAATTTAGATAGAATGATCTGGCAGTGAGATACCTGGGAACTTATATACCGGCTGATCTCTCCAAGACATATGAGCTCAATTCCCCCCCCCCCCCCTTGTGTCAGAGACTAAAAAGTTGCTGAGACAATGGCAGGGAGGTTTACAATCTTGGTTTGGAAGGTGTAATTTGTTAAAAAGGAGTGTTCTGCCTAAATATCTATACCTCATGCGAGCATTACCGATACAAATTCCAAACAATTTTTTCAAGACTATCCATTCTTTATTTACTAATTATATATGGGCATACAAAAAACCACGTATAGCACGGAGTACTCTTAGTCTACCTAGACGAATGGGTGGTATTGCATTTCCGGATGTACGTAAATAATATTTTGCTATATATTTGAGCAGAGTATTGGACTGGTGGCGCCACTCAGAGACACTCAGGCGCCACTCAAAGCACAAATAGAGCAGGCACAATCTACTATAATTTTGAAGAGAGCATTATGGTGTTACCGGACTCTATCCAGAACTTTGAAATTACACCCAGTAATAGGGACTACATTACGTATAGGATATCAGCATAGGATATCAGCAGAGTCTCCAACAAAACTTGACAACTCTAGACTCACCACTATTCCCAATATTGGGGAACCCCCAATTTACCCCAGGTGTAGACGGGCAGAGTTTTAAGAGGTTAAGAGAAACAGGGCAAGAACAAGCATCAGCATTTTTGGTAGCAAAAAATGGCCCTCTATCATGGAGTTATTGGATGAAGCAGGTCCATTCAATCTCTTTCTGGCAGGCAATCCAGCTACACCATTTGTTAGCCTCAATACCAAATCCAGAATTTTTTGCTAGATCTTTGACAAGGTTCGAGAAATATTGTGTGGATTCTGGAGGGCTATCACACATTTTATCAATCTGATATAAATTGCTAACTACACCGGGGGAACAACTGAGTTTATCCTGGGTGGAGAAATGGAAAGATGATTTGAACCGTGATTTTTCACAAGAACAGAAACAGAGGATCTTTAGGTTTGTTTTTAAACCAGCCAGATGTACGATAACTCACGAAACAAACTTCAAGATACTCACTAGGTGGTATAATACACCGGATAAGCTACATAAATGGTTTCCACAAGAGACAGATAGGTGCTGGAGATGTGGGAAGGAGAGGGGCACACTCTTCCATATCTTTTGGACCTGCGCAGAGATAAAACCTTTTTTGGTCTGGGGTAATGGCCATAATCCAGACCTTGACAAATTTCAGGATTGGAGAAGACCCGGCTCTTCTTCTTTTCCACGTCTCCGAGATACCGATTAGAGATTATGAGAGATCTGTTGTCCCCCCATTTGCTAGGTGCTGCCAAAGCTTGTATACCACTATATTGGAAAAAAAAAAAAAAAACTCTCCCCATCGGTGTCAGACTGGGTGCGGAAGGTGGAAAATATTAATAAAATGGAGGACCTATTTTGGACCTCAAAAAAAACAGGAAAATTACAAAAATATATGGAGCTTATGGATTCTGTTTGTTTCATCAGAGGAGAGGAAACAAATCCTGACAGAGTAGATTGGATGAATGCAAGAGGAGAGAGAGGAGGGAGAAGGACACCCCCATCTCTGGAGAGGGGAGGGGGGGAGGAGAGATGATTTTTTTTTTTTTTTTGTGTTGGTTGTTTGTTTTTTTGGGAATAGATAGAGCGACTGAATGGTGATGAGGAAGGGGAATAGTAATATAGGATGATAGAGGGGAAAAGAGAGGCCTTAAGATATGAACATGAAAAACTGCATAATTAATAAGTCTATGAGAGTAGGAATATATTTTGATAGACACCCAGATACGAGTTTGAAGGATAAAAAGTAAAAAGAAAAAAAAACTTCCGGAAGAGTTCCTCTATACTATAGGATTTTTGTAGTTTGAGTATTCTTTTATATGTTGTATATGTTTGTTTTTTGATTCTTTTTTTTTGGGAAAAAATATAATAAAGTAATATTTGAAAAATAAATTGTTCCGACACATTATATGGACTGTTTATGGGACTAGAATGATTTTGTCACTAACATTTTTTTTTATATATATATATATATATTTTTTTTTTCATATATATATTTTTTTGTATGGTACATTTAACTGCTTGCCGACCGCCGCATGACTATTTACTGCAGCGGTCAGCCCCGTATAGGCAAAGTGACTTAGGACTACGTCGCTAGCCTGTGAGCCTCTAGGGGGCGAGCACGCTCCCGCCCCCGCTCGTTCCCTAACAAGTCGGCGCGTGTGACCGGCGGACCCGATGTCCGCCAGTCACTCGCGATTTCCCCGTGGAGAGGGAGAAAGGCAGGCGGCTAATGTAAACAAAGCCGCCTGTCATTCTCCCTGATCAAACTGCAGAGGTCATACGATCCTGCTATGTAGGATCGTATGTCTCTGTGGTTACATCACTAGCCACACCCCTTTACAGTTAGAATCACGCCCCTAGGGACACAATTAACCCCTGCCTCACCAATAATGTTAACCCCATTCCCTGCCAGTGTCATTTTTAAAGTAACAGTGCATATGTATAGCTCTGATTACTGTAGTAATGTCACTGGTACCCCCAAAAGTGTCAAAAATGTCAGTCAATGGTCTGATCCGTCCGCCGCAATGTCACAGTCCCGCAAAAAAAAAAAAATAAAAAAAAAAAAAAATTTTTAAAAAATAGTTATTTTTTCAAAATTTACGCTCTTTTTTTGTTTATAGCGCAAAAAGTAAAAATCGCACAGGTGATCAAATACCACCAAAAGAAAGCTCTGTTTGTGGGAAAAAAAAGGACGTCAATTTAATTTGGGTACAGCATCGCACGACCGCGCAATTGTCCCTTAAAGTCACGCAGTGCCGAATCGCAAAATAGGCCCTGGTCAGGAAGGGGGGGGGGGGTAAAATCTTCTGGGGCTTAAGTGGTTAAAGGTGGATGGTTTTCAGTTTTGTTGCACATATTTGCACAAGGTTATAACAACATTAATATTATAATTTTTTGTGTGTTATAATATTATGGATTATTCTGGTACATTAATATCTCATATGTGTGCACTATAATCACTTTAGATTTTTTTCACACCACTGCCATCTAGTGGTCAGTTTATTTCAGCGAGCACTACTGTTGCATTTTTTAATAAAATTTTTGCTACAATTGCACAACAGAGTTCATACAATTACTTTATTACATCATATTCTTATACATACGCAATTATAAGATTATTACTCTATTATTTGGATTCACATTATTTATTTTCACCTTAAATACACGTTTTTCATACCCTATCATATTCACCGTGCAGGACTGTTGTTACACTTTTGTTAATTTTATATATTTTTACTTTAGTAAGCTAACCAGCTGGGAGTAGTGGTCTCTAGGTATTAGTATTCATCTCCGCATCTAACATAGACGCACTGGCACTTTAAAATTATTATAGTCTGATTAAATTAGTCCATCTAAAGAAATATTTTAACCTGAGTCGGGTCTAAATAGAAATTGTGTTAGTTTTATATAACTTTCAGTGCATATGTGTGTGCTTAATCTGCATTTAAAAAAGAAAAAATGGATTTTTGTAAAATCTTACCGTAAAATCTTTTTCTCTTAAGCTCATTGGCAGACGCAGTCCTCTTGATTAATAACACATTGGGTTATACTGCCCTCTACAGGAGTAGGACACTAGACGGAAGGAAAACGTTCTGGCCACACCTTAGGGGCAGTCCCAGAGGGTATATCCTCTCTCTCTCTGCTACAGGAAGTCAGTTATGTCACAAAGCAGTGTTAGAGAATTTAACCCAACCCAACTCAAAAACAGAGGGGCGGGTACTGCGTCTGTCAATGAGCTTAAGAGAAAAGGATTTTACGGTAAGATTTTACAAAAATCCATTTTTCTCTGTCGCTCATTGACAGATGCAGTGCTCTTGATTAATAACACATTGGGACGTCCCAAAGCAGTGCCACAAATGGAGGGGTGGGATAACAGAAATCAAAATCCAGAAGGCCCAATCGGAGCCAACCAGAAGCATCAAGGACTCATCGAGCAAAAAGATGAGACCTAAGTGAAAAAACCCAACAAACCCTCGAGGTAGACCGCCGGTCTCCTCAAATTGCGGCCTGCAGAACCTTGCGGCCAAAAGAGGCATCCGCCGATGCCATCACATCAACTTTATAAAATTTTGTAAAGGTATGAACCGACGACCAGGTAGCCGCCTTGAAAACCTGGACCACTGACGCCTGATGGCGGAAGGCCCAGGAAACACTAAGCGCCCGAGTAGAGTGTGCCTTAACAGGGAACGGGGGATCCCGCCCCTTAATAGAATAAGCCTGTACCACCGTCTGTCTGATCCATCTAGAGATGGTCGCGGCAGAAACAGGCAACCCCTTTCTAGGGCCATCCGTGATCACAAAAAGTGAATCCGTTTTACGAAACGAGTTCGTAGTAGTCAGGTGTACCCTGATTGTCCGAACCACATCCAAGGAGTGTAATGCAAACTCCCAAGGATGGCTAGGCTTAGGACACAGGGAAGGTAACACAATATTCTCATTCAGATGAAACTCTGAAACCACTTTAGGAAGGAAGGATGGATTCGGACGAAGAACCACCTTATCCCTATGAACCACCAGATATGGGGAACGACAAGATAATGCGGCCAGTTCTGACACCCTGCGTGCAGAAGTAATGGCCACCAAGAAGGCCACCTTCTGGGATAACTTAAGCAAGGGAATCTCCCTGATATCTTCAAAGGGAGGTTTCTGAAGAACCGACAACACTGAAAGAAGATTGCTAACGCTGAAACCTGACCCTTGATAGTGCTCAAGGACAGTTTCTGCTCAACCCCCTGTTGCCGAAAGGCCAAGATTCGGGTCACTGACTAAGTACGTGGAGGAAATCCAAGAGATTCACACCACGCAATATAAGACTTCCATGTGCTGGAAGTCGCTTTCCTTGCTTTAATTAGAGTAGGGATAACTGAAGCTGACAATCCCTTGTCCTTCAGTACCTGGGTCTCAATGGCCAGGCCCTTAAGCCAGCGATTGTAAAGCAAGATGGAAGATCGGTCCCCGAGACCGCAGATCCTCCCTGAGAGGAAGTCTCCAAGGAGCGTCCGAGACTAGCCTCACCAAGTCGGCGTACCAGGCTCGACGAGGCCAGTCCGGAATTACCAGGATAACTGGAATTCCCTCCACCTCTATCCTGCGAAGAAGTTCCCGCAGTAACTTGAGAGGATGGATGGCATACCGTAGCTTATACTTCCCCCACGGGGCGATCAGCACGTCTGCTGCGTCCGCTAGAGGATCGCGGGCGCGAGCTACAAACCTCCGCACTTTCCTGTTGAGCCGAGACGCCAACAGATCCACATCCGGGGTGCCCCAATGAAGGGACAGCTAGTGAAATACCTCTGGATGAAGAGGCCATACCCCTTGATCCAGAAACTGATGGCTGAGATAATCTGCCTGCCGATTTCCCACCCCCGGAGTGAATACTGCGGAGAGAGCCGGAACAAACCGTTCCGTCCAACGAAAGATGCTGGTCATTTCGATGGCCACCAGGACACTCTAGGTGCCCCTTTGGTGATTGACATAAGCCACGACCGTGGCATAGTCCGATTGGATCTGAACTAGGCTGCCCTGGAGCTGCTCGGTCCAGTAAATCAGACAAAGTCTGATCGCTCTCAGTTCCAACACATTTATCGGTAACCTTTTATCAGAAGAAATGACTTCCCCTGGCTGAGCATCAGAGACCGAAGCCACCAGACCAGAGACTCCCTGGTCCGCTCACTCAACCGACTGAATGTACAGGGAATCGGGATTCCGATTCCATTTGAGAAGAATCTCCTCTTGGAGAATTCGGGTATGAGACTGGGCAAACGGTACTGCCTTTAAGGAGGCCACCATCAGTTCCAGCCAGTTGACGGACAGCAACATCCGAATCGTTGACTGAACCTTCTGGAGTTTCTCCGCAAGGAGAAACACTCTTGCCAAGGATCTATCCAAAATTAGGCCCAGATAGTTCAGTCTCCTGGTGGGAACCAGGAATGATCTTTGGGAAAAGCGAAGAAAAACGCTGATGTCCTGCGAAGATGGGGATATGAAGATAGGCATCCTAAATGTCTATGGACGCCAGGAAATCCCCCTGATGCAGGGAGGCCACCACTGTTCGGATGGACTCCATCTTTCCCAAGTCCAGAATTTGGACGCACCTTGCCCTCTTTCCTGGGCATTGAGAACAGGTTTGAATAGAACCCCTGAAAACGTTCTATCCAAGGAACGGGAACTACCGCTCCCTGTAGCATACGAATGTTGGGAGGGAAGAATTGCATCGGTAGAAGTGATCGAATACTCGATCTTGTATCCCGACCGTATGACCTCTTGAACCCCTTTGTCCGGGATTCAGGAAAACCATGGATCTGGAAACCGGTGAAGACGTCCCACCACCCCAGAGATGGGTGGGGGCGCATCAGGCTGTCTTAGCAAGAGAGTGCTCTTGCCCCCCAGTGAGATCCTTTATAATCTCACCCAAACAGGCGATCCCCTTGAAAGGGGAGATTAGCCAACCCATTCTTGAAACTAAACCAATGGCAACCACTGGCCTAAAGGTTGACCCTATCAGGGAAAAAATGAAGCGGGATTCCGCTTTCACTCTTCGATCCACCGGATCCCTAAAGGACGGAGCGTCCTCCAACGGGATAACAGTGGCTTTATCTGGAAATCGGTGAGTCCACCACTGGGATTCCTCAAACTGATAGCGCCTAGCCATGCATTTGTAAATAGCAGGGGTACGTTTCAGACGACCCCATTTGGGCAAAGGAAAATCCTTCGCCATTTTGGTAGGCTAACTAGAACCAAAAAGGAATTTCAGTCTCAGCTACCTCTGCCGGTGTAACCTCAAGACTTAAGGTTTCCCGGACAGACACAACTAGTGCATCCACCAACGCTTCTTCTTGTGCTATGGCGGAGGCAAAAACGTCCTCCTCACTGTCTGAGGAGACCGTACCTGAGACAGCAGCCCCAGAAGAGGGACCTGCAGCTGCAGTGACCAGCTCAGAATCTGTATCTGAATTATCAGATGAAATAGGGGTAGGCGGGGGTCGCTTTCTTGACCACCGTCCCTGACAGGCCACCTCCACCCAGGATACCAAAGACTCCAAAACTGCTGATAATGCATCAATCCAAGTGGGGTACTGGAGGGTCCTGCGGCCACCTCGAGGGGATCAGGTGGGGATACATGTGTGGCAGGGTCTATGATTATACAAGACACTTTGCCAGCAAACAAAAAAATAATTGCAAAGAAAAAAACGTTTTTTTTTTTTCTTTTGTAACCCCCCAGCGCAATAGCGCCCCTCAGTGTTACCTGCTTTGGACCCCACAGAGAGAGATAGAGACCCCAAGGCTCACCACCTGATGCACAGAAGTTTCTATCAACCTGCTCACAGCGCTGTCTTCTTACAGACAGGAAGTCTTTGGCACTATTTCCCGGGTAAAGGAGGCGGCTCCGCCCCTTTACATGCCTTACGGCACCTCCCATGCTTCTCCACGAGGTGCTGGTCATCTCCAAAATGGCCGCCCCCATGCTGGAGACACGAGGCTACGCCAAGATGGCGGCCCCGCGCGACCTGCGGGGGAATGGCGGCGGCCTGTGGAAAGATGGCAGCGGCCTGCGGAAGGTAGCTATCGGCCTGTGCGGCCTGCGGGAGATGTACGGCCTGTGGGAGGATGGCGGCCTGCGGGAGGATGGCGGCCTGCAGATGGCGGTAGTCCAGGCACAGGCATCGGCCTGTATTGCAACCTTATCAGGTAGGATGCTATCACCCTCATACATGGCCATCATCACAGTAATGCCCCACTGACTTCAGTCATGGTCCCTTAACAGTGCTCACTCATACAGTGACTTTAGATAGTCAGCTCCCAAACCAAGCCTCCTGGTTTCTTATTCGCAAAATCACACTCAATTGGGGGATCTGTGACACCTGTTATAGGATAGAGGGTGGACCCAGAAACATGAGCGTCCGACCATCCCATGGAGGGGCCCGCGCCCACCAACACACCCGTCAGGGGGAGAGGGGAAACATCTTACTCACCATACCGGAACAGGCGGGCGCCAACTCCTGACAGAACCCCTCTCCACCGAGGTGGGGGGGCTGTCGACCAATACGGACGCCGTGACTCAGTTTCCAACTGGTCGTCGGCGTCCAGGCGAGACGTTTAACTCGCAGGGTCAGTCCCCGTCCAGTGGGACTATGTCGCAGCCGACCCAGCGCGGAGCTAGGGCCTGCATGCGCTCGCAGGCTGACTGGGGTGACCACTGGATCTCAACATCCAGCCCATCGCCCAGTTTCAGTGTACTTGCTTGAAGATCTCACAGGAACAACTGGAGAAAAAAGCTGCCTAAAAATTAATTAAAAATAAAAAGTTTTTCTAAAAAATCCTGCCAGGACCAAAGATCCCAGCAAGGAACTTAGGTCCTTACTCCTAACTAGACAGAAAAAACTGACTTCCTGTAGCAGAGAGAGAGAGAGGATATACCCTCTGGGACTGCCCCTAAGGTGTGGCCAGAATGTTTTCCTTCCGTCTAGTGTCCTACTCCTGTAGAGGGCAGTATAACCCAATGTGTTATTAATCAAGAGGACTGCGTCTGTCAATGAGCGACAGAGAAAAACATTTTTTATTTCATATTTAACTTTAAAGACTGTATGTCAGACAGACATTGCTTTTCTAACCTGCTCTTCAAAAAGCACCAATGTGAGGGGGGCGTGGCGACCGCTGACCGATATGGCCGCCTAATCTGACCGCTCCTGCGTGCTCCCGGATTCAGCTACATCTACGCCCATCTACGGCGCCTTCCCAGCCTTCCCCAGCCATTGTTTGTGGAGACTTCAACCTGGTGGTAGACAACACCTTAGACTACTCCAACAAGAAGCCGACACGACTGCCCACCCTTGCTTCCCTTATTAGACAAGAAGAGGTGCATGATGTGTGGCGCTACCACTACGTTGAGGAACGTGACTACACATTCTCTCCGAGACACGGTTCTTACTCCAGAATAGATATGTTTTTGGTAGACCTGCAAACACTCCCAGCTGTCACTAACGTATCCATATCCCCCATCACTTGGTCTGACCACGCTGCTATACATATGACTATCGCCAGTGTTCCAGCTGCCCTTTCGACATATATATGGCGTTGTAACAACTCCCTCTTAAACGACCCCGATTCTCTAGCTTCCCTCTCCAACCAACTGAAAGAGTTCTTTGACATTAATGATACTCCTGATGTTTCCCCAGCCCTGCTGTGGACAACCCATAAAGCATACGCCAGGGGCCTCCTAATTCAACTGGGCTCCAAGATGAAATCACTGACACGTCTGCTATCTGATATACAGACTCTAGACGCGCTACATAAACAATCTCCATCCCCAGCCCACTTATCTCGCCTGACGTCCCTTAGACTCGAATTACGACGGCTCATATGGGAGAAACATGACAAACTACTGGCACGTCTTCGCCTCCGATACTACACATCGCACAATAGAGCAGGGAAGTTTCTTGCCTCCAGGCTGAAAGCGCGGAGGACTAAGTCCAAAATCACCTCAATCACCCACCCACACACTGGCGCTACTCTTCTCCATCCGCAGGCTATTGCAGACGCTTTTGCAGACTACTATCGCTCCCTATACAATCTGAAGAGCGATACTACTACCCCCCAACCATCAGACGTAGCCATTCATTCACGACTTCCTGCGTAATCCTAAACTCCCTCACCTTACTCCCACAGCTTCTTCTCTCCTCAACAGCCCCATTTCTCCGACAGAGTTGATAAATACCATAAAAATCCTTCCCCTCAACAAATCACCGGGCCCTGATGGACTGCCGAACGAATACTACAGCTCACTACAGGAACTGTTGTCCCCACATATCATTAAATTATTCTCGACCACCATTGACTCCCAAAGTTTTCCTCCGGAAATGCTTCAAGCCCATATCACAACTCTCCCCAAACCCGGTAAACCTCCCACTACTCCGGCCAACTTTTGCCCCATTTCCTTACTCAACGCAGACCTAAAATTGTACGCCAAGCTTTTAGCTAACAGATTGGCCTTGGTGCTGCCTGACTTGGTAGGCCCCGATCAGATGGGGTTTGTCAAGAGACGACAGGCTCCAGACGCCACTAGAAGAGTGATCAATATAATCCACAAGGCGGAGCGTGCTCGGATGCCTTCTTTGCTTCTCTCGATAGATGCAGAGAAGGCATTTGACCGCGTCCACTGGGGATATATGAAAGCTGTACTGGACAAGTTTGGATTTTCTGGACCGATTATGTCTGCCATAATGGCGTTATATTCGTCCCCGTCGGCGAGAGTTCTCTCTTCAGGGGTACTCTTCAAACCATTTCTGATTACAAATGGTACCCGCCAGGGCTGCCCCCTCTCCCCCCTAATCTTCAATTTGCTCATGGAGCCCTTAGCCTCTTCTATATGTGAACATCCCGTAATTCATGGTTTTAAATTTCACCAATCTCTCCACGCTATCACCCTCTTTGCAGATGACGTAATACTTAGCCTCACGAACCCCATTATTTCCCTCCCAGCTGCACATCAGCTGCTCCAAACCTTTAGCAACATATCCTACTACAAAGTAAACTTCAGCAAATCCCTCATACTTAATTTGGGTGTGCACCCCTCCACACTTTCGCACCTACAACGTACTTTACCTTACATATGGATGTACCAAGACATCTCCTACCTAGGAATAAAGCTCACTTACCCATTGACATCCCTGATCCCACTGAACCTGAAACCTCTCATGACATCCATCTCTAGTGATATCCAAACAATTGCACAGACCAAAATCTCCTGGGCTGGAAGAATAGCAGCCTTTAAAATGCTCTGTCTCCCTAAAATCCTCTATATTTTCCGCACTCTCCTAGTCCAAATCCCCTCGTCTTATATCAAAATGCTCACTAAGCTCCCCTGCCAATTAGTTTGGCAAAAGAAAAGAGCCCGGTGCAACCATACACACATGATCCGACATAGATCTGTAGGTGGCCTGGGCCTCCCGGACTTGCAGGATTATCACACAGCAGCCCACCTTGCCCCCCTGCGACAATGGTTCTCCCACTCCCCACTCTCCCCATGGGTACTCATAGAATCTTCTTTATCCAAATCCACGGATCTACACAATTTGCTTCTAGCAGACCTTTGGAAACCCCTCCCCCTATCGGCTCTTCCCATCACTACACAAACCTCAATAAGGGCGTGGAGACTATTACACTCGTGCCTCTACAAACTCTTCGTGTCCTCCTCCCATTTACTTCCCTTTCTAAATTCTCCTCCGCCGGTATACATTTCATATCCCAACTATATAACCAAACCTCCTTGAAAATCTTTGCTACACTCCAAGCAGAATTTAACCTATCCACTACTGCAATACACCAATATAACTCCATCTCTAGCTTTCTATCCAAAAATCCTCCACCTTCAGTTTACCTTCATGAAAAACATTGGGATAGAAAAAGACGGGGCTTTGCGGGCCAGTGGGAGTAGAAGGATCAGAACCAAAACCAATTGTAAAATCAAAAATACATTTTATTATTGTAGCAAGTAAAAAACAAGCATGGATTACCATGCATGTATGATAGCAACAAAATAACATACAAAATTGTTAAAATCAAATTCTAACGTCACTGTTTGTATAGAAACATATCTAGGGATTAGAGCGAAAAACAAAGCCTGTGTAGGTGGATGATGGGTCTCAAGCTGAATTCGGTCACGGTAGGTCCCCAGCAAGCCGACGCGTTTCGCTTAAGGCTTCCTTAGGGCCTGAGAGACCATAACAGACCGATGTTTCCTTTTTTTTGAACAGTGACTTGTGTTAAGCGACAGGGCTGTAGCGATGCATAAGCTGTTCGGAAGATAATACCTCCGTATTCACCATACATAATCTATATAGGCATCAAAGAGAAATCTCTTGCATAAAATCCGATATATTAGGTCCCAGCTGTGTCATCAAGGTCAAAGCTGCTAAAGGTGGTTCCACTTGAGCATCTTGGGGTATAGTCACCCCTCAGCAAGTAGGTATCCTCTTCCTGGTTTGTTCATCCATATGTGCGTTCACCCCCAGATCCAATCAATCTAGTGTTTATATTGCAAAAACTTAAGCCAGGCTCAAGGGACCTTTTTCTGTGTGGTTTGTAGGAGGTATATCCCCAAACTTGTCCTAAATGACAGCAGAGTTGACCTCTCCTCAGACTGAAGGGTACTTCAGGCAGGTAAATAGGGCCTATACGCACATCTATCCCAATTATATGGACCCACAGTCCTGGGCTATCCAAGCCCTCTGTATAGTCATATGCTTACCTTCCTAGACCTCTCTGGCGGTTCTTTTCTTCTCCACACACCAAGATCAAAGGCATATCATTGTTTTATAATCTCCAAAACAAAGTATCCTTCTACAAGACTAAACACATGCTAGCCTGGAAGGAGGAGCTTGGGAACTCCTTGTCAGATGCCCAATGGCAATCAGCAGTACGTAGCACATACCGAGCCTCTAAATGTGTAACCCACTGGGAACAGTCCCAAAAAATCATCACCAGATGGTATCTCACACCGTATCGTTTATCTAAATTCTATAAACAACTAGACCCGCTTTGCTGGCACGGCTGTGGTCATGTGGGCACCATCTATCACATATTTTGGGCCTGTATAAGTCTCACGGGCTTCTGAAAGCGAGTTTTTGAGATCCTCTCCACTGTCACAGGCATCTTAAAACCTACTAACCCAGCCATGGCGCTCTTGTCTTTGGGCATCGATGACATTCCCCCAGATATGCGGACAGTCTACACTCACACCCTAATTGCGGCTAGGACTACCATAGCTAGACACTGGAGCAACCAGACCCCCCATCTCACTTAGAAGTTGTCTGCTTGATCAAAGTCCATTTCTCCATGGAGAAAGCCCACGCCTACTTAATGTCTCAGAGCACCCAATTTTTCCATAGCTGGTACTCTTGGATACACAGCAAATATTATACTCCCCCCTTCTGAGACAATGTTTGGTACTCCATCCCTCACATATGACCCCTTTACATGCCGGTCACACAGGGCCCGCGGCCTTCAAGGTTATTTTCCTCCCCGAGACTGCTGTTGTACAAATTCACTCACTTACTGCGATATCTTGTTAATTTATGCATATATTCGATACTCTATGTAAATTGTTTATCACTGTACGCTTCTTGTACTCTTTTGACATAATGTTTGGACATGTTATAAGTTCCAGCGGTTACTTGCCTCTTTAATGTGTTGTTAATCTATGCAAAACTTCAATAAAAACTATTGAAACAAAAAAAAAGCACCAATGTGAGGGGAAAATAATTATTTTACAGTATTTAGGGTAAAAAAATTATTTTTCAGTTTTTCATTCAAATTGGTTATTTTATTTTTTTTTCAATAGCGGAATAGAACAACAGCATTCAACCTGGCTGTTAGGCGTGCAGTGCTGCAAATGTCATGCAACCTCAGTACATATGTGTGTGCTTAATCTGCATTTAAAAAAGAAAAAAAATGTTTTCCTTCATATTTAACTTTAAAGACTGTATGTCAGACAGACATTGCTTTTCTAACCTGCTCTTCAAAAAGCACCAATGTGAGGGGAAAATAATTATTTTACAGTATTTAGGGTAAAAAAAATATTTTTCAGTTTTTCATTCATACATTACAGTGAGATACACCCATTGCGTACTGTTGCATTGCGACTTGCAATAAAAAAAAACTATTTAGGGACAAAAAAAGTTGATTGCAGCCCTGTCTGCATATGTTATAGTGAGATACACCCATTGCATACTGTTGTATTGCGCCTTGCAATAAAAAAAAATTATTTTAGGGGACAAAAGTTTATTGCTGCCCTATCCGCGTATGTTACAGTGAGATACACCCATTGCATACTGTTGAATTGCGCCTTGCAATAAAAAAACTGAATTTTTGTAAAATCTTACCGTAAAATTCCTTTCTCTGAGTCCTCTGACAGTCACCGCCCCTCATATAGTCTTAACCAATGGGTATTGACCTCTTATCCACAGGACTAAGCTAGGCAGAAGATTTTGTTAAAAACAAAAAACTTTGCATAGACACACCTACAGGGGGCTGTCCCTCTGGTCCAATACCCCTGGCTAGCATCATTCCCAATTCAGTTTGGTGGCAAGCAGTAGATAGTCCACGAACCCCAAAAGAGGGGCGGGGGCGGCGACTGTCAGAGGACTCAGAGAAAAGAATTTTACGGTAAGATTTTACAAAAATTCTGTTTTCTCTTACGTCCTCTGACAGTCGCCGCCCATCATATAGTTTTCACCAATGGGATGTCCCAAAGCAGTGTAGACATAAGGGGTGGGAAACGCAACCGTCTCAAGGTAACGAAGCACCCAAGTTCAGATAAAGGAACCTTATCTGAACCAGAAATGTAACCCACTGGGTAACAGGAAAGCTCAACAGGAGCGAAAAAACCCAGGAAGGTTAAATATCCAAGGGGGAAAAAAAAAACCCAGAGGAGGGGACAGGCTAAAAACGCCACGTCTCCCCCAAAGTACTGCCGCACACAGAACTTTGCGGCCAAAGGAGGCATCTGCCGATAAAGGAGGCATCTGTAAAGGTGTGCAGGGACGACCAGGTCGCAGCATTGCACATCCGGGACACCGACGTCTGATGGCGAAAGGCCCAAAACGCACCCTCCGCTCCGAAGAGTGCGCCGTGACAGGGACGGGCGGAACCCGATTCCTAGGCGAATAAGCCTGTCCGTCTGAACCAGACAGGAACGGCTGCCGCAGACGCAGCCATACCCTTCCGAGACCCTCAGGAAGGGCAAAAAAGAGAATCCGGCCTTCTGAAGGATTCAGTAATCGACAGGTAACCCTGATCGCCCTTACAACATCCAAGGAATGCAAGGCAAAACTCCGTAGGATGCGTAGGATTCGCACACAGTGAAAGCAAAGCAATGTCCTCACGGAGAAGGACATCAGACACCACCTTCGGAAAGGATTGATGAGGTCGCAAGACCACCGTATCCCTATGAACCACCAGGTAGGGGGAGCGGCAAGATAGGACCGCCAACTCCGACACACTGCAAGCAGATGTGATCGCCACCAGAAAGGTAACTTTCTGTGACAGTGCAAGCAGAGGAATCTCCCGATGTTCTCAAAGGGAGGATGTTGCAAAACGACAGAACCAAATTCAAGTCGCAAGGGGTTAAGGGCGCCCGCCAAGGGGGCCAAATGACGCACCCCTTGAATAAAGGTGCGATCAAAGAATTTGACGCCAAAGGGCGCTGGAAAGAATGGCCAGCGCAGATAACTGACCCTCAACAGTGGGCAGTGCAAGACGTAAGTCCACACCGGATTGCAGGAAGGCCAACACCCTTGCCAACGAAAAGTAGTGAGGATGAAAATCCCGCAATTCGCACCAGGCGAAGCAAACCTTCCAGGTACGATAATAAATCTTACCGGACAAGGCCTCCCTAGCTCTAAGGTAGGAGTGACCTCCGACGAGAGATCCCGATCTCTCAAGATCTGGCTTTTAACAGTCACACCGTCAAGGCCAGCGACTGTAAAGCAGGATGGAAGAACAGCCCCTGAGACAACAGATCGTCTCGTAAGGGGAGTCACCAGGGAGGCTCGATGACCATTTTCATGACGTCCGCGTATCAAGACCGGCGGGGCCAGTCCGGGCCCCCAGGACCACCAACCTCGGTTCCAAGACCAACCTGCAAAGGAACCGTGACAACAACTGGATCGGGGGAAGGCATAAATCAGGCGATACTGATTCCAAGGCACCACCAGCGCGTCCGAGGCGGCTGCCAGAGGATCGCGTGTTCTTGCAATGAGCCGTCCCACCGAGTTGTTTAGAGGAGGCGCGCCATTGCGCACACAGTATCTTTAAACATCTCTGGGTATAGGGACCATTCCCCCTGGTCTGGGGTCTGTCGACTCCGATAGTCGGCCTGCCAGTGTTCCATACCCGGAATGTGAACTGCCGAAAGCGCAGAGACCCGCGTCTCGGCCCAAGGCAAAATCTCGGCCACTTTCTTGGCCGCCCGGGCACTTCTGGTGCCCCTTTGGTGATTGATGTACGCCATGGCAGTGGTGTAGTCCGCCTGCACCCGCACAGGGTGGCCCTGAAGACGATCCCTCCAACGGAGCAAACAGAGTCTGATCATTCTCAGTTCACAGGCATGTATCGGTAGGGAGGATTCCTCCTCCAACCAAGTGCCCTGGGCAGACAATTTGCCCAGAACACCACCCCAGCCCGACAGGCTGGCGACTGTAGTGAGAAACCTTTCAAAACAACGGCCGGAAGGATTTCCCGTCCGTCAGAGCTGGAGACTGGAGCCACCACAGAAGGTCTGCTCTGACCCGGTGACTCAAACATATCCTCCTGTCCAATGACTGAGGATGCCTGTCCCACCTGGCTAGGATCTCCGCTTGCAGAGATCGCGTGTGGAACTGTGCAAATGGGACCGCCTCCAAGGCTGACACCATCAATCCTAGGGACCACAAGCGGCTCTGAGTGATGAGGATTTGTTGTCCCTGAGGGACCTGACCTCGTTCAGCAGAGTCCGGAGTATGTCCTCCAGCAGGAAAAAAGTCTTGCATGGGCGGAGTCCAGGACCATTCCCAGATAAGGGAGACGAACAGAAAGGAGCAATGTCGACTTCTGAAAGTTGATGGCCCACCCGAACTCCTGGAGCGTCTGAACCGTGGTTGACAGATCGCGCAACAGAGTTGAACTGGAACTCAACCTGAACAGGAAATCGTCCAGATATCCAAGGATAGCGATCCCCCGCGCCCACAACAGGGCCAGAACAGGAGCCAAAGCTTTGGTAAACACCCTTGGAGCCGAAGCGAGACCGAAAGGTAACGCCACAAACTGATAGCGCTCCTCCGCGATTGCGAATCGGAGGTACCTCTGATGACCCTCGAATAAAAGGATGTGTAGAAACGCAGCCTTGAGGTCGATAAAAGCCAGAAATCTCCCGGGCTCAGAGAGGCCACCACCAATCAGAGGGATTCCATACGGAATTCTTGAACCCGCACAAAGCGGTTTTGAAACTTTAGGTCCAGAAGCGGACACACCTTGCCCTCCTTTCAGGGCACCGTGAACAGATTAGAGTAAAAACCCCCGAAAACCTCTCCCGATGTGACACCGGGACGATCACCCCCTGGGCGAGGAGAACCTGAGCCGCCTGTTGGAGATCTTGGAAATGATCTGGGGTCCAAGAAGATTTGAGGGAAAGAATCTGCTGGGCGCGATCGAAATTCGATCTTGTACCCCGACCAAATGAGTTCCTGAACCCATCTGTCCGGAATGGCGGTCAAGGCTGCCGTGCCAGAGTGGGCGGCTATAGGCTTGCCCGCCCAAGGCTTCTTCCAGCCACCAGAGGCCTTGAAGGATTTGCCCTTGTCATGTGCCTTAAAGGCACGAAAAGACCCCTGGATAGGTTTAAAGGTAGGGTCCCGCTTACCGCGGAAAAACTTACCCTTGGACACATGGGGCAGCATGCTTCTACCCCCAGTGACCCCCTTCACCAACTCGTCCAGGGAGCCAAAAAGGAGATTCCCTGCATAAGGGATGTTAGACACCGTCTTCCTGGAAGCCTGGTCGGCCGACCAGCTCTACAGCCACACAAGGCGACGGATTATCACTGCGACAGCAGATAAGCGTAAAACTAAAGAGGCCTCATCCAAGGCCGCATCACACAGGCATAAAACAGCCTGAACAATTTGGTTCACCATCCCCAAAGTAGCAGGAGGGGCGGAATCAGACACAAGCGTGCATCTGAGCACCTTAGTCCACTCCACCACAGCCTGAGAGACCATTACTGAGGCGAACACGGGCTACATCAAGGAACCTACCCCCACATAGGAGTGGCAGGCAAGAGAGTCCACCTGCCTATCCGCTGGGTCTCTAAGCACCGGACAAGCCTCCATGGGCACCAGAGTGGCCTTGTGTAATCTGGATACTGTGTGGTCCACCTTAGGGGCCACAATCCAGTGCGAATCCGTTGGAGACGCAAAGGGACAATGGTACGCAAACCGCTTAGGTACCACAAAGTTGCGCTTCAGATTGCGCCACTGTTTATTTACCATTTCATGAAATTCGGCGTGACAGGGAAACACCTGAACCAATTTCTGGGTTCTGTGGGTCCCAAAAGACAACCGCTTACCCTGCTGGTGGGGCTCATCCTCCAAATGCAGCGGTGCTTTTACAGAACTATGAGCGCAGTTATAGCAGCGCGATCACTGGCCGTCCTGGTGGGGGAGAACTTCCCCCCTCCTCCACTTCCCCCTTCCCCGCCAACTGAGAGGACTGAGACCCCTCAGGGGGTACACTGTCCATGGCAACTGTCAGGATCTGTGTCATTACATGGGTCACCTGCTGGTGGCATTGTTGTTCCTGGAACTGAGGGGCGCAGTTCCAGGGCCCACCAGCGGGTGTCTCCCAGCAGCTGGACTGTTCTTTTAATTAAGCTGCACCTGAGGAGGACTGCTGAGGGAATATAAGCCCGCCCTTCACTGAGGCTCAGTGCTTCAGTATTTTCTCTGCTAGCCGTGTCCCTGTCTGAACCTGTATCCTGAAACCTGTATCCTGAAACCTGTATCCTGATCCTGAGTCCTGTTCCCTGCATCCTGCTTCCTGTACCTGGCTCCCTGCTTTCCTTGTCTCCTGTCCCTGTCCTGTCCTGCTATTGTTTGCTCCATCCCTTTGTATATAGTTTGTTAGGTTCTATTGGGGTTTTGTACTGTTATCATTTATATTTTGTTTACTTGTTTATGGTCACTGGTGTTGGTATTGGAGTGTGTCATTTTGCTTAATAAACTTATTTACATCTTTATCCATCTGGGTCCTGATTCCTTGGTGCAGCCAACTGATCTGATCACCCTTGCTGGATGCCTGCATGTGGTATCCCTGACAGAATACTGAAGCCACTAACGATCAGATCGGTTGCACCTGGGAATTAGGAATTTTCTGGTTGTTGCAAGATGCAGTCAGAGGAGGTCTTTTATTTTTCTTTGCTTGTAACAGAAGACAGGGAATATTGTCGCCAAATTTTGAAAACTTACACTAGCGAGCAGTTGTTGGAATGCATCCGTCTGGCCCACTCGTTTGTTGACAAAGGCAGAGTTTTGTTCAAAGAGATTCAGCCACTTATTCAGCTCTGTGCAGAGTTGGCTTTATCTAATACCCCTAAGGGTGGTGATGATTATTCTCCTCCTTTTAGTGTCTCTCAGGTGGTATCTCTTGTGTGGCTCTTGGAAGATGATAAACCCTATTTTATTGAACATTATTCAGTGTATTCTCCAGAGGCCCTGTTGGATTGCATGAATGCTGTATATTCTCTAATCAGACAAGGGGGTTGTAAATTGAGTTTTGTTCAGGCCTTATTACAAACCTGGTCAGATCTTTCCAATTTAGCATCAGCTAACTCACACCAATCCACTTCTGCCTCTGGACACCAGTTTTCTCAAAGTTTATCCTCTCCGTTACCCGTAGCAACCACAGCTGCAGTTAGGTATGGTTTGCTTTCCACTGCTTGTTCATATCCTGGCTTAACGAGTTGCACTTTTCCTGCATTTAACTCTGTGAAAACTTCCTCTACTACTCTGTTGCCTCTAGCAACCTCTCAGAAATTCTCCTCTGTAACTGTCTCTCCTTTTCCACCATCTCCCAATACTGCCATTTCTCTTCCATCTACTTCACAATCTATTCATAGCCCTGCAACCACTAGCAAGATTTCTGTATCTAAACCTAAAAAGAAAAGGAGATTTTTCCCAACACATACAATTATACCTGTTACCGAGCCTGCTGATCCAGTGCCCGCTGTTCTGATGCCTGTTGTTCCAGTGCCTGCTGATCCAGTGCCCACTGATCTGGTGCCTCCTACTGAGCCTGCTGATCCAGTGCCCACTGTTCTGATGCCTGCTGTTCCAGTGCCCGCTGATCTGGTGCCTCCTACTGAGCCCGCTGATCCAGTACCTGCTGTTCCGGTGCCCGCTGATCTGGTGCCTCCTACTGAACCTGCTGATCCAGTGCCCACTGATCCGTTGCCTTCTACTGAGCCTGCTGATCCAGTGCCCGCTGTTCTGATGCCTGTTGTTCCAGTGCCCGCTGATCCAGTGCCCACTGATCTGGTGCCTCCTACTGAGCCTGCTGTTACAGTGCCCGCTGATCTGGTGCCTCCTACTGAGCCTGCTGATCCAGTGCCTGCTGTTCTGATGCCTTCTGATCCAGTGCCCGCTGATCTGGTGCCTCTTACTGAGCCTGTTGATCCAGTGCCTGCTGTTCTGATGCCTGCTGATCCAGTGCCCGCTGATCTGGTGCCTCTTACTGAGCCTGTTGATCCAGTGCCCACTGATCCGGTGCCTCCTACTGAGCCTGCTGATCCAGTGCCCGTTGTTCTGATGCCTGTTGTTCCAGTGCCTGCTGATCCAGTGCCCACTGATCCGGTGCCTCCTACTGAGCCTGCTGATCCAGTGCCCACTGTTCTGATGCCTGCTGTTCCAGTGCCCGCTGATCTGGTGCCTCCTACTGAGCCCGCTGATCCAGTGCCTGCTGTTCCGGTGCCCGCTGATCCAGTGCCTCCTACTGAGCCTGCTGACCCAGTGCCCACTGATCCGGTACCTTCTACTGAGCCTGCTGATCCAGTGCCCGCTGTTCTGACGCCTGTTGTTCCAGTGCCCACTGATCTGGTGCCTCCTACTGAGCCTGCTGATCCAGTGCCCACTGTTCTGATGCCTGCTGTTACAGTGCCCGCTTGTCTGGTGCCTCCGACTGAGCCTGCTGATCCAGTGCCTGCTGTTCTGATGCCTGCTGATCCAGTGCCCGCTGATCTGGTGCCTCTTAATGAGCCTGTTGATCCAGTGCCCACTGATCCGGTGCCTCCTACTGAGCCTGCTGATCCAGTGCTCGCTGTTCTGATGCCTGTTGTTCCAGTGCCCGCTGATCCAGTGCCCACTGATCCGGTGCCTCCTACTGAGCCTGCTGATCCAGTGCCCACTGTTCTGATGCCTGCTGTTCCAGTGCCCGCTGATCTGGTGCCTCCTACTGAGCCCGCTGATCCAGTGCCTTCTATTCCGGTGCCCTCTGATCCAGTGCCTCCTACTGAGCCTGCTGATCCAGTGCCCTTTGATCCGGTGCCTTCTACTGAGCCTGCTGATCCAGTGCCCGCTGTTCTGATGCCTGTTGTTCCAGTGCCCACTGATCCGGTGCCTCCTACTGAGCCTGCTGATCCAGTGCCTGCTGTTACATTGCCCGCTGATCTGGTGCCTTCTACTGAGCCTGCTGATCCAGTGCCCACTGATCCGGTGCCTCCTACTGAGCCTGCTGATCCAGTGCCTGCTGTTCTAATGCCTGCTGGTCCAGTGCCCGCTGATCCGGTGCCTCCTACTGAGCCTGCTGATCCAGTGCCCGCTGTTCTGGTGCCCGCTGTTCTGGTGACCACTACCCAGTCTGCTGACCCAGTGCTTGCTGTTCCAGTGCCCGCTGACCCAGTGCCTGCTGTTCCGGTGCCTGCTGATCCGGTGTCTCTTACTCAGCCCGCTGATCCGGTGCCAGCTGATCCCGTGCCCGCTGTTCTGGTGACCACTACTGTGCCTGCTGATCCTGTGCCTGCTGATCATGTGTCTGCTGATCCTGTGCCTGCTGATCCTTTGCCTGCTGACCCAGTGCTTGCTGTTCCAGTGCCCGCTGACCCAGTGCTTGCTGTTCCAGTGCCCGCTGACCCAGTGCTTGCTGTTCCGGTGCCTGCTGACCCAGTGTTTGCTGATCCAGTGCCTGCTGAGCCACGGTCTGCCGCCCTGTTTGATGTGCCACTGTCTGTTGCCCAGCCTGGTGTGCCACTGCCGGATATCCTGCATGCCGCTGGCGCTCCCCTGCTTGATGTCCAGCTTGCCTTCAGTCCCAGTGTTGGGACATGTGTTGCAATGAGGGCAGGTGTATCCCTAATGTTACGCCTCTTCAGGAACTTGACCTGTGGGGTGCCAAGACGGCTTCCAGACCCTGGTGGTGGGGCGCATGATCAATTGCTGGACTCTGGTGGCACGCCTTCCGGCAAGTTAAAGGACTTTGGCCTAGAGAGTGCTAGAAGACCCGCAGACATGGAGGGGAGACCTTTTTGGACTTTTGGGGTAGAAGCACAATGGAGCGTCCGGAGGCCGCTCCTTAAAGGGGGGGAACTGTCAGGATCTGTGTCATTACATGGGTCACCTGCTGGTGGCATTGTTGTTCCTGGAACTGAGGGGCGCAGTTCCAGGGCCCACCAGCGGGTGTCTCCCAGCAGCTGGACTGTTCTTTTAATTAAGCTGCACCTGAGGAGGACTGCTGAGGGAATATAAGCCCGCCCTTCACTGAGGCTCAGTGCTTCAGTATTTTCTCTGCTAGCCGTGTCCCTGTCTGAACCTGTATCCTGAAACCTGTATCCTGAAACCTGTATCCTGATCCTGAGTCCTGTTCCCTGCATCCTGCTTCCTGTACCTGGCTCCCTGCTTTCCTTGTCTCCTGTCCCTGTCCTGTCCTGCTATTGTTTGCTCCATCCCTTTGTATATAGTTTGTTAGGTTCTATTGGGGTTTTGTACTGTTATCATTTATATTTTGTTTACTTGTTTATGGTCACTGGTGTTGGTATTGGAGTGTGTCATTTTGCTTAATAAACTTATTTATATCTTTATCCATCTGGGTCCTGATTCCTTGGTGCAGCCAACTGATCTGATCACCCTTGCTGGATGCCTGCATGTGGTATCCCTGACAGCAACCATGACAGAATCTGAATCAGAGGAAGGTGAAGGCCTGGGCCTTCTACTATAAGTGCGCTCAGACATCAGCAGATCCACCTTTGATGCGAAAATCGCAAGTGCAGCAGTAAGGGACCTGGGCATAGAGGATGCAGGAGTACCTGAACCCTCCACCAGAGTTGGAGGGAATTTGCTGTCCTGGGAATCCATTAAGAACACACTTAAAACTTCTATGGCGCTGGCCCTTTAAATCGCGACAGCCGCGGATCGCACTGCTACCGCAATAGCGGAAGAAATAGCCCAAGTTTAAAAAACTGCAGAAAAAAAGTAGCCAGCATGAAAGGTACCCAGAAGAAGCTTAAAAACCCCCAGAAGTATGTGCATACAGTTACCCATGCCACAGGATCGATCAGAGAGTCTGAGGAGAGGAAGTGATGACACTCTAGCTGCTAGAGGACTAGACTAAAGAAAAATGGTTGCCAAGGAAAGTCTATGGGGAGGCTCAGAGAAAATGGCTGCCGATCACATGTGAGAAAGGACCTTGCCACAACAAAGATGGTGCCGAAAAGGGCGCGATTTTGCTACAGGGAGGAGTGCTATTGCCCATACATGAAGCCAAGCAAGCTGTCCACACTTAAAATGGCGGCCCCGCGGTTTTCACCCGCAGCGGGCCCCACACACACGTCTGACACCCCAAAGTAGTTCAAACACCCACAGGGGAGAGGGACCCCCCCAACCCCCCCAGCGCGGCATAACCGCTACAGCGCCCACACAGGGACCGAGAGGGACACACGGGAGGTACACCGACAGACACGAGGGAACAACACAGACACCAAAAGAGACTGCCATTCCCAGCAGACAGGCCCCACAGACACCCCCCGACAGACAATGCCACAGTCAGAGGGGAACATGGTACTCACCGACCAGCGATAGTGTGGGACTCACCGACCAGCGATAGCGTGGGTGCCGCCGTGAGATGGGGAGCCTCCCACCCCCGGTGGGGGTACCGTCAGCCGAACAGGACGCTAGATACACCCGGCGTACCGCAGTAGAGACATCCTAGCGAAGTGGCCACTTTGTCCCTGAGGACACGGACAGGTCGTTTGCAAGGCCTGGGCATACGCATAGCCTGCTAAACGCTCGATGGCAGGCTGGGATTCCATAAGGTTCTCTGTCCTGGGACACCAGGACAACCAGTCCGATTCCCAGCTCCGCAACGCTGTAGTCTTCCAAGTCTGACTAACTAAGCGCAGGAACAAATAAAAAGCTACTAGTGCAAAGAAAAACACACTTAGCAGAAAATAAAATGTAATAAAACAGAGAAAAGGCTGAGACTGTAACCCCAGCACAGGGAAGCCTGCCTAATCCTATCTAGGCAAAAGACAAACTGAATTGGGAATGAGGCTAGTCTGGGTATTGGACCAGAGGGACAGCCCCCTGTAGGTGTGTCTATGCAAAGTTTTGTCTTTTTAATAAAATCTTCTGCCTAGCTTACTCCTGTGGATAAGAGGTCAATACCCATTGGTGAAGACTATATGAGGTGCTGCGACTGTCAGAGGACGTAAGAAAAAAAACATTTAGGGGAAAAAAAAAGTTGATTGCGGCCCTGTCTGCATATATTACAGTGAGATACACCCATTGCATACTGTTGTATTGCGCCTTGCAATAAAAAAAACTATTTAGGGGACAAAAAAAAGTTGATTGCGGTCCTGTCTGCATATGTACAGTGAGATACACCCATTGCATACTGTTGAATTGTGCCTTGCAATAAAAAAAAAACATTTAGGGGACAAAAAAAGTTGATTGCGGCCCTGTCTGCATATGTTACAGTGAGATACACCCATTGCATACGGTTATATTGCGCCTTGCAAAAAAAAAACATTTAGGGGACAAAAAAAGTTGATTGCGGCCCTGTCTGCATGCGTTACAGTGAGATACACCCATTGCATACTGTTGTAATGCGCCTTGCAATAAAGAAAAACATTTAGGGGACAAAAAAAGTTGATTGCGGCCCTGTCCGCATATTTTACAGTGAGATGCACCCATTGCATACTGTTGAATTGCGCCTTGCAATAAAAAAAAACATTTAGGGGACAAAAAAAAGTTGATTGCGGCCCTGTCTGCATATATAAGGATTGTATCGCTAGAGACTGAATTTATTATATGCACCACATCCCTAAATAGTATTCAAGAACAAAGGGTGGGGTAATGGGACTTTAAAGGTGCCAATAAATATTTAATGATGGAGAAAAAATCATTTTTTGTAAAAAATACAAATAAATTTTATTAAAGAATACACACAAAATACTTTTAAAACATATAAAAGGAACAAGAAAGCACTTGATTATGTCTGCTCAACATGTTTCACCATCTTCAAATGGCTTCTTCAGGAGTCTGACGAACATCTTTCACAAGTAAACATTCTACATACAATGAGAAATATTATGAAAATATCAAAAAAGCATACACATGTAATTATGTTATATTTAAAGAGCAATTACTGAATATACACCATGGTGAAATCCATGAAATTTTGCAAAAAGAAAGAAAAAGGGGAGAGGCATACCTCAAAAAGGACTTGGACCCATAAATGTTGAAGGAGGCTGTAGATGGATTAAGCCCCTAGGTGGGAGGAGAGGTGGAGTCACCCGCTAAGCATGCGTCACACCATAGAGGAGACACGAGCCAAGCCACAGAACATGAGGAGACTGAGGAAATGAGAGATTTTTATTTATTTCTTTAAATACTTAAATATCACATAGTAAGTCTATATCGATAATTTTAATTACCCTTCAATTTCAGACTGTGAATTTGAAGAATCAAGAAGATGCCCAAGGAATTTGCAGGGAATGTCTACTTTTCCAACTATCTTCACACTTGCCCTGGAAACCAGCTCCACAAATCCAGCTAGATGTTCCAATAAAAAATTGGAAAAGAGAAAATGATGGTGTTTACTGTGACGAGACCAATCTCGCCACTGGGCATTGGAGAAGCCTGGTTGCTCGCCTCCTGCAATGTGACTATGGACCCTCTCATCAGCCCATGCTAAACGTAAACCCCATGGCGATTTGACTGTGTTTGTGGCATCCGAGCGCTGTTTGGATATGTTGAGCACTCAGATCCAGGCTATCTGGGGATGGGTTGAATGTGGGGGTTCTGTTCAGTAGACTGGGAGTTATGCATTTTTGTGTCTTTTTGTGTTTCTTTAACCAATGTGGCTAATGGAGTCTTGCCTCTATCCTGGAAGCTAAAACTTCTTCCTGTAAACTGTAAGGAACAGGAAGTCAACTCCTAATATGGACATTCCAGGAAGTTCTGAGGAGACAGGCTGTCTGGGGTGGCTCCCCATTCACCTTTTGTCAGGTGTGCTAATGACCTCACCTGTTGTCTGCTAAGGGAGGTATTGACACTCAGAGTAATGTGTATTGAGGGCTCGTTAGGGAACCATTGTTCTGTGTCCGACTATAGTTTACATTGATTGCCCCCTGGGGCTTCTGTCTCCTTGCATTGGTCAAAGCTATCTGACCAATCCCTGTTGACTCATTTTCAAGTCCTCATTTGCATATGCAGCCCTCCTGGTCAAGCTATCTGACCAATCACTACTGACTCATTTTCGAGCCCTCATTTGCATGTCTGGAGAGGACCTTATGGGGGACTGCAGGTACTGTGAAATTGACCAATGGGAAAGCGGTTGTTGGGGGAAGGATGTTCCAAATTCTGTATAAAAGTGTGCTGTGTTCTACCAATAAATGTTGTTCCTGTTTTACCCTCAACTCGAAGCTTTGTTTCGTTATTGGGGGAATCTGCTGCAGGGATAGCTATGGTCTTCCATACTCCCTTAGAGAATCACTAAGCTCTTGTAAGAGCTTGTGTAAGAGCTTGTTCTGCTGCACACTCTGGGAAAAGAGAGGTTCACCCACAGGAACCTGGAGCCTTGTCGTTGGTCCAGGGTGGGTAGGAGATGCCAAGACCCTAACCAAGCTGCGGCGGTTCGTGGAGTCTGAAGTGCTTACGGTGTCTGGTGGAGTGCTTGGAGCCCTCGGAAAGCACTAGGAGCATCTGTCAACGGAGGTACCTGCTCAGGGGTGCCCTGTTCCGTAACATTTACTAAGTAACTAATAAAGTTACACTATGTAATACAAGCAGAACCCTCTTTACCGTATATTTTGTTTGCTGAGATGAACCAAGTATATGATATATACTATGATCAGGATAAAAATAGATTTCTAGATGCGAGGATGCCGGACTTCAGATAAGGAGTCCTACAAATAGATACATATTCTCAATGAACTGTTTTTATCCTCATACTAGGATATTCATTAGAGGACAGTCTCATATCAATTATCATTGTACTTCAAAGACAACTGTTAGCAACAACCATTCTTTACCTTATTTTTGGCTTAGTTTGTGAACCCAGTTCATATAGTGTGAGTAGGATGGGGTATAGACTTCCAATACAGGGGAGAACTTCCGGGATAGCCAGACCCCAGAAAGTAAAGCCTGCAAGTAAATATATATTCTCAATAGGCCAGTTCCAATTTAGATGCTAGGCAAGAAAGCACTAAAAGGCAGAAGATAAGAGGAACCAGCCAAACTCACAGATCGATCCACAGTAAGAGCAAAAGGAATGTAACAAAGCCTCCATTACCTCTCTACAGGCTCCTTCCTCTCTCACCAACAGTCCAGACAGACTGTAGGTAAACATGCTGGCGTTTTATATGTCTCCTCCACTCTGGCGGCGTCTGACGTCACCGCCAGAGTGAGAGCAAAATATCATCAGCTGTCCAGGATGAACCCTACGAACGGCGCGTGACGCGATTGGATAGCGTCGTCACGTGATCGGCTTAAACCCGGAAGTGAAGGGATTAACACCTCCGGTACAACGATTTCCATATTTGCTGAGGGCAAAGGGGACAATGTACAGGAAAAAAACATTTATTTGTTTATAGGCAATCAATGGAGGTAAATAAAACCCTATATATAGGCTCAAAATGCCCAAGAGAGAAGGTAATAAAGGTCCCAATTTATTTTTATTAGACAAAGAAAAAAGAATATAGAGACCCAAGCCCGAACTATATGGGCAGACAATGCGGGATCTATAATTACTCAGTTTACTCTACTGATAATTTACAATTATTAAGGGGGATATTAAATAAGATAATTGATGTGCTTGATAGAAAATCAAGCACATTGGATGTATATAGTTTATCAATCAGAAATTGGTTAAAAATTAATTGCCTTTGTGATTTTTAATATTTTTATTTGATATTAAATCAGGTAATTCTAGTGTGGGAATTCATAGAGTTAACTGAAAGTAGTAATGGGATCACACCGAATGGGCAGCAAATAGAAAACCGGTAACCTCCGTTCAGATCAGGGACAGATCAAGAAAAACGGAGGGCACCGTGGGTGCTCATATGGGGTCACAATTGCAGCAGGAGAACCCAGTATCTCCAACCACTAGAATGGTGGTCCAATGTAAAAGGCCTGACAGGCACAGTACATAATGTACACAACCCCCACCGTCTGGCAGTTTGCATAGAAGGTTGGTTTGTAAATATTCCCATTCGGGAGAGTTATTTCACTGGCATTTGACAAGTACTTACAGAAATTACACCTTTTGCAGGGGTAGGTGCCCGGCAAATGTCCTCGTGATCTATTGGAGGAAGGGACATAGTGGCTGTGAACCAATTGATCCTTCAGAGATCTAGATCTCCTGAAGGTAATTTGTGGACGATTTCCTATATGCTTGGCCACCTTTTCATCGGCCTCAAGGAGATACCAGAACTTGCCAAGAATTGACTGTACTTGACTATGTTGGCCGGAGTAGCGCGTGATTAGGCGCACATTTCCAAGTTCCCTTTTCTTTTTGTTTCCATAAATTAGAGCATTTCTATCCAGATTCTTGGCTCTATGATAAGATTTCTTTAAACATGACTTACTGTACCCTCTAAATAACAAGCGATTTTTTGGACCCTTTGCCTCCGTCTCAAAATCTTCCAATCTGGTGCAGTTGCGCCTTAGGCGGAGATATTGGCTAAAGGGTATACTCGATATCAAGGGCATGGGATGGGAGCTATCTGCATTTAGAATAGTGTTCCCAGCTGTGGTTTTACGGAACAAAGTGGAATCAATGGTACCCTCCTTGTCAATGTAGATCCTTATGTCCAAAAAATCTGAACTAGTCTGACTATACATGGTAGTGAATTTCAAATTGAAATCATTTACCTTGAGAATGTTAAAAAATTCCAATAGAGAAGACAACGAGCTAGTCCAAATCATAAACATATCATCAATAAACCTTCTCCAGAGGAGGACCCCAGAGAGACAATCCCTGAGATCCTCCCTGGAGAAGAGATCGCGCTCCCACCTGGAGGTAGTGGGAGCCTTTGAATACAAAGACATTATTAGTCAAAATAAAACGCAAAAGAGATACAATAAAGGCGTTATAATTTTCAGAAGGGTTCCCCCTTTCTGAAAGGAAGCCCTCTACAATCCTGACCCCAGAGTGATGTGGGATGGAGTTGTAGAGGGCTTCAACATCAATACCCACCAACCAAGCTCCTTTAGGGACAAGGACCCCATCAATGGCCTTCATGAGATCACTTGTATCCCGAATATGGGAAGGTAGGGCAGTCACATGGGGATGCAAATAGTCATCTACCAGTTGACTGGCTGGTTCGGTAAGGCTACCATTCCTGGAGACTATAGGTCGTACTGGAGGTCTAGATAGATTTTTATGGACCTTGGGCAAGGCGTACATTGTGGGAGTCTTTGGATCTCTCACATTCAAAAACTCCCAAGTTTTTTTGTCTATCAATGCTCTAGAATAGGCATCAAAGATCAATTGTCTATACTTGGCAATCAGTCTAGTCAAATAGGATTCCGAAATTTTCTGGTACCAATCCCTATGGCTAAGGATATCTAAGACCATACCTTCGTAATTTGTGGTGTCCATGACCACCACATTTCCCCCCTTGTCTGATGGTTTTATCGTCAAGGAAGGATTATTTTGTAGTGATTCAATTGCCAGTCTTTGTGCCTGGTTTAAATTGGACGTGGATACATTTTTCCACTTAGTCTGTTGTATTTCTCTTATTACCTGTTGGGTGAAGGCCCAGATATTGGGGTTGGCCTGTAACAAAGGAAAAGCCTGGGACTTGGGTTTGTAAAATTGTGGAGGTGGAAAAAGCGGTTCCATCGAGTGATCCTCACCAAATGAAAAAGATGAAAGATCACTGTCAGAGAAGGGCCATCCCGAAGATCCCCCTTCCTCCTAGAGTTCCATTAGGTCATTTAAAGCCTGCATTTCTGCAAAGGAAAATTCTTGTCCCTGCGATGGCAGAGAAGAAAGATTGCAAACTGCATCGGGAGAATTACTATTGTTATCATACATCACTTTAAACATGAGTCTGTGGGCAAATAGGTGGATATCCTTAATTCAAAATTATTAATTTTCTGAGTGGGGCAAAAAAGTGAGACCAAGAGACAAGACCTGTAACTGATTATCGTTTAGATTTTGGGATGATAAATTAATCACCTGTAAAGTCTCTGAATCAGGATTAATTGGATTGACAGATGATTGCTAACTTTGTTGGCTCTTTGGAGTCTGAAAAATAGGTGCCGTGCGAACATCACTGTTAATAACCGTATTGTGACTCACCTTCGATGTGTTGGTAGTGAGATTAGAATTTATAGAAGAAGAGGTTCTCTCAGAACCCAAATCACCAGAATTTGGTAAAGTTTGAGAAGTAGAGTGAGAATTTGGAGAAAGTGTCGAGTGACGCTCAGTAGTAAATAGAGGAGTGTGTTTGGAAGATACATTTGAGGGTCGATGGAACCGCTTTTCCCACCTCCACAATTTTACAAACCCAAGTCCCAGGCTTTTCCTTTGTTACAGGCCAACCCCAATATCTGGGCCCTCACCCAACAGGTAGTAAGAGAAATACAACAGACTAAGTGGAAAAATGTATCCACGTCCAATTTAAACCAGGCACAAAGACTGGCAATTGAATCACTACAAAATAATCCTTCCTTGACGATAAAACCATCGGACAAGGGGGGAAATGTGGTGGTCATGGACACCACAAATTACGAAGGTATGGTCTTAGATATCCTTAGCAATAGGGATTGGTAACGGAAAATTTCGGAATCCTATTTGACTAGACTGATTGCCAAGTATAGACAATTGATCTTTGATGCCTATTCTAGAGCATTGTTAGACAAAAAAAACTTGGGAGTTTTTGAATGTGAGAGATCCAAAGACTCCCACAATGTACGCCTTGCCCAAGGTCCATAAAAATCTATCTAGACCTCCAGGACTACCTATAGTCTCCAGGAATGGTAGCCTTACCGAACCGGCCAGTCAACTGGTAGATGACTATTTGCGTCCCCATGTGACTGCCCTACCTTCCCATATTAGGGATACAAGTGATCTCATCAAGGCCATTGATGGGGACCTTGTCCCTGAAGGAGCTTGGTTGGTGGGCATTGATGTTGAAGCCCTCTAAAACTCCATCCCACATCACTGTGGGGTCAGGGTTGTAGAGGGCTTCCTTTCGGAAAGGGGGAACTCTTCTGAAAAATATAACGCCTTTATTGTATCTCTTTTGCGTTTTATTTTGACTAATAATGTCTTTGTATTCAAGGGCTCCCACTACCTGGGGGGGGTGGGAGCGCAATCTCTTCTCCAGGGAGGATCTCAGGGATTGTCTCTCTGGGGTCCTCCGCTGGAGAAGGTTTATTGATGATATTTTTATGATTTGGACTAGCTCATTGTCTTTTCTATTGGAATTTTTTAACATTCTCAAGGTAAATGATTTCAATTTGAAATTCACTACCATGTATAGTCAGACTAGTTTAGATTTTTTGGACATAAGGATCTACACTGACAAGGAAGGCACCATTGGTTCCACTTTGTTCCGTAAAACCACAGCTGGGAATACTATTCTAAATGCAGATAGCTCCCATCCCATGCCCTTGATTTCGAGTATACCCTTTAGCCAATATCTCCGCCTAAGGCGCAACTGCACCAGGTTGGAAGATTTTGAGACGGAGGCAAAGGGTCTACAAAATCGCTTGTTATCTAGAGGGTACAGTAAGTCATGTTTAAAGAAATCTTATAGAGCCAAGAATCTGGATAGAAATGCTCTAATTTATGAAAACAAAAAGAAAAGGGAACTTGGATATGTGCGCCTAATCACGCGCTACTCCGGCCAACATAGTCAAGTACGGTCAATTCTTGGCAAGTTCTGGTATCTCCTAAAGGCCGATGAAAAGGTGGCCAAGCATATAGGAAATCGTCCACAAATTACCTTCAGGAGAGGATCAATTGGTTCACAGCTACCATGTCCCTTCCTCCAATAGATCACGAGGACATTTGACGGGCACTTACCCCTGCAAAAGGTGTAATTTCTGTAAGTATTTGTCAAATGCCAGTGAAATAACTCTCCCGAATGGGAATATTTACAAACCAACCTTCTATGCAAACTGCCAGACGGTGGGGGTTGTGTACATTATGTACTGTGCCTGTCAGGCATTTTACATTGGAAAGACCAAGAGACCCTTTTTCAACCGTATCAGAGATCACGTTAAATTGGTCCAGAGTAAAAAATTTGAAAGTCTAATCAGCCGTCACATGGGTTTATACCATGAATTTGACGACAGGGTGATTAAGTTTTTTGCCCTGGAGCATATTCCACTCAATGAGATAGGTGGAAGTGTGGACAAAAACTTGTTACAGCGAGAAACAAAGTGGATTTTTAATTTGTCTGCCACACGATACCCGGGAATTAATGACACTATAAGCTTTAAACCCTTCCTTGGTTAGGGGTAGAATAATTACCATATAAAGTTTGTGCTTTTGTTTTGTAACTTGTGTGAGAATCTTCTCATCTTTCTTTGTTGTTTTTCTGTTTTCCTAATTTTTTTTTTTTCCCATTTTTTGCCTTAACTGAACAGAATATTAGAACTTGGATTCTTTGACTTGGCCCATGATGGAGGAGGCATGTCTCTTTTTTTGGTCCATTCTAGTGGTTGGAGATACTGGTTTCTCCTGCTGCAACTGTGACCCCATATGAGCACCCACGGTGCCCTCCGTTTTCCTGATCTATGTCCCTGATCTGAACGGAGGTTACCGGCTTTCTATTTGCTGCCCATTCGGTGTGATCCCATTACTACTTTCAGTTAACGCTATGAATTCCCACACTACAATTACCTGATTTAATATCAAATAAAAATATTAAAAATCACAAAGGCAATTAATTTTTAACCAATTTCTGATTGATAAACTATATACATCCAATGTGCTTGATTTTCTATCAAGCACATCAATTATCTTATTTAATATCCCCCTTAATAATTGTAAATTATCGGTAAACTGAGTAATTATAGATCCCGCATTGTCTGCCCATATAGTTTGGGCTTGGGTCTCTATATTCTTTTTTCTTTGTCTAATAAAAATAAATTGGGACCTTTATTACCTTCTCTCTTGGGCATTTTGAGCCTATATATAGGGTTTTATTTACCTCCAAGTCTTTAAAGAAATAAATAAAAATCCCTCATTTCCTCAGTCTCCTCATGTTCTGTGGCTTGGCTCGTGTCTGCTCTATGGTGTGACGCATGCTTAGCGGGTGACTCCACCTCTCCTCCCACCTAGGGGCTTAATCCATCTACAGCCTCCTTCAACATTTATGGGTCCAAGTCCTTTTTGAGGTATGCCTCTCCCCTTTTTCTTGCTTTTTGCAAAATTTCATGGATTTCACCATGGTGTATATTCAGTAATTGCTCTTTAAATATAACAATTACATGTGTATGCTTTTTTGATATTTTCATAATATTTCTCATTGTATGTAGAATGTTCACTTGTGAAAGATGTTCGCCAGACTCCCGAAGAACCCATTTGAAGACGGTGAAACATGTTGCCTGGAAAAGTAGTGGCGGCTGGGCACGACGTACTGTGCAACAGCCACCGCCATAAGGCTTTTAAAACTCTGCGTCTCCTGCAGAGGGAATGACAGCATTTCTAAGGCCAGGAATTTTGAAATTCTGGCATTCAGGGCCAGGGATCCCGTGTGGGTAGGGGGGTACTTCCTCTTCCGCTCCAGTACTTGGGAGATAGAAAGCTGAACACTTTCATGGGACATTGTGGAGATGGTTGTTGGTGACCCAGGTGGTGGTGTTGCTGGCAGATCCTCTGTTTGCAGGGTGGCAGGTGCCACTGTCCCTAGAGAGGTGGATGAAGAGGCCGAGACTGCAGCAGAAGAGGAAGCAGGAAGAGCCAGAGACCTTTCTTGGTTTTTGAGGTGTCTACTCCACTGCAGCTCGTGCTTTGCACTTAGATGCCTGGTCATGCAGGTTGTGCTCAGGTTGAGAAGGTTTATGCCTCGCTTCAGGCTCTGATTGCACAGCGTGCAAACCACTCGTGTCCTGTTATCAGCACATTGTCTGAAGAACTGCCACGCTAGGGAACTCCTTTGAGCTGGCTTGGTGTGCTCGTCCCTTGCTGCGTTGGGCAGTAGCAGGCGTAGTGTCTAGGGCACGGCCGCTCCGCTTTTGCACCCTGCTCCCTCTTCTGCTGTGCTGGTGGCTCTGTGCGACCACCGCCTCTTCCTCCAAACTACTCAGGTCACCTGCATGACGTTCATTCCATGTGGGGTCGAGGACCTCATCGTCCTCCACATAATCTTCCACGCAGTCTTCACCCCTGCAACCCTTGTCGGTCTCCACAATTCTGAATTGCGCAGCAGTTGGCACCTGTGTTTTATCATCATCCGAGACGTGCTGCGATGGTCCTCATCTTGAGACATAAGTGGTTTGGCATCGGTGCACTCAATCTCTTCCAGTTCTGGAGCAGGGCTAGGCGGATGGCCCTGGGAAACCATGCTAACAGAGTCATCAAAAAGAAGAAGAGACTGCTGCATGACTTGGGGCTCAGACTGCTTGACTGATTTGCAAGGGGGTGAGGTGAAAGATTGATGGCCATCGGCTGCAGGTGGCAACTCTAACCTTTCAGCAGAAGACTGGGTGGGAGACAATGTGAAGGAACTGGAGGCACTGTCAGCAACCCAATCTACTATCGCCTGTACTTGTTCTGGCCTCAACATTTGCAGAGGCGCATTAGGCCCTGCCAAATACTGCTGTAAGGTTCTGTTGCCTACTCGCAGCTGAGAAAGGTGTTTCACTTGTGCGTGTAGCTGGCACAGATCGACCACGTCCTCTCCTTGCAACAGGAGCTCCACCAGCAGCACCACCACCCAGCACTAACATGGCAGAGCAGTATGTGTGCACACGCCTAGACGTACTGAATGACGGGTCTGCCCCCTTCAACTTCTGGGTCTCCAAATTGGGCACATGGCCTGAGCTTTCCCTTTACGCCTTGGAGGTGCTGGCCTGCCCTGCAGCCAGTGTATTATCTGAATGTGTATTTAGCACAGCTGGGGGGCGTTATCATAGACAAGCGCAGCCGCCTGTCCAGAGCCGATGTGGACAAGCTCACTTTCATTAAAATGAACCAGGCATGGATCCCACAGGACTTGTCCGTACCTTGTGCAGAATAGACATGTATACCGGCCTTACCCAGCCATTGTATTTGATCTTTCTAACTCTTTTGGGGTGTACCTTAATTTAAAAAGAAATAAAATTAAAAACCAAAACCAGTGTTGGCTACCTCGTCCTCCTTCACTGCCGCTTCCACCTACACCGCCACATCCATCGCCACCTCAACCTCCTACTCCATATGGGCCTCGTCCTCCTCCTCCACTGCCGCCGCTTCCACCTACACTGCGATATCCTCTGCCACCTCAACCTCCTACTCCATATGGGCCTCGTCCTCCTAGATCAAGATGATTATTTTTTATTTTTCTGTTTTTTATGTTCTAAGTTATTTCCCTATTCACCTGGTTTGCAGAGCACTTGCCATGCTCTTAAGATGATTTTGCTGCCATTTGCAGCCCTCTAGCCCTTTCCATGTTTGTTTTAGAGGCATTTTAGTGCTCAAAAGTTTGGGTCTCCATTAACTTCAATGGGGTTCGGGATCAGGACAAAGTTCGGGTTAAGTCCAGGTCACGAACCCGGCTTTTTTTCCAAGTTCGTTCGAACCCGCCGAACCCGAACATCCAGGTGTTCGCTCAACTCTACACATATCCAAAAAAAAAAAAAATGTAAAAATCGAATTTCTTCATCAATTTAGACTAATACAAAGTTTACTACATATTTTGGTAAAAAAAAAATCCCAATAAGCGTTTACTAATTGGTTTGTGCAAAAATATTAGCGTTTGAAAACTATGGGACATATTTATGTAATTTTTATTTACTAGTAACAGCAGCGATCAGTGACTTATAGCAGGACTGCAATATAGGGCAGACAAATCAGACGCTGACACTTTTTGGGAACCAGTGACACTAATAAAGTGATCAGTGATAAAAATCTGCACGATCACTGTACTAATGACACTGGCTGGGAAGTGGTTAAAATCAGCGGTGATCAAAGGGTTAACTTTGTGCCTGACTGATGTTTCAGTGTAGCGGGGGGGGGGGGGGGGGAGGTGCTTTTACTAGTGGAAGGCATAGATCTGTGTGCCTCCTGGTTTACATAGGTAGATTGTCCTGCCTGTGCTCAGTGGATGCCGGGGCTGGACATCATTTCCGCGGGACCCCGATGTTCAGGGAGCCGGCGGCGGCGCACACCCGTGCCCAATACCCATAAGTGCTGCCCTAGAGTGCGGTCGGCAAGCGGTTAAAGCATGTGCCGCAGCTGTTTGAGAATTATAAAACAACTCCCATACAGATTCGCTTTGCACATGGACACAAACATCTATTCTTTCAAAATAACAAAAGTTAGGGATCTGCAACAAAGTTTGTTAAAATCACTTAAATCACCTAGAGGGGACTCTTTTTCTCAACAAAAGTGAAGGTACTCTTTAAATTGGCTAAATACAATCCAGGTGCATCAAAACAAGATGAACAATGTCTTACAGTTTGTTTTCTCTTCACAGCCACAGCCTGAGTAGACATACCTTTTTTCTGCCAGTCTGCTGCAGAAAAGGACCCTTGCTTTCTGTTTGGAAGCAGTAACTTTATTTCGTTCACCGGGAACGCTAAAGCCTATATTAGGGGTCGTCTTATAGAGATGGGTGCTAGGAAAAAGAAGAAACGTAATGCGCGCGAGAAATCGCTAATTCGAGCTATTACGTCACTTGAATCGAGTTGTATAAGGATAAAATGAGCCTTACTGATACCTACATCATAGTACATAATAAAGCATATATAGGTATAAAATAGTAATACACGCTGTGTGATATATAATCATATGCTAGACATATATATACATAAGATCTATAAATGTATAAGCTATATGAGTGCAGTGTGAAGAAGAATATAAAGAATTTACAGTTTTAAAGTGTTCTTATAGTCATATTATAAAAGTTAAGATGGCGCTTGGAAAATGTTATAATTAAGATGTTATCATAGATGGCCTGGTACTAGGTCTGGTATCAGGTCAGGTACTAGGATGACAAAGCACAAATGTACATGTGTTGTATGTGATAAGAATCCCTATAAAAAGGGAGGTCTAAGCTGTATCAAAACCAGAGCATATGGGCGGCAATTAGATATGCTCTCACGTAGCTACGTTTGATAATAAATTCTTTAATTTGGAACTTTCTCAGTCTGTCGGTTGATTCCTTGAAATCCTAATTTAACTGGTGTCATTGACTATTGCAAAAAGGCAACAGCTTGCATTGTAAACTCCAGAATCTGGTAACCACATACAAACGAGGGCCCAGGTGAATGCATTTTTCTAGCTCACAGTGTAAAGTTTGCCTGTGCTTACAACATTGTGAAGATTAGCACGATATAGCAATTAGCTTGCCTACACGCATTTAAAGAACCCAGATGAGAAGGTGTTCATCTGTTTGTATCTGTCTGTCTATAACGGTTTCGGTTTGTCAATAATATATGATAAAAGCTGCTGATTAAGATAACATGCAGAGTACCAATATACAGCATCTCATCTGGCTCTCTCCCATTCCATTTTGACTTTCATTTCTGCATTGATACATGGTCTCCACTAGTCTAGAAAGCATCCAGTGAGCGCGTGTGTACAACCAGTCCTAAACATTTTGGGACGAGGAACAGTGCTGGGCGTAATAAACAGACCGCTGGCCACCGATTCATTTATCTTTGATCTATATAGTTCTAAGATAAAGAAAGTGCACGTCTGTTAAAAAAACGACCTAAGATGCACTGAGACCTATAAAATGGACCAATTATATTCTTTCCACTCTATTCATTAAAACGTCTGGCAGCTCCTTGTCAGGCAGGTGTGGTCGAGTGTTCAATGAAGTTCACTCTTCTGCACCGTGCTGATACGAGGGAGGTTAGCTACTTGGCTCTTATCTGTTCTGGGCTTAGATTTGTGTTGACCGCATGCTCAGACAGTAGCTAATGTGGTATATCAAATAACATTGTGCTGAAATCATATGTGTATGTATACAGGTTATGAAAAAACATAATTTTAATATACAGGTTTTAACCTATACTTTTTATTCACACGAAAGGTAAGTAGTATAGAAGTAATAAAGTTTGATATAATTACATTTTTAAATGAATAGCACAGAGTAAATGTCACACACCTGTGTTTCTATTTGAAATATTGACTGTGGTTTGGGGGGGCCATTGCCTGGATTGTATTGACCATAATTATTTATAAATATAAAGTTAACGCCATACTACGTATCTGAACCTCAGGAGGTGATTGAGCCGGATGTGGGGGAATATGTAGTGATGAAAAATATTGTCCATGAATCCAGCCAATGTGACCCAGAAGTGTGATCCATTAGTCATCCATAATACCTGTGAAAGACTAGGGGTAATAATTGACACTATTTTTATATGGTATTGCATTTTATTTGTTGCAATTGTGGTGTTGAAAATTTGGAGGGATAGGCAAAGAGGGTTTGTAATCTGTGACCTAAACTTTTTTATATAAGTGTGAAGTGTGAATCTGTGCTGAAATTCAGGGGGAGTGTAGGTACCTATATAGTGGAAGTAGGCTACCTCCTTAATCTGTGTGATATTCACAGTTCAAAAGAGGGAGACTGTGAAGACTGCTTCAGGGAGGCAGCAGCAAAGGAGGATTGAATTTTCTGGGCCACCTACAGGTGAGTTGAGGAAAATCCAGATAATTCAAATAAGCCAACCCTTTTAGTTTCACCTTACATAGTTACATAGTTAGTGAGGTTGTAAAAAGACATCAGTCCATCCAGTTCAACCTATGATGTGTGTGTGTTTGCTTTTAACCGTACATTGTGTACCCCTGTATGTTGTGGTCTCCAAGGTGCCCATCTAATAGTTTTTTGAAACTATCAATGCTCCCAGCTGATACGACTGCTTGTGGAAGAGAATTCCACATCCTTACCGCTCTTACAGTGAAGAACCCCTTACGCATTTTAAGGTTAAACCGCCTTTCCTCTAGTTTTAGTGAATGGCCACGTGTCTTATTGTATCTCCTCTCTCTGAATAGTTTGTTCCTTATGCTAGGGTCGCCAGTACAGTATTTGTACATTGATATCATATCCCCCCTCAATCGTCTCTTCTGCAGAGAGAATAAGTTCAGTGCTTGTAGTCTTTCCTCATAGCTGATGTCCTCCATTCCCCTAATTATTTTTGTTGCCCTTCTCTGGACTTTCTCCAGTTCCAGCACATCCTTCCTGAGGACCGGTGCCCAGAACTGGACAGCATACTCCAAATGTGGCCGGACCAGAGTCTTGTACAGCGGGAGAATAATCTCTTTATTTCTGGAGTGAAATAAAACCTTCCGGGGGTGGAAGCGTGCCTCTTCAAGTGGGTTTAGAAGAGGTGCAAGAGAATTGAGTGACCTGTCCAGGGGGCAGGAAGAATAAATAAGGTAAGCTTTGGTCAAACATGTCCTACTCAATTCTGGGGGAAAGGGGTAAATAGAATACCCAGTGGTTTTCCTAAGAAATGGGGAATCTGTGGGCAGGAGGTACAATAATTAAGGGACCACCATTGACACCTTGCCAAGAGTTAAAAACACGGTATGGCAAGTGGGTGGTCAAGTATTTAAAGAAATGGCACAGATTGACACAGATCACAGACTACCCTGTACCAATTCAGGGAACCTATGATATCAGGACATGGACTGCCCTCCACCACAATTTCAAAAGTAGAATGACAGGGGGGCGGAGCCGGCCAGCGAGGTGAATGGCAGCGTGAGCTCACAGCTCCTCGCTATACAGACAGTCCGGAGCTGAATAGAACGGAGAGGGTCACTCCACATATATCCTACTACGATCCGGACACCCGTGAGCACACTCCGGTCATGCCTCAGAAGAGAAAAGACCGTGGAAAACCGGGTAAGATGCTGAATTTCTTTACCCCGCACAACAACAGGCCGCGCAGCCAAGATGGCGCCGGCCCGCCGCGCTCCACACATCCCCTGCGTGTACAAGCCCCGAGCTCGGAGGAGAAAGGGAGTACATCGGGCACACTAAAAGGAGGTATGGGGACCCCTCCACAGTCTTCCCCGACATCACAGTCTAATAGCCCCGTGAAGTCGAAGCAAAAGACTGATCACACAGCTGCTGTCTCCCAGCGGGGCCTCACTATCAATGACACCCTAGAATTTCAGGAAACTATGGCGGCTCTTCCTGCAAACGACCAGCCAGTGATGGCTTCTATGCTGAGAGACATGATGCTTTCACTGCGCTCGGCTATCCACTCTGACATGCTGCAGTTGATGTCCCAGTGTAACAACGCAGTAATTGCGGTGACTGACAGGGTGTCCACAATTGAGGATAAAATGGGGGAGTTTGCCACCACATTCAATGATATGGTTGATGCCCATAACGATCATGATGATGAAATAACATGGCTGAAATCCAAAGTTGCAGATCTTGAGGACCGTTCCAGAAGGAACAATGTTAAGATAAGAGGCATACCTGAATCTGTTAAGCCCCAAGATCTGGCAGACTACCTCACCTCCATAATGCAGGAGTTGCTACCGAATACAGCCGTCTCTGATCTGGCAATAGACAGGATACACAGGTTGCCTAAACCTAAACATATACCTGATAAGTACCCCAGAGATGCCATCGCTAGGATACATTTTTATACTGTAAAGGAGAGACTGATGGCACAGATGAGAAGGGCTGTGGATCTCCCAGACAGCGTGAAAGACCTGTCCTCCTTTGCAGATCTATCAGCACATACGATGAATCGCAGACGGAACTTAATGACCATAACGAAACCGTTGAGGAATCATCATATACAGTACCGCTGGAACTATCCAGCTACGCTTTTGGTCACAAAGGGAGACAGGGAATTTAAAATAGCGACCTTGGAATATGGAATTAAACTGCTCCGCCAATGGGGCATTCTGGACTCTGATGATCCGGAAGGTCAGCCCACTCCCCAGGGGTCCGATCACTCTCCTGCTAATTGAAAAGTGGGTGCTCCCCAAATGTGCCCCAACAGCTCACACAGGAGTTGACCCTCCAAATTCATTACATGGCTACCCAACGATATCCGGCAGTTCTGTTCGGCTTTTTGAAGAGTGTTTATTCTAGTTGCCCCAAGTTAGCAGATTCCTAGTCTGCTCAGATTTCCCTTCGGATATCGTCTAATTTTTACCAACAGGCGCGGCCTCTCTTGGCGCCTCTCGTTTTGTGTGTTTTTTTTTTCTGATCCCCTGTCTATTTTGTAGGTTTAATTTTTTTTTTGTTCCTTTCTCTCTTCTCCTGCCTTGCCACAAGCGAACTACCACCGGTGATATTCCTTAAGGAGACCTTTGGCTGGCGTACATCTACTAAGTCCTCCACGCAGAACCCTCGCATATCCAGCAGCTGGGCATCTTATCCAAACCACGAATTGGGGTAGGAGCAGTCGTTTTTGTTTGTTTCATACGTTTTCTTTTTTCTTTTTCTCGGTAATTTTCGACCGAAGAGTACACATCACTCTACTCCACCATGGCTTTTAAGCTGACATCTCTGAACGTCCGTGGTCTCAATAGTCCTTTCAAGAGACATATGTTGTGGAGAGAACTCAAGTTGCAAAAATGTGATGTCATACTACTGCAGGAAACCCATTTCTGTGCTGCTGCACATCCCCTGCTTAGAGCTAAGCAATTCCCCCATGCCTACTATGCCAACGGCCCCAAGAAAAAGGGGGGCGTGGCCATCCTCATCAAAGATACTGTGGTATTAAAATATGTTTCACATCAGTCCGACCCAGATGGCCGCTTTCTTCTCCTAACATGTGAAATCAACAATGTTGCCTATTTCATTCTCAATGTGTATGCCCCAAATGTGAACCAAAGTGCCTACTTGAAAAAATTGTGGAAACGCCTTAAACCTGCCATCAAGGGTTTTGTTCTTCTTGGGGGGGACATAAATACGGTTGCTAATGCCCACCAGGACATATCCAGGGACAACCCAATACACTCCCGCAGATCGGACCTTTCCTACTTTTTAAGGACCTCAGACCTACAGGATGTCTGGAGGTGTCACCATTCTACTGAACGAGACTTCTCATTTTTTTCTAAAGTACATTCCTCCTATTCCAGGATTGATATGATCTTAACAGACAAATTTTTGCTTCAGAAAGTGGTGGACTCGGCCATAGGCTCCGGTTTCAGTGACTATTGGCCCCCAAGCATGCACGACTAGAGCCAATAGATGGAAAAATGATACCAATATATTTTGTGATCCGGAGTCTTCCGCTGAGGCCCGCGCAGCCCTGGAGGAATTCTTCCGTATTAATGACAATGGGGATACGTGTCCATTTACAGTTTGGAATGCCCATAAGGCATTTATGTGAGGATTTTTAATGTCTAAAAGTGCAGCTAAACGGAGGCAGAGGAGGCAGCAGATGGAAGACCTTTTAGCAAGGATCCAACATTTGGAAACCATTAATAAGCGTGCCCCACTCCCTAACATTAGTGACCAGCTATCACATGCCCAAAATGAATTGCGCCTGCTTTTAATAGGACAACACCAGGCTCAGGTCCGTAGATTTAAAGCTAAATTCTTTGTTCATGGAAACAAGGCTGGTAAACTTTTAGCTAACCACTTAAAAGACGAGCATGCCCGCCAACGATTCTCTAAACTGACTCACCACTCTACTGGAGTGTCTGTGACCAACCCCAAAGACATTGCGGACGCTTTTAGCCACTACTACGGATCCCTTTACAATTTAAAGGACGACCTGTGCACTCCCCAACCATCCCCAGAGGACATAGATGGCTTTCTAGGGTCTATATCCTTACCTAAACTGAAATCTTCGGATCTCGATGAATTGAATCTCCCTATATCTGAGGCAGAAATATCCAAAGCAATCCTTTCACTACCTCTTAATAAGGCCCCTGGCCCCGATGGGTTTTCTTCAGAATATTATAGGCGATTTGTGCATATCTTGACCCCGAAACTTCAGGGGGTGTTCCACAGGGCTGCCTCGTCTGCCTCCTTTCCTCCAGAGATGCTGGAGGCAACTGTGATAACGTTACCTAAGCCGGGGAAGGCCCCGGACTGCGCAAAGAACTTCAGGCCCATATCTCTATTGAACGTGGACCTGAAGGTCTATGCAAAGATCTTGGCTAATCGAATATCTGGGTTCTTACCTGACCTTGTAAAGCAAGACCAGGTGGGCTTTGTTGTGGGTCGTCAGGCTACTGACGCCACAAGGCGCCTCCTGAATCTTATCCACCATGCCGAATCCACTCAAACGCCCACTGTGTTCCTGTCCCTTGACGCCGAGAAGGCTTTTGACAGGATACATTGGGGATATCTACGTAAGGTCCTGCAACGTTTCGGCATGGTGGGTAGGATTTTGGACGCGGTCATGGCTCTGTACACTAAGCCATCTGCATATGTTTACACGGAAGGCCTGTTCTCCATGAAATTTGATATCACTAATGGGACCAGGCAGGGATGCCCACTTTCCCCATTAGTGTTTGCCCTCCTGATGGAACCCCTGGCAAAACGGATTAGAAGTCACCCTGGAATCCGGGGGGTAGATATCAAAAATATCCCAAATAAGATCTCATTGTTCGCGGACGATGTTATTCTGTCAATGACATCCCCCTTAACATCGCTAACAGCGGCTCAGGAAATCCTTCAGGAATTCCACTCTATTTCATACTACAAAGTCAACGATACTAAGTCACACATGTTAGGGGTAGCAATCAACAGCAAATTACAACAGGAGATCCAACGTATAGTGCCTTTCCAATGGGAAGAAGATCATATCGACTATTTAGGTACCAAACTAACCAGTAGCACGAAAGATCTATTCAAATATAACTTCACACCATTTCTTGCCACCCTAACGAGCGACCTCAACAAATATGGTAAACACTTTCTCTCTTGGTCAGGCAGAAATGCTGCATTTAAATTGCTGACATTCCCGAAGCTCCTATACTTATTCAGGGCGCTCCCCATTAAGATCCCACTATCGTTTTATCAAACGGTACAATCCATGGTGTCCAAATTTCTCTGGGCTGGAAAAAGATCCCGCTGTTCTCACAAGCACATAGTTAGGCATCCACGGGTGGGGGGAATGGGTGTCCCAGATGTAAGGGACTACCACATGGCGGCTATTCTCGCTCAATCTCTTCATTGGTTGAATCCAACTCAAGCACCTAGCTGGAACCAGCTGGAGCAGTCGGTGGCGACACCTGGAACGCTGGCCGATCTAATACTAAGTATTCCTATATCCAACCACTCGTACTCTGTGACACACCCGACGGTATTGGCCACGATACATGCGTGGCAATACTTTTTCGCCCATAGCACTACGGCAGTTCAGAGAATGGACTTCCCTGTCCCTCTAACGCTCTTTCCTTCCTCTCCCCGAACTTAAATCTTGCACACTGGTCCTCGTTTGGCCTACACACAGTTCAGGACGTCGTACAATCCCCCAGGGGTTTCTCCTTTAAGGATTGGTGTTATAGATTCCCCTCCTTTGCCAGGGAGTATCTCACATTCCTCCGAGCTTCCCATTTGATCTCTGCCCTGGATACGACTAGCTTTTCTGTCCCTGCACAGATCCACTCCTTATGTTTCGGGACTAACAAACACTTGAAGGGTATAGGCACATTCTACACTGCTCTTCAGGACAAAATTTCATTTAGGAAAAGCACCTACCATCATAAATGGGAGGGCGAACTTAGACAGGAATTCACGGAAGAGCAATGGCTGAGGTCCTACAAACTCACCTTTGCACATACTAGATGCTCTAACTTTAGTGAAGGGCTTCAGAAAATACACCTCAGATGGTATAAAACGCCATATACTATAGCCAAATTCTGTCAGGGGGCGTCCAATCTTTGTTGGAGGCAGTGTGGGCAAGTGGGCACCTTGCTACATGTGCTGTGGTCGTGTATTTCCTTGAGAGGCTTCTGGACCTCTATATCCAAACTTATAGCGGGGGTGACTGGGATGCTAAACAAAGTGACAGTGGAGCAGACTTTCTATAGCTCGTAAGTGGAAAAGTAATGACCTCCCTTCCCAGAGGGAGGTTATCCAACTGGTGGGAGAATCTTATATATATGAAAAGACTTTAGCTTTCACTGATTTTAAGATGCAACAGTTTCAGGCCCAGTGGTCTATCTGGAACAAATTTATTAAAAAACCAGGTTCACACTAGATCTAGTTGTCTATCTTGTTGGCGGAGTAAGAGGTTGAGCCCGGGTGAGAGGGGGGCCCATGGTGTAGTCGGGGGGCGCAGCATGTTCCCTGTATGGGGCGCCCACCCTATGGTGTTGACGGTTGCGGCTGAGCCCACTGTGTGGGACTGGAAAGTGGGTTCCCCCCTCCTCCCTCGGGCAGGTGTGCAACTTTGTGTAACTATGTGTAACTTAATGCGTTAGACGACAGTACTTTAAAGTGATCGCTTGAGAAGGTTAAATAAGTCAGATATTATCTCTCTTTGGGCCATTTTCGTGGCCATATGCCATACATGTTTATTTCACTGCATTGTTGCTTTCTTTTTCCTTTACTATGTGACATTGCATTCTATGTATTTGTATCCACGTTTGCCTGGCTTATTTTTCTTGAAAACCAAATAAAAAGTTTTGATTAAAAGTAGAATGACAGGTCCAAATGAATTAGCAGCCTGGGCAAGATGGACAATTAAATCATACTCAAAAACTTATAAGATTCTGATGGCAATTCTGCCAAAGGAGTCAGAAGAAGAGGGGGACATATCAGAAGAAATGGTTATGAGTACACATTTGGTGGCTAAGACACTTATAAAGGACCCCAGTAGTACGGCTGAAGAGAAAGTGTCAAGTAGTAGGGGTAGGGGGGATAGCTAGTTCTGATTAACGCCCACCCCCATATGTAGCAGCATCAGCACCAGGAATAGGAAGTCCTTTGGAGACCAAAGGAGCATCGTCAGGAGTAGAATCAAATATGGAATCATCCAATGAGGTGAGTGGATATAATGTGTCACCAGGGGAAGCCAATCCATACACTTTGGCTTTGTATCCCCCTTTTTGCCGCCTGATCAATAGTGGGATGAGGAGAACGCTCCCGATTCTACTGGGGTGGCAAACAGGGAACCACATTACAATCTTAGAAAAGATAGGAAAACAAAAGATAGGATGTACCCAGTGAGGGAACAGAGAGCATATGATCAGAACCAACGGTTAACAGGGGTAATAACCCATCATGTACCCTGGACCCCTGGGGAAATGAACACATTTCTGAAAACAATTCCAAAGCCAAGACAGTCCTCATCTATTTGCTCAGCAAATATGTAATATAGCTACAAGCTATAGAGCAAATTGGGAGGACATGACACGGATAATCAAGGGTGTAGCTGGAGTAATTGATTATGAGCTGATAATACGGGAGGCAGAACTGTACAAAATGGAGGATTTAGGTAAACAGTTCTTTCCAGATGATTCCCCCAAAATGGCTATGAGCCAATGTACTAAGATGAAGGGAGCAATAGGGAAAATATTTCCTGCAGCCTCTTGGACTAAGGTGAGTATGATGATGCAGGGGATTTAAGAAGAAGTACATGAATATACTGATAAGTTCAAAATGGCTGTCACGGAGACAGGGCAAGATCCAGATTCGGCTGCCCTGGCTCCCATGTTAGTCACAATGTGGGGAACGGGGCTCAGGAAACCTATCCAGGATAAGCGGACAATATCCTGAGTGGAAAATATGAGCCTGAAAGCTTTGACTACTGTAGCATCCAATATACAAAAAAATATGGATGATATGGAGTCAAAGAAGCCACAAAGGGTGAAGTTCGCCACAGAGGACAGTAAGGAACCAAAGGAGGGGGAGGGGAGAAAGGAAGCGGTTCCCCGTTTTGACTTGCTACAATTGTGGTAAGCCTGGACATATGGCAAGAGATTGTTGTCTGCCACAGAGACCGTTTAGGAGACCCTGGGTAAAAAGACAATGACTAGACAAGGTATTGCCAGTAATTTCAGAAACAGATGGCCAGGATGCTTTTGTAAAAATAACTTTGCAAGAAATGCCATTCCTTGGAGAGGGGGAGTTAACCTTTCTAGTGGACTCGGGGGCCAGTAAAAGTGTTATAAGCACATATGCTGTCTCTCCAATGCCCACAAAACACACTGTGTCGGTGGTGGGACTGAACGTTTCCACAACTGTGTTGCAGGAAACCCCCCCTTCTGTGTAAAGTAGGAGACATCTCCCTACAGTCGACTTTCCTGTTGTCTGATAAAGTACCTTGTAATCTGCTGGGGAGAGATATCTTCTCAAAATTACAATGTTCCATAACTTATACTCCGGAGGGAGTTTTTGCAACTTTACCACTGACAGAGATAGAGCAAAATGTTTGTGAAAGTCTGCATATATTGGTTGCAGCAGCACAAGGAAAAACACATTCACCCATTCTTTCAGAGTTGCCAGAGACTATCTGGGGTACCGCTAGAGAGGATGTGGGATTGTTGAATGTGGCACCAGTCAGTGTGGAAGTAAAGCCAAGCGGTGCCTTTGCCAAAGTTACCCCAATATCCCTTATCCCAGCAGCAAAAGGATGGTATGAGTGAACAGATTAAATTGTATTCGGAAAAGGGAGTGTTGGAGAAAGTAAGCTGGTGCAGGAAGCATTACCATGCCACTGCTCAGCCCAAGTGGCCGAGCTAGAGGCATTAATAAGGGCATGACAAATTGCAGAGGGGCAATCAGTTAACATCTACACTGATTTGCGCTTTGCTTTCGGTGCAGTACATGACTTTGCTGTGCTCTGGAGAAGTAGAAATTATTTAACATCTCAAGGAAAGCCAATAAAGAATGCTTTACAGATTAAAAGCACTATTGGAGGTTATTGTCCTACCAGTCGCTGTAGCAGTGGTAAAGGTAAAAGCACATACTAAAGGGAATGATCCTATCACCATGGGAAACCAGAGAGCAGACAAGGCTGCTAAGGAGGCTGCTCTATTTCCTGTAGGTGATCGAAGGGAAAAGGTATGCTTCTTGAAAGAAGCACCTGAAAAGAAACATTGGAAAAATTGCAGGATGCAGCATCCCAGAAGGAGAAAAGCACCTGGAAAAAGGGCAGGTGCAGTCAGGATGACAAAGGTATTTGGCACCATGAGGATGGGAGGCCATGTGACCCTCGCTCTATGTATTCTGCTTTATGCTCAATGGCACATCTCCCCTCTCATGTTGCCAAAGGAGGGATGGTGGATGCAATTTTAAAAGTCTGGTTTGCACCAGGTATTGAAACAATGGCAAAACTATTTTGCCAGGCATGTTTGATCTATGCACAATTTAATCCAGGGAAAAAGGTACAGACACCATCTGGTCATATTCCAAGACCTGTATACCCATTTCAGAGACTACAAATAGATTACATACAGCTACCAAGAGTAGGGATGTATGAGTATGTTTTAACTTGCATAGATTGTTTCAGTGGGTGTTTAGGAGCTTTCCCAGTACAAAAAGCTACAGCTACAGCTAGAGCAACAGCAAAGTTGATACAGGAGGTGGTAGTGTGTAGATATGGAATCCCAGAGACAATAGAAAGTGACAGGGGGAAACACTTTACAGTCTAAAAACAGAAAAAAAATATCTCCTTATGAGATACTTTTTGGATCAGTGCCAAAGACAGGGTTGTATTTTCCACAGGCCTCAACCAAGTCCTATGGTACACTCACAGAGTATGTGATAGGACTGCAGAGATGATCTTGAAGGGACACACAAGTTACAACCAGGTGACTGGGTGATGCTTAAGAAGCACCAACTGAAAGGTCTAGAACCTAGATGGTCAGAACCCCATCAGGTGGTGATGGTAACCCCAACAGCTGTAAAGCTTGAGGGAAGGGAAGCTTGGGTGTATGCATCACATTGTAAATGCATAAAGCCGTGGTACCCAAGTAACCAGGATAGCTTAAGGGATGGAGGTCTCGGAGGAGACCCCAAAACTTGGCAGGCAGTGCTTGGGAATTTTAATAATTGTGTCCTTTTAGTTCCAGAGTAAAAGTCATCTGTGGAGAAGGAGGATGGAGACATGGTAGGGTGTCTTGATGATACTAAGTCTGGGACCGATGTATGTGGAGAACCAAACCTTCTTGAACAGGATGATCCAGATGCATGAGGTGATCAGTACTCAGTTCAATCTTTCTAATTGCTGGATATGTACTATGATACCCCCTAGTGTCCGTCATAAGTCCATAATTGCTATGGCAGTAGCAGACCCAAGCCTGTATCATGCCCTATTAGTGAACCTGTCCAGAAATAGTGTATTGACCCCACAGCAAGGAAAAATTGATTTTTGTAAGATCTTACCATAAAATCCTTTTCTCTTAAGCTCATTGACAGACGTAGTTCTCCTTGATTAATATGAACTCGGGTTATACTGCCCTCTACAGGAGTAGGACTAGACAGGAAAGAAAACGTTCTGGCCACACCCTAGGGGCAGTCCCAGAGGGTATATCCTCTCACTTCCTGCTACAGCAAATCAGTTATGTCACAAAGCAGTGTTTAAAGAATTTAACCCAACCCAACTCAGAAAACAGAGGGGCGGGTACTACGTCTGTCAATGAGCTTAAGAGAAAAGGATTTTACGGTAAGATCTTACAAAAATCCATTTTTCTCTGTCGCTCATTGACAGACGTAGTCCTCCTTGATTAATATCAACTCGGGACGTCCCAAAGCAGTGCCACAAATGAGGGGTGGGAAAATGGAAATCAAAATCCAATCTAGAAGGCCCAACCGGTGCCAACTAGAAGTTTTAAAGGCTCATCAATCAAAAGATGAGACTCAACTGAAATTCCAATGGAAAAAAACCCTCGAGGTAGACCACCAGTCTCCTCAAATTGCGGCCTGCAAAACCTTGCGGCCAAATGAGGCATCCGCCGATGCCATCACATCAACTTTATAAAATTTTGTAAAGGTATGAACCGACGACCAGGTAGCCGCCTTGCACACCTGGACCACTGACGCCTGATGGCGGTAGGCCCAGGAAGTACTGAGCGCTCGAGTGGAGTGCGCCTTAACAGGGAACGGAGGATTCCGACCCTTAATAGTATAAGCCTGTACCACCGTCTGTCTGATCCATCTGGAGATAGTCGCGGCAGATACAGGCAACCCCTTTCTGGGGCCATCCGTGATCACAAAAAGTGAATCCGTTTTACGGAATGATTCCTTAGTCTTCAGGTATACCCTGATTGCCCGAACTACATCCAAGGAATGCAACGCACATTCCCGAGGATGATTGGGCCCCGGACACAAGGAAGGTAGCACAATATCTTCATTCAGATGAAAATCTGAAACCACCTTAGGAAGAAAGGATGGCTTCGGATGAAGAACTACCTTATCCCTTTGAACCACTAGATATGGGGAATGGCATGATAATGCAGCCAGTTCTGACACCCTGCGTGCAGAAGTGATAGCCACCAAGAAGGCCACCTTCTGGGATAATGTAAGCAAGGGAATCTCCCTGATATTTTCAAAGGGAGGTTTCTGCAGAACCGACAAAACCAAATTAAGATCCCAGGGCGGTAAGGGCGCGCACACTGGCGGAGCCAAGTGCCGAACCCCCTGGATGAAATTCCGCACCAAGGAATGAGTAGCCAGAGGCTTCTGGAAGAAGATTGCTAACGCTGAAACCTGACCCTTGTGCTCAAGGATAGTTTCTGCTCAACCCCCTTTTGCAGAAAAAGCCAAGATTCGGGTCACCGAATAGGTACGTGGGGGAAAAACTCCAACAATTCACACCACGCAATATAAGCCTTCCATGTGCGATAATAGACTTTGCTGGAAGTCGCTTTCCTTGCTTTAATTAGAGTAGGAATAACAGAAGCTGACAATCCTTTGTCCTTCAGTACCTGGGTCTCAATGGCCAGGCCGTTAAAGCCAGCGACTGTAAAGCATGATGGAAGATCGGTCATTGAGACCGCAGATCCTCCCTGAGAGGAAGTCTCCAAGGAGCGTCCGCGACTAGCCTGCCTAAGTCGGCGTACCCGGCTTGACGAGGCCAGCCCGGAATTTCCAGGATAACTGGAGTTCCCTCCACCTCTATCCTGTGGAGAAATCTCAGCAGCAACTTGAGAGGGGGGGAAGACATATAATAGCTGATACTGCCCCTACGGGGCGCTCAGCGCGTCTGCTGCGTCCGCTAGAGGATCGCGGGCGCGAGTCCTGTTGAGCCGACCTGCCAACAGATCCATATCCGGGGTGCCCCAATGAAGGGACAGCTGGTGAAATACCTCTGGATGAAGAGACTATTCCTCTTGATCCAGAATCTGACGGTTGAGATAATCTGCCTGTCCACCCCCGGGATGAATATCGCGGAGAGAGCTGGAACAACTGTTCCGCCCAATAAAGAATGTTGGCCACTTCTATGGCCGCCAGGGCACTCTTGGTGCCCCTTGGTGATTGACATAAGTCATGACCGTGGCATAGTCCGATTGGATCCGAACCGGGCTGCCCTGGAGCTGCTCGGTCCAGTAAATCAGACAAAATCTGATCGCTCTCAGTTCCAACACATTTATCGGTAACATGGAATTTATCAGAAGAAATTACTTCCCCTGGCTGAGCATCGGATACCGAAGCCACCAGACCAGAGCCTCCCTGGTCCGCTCGCTCAATCGGATCCGATTGTCCAGGGAATCGGGATTCCGATTCCATATGAGAAGAATCTCCTCTTTGGGGAATTCGGGTATGAGACTGGGCAAACGGTACTGCCTCTAAGGAGGCGACCATCAATCCCAGCCAGTTGACGGACAGCAACATCCGAATCATTGACTGAATCTTCTGGAGTTTCTCCGCATGGAGAAACACTCTTGCCAAGGATGTATCCAAAATTAGGCCCAGATAGTTCAGTCTCCTGGTGGGAACCAGGGATGATCTTTGGGAAAAGCAACGAAAATGCTGATGTCCTGCGAAGATGGGGATATGAAGATAGGCATCCTAAATGTCTATGGACGCCAGGAATTCCCCCTGATGCAGGGAGGCCACCACTGTATGGATGGACTCCATCTCTTCCAAGACCAGAATTGGACGCACCTAGCCCTTTTTCCTGGGCATTGTGAACAAGTTCGACTAGAACTCCTCCAAGGAATGGGAACTACCACTGCTTGTTGCATCAAGCTGTCCCCCGCAAAGCTTTTTAAGCGACCCGGGGATGTCGAATATTGGAAGGGAAGAATCGCACCGGTGGAAGTGATCGAAACTCGATCTTGTATTCCGACCATATGACCTTGCGAAACCCTTTATCCGGGATTCTGGAAAGCCCTGGATCCGGAAACCGGTGAAGACGTCCCTCCACCCTAGAGATGGGTGGGGCCCATTCTGTCAATCCAACGGGATAACAGTGGCTTTATTTAGCCTGGAAATCGATGAGTCCACTATTGGTGGTGCCGTCCATCTTAGTAATGAGGGATTCCTCAAAATGATAGCGCCTAGCAATGCGTTTGGAAATAGCAGGGGCTCGTTTACGGACGACCCCATTTGGGCAAGGGAAACCCTTCACCATTTTGGTAGGCTTGCTAGTACCAAAAAAGGAATATGAGTCTCCGCTACCTCTGCCGGTGTAATCTCAAGATTTAAGGTTTCCCGGACAGACACAACTAGTGCCTCCACCAACGCTTCTTGTGCTATGGCGGAGGCAGAAGCGTCCTCCTCACTGTCTGATGAGACCGTACCTGAGACAACAACCCCAGAAAAAGGGGCTGCAATGACCAGCTCAGAATCCGTATCTGAAATATCAGATGACATAGGGGTAGGCGGGGGTCGCTCTTCTTGACCCCCGTCCCTGACAGGCTACCTCCACCCGGGATACCAAAGACTCCAAAACTGCTGATAATGCATCATCACAAGTGGGGTACTGGAGGGTCCTGCGGCCACCCCGAGGGGATCAGGTGGGGATACATGTGTGGCAGGGTTCATGTAACAAGACACTTGCCAGCAAACACAAAAAAATTAATTGCAAGAAAAAAAATGTTTCTTTTTTTTTTTTTTTTTTTTTATTTAGTCCCCCAGCGCAATAGCGCCCCTCAGTCTACCTGCCTGGACCCCTCAGAAAGAGAGAGAGAGAGACCCCAAGGCTCACCTGATGCACAGAAGTTTATCAACTTGCTTCCAGCACTGTCTGTTACAGACAGGAAGTCTTTGGCTTGCTTTCCCTGGGCCAAGGAGGCGGCTCCGCCCCTTTACACGCCTTCCGGCGCCTCCCAATTACTCCACGAGGTGTTTGGTCACCTCAAACATGGCCGCCCCAATGCTGGAGACACGAGGCTACGCCAATATGGCGGCCTCGTGCGATCTGCAGGAAAATGGCGGCGGCCTGTGTAGGATAGCGGCGGCTTGCAAACTAGCAGCGGCCTTCGGGAGGTGTGCATTCGGCCTGTGCGGCCTGCGGGAGTGTGCGCTCGGCCTGCGGGAGGCTGTGTGGCCTGTGGAAGTGACCGGCTCTCTAGAGGGATGGTGACCTGCGGATGCAGTAACTCAGGCATAGGCATCGGCCTGTATACACACTGTGACAGGTAGGATACCTCTATACCTCAATAGTAATGCCTTTTAGTAGTCTGCCACTGACTTCAGTCACCCTTACACTCATATAGTGACTTTAGATAGTCAGCTCCCAAACCAAGCCTCCTGGTTTCTTATTCACAAAATCACACTCAAATTGGGGGATCTGTGACCTGTTATAGGATAGAGGGGGGACCCAGAAACTGAGTGTCCGACCATCCCAGAGGGGCTCGCGTCCACCAACAAACCCGACAGGGGGAGAGGGGGAACATTCTACTCACCATACTGGAACCAGGCGGGCGCCAACTCCTGACAGAACCCCTGTCCACCGGGGTGGGGGGGGGGCTGTCGACCAATACGGACGCCGTGACCCAGTTTGCAACTGGTCATTGGCGTCCAGGCGAGACGTTTAACTCGCAGGGTCAGTCCCCGTCCAATGGGACTATGTCGCGGCCGACCCAGCACGGAGCTATGGCCTGCACGCGCTCGTAGGCTGAACTGGGGTGACCACTGGATCTCAACATCCAGCCCGTCGCCCAGTTTCAGCGTACTTGCTTGAAGATCTCACAGGAACACTGGAGAAAAAAAGCTGTTAAAAAAAGTATTTCTAAAAAAATCCTGCCAGGACCGAAGATCCTAGCAAGGAATCTAGGTCCTTACTCCTAACTAGACAGAAAAAAAAAATGATTTGCTGTAGCAGGAAGTGAGAGGATATACCCTCTGGGACTGCCCCTAGGGTGTGGCCAGAACGTTTTCTTTCCTGTCTTGTCCTACTCCTGTAGAGGGCAGTATAACCCGAGTTGATATTAATCAAGGAGGACTACGTCTGTCAATGAGCGACAGAGAAAAGTAGTCAAGGAAGAGGATTTACTAATTCAGGGGATATCTGGGAGGGGCATAGGTATTCTCCTAAATGGGACGGCCAGAGTGGGTATCACGGATTATTACCAGGAACCAGGGGAGACGCAAATAGTACTGAATGGGTGTTATGGTGTCTTGGAGCAAAGAAGGTGTCAATGTGAAAATGATTGCTCCAATTGTTTTAATAAAACCTTAAAGCAGTCGTTAAAAGCGTTGGATTTATCAGATGAATGTAATGAAACATATATAGATACGGATGTAAATAAATAAAATCAATCTTTGAAGGAGTTGGTAGAGTCAGAATTAAAAAGTGTAGTAGCAAGAGTCTTACCAAACCCCTATTATTTTGTGTGTGGGCGGAAAGCAAGGAAAAGTTTGCCTCACAAGGCAAACAGCACTTGTATAATAGCAGAACTTATTTATGCCACTGGGCCTGTAAATATGTCAGAATTGTTAAAAGGTCACATGGGAGGTAGACAGAAGAGGTCTACAGAGAGTAAGGTGTATTCAATAAAAGCTGCTGCAGATTCTATGACTGATATTGCACAAAAGTACAATATATCGGTGTTTGGGGAAGCATTTAAAGCATTGACTTATGCTCCATCCTTCACTGGATGGGGACATAAGATGTAAAACAGAATAAATAGTTATGCAAATATAACTAATATAATGTTGGGTCATGTCCTTGCAGCACTGAGGGGTGAAGCAGAAGAATTAATAGAGGTAAGAAGGCAGGTGATTGCTAACCATATGGGTTTAGACATTCAGTTTGCTTCCCAGGGAGGGCTATGTGTGGTGGTAAAGCAGAAATGTTGTACCTATATGGTTGACAATAGTTATGATATAAATGCCCACCTTGCGGCAGCAGAAGAACTACAGGGGAATGTACATGACATTCTTAAGCACAACCTGGATTTGTCAAAGTGGGGTGGAGGTGCCTTGTCGTGGACATCGTGCTTAAATCCAGCTAATTGGTTTAAGGGAATTGGTGAGATCTTTAAAACATTCTTAATAGGGTTGTTGAAAATAGGGGGAAAGGTGTTAGGAGTAATATTATGTTTGTTCTTGTGCTATAAGCTGTGCCTACTTGCTATTAGGAAGCTTTATAAGCAACCTAAATCTAAGAAAAACTCAGATGTTTGTTGGTTCATTCCAAAGGAACAATGGAAGGCAACAAAAGGAGAAAATTAAATACCATAGTTGCGGTCACCCAGATCTGATCAACCCCTTGGTGTACTCGCTGATGCACTCCTTGATGTCATGTGTGCAGAATTACCTGAGTGGGATGTGTTCGAATTAACCACTTGCCGACTGCCGAAAGACTATTTACTGCGGCAGTCAGCCCCCTACAGGCAAAGTGACGTAGGGGTACGTCGTTCTGCCACGAGCCTGTAGGGGACAAGTGCGCTGCCGCCTGTTCCCTGCCTAGCCAGCGCGTGTGACCGGCGGCTCCAATGTCCGCTGGCCACTCGCAATCTCCCTCAGGAGATGTAAACACAGCAGTCTGTCATTCTCCCTGAAGTAATGACAGAGGCTATGCGATCCTGCTATGTAGGATCGTATGTCTCTGTTATTACTTCACTAGTCACGCCCCCTAACAGTTAGAGTCACGCCCCTAGGGACACACTTAACCCCTTGATCACCAATAAAGTTAACCCCTTCCCTGCCAGTGTCATTTGTACAGTAACAGTGCATATTTATAGCACTGATTACTGTAGTAATGTCACTGGTACCCCCAAAAGTGTCAAAAATGTCAGTCAGAGGTCCGATCTGTCCGCCACAATGTCGCAGTCCCGCAAAAAAAATAAAAATAAAAATGACATAAATCTTTCCCATAGTTAGTAAACGCAATAACTTTTACGCAAACCAATCAAAATACGCTTATTGCAATTTTTCTTACCAAAAATATGCAGCAGAAAAATTGGCCTAAAATGTTAAAAATTTTGATTTTTAAATTTTTTTTTAAGAATTTCATATAAAAAAATTAGAAAAATATTGTTATTTTTTTCAAAATTGTCGCTCATCTTTTGTTTATAGCGCAAAAAAAAAAAAAAAAATCGCACAGGTGATAAAATACCACCAAAAGAAAGCTTTGTTTGTGGGAAAACAAGGACGTCAATTGAATTTGGGTACAGCGTCGTAGGACTGCGCAATTGTCCGTTAAAGTCACGCAGTACCGAATTGCAAAATAGGCCCTGGTCATTGAGCAGCCAAATCCCCCAGGGTTTAAGTGGTTAATGCCTGAGTTGATGCCAATGTTTCCTGTGATCTTTGAGGAGGAAGGAGATCAAGACCCTCAGGGGATGGGATCCTCTCCACCACCTCTTGAACCATTTTGGACTGTGCCTGAAGTAATTGATCTTCCATTTGCCAGTGGGGGCCTGATCCAAGACCTGGACTCCGGTTTGGCTGAAGAGGCCCTAGGGGAAGCTCAGCTTTCTCAGGGGGATAGAAAATACATTTTGATTATTGGACATTCATATGTTTATTGGGCACATTCTAGAGCCACATGGTGTAATATGGAAAATTTGGGATTTGCAAAAAAAGAGGTTGAGGTCAAGTGGGTGGGGGAGCGGGGAATGACTTGGAGAAGGATGAAACAGCGATTGCAGGACGAGGTACACGAGAACCCACCTTATGCTATAATAATACACTTGGGTGGTAACGACATAAGGAAAAAAAGGGAGGGTGGATTCTCTTGTAAAAAGAATGAACAAGGATATTCAGTGGATTAGGGGGAAACTCCCGACCACACATGTGGTAATCTCATTAATTATAATTTGCCCCCTATGGAAAGGTTAAAGGATCACAAGTGCACACAGGTTTAATTAGGAGCGCCACAAAGCAGTGGGGAAGATTGGGGGATTCACAGTTCATCACTTCGAGGGAGGTACACGGGACCCACATCTATTCAGGAAGGACTTAGTACACCTGAACGACATGGGCTGTGATATGTTCCTGGAAGGGCTGAAACAAAACATTTTTACGTGTCTTTGAAGGGGGGTTACATACATAGTTACATAGTAGGTGAGGCTGAATAAAGACAATAGTCCATCCAGTTCAACCCGTGTAGGTGTGTGTGGCCATAATCATCTCTCATACCCCTGAATGTTCTGATCCTTGGGATGTACGTCTAAGAGAGTCTTTTGAAAGCCACCACACTTCCCGCAGAAACCACCTCTTGTGGTAGAGAATTCCACAATCTTGTAGCCCTAACAGTAAAGAATCCCCCACGTTGCCTGAGGTTAAAACGCTTCTCCTCTAATCGCATTGTATGCCCTGGAGTCCACATGCAATCCATTCGACTGAATAGCTTTTTTTCAATGCCGAGATCACCATTGAGGTATTTATAAATTGCCATCATGTCCCCTCTCAGGCGTCTCTTCTCCAAGGAGAATAAATCAAGCGATTGCAGACGCTCTTCATATCCTCCAATCCCTTAATTAGTTTAGCTGCCCTTCTCTGGACTCTCTCCAGCTCCAACACATCCCACCTGAGGACTGGCGACCAGAACTGGACAGAATACTCCAGATGTGGTCAGACCAGAGTTTTAAAAAGTGGAAGGATTATAGTCTTATCTCTGGAATACATCCCTTTCTTTATGCATGCTAATATTCTGCCGGCTTTGGCAGCTGCCGCTTGACATTGCATGCTATTGCTTAGTCTATCCTCTACCAAGACTCCCAGATCTTTCTCCATGTTTGATTCCCCCAAAGGTTCCCCCCCTAAAGTGTATTGTGCTTTTATGATTTTAGTCCCCAAGTGCAAAACCTTACACTTCTCCACATTAAACCTCATTTGCCATGTCATTGCCCACTCTGTTATTTTGTTCAGGTCATTCTGTAGGATATCTGCTTCATGCTGTGCAGTTATGGCCCTGCCCAAATTTGTGTCACCAGCAAAAACTGATATAGAACTACTGATCCCGTCCTGCTGTTTATGAATAAATTATTTAAGGTTGGTCTGAGGACTGAGCCCTGGGGGACCCCACTTACCACTTCAGACCAGTCTGAGTATGCGCTATTTATTACCACCCTTTGGACACGTCCTTTTAGATAGTTCTGTATCCAAGAGCAAACCTTGCGGTCGATGCCTGCAGACCTTATTTTATAAATTAAGCGCTTGTAGGGAACTGTATCAAACGCCTTAGCGAAATCCAGGTACACCACATCCACTGGTCTCCCCCTAGCTAGCTTACAGCTCACTTCCTTGTAGAATGTTAAAAGATTGGTTTGACAAGAACGCCCATTTGTAAACCCGTGCTGATTACTGATGATGTTGTTTTCTTTAGCAAACTCTACAATATAGTCCCTTATCATCCCCTCCAGAAGTTAACATACTATCGATGTCAGACTGACAGGCCTATAATTTCCCGGGACATGCCTTTGCCCTGGTAAAATTCCTGTCATAATACTGTCAGCAAAGATCAGGAACAGTGGTCTAGATATAGTCTTACTAAGTTTTTTGAGTACTCTCGGATGTACGCCATTCGGGCCTGGTGATTTATTTGTGTTATATTTTGTCCAGCCTTCCCCTGATTTCACCCTCTGTTAGCCATAGCAGCAAGTCCTGTGTATTACTACTAACTACTATTACTACTAACCATATAGTCGTGGTCAGTGTACCCCTCCTTTTCCTGTGCAAAGACTGACGAGAAAAAAGCGTTCAGCACGGTTGCTTTTTCAGTGTCCTCTGTAACCATCCTCCATCATCGTTAATTATGTGTGCAATATGCTCGGGCACTAGTTTTTTTGCTGTGATATATTTAAAGAATTTTTTTGGGTTCTTTTTACTATCCTCCGCTTTTTGTCTCTCAAAGTTGATTTTAGCCATTTTGATTTCGTATTTACTTTTCCTATTTGCCATTTTTTCCCCTAATAAGTTTACCATTACGGTTTAGTCTCTTCTAAATTTATTTCCCATAGGAATGCACTGTGAGATGCATTTGTTTAATATGTTCCTAAAGCATTCCCATTTTTCCTCTGTGATCAGTGTTCCTAGGGTTTGGTCCCAGTTTACCCTTTCCATCATTGAGCACAATTTGGCAAAGTTTGCCCTTTTGAAGTTTAGGGTTCTTATGTTCCCCACTTGCCTTGTTATATTGCTATTTACGCTAAATGTGATCATCCTGTGATCGCTAGAACCTAGGTTGTCCTGGACTCCTACCTCGAGATTAGGTCTGGGTCATTAGTGATCAATAGAGCCAGCACTGCATTTTCTCTAGTAGGATAATCCACCAACTGGGACATGTAGTTGTCCTGTAAGGTTTCCGTGAATAGACGGGCCTTCTGTGAGTCAGTAGTCCCCTCTTCCCAGTCAATGTCGGGATAATTGAAGTCCCCCCAATATAATGACTGATCCCAGTTTTGCCACTTTACCCAACAGTGATATAAATTCCAGCTCTACCTCCTCCCTTTGGTTGGGTGGCCTATAGCAAACCCCCACAATTACTTTTCCCTTTACTTCTTCCCTATGAAGTTCTATCCACACGGATTCTAACTCCATACTCGTACCTTCCATAATATCACTCCTCTCTATCACCCTTACATTATTCTTCACATAGAGACATACCCCTCCCCCTCTTTTTCCTACCCGGTCCTTCAGGTACACCGAATACCCTTGGATATTGGCCAGCCAGTCATGTGAGGGGTCGAACCAAGTTTCCGTTATTCCCACAAGGTCTATGTCCTCCTCATGTACTAACATTTCCAACTCATCCATTTTATTAGCTAGGCTCCTGGCATTTGCATATACCCCTCTTAGTTTTGTGAAAGTTGATAGTGAATGGTGATTATTTTTATTCCTGTTTGGTCTGAGGTTTTCCTGCACAGACCCCCCAATTGACGTTATGGAACTACTGTCGCTGCTGACTCTACTACTGCCTTCTGTCCTTTGCTCCCTCCTGACTGACTACTTCTGAGCCCTCCCCCGTCTCCTAGTTTAAAAGCCCCTCCAACTTGGTGGCCATCTTTCTCCCCAAAAGAGCTGTACCATCCCCATTAAGGTGCAGCCCATCCTTACTAAAGAGCCGGTAGCCGACTGAGAAGTCAGCCCAGTTCTCCAGGAACCCAAACCTCTCCTTCCTACACCAGTTCCTCAGCCACTTGTTAAGTTCCCAAATCTCCTTCTGCCTCTCTGGTGTGGCTCGAGGTACAGGCAGTATTTCAGAGAAAACCACCTTGGAGGTCCTATTCCTCAATCTATTCCCTAAGTCCCTGAAATCGTTCTTTAGGATCCTCCACCTTCCTCTTACTTGGTCATTAGTGTCCACATGCACCATGACCGCTGGGTCATCCCCAGCACCGCCCAATAATCTGTCTACCCGATCCGCGATGTGCCGAACTCGAGCGCCCGGTAAACAACATACTGTCCGGCTACTGCAATCTTTTCGACAGATTGCCCTCTCTGTCCTCTTGATGATTGAGTCCCCCACTACCACAACCTGTCTAACCTTTCCTGAGTCTTGGCCCCCCTTGTTCCTGGAGCCACCACTCCCCTAGCAGCTGAGGGAGGGCGCCTGCTCCAGCACTGCCACCCCTGAGCTGATATCCCCATCATCATGCAACTGGCCTCCCTGGTACTCTTCCCTCTACCCTTCCAAATGGTCACCCAACTGCCTACCTCTGATGCCTGCGTCTCCTCTACTCCTCCCACCTCTATGCTGGCCCCTTCCAGCGCCTGATGGGTAATGTCCAAGCTCCTTTCCAGGTTGTTGATGCTACGCAGTGTTGCTACTATGTTTTCTAGATGCAGGATCTGGGCTTCCAGAGAAACAAGTCGCACACATCCTGCACAAAAGTATTCGCCTTCGATTGGTTCATCAAGGAACGCATACATGGAGCAAGAAGTGCACTGAGTGGCATCCCCAATCCTGTCGGACATTATTACCCTCTACTCTATGGGGATAATTAGTAACAACCTGCTATTCCTTACCTACTCTACCTCTATCTCCCCTGGTACTAAACCTGGGGTACTCACCAGTCGCTAAGATACTCACCAGTCCTCCCAGGTACTCAGGTCAGTCAGTCGCAGAGCACGGTCAGTCGCAGAGCTCGGTCGGTCGCAGAGCACGTCGGTCGCAGAGCACGTCGGTCGCAGAGGGTTCAAGGGTGACAAATTAACAAAAAGAAGGTGGGACAAAACCATTAAGAAAATTGCTTCCATTAGCTAGAGTGTGAAAGCTTTGTGATTGCTAAGTGTGAAAATGCCGTAATAAAGATGAGTGCTTTCTGGTATGGCTGCATAAGGTCAGTGTCCTCCATTGTGTACCTGCCCCGGTTGGAGGCATTCCTCCAACATGTAGATAGGTTTGGCCTACCTATATGTCCCGGTAAAGGACAGGGATGGGACACTGATTACATAGGCAAGTTAGTAAGGAGGATCTTTGTAACATCTACGAAGAAGCTGCGCAAAGGGAAAACTTCCGGGTGGAGATCATGCCTGTGAGGCGAGAGATAAGGAGGTGAGATTGGCATTGCAGGGTCTGCCGCTCTAGGAAGTTGTGCTGCAAGGCTCCTACAGTAGATGAAGTTAAAGGAGAGATGGGGTTGATGATCACCAGGTGGCCAGGTGGAGGTAAAGACGTAGAAGATCTTAATCTTCTCGCAAAAACCCCCCACTGGAAACACGGGGACATCGGCCTGCATGTCTCCAGAATTGATTGTAACTGCTTGAAGCTATTGCATAAAAAACAAACCAAGCTTAAAGATTTGAGCCTTCCATGACACATTAAGTGCCAGGAACGAGATGTATGATCAGTAATGATCAAAGGAGGGAATTATGTATAAGGATAAAATGATCCTTACTGATACCTACATCATAGTACATAATAAAGCAAATATAGGTATAAAATTGTAATACATGCTGAGTGATATATAATCATATACTAGACATATATACACATAAGATCTATAAATGTATAAGCTGTATGAGTGCAGTGTGAAGAAGAATATAAAGAATATACAGTTATAAAGTGTTCTTATAGTCATAGTATAGCAGTTAAGATGCCACTTGGAAAATGTTATGATTAAGATGTTATCATAGATGGCCTGGTACTAGGTCTGGTATCAGGTCAGGTACTAGGATGACAAAGCACAAATGTACATGTGTTGTATATGATAAGAATCCCTATAAAAGGGAGGTCTAAGCTGTATCAAAACTAGAGCATATGGGCAGCAATTAGATATGCTCTCACGTAGCTACGTTTGATAATACATTCTTTAATTTGGAACTTTGTCAGTCTGTCGGTTGATTCCTTGAAAATCTTATTCAGAGTCATAAACGTTCATCAGACTCAGATACCCTGCGGCATCTTACGGCTAAAAGGGAAGATTTGAAATCTTTTCTTTTCGAGGAACATAAAAAGGCAGTATCGATTGGCATCTCGCTCATTGTATGAATTTGGTAACAAGCCTAGTCGTCTATTAGCTTGTATCCTACGCAAACAAAAATCTTCTACACTCATTTCTAAAATTAAGATGGCAGGGAATTTGATAGTTCATGATACCACATCTATAGCTAAAGAATTTCGTAAATTCTATCAACAATTGTATCAGGTCCACACCATCTCTAATGATTCCCAAGAACGAAGGCAAAAAATCTGTGAATATTTGGCAACTGCACAACTCCCTTCTCTTCCTGGCGCCTCATTGGCAAGTTTAGAGGAGGAGGTCACAATAGATGGACTTAAATATGCATTAGACTCCATGATGTCAGGAAAAGCACCAGGCCCGGATGGCTTTTCGATAAAATACTATCGAAAACTTTCAGGACCAATTGCTACCACACCTACAAGCATATATTGCTCTGTCCTCCCAAGGTGGCCATTTACGTCCCGAAACCCTACATGTCCATATTACGATCCTCCCTAAACCTGGGAAAGACCTGTGTTTATGTAGTAGCTTTCGACCAATTTAATTACTGAATACTGACTTGAAGCTATATGCAAAAGCTCTTGCAAACAGACTGCTTGCATTGATCCCGCAATGGATCTCGAAAGACCAGACGGGCTTTATCCCAGGCCGAGAGGCAAGGAATAATTCCCTTCGCACATTGTCTCTGGTTTCCTATGCCAGACATATTGCAGAACCCACCCTGTTACTCTCTACTGACGCCGAAAAAGAATTTGACAGGGTGGACTGGGTGTTCCTTATGGAGACCCTGTCCTCCCTGGGTATTGGCCCTCAGATGATGATTAGAATTAACCACTTAAGCCCCGGAGGATTTGGCTGCTAAAGGACCAGGGGTTTTTTTGCGATTTTTTACTGCGTGACTTTAACGGACAATTGCGCGGTCGTGCGACGCTGTACCTAAACGAATTTGACGTCCTTTTTTTCCCACAAACAGAGCTTTCTTTTGGTGGTATTTGATCACCTGTGCGATTTTTTGATCACGCGCTATAAACAAAAAAAGAGCGTAAATTTTGCAAAAATAACAATATTTTTCACATTTTTTTATATGAAATTCCCCCAAAAAAAAGTAAAAATCAAAATTTTTTAACATTTTTCGGCCAATTTGTTTTATGCTACCTATGTTTGGTAAAAAAAAAATCGCAAAAAGCGTATTTTGATTGGTTTGCGCAAAAGTTATCGCGTTTACTAACAAAGGGAAAGATTTTTGTCATTTTTGGTGTTTTTTTTTTTAACGCGTAATGGCGGCGATCTGCGATTTTTTTTCGGTACTGCGACATTGCGGCGGACAGATCGGACCCTTGACTGACATTTTTGACACTTTTGGGGGTACCAGTGACATTACTGCAGTAATCAGTGCTATATATATGCACTGTTACTGCAAAAATGACACTGGCAGGGAAGGGGTTGTTAAACTTTCAGTGCGAAATAGAAATACAATTTTATTATTACAGGTCAAGAATTGTGAACTTTGAGGCCCCCATTGACCTTGCTACATATTGAGTCAAAACTCTTTCAGTTTGAAACACACATTGCGTCCATTGTTTGAGATGGTTTTGTTTGCCTGTACGTTGAGATGAGAAGCTGTGTCATCTACCCCCGAAAGGAAATTGTGTTGGTTAAACTTTGAATAAGAGAAACCAGAAAGATCATAAAACTTTGTTCGGCCATGAGACATTTATCACACAATGGGCGAAACTCAATTTCGGGATAACACCTGTGTTCAATCACCTACCAGCAAATAAGCCATTGTCTAAATCATGAGAGGACAAACAAAACTGTTTGGACAAAGACTAGAATCTGTCATTTATTTACCTAAACACAAACAGGGGGATAAAGTTGTTGAAATCTACACGGAGTCACATAAACATTGTCACTTAGATTGATGAGAACTGCAAATCTCAAAATGAATTTCATAAAATCATAAACTGATATCTTTGCCCCATCATATACAAAAGGTGTTATGGAACTATGATGTTATGACAACTTCCTACTGAGAAGTACATTATATTCTATCATATAGTAGTGTCAAATGGTCAGACATTTCGCCCATATTTTATCATCCAGTCCAAATCATAAATGTACTGTTGTTAACATAATAATCCCTTAAATGGATAATACTCTAATTGGAAACAAACCATGTGTAGAAAAAGTTACATATACAAGCTGTTGTGCATCAATATATATAACTGTATATGTATCTATATAATTCTTACTGCTACTAATCGAAGTCTTGGGTTAAAAAGTAAAATCCAATATATATATATTACATAAGAGATATTAAATATGAGAATGGTGGTATCCAGATTAATCTTTATTCAGATACCTGGTGGATTAAATGGACGTCATAGATGAGAGCATGATTACATTTTATGTTTTTTATAATAGTCTTAAATGGAGAAATTTTTTCAATTTTAATATACTGGTTAACCAAGAGGTGTCACCCTATGACATCACCAGTTAATGAATAAGATGTTCCAACCAATAGGAATAATGTTCCTCCCACTGGGGTTGGCTTATGATAATTTTTACTGCCCTTTTGTTCAACACAAAATAAAAAGAAACCAGAGATGTAATAGAGAACACAACACAACGGACACACACAAGACACATCACACTTACAACATACACACTACTAACAGCCATGCATAGACTCATCTACACAGACGCCATCTTGGTCCACCATGTATCTGAACCTTTGAGGGACGCCAAGCGAAACTCCTCCCTAATTGGCCACCATCTTGGAAATGCAGCCTTCTTAAGGAACCTGGTAACTACCATTCTAAATTAGTGGCCATTTTAAATATAGTAATTATGCCTTGCTGTTACTTGATTATTATTCAATATTGTTTATGTACTTCCTTAAATGTTTTACATTTCCTATTTAAAGGGTAATGAAAGTACAATCCCAGCCGTATAAACCATATGTAGATTTTTCTCTAAAGAGATGATTTTTGTTTTTATAACATTTTTAATATCAGATTAAGCGCATTATTTGCGATTTTACGTCTTCCGTTTTGCATGGCTTATTCTCATTTCATCTGCAGTGGAATGACTTTCGGCCATGTGATTCGCAGACTATTGTGGTCTGATTATATAGAATATTAATTTATGGTTCATACTACACCTGGGAAAAACATAATCTTGCTTTATTTCACTTTCATCGTTTAGCTAAATATCACATTGCATTTATCGTTTTAAGTTTGTATCTTATGTAAGGTTATCTCTTTGTGTCACTCAAGTATGATCATTTATGGTGAAAATATGTCTTGCGAATAAATATTCTTATATATATATTCCCTATTGTAGACTGTTTCACTAAGATTGGTATATGCTTTTAAAAAGAAATTAACTGATAAAAAAAGAACTCGGGAAAATTATTGTGGTATATTATTGGAGGTCTGAACAAAATTGATTGGGTTTTTCTTAGTTATTAAATTATTTGCCGTAATCGGCTGGAGGCACTGCGTCATAATTTTATTGATAGTTCAGACACCGCCTTTTAGTAATAAATTAAAAATAGTCAAATTTTATACCAAAACGCACAACAGGGTTAACTTTATTGGACAGGGAGGGGTTAAGTGTGTCCTAGGGGCGTGATTCTAACTGTGTAGGGACATTCCTATTGGTGTAAAAGCAAAGATCAACCGTTCTACATAGTAGAACGGACAGATCTTCACTTTTACACAGGGAGAACTGACAGGCAGCTTGTTTACACAAGCTGCTCTGTCTTTCTCCCTTCACAGGAGCGATCGCAGTGTGACTGGCGGACATCGAGTCCGCCGGTCACACGCACTGACTTGCCTGTGAACGAGCCGCGGCGGGCGCGCGCCCGCCCGCGATAGGCTCGCAAGTCAGTGACAGGCGAGTGACGTACCGATACGTCACTCTGCCTGGCCGGGGCTGACCGCCGCAGTATATAGTCGTGCGGCGGTCGGCAACCGGTTAAAAGCATGTATGACACACCAACGGTGCAACTACAAGTGAATGGTACATTAAGCGATTCCTTCACTCTCTATAATGGCACTCGACAGGGTTGCCCCCTTTCCCTTTTATTTGTTTTGTCCTTGGAACCCTTCCTCTCTAAAATTAGGTTAAACCCTAATATTAATGGTATTCAAGTAGGTCGGTATGAACATAAATTTGCCGCACATGCGGACAATGTTTTGTTTTATGTTCAACAACCTATGATCACACTTCCTAACTTGATGTCAGAATTTAGGGCATATGGTGCTCTCTCAAATTTTAAAATACATCTAAGGGGGTGTGGCCACAGCGCGGAAGATGGACGCATGTTGATCCAGCTCCGCTGAGCCACCAGGGACACGCTATGATCACAGGAGCATCGGGACCCGCTGAACCCCACAAGATACTCCCTGCACTCCCGCTCACTGCCGCCAACATGACTCGCCGCAAGAAAGGACCGGAGCAGGTGAATAAGCTGTCCAGCTTCTTTATATCTCAGAGCTCCGGGCTCCAACAAAATGGCGGAGGCCCGGGAACTCGAGGAGGACACAGCGCTGCACCGCTGCAAAAACTTACTCCTCTGTCTTCAACTCCTCAATCTCGCAGGGTGATTGCTAACCCTGATAGTGGCCAATCCTCTGGTTCTCCTTCACCTCCATCTCCCTCATCCAGGAGCCCAGCTAAGACGAGGCAGAGGAGGGACTCCCCGCAGAGGCCACACGTGCACTCAGGTATGGACATCAGCCTTCCAGCACAAGCCATCCCTGCCTCCCACTCCACTGTATCTGATCCATTCGCATCTTTCCCCTCCGGGTCCAATCCCATCTCCGAAGGGGTCATGAGAGACATGATGTACACACTAAGTGCCACCATGCAGGCAGATAGGTTATCATGTATGCAGCAACTGAGATCTGATGTGGGATCCCTGGGCTCTCGGGTGGATAACGTTGAACGAATGGTGGACACACATGCTTCCACAATAAATTCAATCATTACCACAATTAATACGCATACAGATGAGATTCAGTGGCTAAAAGGTAAAGTGGTGGATTTGGAAGACCGTTCCAGACGGAACAACATTAAAATCCGGGGGATTCCTGAGACGGTCCTACCTAACCAGCTATTATCACACGTCACCGCACTTTTTCATGCTCTGGTTCCATCTGCCTCTGACTTAGTTGTGGATAGGATACACAGACTGCCGAAACCATCATTCCTGTCAGGAGATATTCCCAGGGACGTACTACTCAGGGTACACTTCTACCATTAAAATCAAGGGGGGAATCCTGCGCTTAATGGTAGATGAGTTCAATATAGTGAAATGACATAAGCGAATGACATAAGCAAATAGCAGCTAGAACACTGGAATCATAGCAATCCCATTCAGTATATATATCAAGTAGTGCAGCGCTATGAACAACAAAATAAATTGTGCTTAAAAAAGGATAAACAAATGCAATATGGTGACATAATATGCATCAAAAACGTGAGTCCATTCAGCACATGGAGATATAAAGAGTCCACTTAAAGAATGAAGATCCCAAGATGTGGAGAACAGAATGGAAAACAGGCACCCGTGCAGATAGACAAGGTGGCAGCTTACCACAATGCGTGGGCCTCCAAGTTAATGGAAAGGCCACTGAAAGTATAAGATGTTAGCTCTTATGGGCTGGACTCTCTCCTCTGCACGAACAGACCAGGTTTGCACTTCAATTATCCTCCGCCTATTCATAGATCCAGGAATGACTCCGGAGTATATGGCAATATGTGGAGGAATGAAGATAACATAGTGTACTCCCGTATGGTAAAAAATGCAGCTTTATTACAAGTTCTACTTACAAGAGGATGAATATGCACAAGCGACTGGATATAAAAAGCGGCGTCCCGCTATGGTAAGCATGCAGCCGGCGTCCTGGGGGCGTGACAAGCGCGATGTCCGGAATGTCCGGGAGGTACAAGCCCGGCGAAACCTGGCCACTATAACGAAAGCCCTGCGGAACCACAATGTACCACACAAGTGGAAATACCCAGCAACCCTCTCTGTCACTAATGGTGGATCCACGGTGCTAATCAAATCACTGGATGAGGGCATTCAGGCCCTAAGGAGATGGAATATCCTACCGCAACAACAAGGTGATCCTCCCGCATCTCCACCTCTCAGGCCTCTAGAAGCGGACTGGCAAGTGGTCTCCAAAGCGGATTCCAACCTCCCGAGCTCTAACACTTTCCTCCACATGTGTCCCTGGCCATAGGAGCAGTTGCCCTCTGGCCCCACTAGTTTTGAATCGGATATGACCGATCACGGACTGCAGAGACGGTCCTGTTCTTACCCTTGTCTCCGGTTTCTTCTTTGTTTTTTCCTATTTTTTAGTTTTTCATTTTCTCTGCATGGCATTTTCATTACCTGTTTTGAAGCGATGCATTTGCATGACGAGTCTCGGATTACACTCCCTAGTCAATTGGTTGACTCCTTCTCCCCGGCTGTCTACAGTACCATACTATCAGCGTACCGACCCATTCTTCAACTTATTACATGACCATTAAATTCCTGTCTATAAATACGAATGGACTAAATCATCCTGCCAAAAGACGTACTCTCTGGAAGGAAGTCTTAACTCACAAAGTGGACGTTCTGGCGGTCCAGGAGACCCACTTCAAAAAAGGAGATCACCCACCATGCAACCAAAAAGACTTTTCCCAGATTCTGCTAGCTTCTGCGGAAGATAAGAAGAGAGGAGTCCTACTGGCCTTTCGGTCTTCATTGTCTGCTAAAATCATCCACTCAGTTCTAGACCCACAGGGCAGATTTATAATCGCAGTCTGCAATCTTAATGACTCTCTCTTCACTATAGTGAATCTCTACGCCCCCAACTCTCACCAACTTCGGTTCCTGAGGCGCCTGCTCAAGCAAGTATACAAAATCCAACAAGGCCGTTTGTTACTGTGTGGGGACTTTAATATTGTTGCAGACCCCGGGCTGGACGTCTCTTCGTCCCCCCGGGGCCGGCAACAATCGATGGGAGGGTTTCTACATGTATGGCGGGGTCAACATGCCAGTGAGAGGGACTACTCATTCTTTTCATCTAGACACCGACCGTACTCCCATTTAGATATGTTTGTGGTTGATGTTGATCTTCTTTCCAAAGCGTCCTCCTCGAGGATCCAGGACATTACCTGGTCAGATCACGCCGTGGTTGAACTGGTCATCAAGGAGAGCGCTCAAGTGGCTCCGTCTCATGTGTGGAGATGTGATACTAGTATGCTGCAGGATTCGGGCTGCTCTACCCGGATCACAAACAGTATACAGGAATTTTTTTCCTTCAACGCGCCGTCAGTCTCTGACCCCTGGGTGTTGTGGGGAGCACACAAGGCCTTTGTTCGGGGTGTGTGCATCCAGCAGCAGGCTAGGAGGAAGAGACTGCGGAATAAGAAAACGTCCTCACTGTTGAATGATATCCATGTTTTAGAGGAATGCAACAAAAGAAACTCCACTGCCACTGTGTCCACGCAACTGACCCAACTTAGACATGATCTCCGCCTCCTTCTACTAGAGCAATCTGACAAACATCTCAATTATCTGAAACAAAGGTCCTATTCCCAGGCGAAAAAGGCAGGAAAATTTCTAGCAACCAGAGTCAGGAGCAAACAGGCCAAGTCTAGAATCCATTCCTCATAGACCCCATCACCAAACACAAAATATCTCATCCACAAGCCATAGCAGATGCTTTTGCGTCTTTCTATGGTTCCCTATACAATCTAAAGGACGACCCATCGGAGCACCAACCATCCACAGCAGAGAGAGAGCGTTTCCTAAGCGCCATTAACCTGCCATTAGTATCCCCATCTCAACTAGATACCCTAAATAAGCCTATTTCGATTAAAGAAATTAGGACTAGCATTAAAACACTACCAAAAGGGAAACCCCCGGGTCCCGACGGACTTCAACTCATTTTACCATTTTTTTTCCCCACATATAGGCCCTGCACTAACAGCCATCTACAATAAAGCCATGAGCGACTCTGCTCTCCCCTCGGACATATTGGGTGCCCATGTAGTTAAATTACCAAAGCCTGGCAAAGACCCCACCACCCCGGCGAATTTTCATCCAATTTCCCTACTGAACTCTGACACCAAGATATATGCGAGGATCATCTCCAAAAGATTACAACACCTTCTGCCTGACCTGATTGCTAGAGACCAAATGGGCTTTAATCCTGGGCGCCAGACATCTGACGGCACCAGACGCATAGTTAATGTTCTCCATTTAGCTCGTAAGCACAAAACCCCCTCAGTTCTGCTAACCCACGATGCAGAAAAAGCTTTTGATAGGGTACATTGGGGATATATGAATGCCACCATGCGTAAATTCAGATTATCAGGCCCTATCCTATCAGCTATCCAAGCCCTTTATTCCTCTCCATCCGCCCAGGTGTACACCTCCGGTATACTTTCCAAAAAATTCTACATCACTAATGGCACGAGGCAGGGATGTCCCCTATCCCCCACAATATTTAATTTACTTATAGAGCCCCTCGCTGAGATGATTAGTTCTCATACCCAGATTACTGGCTTTCACTTTCCTACATCCCATCACAAAATCACCCCATTTGCGGATGATATCATCCTGATGCTCACTCACCCATCTAAATCTCTACCCGCTGCCTACGAAGTTCTGCAGCGTTTCCATCGTATCTCCTATTATAAATTGAATGAATCCAAATCTACGATTCTCAACCTGGGAGTTGACTCACATACTCAAACCAATCTTGAATCTTTCATACCCAGCCCATGGTCCTCCGAAAAAATTAATTATTTGGGTATTGACCTCACCGCTAATCCCACGGAACTCTTAGCAGCTAACCTTGCCAGACTTCTACCTAAACTGGAGGCGGAAACTATGCGCATGAAGAACCTGCAACTAACCTGGCACGGTAGGGTTACCTCATATAAAATGTTTCTTTTGCCGCAAATTCTGTATTTATTCAGGGCCCTCCCTATACATTATCCAACCACAAGCCTAACCAAATTCTCCACGCATATGAAAAAATGTATCTGGGATGGTGAAAAAGCTTGCTGCGCCCCATCTATTCTCACTACAAAACAATGTTTTGGGGGGAGCTGCGGTGCCAGATATTCAAAGATACAACTGGGCCAACATTTTAGCCCAAACGCATAAATGGCTTAGCACATTAGACACCCCCCTCTGGGTGGATTTTTTTTTTTTTGTTTAATTTCTGTTTATTGAAAAATTTTCAAGAAAACAAAGAAAAACAGAACATAGACCGTACAATCCGACATGAAATGCAATAATAAACAATGGAACAGTATCATCGAGTGCATGAAAATCCCAGCATGTGCCGCGCACACCCAGTCATAAAAACTGGTGTCTATTGTCTAGATAAGCACTGCACCAATAAGTCCGAAAAAGCATAATGATAACATAACATCTTGCATAATAAAACCAATGTAGGAAAGAGCCCAGAGGAAAACGAGGGGATAGCGAAGAGCATAAAAGAAAGGGAAAGAAAAGAAAAGAGCAGCCAGAAAGAAAGGGGACAAGAGGTAAGGGGGGGGAGGGGAAATTAGGCCATGGGTGACATATATTCCACATGAAAAAAACCTTAACCACTTTACCACCGGAGGATTTTGCTGTCTTACGTCCAGGCCACTTTTTGCGATTCGGCGATGTGCAAATTTAACTGACAATTGCACGGTCGTGCGACACCGTACCCAAACGAAATTTATGTCCTTTTTTTCCCACAAACAGAGCTTTCTTTTGGTGGTATTTGATCACCTGTGCGATTTTTACTTTTTGCGCTATAAACAAAAAGCATTTATTTTGAAAAATAACAATATTTTTAACATTTTTTTATATGAAATTCCCCCCCAAAAAAATTTAAAAATCTATTTTTTTTTAAATTTTTGGCCAATTTGTTTTCTGCTACCTATGTTTGGTAAGTTATTGCGTTTACTAACTAAGGGAAAGATTTCTGTCATTTTTGGTGTTTTTTTTTTTTTAACGAGTAATGGCGGTGATCTGCGATTTTTTTTGCGGGACTGCGACATTGTGGCGGACAGATCGGACCCTTGACTGACATTTTTGACACTTTTGGGGGTACCAGTGACATTACTGCAGTAATCAGTGCTATATATATGCACTGTTACTGTAAAAATGACACTGGCAGGGAAGGGGTTAATTTTATTGGAGAGGGAGGGGTTAATGTATGCCTGGTGCTTACTAACATGTGTGGGGGGAGGTGATTGAGTGAGTCAGGGACACATCGCATGTTCAGCTATGCTGAACCATGCTATCTGTCCCTGCCTGTCACTTAGGAGATCCGCCCGCTCTGTTTACACAAGCGGGCGGATCTCCACACTCGATTCCCCGACGATCGGGGAAAAGCGGCGGCGATCGCCGCTGCTCCTCCCCTGGCCCGACTCCCGCTGTGACTTAAAACAGCGGGAGCGCGATTCCGGCTGCGTCGCTGGGAGGAGTCCAGCGACGTAGGTCTACGTCGCTGGACAATAACGAGCCACATTGCTGCAGTAGCAGCAATGTGAGCAGACGTCAAGTGGTTAAACAGTTAGGTTTGCATTAGAAGGCGATAAACCAGTGGAGGTGTCCTCAGTGAGCAGAGCCACATAGGACGAAGTGGTTTTAAAGGAGGACCAAGGATACCAGGTAGAATGAAAACGGTCCAGTTTGTCACGGGCTATGAAAGTAAGTTCCTCTAATTGGTATGTCATATCCACCTTCCGTAGCCATTGTCGTACTGTGGGAATGGTCGTTGTGCCCCAGAAGGTGGGAATCAGGGCTTTAGCCGCATTGAGCATATGAGGAATCATTGATCTTTTGTACTTAGATAGCGGCGTGGTAGTTCCATGCAGCAGGACAACCCATGGATCTAATGGAATAGTACCTTCCGTTATTACTTGAACAAGTCGGAGAACTTCCAACCAGAACGGTTGTATTATTGAACAGTGCCACCAGATGTGTGCATGTGATGCGGTATCTCCGCATTCCCTCCAGCATAATGGGGAGATGGCCGGAGAAATGTTGTGTAGTTTCCGTGGAGTATAGTACCATCGGGATAATGGCTTGTAGTTGGATTCCGCCACCTTGGTGGGGAGAGAGGAAATGTGAGCCAATGCAAGAACTTTGTCCTTCCGCGCATCAGAGATTTGAGATCCAATATCCAGTTTCCACTTATGTAAAAAGTCTGGGTAGGGTTGGCCCTGCAAGGAGATAAGGGCCTTGTAGAACTGTGAAGTGGAGTGAAGAGGGGGGTCCCGAGGGTATAATATTGCCTCAACAGGGTTCAACTCCTTGGAGTCAATGGACGTGGAAGAGTAGCTATGAACGTGGTCAACTGCCTGTGTCTCCAATGGTCCATGACCGTTGCAGAACGTGAGCCAAATATGTGGCTCAGGGGTTTCACAGTGTTGGAGTGGATTACGTGGTGTAACAAGAGGAGTCTTAGGAGACCAACTTTTAAATCCAGCGTCCAAGGATCCAGGCATGAAGTGGTTGTGGTTCAGAAGAGGCATGAGGAGAGAGTTGTAGTTCCAGGAAAACATTTTATGAATGGAATCCCAAACAGACAAGGTAGAAAAAGTCAGGGGAGAAGTGGTTGGAGAGAGGGCCCTGACGGACCTCGGGATCCATGGCACAGCAGACAGGTCCCCTCCACATAGGTCATATTCCAGCTGTACCCATAATTTAGAGCTAGAAGAGTATTTCCAGTCAGCCACATGGGTTAGCGAGACCGCCCGGAAATAGTCCCTGATACTAGGGAGTGCAAGTCCCCCAGAACGCTTTGGTCGAAAAAGCGTCGTCCTGGCAATCCTGGGGCGCCTGCCCTGCCAAATGTACCTTGAAATCAAAGACTGCAATATAGTAAAATGGCTAATAGGCACACCCAGTGGCAACATTTGGAAGAAAAATAAAATACGAGGTAAAACGTTCATCTTGACTATGTTGGTCCTGCCCAGTCAAGAATGGTGTAAGGAGGACCACTTCCTAAGATCAGATTTTATAGTGTTCAACAGGGGTAGGTAGTTATGATGGAACAGGGAATCTAAATGGGGGGTCAGGAAAATACCTAGGTATTTCAATTTGATTGGACACCACTGAAATGGGAAATGTGGGGTCAGAGCGGAAACCTCAGTACGGGGAGGTTAACATTAAATATTTCGGACTTAGACATGTTAATTTTGAAGTTTGAGAGCTGGCGAAAGTCTGCAAAGGCTCGTAAGAGTACGGGTAAAGAGATACGGGGTTGTTGGATGAAAAAAAAAGTATGTCATGCGCATATGCTGCATATTTATGCATCCGACGATTCACAGTGACACCATGTATATCGTTGGAATGTCTAATAGTGGACAACATTGGTATGCTGACCATTTGTTTTTAACTCCCAGGCAGGCTATCCATACCTATCACTACAGTGAACTATACCACCCTCCAAGGGCACCCCTGAAGAAGGAGTTCAATTTTACACTCCGAAACGCGTCGGGTCACAACCCGGGGGTCGTGTGGTCTAAGTTCTACTGCTATATGTGAAGTATTCTACAGCTTGCCTAAACTGTTTTTACTAATTTTGTGTAACTTAATAAAGATTCTATTTTTTATATATCTTTTTTTCTGTGTGTTAACTTGGTGCCTATAAAGTCCCACCCAAGGGGAACTCCTTTTGGTTTAATAGTGGATAAAAAGGGTTCAAGGGAAATGGCAAACAGCAGGGATGACAAAAGGCACCCCTGCCGCGTGCCATTATGAAGGGGGAAGGGAGTACTTTAACTCGTACCTGTACAAGAAGCAAAAAAAATCATGTCCCTGGGGAATTTGGGTGGATAGGCTGGAGTAGTAAGTATAGTAAGAAACGTATGGAGAGAGTGTGTAAAAATTAACATTTATTAGGCTATATTAAAATTCAATAAGTAACATACAAAAGATAAAAAACATTGAAAAGCATAGTAGTATACAATGTTCCATATACAAATCCTGATAAGGGATAGCAAGTCAAAGGTTCTTGAAACAGGTAAGTGTATCCAACATGTTTCGGAATTTTCAAAATTCCTTCTTCAGGGAAAATATACACAACCATGCAATCACCACTTGCGTATCCACAGAGGGAGTGTGGAACCTTTGGGTCACGATAGGAATATCTGCTGTTACTCTGCATTGGACTTCCAGCTGGGTGTGGATCCATTCCTCCCTAGGCGCTCCTCGTGACCACTGTGTGGACACGGCCATCAGGGAGGAGACCAAAACCGGCAGTGGGGACACCCAAAATATTACCACGCTGCGAAGGGGCTCATATGCCCCTGTATAACACATCATATCCGGTGGATCCGGTTACATCCATTTATCTTGGTGCAATACAAGTGGACTCTATGTATGAGCTTGTACCCCAATGCTGCACAGATACCTACCCTTATTCCTTTTGAAGGCATCGCTGCAAGGACGTTTTTGTTCCACACTCCCTCTGTGGATACGCAAGTGGTGATTGCATGGTTGTGTATATTTTCCCTGAAGAAGGAATTTTGAAAATTCCGAAACATGTTGGATGCACTTACCTGTTTCAAGAACCTTTGACTTGCTATCCCTTATCAGGATTTGTATATGGAACGTTGTATACTACTATGCTTTTCAATGTTTTATCTTTTGTATGTTACTTGTTGAATTTTAATATAGCCTAATAAATGTTAATTTTTACACACTCTCTCTATACGTTTCTTACTATACTTACTACTCCAGCCTATCCACCCAAATTCCCCAGGGACACAATTTTTTTTGCTTCTTGTATGAATAAGTTTGGGGAAGGGATCTCAGGCTGGCTTGGCATATCCCTGTACCAACCCTCCATTTTCTCCATTAACTCGTACCTGTGCTGTCGGTTGGGCATACAAAGCTGCAATTCGTTGCAGAGCCCTAGGGCCCAGGCCAAAAAAACGTAGGGTAGTCAACAAGTAGTCCCAGTCCACCCTGTCAAACGATTTTTCAGCGTCGGTAGAAAGGAACAGGGTGGGCTGGGACTTAGTTCGGCAAAATGGATCAAGGAAAGAGCTCAAAGAGAGTTATCCCTCGCCTCCCTTCCGGGGATAAAACCAGTTTGATCCACAGAAATCCAGGAGGGGATCAGGGGCAGGATCCTGTTGGCTAAAACCTTAGAGTACAGTTTAAGATCCACATTCAGAAGGGATATAGGGCGGTAACTGCCGCATTCGGTGGGGTCCTTGCCAGGTTTAGGTAGGACAGATATGTGTGCAGCCAATGATTCTGGACGAATAACGGTGGATTTAGAAATGGAGTTGGCATATGAGGTTAGGTGAGGGAGTAGTACATCTGCAAACTTTTTGTAATAAGCAACTATATAACCATCAGGGCCAGGAGCCTTACCAGCTTGGGTGGTTTTCAGTGCCAATTGGAATTCTTCAACAGAAAAGTGGTTTTCTAATTTCCGCAGGGAGCGTTTGGAAAGGGTCGGTAAATTAGCCCATTTAAGGTAAGCCCAAATGCGTCTGCGTTTTTCGGTCAGAGGAAGATGACAAAGATCGCCCTCTACATGATATAGTTTGCTATAAAAATCTCTAAAGGCCTTGGCAATATCAGGAGAGGAATGGACCATGAGACCAGAAGGAAGCTTCACCTTCTGGACAAAAGCTGCTGATTTCCGGGCTCTAAGAGATCTGGCAAGCATCCTACCGGGCTTATCACCCCACTCATAGCGTTTATGAGCTAGAAAGTGAAATTTGCGCTTAGTAGCTTTGTCAAGTAAGGAGCGTAGGGATTCCCTAGCCTCTGTTAAGGCCTGTAAGTGGGAAACATGTAGAGATAATTTATGTGACTTTTCCAGATCCGCCACCAGGTCAAGCTGTTCAGCAATCAATTGGCCCTGTTCCCGCTTCCTCCTCGCCCCCAGCTCCATTAGTTTACCCCTCATAGTAGCCTTATGGGCTTCCCACACCAGGGAGGGAGATGCACTCTCAGTGGTATTGTCAAGAAAATATTGGCTAAGAGCAGAAGATAAAAGAGCTGCATCAGCGGGGTTCGTGAGAAGTGAGTCATTCAGCTTCCAATTAGTGGAGCAGGAGGGAGAGAAGGAAGGAGCAGGGTGGTCATGACAGGAGCATGGTCCGAGATGGAGGCACAGCCAATGGAGGCGGATCATAATGGAGGCGGATCGTAAAAGAGGCAAATGAAAGTGGCTCAAAAAAATTTTATCAATCCTGGAACAACAACTATGGGCTTTGGAAAAGTGGGAAAAGTCAGCATCTCTAGGATGTAAAATTGAAGGGTATGTAACAACTTTTTAATCCGCGCAATCTGTTTAAACGGAACATTAGAACAGCCCTTTGAGGTGTCCAGAACCATGTTGATGTCACCAGCAACTATCAGGAGACCTTCAGCAAACTTCGCCAGCTCCGAAAGCGTTGTGTGTAGGAAAGTGGACTGAGCCTGATTCGGTGCGTAAATGTTAGATAGAGTGCAGCAGGTGTTTCCTATTGAACCCTTCAAAAAAGGATAACAACCATTATGATCAGCAAGCATATTATCAAGTTGGAAAGGAGTGTCTTTGTGAAGCCCAATAGCGACACCTTTAGCCTTGTTAGAGGGGGAGAGGCTGTAGTACCAGGTCGGGTATTGTGGAGAGAATAATTTGACGTGTGTGGAATGGGTGAGATAGGTTTCCTGAAGAAACGCAATAGAGCAAGATTCACGTTGGAGCTCCCGAAACACCTGATGGCGCTTATACGCCGTGTTCAAGCCTCTAACATTATAGGACAAAACTTATGGTCGCCATTGGGTATCCACAAACACCCCTCCCCCAAATATTAGGAACCCGGGCCTAAAGGGAGAAGGAGGGGAGGGGGGGAGGAGAGAGAGGGAGAGAAGAAGAAAAGAAAAAACAGCAAGGAGAGAAGAGGAGAGACAGAAGTGACATAGAAGCAATGTCCAATGGGACACCATTGTCAGCACGCAGCGAACTTCAGTTGTCCCTGGGGGGATGGACGATCCCAGAGACAGGGCGCCGCACAGGGTAATAACTCCTGCGCAACAGAGCCCCAGCACCGGGAACCTCCATCCCCAGAAGGAGAGAGGGGAGCACATTGACCGAATGCAACATCATCCTGTAAAGTCGCTCAGAGGGGAGCCAGTGGCGGCACCCCGACAAACCAAAATACAAAAGACAGTGTGTAAAACATGACATCAAATAACTATGAAATAACCTCCCCCTGGCAGAGGAGACAGTAAACCCAACATGAGTATGCAAAACTACAAACAGGCATGAAAATACAACAAACCAAAGAAGCTGTAAGGAAAGAACGTAAATAGGCATGGGAGCAAGCACCATACCAGCAGGCAAAGAGGCAGGAATACCTTACAGAGAGGTCATCCCCGATTTACGGGCAGACTTTGGCGCAGAGGTGCGCATTTTCTTGGAAGGCGTTTCACTCCAGGAGGATCCTGGTTTGAAAGTGAAAATAGGAATGCAATCATGCCCCCCCCCCGGGAGATCAAAGGGTGGGAGGCCTATATCCTGAAGGAAGGCTGGAAGATCTTCTGGGAAGCGAAGGGTAGCGGAATGCCCATTCTTGGTGGCGATTAGACAAGCTGGGAAACCCCAGCGGTAAGTGAAGCCATTGGCCCCAAGTTGCTCCAAGAGAGGTTTTAGTGCACGGCGTTGTTCCAAGGTCTCTTTGGAAAGGTCAGGGAAGATGTTAAGGGATGCCCCATGAAAGTCAACAACTTGAGTGCCTCGTAGCTTAGTCATGATAGCATTTTTGTCTTTGAAATAGTGTAGACGACAGATAATGTCCCGAGGCAGGTCAGAGGACAGGTTATGAGGCCTAAGTGCTCTATGCGTGCGATCAAAACATAAAGGATCAGTGGGAGTCCTCCCCAGAATAGAATTAAATATGCCCCTTACCGATGCTTCAAGGTCATCATCCCTGGTAGCTTCGGGGAGACCGCAAATACGTAAATTATTCCGCCGGTTGCGGTTCTCCAGATCCTCCATTTTATAGAATGCGGCACGGTGGGCAACCGCCAGTTGCGTGACCTTGTCCTGTAACTCTCTAATGGAGTCCTCTTGCTAGTCCTGCCTCCGCTCCATATCCTCCACTCTGTCAATTATGTGGGACATATCAGCGCAGACAGCAGTGATCTCCTTCTTAAGCGACTTCTCTAAATTGCGAAACATGCCCCCGATTTCTTGCTTCAAACCATGTAAAAGAGAGGACATGTCAGAAGCTGCCGGAGAGTGCATATCTTCAAGTGGGTCAGAAAAATAGGAGGATGCGGGAGAGCGCTCCCGCGGCGGCGCGGAGCGGATGGATGACACTGCGCCCGACACCGAGGCCTCAGCCCTGCTCCCTCGTGTGTGAGTGCTTGAGCCGCCTGTAGATAAAAAGCGCTTGATAGTCCCGGAACTGGGCAGTTTGGATGAGGATCCCTTCCCGGATCTTTTGCCTGTCATGGAGCGCAAGTTGGGTGTTTTAGAAGGCATTGCCAGGGGATTAGTTCATCGAGGTGCTGCCAAAGCTCACTCTAATCACAGCCGCTCATTGCCAGTCAAAAGTCTCATCCCCAACTGAGCTTGTATATAGAAAGAACTGTTCAAATGATAAGGTGGGCAATCGGTTATCAGCTTCTGCAGCAAGCAAGGGAGAGTGTGGAGAACAAAGTCCGGATGCAGCCGCTGGGTTGTATGGATAGGTGGGGTAAAAAGCTGAATTCTTACCCGGCGCCTGGCGTGTGGGGCACAGCCTTAGGAGAGGCCACGGCTTCCAGGACGTCTAGGCCGCAACCTCGGGCGTCCCTCTGCAGCTGAATTTAGTGCACTGTAGGATGGATGGCGGCCCTGGGTGCTCGGTCAGGTGGAGGATGCCTGCGGATGGGAAGCAGTGAGTCCGTGGGAGCCCAAGGAGCTGCCGCTGTACCGGACGGCGGACCCGACACCCAGACAGGAAATACTTGGTCCGGCCTGTGCAGGGGGTCTCAGAGGCTCGACCGACACTGCGGACACTGTACCAGGGGATTTGAGCGGTGGATGGCAGTAGATTAGCCGGCTATGGAGACGGAGCTCCCTGCAAAAGCATTCAGCTAGCTCGGCTTCCCAGGTACCCCCTCTGGGTAAATTTAGAAGCCAACATGGCCCCTACAAAGAATCTCCAGGACATGCTTTTGGGAGATATGTGGATTCCGTGGAATCTCGCTGCCCTTTCCCCCACAATGCAAGCCTCGCTTAGAGCCTGTCGCACAGTCACTGGGACACATAAGGACCGCGATATAACACACTCCCATCCCATTCCAACCTTGGTTTTACATAGCCACATTTCTGACATCCCCTCAAGCCTTACTATAAAGGGAAGTATTAGTACCCTGCAAAACCTATATGAAAATAACACATTATTAGCTCCGGATGAGATACAGGCCAAGTACCACATACCACGATCAAATCACTTTCACGTCTTTCGCATGCACCACTTTATGAAACACCACCCCTTACAATGCACAAAGGTGGATGGCAAGATATGGGACTTCTATGTAGCCACTTCAAAGGTCCCCCCAAAACTTTCTAATTACTACCATGTCCTGCTAGGTAACGACACATTCTTTAAAACGTGGACCATGTTCAAATGGGATAGGGACTTACGTGAGAGCTTTACGGTATCACAATGGCGACGCGCACTCTCAGAAGCCAATCGTCATACTCACTGTGCTAATCACTGGAAGATGACTCTTACACTTACTCATAGGTGGTATTATACCCCATACAGGTTAGCGGGGTTTTCCAACAACTACTCCCAATTATGTTGGAGGGACTGCTCTAATGTCGGAACATTATTACACATTATGTGGGCCTGCCCATCCCTCACTAGCCTATGGAATCATGTGTTTAGTTTCATTGCAAAACACACTGGGTGTATACTTAAACCCAACCCAGCCCTAGCTGTTCTGCACTTGGGTATGGAGCGACTCCCCTCACAATATAGACCTTGGACATCGCATGTCCTACTGGCAACCAGGACACTTATTCTGAGGAAATGGAGAACCCCAGACACACCCAACCTGTCTGATGTAATTGTGTTATTGCGTTATATCAGTTTGAAAAATCTTTGGCGACTAATAATGCACGTCTTAGGGAATTTAATACGTTTTGGGACTTTTGGTCTACCACTTGACTCAACCTTACTGCTTATGCTTCATGCTGTTGTTTATGTTCTGATATCACTAAGTTTGATTTACCCATTACCTATATCTGATAACTGTGTACGCCATGTACCATGCAGTATCGAGAAGATACTTGTTTATGTTTGTTATTTGTTATGTGCTCAAACTCAACTTAAAAAAAAAAAAAAACTGAATTTTTGTAAAATCTTACCTGTAAAATTCCTTTCTCTGAGTCCTCCGACAGTCGCCGCCTCCTCTAAGTCATCACTGTTGGGATGTCCCAAAGCAGTATAGACATGAGGGGTGGGAGACGCAACCGTAGAAAAGGCAACGCAGTACCCACATCAGAGAAAGGAATCTTACATGCACCGTAAGAGAACCAACTGGGCAACAGAAGAAAACAATGCTCAACAGGAGCAACAGCCCAGGAAAGCAAATGCCAACAGCCAGGGACCCAGAGAAAAAATTCAATTGTCCATCATGGCACAGCCGCACTTTGCGGCCAAAAGAAGCATCAGCTGATGCCAGAACGTCTACTTTGTAGAACTTGGAAAAAGTGTGCACCGACGACCAAGTCGCAGCCTTGCACACCTGGGCCATCGAGGCCCGATGCCAATAGGCTCAGGAAGTACTCAAAGACCTGGTAGAGTGTGCCTTAACAGGGAAGGGCGGAATCCGTTCCTTCAAGGCGTAGGCCTGTTCAATGGTCTGTCTGATCCATTTGGCAATAGTCGCTGTGGACGCAGCCATGCCCTTCCGAGGTCCCTCAGGAAGGACAAAGAGGGAATCCGTCTTCCGAAAGGATTCCGTAGACGACAGGTAAACCCTGATCGCCCTGACAACATCCAAGGAATGCAAAGCAATCTCCTTTGGATGTTTAGGCTTCGTACAAAGCGAAGGCAGGACAATGTCCTCATTAAGGTGATATTCAGAGATCACCTTGGGAAGGAAGGATGGGGGTGGTCACAAAACCACCTTATCCTTGTGGATTATCAAGTAAGGGGAGCGGCAAGACAACGCCGCCAGCTCCGAGCCGAAGTAATCGCCACCAGAAAAGCAACCTTTTTCGACAGCAGAGGCAACGATATTTCCCTGATGTTTTCAAAGGGAGCACGCTGTAACGCGGACAGAACCAAGTTCAAGTCCCACGGAGGTAAGGGCTCCTTCCTGGGATGCGCCACTGCCAGGTGAACAACGTCGGCGTACCAGGACCAGCGAGGCCAGTCCGGCGCCACCAGAATCACCAGGTGCGGTTCCGAGACCAATCTGCGAAGGAACCGGGATAGCAACTGAATCGGAGGAAAGGCGTACATCAGACGATACTGATGCCAAGGGTCCACCAACGCATCCAAGGCGTCCGCCAACGGATCACGCGTTCTTGCCACAAATCTTTCCACCTTTCGATTTAGCCGGGATGCGAACAGATCTACGTCTGGGGATCCCCACCTTGCACACAGCATCTGAAAGACCTCCGGGTGTAGGGACCATTCCCCCTGGTCCAGGGTCTGGCGGCTCAGATAGTCGGCCTGCCAATTTTCCACACCCGGAATGTGAACTGCCAGGATCGCCGGGACATGAGTCTCGGCCCAAGACAGAATGTCGGTCACCTCCCGGGCCGCACGAGCACTCCTGGTGCCCCCCTGGTGGTTGATGTAAGCCACCGCGGTAGCATTGTCCGTCTGTACGCGAACAGGCAGGCCCTGGAGACGGTCCGACCACTGGAAAAGAGTTTTATCGCTCGTAGTTCCAGCACATTAATCGGGAGGGAGGACTCCTCCTCCGACCAAGTGCCCTGGGCAGACAGGTTGCCCAGGACTCCACCCCAGCCCGACAGGCTGGCGTCCGTGTTAACCACCGTCCACACTAACGGACGGAAGGACTTGCTTTCCGCCACCGACGGGGACTGGATTCACCAGAGAAGAGCCAATCTGGTCTGGCGACTCAGGGAGACATCCAGATCCAAGGACTGAGGAAGTCTGTCCCACCTGGCCAGGATTTCCGTCTGGAGAGCCCGCGTGTGGAACTGGGCAAAGGGAATCGCCTCGAAGGCCGTCACCATCAACCCCAGGCCCCGCATGCAGGTCCTGAGTGACGAGGACGGAGTGTCCCTGAGGTGCCTCAGTACGTCCCGCAAAGTCCGGAGCTTGTCCTCCGGCAAGAACACCTTTGCCTGAGCAGAGTCCAGAACCATTCCCAGAGAGGGAAGGCGAAGCGACGGAGACGACGCTGATTTCTGAACGTTGATGGTCCATCCGAACTCCTGGAGTGTCTGTACCGTGATGGACAGATCGCGCACAAGGTCCTGGCTGGCACGCGATCTCAGAAGCAGATCGTCCAGGTACCCCAGGACCGCAATGCTCTGGGCCCGCAGTAGGCCCAGGACCGGTGCCAACACCTTGGTAAACACCCTGGGTGGCGAAGCGAGACCGAAAGGTAACGCCACAAACTGGTAGTGGTCCTCTGCGATAGCAAACCGAAGGTACCGCTGATGACCCTCGAAAATAGGGATGTGCAGGTACGCATCCTTCAGATCTATCAAAGCCAGGAATTCTCCTGGACTCAAGGAGGCCACAACCGAACGGAGAGACTCCATTCGAAACTTCCGAACACGCACGAAGCGGTTCAGCGCTTTCAGGTCCAGAATAGGACGCACTTTGCCCTCCTTCCTGGGCACAGTGAACAGATTCGAATAAAACCCCCGAAACCTGTCCCGATGAGGCACTGGGACAATCACTCCCTGAGCAAGCAGGTCCTGCACCGCTTAATGCAAGTCCTGCAAACGCCCCGGAAGCAGATGGAGATTGGAGGGAAAAAATCTGTCCGCCGGCCGGGAAAGGAATTCGATCTTGTAACCTGATGGAACGATTTCCTGAACCCACCTGTCCGATATCCGGAGCAGCCAAGGTTGGAGGAAACCGCGCAAACGTCCCCCCACCCCCGAAACGGTTGAGGGCGCTCCTTCAGGCAGAGGCGGATTGACCCGCCGAGCCGGCATTGCCGGACTTCTGCTTACCCGCCCAGGGCTTCTTCTGGTTGCCCTGGGCCTTGAAGGGCTTGCCCTTGGATTGGTTCCGAAAGGCACGAAGGGACCCCTGATTGGATCTAGGCGCAGAACCCCGCTTGCCTCGGAAAGACTTGTTCTTCGGGTTCTGGGGTAGCATAGTGCTCTTGCCCCCCGTGACGCCCTTCACCAGGGTATCCAACGCCTCGCCAAAAAGGCGAGAGCCAGCATAGGGAAAATCAGCAACTGTTTTCCGTGAGGACTGGTCGGCCGACCAGCTCTTCAGCCATATCAGTCGCCGGTTAAGTACCGCGACACTAGAGAGGCGAGCCACTAAGGGTGCCTCGTTTAAGGCTGCATCACACAAATACATGACTCCTTGGTGGATCTGATCCACCATTTCCAGCTGGGCAGGCGGCACGTCATCAGACACGAGATTGCCTCTAAGCATCTTAGTCCAGTCAGCCACCGCCTGAGCCACCAGAACGGACGCGAAAACGGGTTTGAGCAGCGAACCCGCCACCGTATAGGAATGGCGGGCTAGAGACTCCAACCGCCGGTCTGTGGGATCCCGGAAAACCAGGGTATCCTCAGTAGGAACCAAGGTAGCCTTGTTCAACACGGCCACTGTGTGGTCCACCTGTGGAGGCACACACCATCGTGATTCCGTAGCCGGCGCAAAAGGATAAAGCAATTTGAACCGACTAGGTACCAGGAATGGACGTTTCAACGTGCGCCACATTTCATTAACAGTGTAATGGAATTCCGCTGGGCAGGGAAAAACCTGCGCAGACTTGCGGGTCCTGTGCGTCCCAAATGAGGACACAACGCCCGGAGGACAGGGCTCATCCTCTAAATGCAAGGTTTCTTTAACAGAAACAATTAACTCATCCATGGTCGCCCATTCTTCAGGTGACCCTGGGGAGGATGTATCAACACCCTCCAGTTCAGCCTCCCCCTCAGACCCCGGGGGGTCCAAGGATGAGCGGGACCCTGAAAAGGGCACGCTCGCAGCAGCAGAAGCAGCAGCCATGTCCCCATCTGAATCAGGAGAGAGACACAACCTGGGCCTCTTTCTCGCAGCCCGTTCAGACATCAGCATTTCCATATTTGCCACCAAAGTCGCTACTACAGCAGCCAGATCGGGTCGCAGCGGGGCCACAGGAGAACTGGGGCCCCCCACTAAAGCTGGAGGAAACTTGCTTTCCTGAGAATCCATGGCTCAAGTTATCAGCAAAAAACTACAGTGCAAAAAACGGTGTACTGTCCCCTTTAAGAGCGCTGCGTGTGCGCAGCCCACCGCTACTGTCACAACTATGAAAGACCCCCAAGGGAGAAAAGAAAACTGAGCCAGAAGCGATATACAGAGGGAAATTGAGAGTGATAACCTGCAGAGCCCGCAGAGCGTTGCTACCAGTGTCCTTGCTGCTGATGGAAAGGAAGTGCTGCTAGAGAGGGTTGGACTATAAGCCAGACCCTGGGAAAATGGCTGCCCCATAGGAATGCATTAGAGGCTACGCCAAAATGGCCGCCGACATGCGGTCGGAACGATCGTTCCACCGCCCACAAAATGGCGGCGGATGTCGCCAAAATGACCTGCACAATCGCCCCAGAGGAGCTATACATGTGTTCCCACAGTAAAGATGGCGGACCGCGCAAAATTGCCCAGCTGCGGTCGCCGCACAAGCACAGACGTCTGCACCCCCAAACATGCACCTAAGGTGACACAGGGACAGGGACCCCCGGCAAACATACAGATCTGCACAAGCGAACCCCGCAGGGATCGCACAGGGAGTCACACAGGCACAGACATGGGGACACACAGCAACACAGACTGCCACTCCAGACAGAGGCCCCACACAGAAAAGTACTTACCTGTACCAGATGGCGTGGGGGAGCCTCCATGCACGGAAAACCTCTGTCCTCATCTGACAGGGAGTGCCGTGGGACAGCACCGCAGACGAGTCCTGTGAGGTAGCCACCTCACGGCTGCATCCCTGCAGCGAACAGGGATGGGTCGTTCGTAATGCCAGGGCGAACCATAGCTGAATGCTCTTTGGCGGGCTGGGGGTCCATCTGACCCTCTGTGCCCTGGAAAACAAGGGCGGTCAGTCCGAATCCCAGCACCGCATGATCCATCTTCATCCGAAGAGAAGACTAACACTAGAGCTGACAAAATAAACAGCTAGTAAAGCAAGAGAAAAAAACTGACATTTTCAAAGAAAATCAAATAAAGATTAGGAAGGCTGAGACTGAAGCCCCAGCACAAGGTAAGCAGGGGGGGTATTGACCGGATGGGACAGCCCCCATGGGTGTGTATATGCTAATGCCTTTTGTCTTTGGACTAAGTCTATATGCCTAGCTATTCCTACAGATAGGAAGACAATACCCAACAGTGATGACTTAGAGGAGGAGGCGACTGTCGGAGGACGTAAGAGAAATTTTTTTTTTTAAATAAATCTGTTAAAATCTTAGATCTTAAATGTATCTATTTCTCCCAAACTTGTTGCCTCCCTAGAACCATCCTTTCCTTTTGTGTGGCAAAAACGCTCCTTACAGTATCTGGGAATACGCCTTACTGCACGCCCTAGTCGTCTTTTCCGCGACAATTATATGCCCATGTTGAACAATATTCATGCAGATTTGAGAAGGTTGTCCTCCCTGGCTCATTCATGGTCAGGTAGAATTAATGTTATTAAAATTAATATTCTGCCTAGATCATTATTCATGTTTCAAATGATACCTTTTTTGGTCCCTCCGGGATTCTTTAAAAAATTGACAGCTTTGGTTAGCAAGTACGTTTGGCATCGTAGACATCCCCGAATTGCTCTACACCAACTGGTTAGACCTAAAAATGAGGGAGGCTTAGCTCTCCCCGATTTTAAAAAATATTATGAGGCAGCAGTACTTCTCCGAGTGATATATTGGAAACAACATAAGGATACCAAACTTTGGGTTCAACTAGAGTCGGATATGTACCATACTACTTTATATACACAGGTGTGGATACCACGTCAACACAGACCATACTTTGGAGATATTTATCCTCTAACTGCCTCTACATATGCCATATGGGAGTCCATACATAAGCGTAACCACTGGCCCTATAATTCTCCTCTGATGCCCCTATTAGGCCATTCTTACTTTTTACCAGGGAATATGGACCCTGCTTTTGGTAAGTGGCTCCCTATTTTCCAGCCTACACTCAATCATGTTACTTCGGCCACATTAAATGGCAATATAGACAAATATTTGGATTTGTTCATGCTTTACCTAAGCCTGTTCGCTCATTAGCAAATTTGAATCCTATCAAAGAGATCATGGCTAGGTCACAAACAACCAAAGGCAGCTTATCTGACTTGTATATAAAGCATTAATAAAAATTGAGAAGACATCGGGTAGCCCATCTTTATTGAAATGGGAACAGGACCTAGACCGCCCTTTAACTGATCAACAACGTAAACAGATATTACAGCTAGTACATACTTCTATTTCTACACAATCTTCAGAACTAAACTATAAACTGTTGTCTAGATGGCATTACTCTCCTAGAAAGTTGTGGTCAATGTTCCCAGACTACTCGGCTCTCTGTTGGAGAGGATGCGGAGAAGAAGCCTCTCATGCCAATATATGGTGGTCATGCCCGGTTCTGCACCCATACTGGTCCTCTGTGTTGCATTGGATCAACATCATCCAGGGGCATCCAGTGTTGGATGATCCCTTGGTGGTCCTGTTCCATTGTTCAGGGGAACCAGTGGGCAGGTATAAGCGATCTATTACCCCTTATCTATTAGATGCGGCAAAATCCCTAAACTATGGAAAAAAACCTACTATCTCTACTGTCCAAATGTGGTTAGAACGAGTGGCACATGCAGCTCGGATGGAGGATCTCTCTATAAAACTTTAAAAGATCAAAATCATATACAGTAAACCCCTGCTCCATCGGGGTTCAGTTTTTGCGGTCCCGGTATATTGCGTTTTTTTTTTTTTGTAATGTTATTTTACTATATAAATCATTAAAAATGAAATATTTTTGTGTTTTCCATAGCTCTTGCTATGTCTCTCAGTATCTTTTATGTGTTTAAATGAGTTTCTATTGTTTTAAAAGTGTGTTTAAAGACCTTAAAATGCTTTTACACGTACAGTGACAGTAAAAAAAACATGCCTACAATGCATTTTAATAGGGTTTTTCTATTTCGCGGATTTTCACTTTTCGCGGCTGGGTCCGGAACGTAACCCCCGCAATGGAGGGGGGTTTACTGTATATCTTAAAAGATGGTCTGGTTGGCTTTCCTTTACATGTTCATCGGAATATATCGAAATGATGTCATCTAATACAAATACTTTGACTTAAGAAGTCCACGGAGGACTCCGGATGATACCTTCCCTTCCTTATCCTTTCCCCAATTTTTTTTTTTTTTCTCGCTATGATCTTATAGAAGTTTAGTGCGATAGTTTGATCCAAATATGTCACATATCTTAGATATGGCTATTAGATGTGTAATTTGAACAATGACATTTGTTAATATGTTGTAATACGTTATGCCAATACGTCAAAACGACCTATTATTGGAATAATGATATGTACTCACACACTATACCATGTTATGCTAATATGGCCATATTTTGTATTTAATGTTTTGTTTGGAAGCTTTTGAATTTTTCGAATTTTTTTTTTTTTCATTTTTCTTATATTTCCTTGTTTTTCTTGCTGGAAAATCCTTTTTTCTTTTCAATAAAAATATTAAATAAAAAAAAAAAAAAAAAAAAGAAATACACTTTTGTTATTTGCATTCCAAACTGGATCTGGATCATATGAGTAATACATTGCCTTAGAAAAACCCAAGACCTCTAACAGTGCTAATAGCAAAATATGCAATCATGGCTCTTAGAAACCTTCCACTCAGGAGGTGGTAACCTAGGTTATCCAACACTGCTTTACCCCTGAGCTCCAAATTTTAAAGAAGCTCCAAAGGTCAGCCTCTGAGACCTAGAGCTACCCTGGTTCCATTTCACATGCAACCTATCCTTCTGGAGGAAACACCATTACTGAGGTGTGGGCCTAGAGGACTGCCTTTTATGTTGGATTGTGTACATGTTTCCTATCCCGGAGGGAGGAGCTCTATGTCTCAGAGGCTGTCCTGGAAGACAATTTGAGAAAATCGCATTATCTGATAAAGCCTAAAAAGCTTTTTTATTTTAGTTGGCCATCTTCTCAAACTACTAAATCATTCTAAAACTGTAATCTAAAGTTTTAAAACAAGTTCATAGCTATCCAATTTACAGATTTTTAGAGTACTTTGTGTTTTCTATCTATACAACACATACAGGTTTTGAATGTACAGTATCTCACAAAAGTGAGTACACCCCTCACATTTTTATTTTAATTTTTCATGCAACAACACTGAAGAAATTACACTTTGCTACAATGTAAAGTAGTGAGTGTACAGCTTGTATAACAGTGTAAATTTGCTGTCCCCTCAAAATAACACAACCCACAGCCATTAATGTCTAAACTGCTGGCAACAAAAGTGAGTACACCCCTAAGTGACTATGTCAAATTTGGGCCCAAAGAGTCAATATTTTGTGTGGCCACCATTATTTTCCAGCACTGCCTTAACCCTCTTGAGCATGGAGTTCACCAGAGCTTCACAGGTTGCCATTGAAGTCCTCTTCCACTCCTCCATGTTGATATCACGGAGCTGGTGGATGTTAGAGACCTTGCATTCCTCCACCTTCCATTTGAGGATGCCCCACAGATGCTCAGTAGGGTTTAGGTCTGGAGACATGGTTGGCCAGTCCATCACCTTTATCCTCAGCTTCTTTAGCAAGGCAGTGGTCATCTTGGAGGTGTGTTTGGGGTCGTTAGGTTGGAACACTGCCCTGCGGCCCAGTCTCCAAAGAGAGGGGGATCATGCTCTGCTTCAGTATGTCACAGTACATGTTGACATTCATGGTTCCCTCAAACTGTAGCTCCCCAGTGCTGGCAGCACTCATGCAGCCCCAGACCATGACACTCCCACCACCATGCTTGACTACAGAGCAAGACACACTTGTCTTTGTACTCCTCACCTGGTTGCCACCACACACACACTTGACCCCATCTGAACCAAACAAAATTATCTTGGTCTCATCAAACCACAGGACATGGTTCCAGTAATCCATGTCCTTAGTCTGCTTGTCTTCAGCAAACTGTTTGTGGGCTTTCTTATGCATCATCTTTAGAAGAGGCTTCCTTCTGGGACATCAGCCATGCAGACCAATTTAATGCAGTGTGCGGCATATGGTCTGAGCACTGACAGGCTGCCCCCCACCCCTTCAACCTCTGCAGCAATGCTGGCAGCACTCATACATCTATATCGCAAAGACAACCTCTAGATATGATGCTGATCACGTGCACTCAACTTCTTTGGTTGACCATGGCGGGCCTGTTCTGAGTGGAACCTGTCCTGTTAAACTGCTGTATGGTCTTGGCCACCGGGCTGCAGCTCAGTTTAAGGGTCTTGGCAGTCTTCTTATAGCCTAGGCCATCTTTATGTACAGCAACAATTCTTTTTTTTCAGATCTTCAGAGAGTTCTTTGCCATGAGGTGCCATGTTTAACTTCCAGTGACGAATATGAGAGAGTGAGAGTGATAAAACCAAAGTTAACACACCTGCTCCCCATTCACACCTGAGACCTTGTAACACTAACGAGTCACATGACACCGGGGATGGAAAATTGCTATTTTGGCCCAATTTGGACATTTTCACTTAGGGGTTACTAGGGTTATTAGGGTCACTCACTTTTGTTGCCAGCAATTTAGACATTAATGGCTGTGTGCTGAGTTATTTTGAGGAGACAGCAAATTTATACGGTTATACAAGCTGAACATTCACTACTTTACATTGTAGCAAAGGGTCATTTCTTCAGTGTTGTCACATGAAAAGATATAATAAAATAGTTACAAAAATGTGAGGGGTGTACTCACTTTTGTGAGATACTGTATATACTTTTAGATACTTTTTAAATGCTAAATGGACACATGAGGACAGAGAATTGAGCCTCTGTAGGCCATGAAGTAGATCACTACAAAAAATGTATATCTATATCCATTGTGGCAGAGCTGCATGGGGGGCTGGATCAATTCCCCAAAAACCAGATCCACCAGCGCATTAAGAAACACATACAAGAAAAAAAAATATTAAAACACTTAATCAGAAATAAAAACCCTCCCCCTTTATTCCTGGGAAACACCAACTAGGTCAGATGTTCTAGACGAAATGTGCATTTACTGTGGCACAGCACAACATATATGTGTAATGTGGTATGCAGCAGTGTGGGTGAGTTGTCTATATGGTAATAGTAAGTTAGAGTGTCGGTCAAAAGGATTGGCACTGCATGCACAGCAGTGCACAGGTTACCATGTGCTTCGAGTAAGGCATGGTAAGACGCACAGTATTGAACCGTGCATGAATGCAACACAAATTTATGAAGACTAAACCAAAAAAATGCACTATTACATGATTTATAAGAAGTTCCTGGCTGGAATTCAGAGTGAAATGAGCTCTGTGTAATGCTACAGTATGCAGCTTGCCTCTATATAAATACAGAAAAAACATGGCAAACTAGAAGCATTATATGTACTCTTTTGTATGTCTTTTGAGCAATTGTTAGAATCAAGTATACATTTTCTGCCTTTTGAATCTACTTACCAAAATTTGAATCTTCTCCAAGTTCTTTTCCATAACGAATCATACATTCTCCCAAAAGACCTTCAGGCTGAGGGTACCCAGGGTTCTTCACTTGTCCCCGAATTTTAGAAACCGTATTCAACATAGAAAGTTTAGCACGAGATGCTTTTCAGTAGTTTGGGTGGAGAAAAAGAAAATAAGGGTTGAGAAAATTACAAAAAGAATGGGATTTTTTTTTATGTGCAAACCAAAAATAAATTTGGAGAAGCAAAACCTTTATGAGTCAAACAGCCAGCCTGTAAACATAGTCCTGCATTGCTAGAAACATTTTTAATGGCACAGCAAAAAGCTACAAATGCATGCTTATGAAACCTGAAGAACGGTATTAATGCATTCCTGTTGTGAAAATGAAAATGTAAAAACACTGCTTCATTGAAAAGAAATTGCCCTCTAAGTCCATTCAGAAACTGACAGTCCTAAGAGTGAATAAATCAACAAAAGTATTCTCTGTGCAAGCCAACTGGTGCTTAGAATAATTATATAAAAAGTGCAATCCTCATAAGTCTAATAGGGTGTGTTTGCTGCTCACACTGTAAAGTGATTCCCACATCCACCAATATACATCTCAAAGAGCTGCACAACTTTAAATCCTTATTATAATCTCACACTATATCCCTATGTGAAAAAATAAAATAAAGCTATTCTACTATAAAAGCCTTCACTTTGTAAAATTTACAATCAATAAGCTGACGCATATCGTCACTACCCATGAGACATCTTCAAAGGGTAAAAACCCTTTGAAGAAATCACATGGGTGGTGACGAATGGTTTAAAGTCACGTAGGTGGTAACGAAACGCGTCAGCCTAAAGCCTAGTGATGTCATTATGTTATACGTAGCTGCCAGATTGCTTTACTGGTGATCCTGGAGTTCTCTATCTTAACCACTTGCCGCCAAATCATGTACCGGTTACATAATTTGACTTAACCATTTAAGCCCCGGAGGATTTGGCTGCTCAAAGACCAGACCCCTTTATTCAACTTGGCACTGCGTGATTTTAACTGACAATTGCGCGGTCATGCAATGCTGTACCCAAACAAAATTTACATCCTTTTTTTCCAACAAACAGAGCTTTCTTTTGGTGGTATTTGATCACCTCTGCACTTTTTATTTTTTGCAATATTATTAAAAAAATAGTGAAAATTTTGAGAAAAAAATGACATTTTCAACTTTGTCTTTTAAAAAATATCCAATATACTCAATTTATGTCATATTTTGGTCAAAATGTATTTAGCTACATGATTTTGACAAACAAAATCTCAATGAGCGTATTTTTATTGGTTTGCGCAAAAGTTATAGCGTCTATAAACTACAGTGTAAATACTGGAATTTATGCAGCTTTTACTTTCTGACTGCCTATCTCATTTCATGAAGTGCTAAAATGGCAGGGCAGTACAAACCCCCCAAATTACCACTTTTTGGAAAGTAGACATCCTAAAGAATGTGCTGAGAGGCATGTTGAGATCATTGAATAACTGCATTTTTGACTTACCGTAAAATCCTTTTCTCTTAAGCTCATTGACAGACGCAGATTCCATATCTTGATATCCGTAGGGTATTACTGCCCCCTACAGGAGTAGGACACTAGGCAGAAAAAAAGTTCTGGCTACACCTATGGGCAGTCCCAGGGGGTACATCCTCTCTCCCTGCTATAGGATGTCAGTTAGGTAACAAAGCAGTGTCAGAGAAATTATACCAACCCAACTCAAAATAGAGGGGCGGGTACTGAGTCTGTCAATGAGCTTAAGAGAAAAGAATTTTACGGTAAGTCAAAAATCCAGTTTTCTCTGTCGCTCACTGACAGACGCAGATGCCATATCTTGATATCTGTAGGGACACCCCAAAGCAGTGCCATAAATGAGGGGTGGGATAACAGAAGAACCCAATCCATAAGGCCAAAACAGAGCCAACCAGAAGAACAGAGGACTCATTGAAACAAGAAGATGAGACCCACCTGAAAAAAACAGAACCCCTGAGGTAGACCAAGGGTCACCTCAAACAGCAGCCAGCAAAACCTTGCGGCCGAAGGAGGCATCCGCCGATGCCAGCACATCAACCTTATAAAACTTAGTAAAGGTATGAACAGACGACCAGGTAGCCGCCTTGCAAACTTGAAGCACACGACGCCTGATGGCGGAAAGCCCAGGAAGCACTAATAGCCCGAGTAGAGTGCGCCTTAACAGGGAACGGAGGAACCTGACCCTTAATAGAATAAGCCTGCACTGCCTGATCCATCTGGAGATAGTCGCGGCAGACACAGGTAACCCTTTTCTAGGGCCATCTGTGATCACAAAAAAACGAATCAGTCTTACGAAAGGAGTCAGTAGTAGCCAAATACACCCTGATTGCCCGAACCACATCCAAGGAGTGCAACGCAAACTCCCGAGGATGACTGGGCTTAGGACACAGGGAAGGTAACACAATATCCTCATTCAAGTGAAAACCGGAAACCACCTTAGGAAGGAAGGACGGATTCGGACGAAGAACCACCTTATCCCTATGAACCACCAGATAGGGGGAACGACAGGACAACGCAGCCAGTTCCAACACCCTGCACACAGAAGTGATAGCCACCAAAAAGGCCACCTTCTGGGATAAGGTAAGCAGGGGAATCTCCCTAATATTTTCAAAGGGAGGTTTCTGGAGAACCGACAACACCAAATTAAGGTCCCAGGGCGGTAAGGGCGAGCGCACCGGAGGAACCAGGTGCCGCATCCCCTGGACGAAATTCCGCACCAGGGAATGAGTGGCCAGTGGCCTCTGGAAGAAAATTGCCAAGGCTGAAACCTGACCCTTGATAGTGCTCAAGGCCAGCTTCTGCTCAACCCCCCGTTGAAGGAAAGCCAAGACCCGAGCCACCAAGTAAGAGCGTGGAGGAACCCCGAGAAACTCACACCACGAAATATAAGACTTCCATGTACGATGATAAATCTTTCTAGAAGTCGCTTTTCTCGCTTTAAGCAAAGTAGGAATAACTGAAGCAGACAATCCCCTGTCCTTCAGCACCTGGCTCTCAACAGCCAAGCCGTCAAAGCCATGGACCGTAAAGCAGGATGGAAGATGGGCCCCTGAGACAGCAGATCCTTCCTGAGAGGAAGCCGCCAAGGAGCGTCCGCGACCAGCCTGACCAAGTCGGCGTACCAGGCCCGACTAAGCCAGTCCGCAGCCACAAGAATGACTGGAATTCTTGAGAGCAACTTGAGAGGAGGAAAGGCATACAGCATACTGATACTGCCCCCACGGGGCAACCAGCGCGCCTGTGGCCTCCGCCAAAGGATCGCGGGAGCGGGCTACAAACCTCTGCACCTTCCTGTTGAGCCGTGATGCCAACAGATCCACATCCGTGGTGCCACAATGAAGGCATAACTGGTAAAACACCTCTGGATGAAGAGACCATTCCCCTTGATCCAAGGTCTGACGGCTGAGAAAATCCGCCTGCCAATTTTCCACGCCCGGAATGTGAACCGCGGAGAGAGCCGGAACAAAACGTTCTGCCCAACGAAGGATGCCGGCCACTTCCACAGCCGCCAGAAAATTCTTGGTGCCCCCCTGGTGATTGACATAAGCCACGGCTATGGCATTGTCCGACTGAATCCGCACCGGGCAGCCCTGAAGACGCTCGGTCCAGTGAACCAGGCAAAGCCTGATCGCTCTCAGTTCCAACACATTTATCAGCAACCTGGATTATTCCAGGGACCAGAGTCCCTGAGCAGAAAACCTGCCGAGAACCCCTCCCACCCGGATAGACTGGCATCCGTGGGGACAATCATCCAATAGATCGGAAGAAATTACTTCCCCTAACTGAGCATCGGAGACCGAAGCCACCAAACCAGGGACTCCATGGTCCGCTCGCTCAGCCGGATCTGATTGTCCAGGGAATCGGGATTCCGGTTCCATTTGAGAAGGATCTCCTTTTGGAGGGTCCTCGTATGAAACTGAGCAAAAGGTACTGCCTCAAAAGACGCCACCATCAGTCCCAGAACCCTCATGCAGGTCCGAAGAGACGACCAGTTGGCGGACAGCAACAGCTGAGTCACCGACTGTATTTTCTGTAGTTTTCCCACAGAGAGAAACACCTTGGCCAAGGACGCATCCAAAGTCAGGCCCATATAGTCCAGCCTCCTGGAAGGAACCAGGGATGACTTCTGCAGGTTCACAAGCCACCCGAACTCTTCCAAAGAGGTCATGGTGATCTCCAAGTTTGACAACAGAGCCTGCGGAGACTCCACACGGAGGAGGAGGTCGCCCAGGTAGCCCAGGACTGATATTCCCTGTTTCTGCAACAGCATCAGAACTGGAGCCAAAACCTTTGTGAAGATGCAGGGAGCAGAGGCGAGACCAAAGGGTAACGCCACAAACTGATAATGGTCCTCTCCCACAGCAAAGCGCAGAAAATGTTGGTGTCCTGCGTAAATGGGAAAGTGAAGATAGGCATCCCTTGATGTCTATGGAGGCCAGAAAGTCCCCCTGATGCAGGGAAGCCACCACCGTGCGAATGGACTCCATCTTGAAACAATTGAGCGCCTTTAAGTCCAGAATTGGACGCACCTTGCCCTCCTACCTGGGCACCGTGAACAGATTTGAGTAAAATCCCCGAAAACGTTCCCCACAGGGAACCGGAACTATTACTCCCTATTGTACCAAGTCCTGTACTGCCCCCAACAGAGCCCTTAGTCGATTCGGGGACAGTCGCACATTGGAAGGGAAGAACCTTACCGGTGGAACTGACCGAAACTTGATCTTGTATCCCGACCGTATGACCTTGTGAACCCATTTATCTTGAATCCGGGAGAGCCACGGGTCCGGGAACCAGCAAAGATGCCCCCCCCACCGCTGACATGGGTGGGGGCGCACCTTCAGGCCGAAGCGGACTTGTCCTCAGGTCTGGAAGAACCTGATTTCTGCTTACCAGACCAGGGTCTCTTGGAACCCCCGAGGGGGCCTTGAAGGGCTTTGTCTTGTCGCCCGCCCTGGAGGAACGAAAAAAGTTCTTGTGGGCTGAAAAGGAGGGTCCCTGTCTGCAACGAGGTTCCTTACCCTTGGCAGCCTGCGGGAGAAAGGTGCTCTTGCCGTCGGGACCCCCCACCCCCCGTCCCCTTAACAGCCTGCATGAACAGTCAGCCACCCCACACATACAAACACCCCCCCGAGGGGGGAGGGTTAGTGGATGGGGGGAGGAAAAGGGACACCACAGGTGGGGGGTCCGCAGGGGAACAGAGGGGAACCCAGAGAAATGGGGGTCCGACCGTCCAAGGGAGGGGCCCGCATCCACCCCAGAGCCAGCATGAGGAAAAGGGGGGACATTTACTCACCATACAGGAACAGTGGGGGCGCCACTCCAGACAAAACCCCTCGCCGCTCAGTGGGGGGGGGGGGGGTGTCGGCCAAAAGGAACGCTGCGACCCGGTCGCAGACCGGTCGTATGCGTCCTGGTGGGACGTTTAACCCTTGGGTCAGTCCCCGTCCAGTAGGACTATGTCGCGGCCGACACAGTGCAGAGCTAGGGCCTGCACGCACTCGTAGGCCGGCTGGGGTGACCACTGGATCTCAGCATCCAGCCCGTCGCCCAGATCCGGCATAATTGCTTGTAGATCTCACAGGAACAATTCGGAGAAAAAAAGCTAGCTAAAAAAGTAATTATCTAAAAAAGCTTGCCAGAACCAGAGATCCCAGCAAGGAACTTAGGTCCTTTCTCCTGACTAGGCAGAAAAAAACTGACATCCTATAGCAGGGAGAGAGAGGGTATACCCCCTGGGACTGCCCATAGGTGTAGCCAGAACTTTTTTTCTGCTTAGTGTCCTACTCCTGTAGGGGGCAGTAATACCCTACGGATATAAAGATATGGAATCTGTGTCTGTCAATGAGCGACAGAGAAATTTCATTTTTTTTTTTTTTTTTTTTACACAAAGTTGTAATTGAAATTATATATTGCTCACACATGCCATGAGTATATGTGTAATTACACCCCAAAATATATTCTGCTGGTTCTGAGTACAGGGATACCACATATGTGAGACTTTTTGGGAGCCTAGCTGTGTACGAGACCACGAAAACAAATCACCATCGTCAGGTTTTCTAATGGCGAAAATTTTTTATTTTACTCCTCACTACCCATCATAGTTTCGGAGGCCCTGAAATTTCAAGATAGCACAAAACCCCCTCAAATTACCCCATTTTGCAAAGTAGACACCCCAAGCTATTTGCTGAGAGACATGGTGAGTCCATGGAATATTTTATATTTTGCCACAAGTTCCGGGGAATGTGACAATTTTTTTTTTTTTTAACACAAAGTTGGCACTAAATGATAGATTGCTCGCACATGCCATGGGTATATGTGAAATGACAGCCCAAAATACATTCTGCTGCTTCTCCTGAGTACAGAGATACCATATGTGTGAGACTTTTCTGCAGTCTAGCCGAGTACAGGACCCCGAAAACCAATCACCACTTTCAGGTTTTCTAATGGCGTAAATTGTGCATTTCACCTCCGCACTACCTGTCACAGTTTCGGAGGCCCTAGAATTTCAAGAAAGCACAAAACCCCCCCAAATAACCCCATTTTGCAAAGAAGACACCCAAGCTATTTGCTAAGGAGGCATGGTGAGTCCATGGAATATTTTATATTTTGCCACAAGTATCGGGAACACATTTTTTTTTTTGTTTTTTGTTTTTTTTACACAAAAGTTGTCACTAAATGATATATTGCTCACACATGCCATGGGTATATGTGAAATTACATCCCAAAATACATTCTGCTGCTTCTTCTGAGTACAGGGATACCCCATGTGTGAGACTTTTTTGCAGTCTAGCTGAGTACAGGACCCCAAAAGCAATTACCACTTTCAGGCTTTCCAAGGGCGTAAATTGTTGATTTCACTCCTGACTACCTATCACAGTTTCGGAGGCCATGAAATGTCAAGACAGCACAAACCCCCCCTTCCCCCAAATGACCCCTTTACGGAAAATAGACACCCTAAGCTATTTGCAGAGAGGCATGTTGAGTGTTTTGCAGATCTCACTTTTTGTCACAAAGTTTTGGAAACTGAAAATAAAAGGGAAAAAACTGAATTTTGGTAAAATCTTACCGTAAAATTCCTTTCTCTGAGTCCTCCGACAGTCGACGCCACTTCATAATCTTCACTAATGGGGTATTGACCTTTGCTCCGTAGGAGTAGCTAGGCAACAAGATTTGTTAATATAAAAGCTTTTAGCATATCACACCCCTAGGGGGCGGTCCCCTCAGTTTCCGTAGCATAGCAGTAGAGTACATAAACAAACCCCAAAAGAGGGGCGGGGGCGGCGACTGTCGGAGGACTCAGAGAAAGGAATTTTACGGTAAGATTTTACAAAAATTCAGTTTTCTCTTACGTCCTCCGACAGTCGCCGCCACTTCATAATCTTCACTAATGGGGACGTCCCAGAGCAGTGTAGACATGAGGGGTGGGAAAAACGCAGCGGCGCCTAAAGCAACGCAGTACCCACATCAGAAAAAAGAACCTTACCAAAGTAAGAGAACCAACTGGGCAACAGGAAAAAACGTGCTCAACAGGAGCAACAACCCAGGAAGAACAAGTAACCTAGGGGTAAAAACACCCCAACAGCCAAGGACCCGAACAAGGGACCCTAAGGCACTGCCGCACTAAGAACTTTACGGCCAAAGGAAGCATCTGCCGATGCCTGAACATCCACCTTGTAAAATTTGGAGAAGGTGTGAACGGACGACCAAGTCGCCGCCTTACACACCTGGGCCATAGAAGCCTGATGACGATAGGCCCAAGACGTACTCAGGGACCTGGTAGAGTGCGCCTTCACAGGGAAAGGAGGAACCTTCCCCTTCAAAGCATAGGCTTGCACAATGGTCTGTCTGATCCATTTGGCGATGGTCGCAGCCAACGCCGCCATGCCCTTCCGAGGACCCTCTGGAAGGACAAAAAGAGAATCCGACTTGCGAAAGGATTTCGTCGATGACAGGTAAACTCTGATCGCCCGAACAACATCCAAGGAATGCAAAGCCACCTCCTTTGGATGCTTAGGCTTCGCGCAAAGCGAAGGTAAGACAATGTCCTCATTGAGGTGAAATTCCGAGATCCTCTTTGGAAGAAAAGAAGGGTTAGGTCATAAGACCACCTTATCCAAGTGAATCACCAAGTAGGGAGAGCTGCAGGACAAGGCCGCCAGCTCCGATACCCTGCGAGCCGAAGTGATCGCCACCAAAAAGGCAACCTTCTTGGACAACAGAGACAACGAGATCTCCCTGATCTTCTCAAAGGGAGCCTGTTGTAACACGGACAGAACCAAGTTCAAGTCCCATGGAGGTAAAGGGTCCCTCCGAGGAGGGGCCAAGTGTCGCACCCCTTGAACAAAGGTGCTAACCAAAGAATTAGACGCCACAGGGTGTTGAAAGAGAACGGCCAGCGCAGAAATCTGACCCTTAATCGTGGCCAACGCCAAACGCTGGTCCACGCCCGTTTGAAGGAAAGCCAACACTCTCGATACCGAGTATGAGCGAGGGGAAAACCCCCTGGACTCACACCAGGCAAAATACGCCTTCCAAGTACAGTAGTAAATCTTCCCGGAAGAGGCTTTTCTAGCCTTGATCAAAGTGGGAATGACCTCAGGGGATAGACCCCTATCCTTCAGGACCTGGCTTTCAACAGCCAGTCCATTAAAGCCAGCGACTGTAAAGCAGGATGGAATATCGGTCCTTGAGACAGGAGATCTTCTCGAAGAGGCAGACGCCATGGAGCGTCGACCGCCAGATTCACGAGATCTGCGTACCAAGACCGGCGAGGCCAGTCTGACCCCACCAGAATCACCGTGTGCGGTTCCGAGGCTAACCTGGACAGCAGCTGTATCGGTGGAAAGGCATACATCAGATGATACTGATGCCAGGGTGCCACTAACGCGTCGGAGGCGTCTGCCCGAGGATCGCGCGTCCTTGCCACGAACCTTTCCACCTTGTTGTTTAGACGAGACGCGAACAGGTCCACATCTGGGGAACCCCACTTCGCGCACAACATCTGAAAGACATCCGGGTGAAGGGACCATTCCCCCTGGTCCAGGGCCTGGCGGCTCAAATAATCCGCCTGCCAGTTCTCCACCCCCGGAATGTGAACTGCAGATATCGCCGGGACGTGCGTCTCGGCCCAAGACAGAATGCCGGCCACTTCCCGAGCCGCTCGGGCACTCCTGGTGCCCCCTTGGTGGTCGATGTAGGCCACCGCTGTGGCATTGTCCGTCTGCACCCGAACCGGACGGCCCTGAAGACTGTCCGTCCAACGCAGAAGGCAGAGATTTATCGCTCGCAATTCCAGAATGTTGATCGGAAGGGAGGATTCCTCCTCCGACCAAGTTCCCTGGGCGGACAGAACACCCAGAACACCACCCCAGCCCGACAGGCTGGCATCCGTGGTGATCACCGTCCACGACAAAGGACGAAAAGACTTGCCCCCCGACACCGCCGGGGACTGGAGCCACCACAAAAGACCCCTTCGGGTGAGGCGGCTCAACGAAATCCGCAGATCCAGAGATTGCGGACGCCCGTCCCACTTGGCCAGGATCTCCGCCTGAAGACCCCGCGTGTGAAACTGGGCGAAGGGAATCGCCTCGAAAGCCGAGACCATCAATCCCAGACACCTCATACACGTCCGGAGGGACGAGCACTGATTGTCCCTGAGGGACCTGACTTAGTTCTGAAGTGTCCGGAGCTTGTCTTCCAGCAGGAAGACCTTCGCCTGAACAGAGTCCAGGATCATCCCCAGGTAGGGGAGACGAACCGACGGACACAGCGTTGACTTTGGAAAATTTATCGTCCAACCGAACTCCTGCAGAGTCTGCATCGTGAAGGACAGGTCGTTCACCAGGCCCTGACTGGTCGCAGACCGAATCAAGATATCGTCCAGATACCCCAAGACAGAGATGCCCTGGGCTCTCAAAAAGGCCAGGACCGGCGCAAGCACCTTGGTGAAAACCCGCGGAGCCGAAGCGAGACCGAAGGGTAATGCCACAAATTGGTGATGATCCTCCGCAACGGCGAATCGAAGGTACCTCTGGTGACCCTCGAAAATGGGGATGTGAAGGTACGCATCCTTCAAGTCGATGGAGGCCATGAATTCCCCCGGAACCAGGGCAGCCACCACCGAGCGCAGGGATTCTATGCGGAACTTGCGAACCCACACAAAGCGGTTCAGAGCTTTCAAGTCCAGAATTGGACGTACCTTGCCCTCCTTTCTGGGCACAGTGAACAGATTGGAATAGAACCCCCGAAATCTGTCCCGATGAGGCACCGGAACCACCACTCCCTGGGCCCGCAGGTCCCGCACCGCCAGGTGCAGATCCTGCAAGCGCTCCGGAGACAGCTGAAGATTTGAGGGAAAAAATCTGCCCGCCGGCCGAGAGAGAAACTCGATCTTGTATCCAGATCGAACGATTTCCTGAACCCACCTGTCCCGAATGCGGGCCAGCCAGGGTCGAAGAAAACCGAGCAAACGTCCCCCCACCCCGGAACCGGGTGAGGGCGCCCCTTCAGGCCGAATTGGTATGGGCAGCGGACCCGGACTGGCCGGACTTCTGCTTACCTGCCCACGGCTTCTTCTGGGAGCCTTGGCCCTTGAAGGGTTTGCCCTTATATTGCGACCGAAAGGCACAAAAGGACCCCTGAGAGGGCCTAAACAAGGTATTCTTCTTACCGCGAACAAACTTATTCTTGTGAGTTTGGGGTAAGAGAGAGCTCTTACCCCCGGAAATTTCCTTTATCAGAATATCCAAAGACTCGCCAAAAAGGCGAGATCCCGCGTAGGGCAAATTAGCTAAAGTCTTGCAAGATGATTGGTCAACCGACCAACATTTCAGCCATATCAGGCGACGGTTCAATACCGCCACACTTGAGAGGCGTGCAGCCAAAGGGACTAAATCCAAGTCCGCATCACACAAATACATGACACCCTGATGAATGTGATCCACCATAGCCAATGTTGTCGGTGGAGCAGAATCAGCCACCAGGGTGCGCCTGAGCACCTGCGCCCAATCCGCAATAGCCTGGGCTGCCAAAATGGAAGCAAAAATAGGCTTCAGCATAGAACCAGCAACCGTATATGCATGACGGGCAAGAGACTCCAATCTCCTGTCCGTAGGGTCCCGGAACACCGGGGTATCCTCAGCAGGGATCGCAGTAGATTTATTCAAAACCGCCACCGCGTGATCCACCTGAGGCGGCACACACCAACGCTCATCAGTGGTGGGTGTAAAGGGATAACGCAGCTTGAACTTACTTGGCATAGTAAATTGCGCCATTGCTCATCAACAGCGCGCTGAAATTCCGCAGGGCAGGGAAAAACCTGCGCTGTTTTGCGTTTCCTTTGCGTCCCATAAGAGGACATCAAAGCAGGAGGACATGGTTCATCCTGCAAACGCAGTGTTTCCTTGATAGAAGCAACCAACTCATCCATGAGTGCAAGCTCTTCAGGCGAGCCAGGGGGAGAATTATCAACCCCTTCTACCTCAGCCTCCCCCTCAGACCCCCCAAGGTCCAGAGATGAGAGAGACCCTGAGAAGGGCACTCCAGCCATAGCAGCCCCATCGCCCTCTGAATCAGAGGAAATAGACAATCTGGGCCATTTTGCAGATCGATCAGCCATTAGCATCTGCACCTGAGAAACCAGGTTCGCCACAATAGCAGCCAGATCAGCCCCCTCGGGGGATGCAGCAGCCCCTTGGCCCCCCACTAAGGTGGGAGGAAACTTGCAATCCTGAGAATCCATGCCCCAGCAATAATAGGAAAAAGGAGTACTGCCCCTTTAAGACCGCGGCGAGCGTAGCCCACCGCACACTACAGTATGTACCGACCCCCACAGGGATAAGAACACTGAGCAGGGAAATACAGGATAAGGAAAGGTAAAAACCTGGAGAGACCACACAGGCTGCTGCCACCGATCGCTGTCCCAGAACAAAAGGAAGTGATGTAATGACTGACCGCCCTATAAAGCCTATGCAGGCTACACAAACATGGCCGCTCGGCTGAGGTATTTTTGGGCAATGAGAAAATGGCGCCGACATGGGGTTGTACGATCGATCGCCATGTTTGGCGCCAAAACACTGCGCCCTACCACACAGGGCCAGTCACCACAAGTTTGCCGCAAAAAAATGGCGGACCGCAATAGCGGCAGCCGCACAGCATGTCTAAGCCCAGTCTGCCCACACAGTACACATAGCAGAGCGGGAGAGCCCCCCCCCCCCCCCCCGCAGCCCACAGAAAGGCAGCTATTCTACACAGGAATCTGACAGGGAGCTCAGCACATACACAGACATGCAGGGTCACACAATCACAGACTGACACCCAAAACAGACAGGTCCCCACATAGAATTGCACTTACCAGTCCGGATGGCATGGGGAGCCTTCTCCAGCGACCAAACCGCTGTACTGAGGACAGGGAGTGTCGCAGCCAGGACGCAGTGGAACTGCGGTGCGAAACCGCAAATGGCGTCCGGTGAGGTAGCCACCTCACAGGCAGCATCCCTGCAGCGAACAGGGATGGGTCGTTCAATATCCTAGGAAAACCTGACTGAACGCTCGATGGCAGGCTGGGGAACCCCTGGCCCTAAACCCCGGGATCCAGGGTGGCCAGTCCGAGACCCAGCTCCGCATGATCATCTTCATCCGAAGAAACTAAACTAATGCTGAGAAAAAGAACAGCTAGTAAAAGAAAGAGAAAAATACTCAAAATAAAATCAAAAAGAGGATAGAAGGCTGAGACTGAGAGCCCCAGCACAGGATCAGCTAGCTACTCCTAAGATAGGCATTAGAAACTGAGTTGAGAATGCAGGAAGCAGGGAGGTATTGACTGAGGGGACCGCCCCCTAGGGGTGTGATATGCTAAAAGCTTTTATATTAACAAATCTTGTTGCCTAGCTACTCCTACGGAGCAAAGGTCAATACCCCCATTAGTGAAGATTATGAAGTGGCGGCGACTGTCGGAGGACGTAAGAGAAAAACTGAATTTTTGTAAAATCTTACCTGTAAAATTCCTTTCTCTGAGTCCTCCGACAGTCGCCGCCTCCTCTAAGTCATCACTGTTGGGTATTGACTTCCAATCCGCAGGAATAGCTAGGCATAAAGACTTAGTCCAAAGACAAAAGGCATTAGCATATACACACCCATGGGGGCTGTCCCATCTGGTCAATACCCCCCCTGCATCACCACTCCCAACTCAGTTTGGTAGCATAGCAGTAGGTAATAAGAACCCCAAAGGGGCGGGGCGGCGACTGTCGGAGGACTCAGAGAAAGGAATTTTACAGGTAAGATTTTACAAAAATGCAGTTTTCTCTTACGTCCTCCGACAGTCGCCGCCTCCTCTAAGTCATCACTGTTGGGATGTCCCAAAGCAGTATAGACATGAGGGGTGGGAGACGCAACCGTAGAAAAGGCAACGCAGTACCCACATCAGAGAAAGGATTCTTACATGCACTGTAAGAGAACCAACTGGGCAACAGAAAAAACAATGCTCAACAGGAGCAACAGCCCAGGAAAGCAAATGCCAACAGCCAGGGACCCAGAAAAAATTCAAGGGTCCATCATGGCACTGCTGCACTGAGAACTTTGCGGCCAAAAGAAGCATCAGCTAATGCCAGAACATCTACTTTGTAGAATTTGGAAAAAAGTGTGCACCGACGACCAAGTCGCAGCATTGCACACCTGGGTCACCGAGGCCCGATGCCAATAGGCCCAGGGCGCACTAAAAGACCTGGTAGAGTGCGCTTTAACAGGGAAGGGCTGAACCCGTTCCTTCAAGGCATAAGCCTGCTCAATGGTCTGTCTGATCCATTTGGCAGTAGTTGCTGCAGATGCAGCCATGCCCGTCCGAGATCCCTCAGGAAGGACAAACAGGGAGTCCGTCTTCCGAAAGGATTCCGTAGATAGGTAAACCCTGACCGCCCGTACAACATCCAAGGAATGCAAGGCAATCCCCTTAGGATGCTTAGGCTTCGTATAAAGCGAAGGCAGGACAATGTCCTCATTAAGGTGGAACTCAGAGATCACCTTGGGAAGAAAGGATGGGGGTGGTCGCAAAACCACCTTATCCTTGTGAATTATCAAGTAAGGGGAGCGGCAAGACAACGCCGCCAGCTCCGACACTCTGCGAGCCGAAGTGATCACCACTAGAAAAGCAACCTTTTTCGACAGCAGAGGCAACGATATCTCCCTGATGCTCTCAAAGGGAGCACGCTGCAACACGGACAGAACCAAGTTCAAGTCCCATGGAGGTAAGGGCTCCTTCCTGGGAGGAGCCAAATGTCGCACACCTTGAAGGAAGGAGCGCATAATCGATCTTACCAGAGGAGGATTTCCTAGCCTTGATTAGGGTAGGGATAACCTCAGGGGCGAGACCCTTGTCCCTCAGGACCTGGGTCTCAACAGCCAGGCCGTTAAAGCCAGCGACTGTAAAGCAGGATGGAAGATCGGACCCTGAGACAGGAGATCTTCCCGCATTGGCAGCCGCCACGGAGGCGCCTCTGCCAGGTGAACAACGTCGGCGTACCAGGACCGGCGTGGCCAGTACGGTGCCACCAGAATCACCAGGTGCGGTTCCGAGACCAATCTGCGGAGGAACCGGGATAACAACTGAATCGGAGGAAAGGCATACATCAGACGATACTGATACCAAGGGGCTACCAGCGCATGCGAGGCGTCTGCCAACGGATTGCGCGTTCTTGCCACGAACCTGTCCACCTTTTGATTCAGCCTGGATGCGAACAGATCCACGTCCGGGGATCCCCACCTCGCACACAGCATTTGAAAGACCTCCGGGTGTAGGGACCATTCCCCCTGGTCCAGGGTCTGGCGGCTCAGATAATCGGCCTGCCAATTCTCCACACCCGGAATGTGAACTGCTGAGATCGCCGGGAAATGAGCCTCGGCCCAAGACAGAATGTCGGTCACCTCCCGGGCCGCCCGAGCACTCCTGGTGCCCCTTTGGTGGTTGATGTAAGCCACCGCGGTAGCATTGTCCGTCTGTTCTCGGACAGGATGGCCCCGAAGACAGCCCGACCACTGGAAGAGACAGTTTTATTGTTCGCAATTCCAGCACATTTATCGGGAGAGAGGATTCCTCCTCCGACCAAGTTCCCTGGGCAGACAGGTTGCCCATAACTCCACCCCAGCCCGACAGGCTGGCATCCGTGGTAATCACCGTCCACACCAACGGACGGAAGGACTTGGGGACTGGAGCCAACACAGAAGAGCCAATCTGGTCTGACGACTCAAGGAGACACACAGATCCAGGGACTGAGGCAGTCTGTCACACTTGGCCCGGATCTCCGCTTGGAGAGCCCGCGTGTGAACCTGAGCAAAGGGTATCGCCTCGAAGGCCGACACCATCAACCCCAGGCCCCGCATACAGGTCCTGAGTGACGAGGACGGGCTGTCCCTGAGGGACCTGGGCTCGTCCTGCAAGGTCCAGAGCTTGTCCTCCGGTAAGAACACCTTTGCCTGAGCAGAGTCCAGAATCATTCCCATATTGGGAATAGGACGCACTTTGCCCCCCTTCCTGGGCACTGCGACCAGATTGGAACAAAATCCCCGAAACCTGTCCCGATGAGGTACCGGGACAATCACCCCCTGAGCAAGAAGGTCCTACACCGCTTGATGCAGGTCCTGCCGACGCCCAGGAGGCAAGCGAAGCTTCGAGGGAAAGAATCTGACCGCCGGCCAGGAAAGGAATTCGATCACGTCTCCTGATCGAATGATTTCCTGAACCCATCTGTCCGATATCCGGAGCAGCTAAGGTTGGAGGAAATCACGCAAGCGTCCCCCCACCCCTGAAACGGGTGAGGGCGCCCCTTCAGGCAGAGTCGGTCTGACCCGCCGAGCCGGCATTGCCCGACTCCTGCTTGCCCTCCCAGGGCTTCTTCTGACTGCCCTGGGCCTTGAAGGGCTTACCCTTGGATTGGTTCCGAAAGGTACGAAAGGACCCCTGATTGGATCCAGGCGCAGAACCCCGCTTGCCACGAAAGGACTTGTTCTTCGGGTTCTGGGGTAGCATAGTGCTCTTGCCCCCTGTGACGCCTTTCACCAGGGTGTCCAACGCCTCGCCAAAAAGGCTAGAGCCAGCATAAGGAAAACCTGCAACTGTTTTCCGTGAGGACTGGTCAGCCGACCAGCTTTTTAGCCATATCAGTCGTCGGTTAAGTACCGCGACACTAGAGAGGCGAGCCACTAAGGGGGCCTCATTCAAGGCCGCATCACACAAATACATAACTCCTTGGTGGATCTGATCCACCATTTCCAGCCGGGCAGGCGGGACCCCATCCGACACGAGATTGCACCTAAGCATCTTAGTCCAATCAGCCACCGCCTGAGCCACCAAAACGGACGGGAAAACTGGTCTGAGCAACGAACCCACCACCGTATAGGAATGGCGAGCTAGAGACTCCAACCGCCAGTCCGTGGGATCCCAGAAAACCGGGGTATCCTCAGTAGGAACCAAGGTAGCCTTGTTCAGCACGGCCACAGTGTGATCTACCTGTGGAGGCACACACCATCGTGATTCCGTAGCCGGTGCAAATGGATAAAGCAATTTGAACCGACTAGGCACCAGGAATGGACGTTTCAACGTGCGCCACATTTCATTAACAGTGTAATGAAATTCCGCTGGGCAGGGAAAAACCTGCGCAGACTTGCGGGTCCTGTGCGTCCCAAATGAGGACACAACGCCCGGAGGACAGGGCTCATCCTCCAAATGTAAGGTTTCCTTAACAGAAACAATTAACTCATCCATGGTCGCCCGTTCTTCGGGTGACCCCGGGGAGGAAGTATCAACCCCCTCCATCTCAGCCTCCCCCTCGGACCCCGGGGGGTCCAGGGATGAGCGGGACCCTGAAAAGGGCACGCTCGCAGCAGCAGCCATATCCCCATCTGAATCAGAAGAAAGACAGTCTGGGCCTCTTTTTTGCAGCACGTTCAGCCATCAGCATTTCCATATTTGCCACTAAAGTCGCTACTACAGCGGCCAAATCGGGTCGCAGCGGAGCCACAGGAGAACTGGGGCCCCCCACTAAAGCTGGAGGAAACTTGCTCATGGCTCAAGTTATCAGAAACAAACTACAGTGCAAAAAATGGCGCACTGTCCCCTTTAAGAACGCTGCGGTGTGAGCAGCCCACCGCTACTGCAACAGTGATGAAAGACCCCCAAAAGGAGAAAAGAAACTGAGCCAGAAGCGATATACAGAGGGAAGAATGAGAGCGATAACCTGCAGAGCCCGCAGAGCATTGCTACCAGTGTCCTTGCTGCTGATGGAATGCTGCTGGAGAAGGCTGGACTAGAAGCCAGACCCCGGGAAAATGGCTGCCCCATAGGGAAGCATTGGAGGCTACGCCAAAATGGCCGCCGACATGCGGCCGGAACGATCATTCCACCGCCCACAACATGGCGGCGGATGGTGCCAAAATGACATGCAGGAGCGCCCCAGAGGAGCTACACATGTGTGCCCATAGCAAAGATGGCGGACCGCACGAAAATGCACCGCTGCGGTCGCCGCACAGTCATAAACGTCTGCACCCCCACAAAGCACCTATGGTGACACAGGGACCCCCGGCAAACATACATATCTGCACAAGCGAACCCTGCAGGGATCGCACAGGGAGTCACACAGGCACAGACATGGGGACACACAGCAACACAGACTGCCACCCCAGACAGAGCCCCCACACAGAAAAGTACTTACCTGTACCAGATGGCGTGGGGGAGCCTCCATGCACGGAAAACCTCTGTCCTCATCTGACAGGGAGTGCCGTGAGCCAGGGACATGACGCTGCAGCACCGCAGACGAGTCCTGTGAGGTAGCCACCTCACGGCTGCATCCCTGCAGCGAACAGGGATGGGTCGTTCGTAACGCCAGGGCGAACCATAGCTGAACGCTCGATGGCGGGCTGGGGGTCCATCTGACCCTTTTGCTCTGAAGAACCAGGGCGGTCAGTCCGAATCCCAGCACCGCATGATCCATCTTAATCCGAAGAGAAGAATAACACTAGAAGCTGACAAAATAAACAGCTAGTAAAGTAAGAGAAAAAACTGACATTTCCAAAGAAAAATCAAATAAAAGATTAGGAAGGCTGAGACTGAAGCCCCAGCACAAGGTAAGCCTGACTATTCCTGACGCTAGGCAGATTAAAACTGAGTTGGGAGTGGTGATGCAGGGGGGGTATTGACCAGATGGGACAGCCCCCATGGGTGTGTGTATATGCTAATGCCTTTTGTCTTTGGACTAAGTCTATATGCCTAGCTATTCCTGCGGATAGGAAGTCAATACCCAACAGTGATGACTTAGAGGAGGCGGCGACTGTCGGAGGACGTAAGAGAAAATGCATTTTCTTGTTTTTTCTTCATTTTCCAAAATAAATGAGCTGCAAAATACTCACCATGCCTCTCAGCAAATAGGTTGGAGTGTCTACTTTGCAAAATGTGGTCATTGGGGGGGGGGGGGGGGGGTTGTGCCATCTTGGCATTTCATGGGCTTCAAAAGTGTGATAGGTAGTAAGGAGTGAAATCAACAATTTACGCCCTTAGGAAGCCTGAAGGTGGGGATTGGTTTTCGGGGTCCTGTACGCGGCTAGACTGCCAAAAAGTCACACACACGGGGTATCCCTGTACTCAGGAGAAGCAGCAGAATGTATTTTGGGGTGTCATTTCACATATACCCATGGCATGTGTGAGCAATATATCATTTTTTTTTATAATTCCAATTTTATTTTTCAACAAAAATACAAAATATTGACATATACTGGAATCCAAAAAACAAATTGACAATACTTGTTGCCTACATATCCATTTAACATAAAAAACATTCCCTTCCGTAACTTCACCTAGGTATCCACAGATCCCCGAAAAAAAAAAAAAGGGGAGTAATCTGCCACCATGAAAACCACCCAAAACACATATACACATATTATTGAAAAGGACTACAATCTTGTAGACTATATAAGTGTGATGCAGGGCATACTGAGGTATACCAAGCACAAAAACCTTCTCCACCAACCAAACTCAATTGTGCTACTCATCCTTCCCTTCCCTCCACCCCCACCCATAACGGGAGGGAGAGTACGAGAGAGAGAAAAAAAAAGGGGAGTAATCTGCCACCATGAAAACCACCCACAACACATATACACATATTATTGAAAAGGACTACAATCTTGTAGACTATATAAGTGTGATGCAGGGCATACTGAGGTATACCAAGCACAAAACCTTCTCCACCAACCAAACTCAATTGTGCTACTCATCCTTCCCTTCCCTCCACCCCCACCCATAACGGGAGGGAGAGTACGAGAGAGAGAAAGAGAGAAAAAAAAAAAAACATAATCTATCTGTGCACACAGAATACTAGCCTAAAACCACACCCAACACATAACCACATGTATGTTATTTAAAGAAGGTCCACAGTCTTGTAGATTATATAAGTGAAATACAAAACAAACTTAAAATATACCATGCTCAAAACCTTATCTACCAACCAGACTCTTCTGTGCTTCTCATCCTTCCCTCCTCCCCCACCCATAACGAGAGAGGGAAAGAAGAAAGAAAAGAGAAGAGATAAAGAGAAGAAAAGAAAAAAAAAATATGGGATGTGTGTCCCCCTGAGCTCCATAAACCTCCATGTCTACTGCCAAGCGCTAATACAGTGGGTACGGAAAGTATTCAGACCCCCTTAAATTTTTCACTCTTTGTTATATTGCAGCCATTTGCTAAAATCATTTAGGTTCATTCTTCTTCCTCATGAATGTACACATAGCACCCCATACTGACAGAAAAACACAGAATTGTTGACATTGTTGCAGATTTATTAAAAAAGAAAAACTGAAATATCACATGGTCCTAAGTATTCAGACCCTTTGCTGTGACACACATATATTTAACTCAGGTGCTTTCCATTTCTTCTGATCATCCTTGAGATGGTTCTACACCTTCATTTGAGTCCAGCTGTGTTTGATTATACTGATTGGACTTGATTAGGAAAGCCACACACCTGTCTATATAAGACCTTCCAGATCACAATGCATGTCAGAGCAAATGAGAATCATGAGGTCAAAGGAACTGCCTGAAGAGCTCAGAGACAGAATTGTGGCAAGGCACAGATCTGGCCAAGGTTACAAAAAGATTTCTGCTGCACTTAAGGTTCCTAAGAGCACAGTGGCCTCCATAATCCTCAAATGGAAGATGTTTGGGACGACCAGAACCCTTCCTAGAGCTGGCCATCCGGCCAAACTGAGCTATCGGGGGAGAAGAGCCTTGGTGAGAGAGGTAAAGAAGAACCCAAAGATCACTGTGGCTGAGCTCCAGAGATGCAGTCAGGAGATGGGAGAAAGTTGTAGAAAGTCAACCATCACTGCAGCCCTCCACCAGTCGGGGCTTTATGGCAGAGTGGCCCGACGGAAGCCTAATTGATAACTTTGTCAAATGTAGAAGACATATGGCCGGATCCCCTCCCACCTCGACTGCAGTGAGATTTTTTATCACTTTCGCTACCTCTGACCAATAACCCCTAATCCAGGGGCACGACCAAAAGATGTGGAACATTGATCCACCTCCCTCTCCGCATCTCCAACAGTTGTCAGGGTTTTTTCCATCCATTTTATGCAAGATTACTCTGTACCACCTTAAGGACTCTGTACCACCTTACCAATATGTTATAGCTAATCTCCTGGTATTTATTAGCTATGGAGGCCTTATGTGTGAGTACTAGTATTTTTTTAATTTGTTGAGAGTTAAAATTAATTCCCAACTCTCGTTCCCATTTTCCAATGAAAGTCAGCGATTGTTCATCCTGCCCTTTAGATAAAAGGGAATAAAAGAACGATAATGTGGGATTGAACTACCTCCTCTACGTAAAGATTCAAATGGAGTCAAAGATCGGGGGGAATATCCCTGTTTTTTTAAGTTGCTAAGATAATGTCTAATTTGAAACGCAGAGAACACATCCAAGGTCTCTCCCGACCAGGACACGATCTCCCTCAGAGTGGGGGGATTCTCCCGGCTCCATATGTCTACTAAGCGAATTTTACCACTCCGGGCAAGATTTCTAATCTTCCCCTTTGAGTATCCTGGCGGGATGCCGCATTTCCCGCTAACGGCAACATTGGAGAAATTGAGGGTGCAATCCCTGCTTTTTTTTGTATGTACCTACATACCTTAATTGTGGTTCCTATCGTCGGTTGGGAAAATATAGGGTCATCCATTGACACTGGGACCCAAGGGGCCAGGCTAACTGGTTGATCTGTCATCTCGTTTTCTAGGTTCACCCATTGTTTAGTTAATGTATTACAATGCCAGTCAAGCACCCGCGTAAGGTGTACCGCCCTATAATAGCGCTTTAAATCCAGTAACCCTATCCCCCCTTCACATTTAGGCCTGGAAAGAGTATTTATCCCTATCCTTGGGGATTTATTGGCCCATATAAATGTTCTCAATAGAGTTCTCATTTGCGTAAAAAAACATTCTGGTATTTCTATTGGTAGTGCTTGTAAGAGATATAACATTCGTGGAAGTACATTCATCTTCCAAGCACTGCTTCTTCCGAACCACGTTAGGGCCAGGGACTGCCATTTCAGAGTGTCTCTCTTAAGGGTTTTCATCAAAGGAGGGAAGTTAGCCTTAAACAAGTCTTCTACTTTAGATGTGATGTGCACCCCGAGATATACTAGTGAGTCTTTTGCCCACTTAAAAGTATAGAGTGGTTGTAATTCCCTCCATTTATCGTTGGGGATTGAAATATTTAATGCCACTGATTTTGTTAGATTTACTCTAAAGTAGGAAAGATTCCCATATTCCTGAATTGCCCCTAAGATTAGTGGTAGCATTTTCTCCGGATTTGTTATAAAGAAAATTAAATCATCTTCATAAGCTGCTAATTTATGGTGTGTCCCTTCCACCTGTAGGCCCTTAATCTCCAGATCTTTCCGAATTTTACATAATAAAGGTTCCAATGTCAAAATAAAAATAAATGGAGATAACGGGCATCCTTGGCGTGTACCATTTTTAATTTTAAAAAAATTAGACCTCCAGCCGTTAACTTTTACCGCTGCTGTAGGTCTTGAGTATAGGGCCATGATGCAAGTTCTCATCCACTCCCCCAGCCCAATATATGACAGGGTGGCCCCGATAAAATCCCAGGCCACCCTGTCAAATGCCTTCTCGGCGTCGATAGAGAGAAGCATCAATGGCTTTTGTGCGCTTTGGGCTTGAAATATGAGGTCAATTACTCTGGTCGTATTGTCCCTTGCTTCTCTTGAGGGGACAAAACCCACCTGGTCATAATGGATCAGTTGAGGTATGAATGTTATAATTCTATTTGCAATGACCTTGGAGAGTAGTTTCAGGTCTAAGTTCAATAAAGCTATGGGGCGATAATTACCACATGATGACGGGTCTTTACCTTCCTTGTGTATAAGTGAGATATATGCCCGCAAACTATCTAAGGGCAAAGAGCCCCCCTTCCCAATGCTATTGAAATGGGCTAATAAGGGGACTTTTAGCTGTGTCCAAAATTGTTTATAGTACGGAAGAGTTAGACCATCAGGGCCCGGGGCCTTGTTTGGTTTATTTTGGTTCAGGGCATATTCTAATTCCTCCTCTGAGATGTCTCCTTCCATTGCCTCCGCCTGCTCTTTCTTTAACGAGGGCATCCCGGATGTTTCAATATACTCCCGCACTTTTGGAAGCAAACCTCTGGCCCTCTCGTCCACATCTCCCCCTGCATCTATATTATAGAGGGATTGGTAGAACCTGCCAAACTTCTCTACAATTTTCCCTGTCACTGATTTTTACATCCTGCTTTGATTGTATCTGTGCAATTACTGTCTTTTTTTGGGGTCCCCTAAGTGCCCTGGCCAACATGGCCCCCGGTTTGTTAGAGAATTCGTATAATTGTCTCCTCATCAGAGACAAGCTTTTTACTGTTCTTTGATATAGAAGATTATTTAGCTCCTCCCTTGTCCTAATAAGAGATTGTAGGTGTACCTGCGCCAATGATTTTTTATGTGCGGCACTCAACTCTCCCATGCGAGTCATCAGTTCCATCACGCTTTTTTCATATTCCCTTTTACGGCGAGAACCCAGCTGCATTAATATCCCCCTGATCACGCATTTATGTGCTTCCCATACTATAGACGGGGATGTTAACAATTCCGTGTTTTCTTTAAAATAATTTACCAGAGCTACTTCTACTTCTAGTCTCGTCTCCCGGGATTGCAATAGGGATTCGTTTAATCTCCATGTAGGTGGTTTCGGTGGCACAGAGTCCAAATCAATCACCATGTGTATAGGCGCATGGTCTGACATAATGGGCATCCCAATGGTAGTAGCCTTAACCCTACCCAGGTCCCCCTGAGGGACCAAGAATCTATCAAGCCTTGAATATGTGTTGTGGGATGCGGAAAAGTATGAGTAATCTTTCTCCCCTGCGTGCATAATCCTCCACGGGTCTATTAAGTCGAGGAGCGAAAGTTCCTTCCTAAGCGCGTTGAGTTTTGCATATGATAAGTGGGAGGAACCCCGTGACGTATCCAGCAAGGGTTCTGCCACGTAGTTCCAATCTCCGCCCATTATTAAAAGGCCTTCCCGAAAGTCCAGAATCAAAGGCAGTAATTGCTGTAAAAATGTTAAATGATTAACGTTTGGAAAATAAACGTTAACTAGTGTCACTACTCTTTGTCCTACTGTGCCTTTTATCATGAGATATCTACCTTGTGGATCTATCCTTGATTCCTGGTATGTCCAATCTACTTCCTTTGCTATCACAACACTGACCCCTTTTGACTTCGGGATTGGAGAGGGGGCATGATACACCCATGGAAAATTTCTGTTACAAAATTTAGGTACACTCTCACATTTAAAATATGTTTCCTGAAAAAAGGCCACCTGAGTACGTCCTCTTCTCATGTCATTAAGTACCTGCATACGTTTTTCTGGGGTGGACAACCCCCTCACATTCAGAGAGGAAAATTTCAAGCCTGCTCTGACAGCCCTGAGCATCCCACCCACCCCTCCTCTACTCATATATATGGGGTAGTCCCTATACCGTCAGGGGGGGGGGGGGGTTTGCCGAAGAGAGGGGGGGAAGAAGACGAGGGGAAGAGCAAAAAAAAAATCCCCAAAAAAGTGAGGGGGGTATAGCTTCCCCACTCTAGTGTCTCCCCCTTGGGGGGGATATATCGAAGCGCCGATCCTCTCTACCTACTTCCCCTTGCTTCCCTACTTGTCAAACCTTGACCTAAAACGCGGCTAAGTGCTTATCTATTCTAGGGGTGTGTGGGAGGGTCATTCCATGAGACTTATGTTATATTACAGAAAAAGAGGAAGACAAGAAAGAAAGAAAAAAAAAAAAAAACCCAACACAAACAATAACTTCCTCGCTTAATCTGCGAGCGCGGCTCCAATGGACCCGAAGAGACCGCTCTGACATCTTACCTTGAGGAGCGGGGCTGCGCGATAGGCCAACCTTATTTTAAGGGATTTTAAGCCCCTGCGTTTACTCGAGCCTCTGCCGAGGCATTCTATCTATATGACCAGCTAAGGTTTTACTGTAAAAATTCAAATTCCACTTTTCCCTTATTTATTTTATACAGCTTCTTTACCTAGTGGCCCACCCACGCAGCCCTCACTCCTGCTCACATCTACTAAAATATTCCCCTGCTATATATACTCATTGTAAGATCCCCTCGGTGAGTCATAACCCCCCCGTTTAGGAGACTGTGTCCCCCAGGTGTGTACTCCTCTTCCACTCCCGAGGTAGGCCCCCCACATCCGAGGGCCATCCTTTACTAATTATTTCCCAACTGCCAGGGACCCCAGGGAGTTTTTATTTTTATTTTTTTTTTTTTTGAGTGTCTGCTGTGCGCCACTAAAATTTATTAATGTCCTAGGCTTCAAAAGGTTATGGAGGACACAACTCTTGGATCCCATGTCATCGGTGTTTGGGGAAGGGGGATTAGCAAATCCTATTATTTTTTTTTTTTTTTAAAGACATTTTATTGAGTTAAAATGGAATGACATAACAAGTAAAAAAAAATAAACAACACTTGTAGGCATACGAAGTGCATCAAATGAAAAAAAAAAAAAAAAAAAAACAAGGGAAACAGCAACATTACATACTGTGAATAGGGTTGTATGAACAAACCACGATATAATCAGACAGTGGAGTATAGGAATAAACAAGATCATCACAAGGCAGGCATTGTAAACCGTTTAGTAAGGAGATGACAATCTTGGTCCCCATATTCATAGTTCAGGGCCGTGGGGGGAACACGTAAATAAGAAACCGTTGCAACGTTTATCACGATTGCGTATGATACGGATAAGGCTACGTCAAGGGCACATGCGGATCCCCCCACATGTCCGGACACCCCCATGGGGGAACACGCTGTATCCGGGCATAGGGGGCAACCGGCAAACGCGTGTAGGCCGTCTTGGGGTGGGTAATTCCGAAGAAACCCACACGAGGGACCAGTGAAGGGAAGTGTTCCAGCCCGCGGGCGGGATCGGGTCTGCAGCTTGGGGGGAGCAGGGGAGCATCAGGGTAAGGGGGGAAAGGAAGGGGTGAACAGAGGGAGGTGTAGGGAAAAAACACGAGGAGAGGATATTAGATAGGAAGAAAAAGAGAAGAAAGGGACAGCGTGAGGAAAAATACTCCGAAGGTGGGTTTGATGGCCGTGGTGCCGGCGAGGGGTCTCAACCAAAGAAGTAAGCAGCGGTAGATGGGAAAAGACGTCCGAAGCATCCCGCGACCGGCAGGACTTAACTAGCATCTAAGATGCAGTGGTCAGTGTTTGAAAGTCAGGGAGAGTCGTAAAATGTATCCAGGAAGCCCAGGTCGTGTAATATTTGTGGTGGGTATCCTTAGCCTGCGCAATAGTGTCCTCCATTTCTGCCACCCTCTGAACCCTCTTCAGCCACTCCGCAACTGTGGGGGGGGAGGTAGAACGCCAGTGACAAGGCACACACATCCTTGCTGCATTGATAAGGTGCAGCGTGAGGGACTTTTTGTAACTAGAGTAGGGCAAAGACGTGAGATGCAGCAGGTATTGTGCCGGAGTAAAGTCGGGAGTATAGGTGGTGATCCGGGGAATCAGGGAGTTTACCTCCCTCCAGAATGGCTGGACGACAGGACATTTCCACCAGACATGCAAGAGGGAGCCTGGGTGTAGGCCACACCTCCAACATGTAGGAGAGTTAGCTGCTGAGAACCTGTGCAATAATTCTGGGGTTCTGTACCACTTAGCATAGAGTTTATAGCCGGTTTCTTGCGCAAGAACGTTCAGTGATCCCTTATGCATGTGATAGTAAATTCTCGTCCAGTCATCTTCAGAAATGTCCCTGCCAAGGTCTCTCTCCCACCTAGACCGAAGCGCCTCCGTGTGTGCATGGGCGGTCGGAAAAAGCATTGTGTAGAGTATTGATATCAGATGGCGATGTGGCCCCGTCGCCTCACAGAGTCTTTCGAAGGAAGTAAGAGGGCGAGTCCAGTCTGCTACCGGCTGTGCGCTGTGTAAAAAATGTCTAATCTGTAGAAAGCTGTAGAACGGAATGTCAGCAGACGGGTATTTAAGGCGAAGGGCTTGGTGTGTGAGAGGGTGAGAGTCGGCAAAGAAGTGACGCGCTTGAAAGGGCATTTCTGCGGATGGCCCCATAGGCGGGACTAAAGGGAGATCGGGCGGGAATTCTGGGGAGGCGTATAGAGGTAGCAGTGGACTAAGTTTCGGAGAAAGGTCCAACTTGCTGCGTATCGTATGGAAGAGGCGCAGGGTTGCACCCGTAACGGGGTGAGTCAGGATGGAGCGTGGAGTCTTGGACGGCGTCACCCAAGGGAGATGATGCGCAGGGACGGCAGACACTGCAGACTCCAAGGACACCCAATCCTTAGAACCTGCATGAGCGTGCCAGTCAATTATCCGGGTAAGATGACAGGCCCAGTGATACTTAAGCAGGTGTGGCAAGCCGACCCCCCCTTCTGCTTTGGGGCGAGTGAGCGTGTCCCACCGGAGTCTCGACCTTTGGGATCGCCATACGAAGTCCGAACATATACGTTGGTAGGACTTGAAGAAGGACGGAGGAACATGAATGGGGAGAGCATGGAGGATGTAAAGTAGGCGGGGAAGAATATTCATCTTCACTATTGCGACCCTGCCAAACCAAGAGAAGGGTCCTTTAGACCACGATTGGAGGTCCGATTTAACAGATTGTAGGATTGTCAAGTGGTTCTTGGCGTATAAGTCTGAAAGTTGGCGTGGTAGCTGGACCCCGAGATATGTGATGGCATGGGGATCCCACTGGAAGGGGAAGTTGGTTTGGCAGAGCCGCAAGAGCGAAGTTGGAAGGGAGATGTTGAGGGCGCGGGACTTGGAATAATTGATTTTGAGATTGGAAAGAGCTTGAAAAGATTTCAGGGCCGAAAGAAGATTAGGGACGGAGGTCAAAGGGTCAGTAAGGAAAAGGAGAATGTCATCCGCGTAGGCAGCTAGTTTGTAAGTTTTGTCCTTTATGGAAACACCCTTGATATTCGGGTCGTTGTGGATTTGGCGGAGAAGGGGCTCCAAGGTGAGAATGTATATCAGGGGGGACAAAGGGCAGCCCTGTCTCGTGCCATTCGACACGGAGAAGGCGTCCGAAAGAGCACCATTGACCTGGACCCGCGCCGAGGGACCAGAGTACAGAACCGAGACAAACCGCAAGAACCGGCCAGTCAGGCCCAGGGCCCCGAGTGTCTCAGTCATGTAGGTCCAGTCCACCCTATCGAACGCCTTCTCCGCGTCGAGGGACAAAAAGAAACCGGGGGTGTTAGACGTGGACAGCCAGTGGTGTAGGTGGAGGGCTTTGGTAGTGTTATCCCTCGCTTCCCGGCCAGGTACGAAACCGACTTGGTTAAGGGAGATCACATCAGGAATAGAAGGGAGGAGGCGATTAGCTAGTATCTTGGCATATGTTTTGACATCTACATTAAGGAGCGATATGGGGCGATAGTTAGGGACCAGGGATGCATCTTTACCCGGTTTTGGGAGGACCGCGATATGTGCCTCCAAGAAGTCCGCGTGAAGGGAGTCAGCGTCCGGAAAGGCGTTAAAAGCATTCACCATGTGTGGTAGCAAGAGATCCGAGAAGGCCTTGTAGTAACTCACCGGAAGGCCATCTGGGCCCGGTGCTTTGCCTGGTTTAGATTGCTTCAAAGCCGTCATGATTTCCGTCAAAGTGATGGGGGCATCTAGCTCAGATAGAGTGGCGTCCGGCAGGGGAGAAGGAGAGTATTGTTCCAGAAATCGTCTAATGTCCTGGAGTCTGGAGCATTGGGACTCCTGAGAGTTCGACCGCGGCAAATTGTACAGGTGGGAATAGTAGCTCACGAACTGGGCTGCTATGTCAGGGGTTGAATTTAGCGTTTTGCCCGTCTGATCAACAATGGAGTGGATAGTGTTGGCAGCCCGTTTTTGTTGGAGTGCCCTAGCTAGGAGCCTGCCCGATTTGTTAGCATGTTCATAGAACAGACCACGTGACAGAACGAATTTGCGGCGGACAGATCTTCCAAGAGTCTCCAACAGCTCCTGACGAGCCAGATTAAGTTCCGTGAGGGTGGCGGACGCAAGGGAGCGCTTGTGGGCGCATTCCAGATTACGGATTTTCAGCAATAGAGAGTCCACTTGAGCCGAGTGAGCTTTCCTGCGTTTCGAGGCGAGTGCTATAAATTCCCCTCGGATCACGCATTTATGGGCTGCCCAAAGTGTGATGGGGGGTAACATCCGGAGATTGGTTCTCGGCAAAGTAGTTTTGAAGACGTTCCGTG